>NC_042616.1:57913083-59227772 GCF_901001135.1 Rhinatrema bivittatum
GCATATGAGCATGCATATTCATTGTGGGTATCCTGAAAACCCGACAGGCTGGGGGGGGGGAGGGGTCCCCAGGATAGGGTTGGGGACCACTGCTTTAAGGTAGTCTGAGGGAGTTTTCTGTACACTCCCTCCCATCCCATTTGTAGGCAGGTTTTCAGAGTCATAAGCCATGCCACTGACTATCCTTGTAACTTAGCCGGATCAGCATTATCCGGCTAAGTTACTTAGCTGGCTGGCCTCTCAATATCTACCCCGCTAAGACTAGGGGGACACTTCAGGAAACTAGCAACCAGCAAATTTAAAACAAATTGTAGGAACTATTTTCTCAGCGCACAATCAAGCTCTGGAAGCTGTTGCCAGAGGACGTAAGGCAAATAACATTTGTGGAGTTCAGAAGAAGGATGGACATGTTCCTGAAGGAAAAAAAGACCATAAACAGGTATTAGCTTGGTAAACTTGGGAAAGCCAACACTAATCCCTGGGAGTGAGATACAGGAAATAGATCAACTCTTTGGGATCTGCTGGGTACCTGTGACTTGGACTGGCTGCTGTCGGAATCAGAATGCTGTGAGCAATGGCCTTTGGTCTGACCCAGCAGGGCTCTTCTTATGTTCTCATGAACGTGCTTCTGAATACCACTTTTATTTTTTTATTTTTACTTTTTGAATGGGAGCAAATCAGTATATATGTTGCAGATGGTACTGGTCTGGTGCTTTATAGTGCATGGATAATGTTTTCTTTTTTTGTTTTTTCAGATACACAGTCCTTTGACAATTAATCCAGCGTTCATTATTATGAGAATTGTTACCCCTGAGGCAGGGGACCTTGGTCATCAAAACATGAGCTCATGTCGGGTCTTTTGTCTTTAGGAAGCTGTTAACGGCAGTCATGCAGAAGATGAGTGTATTACCACTTTTTTTTCGTTGGTTCATCTTTTGTTCATTTGGTCTCGTGATTAAGTTAGGGGGGTGTTATTTAAGTGATTAAGGGAGGCTTTCATAGCCCATAGTTGTTAATTAATATTTTTAATAGGTTTAAGAGAAAATATAAAAAGATACGCTTAATTTTATATCGTGCATGCAGGCGTATCATTTAAAATATCCCTGCCGCACATATGTGTGCAGCCTTTACATGCATGTTACATGCTCGCACAAGTGACCATGGCGGGGGCCTTCTTAAAATTCACGTCGCTCGTACGCGACCCACATCCTCCGTGTATGGGGCCATTTTTGCGCGAGCAACGCTTTTAAAATCCACATGAATGCCTGGGGTGGCGGTATTACGGCGGGGTGGGGAGGGGGGGGAGGGGAGGGGATGAGTCACAACATCTCCCATTCTTTTCTACATGTTGCTACAGTACTGCAAACACACAGACACAAACCCAGCACATTCGGCACGGAGAACAAAACATAAGGACATAAGAAATTGCCATGCTGGGTCAGACCAAGGGTCCATCAAGCCCAGCATCCTGTTTCCAACAGAGGCCAAACCAGTCCACAAGAACCTGGCAATTACCCAAACACTAAGAAGATCCCATGCTACTGATGCAATTAATAGCAGTGGATATTCCCTAAGTAAACTTGATTAATAGCCATTAATGGACTTCTCCTCCAAGAACTTATCCAAACCTTTTTTGAACCCAGCTACACTAACTGCACTAACCACATCCTCTGGCAACAAATTCCAGAGCTTTATTGTACGGTGAGTGAAAAAGAATTTTCTCCGATTAGTCTTAAATGTGCTACTTGCTAACTTCATGGAGTGCCCCCTCGTCCTTTTATTATTCGAAAGTGAAAATAACCGAGTCACATCTACTCGTTCAAGACCTCTCATGATCTTAAAGACCTCTATCATATCCCCCTTCAGTCGTCTCTTCTCCAAGCTGAACAGCCCTAACCTCTTCAGTCTTTCCTCATAGGGAAGCTGTTCCATCCCCTTTATCATTTTGGTTGCCCTTCTCTGTACCTTCTCCATCGCAACTATATCTTTTTTGATATGCGGTGATCAGAATTGTACACAGTATTCAAGGTGCGGTCTCACCATGGAGCGATACAGAGGCATTATGACATTTTCCGTTTTATTAACCATTCCCTTCCTAATAATTCCTAACATTCTATTTGCTTTTTTGACTGCTGCAGCACAGTGAGCCGACGATTTTAAAGTATTATCCACTATGATGCCTAGATCTTTTTCTTGGGTGGTAGCTCCTAATATGGAACCTAACATTAACTACAGCAAGGGTTATTTTTCCCTATGTGCAACACCTTGCACTTGTCCACATTAAATTTCATCTGCCATTTGGATGCCCAATCTTCCAGTCTTGCAAGGTCCTCCTGTAATGTATCACAGTCTGCTTGTGATTTAACTACTCTGCATAATTCTGTATCATCCGCAAATTTGATCACCTCACTCATCGTACCCCTTTCCAGATCATTTATATATATATATATATATTGAAGCACCGGTCCAAGTACAGATCCCTGAGGCACTCCTACGTCTCTGCTTTAGCCATACCTGGTGGCTGACATTAGAAGCTCTGAGTGACAGGAGATAGCAGCAAGGCAAATTAATCACTTCTGTAGGTAACACTCCAGTGCTGGGTTTGGTTTTTTTTTCCACCTAATTGTACATTTTAAACTTGTGTGTACGGCGGGTGGGTTCTTTTTTTTTTTTTTTTATTAATTTCCTGAGCGCATCTTGAAGAGAGAAGTGTGCTGTGTAAGGCAGGGCTCATTTCCTGCTTTCCGTGGCCTCTTGTGGTCCAGCCCGTGTCATCATTTCCTCTCGGGCTGCTGCCACAGCTCCGGCTTTGCTGTGGCAGCAGAGAGTGCTGGCAGGGGTGGGGTGGGATCAATAAATCAAAACGAGCTCATTTTGAGGTCACTATGGGAAAGCAGAGCTATACTGGGAGGAGGAGGGGGAACAGGGGACCCCTGCAAGATCTTTTGTCTCTTTCTAGCGATAGCTTCCCCTCCATAAATAATGGGGAAAAAAAAACCTTAATGAATCAGACCCTACTTTTGTTAATCTCTTTTTTAACTTCACAACCAGGGGAGGGGGCAGCACTACAGTGAAGAACTCCAGCCAGGCCTCTTGCCCAGTGACTGTGTGTGGGGGGGTATCCTCTATGTGATATCCTTCAGCCCCCCCCCCTCAAGGTTAGCAAGATGCTGGCCAGCGTAGAGGTGACCCCTGCAAGCACAGAGGTGCCAGTGACGGGATCAGTCAAAAAAGCAAATAGAATGTTAGGAATTATTAGGAAGGGAATGGTTAATAGAACGGAAAATGTCATAATGCCTCTGTATCGCTCCATGGTGAGACCACACCTTGAATACTGTGTACAATTCTGGTCGCCGTATCTCAAAAAGGATATAGTTGCAATGGAGAAGGTACAGAGAAGGGCAACCAAAATGATAAAGGGGATGGAACAGCTTCCCTATGAGGAAAGGCTGAAGAGGTTAGGGCTGTTCAGCTTGGAGAAGAGACGGCTGAGGGGGGATATGATAGAGGTCTTTAAGATCATGAGAGGTCTTGAACGAGTAGATGTGACTCGGTTATTTACACTTTCGAATAATAGAAGGACTAGGGGGCATGCCATGAAGTTAGCAAGTAGCACATTTAAGACTAATCGGAGAAAATTCTTTTTCACTCAACGCACAATAAAGCTCTGGAATTTGCTGCCAGAGGATGTGGTTAGTGCAGTTAGTGTAGCTGGGTTTAAAAAAGGTTTGGATAAGTTCTTGGAAGCGAAGTCCATTAATGGCTATTAATCAATTTTACTTAGGGAATAGCCACTGCTATTAATTGCATCAGTAGCATGGGCTCTTCTTGGTGTTTGGGTAATTGCCAGGTTCTTGTGGCCTGGTTTTGGCCACTGTTGGAAACAGGATGCTGGGCTTGATGGACCCTTGGTCTGACCCAGCATAGCAATTTCTTATGTTCTTATGATCAACCAGAAGGACGCCTCACATGCAGCCCTTTGGTGAGCAACAACAGAACTTGAGTCACCCAGGACATGATCCTGGGCCAATGGAGGGAGAAAAGAGGTTTGTGCATCTGGGGATATAAAACAAATACAAAAATTCCTCTTTGCAATAGTATTAGTGCAGGAGGCTAGACTGATGCTTCTAGAAACGGAAATTCTCCATGTCACCCAGATCATGGTTTCAGCAGGGGCCATACTGAGTGAAGCTTAAGACAAGAAGTGATGCCTGACAAGCTTATACAGGTTAACAGCTGCAACAGGATTGTCAGCAGCGAGGAGTGGAAAAACTGGATGGGCTATTTGGTCTTTGCCTCCCGTCATCTACTATGTTACCATGTCGCTTCCCTCGCACGTGGCCCGATCCATGCTGCAGGATAGGAAGGTAGTTACCGTTTCCATGCTCCTTCCATTGACCTCCAGTATGCCAGCCAGCCAGCCAGCCAGCGTGTATCTATGCTTTAACCTATAGCAGTAGTAACCCTCTAGAGCAACTGTATACAAACTCTGAACTAACTCTTTCCTGCTCCCCAGCTGCTTTGGTTTAAGCCAGGTGTCTATTCCCTGGAACAAGGAGAAGGTTATCCCTGCCTCTGGCCTTATCAGTAGGAAAACCTGGAGGCAGCCCCCCCCCCCCCCCCCGCGACATCATAGACAGCAGTAGATAAGGACCATTTGGCGCGCACACATCGTCTGCTCAGTTCCCTGTGCCTTGACTGCTCCAAGCTAAGACTATCACCCAGCTGTGTGCCATACTGCAGCTCCCACCTTCTCCTTTACGTTCTTAACTGTGAAGTGTTTCCCAGGAGTCTCTGGCGCCTCTGCTAAGAAACTTGCTGCTTTCCCTCAACTATATCTGAAATTGTGCCGAAGTCCTGCCACCGCAGCATGTTGGTCGACCCGGCCTTGTTTTCTTGCAAAACTTAACATAGTCGACCGCTGTTCTGAAAAAGTCAGCTTTGTCATCGGTTTATGGTCCTCTACCATTCCAGGTAGATGAACAGATTAGGTTTCCATTGCTAGACCATCACCTGACCTTCCCCCCTCCCGCCATTGCTTTCTGTATCTATCCCAAGCGTACTTAAGTTACTACCCTCTTCAACTGGTAGGCTGTTCCAGGTATAAATCCCATTAGGCTTTTACCATAGCCTATAAGGTGAGATATTCCAGCAGAGAGTACAGCAGTGGGAATAGAGTTAGTGGAGCGTATTGGCCTGGCCCATCCCCACAAGGCAGGTCCTTTCCCTCTAAATAAATTATAAAGGTGACTCTATGAAGCACAAGGGGGTGTTGTGAGAAGCTGGAAGAGGCAGTATGTCCTGCTGGCTCTCTCCCAGAGGTTAGAGACAGAGAGTAAAGTTGATATTCAGCACCACTTAGCCAAATAAGTTCAAACTTATCCAGCGTAGTGATGCTGTTTCAATATTCAGGTGCATTTAGAAGCCACAACTTAGATGGATAACTATCCAGCTAAATAGCTGGCTAATGGGAGAAATTACTTGCCTGATAATTTTGTTTTCCTTAGTGAAGACAGATGGACTCAGAACCAGTGGGTTATGCTCCCTTGCCAGCAGGTGGAGACAGAGCAAGCTGACATCACAGTATATATTCTCCTGCCGTGATCCCAGACTGCCAGTATTCTCTTCAAAAGCAACTGTGGAGAGACTAGCAAAAAACTTGATTAAAAACAGTCAACTATAGCTATGAGGAAGGGACTGATCTCTTCTACACCTATAGAAAATGGTTACAAGATGCTGTTTCGATGGTATTGGACACCCGCTAAACTGCATCGTATTCAACCGTCTCAGTCTAATACCTGCTGGAGGCAGTGCCAGGGAGTAGGCACTTTTTTCCACATGTGGTGGGAATGTCCGAAACTACAACTATTTTGGGACTCAGTCTCTAGGTGGCTAACCACAGTTTTTGGTAAAAAGAGGTGGTTCTCACACCGACACAGGCATTGCTTAACAAAGAAGACTCAAAGCACACGATATTGCAAAACACTTTTATTAAATATACTGTAACAGCATCAAGGGGGGGCTGTAGCCAGGCTTTGGAAGGGACCAGAACTCCCATCCATACGAGATATACAAAAATTAATGATCTTGATACATACTCTGGGGGAAATTACAGCACACAAGCATAAAACATTGTCTACATTCCAAAAGATTTGGCAACCATTTGCTATTTGGAAGGCTTCCAATGCTATTTAGAAGCCAGGAAAACCTTTGTGGTCCACTACCTGAGTATGCTTTCTATGTACTATCATTTCTCCTCTTATCTCTTAATGAGATAGACCCTATATTAATAGCTGAGATAAAACTTTAGCACAAGGAATATTGAATGCATAACTATATGAAGGGGGTGGGAGGGGGGGTGACTAATAATTAAAAACTGTATATTGACAATTCCAGGATTTTAAGGTTGAGTTAGATGCACGAGTAATGGTATTCTCTGTGTAATCTGATATGCTGTAGTGCATTTTTGGAATGTTGTTTATTGTTGATTGTCAATAAAATATTATAAATTAAAAAAAAAAACAAACAAACAAAAATAGTCAACTATAACTGTACTCAACCAACAAGAAACACCAAACTCACATAAGAATCTACGTACCCCAAACTAGGGACTGGATGAACACTTACCAGTAATCCCTTAGGATCCAGAGCCCCAAGGACTATTGACACACTCATGCAGCAGCCAAGGGTAGGAAGATGAGGCCATCTGTCAACACTAACTAAGGAAAACGAAATTATCAGGTAAGTAATTTCTCCATTTCCTAGAGTGTAAACAGATGAACTCTGGACCAGCGTGATATACCAGAGCTACTCACGAACAGGGTGGAAGGCTGCCCAGAGTCCAGTCAACACCGCCCATGCAAAGGCTGCATCCTCCCGGGCCTGCACATCCAGATGATAAAACCTGGAAAACATATGTAAGGAGGACCATGTTGTAGCTCGGCAAATGTCAATAGGAGACAACAATCTAACCTCTGCCCAGGGCACTGCCTGAGCCCTACTGGAATAAGCCTTAACCTGAGTAGGCAACGGCTTTTCAGCATCCACATATGCAGCTGTGACTACCTCCTTAATCCACCGAGCTATGGTAGCCCGCGAAGCTGGAGCAGCCTGCTAACTCCCACCATGGAGGACAAACAGGTGATCTGTCTTCTGGAAAGGTTCAGAATCTCCAGATACCGGAAAGTCTCTCAACATCCAAGGAGCACAGGAGGCAATACTCCTCCACATCCCTGACCTTATCCAGGGATGGCAAGGAGATGGACTGATTCAAATGAAAGTCCAAGACTATCTTGGGCAAGAAGAATGGAACAGTACACAGCTGTAACACCCCTGGAATCACCCAAAGGAATGACTCCCAGCAAGACAAGGCCTGAAGCTCAGAAATTTGACACACAGAACATATAGGCACCAGGAACAGAGTCTTCAAGGTCAACATCCGCAAGGAAAGGCCATGCAGCGGTTGGAACGTAGGGCCCACCAAGAAATCCAGCACCAAATTTAAGAGTCGACAAGGGGCCCGGTAACCTCAAGGGAGGCCTAAGATGCTTCAGTCCCTTCAAAAAACAGACCAAATCAAGATGGGGTGACAAGGAGTCACTATTACCAGACCCCTAAAATAGGCAAGAGCCGTAACCTGCACCTTTAAGGAAATAAGAGCCAATCCTTTATTCAACCCATCCTGGAAAAAATCCAGAATGAGCAGGATCTAACACACTCCTCACACCAGGCCTCAAATACTCTCCAAACCTGTATATAGGCTTAGGAAGTGGAGAACTTCTGAGCACGGAGTAAGGTGGAAATCACCACGGAAGAATACACACACTTCAACAGGCGAGCCCTCTCAAGGGCCAAACCATGAGACAGAACAGAGTCAGATCCTCGTGAAGAACTGGACCCTGCTGTAATTGATCCTGGTGCGGCAGAAGCTGAAGAGAGATCTCCACTAGGAGTCTTCGCAAATCCACATACCACGGATGCCTGGGCCAATCCAGTGCCACCAGAAGTACTAGCCCCCTATGGCTTTTGATTTTGCAAATCATCCTGCCCAGCAATGGCCACAGAGGAAAGGCGTAAAGAAATCTGTCTTCTGGCCAAACCTGTACGAGAGCATCTATGCTCAGAGTCCACAAATCTCTCCTGCAGCTGTAAAATTGAGGAACTTTTGCATTGCGAGAAGTCGCCAGTAGGTCTAAGAACGGAAGGCCCCAGCGTTCCACAATCAGCTGAAATGCCTCGGCAGACAACACCCATTCTCCTGGGTCCAGACTCTCTCTGTTGAGAAGTCCGCTCTTACGTTGTCTTTACCTGCAATATGAGAGGCTGAGATCATCTGTAGATAACCTTCTGCTCATTCCATAAGTTGGTTTTATTCCTGCGACACTTGCTGGCTCTTGGTTTCTCCCTGGCGATTGATGTAGGCCACCATCGTTGCATTGCCCGACATCATGCCCAGTCTGCCAGTCAAAGTTTCTAGAAACTTTGAAAAAAGTTTTCTGTGCCGGGCTCCATCTGATGATGTCACCCACATGTGAGGACTAAACATCCTGCTGTCCTAGGAGAACACCTGTTACAGGTAAGCAACTTTGCTTTATTGTCCCACACACAAGCACATGTGCTCTCTCTCCTACATACATGTTCACTTCTCCCACACACGCTCTCTCATTCTCTTTCTCCTACACACATTCACACATGCTCTCTCTCTCACATACATGCACACATGCTCTCTCTCTCACTTCCTCCTTGATGTAGCAGGCAGCAGCAATCTCCTTCAGCCTCCGTGGTCAAGGCAATGACTTACAGCCGCGGGGCTGAGCCAACTTCAGCAGTGAACTACTTCTGGCAGGGCAGGGTGCGCTCCTCCTCCGACGAAGCATCAAGGCCCTGCCAAAATTGACGGTGTGGTAAGTGTGGCCTTATTAGGTGGAAAAGCAGTGCGGCCCCGTCAGTATCAGCAGCATTGTCAGTGGGGCCACGCTGACCACGCTGTCAATTTTGACGTGGCCGTGCTGCTTTTTCTCTCGTTGAGGACCCACCAGCTGCACTGCTCTCGTTGGAACGTGGCAGCACTATGGCACCTTTTGGTAGTGGCGCCTACGGCTGTGGTCAGATGTAGGCTATAGCTCTGGTCTCTGCATAGTGCTATGTAAATCTGGTATGCACTATACAAATAACGTGAGCTGGATTCTGGAAGGAGTTGCGGGTTGCGGCCACCCCCCCCCCCCCCCCCCCAAATCAGAGTGGTTGGGATGAGTGCGAGGGTGTAAAAATAGAGGAAAGCTCTCGGATTATTGTAAATGAAGTCTTACGGCAGTATAGCCCTGAGGCAGGTTTTCAGTGGAGCCGGAAACCCTCTCCCACCCCAAAAAAGAAATGCTTTCCATTAGAGGACTTTTTTCCCCAGAAAGGGCAAAAAAAATATTTGTTTTTATAACCAAGATTGCTGTGCCAGCTGATTACATATTTCAGTGTTTTGTGGTTTTTTTCTGGTGTCTGATCTTCATACATGCGCTTCCAGCTTGCTCCTTATCGGAGGTGACATGTTCTATCATGTTCATCGTTGGACCTCTCCTGGCCCCCTTGACAAACCGCTTATATCCCTGCTACCAGGAGATACGCGCGTGGCCAGGGCCCTTTAAAAATCCCTGGGACACACACACAGCCCGGCTGCACGCACATCTCCTGGTTTTTTCGCGAAACTGATTTTGAAAAAATTTGCCCTTTAGCGAATCTGTCTCTCGGATTTCCAAGGAATTCCACGAAATACTGCAGAACAATTGTTTACCGGTTTTATTCCTCGCCTTTCCACCACAGTGCTCCGGACAAGGTACAACAAAACATATACAAGTTTATGAGGGACTTCATTTTCAGGTTTTACTTTACTGTTCCCTGGAATTTAACAGTGTTTATTATAAAAAACAAAAAAGGAAGAACTTCGGTGGGGGAAAAAAAAAAAAAGTTTTTTTTCCCCATTTCTTCTCCTTTTAAATTCCAGGAAAAATAAAATAAAAACTGAAAACAAAGGTCCCTAAGTATCATATAAAATCACATCATATATAACTAAGTAAACAGTAAAAAGCCTCAGTATAAACATAAAAGACAGTTACATTAATAAATAACCCACGTCTGATTTATCTACTTCAACACTTCTAAGATGTTTAGTATACAATTAGAAACAAAGAAGTAAAAATATATAAACATTAATAATAACTGAACAGAAATCAAACACAAAAATCCTTCCAGGATGTCAGCTGTTTCCTTACTGGCAAAGTAGCAACTAGGCTACACTGCACCAAACATTTCTTTAAAAATACTTCACAAAATCAGTATAAATAGTACAAAAGTAGTCAGGAATTGTGCTGAGTATAAATACAACTATTGCATCTATTAAAGTTATTTCAATTAAAATGTCATAAACCAAATCAATACATTTTCAAAAGGAAAAATGGACCAGGTAAGAAGGCTCCATCCCTCAAGAATGAATCTTGGTTGATGAGGAGTCACCTGGACAACCCAAAAAACCCAGAATCATCACATTAAGGCAACTCAAGTTAAGTCCCACTGTCAATTCTGTCTCACAGTCCTCCACAATGTTGGGTGTCCTGACTCCTTAAAAGGTACCGGGGGGGGGGGGGGGGGGGGGGGGGGGGTGGGGGGGGGGGGGGGGGGGGGGGGGGGGCTGGTGTACCACAGCATTCCATAGATTTTGGCTAAAAACGCAGTAGAAGACAATATTAGCAGCTCCTGTGAATTTTTGGCAAATCATCTTGGTGAGACATGGGGGATGGGCTATTCAGTGAAGAATCCATAAAGGTGAAACAGACAAAAAAAACAAACATCTGCCTTTTTTCACTTTGGAAAAAGTGTGCTCGGCAGGATAAGTGTCAACAAGGAAGCTCTTTAGGAAGGAAGTCGATGGTCTTTCGCTCATCCTCTTGTTAAAGAGAAAGAGGAAGCCCTGTCTGGGCTATCCCTCTTGGCTGCAAAAAGATAACTAGATCTGTTCAAGGCAAGGTCACAGAAAGTATCCCACCCAAAGCCATCGGCATGCTCCAAGGCAGCAGCTCGGTGATGGAAGGACTTAAATTAGTTTTGTTTTGGTTTTTTTTTTTTGCACAGTATTTTTCTGCGGCAGTTTTGCTCTTCTAGAAACTGCAGGTAATTAAAGCCTCAAGTGATGTATGCATCATTTCAAAACTGGCCTATAGGCAGTTAGAACTTTTCTTTTGCCTGATGGTTAAAAGTTGGCGCCCAGCCTCTCCAGTTCACACGTATGCCGAGTGTTCATTCTAGCCTTCTTCTCCGCCTATGGAGAGCCGTGGATGCACGGAAAGCCCCATCACGGTCTCTTTCAAATTTTTTAAATAAAGGGAGAGAGAGAGAGAGGTGGTGGAGACACACATGAATCCATTCCAATGCACTAGCTCTCTCTCTATATAAGCACAGAAGAAGGGAGAAATCAGCGTGGCATGAGCAGCCTGTGTCGGTTAGTGATCGTAGCTGCCAGAGCTCCTTCACATTCTGTGCTCACTGCACACACACATCCCTCATCTCACTCAGCCTGGGAGGACTCAAAGGAGGAGGGCCCAGGAAGGGTAAGATGAGGAGGTGCTGTGGGCAATGTGTCTGCTGCACAAAGCAAGGCCCAAACTAATCGCGCCCTGCATGCTGCCCATTAATTACCACACTCTGGGGCTTCTGCTGTGGCTGGGAAGAAACGTGCATAATTGCATATGTTCTCAGAAGAATCTCCATGTTTAAGAGCCACCGCTGATGTCTCTTGTTGCTGCGAGGTGCTGAGAGAGCAGGAGCACAGGGGGATGGTCCGGACCTGAGCATCAGGCACTGATTTTCTGTGGCATGCCTGACCAGGCCTGAAAGCACCCTGGCTGGGAGTACAACTGCACAAGCAGCAGCCAGATCTCAGTTTGATGCTTCTAGGTAGGGTGTGGGATATACTACAGAGGAAGCCAAACCTTACTTGGATGGTGCTGGGAAGGGTGGGGAGTATACCACAGGGGAAGACAGAGCTTAGTTTGATGGTCGTGCCGTAAGCCTTAGGATAGATGGGAAGGATAAATAAAATGAAAGTACCGTTAATGAATGGCGAGGGTGTCATACACGTTTCATTTTGACCATTTCTCTTTAATTAGCTTTTTGTTTAAAAAGCTGAGATCTTGCATTGAATTTCTGGCTGAGCTCCTTCCTCTCTCTCCCACCGGTCGAGTCTGGGGCAGATGCCTTTCCTGCCGGGCTGCTGGAGATACGTCGGCGGGTCCTAGAGCTCCCTTTTTTCCACCTCTTCCTTCGGAAGCTGCCCTCTTTAGTCTGCCTTTGCTGGGAGTGTCAGTGTTTGGTGCTTGCTGGTGAACCTTCTTTGGAAGCTCCTCATGCTCGAATCTCGCATGGCTGCCCAGAGAATATTTCAAGCTGTCATGGGGCCTGTGCTCAGGAACGTCTCTGGTTTTCTTTTCCACGGGAGGGCAGGAAGAGTCCCTTCTGAATTTTGTTTTCAGCAAATGCTGTATTGTGTCTTCCCTCTGCAAGCATCCAAGATCTGCAGGAGCTTCCCCTATGAGATTCTGATAGACCTCATAAACTTCCCTTGACGGTCCTATCAAATGCAGATTGTCTTTATGCACCGTAATGAGGGTGTGGTATATTTCTCCCATCATCTTACTTCTCTTTATTATATCCAATTGTTTCTCAAGCTGAAATCTACAAAGCGGGATATCATAAGTCCTTAAGTACATCTGGTTGCTAGCTAAAAGGTCAGAAAAGTTCTTAACAGCAATTTCTACAAACGTTGAGGAGAATGAATGAGACGTTAACGTTATGTTGCAGATGTCACCTTGGTTCTCTGAGTTCATTTCAACTGATAGGGAATCCAGAATTTTATCAATTCCATGCTTATTGAAAGTCTGGAGATATTTTAAAGTGTCCCTGTCTGCAATAAAACATCGAGAGAATCCAGGAGACGATGACCCTGGGTCAGTCTTGGGGGTCAGGGACCTGCTGCTACCTGCTGAATATTTTGTACTCGATGGGGAAGGCAATGAGTAAGAATCACCTGAACGTTTCCTAGGGCCTTTACCATTTTGTAAACGCTGAAGGTTATCTTGCCAGTCTGCAGTGCCAGTCAATGAAACACTGCCAAGACCACTACCAGAAACAGAAGTGGCTGCATCACCGGAACTGTATTTGGCTTCAGGGAATGCTTTCATAGGGTTACCTCGAACATGGGTTGGCAATGGCTCTGTGCTCCGTCTACTGGCACGTGATCTAGGAGGCTCATTCTGAAGGCTGTCCAACTGCATCCTGCCCATTTTTCTTGCCACTGAGTGACCGGACTCAAACACATTATCTACACTTCTTTCAGGTGTCCGTCCAGTCCAGGTAGGTTCCTTCCTTCTACATAAAGAACCTTCATGATGAGCTGTGCTGTGGTTTTCTGTCACCTGATGTCCATAAATCATTGGTGAGGAAAAGTGCATCCGGCTACTGCTGTTAGCCAAGTATAAGAGTTCACTCCTGAGCTTCTTCAGTGCTGGGAACGCGCCTTCAATCTCTGTTCTTGCCCCCGTCTCAGACAAAACTCTGAAGCCATGCTTCCTCACCAACTCCTTCACCCCATCCTTGTCTTGGAACCAGCGCAGGTCCAGCGTTGTCCTCATGAGCATGTACGCCTGTTAGGATGCAAACACAAAAATGACATTTCCACAAAACCAGAGAATCATCGAAGGACTGAGAATTTCCACTTTCCAACACTGCAGTCAGTCTGGGATGTTGTAAAATAAGCTTTAAGATAATTATCTGAGACAGGAAGGCAATTGGTGGGCAGATTAAGCATGGATAAGGGCTATAAGCAACACTTTCAACTCCAAAATGACTGGAAAAACCTGCAAGAGTTTATTTTTATTATAAATCTTTTGTCCCTTTCTCTCTCTTGTGCCTACTGCAAAATAACAACCAGAGAATAATCTGAACACACAGTTCCCTTCTGATTGGATCCTTAAGAGACCAGATAGCAACCGAACAAAAGGGAATCTGAAAAATGTATAAGAAAAATTACTTTTCATACAGGATTTTACACGGAACTTTAGTAGGAACTTCTGTTAATAATAATAATAATAGACAAAAGGAATAGTCGCTTAACACATCTAATACCCGCATGAACCTGGGGTACGCAGGTTCAAATCCCGGCACGGTCAACTCGTCTTTCATCTTTGTCAGTGGGAAATAGTCAATCTAACCATAATAAAGAGAGGAAAGCTGCCTCACATCTGCGCAAATTGAGCTCTGTTCCCACTCCCTCCCTGTACTCTAGAGGTCCCCCCCCCCCCCCCCCGTATGAGAAACACTGGTAGTAGTGGATGACACACATTTACCCTCTCCCCGGCCGCCATGAAAGAGAAATATTGGTGGCAGTGGACAGCGCAACCTACCCTACCTCCCCCCGCCTCCTTCACTCACCGGCTCCTATTGGCCTAACGGGAGGAGGAAGAGGATGGCAGTCCCCCTTCCCGAGGACCTGAATAGTGTACTCTGAACCACGTGATTCAAAGTACGACGCTCGAGCCCTGGCATGGAAGGACGCGTCAGAGAGGTGTCCTCCCGTTGAGCTGGTGAGTGAGGAAGTCCAAAGGGAACGGGCACGAGAGAGCTGGAGGAAGTGTAGGAGTGAGTGAGTGAACTGGGAATGGGGCGGGGAGAGTGAACCAGAGAGATGGGGTTCTTCGGAAGCGAGTGAGGGGAGGAAGTGAAAAAAAGGAGTGTGATCGGGAGAGGTGGGAGCGAGTGAATCAGAGATTGTGGGGAACTGAACTGGGGTAACTAAGGGGGAGGGAGTGAACCAGGGTAAATGAGAGGTTTGAGGTGGAGGGGGGGGAGGAGTAGTGAATCAGAATGAAGGAAGGGTTTGGAAGGGGGGAGTAAACTTGGGTGAGTGAGGGGTTCACAGAGAGGAATGGAACCTGAATGAGTGAGTGAGGAAGTGAAAAAAGGGGCCCGTCCTGCTCCTGTACTGTGCTCTCAGAAGATCCCTCCCTCTCTCTCTCACTTTGCTGCTGCTCCCGTATTGCACTCTCTGTTTCAAACTGCCATCCCTCTCCCTCAATGCTCGCTTGCCAGTGTACCTCTCTTGTGCTCCATCTTTCTCATTTTGAGTTGTTGCCTGGCTCACTTTCCTTCACACCTGAGCTTCTGAACTCAGCAGGACCCTGTGTCGGTTTCACTCACCACCCTAACAGAGGCATCAGGGGGCTTCATGCACCACTGCTGGAGGATTCTCCCCGACCAGGCTCCACCCTCTTCCCTCCAGAACCCAGCGACGACAGTGGCGGCCTGGCACATGTGCCTCCTAAATCCCGCTATTTCCTTCCCACCAGGAACTGAACCCAGCTTTCAAGCATGGTAAATAGAGCAGAGCCATTTCCCCATCTCTCTTCTCTCACTGTGGTTCCCCGTTGTCTTTTCCATGCACTACACGGTTTTGAAAACAGAAGGAGGAGAGAGAGAGGCTGCAAACAGCACTGACAAGTGAGAAAAATAAAATTCCTAAAATGAGCCAGTGGAAACAAAAGCGCTGGTCCCAGAGCCAGCGAATGACTGAGGGGCTGAGACCGGAGAGCGAGAAGGTGGTGGTTTCAGAAGCATCGCTGCAGAACAGGCAGATTTCATTTTGGGGTAAATTTTCAAGGGCCTAGTCATGATCTCTCTACATGAAGGGGTTATGCAGCTAACTTGGCCACAATTATTTATTTGCCTCGTCCTCCAAGCTTAGGGGCGGGCTGCATAAAAAAAAAAAAATCCCCAACCATACATAGTTTTTAACGTAAAAACGGCAATCATCTACATGTCATTAACAAACAAGTAGCTGCCCGGAAATGATGGAAGAAGTTTTGGACTGCAGGTGACAGGCACTACCCTGAGGGAGGGACTTAAGGACTGAATGCTCGTTTTTGAGTCTGAAACGGAACGGATTGCACAGGGAATGGAATTCCAGACGGCGGGACCAGCAATGGAGCTTGCCCTTTCGTGTGTAACAGCCAGCCTGGTGTGCCTAGCGGGAGAAACTGATTAGGTGAGCTGAGATTTCTAGCGGGGGGGGGGGGGGGGGGCACAGAAGCGTAGGGTTGGTGTGATCTATGGAGACGTAATGTTATCGAGGAAACTGTGAACTATGACATCCGTGTAAATGGGGTTTCAAGCTCCATTCGCAACTTATAGGAAAGATGTTACTTGGGGGGGGACGACACATATTTCAGGGGTGTGGTTGCACATTACATGCAAACATTAAAATTTTCAAAAAATATGTACGCATAGTAGGCGTGTCATTCATGCACCTACTTTATGCCATCGTTCGGCACCACTTATGCGCACGCGCCTACTTTTAGCCGCATAACGAGCAGATATTCGAACACAATGTGCACAGGAACCTCGTCTTTGAAAACGAGCCGGGTTTTCGCGGGCAGGAAAGCATGAGCGTCCCCGGTAATAAGGTCCCCTCCCGTATTTTCAATAGTTAAATCTGCCGTGTTAGCATTCAATATTATCATCCTTGATAACGAAACTCAGAAACTGATGGTAGAAAGTCTTCCGGGCCCATACCGATTGTTCTACCTGCAATCCCTAGTCCACCTCCGCCTTCACCCTTCATTTCCACCACCACCACCACCACCACCGCCAGGGACCCCCTCTCCCCTCGTCCCATGCCTCGTTCACAACGGGCCCTGCAGGCTTCTGGAGATACACCGGAACCTTCCGCCACTGTGGGCACTAATACAGCCTGGGGAGGCCGCAGGCTTGCCGGATACTCAGGGGCCGATGTAATAAGGTGCACTATGCCATGCACATATGTTAATGAGTGGCTGTGTGCAAAATTTCAAAATTTTCTCCTGATGTAACAAGGAGTTCTGCACACAAAATATGTGCACACAGCCTTCTGTGTACAAGTTATCCTAAAGCGTGGGCAAGATGAGGGCTCCACATAGGGCCAGAAGCTTCCCACGCACCTGCCTCCCCTTCTTTGTAAATGATTATCTGCAGTTCTTTTATGGAAGTAACAATGACCCTGCTTTCCTTTCCTAAATCAGCAGATTAAGAAACTCAGAAACCTGGTATGAGAAGAAGTTAATGGAACTGGCCCCCAACGGGTATCTTCAGGTCTGTAAGCGGTCAGTCTGGAGGAGATCAAAGGCTCTTGCGAAGGATTACCGCAGAAGGAACGCACAGGGAGAAGAAGAATGGGGTGGCAAGGAGCATTTATTTATTTAAAAGGTTTTTTTATACCGCACTCTATAAGGAGACTTGATCGAGGCAGTTTACAAGGTTGCATGCATAAATAAAACAAACATGCAGCCTGAAAGAACAAAATTCAGTTCATAAGGCAACATCATCAAAAAAGAAAACACTGCTGCATTTTGGATTAGTTGCAGTGGACGTGTGGCATTAGCTGGAAGTCCCAGATATAATGCGTTACAATAGTCTAGGTTTGTGAGAATTAAGGCCTGTAAAACTAGACGAAAATCATTTAGATATAAGAGAGGCTTTAACTGTTTCAGTAGATGAATCTTGTAAAATGAGGATTTGACAACTGATATGTTATGAGTCATAGATAGTTCTGTGTCCATAACACCACCAAGATTGTGGGCCTCAGAAGTTATGGAGATGGAATGGCCATCAACAGATTACTCGGAAGTCGATGTATGGAATTTAGTATAGTGGATAGGTACAAAATTTCAGTTTTTGAGGTGTTAAGTTTTAAATGGTTATGAGTTAGCCAGGTATTGACTGTTATAATACAAAGATTGACAATGGATAGTGTGTTTGACCAGGATGAACTATAGGGGATAAAAAACTGAATGCCATCAGCAGAGATTTTGAAATCTACACCTAGACCTGCCAAGAGATGATAAAGGGGAAGTAAATAAATGTGAGAGGAGAAATATGATCCTTGAGGGACACCTGAGGGAATAGAACCATCTGGAACTGAATGTACCAATATTTATTTGCCGAGGACGACGGATTAGAAAAAATGAAGTGAACCATTTAAGGACGGTGCGCCAGTGACTCCAATGTATTTTAAACATGCGAGTAGAATGTTGTGATCCAGGGGGTCAAATGCTGCAGATATATCTGATAAGGATTTTTTTTTTTTGCCCCTGGCTAACGTCCCTGCTCCCCTCACTCAGGCTTAGGAGATTGCTCGGTCTCACAGCACAGAGTTTACGCCAATCCTGTGCCCCGCCCATTCAGGATGCAACCAAAGAAATGGGGATTGGTGGGGGGCAAAGAAATGTAGCCTCCCCAGGATAATGCTTCAGCCAGCCTTGGGCATGACTTATAATCCACTGTCAGATTTTTATCATTTTGGATGATAATTTTACACTGCAACCCTCCATCTTATTCGAAATTTGTACATTTAATGCATCGCTCCTTAAAAGTGATTTTTTTTTTTTTTTTTGGTCTTTTCAATTACATTTGTATTTGCTTTTTTTTTTTTTTTCTTTTAATAAGTGGCAGCTCAGCCTCCAGGAAGTCTAGAGATATATGGCTTTCTGCTGGCAGCATGAACACAGGCTCCCTGCACCGTATTAACTCTACGGCCCACAATTAACGAACCCCCTTCTCCGCCCTGTGGGAGACACACACACACACACGCGCACACACACACACACACACACACACACACAGAAACAGGAACCTCTCCAGTGCAAAGGGAGCTCTGCGGAGTCTTAAGACAGCTGCAAACAGATCTGGTTTTCAGCATAACTCAAAAAGATTCAAATGTGTGCAAAGGTATCCGGTGTGGGTAATCTGAAAGCCAGACCCATCTGCAGTTTTTCCCCTCCCCCCCTCACCAGCCTCTCCCGGGTAAGGTTGGTGCACTCATTCTGAAACCAGTACACGTGTGATACTGGGGGAGGAGATAGTGTGCTTACAGGCAATGTCAGGAAGGCACCTAAATACAACAAAAAAAACAAAAAAAAAAACCCCAACTTAATACACTTCATAGCTGTGGGTTTTTATAAGTAAGATATAAACTGGACTTATCAGAAATATGAAGAAATGTAACACTACAACTGATTGCAGACAAGGGCCAAATAGCCCACCCCGTATGCCCAGCTGACTCTCTCTCAGGTTCTCCACCACTTTGGGTAGGTAAACATACAAAATTTCCATATTTAGTTCCCCGCCCCATATTTTTTACCTAGATTATCAGTCCTTCCCATCAATGCCCTTTAATTGTCCCAAGTGAGCCTAAACTCTGCCACAGCAATGGCCTCCTCCACTCCAGGCATTCACCACTTTCTAGCAAAGAGCCTCCCTTAGGTTTCCACTGAGCCTGACATAGAACAGATGTCAAGGACAGCAGATTAACAACCAAATGGCCCCATCTATATAGTCTGTCATACTCTGCTAAGGACACATCCCAGCTGCCAACCACAGAAAACTGCACAATATTCAAGCCTGTGTGTCGTCAACGTCCTCTTTGTTTCCTACAAGGCCCACACTTACTCCAACATCCAGACCCTTCTCCCATGTTTTACCACAAAACTTTGGAATAATCCAAACAACCGCCAAAAAACTAGGGAGGCAAACTGTCTATAAACACTCGGCTGCCCTGGGCGGCCTGCTCTTACGGTTATAACCACGGCCGCTCCGGGCAGGTTACCCCTGCCTTCTTGGAAACCTGAAATCAGTCGAACTACTGGTGTGAGGGGGTTGAAATTATGGCTGCTCTGCTCATGTGACAACCGTTCCACCATTCTGTCCACCGGCTTACGTTCTCCTCTCCCCTCTGTGGCTCTCTCAAGTTTCATCTGACTCAGCAGACACGCGAGCCCCTCCCTCCCTCATACCTTCTAGCTGAATACCCCCCCCCCCTCCCCAACCACTGTGCTCTGCAGCCCTCCCATGCAGGTTTCACTTCTGTCGTGGTCTGGGCTGTCCCCACCTCTGCTGGTAGGCATCTGGCTCATCCTCTCAAGTCAAGAGAGAAGAATTTCCTCGTCTTTCCTCTGAACCTTCCCCCCCCCAGGCAACCTCAGCTTGTGTCCCCCCTTGCACTCAATATCCTTTTCTATGGAAAATGTAACCTTTTCATACTTTTCTCGAAGCCTCTCAAACGCTTGAATGATTCCACCAGGCCTCCCATATCCTCTCTTTCCTATAGAGAGAGAGTGCATTAAGCCTCTCTTTGTAAGACGTTGTGCTGCAGGTCCTTTACCATGGTGGGGGCTCGTTTCTGAATCGTTTCCAACCTCCCCAGGTCCTTAGAAAGACGCAGCCCCTCCAGTGCTAAGCACAGTTCTCAAGGCAGGGGGGTCTGACTAGCGACCTATCCAAGGGGGAATATCGCCTCCTTTTTCCTGCTGGCGAGACCTCTACTTAGGCAACCAAGCGTAGAGTTGGCGCTCCCCCCTTACTTCATTACACTGCTGGCTTCCTCGAGGCTGGCTGAGATGATTACACACCCAACACTTCTCAAGTTTTGTCCTTTTAAAAATCGCCAGTCAGCTAATGGATTTCTGCATCCCAAACGCATGCTTAAAATTTTACAATTTTCAGCGCGGAAGCTTCGTTTTCCAAACCCTCGGTCATTGTTCCAGTTCTTTCCAATTTTCTCTCCATTCCCCCCCCAATGCTCCCGGTGCGTCTGCTCCGTATCACCTGCAACCAAGCACACGTTTCCCTCAAGTCCCTCAGCAGCATCGCTAAACAAAGACATTGAAAAGAACTGGTCTTAATACTGAACACTTGAGTGACCCAGAGGTGGCTTTTGGGGGGGGAGGAGGAGGGGCAATAATCAACCCCACCCGCATTGGTGCAAATTCTACAGCTGCTTTCACCCGCAGGGTTTGCACCAATGATCCAAGCAAGATTCTGCACGGGCCTTTGCTTTGCTTACTGCCCTGGAAAGGTTAACCCGTAGAGACTGCACCTGCTTTCTCTGTGCATTTGATTCTGCAAAAGGTGGGGCCGCCCTGATTTTAACCACAGCCGTTAACGGGTCCCAAAAACTAAAGAAAAAGGAGGAAAAAACATTGCCCTGGAGTGCGCAAGGAGTTTTGTTTTTTTGGGGGGGTTTTTTCACCACATCGAAGCCGAGCGGCTGAGATCAGATACCCACCTCCATGCCCTGCGTCCTAGGTCTCTCTGCTCTCCTCACGTCCAATACGTAACTCTTCCCATCCAGCTCCAGCCGGTGCTGTCTCCCCAAGATCCTGTCTGCCACTGGGGGGAAAAAAAAGCAATGACGCCATAAAAAAACCCTATGGCACAGGCGGTGTGGCATGAGATAACGCTAGCTGAGGAAAGAAGCAGCCCTTGCATCCTTCGTGTTGGTCAGGAGCGGCTGAATAGAAGCAGCTTCTGACATCATTGCCGTCTTCAACAATGAACTGAGCTACTCCTGCACATAGCTGTGAACTCTATGCCCTTACGCCCAAGACACACCTAGAGAAGCAAAACTGTTGTGCGGCACCCCCGCCTCCATGGAACTGGCAGCGAGGACACTGCCAAAAGAAGAGGCAGGGAAGCACTGAAGGCCCCACCCCACCAGTCTCTCTTCCAAATTTTAAAACAAACTCCTCACCAGGGGACATTTCCCTCTTTATACCACCGCAGAAGGGAGAAATCAGTGTGGTGTGGGCAGCCGGCTCAGTTAAGTTACCTGGGCTGCTGCTCCCAGTGCTCGCACCGAGTCACAGCCGATGCTCAGTGCCCGCTCTCCCCGTCTCACTCCTCCTGGGGATAAGACGGAGGCTGGAAGCACTCAAAGGAGGAGGTTCAGGAGAGGAAAAGATGAAGGAAGTTGGCTGTGGGCATGCCAAACAAAGTGGGGCACAGTTATCTGTGCCTTGCATGACACCCATTAATTACCACCCTCCAGGGCTCATGCTGTAGCTAGCAAGGAGAGGGCATGCATGGTTACACGTTTTCAGAAAGGAGCTCCAATATGTTTAAGAGCCACTCTTTTTTTGCTAAGAGGTGCAGAGAGCAGAGCCCGGGTGCTGTGGTTTGAGCTCGAGCATCAGGCAGTGCTGAATTTTCCGTGGCACCCCTGATCAGGTCTGAAGGCAAGCTGGCTGGGAAACAGTATAACTATATATTTCTTTCAAGAAAACAATAAGCCTTCACCATAAGAGGCTGCACAGTGTCAGAGGGAGACTTTATTTTGTTGTAAAAAAAAATGTATATCCCACAAAAATCCAACATGCAAGGCCGAGCACAGTAAAACACAGATAAGAAACAAGAAAGATATAAAATCACAGGCAAATGTTGATAAAGAATCACCAAATGTAAAGGGAAAAAGCTTCACTCGTGAAACCACACACACACACACACACACATATGGAGCGCAAGGAAACTAAAAAATATTATTATTCCCAAGGCAGCCAGGTAAGGGGGGAGGAGGGACTGTGCTACCAGTTTCACCCCCCAGAGGATCACCAGGTAGAGAAACAGGGCTTAGGCTATGCCAACCATAAGGGGCCAAGCCCCCCTAAGCCCCACAAGAGCCAGGAAACAGACCTGTCTCCTGATATAAAAGCCAGAGTCCAAGTCAAAAATTTAGATTTTTTTTTTTAAATAAGAATTTGAAGTGCAAGGTGATGCATATAGGGAAAAATAACCTATGCCATAGTTACACAATGTTAGGTTCCATATTAGGAGCTACCACCCAGGAAAAAGATCTAGGTGGATAATACTTTAAAATCGTCGGCTCAGTGTGTTGCGGCAGTCAAAAAAGCAAACAGAATGTTGGGAATTATGAGAAAGGGAATGGTGAATAAAATGGAAAATGTCATAATGCCTCTATAATCACTCCATGGTGAGACCGCACCTTGAATACTGGGTACAATTCTGGTTGCCGCATCTCAAAAAAGATATAATTGCGATGGAGAAGGTACAGAGAAGGGCAACCAAAATGATAAGGGGAATGGAACAGCTCCCCTATGAGGAAAGACTAAAGAGGTTAGGACTTTTCAGCTTGGAGAAGAGATGGCTGAGGGGGGATATGATAGAGGTGTTTAAAATCATGATAGGTCTAGAACGAGTAGATGTGAATCGGTTATTTACTCTTTTGGATTATAGAGGGCAACAGCAAGTAGCACATTTAAGACTAATCGGAGAACTTTTTTTTTTTCACTAAACCCACAATAAAGCTCTGGAATTTGTTGCCAGAGGATGTGGTTAGTGCAGTTAGTGTAGCTGGGTTCAAAAAAGGATTGGATAAGTTCTTGGAGGAGAAGTCCATTAACTGCTATTAATCAAGTTTACTTAGGGAATAGCCACTGCTATTAATTGCATCGGTAGCAATGGGTTCTTCTTAGTGTTTGGGTAATTGCCAGGTTCTTGTGGCCTGGTTTTGGCCTCTGTTGGAAACAGGATGCTGAGCTTGATGGACCCTTGGTCTGACCCAGCATGGCATGTTCTTATGTGGCTACATAGATTAAGGCTCTTGAGCCTGGAGAAGAGATGGTTGACAAAGGATATGATAGAGATCTTTAAAAGAAACAGGGAGCGGTAATTTACCCGGGGGGGGGGGGGGTCACTCCATGAAGGTTCTAGATAACATATAAACACATTTAAAACAAAGTATTTTTTCACTCTGTGCACAATTAAACTATGGAATTTATTATCAGAATATATAGGGAAAGCAGTTAGGTGTAGCTGGGTTTAAAAAGGGTTTGGAGAAGTACCTGGTAGGAAAGTCCATAAACCCTGGACCTATCCTTTATGATCCTGTCAAGTACGTGTGACCTGGATTGGCCACAGTCAGAGACAGGATGCTGGGCTTCGATCTGACCCAGTATAACATTACTTACGGTCCTATTTTTTTTTTTTTTTTTAGGAAACTTGATGCTTTTTGCTTGCATTGGTTTTGGGGGAGTTTGTTTTTGGCTCTCTCTTTTCCTCTTGCCCCAGGTCGGCACCCCAACATTAGCTGGCAGGACAATCTTCTGGGCTTCGCAGATTACCACTGCTGATAAAAATCACTTGAATACTGGGAATCCTGTCACCTAGAAATCAAAAACCTCCTCAACAGCCTCAATCTGGTACTAAACTCCGCCAAAACTGAAGTATTACTCATAACTCCTGATAACAATCTCACAACCTCTCTGCCAAACAACCTACAAACCACTCATGTAAGAGATCTAGGTGTGCTAATCGACAATAAACTAAACTTCAAAGCCCACATCAATAAAACCACCAAAGACTGTTTCTATAAACTGCAAGTTTTAAAAAGGATAAGACCACTCTTCCATGCCAAAGACTTCAGAACCATCCTCCAAGCCCTCATTTTCTCAAAATTGGACTACTGCTGCTCCACTTTACTTGGCCTCCCCTCCTCATACACAAAACCGCTCCAAATGGTCCAAAACGCAGCAGCCCGTCTACTGACAAACACTAAGAAAAGAGACCATATCTCCCCAGTGCTACAAGACCTCCACTGGTTACCAATTCATTTCAGAGTCATTTATAAATCCATCACCTTGATATACAAAATCATTCACCAACATACCACAATCGATCTACAAATTCCTCCCCGCTTCCACAAATCCACAAGACCGACCAGGGAAGCCTACAGAGGATGCCTCATTGTTCCACCCACGAAAACCACTAATCACAGCACCTTAAGAGACCGAGCCCTTTCCACCGCAGGCCCACAGTTATGGAACTCCATCCCTCCAGAACTCAGAAACGAACCATGTCTCCTAACCTTTAGGAAAAGACTCAAGACATGGCTTTTCAGGCAAGCCTTCTCAAACTCTACCTAATATGCACCATAAACAAACTCTCTACTCAGAGACTGTACATATGAGACACCATATTTATATTGAACTTTTGTATATAATTATTCTCCTCTATCTCTTTCTATTTCTTACATTCCCAGTTCATTAGCCCTTGTTAATTGTAACTGCTTCTCTTCATCACGTTATTTATGTTTTTTGGTTGTATTATCCGCACCCCTGTTTTCTGTAAACCGACATGATGTGAACGAGTTCATGAATGCCGGTATAAAAAAACCTTAAATAAATAAATAAATAAATAAACCGAGCCGGCGCTCCTAGCTGCACGGTAGCACCACGGAAAGAGAAGCTCGTAGTAAGGCGAAGACCACTGTCCTTATAGACTGGAGAAGGAAAAAAAAAAAAAAAAAAAGGAACCTTCCCTGCACCCTGGGTCAACGCTCAATCAAAAAAGAAAATAAGAAATGCGTGCTGGGTCAGGCAAAATGTCCACCGAGCCCAGCATGGGTCAACAAGCACCCAGCGGGTCCCAAAAAGTAGATCTATTTCTTGTTTCCCCATTCTCAGCAATAGCCACGGCTTTCCCTAGTCTACCTGGCCAATACCGTTCCATGGGCGTTTCCTCCAGGAGCTTGTCCAGGCCTCTTGTAAAAAGAGTCCGCCTTGCTAGCCGCCTTGACCGATCCTGGAGTCACTTTCCACGGCGACAAATCATTTTCGGTGACACCGTGAAAAAAAAAGCTATTTCTGCAGCAACAGGAGCCCAGGATGTACAGAAAAGCAGGACGCGAGGGAGCCCCTACCGCTGCAGTCTGACTTTATTCTGACGAAAAAAAAAAGGGCGAAGGATCCAGATTACCCAGAGCCATCCAAAGCCTGCACCGCTGGGGCAAATTGACCTGGCCTTCCATTCTGAGCAGCACAGCCAAATCCATGAAAAAAAAACAAACAAAAACCCGAAGCCCGGTTAAAAATCTTCAAAAGTTTAATCAAACAGAAATCTCCACTCCGGCAGGGGCAACTCCTGTCCCTTGTCGCCTCCTCCACCCCGTGTAACTCCTGTCCCTCTTTAGTTCCCACCCGTGCCTCGCCCCTCCCTGGATCTCCTCGCCCCATGCGCCTCTCTCCCGTATTTCACAAAATTGACGAGATCACATCATGCTAAACCCTGTCCCGACGCCACGACAGCGTCGCAGGGCGGCCTGGTTACGTCTGCGGGGACTCTGGATTGACTGCCTTGTGCTCACCTATGGACTAACCCTAATCACAGTTCCCCCTCTGTCCCGTGCATGCGTCTCTTAGCTGGAGGGAAAGGGCTGGTTGAGCGTCTTGCCCGGGTGAGAGGAAAAAAAGGCTGCGTCAAAACCGAGGCCGACGCCGCACACACCCCAGATGCCAGCACCCATTAGAAAGAAAATGCAGTGGGGGGGAGGGGGAGGCTGACTAGAGAATTTTTATTTTAATCATTCACGACAATTCAGAAAATAGGAAGGGATTACTGTGAGCCCCTCCCCCCCCCCCCCCCCCAAAAAAAATTAAAAATGTCTTTATAGATGTGACATTATTGGTAAGAACATAAGAGGTGCCGTGCCAGGTCAGACCGAGGTCTACGGAGCTCAGCATCCTGTGTCAGACAGCAGCCAGTCCAGGTCACAAGTGCTGGGCTGCACAGAGAGAGGAGGCATAACCAGCAGGAAAAAGGAGGTGATAATGCCCTTGGGACAGGTCCCCGATGAGGCCACACCTGGAATACTGATGGTCATTTTATGCTATAGATTACATTTTTAGAAATATTAATATCAGTGTTTTTTTATTTTATTACTATGACTACGATGTAAAAGTGTATTTAGATGTTTGGCGCTTGAACTAATTTTGTTTGTATTTTATTAATTTATATTTGTGCCATGTGAAATTGTGAAGGAATTGATCCAAATGACTGTACATAAACCTTACTAAATAAAT
The DNA here is from genome assembly GCF_901001135.1 of Rhinatrema bivittatum. Classification (NCBI taxonomy): domain Eukaryota; kingdom Metazoa; phylum Chordata; class Amphibia; order Gymnophiona; family Rhinatrematidae; genus Rhinatrema; species Rhinatrema bivittatum. Next base: position 57,939,804 of record NC_042616.1, read on the forward strand.
AAATACTGTGCTCGTTTCTGGAGCCCGTACCTCAAAAGGGATAGAGACAGGAAGGAAGTGGTCCAGAGAAGGGCGACCAAAATGGTGTGGGGTTTGCAACAAAAAGATTTATGGAGAGGAGACTGAAGGACCTGAATATGTGCACACTGGAAGAGAGAAGAGACAGGGGAGAGATGACACAGACTTTAATACCTGAAGGATTATTAGTGATGCCCGGGTATCAAGCCCTTTCCAGTGGAAAGAACAAAGTGGAAGTAGGGGCTATAATATGAAGCTCCAAGGGAGCAGACTCAGGAACAATGTGAGGAGATATTTATTCATGGAAAGGGTGAAGGATGCATGGAATGCCCTCCTCGAAGACGACACAGAATAAACATGGAGGGGCCCTAACGGCTAACGGACCAAAATGAAGAAGAGGGGTAATATGTGTTAACTGGTGTAACTTGCACAGGATGGAAATTACTACTACTCTTCATAGAAGATATGGGGGGTGGGGATGGTAGTAACTGCACAGAGTGGCAGTTACTACCATCAACAGAAGGCGCAGGGTTTCCTGCACAGAGTGGCAGTTACTACCATCAACAGAAGGCGCAGGGTTTCCTGCACAGAGTGGCAGTTACTACCATCAACAGAAGGCCCAGGGCTACCTGCACAGAGTGGCAGTTACTACCATCAACAGAAGACCCAGGAGTACCTGCACAGAGTGGCAGTTACTACCATCAATAGAAGGCCCAGGGCTACCTGCACAGAGTGGCAGTTACTACCATCAACAGAAGGCGCAGGGTTTCCTGCACAGAGTGGCAGTTACTACCATCAACAGAAGGCGCAGGGTTTCCTGCACAGAGTGGCAGTTACTACCATCAACAGAAGGCGCAGGGGTTCCTGCACAGAGTGGCAGTTACTACCATCAACAGAAGGCGCAGGGGTTCCTGCACAGAGTGGCAGTTACTACCATCAACAGAAGGCGCAGGGGTTCCTGCACAGAGTGGCAGTTACTACCATCAACAGAAGACCCAGGGGTACCTGCACGGAAAGGCAGTTACTACCATCAACAGATGGCGCAGGGGTTCCTGCACAGAGTGGCAGTTACTACCACCAACAGAAGGCGCAGGGGTTCCTGCACAGAGTGGCAATTACTACCATCAACAGAAGACCCAGGGGTACCTGCACGGAAAGGCAGATACTACACTAAAAAAAAAAAAACAAAACCAAAACCTAAAACTTGCTGGACAAACTGGATGGACCACTTGGATCTTTTCTACCATCATTCACTATGTTACTGAAGAGCCCTAACCTGCATAGCCTTTATCATTTTGGTCTCCTTCCTCTCTATTTTTTCTAGTCCTGCTGTGTCTTTCTTGAGATGGGGCAACCAGAACCGCAAACAATGCTCAGGGTGTGGCCACACCATGGACTGCTACAGAGTGAAGCTGATATTTTCCATTTTATTCTCCATGACATTTCTCTGTATGTCTTTTAATATTACTGTGGATGAAATTTTGTTAACAGGTACAAGAATGTCTGAGGAGTCTGGCAGTCCCAAAAAACGTGTAACTTGCAATGCTCCTCTGCCTAAGAGAGATCTAATCTATCCAGCTATTCACAATAATATCAGACATACAGGGACAGTCTAGTGGCATCAATGCTTCCATGTTACTAAATTCACTTTGGCGTCAGCCGGTGGGCATTTACCAGCAGCTGCCTGCCTGCGGGTCCTTCATTTTAAAAATACTGCCCTGCTCTTGGGATGGAATGCACCAAGTAAATAACAACAGAGTGAACGTTCAGAAAAGCAAACCCAGACTAGCCTTGTAAAATCCTCTGCTTGGGTCTCGAGCTCTGCAGGTCTCTCCTCACCGGCCTGGTTACCAGGAAACCCACACTGCACACAACAAACTCCCTGGCACAGGGCCCGAGAACAAACGGTGGCCTGCTTACAGCTCAGAATCAGGATCCTGCCCTGTGGGCTCTGAAGAAGAGCGCCCAGCAGCTGAAATGCCCCCAGCCCCCGCCCGTGAAGGGCCAGCTAGAGGCTTGATATTTTAAGCAGCCAGAATCGGCTTTTTGAAGCCTTGTGGGAAGGATTATAAAATGCAGATTACAAAAAAGCTTCAAGTAATGTATAGCACAAATGTTCTCTCAACTAATCGTCTGGCCTGAAAGTCATGGGTGTGTGGGCATGCTCTCCCCCGGCGCGGAGGGTGGTGGGACAGAGTTGTACATCCTCCCAAGGAGAGTAGAACTTTTTAGCAAGATTATTTTTGACATAGCACAACACGAACTTGGCCTGCTCTCTGCGAGGCTGAATGGATAGCCTCGGGTGATCTAGGATAGCAAAGAGCATCCTTGGCCAGCCCCAGCCTTCCCAGACTTAAATCCTGTGCCCGCACCTTAAACCTTGTACCCGGGATGCTCCAGGAGAGGAGGGACGCGGCTCTGCCACATGCGTCTCAGCCTGGACTTACACCGCTCCTGCTATACCAGTGGCTCTCAGTGTCGATCCTCAACGCTCACAAGCAGGTCTGGTTTTCTGGATAACCAAACGCTATGCAAATCAGCTGGGTCCTTAGGGCATAAATATGCAAGCATACCTCATGAATATTCACTGTGGACATCCTAAACATCCGATTTATCCATAGCTTCATTAACAAACCCCTCTGTTACACTAACATCAATGCACCTTGGGCCTGATTTACCCTGCTCCTACTGCACCTTGATCCCGGTTTATCTTGCTCCCAACTATGCCACTGCACCTCTCCAGAGCAAAAAAGGCTGGCTGCTGAGCCCAGCTAGGCAACATGGAGAAACCCTAACAGCAGACTGGGCTGAGAACATCCTGCCCAGCTCAGCTGCAACATGCAGCCTCTCTCCCTTCCCCCACCTCCCCCATACCTATCCGTGCCTGCGTCCCAGGCTGGTCAATTACCTTCTCTCTCTTCAAACGTCACGAATGCCATGCCGGCTTCTTCCGTGGGGTACTTCAGCTCCAGAACCTCCCCTCCACCATTTCTGGGCCGCAGGAAGTGGATAAGGAGCTTGTCATGCATCCTGTCGTCCGACGTGACGCTGGGGACGTTGTGAATACAGAGCTTCCTGGCATCCATACCCTTCCCTGCCTCTGGAGAAGCTTCTGCACAACAGGCATGCATGGGGCTCCGTCAACTGTAGCAAAAGGAAAAAAAACCCCCAAAACAAACAGTAATGAGGGTTGGATGCGGTGACTTCTCTTCGTATTTTCATGCTGGCTTGGCATCTTTCACCTTAAGAGAAAGAGAAATCTCTCCAACATTTTTGTGAGGAAGCAGCGGGGTCGCGGCCGGATTTAAGATTTTAGCTTTTACGGGCAGAGCTGAAGACCTGGGAAGGGGAGTCCAGCTCAAGAGCACACAGCGGGCCCAGAGTACCATGACAATAAGCCTCTGAAGTGGTGAAGGCAATACCGCCCTAAAGCCACCAGCAGCAGCAGCTTCCTCTCTGGCTTGGCAATTGCCAATCCCTAAACCCGGGCCTCGGCACGTTATTTTACCGCGGAGAACATCCTTTCCATATGGAACATGCGACTGTGACCTCTGCAGGGGGTTTACTCAAACAGACCGTAAAATTAGCATGGGAAAAAAAAAAAACGCTTTAAATTTCAAAAATTAGATATCAAAAGAATTGCCCCCACAGTGCACCTTTCCTCCGTCTGGAACTAACAGTGCACAGGCTGGGCGGGGGGAGGCAGATGCAGACTCAGAGGAGCGGCGAAACACAATGTTTTCCTTTCTTGCTCAGTCTCGCGACTGCTCGCCCGAGGAGTCTCCTGAATCCCGGGGGAGCAGCCACCTCTGGGCCGTGCCGTAACTCACCTGTGCCACGTCAGGATCAAGCTGGGCTGAATCTACTCGCTCACTTTCTCCGGGAGACTCCACCACTGAGTTTCAAATGCTGCTGCAGCCAACGAGCACTAAACTCTTTGACTTTAGTTTGGGTGGCTCTCTTTTTTTCGTTTTGTTTAGGGACTTTTCGTACCTGAGCGGATTCTGGCACTTGACTGATACCAGCGTGTCTTGGTCCATAGCCTCCTTCCCTTCCCCAATGCTGTTGTTGTATCACTGGTTCTAAATATCAACAGTAAAGTATTTTAAAAATTAAATTACAAGTTGTGATGATGGTGTCTGCTAAGCTGTTGCCTGTAGTATCCTACATACAAAAACCACCTGTCATCTCAGTAAGCAGGTGAAAAAACCCCAACTTGTAAATACAAACTCCTAGACAATCAAGATGTAAGTTTATATCCAAAGCAAAGAAAGTAAAGGTAAAACAATTAAATCATACAAAATCTCACCAAATCTGTTTATGTGGGACCACCTCTCAAGCAACCCATACAACAAATGTAGGCTGAATCTGAATGGTCCACTTTTATGAATTTTTTTAAATTTTAGTTTGACTGCATATAAAGTATTTTTTTGCAGCTTGTCATTTTGCTGCATGCTCCCCACTGCTTGTTTGGTCATAACTGCACATTCTAGACGGATTTATGAAATTCATCGGCGGTTATTTTATATGCAGTCAAACTAAAATTTAAAAAAATAATAATAAAGGTGAATTGTTTGACCGGGACTTTCTTTGCTTTGGATATAATCTCAGTAAGCTGGCTAGTGTCGTGGTTTGGAAAATGGGAAGGTGGAAAACCACCGATATTTCTCTGCCACTGCCATGCAGACGGCGAGGCCATGCACAGTACAACAGCAACCCTAACTCATTTTCCCCCCCACCGAGCTGCTCCTGGGCGTTGCTGGCTTCCAGTCACTCGTTTTAGCTGGAAGTGAAAAGGAGAATAAAGGCAGCCGTAACTCAAGGAGGGCCTCCCTGGTTAGCTCCCCAGCTACTGCCGAGTGTAGAAGCCTGGGTCGGGTCGGGTCGCTCGCGCCCCCCCCCCCCCCCCCGGGAAGCGCGGCCCACGCTTGCAAGGTCCCAGGAGCCCTGTTGCATGCTCCCACCCCACCCCACCCCCTCCTCTCCTTCAAGGGCCGACACTGCATGGACTGCGCTGAGTGAGTCAGGAGGGGATAGAGACTAGGAGCACGTAGGGAGCGGGAGGAAACTGCCAAGCGAGAAAAAGACAGAAAAGAGAATAAAGAAAATACAGCACGGCTGAGCCACAACACACCCATGACATAACAGCGTCACTTGTGGCGTTTCAGTTCCCATTTCCACCAATACCTGACAAGGGACCGTTCAGCACACGCCCCCTCGAAAGCAGCGCAAAGCGGGCGATCCTCAGGGCATATGGGGCGGGGGACCCGATCCGACTTCTGCGCTCCTTTTATTTTTATGCAAACAAGAGGTGAGAAAATTCCACCTGACCCTGCATTACTCCCCTTTGCAGTTTCGCTCACCAGCTCTGCCTCCATCCGGAGGCCACGTGAAGCCTTCAGCAGCTCGGATCGCTCCTTGTCTCCTTCCCCCTCCCCCACCCCTGGGGGGTTCTAAGCCCCGCTCTGCTGCCTTCCTCTCAAGCCCAGCCTCAACCAGTGATCGGAGCGGTACAGCGCCTGAGGGTCTCACCTCCCGACGGCCGTCCGCGTCCCTCTCAACCCCGGAGAGAAACGAAAGCGAAACTCTCACGTCCTTCTCCTCCTCCTCCAATCGGAGCCTTCGCCGTGCTTTCGCTTTCTGGAGCCGCCTTCTCTCCTTCCCCCCCCCAATTGCTATTTGGACGTTTTGTTTTTCCGGGTAATCAAATGCAAGTTTTGAAGGTTTTGGACTAAACGCAAACCTATCACACGGACGCCTGAATTAAGCAGCGTGGTGAATTCCCGATAAATCCTGTTAGACGCAATCAAATAAGTTCCAGGCTTAAACTCATCATCCAGGCAGCCAGAAGGGAACAGGAGGAGAGGGGCTGTAGAAAAGGAATATAGCAGGGACAATGTAGGAAACCCGTAGATTAAAGCAATAATACACCTCCTGGTTAGGAGGGTGCAGACTGAAAACAGAAGAAACTGGACTGCTGCAGATTTTCCAGACCAGTCTACAAGACCATTACATTCGACATGTTTATGCTATAAAGGGATTAGTGCCTCCACAATGCGCCGCAAAACTAATAGCTCTCATCACATGCAAATGCATGTCGATGAAGCTATTAGTTATTCACCCCACATTCAAAAAATAAAATGTGGTCCAAAGCAGGCATTAATTTCTGAGCACTCCAAAAGTTGTACAGAAAAGCAGTGTGGGCAGTCAGGTTAGGGAAGCGGACAGTCAGTTTTCCAAACCCATGGCTGTGTGCCGGTTAGGAAAACGGATGCCGATGAATTCAGGGTCCATTTTCTTAACCGGTGGACAGCCCAACCTCTCCTGGGCGCCTGCTGCCAAGGAGGTGCTAGGAACGCGCAATCGACCCTAGCGCCTCCTTGGCAGCGCAACCCCTAATTTAAATATTGCATGGCACCCCCAAAAGAGGTGCCTGGCGCGTGCTAGGAAAGTGAGCACTGAACACTCAGCTCCCACTTTCGGCGCATGTATGTTGCTTCGGCCCCTGTAAGCTGTGGAGGATACTTAAAGTACCGCCTGACCTGTTTCATCATGGCCCTCAGTACCTAGCTGAAATGCCTTGAAAATGTTGACTGGTCCATGCAGGCCATCACAGCCTGGAATGACATGTCCATGATCTGTTAGAGGATCAATATCAGCCTTGATTTCTTCACAGAGAAAGAATTGCCCTGGAGCTCAGTCTCTGTGTTCACACCACATCTGCCTCCGGCAACCCCAGCAGTGTTGTCCTCAGGCAGAATATCCGCTGCCTCCATGCCCTTCTGTGAACAGCTTGAGTCAAGACCCGCTCCTCTCAGACCCTCTTCTCTTCTTCAGCAATAAAATGTCTTCTTTCAGTATGTTCCCTCTCTCTTCCTCACTGTAAAGCTTCTGTTGCTATAATTCTTTGGCTGACTCACATACAGGCCTATCCTGTAAAGTGCGGCCGTGTTTACCCTGCTCCTAAGCCGCTTCTAACTCACGTTTCGGCCGCGTTAGCCCTTCCTGCGATCCCGAATCCCCTTTAACCTACTCCTACCGCGTCCTAAATTCCCCGGGTAACCCCTTCCGCCCGCGGCATGCATATTGCATGCAAACGAGCGAATTAGCGCGATATTGCATGCAAACGAGCCAATTAGCTATTCCCCTAGCATCCCGTAACCCGCGCCCCGACTAACGCTACCTTTCCCTGCCGTTTTGTCGCGCGTTTAACCTGCAAATTTACCGCCTACCCTGACCCAGGCGGTAGAGGCATGGGTAAGGGTAGGTGGCAAGCTTTCCCCCAGCCCCCGCTCACCTGCCCCGGCCGCGATCATGGGTGCCGGTCTCCGTGGCAGCCCCAGTCCTCTCCCCTCCTCCAGAAGCCAAAAAAAAAAAAAAAAAGCGAAAAAAACGTTGCAGCCCCCCTCCGATGTCCGGACTGGGGCTGCCACGGAGACTGCAACGGCAAAGCGAATTTTCAGTGTCCCCCCTCCTCTCGGAGCAGGGCGCGAAAAGCCGCCTTGCTCCGGGAGGAGGGGGGACACTGACAGCGGCGAAGCAACGCAGAAGCAACGGCGAAACGACTTTTCAGTGTCCCCCCCCCTCTCGGAGCAGGGCGCGAAAAGCAGCCTTGCTCCGGGAGGGGGGGGGGGACACTGACAGCGGCGAAGCTTTCCCCCAGCCCGGACACCGGCAAAACTTGCTGTTTTGCAGCCATGAGCCACGAGCAGGAACGCGAAGATCTGGCTCCGATAGCTCCTCCCGACAAGATGGCCGCCTGCACGGGGAAAGAGTACAATTGGCCGCTGAAGACGTGACATCACAACATCACGTCTTGAGCGGCCAATTGTACTCTTTCCCCGTGCAGGCGGCCATCTTGTCGGGAGGAGCTATCGGAGCCAGATCTTCGCGTTCCTGCTCGTGGCTCATGGCTGCAAAACAGCAAGTTTTGCCGGTGTCCGGGCTGGGGGAAAGCTTCGCCGCTGTCAGTGTCCCCCCCCTCCCGGAGCAAGGCTGCTTTTCGCGCCCTGCTCCGAGAGGGGGGGGGGACACTGAAAAGTCGTTTCGCCGTTGCTTCTGCGTTGCTTCGCCACTGTCAGTGTCCCCCCCCTCCCGGAGCAAGGCTGCTTTTCGCGCCCTGCTCCGAGAGGGGGGGGGGGGACACTGAAAAGTCGTTTCGCCGTTGCTTCTGCGTTGCTTCGCCGCCGTCGGTGTCCCCCCCCCCTCCCGGAGCAAGGCTGCTTTTCGCTCCCTGCTCCGAGAGGAGGGGGGGGGGACACTGACGGCGGCGAAGCAACTTACTTTTGCACCCGATCGGACCAGACTTCCTGGTATCTGTCATTTCAAATGACATTTGAAATGACAGATACCAGCGTGGCGTGAAGCCTTAGGCCCGCGCACCCAGGATCCTGTATAGGCGCTCTATCCAGTATCCTGGGTTGCGCGGGACTAAGGCTTTTCGGACGCGGCTTACATTTACATATAATTAGGCTTCAGGATCGAGCGGTAGGTGAGCTGCACTGTGCGGGCGGTAACCGCGGGTGCCGTAGGCACTAACGCAGCTCTTCCTACCGCTCGGTACTGGATCACCCTGAGTATGTACCAAATTATCAAAAAACAAACCAAAAACATACGTAATCCATGTTTGCAACAATAGCAGTGGCTTTTTTCTAAGTCAACTTAATTAATAGCAGGTAATGGACTTCTCCTTCAAGAACTTATCCAATCCTTTTTTAAACACAGCTACACTAACTGCACTAACCACATTCCCTGGCAACAAATTCCAGAGTTTAATTGTGCGTTGAGTGAAAAAAGAACTTTCTCCGATTAGTTTCGAACAGTACTACAAGCACTAATATTTGCTAGCACAGACTATTGTAACACACTTTTCCTAGTATTACGATATACAACAATCAGACCACTACAAATACTACAGTACTCGGCTGCCAGAATACTTACTGGAAAAGGCAGAAGAGATCATATCACTCAAACTCTTGCAGATTTACACTGGCTACCAATAGAACAAAGAGTGCAATTTAAAACGCTATGCACAATTCATAAACTAATCAATGACGAAAATGCCGATTGGTTAAACACTGCCCTACGATTGCATGTCCCCCAGAGAAATCTCAGATCAGCCAAATTCCCTCAGTCAAAACAGCAAAACTGACCCAAGTTAGAGAGAGAACACTATCTTTAGCGGGTCCAATATTATGGAACACATTACCACTCGAATTAAGACTAATGAAAGATTTAAAACTCTTCAAAAAAAGTTAAAAAACATGGCTCTTCAAAAAAGCCTTTCACAATGAGGTCGATGAATAAGAACACCTACACACAGCTGAAAGTCACCCAAAAGCGTAATTGCTTACTTTATTATTTTAAGAACATAAGAACATAAGAAAATGCCATACTGGGTCAGACCAAGGGTCCATCAAGCCCAGCATCCTGTTTCCAACAGTGGCCAATCCAGGCCATAAGAACCTGGCAAGTACCCAAGTACCCAGGCTTCGGCCTGTCCCCAGGGAGCTTGTGGACTCTGTTTTCACTCAGGGACTTCATCAATTGCTCCAGGTCCACCCCGAAGAGAAACTTTCCCTTGAATGGCAACGCACCTAACTGAACTTTGGTTGAAATGTCTGCTGACCAGTTATGCAGCCAAAGGAGCCTCCGTGCAGATACTGCGGACGACATGGTGCGGGAGGATGTACGAAGGAGATCATACAGAGCATCCGCTCCATATGCCACCACCGCTTCCAAGCGTTCAGCTTACTCCGATTCACTGGAAGTAAGATCCCTCAGTTAATAATTATTGCACCCAGCGGAGGCTCGCCCGCAGCATGTAGCTACTGCACACCGCTGCACGAATACCCAGGGCCGAAACATCAAAAATGCGTTTGAGAAGAACTTCAAGTTTTCTATCCTGAAGATCCTTGAGGGCTGCTGCTCCTGTGACGGGAATGGTGGTTCACTTTGTGACCGCCGACACAGAAGCGTCCACCTTAGGAGACTTCAAAAGCTCCAAAGAATCCTTGGTCAAGGGATAAAGCTTATCCATAGCCCTACCCACTCTCAAACCGGCATCTGGGACCCTCCCACTCCCATGCCATCAGTTGTTGCAGCATAGGATGAAAAGGAAAAGCTTTGGCTGGAGCCCGCAGCCCCACTAAAACCGGATCCACGGAATCCTGTGGGAGGACATCCTGGGGGGGGGGGGGGGGGAAATCAACCCCAAGTTCAGAAAAAAACTGAGGGCATAAGAGGCTTTAACTCCTCCCTATGAAACAGGTGGACCACCTTCGGGTTGTCACCATCCAGAGGGGAGTGTTTTACCAGGTCCTCCTCAGAGCCTGTGCCGGGAGGGGGCAAGGAAGGGACCAGCGCATCCGGAGCCCCACCATCCGCTGCGTCCGCTCCTGCCGCAGGCGAGCCATGCAACTTGAGATCACGCCTTTCCTCGACCAAAGACCGAGCTTTTTCAATAGCAGGACCATCTATTTGGAATAACATCCCTTCAAGCCTCAGATTAGAACCCTGTCTCATAACGTTCAGAAAAAAACTCAAGACGTGGCTCTTTCACCAAGCCTTCGATGATCCTCCAGACAATCACTAGTCGTCATTATTCTCACCTGGACGTATGGTTTTCTATCCTCTCGAACAATGAACTCTGGCACTTCCAGGTTAAAGCACCTTAAGCTCTAACCCATATTCTTTATTGTTTATGTTATATTTACCTCCTGCCTTTACCTTTCTTCCAGCTATTTAAGCATCCAAGTTTTTACTCCTTGTTAAATGTAACTTTGCCTTATTCACCTCTATTGTTAATTACTTTATTTATTGCTTCAGTTATACCCTTGTTCTATGTAAACCGATCCGATATGGTTATTACTATGAAGGTCGGTATAAAAAAAGTGTTAAATAAATAAATAATAAATAAAACTTAAGAGACTCACAGGGACACCTGAGAATCTAGGTGCATGGTAATCTTAGTCTGAGGCTCAGCAGGACGACTCAAACATGAAGCACTGCTTTGCTCAGTCTGAGAAGCCAAAAAAGGCTTTGTGCATAAGAAGCACAAAGTCCAGGGTGAAAGAATTAGAACTGGCCCCCTTCCCCCACCAGGGGATCAGGCTCACCCTCAGAAACATCCTGATCCTGGTCAGAAGGATCCCCAGGACTGGTAGAGACAGGAATACATCAGGAGGTAACCTCCCTTGCCCCCATTGCACTGGCCTCTGCTGATTTAAAGGTATCCAAAATGGCCACCGTTCCCGTGCTGAGGGGGAATGGATCGGCCCTAGACTCCAGAGGTGAACTTTTTAAGGCACCTTGGGGCTTTAATGTACTGCCTGCTACTTGTGCAGAACTGCCTTTCCCACCGGAGAGGAACTGAGAACAAAGGCCTGCACAGGAGAGTCTGGAAGAAGACTCCCCGCAGGCAATGCAGCAATGGCTGCGGCATCGAGGCACCAAAGGGGGAGCTGAAAAGACACGGCAGAGAAAGAAGAAACAGCAGAGCCTGAAGAAACAGCGTTCAGCTAAAAAAACTGCCTCGACTTGAATCGCACGGCCAAAGAAGAGGGAGGGAAAAATAGCAACAGGCTGCTCGGTTTTTTTTTTCCAATTAAGTCAGGGGAGCGAGGGGAGAAGAGGGACCAGACCACCGGTGATCTTCTCCTGCGCTTTACCTTCCAGGAGCCCTGCGGGGTAACCAACCCCAGCTCCTCAGCCTTCTACCAGGGGCGGGGGGGGGGATGACTCACTAGAATCCCCTGGGAGGACTTCTCAATTTTTTTTTTTAAAGCTTGATTCGTTGCAAATTACAAGCGGCTAAAAATATCCCTTTAAAAAAAAAAAAGACACAGTCCCAACCCTAAACTCAGGGCAAGACTGCAGGGTTTGCACCATCTCCATCCACTGGAGACAGAGAAATACTGAAGGGATGCAGGTGGCACACCAGGTTATGAGAGGGTGCCCTTCAAATTATTCTCTCTTTCTCCATCTGCTGGAAGGGGGGCATAACCCACAGTCTGGACTGATCCGGATAAGTACAGGGAAGTTTCAAATACGCAAGGAAAAAAAACCCAGGTCACTGTATGGTCTTATTTCCTGGAACAGATGAAGGCCGAGAACAGAGCACCACCCTTTCCAGCTGTAACATTTTCTTTCCAACAACAGATGGGAACATTCTGTACCCTTTTCTGGCCTCAAATTATTTCCACCAATCCCCAGCCATCCCTCTGATCACTCATCTGCTTTTCACCCAGGGGGCAGATGCAATAACTGTGCGCAGAAAACGGGTGCTCAGTGTTGAACACCCTTTTTCCAAACACGTGTCCAGCCACCTCTGCCAGGCTCCCGAATATTAAAATGAGGGGGGAGAGGGGACGCACTAAAAAGGAGGTGGCTAGGGACAAAGGTGCATCCCTCCTCGGAGTTGGGCACACAAGAGAGGGGGCAGTCAAGCCGGTTGGGAAAATGGACACTTAATCTACGAGCGCCAGTTTTCTCCTGCTACTGGCATATACACACGATACATGGTTTGGACCGTGTATCTTGTGTGTGTATTGGACGTCCAGAATTTTTTTTTGTCCAAATTGTTTTTTTAAATAAATACTGCTTTATTTGGTTCCTCCTTCATAGTATCGCTACGATACTATTAGGGAGAATCTTTGAAAAGAAAAATCTTTTCTATGTACCCTTGAGTTTGGCATACCTTAACAGCAGCCTCGGGCTGGCGCAAAATTTGCCGCGTTGCAAGGGTGCATTGGCTGCCGGAAAATTTATTTGATTGCAGGGGTTAGTTAACAGTCTCATCTACATGGACTTCCATGTGATGAGCACTATTAACTATGCAGAGATTTGGACACACGTTTTGGACTCGCTAATCCCTGTATTGGATCGGGGGTTATGGACACACGGCCAAAATGCACATTCATTCTGTTAGGCTGTGCATGGCATTGAATCGGCCCCCAGATAAGTAGGAGGATAAATAAGAGGCAGAGATTTCTAGAAGCTGCTGGCCAGCTCCACTGCTTGAAATGTATAGTTACTGTTAGCATTGTTTCTGTTTCCTAATGGAATGCATTTGTGCGCTGTGTGTGGAAGCAGATGGATAAGATGAATGCAGGAATGGGCAGGACAGTCAACTCTTTCCTGGATTGCTATGTAATTTTTATTGATGAACATACAGTAATATTGAAGTTAAAAAAAAGAAAAATAGGCAGGCAATATCTTGGCAGCATGACAGAAAAGACCAAAGCCTGGTCTACGTGATGGCTTTGGAGAAGAAGTGGTGTCATGGAGTCCGTAAGCCACTAGCAAGCCGCTGGGTAGTGCTGCTCTCTGTCTCAGTGCATACAAACTTGAGACAGCTAAATCTACTCAGCGAGGATTCCAAAAGGCATCGAGCTTCAATTCACGGCACAGCTCTGGGTCTTCAATGGAGGAAACTGTAAAGTGTTAAGAAAATGGGGCAATGTTAGAAGGAGAGCAGGAGAAGACACAATCACCTCAAGACAAGGAATGCAGAAGCTCTACTGTTAGTTTAAAGCTACAGAGAACAGTGACAAGCTGCACGAGTCTGTATCTGTGCCTGGTGCAACCTGCCGAAAACATGCAATTAAATCTGCCACTTCCAGGGTGTCCATTGTGGCTGACTCTTCCTGTCAAAGTGGAATGTAAAGTCTGAGATAATCCTGAATACCTAGAGCAGTGGTCCCCAAACCTGTCCTGGAGGGCCACCAGCCAGTTGGGTTTTTGGGATATCCACAATGAATATGCATGAGAGAATTTGCATGTTATGGAGGCAGTGCATGCAAATTTTCTCTCATGCATATTCATTGAGGATATCCCAAAAACCCGACTGGCTGGTGGCCCTCCAGGACAGGTTTGGGGACCACTGACCTAGAGTCTCAAACTAAAAAGGTTATTACAAAACAAAAATTTCAGTAGCACCTGGGCCTCCCACCGAGAGTCGTGTTTTCAGGATATCCACAATGAACATGCATAAAGATAAACTTACAAGCAACAGGGGCAGTACATGCAAATCTCTCTCATATATATTCATTGTGGATATCCTGAAAACCTGACTTGCTAGGGGGTCCCTCTCAAGACAGGGTTTGGGAACCATAGTTTTTTTTTTTTGTCAAATTCATTTTTATTAATGAGCAATGCAGGTACAACCAAAACTATATCTAGGGGAAAGGGAAGGTACAATATAAGCCAAAGATTGATGCAGCTTTACAATACAGGATTATTCCCCTTATGTATCAGAGCCAACTGGAACAACACCCTGCGTACACTCTGAGGTCTAGCGCCAAAATGATCACTCTTGGGGGGGGGGGGGGGGGAATGCTCATGCTCAAAATTTGAGGCTAAAGGTCCTGCAAAACACTAATTGACTGGAGGGAGGGAAGAACAAACTTTTCACCAGGGTGGACAACTGCCATCTTGAATTTGGAGCAGAAGAGTGCCCCTTTACATAAAATGGCCACCCCTCTCCGACTATTTCTATATTAAGAATGAATTGTCTGAAAATTCCATAGCCACTTCCTGGAAGAACAGGAAGTGGCCTCAAACCATCTCAAGTGTTTGTCTCGCAGGCTCTGCAGGAATGGAGAGGGTTACAGCAAACCCCGCCATGCTGGAAGACCTGCTGGGAGTACAAGAAGGGAGAAATGGATGAGAATCTATGCAATACCGCCTTACCTTCAGTCAGAAGTACTGTCCATTCCTGTTGTACCCCAGGCCCAGAAACGTCAAGCATGGAATTCAGATTATTCCTGTAAGGAAGAAGAAAACATTTGAACCATTGAGATCATGCTGGGCAGTATCCAAATAATCCTGCCACGAAATAGTAAAGCAGGATGAACTAGAACTACGATATGGCGACCTCAGAGAGAAGCAACTATTGCTTTGGGGAAATCACGAGGGGCTACAGCAAAGTTAGCTCTTCCAGGCAATGCAGGTCAATATAGAAGAAATGTAATTCTTGACCACTAATGGCTGTATACTTTTATTTCTGAATTAGAGAATAGCAAGGAAACTAATCTTCATTGAGATATTAAAAAAATAAATAAAAAACACTACTACAACAAGCCAGGAAAAAAAAAGAAATCTGCTTAAAAAAAAATAAGTCTGCAACGTTGTCAGGTCACGAGATTACCAACTGTGCTGTGGTCTGAAGAAGATGCAAGGCCAAAAATCTTTACCTTTAAAGAATTCAATTTCTAAACAAAAAATATGAAAAGAAATATGAACTTCATGGAGACCAGAGTTTTAAAAACATTCAAAAACCTTGCAAAAAACCCCAAAATGTTTGGTATGGAGGCAGTGTTAGTCTGTTCGAGTGGCGTGGGGGAGCTGCAAAGCACAGGTGCCAATTGCACAAGTGAGTGGAGGGGACGGTGATAGTACTTGGGGCCTCCAGCTAATGTTTGGTGTTGGGAGAAAGATTTCCAGATACTTGTACGAACGGTTTGATTTAGAAGCTGATTTTGTGTAGTAACTGTTCTACCAAAATCAACAATTAACTACGACAAGTAAAGAAGCCAAAACCCCAACCTAATAATATCCAGTCAAGTCCTAATTCTACCATTCTGGTATCATATCACAAAGAGCCATCACATACAGCTATAGCACGATTAATATAATCATATACCAGGCTTTTTGGTGATTATTTTTTGCATTTAAAGAATCTCAAATATACTGTTCATAAAAATGTTATTCTTCAAATGGCTTGTCAGAAATGTAATTCCAAAGTAATGCCACCAATTGTCAAAAAAGGTCCCAAGCAACAAGTACATTACATCATCGGAATGTGTATCACAGTAATAGTCACTTAGCTTGAAGTCTTCTGACTGACTTGTGAATCTTCTTCCACCACACAAACTGGTAGTATCATCACCTAGGAAGCACCCCCTTAGGACCCCTTACTTTTGGTGGCTTAACTATAGAAATCAATGCCAAAAATAGCTTGAAAGATCATTCCCTAATATCTCACTCTGCTAATGTGGTTTTAAGTCACATACTTTTTACTACCACTGTATACGTCTGTATCTGGGTAACGTATTATTTCCCTCTGTCATCGGTTATACCTCTTTCTGACATATGGTCCCTTCTTCCCGCTCCATCTTTCCCCTGCCTCATACCATCCTCCAAATATCCCTTGTGCGTGCATGCACCTAATTCCTCAGTATACCGGTTACTCCTGTGCACTGGCTTCCCAAACTCATCTGCTTTCTCCTGCTGCCCTCCCCAGTATGCGTCTCCCCACGGCCCGCACTTCAAACCCTTTCCCTTTCAACAATGCACCATCCAATTCTTCATTAAAACACGGATTATGTAAAGTCAGGGTGCGAGGTCACGTGCTGAACAGAAGTTTGGAGATGGTAAACAATGAGAGTTATCCAAAAAGTACAATACTGCATATTAAGATGCTTCCATTAAGCCAGAATTGTCTGAGGATTCCATAGCCACTTCCTGGAAGAACAGGAAGTGGCCTCAAACCATCTCAAGTGTTTATCTCGCAGGCTCTGCAGGAATGGAGAGAGTTACAGCAAACCCTGCCATGCTGGAAGACCTGCTGGGAGTACAAGAAGGGAGAAATGGATGAGAATCTATGCAATACCGCCTTACCTTCAGTCAGAAGTACTGTCCATTCCTGTTGTATCCCAGGCCCAAAAACGTCAAGCATGGAATTCAGATTATTCCTGTAAGGAAGAAGAAAACATTTGAACCATTGAGATCATGCTGGGCAGTATCCAAATAATCCTGCCACAAAATAGTAAGGCAGGATGAACTAGAACTACAGTACGATATGGCGACCTCAGAGAGAAGCAACTATTGCTTTGGGGAAATCCTGGCAGCTGGGGAAGACACGAGGGGCTACAGCAAAGTTAGCTCTTCCAGGCAATGCAGGTCAATATAGAGGAAATGTAATTCTTGACCACTAATGGCTGTATATTTTTATTTCTGAATTAGAGAATGCACAATGTATACTTTTATTTCTGAATTAGGAAACTAATCTTCATTGAGATATTAAAAAAATAAATAAACACACCACTACAACAAGCCAGAAAAAAAATCTCAGTTAAAAAAAAAATTCTACAATGTTGTCAGGTCAAGAGATTACCAACTGTGGTGTGGTCTGAAGAAGATGCAAGGCCAAAAACCTTTACCTTTAAAGAATTCAATTTCTAAACAAAAAATATGAACTTCATGGAGACCAGAGTTTTAAAAAACATACAAAAACCTTGCAAAAAACCCCAAAATGTTTGGTATGGAGGCAGTGTTAGTCTGTTCGAGTGCCGTGGGGGAGCTGCAAAGCACAGGTGCCAATTGCACAAGTGAGTGGAGGGGACTGTGATAGTACTTGGGGCCTCCAGCTAATGTTTGGTGTTGGGAGAAAGATTTCTAGATACTTGTACGAACGGTTTGATTTAGAAGCTGATTTTGTGTAGTAACTGTTCTACCGAAATCAACTATTAACTACGACAAGTAAAGAAGCCAAAACCCCAACCTAATAATATCCAGTCAAGTCCTAATTCTACCATTCTGGTATCATATCACAAAGAGCCATCACATACAGCTATAGCACGATTAATATAATCATATACCAGGCTTTTTTGTGATTTTTTTTGGCAGTTAAAAAAATTCACCGCTTCAAGAATCTCAGATATACTGTTCATAATAATGTTATTCTTCAAATGGCTTATCAGAAATGTAGTTCCAAACTAATGCCATCCACCAATCGTCAATAAAGCTCCCAAGGTAGGGGGGGGGTATAAAGCAACAAGTGTGTTACATCGTCGGTAGTGTATCACAGTAATGGTCACTTAGCTTGAAGTCTTCTGACTGACTTCTGAATCTTCTTCCAACACACTAAAACTGGCAGTATCATCACCTAGGGAGCACCCCCTTAGGACCCCTTCCTTTTGGTGGCTTAAGTATAGAAATCAATGCCAAACATTGTTTGAAAGAGACCATCCCCTACTATCTTGCTGCACTAGAGCAATTTTAAATTACATACTTTTTACCACTAAAGGAGTCTGTATCTGGGTATCATCTTAATTCCCTCTGTCATCAGTTCTCTCTCTTTTTGGCATTTCGGCCCCTTCTCCCTGCTCTATCTTTCCCCTGCCTCATACCATCCCCTCCAAATATCCCTTGTGCGTGTGTGCATGCACCTCTTAACTCCTCAGTGTACCGGTTACTCCTGCGCACTGCTTCCCAAACTCATCTGCTTTCTCCTGCTGCCCTCCCCAGTATGCGTCTTCCCACGGCCCGCACTTCAAACCCTTTCCCTTTCAACAATGCACCATCCAATTCTTATGCACAATGTCTTGACAATGCAAAAAAAAAAAAGGGGGGGGGGGGGTTGCATTACAGATGTTGCGGTGGCCGTAACGTTGGCAATCCCTGGGATGTGGGTGCCCATGATGTTACTCTAATAGCTTTGTAAATGAATTACTGGTTTGTCACTTCATTTTCATTAAAACACGGATTATGTAAAGTCAGAGGTCTAGCGCCAAAATGATCACTCTTGGGGGGGGGGGGGGGGGGGGGGGAGGAAATGCTCATGCTCAAAATTTGAGGCTAAAGGTCCTGCAAAATACTACCTGACTGGAGGGAGGAAGAACAAACTTTTCACCAGGGTGGACAACCGCCATCTTGAATTTGGAGCAGAAGAGTGCCCCTTTACATAAAATGGCCACCCCTCTCCGACTATTTCTATATCAAGAATGAATTGTCTGAAAATTCCATAGCCACTTCCTGGAAGAACAGGAAGTGGCCTCAAACCATCTCACGTGTTTATCTCGCAGGCTCTGCAGGAATGGGTGGGGTTACAGCAAACCCCGCCATGCTGGAAGACCTGCTCAGAGAGTGCAGGGAGGGGGAGGGGGACTTCAAGGCTACACATTTGAGCACATTTTTACCTTACCAAGTCAATGGCACACAGTGCTTTGCCTGTTCACTGGGCTGAGAAACCGAAGGCGCATCTGTATGGAGAAAAATGAGAAAACAAGAAATGGAATGAGGCCATTTTGTCGGGCTTCTGAAGAACTGGTGCAACAGGAACAGAATGTTGATAAGCCACAGGGTAACCGGGCCCAAATAGTAGAGGACAGAAAGTGGCCAAATGACTTATCCACTCTTCCCAGTTATTCCTGCCCACATTACCAGAGGCTGGAGCATTGTTGGCTATCAAGCCTTATCCAAGTCAGGTTTTGTAGTCCTCATTGGTGGTCTACCATCCTGGATAGATGAGCACACAAGTTCCCACACTATTTGTTTGTTTTTCTATACTGACATTCGATAAAGAATATCACATCGGTTTTACATAGTAACTCAAGGGATAATTTGACAACAGTAACAGGGTCCAATTATCTTTACATCACAACATTATTAATTCAACAGACCCCCCCCCCCCCAAGGATATTTCGCATTAAAGCTTTGTAACAATCTAGTCAGTCTGCTGCCTGAACATCCAGCCTCGCTGGACAGTGCCTGGCTACCCCCACAGCCTACTGTTTCACTAGGCTGAATTATTTTCTATATTCACACTGTTCCCTACTCTTCTCTTACCCTTGCTCTACAGAGTGTCAACTGTGGGTTGTTTGCAATATTGCAACTTTCCAACCCTTTTCCTATTGTTCTCTGTATCTGCTCCAAGCATGCTCAACTTTGGTCACACCTCTATTGCCCAGTCTCTCTCTCACACACACCCATCACCTCCCTCACACACACTTTGCTTAGAGCCCCAATGCTGTATTCCCCTTTAATTTCGCAGTGGCAGATTTCCCAGAGCTGCCACTGCCTTCTCAGCCGCACTGAAGCAACAAATTTATTTTAGAAAAATATGCCACAGCACTCAAGCCTTTCTTCTGGCTGTCGGGATAGCCCTAGGCTCCTGCAGCCCCCCCACCATCTGCCTGCTTTTACGGCCGCTGGGAGCTCCAATTGCCCCATCTGTAATCAGCACGGCTGAGCGCCACTTTTACTTTAATCGCGGATTTGCCACGCTCACTATTGCATTGGGGGGGGGGGGATCCCTGGAGCAACCGGCCTCTTCGTGCTTGCCCTACCACTTTGGAAGAGGGAAATCCTGGCATGGCTGGCTCTTCTCTGTGGCTCACCGCTGTGTTTAATTTCAGCACTTACACCTGGCGGTCACAGGATCTGGCTTCTTCGCCACCACTGGCCTGACACTGCCACTCCTCCCAGCCCCCCTCAAACCACCCCACCCCCGGGCTGTGAGATGCCCACAGTCTTCCTGCCCCACCAGCCAATCAGTGGTTCCTCCTCCCACTGGCAGGAAAAGGGAGGAGGCTTCCAATTGGCCTGGGGGGGGGGGGGAAGGGAGGAGGTTTCCCATTGGCCCGTGGGAGCAGGAAAAAGGTAAAGGGAAGTATAACTGGGGCTTTGGGACACCGGGAGCTGAGACACACCAGCTGGTGCTTCGCGACACACCAATTGAGAACTGCTGGTTTAGAGGATAAGGATGGAGGACTGCTTTGATAGTGAGGTCAGGGTGTAATATGAAAAACAGTCTTATTTATTTATTTAAATCTTTTTCTATACCGTCGTTAAGGTGGGCACCGTCATAACGGTTTACAGTAAGGCACAAAAAGTAATGCTATTAAAATCTATCAGTTTACACAGGTGCCATAAGGTTCGGTAACATAGTTTTTAATCAATGTCAGTTGTTAAATGAGTGTGAACACTATCATGTCCAGGTCAATTCTATAGCAGTTTTGAGTCTGGGACTCATTCTATAAATGTAACTTATCCTTTAGTGATGAATTCTATTAAAAACTACACCCTAGTGATTACTGTTTGTGTGGGTGTTTATTGTTTGTACCTTGCACTTCCCTGGTTTCTATTCTCCCTTCTCTTGTGTGCATTTCAAGTTACTATACTTTTCAATTCTACATATGCTGTTTTACTGTATTATATGTTAACTCTTTTGACTGCTGGAGTTTGTCAGCTAGTTGTGTGCTCACGTTGAATAAAGATCTACAAAAAAAAAAAGAAAAGAGAAAAGTAAAGTAGCTACCACCACCACTACTACTAATGGCGTTACCTTTACCTTCTTAGCAAGCTCCCACTGTGGGTCTGGCAGTTCAGTAAATTTTTTCTGCTTCTCTTCCATTAACTGTTTCACAGCATCCAACAGTTCAAAGAAATGAGCAAGTACCTTTCCTTTCAAAAGCCAGCTTGCTGAATGGGGAAACCAGAGGTCTGCAGGAACTTCTTCAATCAAATTTCTGAATAGCTGGTAGTGGCGTGCATGAGTGCTACTATAACGGACAATTTCCAAAATGGGTTTCATAATGTGATCTAAACTTAACTGTTTTGACACCAGTTCTTCTCAGTGAAGAATGCAATGTCCAAAATTCAGGAAAGGCATAGTCTGCTTTACAGAACTCCACAAACTCATTTATGGACCTTATCACGGATGGCACCCAATCTACTGTAATAGCAGTAAGCTTCCATAAAGGCAGGTGGGTCTGCATGATCACAGTCGTTAATGCCTCTGATGTCCACATCCCGGGACTTGTCTCCAAGTGACAATGCCAAGAAGTTCTTTCACCGCACAGTCGTTTGAAACGGTGTACACAAACACGGCCAACTGAGGTGTCCCCAGCTTGTCGCACAACACAGCCAGCCCCATACTTAGGTATTCACTTTGTTGAAGGTGTGAATGCAGCTGCTGTTCAATGGAGAAATTACGTACCTGATAATTTTGTTTTTCCTTAGTGTAGACAGGTGGACTCAGGACCAATGGGTATAGTGTACTCCCGTTAGCAGATTGGAGACAGAGTCAGATTTCAATGCTGACGTCAGCCTACATATACCTGTGCAGGAAGCTTAGCTCTTCAGTATTCTCCTCAAAAAGCATTGTGGATACTTGTGTGCTATAAAAACTTGATTAACTAGGACTGGTTCAGCTGACGTCCAAATTGGAGACCGCCAGTGCACTCAACCAAATAACTCCGACACCCAGCAGGTCTGGGTGTCCTGAACTAGGGGTAATACCTGGCTTACCCGTGCTTGTCTTGTTCTCTGGGTTTGCCACCCGAGTTTTCCGGATTCTGGGGCAGCCATGGGTGGGATGCCGAGTCCAGCTGTCTACACTAAGGAAAACAAAATTATCAGGTAAGTAATTTCTCAGTTTCCTAGCGTGTAGCAGATGGACCCAGGATGTATAAAAGCCACTCCCAAATTGGGTGGGAGGCTGCCCGTGACCCACTTAGTACTGCCCTTGCGAATGCTGTGTCCTCCCGAGCCTGAATATCCAGGCGGTAAAACCCGGAAAAGGTGTTGGAGGACCATGTCGCCGCCCTGCAGATCTCGGCGGGTGACAGCATCTTGGTTTCTGCTCAGGACACTGCTTGGGCTCTAGTAGAATGGGCCTTGACTTGTAGAGGCGGCGGCTTGCCTGCTTCTTTGATCCAGCGGGTTATGGTTGCTCGTGAGGCCACTTCCCCTTGCTTCTTCCTGCTGTGAAGGACGAACAGATGGTCCGTCTTTTGTACGGATTCCGACATTTCCAGGTATCTGGATAGGAATCTGCAGACGTTGAGGTGGCGTAGACTTCTGGCCTCTTCCGAATTCTTATGTTCATCTGGTGATGGTAGCGAGATGGTTTGGTTAAGATGGAAGTGAGGCACCACTTTGGGGAGGAACAAGGGAACCGTGCGTAACTGGATGGTTTCCGGGGTGAGCCTGAGAACGGCTCACGACAGGACAGTGCTTGTAGCTTGGATATACGACGGACTGAATAAACTGCCAGCAGGAAGGCTGTTTTCAGTGTTAACAGTCAGAGAGACAGGCCGCGGAGAGATCTGAAAGAGGCTCCTGCTAAGAAATCCAGGACCAGGTTGAGGTTCCAAAGCGGTACCGGCCACTTTAGGGGTGGTCGGATGTGCTTAACTCCTTTCAGGAAGCGTGAAACATCCGTGTGAGAGGCTATGCTGTTGCTCTCGCTCTTGGTTCCGTAGCATGACAATGCAGCCACCTGTACCTTGATGGAGTTGAGGGGCAATCCCTTCTGTAGGCCGTTCTCTAGGAATTCCAAGACCGCAGGAATTTTGACTGAGCGTGGTATGATGTCATGGTCCTCGCACCAGGCTTCGAATACTCTCCAAATCCTTATGTATGGTTAGAGATGTGGAGAACTTGCGTGCTCGGAGTAGGGTGTCAATTACCACCCCCAAGTATCCGCTCTCTCTCAGGCGAGCCCTCTCAATGGCCAGACTGTAAGAGAATCGAGCTGGATCCTCATGGAGGATCGGCCCTTGTTGGAGCAGGTCTGTGTGGAGGTAATGGCAGGGGGTTCCCTGTCAGTAGTCTTTGCATGTCTGCGTACCACGGTCTTCTTGGCCAGTCCGGGGCCACCAGAAGTACTGGCTCCCTGTGTAGTTCTCTCTTGTGAATGACTGCGCCTAATAGGGGCCACGGTGGGAAGGCGTATAACAGTCTCCTGTGGCCAGGTCTGTACCAGGGTATTGATCCCCTGGGACTGAGGTTCCCGCCTGCGTCTGAAGTAACTGGGTACTTGGGCGTTGGACTGGTTTGCCAGAAGGTCCATGGTTGGTGTTCCCCCAACGGTTCACTATCAGTTGGAACGCTGTGGTTGACAGCTTCCATTCTCCTGGGTCTAGACTTTCTCTGCTGAGGTAATCCGCCGTGATGTTGTCTTTCCTGGCGATGTGGATGGCTGAGATCTCCTGAAGATTCACTTCCACCCACAATAGGGGGTCTATTTCCAGAAACACCTGTTGGCTTCTGGTTCCTCCCAGACGGTTGATGTAGGCCACTGTTTTCGCGTTGTCTGACATTACTCTGACCACTTTGTCCCGGAGCCTGTGACTGAACCGCAGGCAGGCTAGTCTGATTGCTCGGGCTTCTAGGCGACTGATGTTCCATCCAGACTCTTCTGCGTTCCACTGCCCTTGGACGGTTAGCTCTTTGCAGTGTGCTCCCCATCCTCATAGGCTGACATCCGTGGTGAGCAGGATCCAGGTCGGTGAGGATAGTCTTGTTCCCTGGCTCAGGTGGCCGTCTTGTAGCCACCATCATAGTTGGGTCCGAACTCTGCCCGGGAGCTGTAGACGAACGGTGTAGTTCTGGGACAGTGGATTCCATCGTGATAGAAGTGAGCGCTGTAGGGGTCTCATGTGAGCTTGTGCCCATGGCACTACTTCCAGTGTGGATGCCATGAGACCGAGGATTTGTAGGTAATCCCATGCTGTGGGGCGAGGTTTGCTCAGCAGGGTTTGCAACTGGTTCATCAGTTTTGATCTCCTTGGTGTCAGGATGACCCTGTCTTCTTTGGTGCTGAATCAGACTCCTAAGTATTCTAGAGACTGTGAGGGCTGCAGACAGCTCTTGTTTGTGTTGACCACCCATCAGAGGCTCTCCAGTAGAGTTTTGACTGTTGGTTGCCTGGTGACTTTCCTCTGGGGATTTCGCCCTGATCAGCCAATTGTCTAGGTAAGGGTGTACGAGGATTCCTTCCTTCGTGTTGCCGCCACCACCACTATGACCTTGGTGAACATCCGGGGTGCTGTGGCTAACCCGAAGGGTAGTGCCCGGAACTGGTAGTGACGGTCCAGGATTTTGAAGCGTAGGAAGCGCTGATATTCTTGATGGATTGGAATGTGTAGATAGGCTTCCGACAGATCCAGGGATGTGAGAAACTCTCCCGGTTGTATCGCCCTTATTACAGAGCATAGGGTTTCCATGCGGAAGCGGGGAATCCTCAGATGACGGTTGACCGACTTGAGGTCCAGGATGGGCCTGAACGTTCCCTCTTTCTGGGGGATGATAAAATTAATGGAATAATGCCCAGTATTTATTTGTTGCGGAGGCACTGGGGTTATGGCCTTCTAGGGCTAGTAATCTGGTCAATGTAGCTTCCACTGCCACCCTCTTGGAGGGGTCATGGCAGGGGGATTCCACGAACTTGTCCAGCGGAGTTCAGAGGAAATCCAGGTAATATCCCTCTCAAACGATGGTTAGGACCCACTTGTCTGAAGTTCTCTCGACCCATCTTTGGTAGAATAGGGAAAGACTGCCCACTATGGCTTCTTCCTTTGGATGGGTCGGCATATTCTCATTGTGGGGTGCGGCTAGGGCCTGGACCCGAGCTGGTTCCCCTTTTGTTGTGCTTGTTCCGAAAGGAATGGTTCCTGCCTGTAGGACGTGGTGCTTGATAAGTGTTTCTGTATGGGTTGAAGCGCTGTGATCCTCTGCCCCTGGAGGATCGGGGGAAGGGTCGCTGGTTTCTCTTATTCCTGTCCTCCGGTAGCCATGGCAGTGGGGACTCGCCCCATTTGTTAGCAAGTTTCTCTAGCTCGCTGCCGAACAGGAGGGATCCCTTGAAGGGCATCCTTGTGAGTCTCGTTTTGGAGGATGCGTCGGCTGACCAGTTTCGGAGCCAGATTTGTCTTCTGGCTGCCACGGCAGATGAGACTCCTCTGGCTGCCGTGCGTACCAGATCCGAAGCGGCGTCCGCGAGGAATGATACGGCTGGTTCCAGGGCTTCCCCAGGAGTGTTGTTCCAGGTTTGCGCTAGGCAGGCGCGTGTCACCACGGCACAGCAGGCCGCGATCTGTAAAGACATAGCGGAGACGTCAAAGGACTGTTTGAGGATAGATTCCAGACGTCTGTCTTGAGCATTCTTGAGCGCAGCCCCTCCCTCCACTGGGATAGTAGTGCGCTTCGAGATCGCGCAGACCATGGCATCCACTATGGGACATGCAAGGAGTTCTTTGGCAGCAGGGTCCAGAGGGTACATGGCTGCCAGAGCCCGGCCCCCTTTGAACGTGGTTTCTGGGGCCTCCCATTCCAGGTCAATTAGTTGCTGGATGGCTTGTAATAGTGGAAAATGACAGGAGGTCTGACGAAGTCCCTCTAACAGTGGGTTTGGCTTAGGTTCCCCAGAGGCGTTCGTGCCCGGGATGGCAAGCTCTTTCAGGCTGTGCGTGACCAGGTCTGGAAGTTCTTCCTTGGTGAAGAAGCGTCTCATGGTGCGATGGGGTTCTGTCCCCGGGAGTTCCCCTTCCTCCAAGGGTTCTGACTCCTCATCTGAGATGTCCGGGTCCCCAAAGGTGGGGCTTCTGGGCGGTGGCATCACCTCCCCGGGCATAGAGGGTCCTGGTATGTTGAGTTCCTCTGGTGGTGCCTATTGTAGGAGGCCCCTGCTGCAGGCGTATGAAGGTATGCAGACCTTTGAAGAATTCCACCCAGGAGATAGAAGCTGGGTGGAGACCAGGGGGCACAGTGTCCCTGGGGAGCCCCGTTTGAGGGGGAATCCCGCTGTGTGATGCTAGGTCCGGTGTACCGTTGGAAAGGATGGGGTCGGGTACCGGCTGGGGAGGGCCATGAGTTGGGTCCCCTAGGGCCTCTTCACACTGCACGCACAGGGCCGTGGCCACCTCGTGCTGTGCAGCCCTAATGTGGCATGCTGGGCAAAGTCCCTGAGCCTTGAGCTTATTTTTAGGTAGGGACATGGTTTGTGCGCGTATAAAACAGCTGTGCGCCAAAGATGCGCGTGTAGGTTTAATGCGCGTGTGCCGCGAGATGTGCACGTAATTGTGCGCCCAGCACCGTGAGCACGTGGCTATGCCCTTAACTTGTGCACCCGGCACTTGTGCCCACAAGGATTTTGTGCGCACGGGCTGAAGTGGCGGACAGGGCGGCAAACAGGGCAAATATGGCAACGGCGACCACCTTGTAGGGTCTCCACGTGGGAGGACCCTTGGATCTAACCAGGGTTTAGCCCTGCTAGGGCAGATCAACCCGGTGGCACAGGTCCCGGCTGGCGACCTGTGCGACTCCTCGAGCTTCAGAGACCAGAGTCTTTAAAGAAGATTTCTACCTTACCTTGTCTTTGGCGCTTCCCGGTTTCGTTCCAGGCGGTCTCCAGCTGCAGGGGGGGAGGGCAAATACCTTCACTGCCGCGCTCAAGGTTGCACCCGCTGCCTCTCAGCCACGCCCAAGATCGGGGGCTAGGTCCCCACCGAAGGTCGGTCGCCGGACCGAGACTTACCTCCGAGGGACCATGGAAATCACCTCAGGAATTCTCAACTGGGGGAGGGACCCGAGGGTGTCACCGCAGGAGAGCAGGACTCGTCTGTAGAGGTAAGATTTGTTCTTTTTTTCTCCTTTACTCTTAACGCTGTGAGAGCGTGCAGGTAGTCCCTAACTACTATGGAGACGGAAAATACTGAAGAGCTGCACTTCCTGCAGGGGTACATGTACTAGAGGCTGACGTCAGATTGAAATCTGATCAGTCCAACTGCTATCAGGAATACACTACACCCATTGGTCCTGAGTCCATCTGCTACACGCTAGGAAATATCACTGTTTAAATCAGAGATCCCGCGTTCTACCGCGTGACGGGAGAGCTGCAGTTCAGAAACTTGCTTTTGCAGTTGGTGGTTTTCTGGTACGATTTTACAAACTCTCCGGAGTAAGGTATTCTCACACGGGCAATGTGCCAAACTACTTGGCAAATCTGGTGAAGGCTTCTGCCTGTTTTGCTACTTGATTTTGCAAGGTCTCAAGTTTTAATGACTGGCGTTCAGAAACTTTTGAAAATTCTGTCAACATGAGCATGGTTTGTAACAAAATGGCACTGGATGTTGGAAGATTGAACTGTGCAAGAGAAGTCTGGCAGATAGGACACTTTGGTTTTCCTTGCTGTTCAACAAAAAATTACAAGTTCTCCCACTCCAGTAAGAAGGTTCAATGTTCTTCATATTTTCTTTTCCTCTGACATTTTGCCATTCTGCTGCATACCTGACTCAGGTTTCCTCTGTCCATTTGCCTCTTCTCTCCTGTTCTCCAGTCTCTCCCCACACCTGGTAAAAGTTTTCAAAGCAGGCAGGCAGTACTGAGCAGACGTTGTGGCACTGCTTGCATTAGTTCTGACTGAAACGATAAAGGACAATAGTGAGACAGAGAAAGACCACCCCTGCCCAGAAACTGCAGCTGTTCTAAATCCCAGCAGGGGGCTGTTCTCTCCCCTAGCGTGTACCTCTGCAACAAGTGGCACTATAAAGCCAAGAACCGCCACCCATGAGAGACTGCTGCTTTCCCTCCCCAGTCTGAAGAAAAGGCTGCTTCCACTGAGCCCTGGTGTGTGTGTGTGGGGGGGCGGGGGAATCCTACCAAAGGATGATGCAAATTAAAGTGCAAGTCACATGCTGGCAGGCAAGCAAGAGGGGCTGAAGTTGAAAGGATGGCATTATTGTTTTAGCCTCCATCACCCACTCTGGAAGGGCAGTCCAAGCATCTACCACTACTTTTCATCAAGAAATATTTTTCTACAGAAAGGGTGGTGGATGCCTGGAATACTAAACCAATAAGACGTTAAGACAGTGGATAAATGAAGAGGATTATTACTTGCAAAAACTTGAAGAGACAGATGGTGAACGCCTGACTTTACACACCACAGGATATTCGCTGCATTTTGTAAATATCCTTGTTTCATTAGTTTTTATCTTTCCACTTATTTATACTGCCCTGTTAAACTTGCTTCTTCCTTACTTACATTTTCTAGTTATTGGTTGTCCTGTTTCCCCATCCCCTGTTCTTTGTAATTTCCATTTCTTCATTGTTATAATGTAAACCGATATGATGTGCATTTTAATGTCGGTATAAAATAAATAAATAAATAAGGGTAGCCAGGTTGGTCACATTAGGCTAACCTGCATGAAGTGGCAGTTATAACCTTAACATCTGTAATAGCGCTGGGTTCGCCACATGCTCTTCTGCACTATCCATTTCCACCTTATTTTGCCTTGCTGGATAAACAGCTTCGTGCATCCAACATTTACCTGGCCGAAAATTACTTTCCTTGTTTTAAAATGCCTGCTTTTGTCCTCAACCGCTGGGCTAGTTACATGTTTTTGAATATTTGCAAGCCAAACTGCTTTCTCTAAAGATATACTTTTTCCTGCATTCTTTCACGACAAAGTACCTAAGATTTTAAAAAGAGGTAATGTGTGCATATTTATAGATAGATCAATATACACACACTAAGTTTTTTTTTGGTATGCAATATCAAAGCTCATTTTATTTATTTCTAGACAGCGTGACAGCCTTTTTTTTAAGATTCCAAAGGAACGAGTCATCAGCAGCCAGCCATACCGCTCTTAAGAAATATAACTAACATCCGGAGCAAAACCCTCTCTTCGCCCCTCTATTTAAAAAAAAAAAAAAAAAAAAGCAAAGCGCGACATCGCCGTGATAGTTGCATTAAAATGTAATCGACGAACCAGAATAAAGCCACCCCTATAAGCCTCCTTGTCCTTTATGAGCAGGCTCTCAGATGCACGTGTTATGGGCATCGCTGACCATCTGTCCCCAACTAGAGGCTCGGGAACGCTGCTGACTTCCAGCAGCCTCCACCACCCCCGGGGAGCTCCGAGGAGTTTAGGCATCGAGCGTGAAGGAAAACCCGGGAAGAAAAAGCTACAGCACCCACCTGACTATAAAGAGCCTACGTTCAGAAAGCGAGAAAGAGTTACAACAAGCGAGAACAAGCCCTTATATACCGGCACCGCCCACCTTTCCCACAAAGCAACGGGCCCCGCGCCACATCAAACCTCGAGGCACCGAGAAAAAGGTCAGGAGCGAAAAAGAACCAATCACGTCCAGCAAAAAAAAACAAACAAAAAACAACACATAAAAAATAAATCAGGAGCTGCAACTTTATTAGCACCTCGGCAGGCTGACAGAGGGACAGCAGCATGGGTCCGCGTGAAGCTTCTATATGAGAGGCTGCAGAGCATGGACAGAGAGCTCGAACTGCGCGTGTCGGGAAAGGAGGCGGCCGTCGCAAGCCGGGGGAAGCGCTGGCAGTAATCGGAAGTTGTTAGCCAGTCCCGGAGCCCCCCGAGAGAACACATGAATCGGAGCCGGTGGATCGTATTCCGGGGGGCAAGCAAGCTGCAGCACAAGTCCGCTCCCAACTCACCGTCTATTTCTTGCTTTATGTTTACAGTTATTCTTTTTTTTTACATGCATTCTTCATGTAAAAGAGTAATAATTGTACATTTCCACATCAACCTGTATAAAGTTTGATTCTATTTATTTATTTAGGTTCTTTTAATATACCGATGCTCAAGACAAGGTCTTATCGTACCGGTTTACAATAAACAAGGGGGGCAACCAGTTAACAAAGGAAGCGAAAGTTACATTAAAACAGGGACGTTGAACATGGCTTTTAGAAGAAAAGCTTCTATATGAGAGGCTTTTGATTCTAGAAAACTAGATGGCGTTGTAAATGACAAAAACAACAATTACTCCTTTCAGGGCACGCAACTAATTTATATCTTCGGGGCTGCTTGGCTAGCAAATTCCAGCCCCTGCTTGACCCTTCAGCCCTAGGAGAAATTCCTTTTATGGGTGTAAGTTCTCACTTGTGGCTCAAAGGCTGTTAAGAACATAAGAAATTGCCATGCTGGGTCAGACCAAGGGTCCATCAAGCCCAGCAGCCTGTTTCCAACAGAGGCCAAAACCAGGCCACAAGAAACTGGCAATTACCCAAACACTAAGAAGATCCCATGCTACTGATGCAATTAATAGCAGTGGCTATTCCCTAAGTGATTAATAGCCATTAATGGACTTCTAATCCAAGAACTTATCCAAACCTTTTTTGAACCCAGCTACACTAACTGCACTAACCACATCCTCTGGTAACAAATTCCAGAGCTTTATTGTGCGTTGAGTGAAAAAGAATTTTCTCCGATTAGTCTTAAATGTGCTACTTGCTAACTTCATGGAATGCCCCCTAGTCCTTCTATTATTCGAAAGTGAAAATAACCGAGTCACATCTACTCGTTCAAGACCTCTCATGATCTTAAAGACCTCTATCATATCCCCCCTCAGCCGTCTCTTCTCCAAGCTGAACAGCCCTAACCTCTTCAGTCTTTCCTCATAGGGGAGCTGTTCCATCCCCTTTATCATTTTGGTTGCCCTTCTCTTTACCTTCTCCATCGCAACTATATCTTTTTTGAGATGCGGCGACCAGAATGGTACACAGTATTCAAGGTGTGGTCTCACCGTGGAGCGATATAGAGGCATTATGACATTTTCCGTTCTATTAACCATTCCCTTCCTAATAATTCTTAATAGGGATGTGAATCGTTTTTTGACGATTTAAAATATCGTCCGATATATTTTAAATCGTCAAAAATCGTTAGAGGCGATATTTAATAGGAATTCCCCCGATTTATCGTCAAAAATCGTAAATCAGGGGGAGGGGAAGGGAGAGGGCGGGAAAAGCGGCACACTAAAACATCCCTAAAACCGACCCCGACCCTTTAAAATAAATCCCCCACCCTCCCGAACCCCCCCTCAAATGCCTTAAATTACCTGGGGTCCAGTGGGGGGGGTCCCGGTGTGATCTTTTACTCTCGGGCCTCCGGTGCCATTTCTACAACGCACCAGAGGCCCGAGAGTAAAGGATCACACCGGGACCCCCCCCCCCACTGGACCCCAGGTAATTTAAGGCATTTGAGGGGGGGTTCGGGAGGGTGGGGGATTTATTTTAAAGGGTCAGGGTGGGTTTTAGGGTTGTTTTAGTGTGCCGGTTTTCCTGCCCTCCCCCGATTTACGATTTTCACGATATTTAAAAAAACAAAACTGCGACGATCCGATTCCCTCCCCCCCCCCAGCCGAAATCGATCGTTAAGACGATCGATCACACGATTCACATCTCTCATTCCTAACATTCTATTTGCTTTTTTGACTCCTGCAGCACACTGAGCTAACGATTTTAAAGTATTATCCACTATGATGCCTAGATCTTTTTCCTGGGTGGTAGCTCCTAATATGGAACCTAACATCGTGTAACTACAGCAATGGTTATTTTTCCCTATATGCAACACCTTGCACTTGTCCACATTAAATTTCATCTGCCATTTGGATGCCCAATCTTCAAGTCTTGCAAGGTCCTCCTGCAGTGTATCACAGTCTGCTTGTGATTTAACTACTCTGAATAATTTTGTATCATCTGCAAATTTGATAACCTCACTCGTCGTATTCCTTTCCAGATCATTTATATATATATTGAAAAGCACCGGTCCAAGAACAGATCCCTGAGGCACTCCACTGTTTACCCTTTTCCACTGAGAAAATTGACCATTTAATCCTACTCTCTGTTTCCTGTCTTTTAACCAGCTTGTAATCCACGAAAGGACATCGCCTCCTATCCCATGACTTTTTAGTTTTCATAGAAGCCTCTCATGAGGGACTTTGTCAAACGCCTTCTGAAAATCCAAATACACTACACCTACCGGTTCACCTTTATCCTCATGTTTATTAACCTCTTCAAAAAAATGAAGCAGATTTGTAGGCAAGACTTCCCTTGGGTAAATCCATGTTGACTATGTTCTACTAAATCATGTCTTTCTATATGCTTTACAATTTTGTTCTTGAGAATAGTTTCCACTATTTTTCCCGGCACTGAAGTCAGGCTCACTGGTCTATAGTTACCCGTATCGCCCCTGGAGCCTTTTTTAAATATTGCGGTTACATTGGCCACCCTCCAGTCTTCAGGTACAATGGATGATTTTAATGATAGGTTACAAATTTTAACTAATAGATCAGAAATTTCGTTTTTGAGTTCCTTCAGAACTCTAGGATGCATAGCATCCGATCCAGGTGATTTGCTACTCTTTAGTTTGTCAGTCTGGCCTACTGCATATTCCAGGTTCACAGTGATTTCGTTCAGTTCGTCTGACTCATCTCCCCTGAAAACCATCTCCGGAACTGGTATCTCCCCAACATCCTCATTAGTAAACACGGAGGCAAAGAATTCATTTAGTCTTTCTGCAATGGCCTTATCTTCCCTAAGAGCCCCTTTAACTCCTCTGTCATCTAATGGTCCAACCGACTCCCTCACAGGTTTCTTGCTTTGGATATATTTTAAAAAGTTTTTATTATGAGTTTTTGCCTCTATGGCCAATTTCATTTCAAATTCTCTCTTCGCCTGTCTTATCAATGTTTTACACTTAGCTTGACAATGCTTATGTTTTATCCTATTTTCTTCAGATGGATCCTTCTTCCAATTTTTGAAGGATGTTTTTTTGGCTAAAATAGCCTCTTTCACCTCACCTTTTAACCATGACGGTAATCGTTTTGCCTTCCTTCCCCCTTTCTTAATGCGCGGAATACATATGGACTGCGCCTCTAGGATTGTATTTTTAAACAATGTCCACACCTGTTGAACACTTTTAACCTTTGAAGCTGCACCTTTCAGTTTTTTTCTAACTATTTTTCTCATTTTATCAAAGTTTCCCTTTTTAAAATTTAGTGTTAGAGCTGCAGATTTACTTATTGTCCCCCTTCCAGTTATTAGTTTAAATTTGATCATGTTATGATCACTGTTGTGCTGCTTTCACTCAGGCCGATTCAATATAAAGGGACCGATGCAATAAATATGCACAGAAAGCAGGTGCTGAACAGTCAGCTTTCTTAACACGCCCCAGGCGGAGCGGGGCGCCATGCAATATTTAAATTAGAGGGTCACGTTAGCAAGGAGGCGCTAGGGTTGCTTGCGCGCCCCTAGCGCCACCTTGCTAACAAGAACCTGATCGGCGTTGGCGGACCGCCAGTTGGAAAACTGCCACCGAGTTTATCGGCGTCGGTTTTCGTAAACACCACACAGCCAGGGGGTTCAGGAAACGGACGCTTGTCATTCGAACGTTTGTTTCCTGCACCCAACTGCCAGTGTTTTTTTTTTTTTTTTTCTATTTTTTTAACTTTATTTCATTTTGTTTTTCTCCTACTTAATATTGCAATGATATTAAGTAGGAGGCAGTACAGAAAAGCAGTTTTTTCTGCTTTTCTGTGCTGGTTTAAGGAGCGCTCAGCAATTAACGCCTGCTCCAGGCAGGCATTAATTGCTGAGTGCTAAATGTGCATCCTAGATGCACATTTTTTTAAATCTGAAGTGAATGCTAATAGCCTCAATCACATGCATTTGCATGTGATTTGTGCTATTAGACTCACTCCGCGTCGGACACACGTTGAATAGGTGCTAATCCCCTTATTGCATTATTTATTTAGAGACTTTTATATACTGGTATTAGTAGGGACATCATACCGGTTCACATTTGAACAGCAAGTTTGAAAGTACATATTAACAGGGAGAAAGAACTGGGAGGGGGATAACACAAGAGCAGTGTAGAAATGTAGCTTAACAACAGGCGAACATAAAGCTTAACAGCAGCATTAGAGGATTCATTAGCGCCTGTTCAACTCACATCTGACTGCGGGTTATACAGTGCGCTCAGCTGAGAGCACTGTAATGCATCGGCCCCAAAGTGCAGGAGAGCTGGCGCTCCGTGTTGAGCGCCCGCTCTCCTGACACGCGCCCAGGCACCTCTCCTGTATCCTGTATCTGTCCAGTATCCCGGGCAACTGACTAATAAGCTCAGCAACATGCATTTGTATGTGATGAGTGCTATTAGTTTTCTCAAGTTTGGTCGTGCGTTTTCAAGGAGCTATTTATTACCCCTTACAGTATAAGGGGTAATAGACGCGCGTCGAAAACGCGCTGCCAAATGGGTGCTAAACAGTGCGCTCGGCTGAGCGCACCGTTCTGAATAGGCCTGACTGTGGGTGTAGACTGTAGGATGCTTAGTAATGCAAACTTTCTTATTCACAAACTAATATTAAGGCACTCACGCCTCTGATACCGAGCATGTACCACTAAGGCTTATCCCTTTAGTAGTCATTAGGTCGGGGCTTACTGATGTGGGGCCGGGATAGGTCTCCATTGATCTGGATCACATCCTAGGGATGTGGGGGTTTTCCATGTCCTGGTAAGGGCAGACTACGGCATTCACGGGAATAACGTCCATGCTTACCGCAGCGCCAACATGTCAAATTAGGGTCTCTTCTCTGGTTCCATCGTACCTCTCTACGCTGGTTAGGACCTCTGCCTCGGGGAATAAAGGTTCCGTGAGATGGTCTACGCTGGGCAGTCTCGTATAAGACTGTAGGGAAATTTTGAGCACTGGATGCAGCGTCAGAGTCACAATTACTTTTGGGCGTACCGGCAGCAGTAGCACTATTCAGCTGCTTCTGGACTATCTCAAGGGAACATAATTTAGTGTGTAACTTTACCAAATCATTTGCAGGTCTAGTCTGTCCCTCTTCAAATCTCTGAATGTGATGCAATATGTGAGTTGCAATCCCACTACATTCAACAGGGGCTGTCTAACTTTCTCAGGTAAAGTCTGCAAGAACATGTGACAAAAGATGGATAACTGATTAGGGTTTGTAAATGATTCGCCCACTTAGGCGCAATGGCAATCCATACAGTAGCAGGGAGGATCGCTCATTTACATTAATAATCCATGGGGCCACAAATTCATAAGATTGCTCTTTGGTAGCTGCATAATCTTTCGACTTTAAAACCAAGGCGGGGGCAATTAAATGTGACGGGACACTAGTGGGCATTCTCACTTTCTTAGACCTAGTCGATGTGCCACAGGAATACTAGGATCCTCTGCCATTGTCTCGTAATATTCTTCAAGCCTTTTATCAAGTTTCTTTAAACATGTATTCTAAAGAGTCATTATGCTGATTTTACTGTCTCTCCTGTATATCAAGTTCATGTCGCTCGTCTTTCTTAGCCCTAGTATCCCTTACAGTTCAGGAGGACTCATCAATCTTAGCTTCCAGCTCTAATTTAGGGTCAGACTGCATAAGATATTGATCAAATGCTTCCACAAATTCTGGGTGGTCATGCTGATAGCCACAAGTGTCAAATACTTCGTTAACCTGTTCACAATCTGAGGGATCTAATACTAACGATGCTTCAGAGTCTGGCGCAGACTTCATTTCTACCCTCAAATCCATAACGGGAGTATACTGAACTCTCCCCGTGATATCAACCCAAGCAGAATTCCCTGCACACTTTAGCTTAGGGATTGTGGGGGTTGGGATTTGGCGTTCTGAGGTTAAATTAGCTAAATCAGGGTAGATAGGATTATATCCAGCTGCAGTTAATGGCGGGTCACAAAGATCAATAGGTTTCGTCTGCGTCTGTGCCTGAATCTGTGTCTGAGTCTGTACAGCATGGAACGCAGCTGTGTAGGGTGGGGGAAGGGAAGCATTGGGAACTGGGGAAACTGAAACTAAAGTCTCTTGCTGAGAGAAAGCATCTGGAGACTGACTTGCAGTATCAGAATTCAAATAAGTCTTAGTCATAACAAACCAACTAGGCACTTGCAAATGATAATTCAATTTATTTATTTATTTATAACTTTTATATACCGAGGTTCAATTAACAGAATTAATTATCACTTCGGTTTACATTACAACCAGCAAACAACAATGACAGAGTCTTGTCTTACATTGAACAAGGTAAAGAAACCTGGATAAAATAAAACTAGGGGGAAAGTAGAGCCAGAATCTTAACTTACTTTGAACAGGGTGGAGAAAACTTATCTAACCTCATGTGGGCGAGAGCAAAGTATAACCTTGGTGAGATGAACTAGAGGGGAGAAAAGAACCGGGAGGGCGGGGTTGATTAAAAGGGGAAGAAAAAATAGTGGTTTTATTACAAAAAGATAGGAAACTTAAGGGAAAGGCTGGTAGGGCTGAGGAGGAACTGAGTGGTTATGGGAAAGCTTGACCAAACAGCAAAGTCTTAAGTCTCTTCTTGAAGGTGATTGGACATTGTTCAAGCCTTAGGTCAGGTGGGAGCAGGTTCCATTGCTTGGGGCCAGAAGGGGACAAAGCTCTTTTTCTTAATGAGGTTTTGATAGTGGTAGCTTGAAGAGAACCTCTCTGGGCTAGTCTTAGAGGAATTTAGTTTTGTTGTCAGCAGCTGTGCTTCTGCCGGGGCAGAAACCTTCTTTTTACAAAGCTGACGCATCTTACAAAAGCAATAGAAATAGAGTACTCACAAAAGAAAACAGCTTAATAAAACAATCAGACAAAAAGAAACGCGCACAAATGTATTACTACAACAAAAAAAAAAAATTATAACTCACCCGAAGATCCTGAGTGCGATTTCTTCAATTTTTTTGCTTACCTCATCCTGGAGACAAGCAGGCACCGTCTCTCAGCCAGTAATCAATCACGTCGGACAGTCACCATTATGTTCAGTTTTCTGGGTGCTGCTAGCTCAGAGAGTTCAATTCATTACCTGCCTTTGCAGAGAGTTCAAAAGAATCATTACCTGTGTTCTCCACGCACACAGAGATTTTACTCACGGAGCCTGTGCTCCTGGAGAGAAGGCCGGCCCTTCTAGAATAATTACTGCCTGTCACCCAAGGACTGTTTTGCTTGCTCATAATGACAAATCACATTCTTTCACTTGTGCAAAGCTGTTTTCATTATTTAATCCAGGTTATTCTCAACTGCCAGATCATTCCATAAATGTTTAATTCTGGCCAGTGGACACATGCACAAAGCAAAAGGGGAAGGATTAAATCTATATATGATTTGTACAACCTCTTCCTCGGTCAGCGAGTTATTTTCACCTAGTCTACTGTAGCGTCCAGAGCTGCTGACAACATATCCACTGCTTCTGTGCTACAGTCTGGCTCAAAACTGGATAACTTAGAAATTACTAAGTCACAAAAGATAATTGGATCTATCTATGCATTTAAGTTTCCTCAAGGTGATAAAGGAGGAATTTCTCTTGATTCTGCTCCCATGAATGCAGAACTTGCAAGAGATTGAGAAATGATCTCTGACAATGGCACTTCAGTAATGTCTATGGACGATTTTCCATTCATTATAAAATCAGGATTTAGGAAAGGAAAGATCCAGGGCAAGCCCAAATTTGTGAGAAGATGCAACAGACTGCAGCTCCCAGCCTAACGTTAACAGTGACGCTCTGAAAGCGTTTCACAGGAAATCGGAAGCAGCTTCATGTCCATAGGAAGATTTAAGTCCCCCGAAACTATAGTGCACTTAAAGGTCCATCGTTAGACAGATGGACAGAAATAAAAAAAAATTGTTATGAAATTACTAAAACTTCATAAGCTGATTCTATATCATGTTGTAAAGATTTAAAACAGAGGGATTGCTTAAAAATTATTAGTAGCCTTCTATTAGGGCACGGCTGTGAAATGGCATCATATTCCTCCAGCACAGTTGATTCACCAGTGCTCTTACTCTAATGGCCATGATTCCGTAATGCAAAGCAAATCAGGGTTGAAGTCTGATAGCAAATAAAAAATGTTTGGACCTGTTTTGGAGATAAATTGTGTATTAACATGAAGTAAAAGTCTGCCATCTGTACAGAATCAGTATCCAATCCGCTAATTAATAGGCATCTCTCTTCTTTAAACTGGGTCCTCTCAGCCCCCGGGATAAGCTTTCTCCAGCCAACTATGTATGTTTTGATTATGTTATGTAGGTCTTTGAAATTTTATGAATGTTTTTATGGGTTATCTGCCCCAACCTTGGAGGGTGCAGGTTACAAGTGATTTTAAATAAATAAACAAATCATGTCTCACTCTCTACAACAGAATCGGGAACTATTTCAGCGTCGAGTTCTCACTTCTTCATAGTCCAGCTAGAGTCCCCTAGTGGCCCATTCCAGTAATCACAGAAATTGACTGTGCACATTCCATCCTCTCTCCTTTAACTGATGTTTGCTTGATCTTCGCACCTGGAGAAGACAAGATTGCACATAATCCTCTGATTAGGGCCCAAAGGACTTCCTGTTGCACCTTGGCCCTCTTGCCATATCTTGCTCGACTGGCACACCATGTTTCACACCTGAGCAAAACAGAGGTTATTCATGAAATTCACTCACACCGGTGGCCACAAAATATAGGTCCTGTTGCACACAGAGTAAGTCAGAATTGCAGCACCTACGCAATCCATCATGTAGGAAAACAATTATGGGTTGCACGCTCACATTTGAATGTACTGTGGGGCCCCTTTGTGAGATTGCAAATGGACTAAATACATATGAAAAAAGCTTTATAATTTAACTATGTTTTAACTAATGTTTGTATTTTTTACTAGATGGAGACTTGATGAAACAAGTCGGGAGAACATTGGGGATTAAATTACATTTCCTTTACCCCTATCAGCTACAAAATTGTAAACAAAACTTCTTATGGCTATGAGAAAACATACCAGATCACAAACATGGAATTAACACTGCATGAAGGTTTAATGGGACAACCTATACCAACTATTTTCATGCCCAAGCTACTGGTGGACATTGACATCACATGTCTGCAGCATTGGCTGCTCCTCCAAAATTGTCAACACCAGACATCCAGCCTAATGACTTTGTATATTCTAGGAAAAGAACTGTTTGCAGCCTTGGTGGAAGGGCCTTTACCAAGTGTTTCCAGTAAGCCATTCAGCTTTGAACCTACAAGGAATTGATCATTGGATCTATGCCAGCCATTGATCTGCAGCAGCAGACTACTCATGATGCTACAAGACCTTCAGTGCCTACCTGAACTCTACTGGGAGGGGTCCTGTGGTAGACAGATGTTTTTATCCCTAAAAAGGACTACCACTTTCGCTCAACATGTGGCTGAGTATTATCTTCCTCACTCTGAGCCACTTCACTCCATAATGTCCACTGCTAAAAGGAATGGATATGTCCATCTGATTCGGACTATCCAAGAATCTTCTCATTGTTTGCTGGGTTTGTACTCATCTGAGTTCGCATGTGCTGGAAACCAGCTGAATGGTGATTTCAATATATTTCTGTTACAGTCGGCATCACGCGGGATGGCCCTGCAAGCCATCTCACATACTGTTGCGCTCATGGCTGCTCTTCGCCCTCGCTTCATCCTCTCTACCTCTGTGGCGACTCCCTCCAGGTCTGATGGATGGCTTGCTGCCGCGGCGTCTCCATGCCGCTTCTCCCCAGCGTCCCAGACCGGCTTGACGCTGCGGATCCGCCATGTTCCTGATGATGTAGGGTGCGCGTGCTCCGAAGTATGTACCAGCAAGGGCGCGAACCTCAAGGACGTTCCCCTGTACTGACGTCATCCGCTTCCAACATAAAAGGTCTTCACTTACACTTACGATTTGAGTTAGCAAGGATTGATTGCTGTGATTCTTCTGGACCCGCTTCTCTCTATGCTACTCTGCCTCCTCGGACTTACTAGGGGTACCCGCTCCTTGGGGGCCTCGCTCTCTTTTCTTGATTTCAGATTGCAGACAGGAACTGGTACTCGCTCCTCGAGGGCCTATGTTCCTGAACACCCAGAAGACTCTCTATTGCCTGGAAGCGATCTCAGATACAGACATTGTGAATTACTATTTCAGATTACAGATAGGAATCAGTACTCGCTCATCGAGGGGCCATGTTCCTAAACATTCTGAAGATTCTCTACTGTCTAGAAGCTATCCCAGGTACAGACATTTGTGAGTTACCATCGCTCTCTCAGAGCTTTCCCTGGAACCAGGTACTCACCCCTCGAGGGCCTCTCTTTCCAGCTACTGAGCCTTCTTAAGAATCTATGTGAGTGTGTCATCTACTACTGGCTATGTATTCAGCATACCCTGTCTACTCACTATCTATAGTCTCTCTACAGCACAGCAACCTTGGGATCGCAGTTCCAGTATCTGAGGGACTTCAGCCCTGCCGGCCATTTCAGCTCACTACTGCCACCTCTGGTGGTTCTACTAACTTGTCTAATAAAGAATTGTCTATGTCTGTCTCCATACCCAAGCCTAGCCGGTGGTTCCTCTCAGGATATCCTCCTGGGGGCGCTGTCATCTGCCATCGGCCCAAGGATTCACCTATTTACCGTATCTTCCGGCGTATAAGATGAAAATCTTCTCAAAAGTCGGGGGTCGTCTTATACGCCGGGTATCATCTTATAGGGCGTATACCATAGTTGTCGCCGGTAATCCAAAGTTTCAGCGTCTGGTGCATTCCCCGCGCCCTCGCTCCTCGAGTCACTCCCCCGGATGCTGTAAAAGCAAGCCCCTTTTGCCCAGCAACGGCCAATCGGGGAGCGAGGGAGCGCAGAATGAACTTTTTTACTGCATTCAGTGAGGGGAGGGAGTGACTCGAGGAGCGAAGGTGCACTGCCTGATTGGTCGATGCTGGGCAAAAGGGATTTGCCGAAGCAACCTTTACTTGTTAATTTCCTTTCTTTCTGCTACACCAGGCCAGAACCGTTGGGTTATATCTTCTCATCTAGCACATGGAGGCAAAGATTGGGTTTTTTTTGTTTGTTTTTTTTTTAAATATGAAGATATCCCCTGCCTTTATGTCATATTTAGAAAATATGCAGCCAATTTACTACTGTCAAAGCTATATCAACTACCAAAAAACTAACCTAATAAATGGCATTACCAGAAAAAAAAAATCAGTCCTAATAAGACTTAGAAAAATTAGTTTTATTTTCCTCTCTTATCTTGCATTGTCACAGCCTACTTTCATATCCTCACTAAAAATTGAAGGAAGGTCAATCTCTATTTGTAAAAAAAACCCCAAAAAACCCAGTAAATACAAAATCACTATTTTTTATACGAAGGGAGGGGTTCTGGACTGGTGTAGCAGAAGTAAAGGAAAGGAAATTAACAGGTAAGAACATTTCTCCTTCCTCTTGCTTCTGCTCCACCAATCCCACACCTCTGGGAAGTACCAAAGCCCATTTAAGGGTGGGTGGAGGCCAATCCCACTTTTAAAACTGAAGAACCAAAAATGGTATCTTGTCTAGCAAGAAGATTCAACCTATAGTGTCTTGTAAATGGCCCCAGAGAGGTCCATGTGGCTGCCTTCCAAATCTTCACTGGACTTACTGCACATCTTTTGGCCCAGGATGAAGCCTGTGCTCGCGTTGAATGAGCCACAATCATTTCCGCCACATTTCTGCCTTGTCTCAAATAAGCCAAAGAAACAGCATTCTTTAACTACCTAACAACAGAAGCCTTTGAAGCCGATTCTCTTTTTCACAGTTCACAGAAAAGGACAAATACATTTTCAGTCCTACGGCACTCCTTAAGGTAAGCTCTCAAACATCTCTAAAGCATCTAAACACTTTAATAATTCTAAACCTGCCTTGCATTCACTACTGTTAAAAGCAGGACGA
Source organism: Rhinatrema bivittatum (assembly GCF_901001135.1). NCBI lineage: Eukaryota > Metazoa > Chordata > Amphibia > Gymnophiona > Rhinatrematidae > Rhinatrema > Rhinatrema bivittatum. The sequence continues at coordinate 57,981,875 of NC_042616.1, forward strand.
ATGATCCATTGATTTATATGAAAAGAAGAAATTACTTTAGGCAGAAAAGAAGGAACTGGTTTCAAAATAACAGCATTCTTAGTGAACCAAAAAAAAAAAAAAAAAAGGAGACTGTCATGACAAATCCTGCCATTCAGAAATTCATCTAGCTTAAGTAATAGCTGCTAAAAAGGCTGTCTTTAAGGTTAAATACATTATTGTTGATTGACCTAAGAGTTCAAGAGGAGGTCTGGATAAAGCTTGCAGGCCTAGATTTAAACTCCAATGAGGAAAAATTCCCTTTGGTGAACATATATGTTTCACCTCACTGAGAAAATGGGAAATATCCATACGGGAAAAAAAAATCAAACTATCCATTATTCTTCCATGAAAACAAGAAATGGCAGCTAACTGTGCCTTCAAAGAATTTAAAGCTAAACCTTTATCCAATCCACATTGTAAAAATGCAAGAATATCCCCTCTATTTGCATTCGCCAAGGAGATAAAATTTCTGTTCCTTAAAAACTCCTAAAAAATGTGCCACACATATAAAAGATAGAAGTGGATATCTTTCTAGAAAACAACATCATGGTAATCACCGGGGGGGGGGGGGGGGGGGAGGGGTAACCTTTCTTTGCTAACCTTGCCCTTTCAATAGTCAGGCCGTAAGCAAGAATGGAGTTGGATCCTCCATGTTTACAGGCCCCTGATGTAGAAGACCCTTGTCTTTTGCCAGTCATAGAGGTTGATCTATTAATAACCTCCTTAAGTTTGCATACCTTGGCCTTTGCCAGTTGGGTGCTACCAAACACTACTAATATTCTTTCCTTTTCTATTTTCCTTAATACGTGTGCTATTAGCAGCCATGGAGGAAAACGATACAGAAGTTTGTACACCCTCCAACTTTGTTGAAAAGCATCTAGCGCTTCGCTGCCTACCTCTCTGCTCAGACTGTAAAACCTTTTTACTTTCCTGTTTTGCCTGGAAGCCATCAGATTTAGCTGATGTGGGCCCCCATCTTTGCACTATTTGAAAACAGGCCTCCTGACTTAATTCCCAGTCACCAGTATCTATTACATTCCTACTGAGATAATCTGCCTGAACGTTTATCTGTGTTGAGCTGACAACTGAAATAGGTGGTTCTCGGCCCAAACAAGAGATCTGTCTCTTGTGAAATGTCCTGTGAGTCTTACCCTGCTTGTTTATATATGTGACTGCTGTTGTATTGTCGCATAAGACTCTCACTGCCTTCCCTTGAAGGAGGTTCTGAAAATGTAGAAGAGCCATTCTGATGCCTCTGGTCTCTAGCCGATTTATAGACCACTGGGTCTTGCTCTGCCTCCAGCGGCTCTGAACATAATGATCCTTGCAATGTGCTCCTCAACCTGTTAAACTGGCATCTTGTTAGTAGAACCCAGTTTGGGCTTTCCTTTTTGCAAATTCGGGAAGGTAAGTCCACCAATTTAGAGACACTCGAACCTCGTTGGACAATGAAAGGTATACTCCGTAAACCTTAAGTTGTGGTTTCCATCTGGAAAGAAATGAAATCTGTAGAGGTCTCAAGTGAACCCTTGCTCAAGGTACAGAGTTGATGCCATTATACCTAGATAGAAGCTGAAGATACTGCCAAGCAGTTGGTGTTTGCTGTTCTAAAAACTCTTCATTTGGGAACAAATCTTTGAAATTCTCTTTTATGGTAGGTATACAATACCAGCTGATGTGTTGAACATCCCTAGATGTTCTATAATCTGAAGGGATGCAAATGACTTTCTGAAAAATTGATAACCCAACCTAACCGTCGGATTAAAGAGACTATCGCTTCCATCGATGCTTCTCACTTGGTAAATGATTTGGCCCTTATTAACTAATTGTCCTAATAAGGATGAATCAAGATGCCCTTCCTTCTTAAAAAGGCAGCTACTAGAACCATAACTTTAGTAAAGGTTCTTGGTGATGTCATCAGCCCAAAAGGCAACAAACTGATAATGTTGGCCGATTATACAAAAAACTGAGACATTTTTGGCAACCTGGTTTCAGTGGAATTTGAAAATAAGCCTCCTTTAGATAGTGGGATGATAAAAATTTGTCTTTGCACACTGAAGCGAACACCATGTAAAGAGATTCCACGTGGAATAGAGGGATATATATAGTATTCCAATTCATACCTTTTAGATCCAAAACATATCTGAAAGAACAGTCCTTTAAAATCACAAAATAAATTGAATACTACTCCATTTGAAGTTCCTTGATAGAAACTGGATGAAATGCCTGCAACTGAATCAATTTATTCACTGTCCAAAGAATTGCAGCAATCTTGTTTGGAGTATGGACAGGTGAGAATCTCTTAACGACCTTCTTAATTCTGGAGCACATCAATGTTGGATTGTATACAAAACCCATTGATCTGAAGTAATGTGGATCCATACCCCGAGAAAAGCCTGCAACTTGCTCCCTATAGGCTCCCCAGAGAATGAATCCTGAGTTTCATTGTGTACTCTGTAACAGGTCGATACTGTAAGACCGCGGGACAGCGGACGAACGCCCGCTCTCCCGGTGCGCGCACCGGCCCCTCGCCGGTGCGGGCGATTCAGTATTTAAATGAGGTGACGCGGGAAAAACGGGGAAAAGGAGGCGCTAGGGACACTAGCGCGTCCCTAGCGCCTCCTTTTTGTCAGGAGCGGCAGTTGTCAGCGGGTTTGACAGCCGACGCTCAATTTTGCCGGCGTCGGTTCTCGAGCCCGCTGACAGCCACAGGCTCGGAAACCGGACGCCGGCAAAATTGAGCGTCCAGTTTTCGGCCCGACAGCCGCGGGCCGAATTCAAATTTTTTTTTTTTTTACTTTTTTTTTTACTTTTGGGGACCTCCGACTTAATATCGCTATGATATTAAGTCGGAGGGTGCACAGAAAAGCAGTTTTTACTGCTTTTCTGTGCACTTTCCTGGCGCCGGAAGAAATTAGCGCCGACCTTTGGGTCGGCGCTAATTTCTTAGAGTAAAATGTGCGGCTTGGCTGCACATTTTACTTACTGAATCGCGCGCGCATACCTAATAGGGCCATCAACATGCATTTGCATGTTGAGGGCGCTATTAGGTGCCGCGGGTGGGCCGCGTGTTTTCCTCCCCTTACTGAATAAGGGGTAAGGGAAAACACGCGTCCAGAGCAGGCTGACAGTGCGCTCCGACGGAGCACACTTTACTGTATCGACCTGCAAAGAAGTAGAGGCCAGGTAGGATCACCCCTTGGACTTTTTGCTCCTTGAAAGACCTACTTTTACCTTTCAAACTGAGGATTTTCTCGCTTAGTAGGTCTATATCTCTTAGCTTCTGCGAACTGACTGGGACCCTGGTACAGGCAAAAATTGGGTTTGGCTTTATTCTCAAGTAATCTCTGAACTTTTGAATCACCCAGATTCTTTATCAGACGGTCCAGCTCCTTACAAAAAAGGTATTTACCTTTAAAGGGTAAACATGAAAGTCTAGACTTTGACCATGAGTCTGCACACCAAATTTTTATCCACAGAAGAGATCTAGCTCCTAAAGAGAGAGCTAAAGACCTAGTTGAAATTCTAATTATGACATATAGAGTAGGTGTGCTCAAATCGGACCTACGGGCCCCCCCATCCAGTCGGGTTTTCAGGATATCCCTAATGAATATGCATGAAAAATATTTGCATACACAGGAGGTAATGTATGCAAATCTCATGCATGTTCATTAGGGATATCCTGAAAACCCGACTGGCTGAAGGGGGTGGGGTGGTCCCGTAGGACCGGTTTGAGCACCCTTTTTATAGAGCATCAGATAAATAGGCAGTTGCTGACTTTAGTTTTGCAGTGCTTTCAACTTCAGGTAACTGCTGAATCCAATGGAACTAAGATCTGGAGATGTAACTAGTGCAAACTGCTCTCTGAAGCACAAATGAGCCTGTGGAAAAAAATAGATGCTTAAGGACTGACTAATTTCCTATCTTGCGAATCCTGAGGAGTTGCACTTCCCTCCATAGGGATGGTAATCCTCCTGTCTACTGCTGCCAGCCTGCCACCATTGCATCTACTTTTGGTTGTTGAAAAAGTCAATCCAGAACCTCTGGTGGCATAGGAATCAGCCTATTGAAAATTCTTAGGCGCCTATAGCCAGCCTCAGGAGATTCCCACTCAGACAATCACAGCTTCAATTTCCGGATGCAAAGGAAAAGTAAAAGCTGACTTCCGCGTACCTCTCAAAATTAGATCCCAATCTGAAGTCTTTTCAAATTTCTCATCTTTAAGATGTAATGCTGAAGAAACCTGCGCTAGCAGTGCTGACATTTCCTCTTAATGGAATAACCTGATCTGCTCCTCTTCTTCTCCTGACAATCTTGCCTTCTTCCATTGCGTCCAGTCTACTTCCAACTCTCTCATCTTCAAACCTTAGAGGGACAATCTATATCTAGTGAGAGTGATTCAGCTTCCTCTAATTCAAATCTTTCTTTTTGAGATTTAGATACTTTACCAGTGAAAGATCACTCTGCCCCTGATCTGCTAAGCTACCTCACAGATCCTGTAACGCATGAAACACCTGATTCAAAAATAAAAAAAAATAAAAAGTCAGTGAAAAAGCACCTCCGCTGATGCTAGGAACTTCCTGCTTTGATTCAAGAAGGATGGCCATCCCCATAGCAGATTGGGAAGTGCCTGACCTGAAATGGGCCCTCCCCTCAATGATGATGTCCCAGGAGATTGATTCAATATGGCCACAGCATCTGAGTCAGCCGTTAGAATGCCTGTAGCTAACAGCTCTCCACAGGCAGACGTCGTTCTGGGTGAAGCTTTTTGCATGAGTGTAGCCTCTAAAGAGGATACCTTCTCAGCAGGAGGTGTAACGAGTTTATTTGGGCGACTCCAATTTACTGTGGCAAACAGGACACAGACTCTCCTCAGAGGATGTGCGTTTCATGCTGCCAACACCAGAGACTTTTCAGCCATTGAATCAGCGAGACATTAAAAAGGCAAGTGTACAACTGTGACAGTGCAAGCGGCTCACCAAAGTAGTAAGTGACTACTTTTTATGGCTTCAAATCATCTGCGGCTCAAGTCAACGAACGCTCTAACTTGCCATAAAGATATATGAAGGGAGCTGAAATAATGGCCATTTGAGTGTGCTTCATTGCAGGAGAACATCCACAGGAGGATGGCCCAAATATCAATAAGTTCATGCTTAGAAAATAGTAAAAAGGCTGATTTTTAATAAATAAGTCCTTCTACTCGACAAGTACTGAACTCACCATCCAGCAGCTGGAGGCGCAGAACACTTGCTGAACATGTTCGAAATGTGATAAGTGCATGGGATGTCGTCATATCAAAAAAAAAAGACACACCTCTGCCTTCATGTGCTGGATGAGAGGATATAACCCATAGGTTCAGGACTGGTGAAGCAGAAGGAAGAGGAAAGATTCTTATTACAACTGTGTTTTATAATGTAATGCGCTTTTCATTAGCTGTTGGGGCTTGTGCTCCCCACCAGTCTGCTCCTCTGGCAGCGCATCTTTGTCTTTGGGTCGGCGGGGCTTGGTCTCTCGTTTGGTTCCACTCCGATGACAGCACCTGGCTGCTGCTCTTGTACCAGATGATGTCAGAGCTTCACAAGGTAGAACTATTTTTGGTTAGAACAAAAAAGCCTAAATTTCCCTCTCAAGCATGCTTTATGGAGGAATTCTGGTTTTAACCAAAAATAAGCAGCCTTACATATAATCTCTACATGCAAGGGATCAAGCACCTTGTACATGTTTTTGTTTTTTTATTCTGTTTGAGTTTCTAATAGTCATGAACAGTGGACCTAGTACTGGGTCAAGATTTAAAACATGAGTGTTAAGCTCTTATTTTAGGTCTTCACCACTAGACAGATCCTTTTAGAACATGCAGTGAAACCAGCCATCTGTGATAACATTTCATGCATGTGAAGTACTAAAATAGTCTACAGTCTTCATGGACTTTAAAAAGATCTGGTTAAAACTGGACGAATTACATAAAAAACAAATGAAGCGGCTGTGTTTGAACTGGCAAGATGTTTCTGTGGCAGGGTGGGCGCTGCCCTATGAGATGCCCATGTTTGATTCCTGGGTCCGGCTGCTGTTCCGCGGGAAGGCTGGAGCTAGGGCTGCTGCTGAGGCAGTGATTCACAGCCACGTGGAGGGAAGGAGGTTAAGCCATCATGCAACAGTTGCACCTACCAACCAGTCTTGGGGTGCACATACCATGTTCCAAAGGAGGCCACAATCTGTAGGCTCAGGCAAAGGACTTGATGTGATGGACAGGGATAGTGAAAAAAACATGGGTACTTTTGACTGAAGAAGCTTTATGGCTCCATAGTCCTGCTACAAGGTGGTTCCAAGTAAGCTAGAAGTCTAAAGGAATAGAATACTGCCAGACCTCCCAAGAAAAAAAAAAAAAGGTACAGAATGCTGACCGACCTAGTTTCTGGAAAGAGATTTCAAGCCCATTCCAGTTTGTGACGGCCCCCCCCCCCCCCACTGCATTTTGGGACCTATACTACCTATAAGTAGAACCACCAAACCTACAGGTAGCACAATACATTAGTATGCAACAGCCCAAAGTCCCTCTCTTGAAAAAAGCTCAATTGCACTGGCCGTCACATAAGCTGCCATATTGGGTGAGCCTGGGGGTCCGTTAAGCCTAGCTTCCTGTTTCCAATAGTGGCCACTCCAGGAAACAAGTACCTGAAAAATACCCGAACAGTAAATAAATCCTAGTAATAAGGAGTAGCTATTCTCTAAGTCACTGTGATTAACAGCAATTTATGGACTCCTCCAGGAACTTGTCCAAACCTTTTTTTAAACACAGGCATGTAACTACCATAACATCTTTCGGCAATGAATTCCAGAGCTTAATTGTGCACCAAGTGAAAAAGTATTTTCTCAGATTTGTTTTAAATATGCTACTTGCTAACTTCAGTGGAGTGCCCTCCTAGTCCTTTTATCATCTGAAAGAGTAAACAGATCACATTTACCCATTCTAGTCCTCTCATGATTTTAGAGACCTCTATTATATCCCCACCCATCTTTTCCCCCAGTTGAATAGCCCTAACCTCTTCAGCCTTTCCATCCCCGTTATTATTTTGGTCTCCCTTCTCTGAATCTTTTCCAGTGCAACTATATCTTTTTTTGAGATGTTTCAACTAGAACTGCACACAGTACTCAAGATATGGTCTCACCATGGAATAATATGGAGATACTATGACATTTTCAGTTTTATTCACCATTCCTTTTCTAATAATTCCTAACATTCTATTTGCTTTTTGACTTTTGCAGCACAATGAGCCGACGATTTCAATGTATTGCCCACTAAAACACCCAGCTCTTTTTTTCCGGGTGGTAACTGCTATTATGGAATTTAACATCATGAGTTACTTTTCTCTATGTGCATCACTTTGTATTTGTCCACATTAAATTTCACCTACCATTTGGATGCCCAGTCTTCCAGTCTTGCAAGGTCTTCTTGCTTATTGTCACAACCCACTTGAGATTTAATACATTTAAATAAATTTTGTCGCATCTGCAAAATTTGATCACCTCACTCCTTGTTCCCCTTTCTAGTTCATTTATAAATATATTAAAAAGCACTGGTCCAAGTACAGATCGCAGAGGCACTCCACTAAGAAAACTGACCATTTAATCCTACTCTGTTTCCAATCTTTTAGGCAGTTTGCAATGCATAAAAGGATATTGCCTTTTATCCTGACTCTTAATTTTCTTAACAGTCTCTCCTGGGGGCCTTTGTTAAACACCTTCTGAAAATCCAAAAACACTAAGTCTACCAGCTCACCATTATCCACATATTTATTAACCCTTTCTTGAGAGACAAGACTGCTCTTGGATAAATCCATGCTGGCTGTATCCCATTAAACTATGTCTGTCTATCTATATGTTCTGTAATTTTGTTCTTTAGAATAGTTTCCACTATTTTTCCCAGCACTGAAGTCAGGCTCACCAGTCTATAGTTTCCCGGATCGCCCCTGAAGCCTTTTAAAATCAATATCGGAGTTACGTTGGCCACCCTCCAATCTTCAGACATAATATCCGATTTTAATGATAGGTTACAAATTACTGTTGCTTTATAATAAATCAGAGCTATTAAGGGGTTGGTAGGGAACCTATCCCATGTTGTCTGGAGCTGCTCTACGATTCAAGGCTACTGGCAACAAATTGCAAGTTATGTCCTCCCTAATAGGAGTTTCTACTCCCTAAATCCCCTTATTTATGGCTGTTTCATTGTATCACTCGTCACTTGGTGTCTGATGCAGGCCAGCACGTTGTTCTTCTAAAAAAGGCTGGCTTGGTAGGGAAAAAAGTCATACTGCTGCATTGGCGAGATGTGGAAGCCCCCTTCGTTCTGGGGTTGGAGAACTCATTTTCATCAGTTATTGCTAATGGACAATCTGCTATCCAGAAGCTCACCGAAACATGGGTGTTTATTTTTGGAGACTTGGGAACCATATTTGCAAGCACTATCACATAAAGCCTGGAGTCTGATTCTCAATGGTTAAGACCTTTGCACTCAGGATAACTGATTGGGACTTTGATGTAGATCTCTGAAGGGGGGGGGGGGGGGGGGAAGAGACTTTGTTGAACAAGGAATGCAGTGGACCTAGGTCCTATGTGAGGAGTATATGAAACCTGTAGGGGCACAGGGACCATGCACCTTGGGTGTGGATATTCCATATTGGTTATAATATGCTAGAGGGATGGATCAGGATTACTGTATTTTAAAACGAAGTGATCACCTTTTTATCTTCATCGATTTCTGTATTATACCAAAGTTATATCAGTTTATATGTTTTCATGTACAGTTTCTAATTTTGTGCTGCTTATTAAGTGTATCACTAATAAAATGTTTTGAACATAAAATCAGAGCTATTAAAACACTCACTGTACAACCACATGTACACATTCTGAGATTTTAGAGGCTGATTAGACAAACATTAAGGGCCGGATTTTAAAAGGGTTACGCGCTTAAGTTAAGCGCGTAACCCTTAAAAAAAAAAACCCCTGCGCGCGCCAAACCTATTTTACATAGGCTCGGCGGCGCGCGCAAGCCCCAGGACACGTGTAAGTCCAGGGGCTTTCCTGGGGGGGGGGGGGAGGAGGGGGTGTTCCGGGGGGCGTGATGCGGCCGGCACGTCATCCGGGGGCGTGGCAGCGGCCTCCGGACCAGCCCCCGGCCCGGAACATGGCGCGCGCAAAGTTAAGCCTGCCTTGAGCAGGCGTAACTTGTTCAACAAAGGTAGGGGGTGGGGGGTGGGTTAGGTAGGGGAAGGCCGGAGGGAACAGGCAGCGTGCGCAGGGCTCGGCGCGCGCAAGGTGCACAAACGTGCACCCCCTTGTGTGCGCCGACCCTGGATTTTATAAGATACGCGCGTATCTTATAAAACCCAGCGTACTTTTGTTTGCACCTGGTGTGCGAACAAAAGTACGCGCGCGCGTAGATTTATAAAATCTACCCCTAAGTTTTCAAAAGGATCTTTCCCCATTCTAAGTCTGTGCAAAACTCTTGGAATTTGCAGCCAAAGAAGCAGTTACATTCAGCCTTCAGCTAACTGCAGAGGTCACCATTTCTGTCACCCCCCACTCCCTCTGTGACCTCAGCAAGTCACTTAAGCAATCTGCTCAATTCTAGATAAGTGAGCCCGAAGCCAGCCAGGGTCATCAGCTCAAACACAGTGAAGACTGAGTGACAGAAGTGAAAAACCAGCAAATTCTCTGAATCCTTAAAAAACCTTTGTACTCAAGGCCCTTAGTAACTGATTTATCATTTCCAAGCCAATTGACACTAGGCAGAATATGAATGGGGTCTGCTATTATCTCTGTGACTGAGACAACAAAAGAAGCATTTAAAATAGTTTAACAAAACTGAAAGCAGTAATATTTATTAAAACCATAACCTGCTGGGTACTGAGCATCAGAAATGTCAGACCACTGACCACTGTGTGGCATCTGAGGAAGCGGTGTCTTATTACTGCAGGGGTTAACGCAGATAGTTCTTGAGGACTTGTCCATCTTCCCAACTCTCTCCTTTACTGCTAGCTCTATGTTTATCCTCATCTCTTTATTTCATTAACAGTCTGCTCCGTGCAATGCATCCAAACCAGGTCAAACTGCTGTAAGACCATCTCCTAGGAGGTAAGGATTGGGGGTGGGAAGTGAGTGCCTTGGGTCATCTGATCATGAAGTCCTGCCAAGTCTCAAACACCAGGGTCTACAGCAGTACCCATTAGTAACGGTAGTCCTGGGCTCCAGCGAATCCCTCGTGCACTCTCTTTCTACAAGGCCTCAGAAATCCAGCCCGTCCAGCTCTGTCAAGCCGCATCATGAACAACCACATTTAGATCACCCACTGGTCCTGATCTTGCTCGGCTCCTTCCATGTCTGCCTGAAATAAGATAATATAGGGAAGGAAAATTAGTTTCCAATAGAAATCTTACCCCCATAAACCACTGTTTATCAAACATCAGGATCCTTCGAAGATGTGTTTTAGTCCCCAGTAATGAACCTGCTCAAACCATGATCAATTCTTACAGTGAGACTTTAAGACCTGCAAGCTCCTTGTATCAGGGTGCCTAGTTCTGAACGTTGAGGACAGCAAACAGATCCAGATTTCAGGATGACAAAATGCAAGGGCATGCAACCCTATTATATACTACATGCAAATGCTTCTCCTGAATGTTCCAACACTAATTCAGGACAGATGGTAAAAACCAGACTACCGTGTTACTCCGTTTAGAATGACTCACTCTGCTCTAGTGACACAATTGTAGGTTCTATCTTAGGAGTTACCATCCATGAAAGATCTAGTTATCACAGTAGATAATACATTGAAATAGTCAGTTCAGTGTACTGTGGCGGTCAAAAAAGCAAACAGAATGTTGGGAATTATTAGGAAGGGAATGGTGAATTAAACAGTGGATGTCATAATGCCTCTGTATTGCTCCATGGTGAGACCGCACCTTGAATACTGTGTACAATTCTTGTTGCCACATCTCAAAAATGATATAGTTGCACTGGAGAAAGCATAGAGAAGGATGACCAAAATAAGGGGCATGGAACAGCTCCCAGATGAGGAAAGATTAAAGAGGTTAGGGCTGTTCAGCTTGGAGAAGAGACGGCTGAGGGGGGATATGATAGAGGTCTACAAAATCATGAAAGGATTTGAATAGGTTAATGAAATCGATTATTTATTATCTGATTATTTAATCAGATAATAAAATGACTTTAGCAAGTAGCTCATTTAAAACAAATTGAAGAAAATTCTTTTCACTCAGCGCATAGTTAAGCTATGGAATTCATTGCCAGAAGATGTGATTATGGCAGTTAGTGTAACTGGGTTCAAAAAAGGTTTGGATAAGTTCCTAGAGGAAAAATCATAAACTGCTATTCATCAGTAAGGAATAGCTTGAGATCTATTTAAAGTCTGAGTACTTGCCAGGTTCTTATGGCCTGGATTGGCCACTGTTGGAAACAGGATGCTGGGCTTGATGGACCCTTGGTCTGACCCAGTATGGCAGCTTCTTATGTTCTTATTAAAAAAAAATAAAAATAATCTGCCAGGTTAGAGAAAGCTCCTGCCTGCAGCCCCTGCTCTCAAACATCCTATTTTTACTGTTAATGGCTTTCGTTTCTCCTCACCATAACACATCTAATTCTGCTGCAGGTGGAAAACAAGGGAAACCAGGCGTTATATTTATTGAGGTAAAGCTTTTATCCTATAAAACAATTTTAAACATGTAGCAGTACTAAAACAAGTGTTTGTTTTGTAACAGGCCATTTTGTGAACAGGCTTTACAACTAGCTTCATTTTTTCAGGACAGAGATCTGGTCCTGATATTATCCCCATGCCTGCCTGGACTTGCCATTCTTACTTGCAGAGGGTTGCCATAATTTTACCCCCCCAAGTATAAAGGATGCCACATAAATCAGCCTAGGGCTAGTTAGGTTTGTGATGAGACAGGTGAGATTAGTTGAACATTTGCCCACTGGGCAGATTTCCTGGCCATGTTTCATGGCCCAGAAGAGCAGAAGTGTCCAAAGGGTGAACTCCAGGGTTCAGCATGAAGTATTTCACAGAGGGAGGTGCACCAGTGTGCCCCTGCAGATTCTTAGATGATTTGGTAACATATTCTACGTTCACAGAGGGGGAATAAAGATGTCAAGACAGGCAGCATGTCCAGGCTGAAATGCAGTGTGGGCACATCAGTTCATTTTGGGCCAAGCAGAAGTGCTGCTCCAACCAGCAAGTTTGCTTGCTCTGCTAGATCAGTGTGACTGCACTAGTATGACAGATAGGTGTGGCTGCTCCAGTTTGGGCTTTGTACTTTTACTATGAATGTTGATTTTTTTTTTTTCTTTTTACATTTATATAGACAGTACAACAGGGAGCCAGCATAATCTTATACGAAGGGGTGGATTTACATTCACATGCCCTGCTTGCACCTCATTAATCTCCCCGTCGTCTGGAGAATCATTGTAATCATTCATCTCGTCCATGTCCTGCATGTCTTCATCATCCTCGGAGTCTTCCTCGCTGTCTTCATCGTCCTCGTCGTCCTCCTCCTCCTCTTCATCATAATGCTGACACAGGAAAAACAAACTTCACCAGCATTCACATGACAAGGGGAGGGGGGTGGGAGGGGTGGAGAGGTTTCAACATGCAAAGAGCCACAGGCATTAAGCATCCCCACCCTCCCAAAGAAATGTGGGAGAAACCGCTCAGTGCGTCTGGCGCCAGGAGCTCATGCGGCTCCTCACCAGCGCCGCCTTCGCGGACCTCATCGTGATGAAGTCAACCCACCCTATGCCTTCACCACCTTTTATTAACACGAGTCAGGATAGGACCGAATGCTGCATGCACAAGGGGAGCAGCTAGGAGCAGAAAGCTCCCAGCTCCAAGGCCTGCTGGAGTGCTTGGGTCCTGTTCGAGTTCTGACAGCGTCTGTCCTTTAGACAGTCAAGTGTATTACTGCCAGAAGACAGGGCTTGTGGCTCTAGGGTTTGTTGCTGTGCCTCTTAAGGTATTGTGCCAACTGATGGATTGGTCTAGTAGTTTGGGCTGTAGCTTGTAGTAAAATCAGCTGGGGTAGGCTCTAATTGGAGCTTCCATCTATCTATCTATCAAAGTGGTCCTAAGTGATGAACTTTCATTAGCTCACACTATGCTGATCATCCCTTAGGCATTAATGAATTTGCTCTCTCAGAGGGGAAGAGCATGGCTGACAGCTGGTTCTGAGCAGAGATGCACTCCCAAGGAACTGCTAGGGTGGCACCAACAAGCCAACTTGCCCATGTTGTGCCTCTAGTCCTCCCTCTGTTGATTATATATTTTTTTGTGTGTGTGCAGAAACATTGATACAATTATAGTGATTGGAACAAAAGGTATGCGCCTTTTCTATGGCCACACTCTGCTTTCCAGAACTCTTCCCCCCCCCCCCCCGAGCTCTTCTCATTCACACCCGTCACGGCTCCTGTAATTATCAGAACCAGCACCCTGGCGAAACAGGGGCTTTCAAAATATCCAATAATTACTTCTCCTTCAAAATGAAATAAAACTCAGCAAGAAAACGGAACTCAAAGTCTCTCTCTCTCTCTCTCCCCTAGCCCCGGGTTCCTATTTTCCTGTGAAATAAAGACACGGGAGTCAGCCAAAGCATTAAAATGGGCTGAAGAGTTATTTTCCCAAGCTCCAAATGGCTGGCTCTGCTTCTCGACTTGTTGCCATCTGCACGGTGTGATGCAGGGAGCTCTCCCCTTTCCCTCACTGATGTAGGGAGCATCCCTCACGCCCAGTGACATAGGGGACATTCCCAACTCCACTGGTCAAAAGCATTATGGGGGATCTACGCTCTGTGGAGGAAATCCGATAGATTGTGATCGCTTACCTCAGAAGCAGGTTTCCCAATTGGAACCAAATTGCTGTCCTTTTCCGCTATACTTTGAAGCTTTAAATAAAAACAAAGGACAAACCATGAAAACCCACTGCTTAACAAAAAACTCCAAACAAAAACCAAAAAAAGAAACCAACCCACACACCACAGCGAGATGAGTTTCCATTAGCAAATATAAAGTGGCAACAGATTTTCTGGACAGTGCCCTGTAACACAATCATAGCCAGAAATAGTGAAGAATTTAGGGAATGAATAGAAGAGATCAATGCAGCAGATTCACTTCACTGCTCTGCTGGAAGGGGTGGGTGCCTCTTACCTGATTAGACTGGCACAGTTGGTTTATGGAAAAAAAAAACCCCCAGATCCTACAGCCTGAAGCCAATTAACACTGCTATTGAGACAAATGATTTTGGTTAAACATTTGCCCACTGGCACAGTCGGAGCTAGTTGTGGATCTGTATAATTACCAGAAAATTTTTTTTTTTTGGGGGGGTGTGTGTTTCCAGGGTACTGCAAATGGTTTTAGCTGTAATTTGAGGGCAGAACCTGGACATCATCACTCCGGCTCTGAGCTAAGGTGCTGCTGTATAGTAGGTGGATAGGAAAGCTTAAGCAAGTTAATTATCCATGATCTCTTGGCCAACGATCAAGCATATTCCAGTACACTTTTCACTAACTGAGGGATCGCAAAGCATAATGAGGATCATCAGACATTTGCAGAGTGTAAAATATAAGTGAGTCTGCTAAAAGAATAGAATCATATTATTGCAGAAATGTTTCTTTATCGGGTCACCCTCGCTTGGTGCACTCACCAAAATGAGGGGTATATTTACCGAACTCACCACACATTATTGGCAATTGCAAACAATGGCGCCTGCAATAAGCAACGCACAATGCGGTTTGATCAATATGCCCCTCTTTTTTTTTTTTTTTTTTTAAAACACAGCCCCAACAATCACTGGCAGCAAACACCTGGCCAATTTGAATCCCTTTTCCCTCCCACAGGATGTATAAGGAAGAAGTATAGCAGAGTTAAACAGAAGTGTGTACAAAAATATTATTACTATTGTTATCCAGCTAAACTTTGATATCTCCAGGACTTAACTTTCTGGAAGTGAGTAATGGGGAATTGATTTTCCTATTGGGACTTGGCCACTTTTGGAGACAGGATGCTGGGCTTGATGGACCACTGCTCTGACCCAGCATCATAACAACTTCATTCACCTTAGCAGGCTGGCGAAAATCAACTGAGCACAGTGAGCATGCACAACCTGAAAGACCAAGGATAAACACAATACTCTGCACTCTGTAGTCCAAAGTGATTTCTTTTCACAGGCTGCCACACTTCAGTAATACAGAGTATGGCCACTACATCTCTAGCTTTCAGTTTGTATTGTTTTTGAAGACTGGCCAGGATAGGCCAACCTGACTGACGGCTGTCAGTCAGTCTGGTTTTTGGGAGATCAATAATGAATATTCTGCAGCTTTATCTGCATTCACCCTTTAGGTTTGTTTTGCAAATTTTGATTCCCCCTGAAAACCAGGTCTGTCTGCAGCTTTTGTAGGCCCACGTTGCCTGCCCCTATTGACCATGTACCGGCTTTCCAGCGTGGACAAACAACAATGGTGCTGGCCCTGAACAGAAGACAACAAATGGATGCGCAGACCAAGAATCTGCTCTTTGCAATAAGCCAACAGTTACCCAGGCTTGATGCTGCTGCTCCTGCTGCTGGAGCTCATTCTCATCCACACATGGCCGGTCCAGGTTAAACCACAGGGACTCAGTCACTTGGGGGAACAGAGAAGGAAACAACGTAGACATTCTCTTGTTGCCTGGTGGAGGAGAAAAAGATTCTGTAAGAACACCTGCAGATTGCAAAACTACTGAACAGAGCAGCACGCTAAGAGCTACTGATGAACATTCATTCAAACACTCTTAAGTGTCTTGTATTGCTAGTCACCCTTCAAAGTCCCCCTAGCTAGTCAGGTTTTCAGGATATTCATAATGAATCTGGAGGAGAAATTTGAATGTACTGCCTCCACTGTATGCAAATCTATCTCATGAATATTCATTATGGCCATCCTTACAACCTGACTGGCTAGGTATGTCCTGAGGACTGGGTTGAGAACCACTGGGCTAGCAGATGAGACAGAAGCATCACGAAAGATGCTTTTCAAATCTGTAGTCAAAAAAGCTTTGTTAATGGAGGAGATATCTAGTCCCTTCCACACGGTTACAGAAGTTTAAAAAATAAATTCCCATACTAAGATTTTAAAACTTCCAGCACGTATTTGGACCTTCATCAGAAGAGGAGACACCTTTAGGGAAACCTGTGCAGTTAGGTAGGCCCACTTAAGCTCAGAGTAAAAGCTGGAACAGCTTCAATTGCTGTGTGTGCACACAACAGGGATCTTGAGAGAGTTCCCTGCTCTCTTCCAGCCTTATTCCTGGTCTCTGAAGGCTCAGTCAAAGGAGCAAAAAGACTGAAAACTGAACCTGCTCCCTAGCAGAGGTACCTTGTGTCTCTCTACTACTGTTGAACAGCCAGAAAACGCTGCTCCTAGTTCTCTCTACAGTAAAATTATTTGCTTACGTTCTCCATTTACAACACATGAAATCCAAATTCAACTTTTGATGCTGGAGAAGGAAATAAAATAGCAGCTCCGTTTTTGAAGCTTTATGGATGTCTACAGCGACACTGGGCATTTCTTGGGTGAAGGCATGTTGACAGATCAGGGCCATGTTAATCCATCAGCACGGTGCACAAACACCTTGCCATCTGGAGAGGATGGGCCAGAGCTCCTTAGAAGAAACCCAGGACTATTGGCAACTGGATCCATGGAACCCTCCCCCAGATTTTCAGCATCACAATTTGTTCTTCCCCCTCCTCCAATGCGTAATCATTTCATGCTGGAGTGATGACGCCAACCCTAGGCCTACAGGACTCAAACTGGCAAGGGCAAATCCGATTTAAAAACTGAACATTAATGCTTCATTTCTCTATTTCACTTAAGAGGACCAACTCATTGCTAAATATTAATGCAATGCAAAGAAGTTCAAACACTAAATAAAAGAAAAAAAGAAAAAAAAAAGTTTCACCTCTCTAATAATATAATTCCAAACAGCAAAAGTGCCACTTGGTGGATCATCAGCTAGGAAAACAGCACATTTCCCCCTACAAACACTGGTTCAAGGCCAATCAGCAGCATATCCTTTACAAGAAATTATTCAAGTTAATCTCATGAGCCCCAGATTAAGGATTTCTGCCTGCGCTTTTAGAATAACATTTCCATTCCAGACATATTTACCCTTAGGCAAATTTTTCATAAGAAACTATTCTCCAACACCACAAGAGAGAAAAAACAAAACAAAACAAAAATACCCTATTGGTAGTGGAAAAGAGGCAACGCTGTACACAAAGGGTTAAAACCGGGAATGGATTTGAGTATCTCACTACTACTACTACTACAACTGATGCAGCCCACCAGGCCCCCAAGTCTGGAAAAACACCAGCGGCTGGGTGTGGCTTTATCTCAATGTCCCTCTGATAAAACAAATGGCAAGCCACAGCAAAGAGCGACCCACCCAATGCAAAAGCCAGCACTGCACTTTTAGCAGAAAAAGGGCTTGGGGGGGGAAAAGAAAAGGTTTCTCTCTAAACCGACAGGCTCACAAGAAAGTGGTACCTTTTATATACTAAACAGTATGATGAGAGTGGGAGCAGTCAGCCTGCAGCAGCTTAAAACATCCCTGCGTCGTCACAAAATTTAAAAATTGTTGAAACAACTCCAGCATTTAAACAGCCATGTTAGCAAGAGAATCTCAAAAGAGTTCAAATTTCACAGACCTGACTGGTCGATATTGGCTATGAAATCGCCTTTTGTCCTCGTACGGACTCTGCACGGAAGCAGAGGATCCCAGTTTTGGGAGGTTGTTTGTGATCCTGTTCTCAGCTTGGCGGCTTGCAGGGTTAACGGTTCAAAAATGGAACAGAAATCCAAGAGCAAGCAGGATCGTGTTTAGTTCTTAGATGGCAAGGAATATTGCAGCGTGTACTTAAATACCGTCCCCCTTCTACAGGGTGCCTGGAGGGGCGGTGTGGGGGAGGATTAGCTTTCTTTTAAAAAGATTCCAAAGACAGTAAAATCTCCATTTCATATAGGCACGGAGATGAAAGCATGTCTTCATCCAAGGCACGTTTACGATGTGCCATTTGTTGCCAGAGGAAGTGGTCAAGGTTAGTAGGGTAGCCAAGTTAGAAGAGGAGGTTCGGACATGATGCTGGAGGACTGGTCCATCGCCTATTAGCCAGATTTACTTGAAAGCCTCCACCTCATAATTCTGGGAATGAGCAACAGGGAATGGACTTTCCTAGTAGGATCTGCTGGGTTCTTCCAATGGCCCAGATTGACCACTGTCAGAAAGAGGAAGCCAGGCTTGGTGGACCAGTAGTCTGACCTGGGATGGCATCTCTTGTGTTATGTGCCAAGATGCAGGGGGGAGGGGGGGGGAAAGCGAGGAGGCCCTGGGTATTGGATTAAAACAGGTCTCATAAGAGCCAAGGAGGAAGAGAAGGCCTGGAACGTCCTCCCAGCAAAGATGCTGGCACTGTAACAGAATTTAAATATGCTTGGGACACAGAGGGCTGTGGTAGGAACCGGGCTGAAAGACTGGATAAAAGATATGAGGTAGAGAGAAGCTGGTGTTGGTTTATTTGTGGGAATATTAAGATCATACTATGTATTAAATGTATTGTAAACCTGCATGGAGCCTGTAGGAGATGGGTGGTATATAAATTTGAATGAATAAATAAAAAGTAATCTATATGGTTCCCTACCTAAAATGGTAGAGAACCAGACAAGACAAGTGGACAGACTATATAGGCCAACTGATCCTTATCCAAGGTTACTATGAACCTGCAAATTATACAGGGGGCAATAAATCAAACTTTTTACCCACAGGGTTTGCATCAATAATCAAAGCAAAACTACACAGGTAATTTCAGTTTGATCATTGACCTTGCATTTGTTTTTCTGCAGGTACTTTTTTCAGCCAAAATAACAAATGCAATTTTGAGAACTAAAATAAATTAAAAAAGGCACATCTTGTAGCATCTCTCCATCTAACCCCATCTATGGTTATACCTCCAGACTATGGGGCTGATGTAATAAGATGTGCTCGGCAGAGCATACAACTTGTGCACAGTCATGTGCACATTTTTGGTGCTCAAACTTTATTGCCAACTAGCGGTACCCGGCCACGCGTTGCAGTGGCAGAGTCAGGTTCTTTACCCTCCCTCCACCTTCCCCTTGCTCATTTACCTCAGTCACTCATCCTCCTCCCCCTTGGTCACTCACCCCCCCCTTCCCTCCCCTGTCCCCACTCCAACTCTCTCCCCTCACCTCTCCCCTCATTCTCCCTCCCCTGACACTCACCTCCCCCCTCACTGTCACCTCCCCCTGCCTACTGCCTACCCTTCAGATCAGAAAACCTTTGTCTTTCTATTTCTGTGGGAAACCCCCACCCCCCAAAAAAAACCAAAACAAACAACCCCAATCCCAACCCTTTAAATCAAATAATAACCCCCCACCCTCCTGCCCCCTCCCAAGACCTGGGAAATTAAAATTGTTGGTGCTACATGTGATCTGTCCCTGGGCATCTGTGAGCGTTATGTAGACAAATAGGGAAGTGCCTAACCAAATTTGCACTTCCAAATTTGTTTTGTGGTCTGAAGAGGGCTATTTTGGTGCGTTCCCGAGATTGTGCAAGTTTAGGGGTAGATTTTTAAAAAAATGCGCGTTCGCGTACTTTTGTTGGCGCACCAGTCACAAACAAAAGTACGCAGGATTTTAGAAGATACGCGCGTAGCCGCGCGTATCTTCTAAAATCCAGGATCGGCGTGCGCAAGGCTGCCGATTTTGGGCAGCCGGTACGCGCCGAGCCGCGGAGCGGCCTCGGAGGGAACTCTCTTTCGCCCTCCCCTCACCTCACCTTCCCCTCCCTAACCCACCCCCCCGGCCCTATCTAAACCCCCCCCCCCCTTACCTTTGTTCACGGATTTACGCCTCCCGGAGGGAGAAGTAAATCCACGCGCGCCAGCGGGGCTGCTGGCGCACCGAGACGCAACCCGGGGGCGGTTCTGGAGGGCGTGGCCACGCCCCTGGACCACCCCGGGCTGAAACCACGCCCCCAGGCCCGCCCCCGAAACACCGCATCGATCGGCCCCACCCCCGACACGCCCCCGACAAAAAACCCCGGGACTTACGCGAGTCCTGGGGCTCTGCGTGCGCCGGCAGGCCTATGGAAAATAGGCGCGCAAGGCCCTGCTCGCGTAAATCCGGGCGGATTTACGCGAGCAGGGCTTTTAAAATCCGCCCCTTAGTGTATGTATTTGTGTGTGAACCTCCCCCTTCCCCCAAAAAACAACCCTATGAGAAAAGTTCTCTTCAACTAACCACCCCACACTCTCCTGCCCCCCCTCCCCCAGCCCCGTGAAAAACAGTAGCCCACCCCCCTGCCCCCCCCAGAGTTGCTGAATGAATGAAACCTGCCCCCCCTCATGACCCCTCCCCAAGATGTTCACAATAAATTCATTATCACCCCCCACCCTCCGAGACCTGATAAAAATGTCAGTCGGTGGAGCGGGCGTTCAGGAGCGGTCCGGGAGCAATGTATTGGCGTTGGTCCGTCGGCTGCGAGCACTGAAACAGGTTCCGACGGCCCTTTGCCCTTACTATGTCAGTGGGGTGGAGCAATGGCAGCGGTAGGTCCTCTGACATACAGGTCGATACAGTAACGTGCGGTTGAAGATTTCCCGTCTGTAACGTGCTGGGAGCACACAATACAGACGAGTAAGGCGATCCAGCAATACAGTCTCCAGTTTCACGCGTCCGTAGCGCTTCTTAAAATAGACACATAACCCTTTCCGCACGCAGCATGTATATGATGTGTAAATGAACGAAATAGCTGTATAATGAAGGAATTAGCTATTCCCCTCCGATACTGTAACGGGCGCTGATATTATCTCCTTAGTAACCCGCTGTTTTGCCGCGGCCTTAACGTGTTAGTTTACCGCCTCCCCCTAGTAGGTGTTAGGACTGTGAGTCTTGTAACAAATCCATCGACACCGCTTAAGATACTCAAACACAATAAAAAACAATTAAAAAAAAAGCGATACAGAGATGATCGAGAAAATGTAATGATGTGGGACACATAAAACCTGTCAGAAAAAAAAAAAAAATTTTAAATACCTGTCACTTTCCGAATCGTGCGGTCATCCAGGCAGCGGCGGGAGCCAGAGGGCCGCGTGGGTCCAGGCGGCCGGCGGCGGGAGCCGGGTGTTCGATCGAGGCCGCGGGCGGGTGGGCGCCTGTTCATCCAGGCGGCGTGGGCGGGTGGGCGTGCGTTGGTTTCAGGCGGGCGGCGGCAGCGGCGGCGGGATCCGGGGGGAGGGTGGGCGCGTGTTCAATCTAGGCCGCGGGCCGGGTCGCACAGGCGCGCATTATCCAGGCGGAGGAGCCGGCGGCGAAAGCGGCCTCTGGCAGCCCCCACCGGCAGTGAATGAATGCGCGCCTGTGCGACCGTGCGATTCGCCCCCGCCCCCGCCGCCTGGATGAACAGGCGCCCACCCGCCCGCGGCCTCGATCGAACACCCGGCTCCCGCCGCCGGCTGCCTGGACCCACACGGCCCTCCGGCTCCTGCCGCTGCTTGGATGACCGCACGATTCGGAAAGTGACAGGTATTTAAACATTTTTATTTTTTTTTATAACACTCAGGTTTTTACATATTTTTGGTTTTTTTGTTTTTTACACTTCCTGGTGCCTGTCATTTCAAATGACATTTGAAATGACAGGTACCAGCGCACCCAGGTTACTGTATAGGCGCTGTATTAAGCGCCTATACAGTAAAATGGGTTGCGCGGGCCTAACCCTTCCCTAACGCTTCACAGCCGCGGCATGCATTTGCAAGCAATTAGAAGAGAGTATCAGGTGCTAGGTCAAGAGAACTGTGCGTGCGGGGAGGAAGGGTGCGCCTGGCAATGCCGCACTCTTTCTGCTGCAGTTTTAGAGTATCGATCTGATAGTAAGGGCAAAGGTCCACCGGCTGCCAGTCCTGAAAATGGCGCCGAGGGGCCCTCGCCCTTACTATGTCACATGGGCTACTGCTGCCATTGGTGTCCCCGAGTGGCATAGTAAGGGAAAGGGCCGTCGGCGCCATGTTGATTGCTGGCAGCCGACAGCCGTAGTGCAGATGTGTCCCGGACCGGTCCTGGCCCCCCGCTGGAGCCTCCCAGACTTCTGTCAGGTTTTGTGAGTGTTGTGAGGGCCTGGGAAGTAAATAAATTTGGCATGTGTGTGGGGGGTGTGAGGAGGGTGGTTTTGTGTGTGTTGGGAGGCTGTGGGAAGTAAATCAATTTGGCATGTGTGAGGGGGGTGGTGGATGTATTTTATCTGTAAAGGAAATAGTTATCTTCCGGTGAAAAAATTGCACGAATGTGTTAAAATGGAAGTGAAACATGGACCTGGACTGGCGAAATGATTAGTGTGGCGTGTGTTAGTGTAAGGTGTAACAGATGGCGCTTACGTCCAGCAGATGTCGCTGTTTTCTGGAAAAATTTTTTAGAATCTATTTTACCTGTCACAGGTGTGACATATCTGTAATGTAAGTACAGAAGAACCTTCCTGTATGCGAAATGAAGGTTCTGTCCAAATTTGAAAGCAATCTGTTCAGTGGTTTCTGAGATTAGTGATTTTGTCCAAACTATTTAACATTTTTATTTATATAGATGCAGCAAAGAATTCCACACATAATGTGCATACAGCTTAGCACCCTCCCATGCATATCCCTTGTTAATGATGGCATTCACTGGTTTTCTGGCAAGTTGACTCCTGTGCAGAGGTAGAGTAGGATTCTAGGACTAATATTAGATTATGGGCAGAAGCTAGAAGATCCGGTGCTGGGAGCTATTGAGAAATTATTACTTACCTGATAATTTCCTTTTCTTTAGACCAGACAGATGACTTCAGCTTCCCGCCCTTGGCTGCAGAATGATTGTACTATGGTCCTCTTTGGTGGCTATGTGTTCCAGGAGTTACTGGTAAGTGTTAGTCCAGCCCCTAGACTAGTGTTTATACATTCTTTGTCTAAGCCCAGTGTTTCCTGTTGGCTGAGTATTGAAATGCTTATCTGTTATTAATCAAGTTTTTTCTAGTCTGTTTACAGTTGGCTTTTGAAGAGAATACTGGCAGGCTGATGTCACTGCAGGGGTAGATACACTGTGATGTCAGCTTTGCTCCATCTCCATCTGCTGGTAGAGGTGCATAACTGGTTCTGAATTCATCTGTCTGGATGCTAAGAAAAGTCAGGATTTTCTGTGCAAAAAAATATGAGTTACACAGTGAAAACATTGTGCATATAAATCATTTTATGCACAAAGAACAGCACACACACTAAGTATGTTTCCTGCACATAAGGAAGGCAACTTTTTCCCTGCAGCACTACAAGCGGAGGCCAGATCTTGATCTATTCCCAGACAGGGGGCTCAGCCAACAGCTGAGAGCTGGCATTGATCCTGCCATAGACCACAGGGAAAGCCTTCCAAAGTTTTAGCTAATGCAACCCCACTTTGGCACCTGAAAATGCACGTGACCTGAGAGGACAACCAAAACAAATTAGCAAGGGTGCAGATACCCTCTAACAATCACACTCTTGCTCCACAGTTCAGCCGATTCCCTCTCTCAACCTTCACCCTTCTCCAGCTCGTTAAACTCTTATAGCCCTTTTTGCATCCCACACCACTGATCCTCTCTCATCCTCAAGCTCTTCTTATAACCCTCAACTGAGCCTTTGTCATTCCCTCTCTCTTACCCCATCCCTTCTCTCAAATATCCCCTGCTGGTCCCCAGCCTGACTGTAATCTGCTATAAGCGGCAAAAGCATTAGCAATGAAAGCCAGCTCACAGGCCCTGCTGTAGCCTCAGCCTCTCATTGCACAATGCTTCATGCTAACACAGAAACTCGTGCAGGGGCAGTGCCAGAACAGGGCCTGTGAGTGCTGGCTCACAGACTCCCACTACCAATGCTGCTGATACCTGAAAAGAAACATGTGGCCCCAGCTGAAGGTTTCAGTGATCCCATTTGGGTTCCCGACCCATAGTTTAGGACTTGGGTGGCTGGTGAATCTTTCCACCCAGAGCAGGGGAAGCAATATAAAAATAACCACCCTGCACACTTCTCCCGCATTCATGTCCTCCACTTTCCCCAGCTCACAAATCATCTTTCTACACTCAGAAAAAATGGATTTGGGAGCCAGGAGGAGGAGTGATGAGTGCAGATGTTATTTTTATTTGGGAGAAGCGTGGCAACAAATGAAAAGCTTGTGCGCACATAAACTCCTTCGCCCTTGAGAGTAAAAAGGCTACGTGCATACTTTAACTGAACTCTTTAAAATCCTGATGTCCTGGCATTCCATTTGCTTATTACACCAGGAATTTATTTATTAGCATGGAGGTTAAAAAAATATAACAGAACCCCGTGTTACATCGGGCTCTATTTGGCTAAGTACGTTATTTTACCTGTATGGGTGGCTATTTGAAAGAATCTAGAAAGATTGGACTATTGCTCTCACTTCGGATTGCAGAATCTAATTTATGTTTAGCAACTATGCTGGACATCTTTAAAAAAAAAAAAAAAAGTGTAAGAATGAGATCTAAATTCAAATACTACATATTTTTTGTTGGTCCCTTTAAGAGTGTCACAACCCACAGAAATGGAAACGAGTTCAACTTATGCCGAGCCTCACGCCCCTGCATAAACAAAACAGAGCAAGAACAAGCTGCCTCAGAGGATAGGGACTGTCTCCGTACAGCGTTACGTCTTTCTAGGAGCTATCCGATTTAAACAACCGCTCTGACTAATGCAGGACGCAATCCCGGAGTAGGAGGGAGGCCATAAGCGAACACAACATTACCGGCATTTCCCTCTCACCGCATGCGCTAAATTCAGCCCATTTTTCTGCATCCTACCACTTTATAATCGCCTGCCCAATTACGAAACCTAACGCCCTCCACCCCCCCCCCCCCCCCCCAATAATCTTGCACGCAAAACCGCTTCCCGCACCGAGCAACCTGACACACTCACTCACCGGCCTCCACTGACAGCAGCCAGCTAGAAAGATGGCCGCCGAACAACTTCGTTTCCTCGTTGTGCGCATGCGTGGCGGACGGGACAACTTCCACCCTGCTGTCTCCTCTCTATGGCCCCCGTGGACCGCTGACGTCAGTCCTCCGGCTCCGTCCCTCGCGCCGCGCCTGGCCGGGGGAGCAGGTACCGCCCTAAAATGGCGGGAGTGCGGAGCGGCGGTGTTTGGCCGCTTGAGCTGTCGCGGTGCGGGCTCTAGGGGGCGCGCGCGCGCGGGTGAGGCAAAGGTGAGGAGGGGGGCTGGCGGGGTGGGTCTCTCCCTTCGCCCTCTTCCTCGTTATAGTGCGCTTCGGCCGCTCTCGGGAGGGGTCCTGTGTAAAGAAAACTCCCGACTCCCTCTCTCCCCCCCCCCCCTCTCCTCGCCTTGGCCGCAGTGATGTCCCTGGGGCCCGCGGCGGCGGTGGTGGCGGTAGCGGCAGCAGCAGCAGCTCTCGCTGGGTGAGACATGGAAGATGAGGCGAAGAAAGGTAAAAAGGTGAGTGAGCGAGCTGGGGGCTCCCCTTCACCTGTAGAGGGGGAGGTGCTGTGTACAAGCCTGGCAGAGAGAAGAGAGTTTGCAGGAGCTAACGGCCCACAGAGAGAGAGAGAGAGAGAGAGAGTGAAGAAAAAGTTATGCTTCCAAACTTCATCAGTGCCTCTGCGGATGAGGCGGCTGTACTTGGTGCTCGGTATAATGCAGGCAACTCTTCTTATTTTGTCTTGGTTGCAATGGAGCCCGGGGTTTGGTTACACTTTCTTCTCTGTCCCAGGTGGGAGCTCTGTGCCGTAATCGGTGCAATAGTGTAAAGGGGCTGTCGCTGAACACAATTCAGTGGCAGAGTTTCTTGTACCTCAGATTATAGCCTTAAGGCCCATCGGTATATAAAAATTCAAAATAAATACATAAATCAATCTACTCTGCCAAATTTATTTCATTTCTCGGGCTTTCCCCTTGCTTGGGTAGGGAGTACTTTTTTCTTTTTTTCAGTGATGAACCTTACCTTCTGGTACGTTAGGAAGACCGGTAAGGTGTGCTGGAGCTTAACCATGTGTTCGGATCTTCAGGAAGGGAAATTTTGCTGAAGGAATCGCCTATGTTATCAGTATATTTCTCAGGTGCTGAAAATGGTGCAGAGTGCAGGGGAAGGAGAGATGGCAGCCTCGGTTTGCAAGGGAGTGCTTTTGTGCCTGGGGATTTGCTTTCATGGAGCTGGGTTTGTTTATTTAAAGTAGTTTGTCTGCAGCGTTAGTGTACTTGAATGCACAGAAATACAGGTTAACAAATAACAATTAAGGTGATACCTTTTTATTGGACTAAGTGTGGCAAATGAATAATCCTCCAACAGATATACTGTACTGTTATGTTTTATTTGATTATATATAGATATTTTATTATGTATGTTATGCTTTGTTAACTGCTATGGTGTAGTGGTATAGAAAAAAAAACTTTTTAAATAAAAAAAAAAAATAAAAAAATTCAAAGTACATTTCTTGACTAGCTTTTTGTGCCCTTCAGATCAGAATTAAAATGAGTAAAAGACGACTTACCAAGAGACACAAAATAGTGTGGATGTAATAAGTAAATTATAAAAACATTATTACAGTGATAGTGAAAGGATGGTGGAGGTTTGATAGGTGATCCAAAGGAGACTGACAAATGACAATATAATATTATGGTTCTGTAATGTTCTAGGAAACCTAGGTCTTTGAGTCCTTTTTTGTCGGTTCCAAAATTGTCTGATTATTTTTCTTGGATTGTTACATTTTTCTTTGATCATTCTGATTATAAGATCAAAGATGCACTAATTCTGAAAAGTGTTCCCCTATAGAGGTGCAGTTCTGGTCTTCCCTGTGATTAATTTTGTGTTCGGTGTGAATTGATTTTTGTCTTTAACGGCTGGTCCATCTCGCCAGTGTCAGATGCTCCACATTTCCATAATACAGAAAAAACCTCCACCTCCAACACAATGGATTACAAATTTTAAAAAAGAAAACTTTTTTTTTTTCCTCCCCACCAGATGGACAAAACAGTAAACCTAGACAGCAGCTTAGGAAGTTTCAGCTTTCCAGCAAATAGAATAAATTCTGTATAACCTTTCTCCACTAGAAAGAGCTGCCATAAAGAGAGAACCTACAAAACAACCAAAACAGGCCACTGGACACAGGAGGCTCTGGTAAATATGGACATACACAAATACATAGAGGTGTACAGACAGCTTTCAAACAATATGCGCTACAGTCAACTGATTGAGGTACCTGCACGGGAATACACTAAACTGAAAAGTCTTATCACATTTCCAAAACAAGTACAGTCTCAACTGAAAAACCTATTACCAACCTGTCTGCCACCTTCTACATGCCACACAATCCACAAACCTGAGAACCTTGGTAAACCAGTCATATCTGGTACTGGCACATTCACAGAAGAAATATTTGGTCTCTAGAGGGGGGATTCTCCAACCCTTGGTGCACAACATAAAACTACTTACAAGATACCACAGACTTTCTGAAACCATTAAACAGCTATAACCTAACACTCTCCTAGTGACTCTGAGTGAATAACTATACAGCCATGTTCCCCATGCAGATGGCATAGCTGTAATGTGACACGTTTCTAAGTGCATCTACCCTGGACCACCAATACACACAAACTTATTACAAAATTAAACCCTTTAGCTTTGATATCTATCTACAAATTAATGGGCAATAGGATGGTAGAACTGGAAGAGATGTTTAATAAACATCAGACTAGACCCTTAAGATTAGCAGTATATTAATCACAATTTTATGATCTGGACAGAAGAAGTCTCAAACAATATTAAGGTTTCTCTTATGCAATCCATCCTTCAGTCAGATTCAGAATGGACTATTCCACAAATAAGAATAAATGTTTTGGATACCACAGTTTTATCAATAAAGGAAACAGACTGGATGCAGTTACCTTCACAATTCCAAATTCCACTCTTCACATACAAGAAAATCTGTTATACACAGTATCACCGTATATGCTGTATGCCAAGGGAGAGAGACACCTCCAAAGTCCTGACTGAATTCTTTAAACAGAAGGGCTAAAATACACAGAACAAATTACTGGAAAACCATAGAGCAAGTACCCCTTGTTACCACCCAGAGCTGGAAAAACAAAAAAAAAAAAATCGTAAGACCTACTGCCACTACTCCAAGGAGGATGAAGCACTGAAAAAAAATTCTCTGCTCCCCAGGAATTGGCTGTGGTGAGATGGGCCAGACATTTAAAGGCAAGAATCAATTTAGACTGACACAAGATCAAATACCAGTGTCAGGGAAACCTTTTTGAAACCAGAACACTGTGACAATGACCTTACGATCAAGATAATAAAAATTTGAAACAAGTCTCTTGAAGTTAAAATGATCGGACACTTTGGAACCTATGTTTCCTAACACATTTATTTATATTCTGCATTTCTTAGCAGATTACATTCAGGTACTTTAGGTATTTCCCTGAGGCAATGGAGAGTGTAGTGACTTGCCCCCAGGTCACAAGGAGTGAGTGGCAGTGGGATTTGAACCCTGGTTGGCAGTCTGCTACTCAACTTTATTATGGAACCATAAAATTTATATTGCCTGTCTCCTTCAGATCACAAATCATGTCTTTCCCTTCACCCTGTTATTGTAATGCCTTTTATGATTCACTTAGTACACCCACACTACCTTTTATGATTTCTTTTGTTGAGCATCTGGATTTTTGCTTTATGACGAATTTATTAAGGATTTCTTATTTGTAATGAAATGTTTTTAACTATATGTAAATGTGTGTGGGGGGTGTGGTTTTTTTTTGTTTTGTTTTTTTTACTATGAATGTCTTTATGTAAGCCACCTAGGGCTACTGCATATGTGAGCAAAAAATAAATTTGACTTTAATACAAGATCATGCGATGTAAGTGTGAGAGAACATCATAACACCCCATGAGTATGGAAATGAATGCTTTGTTCTCACACCGGGTCATTTGTAATCATAGGGCTCAAGAGTTCATTTTAAGTTGTGGTTTTTTTTTTTTTTTTTAAATGCAAATAAATATTTTCTTTTTCATCCAAGGCTGCAGAAATCTTAGTGTTGAAAGCTGTGTTTCACAAAATTCTGCATTGGGCATAGACACTGCAACGATGACATTTTAAGCTGAATGAAGAAAAAACATTTTAGAACATATACAAACAGGGACAAAAACAAATTATATAGCATGATTCTCAGAGCTTACGGACACCAAGGGTTTCTCTAACACGTATGTAGGATGATTCAGCTAATTGTCAATTCATTAGAGCAGTTTAAATAACAATGGCCACAACAAGCCAGGTATTGCAATAAGTGCATGACAGCGACATTAAAAACCGTGATGCCACTCTACCTCAGTGTTCAAGTCAGCAGGTATAACAGTGTTGAGGCGCAAAATCCATTCTTGTTCACATCGCAACAACAACTTTGTCCAATTCCTTCCTTCAGTCATATTCAATAACATCCAACACAGACCACTTTGTCCTTAAACAAATGTCCCTGTACCAGAAAATGAGAAACAAATGGAGCATGTATCATCTTAGTTTTTAAGCAGCTTTTGTGTTCTGGGGGCAGATCCATTAACAATTATTAGCCAGGTAAGCTTGGAGAGCACAATATTTTACTGTTTGGAGTGAACAGGTAATGAATCCTTTCCATTAGGATCTGTTGGGTACATTCAAGCAATTTGGATTGACCACTGTTGGAGACTGAACTTGCCCACCTAAAAGTGCACTTTAAGCGTGTAAATGGCTTTTGAAAATTGCTCCAATAGTAATTACATTTACACATGTAAATTTATTTTGAAAGTTACCCCCTTTGAGTTTAAACTTCACTGTGGGTTTGTGTTGCTGGTTTTCTATAATTTTAGTGGCTCTTCTGTGAAACCTTTTTTCCATCCTCTCAAAGTTTATGAAGGTGTGGCCTCCAAACTGAACACAGTACTCAAGGTGGGCTGTCAGTGACCTACATAAGGGCAATATTACCACCTTTTTTGTTTTGATACCTCTTGTTTAAGCAACCAGGCATTCTGTTAGCTGTGCACCTGTTTTCCAGAGATGCCATGGGAATGGCTGCAGAATTCCTTCTTTCTGCAGAACTGCTATGGGAGACTTGAGGGCCAGGTATAAGCAGCAGTTGGGTACATTGATCTGAGCTTTATTGAAGGACAGCAGTGGTGACGTGACACCTTTTGACCATTTTTGTTTCTCTTTCTGTGCTGCCTGGGTCGTGCTGGCATGCTTTGAACCACCCGGGCACTATGGTGACCCCTTGGTTCAAAGTACAGGGGTTTAAGGTGTGTGAGGGAGTTGAAGAGGGTGTGAAGTAAGGGATAAGGGTGCAGTGTTTGGCATGGGAGGGGGGGGGGGAGGTGTGAGTGGCTTTGCCCACCTGTTTTCGCTCCTCTGATGCAGAATGCTCCCATCTGTCTCCTTCTCTATTGGATCTTCCTCTCAATTCCCTAGCTTGCTCCCCCTACTCTATTCTCTGTCCTCATCCCTTCCCAACTCTGATTACTAAGACCATATTCCCTGCAGGTAAGAACAAAATTATCTGAACAATTTTTGTAAAGTAAAACAGCAGTTAGTATATTATAATATTCAAATGTGCTGCTGCAGGAAACTGAGAGCTGCAACTGTTTAGAATTAGTGGTCACTTTATTATGTTGACTGGTTGCCTTCAGAGATCACAGATGATTGCTCTTGGATCTTTCTTGATTAACGGTTTCTAGTTTGTTCTTTTAGTTATGTTGCTAATAGATTGTCGCCCTCCACATAAACTTTTCCACTTTTATCACTGAAGCTTATTTTAAAAATATTTGACCGTTCTTCCAAATCTTTCAGGTTTCTCGTTTTTTTTTTCACTCTTCTACAGGTATTTGTAACTGCAAAACATTTTTTCCTTAAGCTATTTAGCAACGTCTCTATAATTTATTGAAAAGAACCAGTCTTAGCACTAAGCCCTGAGGTACCCCATTGGTCACTTTTATTTACTAGTGTTCTCCTTTGACCACCCTTCTTTGCATCCTGCTTCTCAGCCAGTTCCTCCCCCAGTTTATAAGTGGAATGGGCTAGCTGCCTAGTGGTTAGAACAGCAGGCTGCGACCTGGGGTACACGCGTAGGTCCTGCTTTACTAAGCCTTTTCTCCCATTCTGTATCTAAGGGGGAAAAATGCTTAGTAAATGAGGCCTTTGGGGATAAGGAAATACTGTACAGTATCTGAATGCAATCTGCCTTTGAAGTGTCACAAAAGATGGAATAATAAAAAAAAAATATATTTTGGATTAAAATTTTTATTTTAACTCTGTCCTACTCCCATACTGTCCAGCTTGCCAACTTTTTTATTTTTTCTATGTAGAACGGTGTCAAAAGTATTACTGAAATCCAGTTATGCAGCATCTGCTATGCCTCCCTGCCCATTACTTTGGTTACTTCATTAAAGAATAAGGTTTGTTTGGCAGAATTTTCCCTCTTTTATTGAGGTGTTCTTTGAGCAGGCATGAATTGGCCATTATGAGTTGATGACATCCTGCTGGTGCCAATACATATGAAAAAAATCTAGCACAAGTATGGGTAAGGATTGTGTGGAGGACTTCTGGGGAAAACCTCATATAGTGCCTTCATAAGGCTACTGGTGCCTGTCGGGCTACTGTTATTCCATCCCTACTAACATAGGTATTGGATGTATTATAATCATTGGTTGCCCCAGAATTGTTGGTCAGGTATGTGCTGATACACACTACACTTGTTTTACCAAATTTGAGCAGGTATATGCTGGTATACAAAACTTGTTTTACCAGATTTGTTAAATTGTGCTCTGTTGTAACGCTAAGATCGTGATTAGTGGAGACTTCGTGCTGTTAGGGTAACCATCCTGACACTGCAGTGTTTCGAAAATTAATTCTTCATCAGGGAATCACTTATAAGCACATACATCTCGGCAAAGTCATAAATACCTGCAACGATATCGCACAACACAATCTTTAAGGTGATGTAATAACTACCAGTATATGGCGGTGGACTGTGATTAAGACACTTGTTTTATGGTGGTCAATGATGCATCTGTGATCCAGATTCTTTATGCGCTATAAAAAGTTAGACACTTAAGAGGATGTCTGTGGGATGAAAAGGTGGTTTGTTTTTTTTTTTTTTTTTTGTATGAAAAATTTTGAATAAAATTAGAGTTCCATCTTAACTTGCGTATGCAGTCTAGGATCTGCACCTCCGGCTGTCTTGTCATTGACAGTCTGCGGCAGTGAAACGCTAAGCTTTTAAACAAAAAATCCTGCTGGTGCCGACATGACACGGGTCAAGCTCTTAGAGCTTAGCAAAGACTGTACTGAGTGTGTGTGTGTGTGTGTGAGTTCCCATGACTGCATGCTGCCTTGAGCCCCTTGGTCTTTCACCATCCAAGCGCCCGCACAAACTTGTCTGTCTCTAAAAATTTAAACTTTTTGGCTTTGTGCTTTGTTGTTGCCTTGTTGCTTCTGAGTGGTTTTTTTTTTTTGTTTTTTTTTGTCACTGCCTTGGCAGCTCCTCAAACAGAAATTTTCAGTTCTAACACAAAAAAAAGAGGTCAAAGATGAGTGTGGAAAAGGCCAAGACTTCCATGCTCAGTAGCTTGAAGGCCTGTACTTTTGTGCGTGTTGAATATCCACAGAGCCGCACAGTCTGTTGCTACTTTGGCCTGGACCTCTAACTACTCTTGCTGTGGTCTGATGCCTGGAAGACAGATGTCCTAAAGAAAGTCTTAAGTAGGAAACAGTCCCGAGCCTCTACCCAAGGCTGAATAGCAGAGCCACTCCTCATCTAGGAGCAGGGTGTTGGGCTCTTAACGCGGGAAGTCAAGGCAAACCTCTTCCCATCTTGATCCTCTGCGCATAGGAAAGGCCCCTGATACTCCCCTTTCCTGTGGTGCCAGTTCTCAGATTCACCTCTGGTCAGGGGTTGAGTATGGTGCAGAAACCTTCAGTGCTGGGTGAGGCACCAAGAACAGCGCCCAAACAATGCAACGGCTCCCCCTTCAGGTGTGGTCACATGATGGCTCAGTAGAGACAGAATATTCTGTCTGCATCATGATCAGGTCATGTGTTCCACTAAGAACTAGATCTAAAGAAGATACCCTTTAGTCTGTTCTAGGATTGGCTGCTCCATGAAGCGGTCTTATGGCATCTAGAAACCTTAACTTCTCTAGCATGTTCTGATGAGACAGTGACCCAGTCAAAACTGAGGTAACTGAAATCTCCCATTATTGTTGACTTTTGCTTTTCTAATTTGTGCTAGCACTTCAATCTTTCTTCATCTTGAGCAGTTGGCTGGTGGAATACTTCCACTGCTTTACTCCTCCCTATCCGCACGTGATTTCTAGCTATAAAGATTCCACAGTGTATTTTGTTTAGCTTTGCTTGCTGCTACTCCTCATCAGTGTCATAGGTAAACAAAATCAGAACTATAAAAACACTTTTTATAAAATGTACTGAAGTGTAAAATCTATCAAAATATTAGCATAGTTTAAATGTGAAGGAATGATGCTGTAGAATTTGTCATTGCCACAGAGATGCATAATGCTTGGCTGTTTCGGAAAACTGGTTATATAAAGCCAAACGGAGTATTTGTGTTTTGGTGGTATGTTAGTTTGCCCTCTTCAGTTCAGTTCATTAAAAAAAAAAATGGTTTGGAAAATTGGCTATAAATAAATGGGATTGTTTTGTATTTTACACTTGGCTTGCCCAAAAAATTTATTGTTGGGCTTTGGAATTCTTCAAGGTAACCTTTTGTGGACAAATATGTGGGGACAGAATATATTGTTATGAGTGGACTTTCTATAGCCTGCTGAAGCCCTGCCTGACTAAAACATCACTACTTCTTTGGACCTATATTTACATCTTCTTAAGCAAAGAATTAAAAAAAAATTGACTTATTTTTAGTGGGGGTTTTTTAACTTTTTTTTTTCCTGTTCCTTTTTGGGCTTCCAACTCAATCAAAATCTGCCTCTTCTGCACTTATGAGCCTTATTTTATTTATATGACTTATTTTCTGCAACTCAAATTTTGTTCAGAGCAGATTACAATGTTACAACATCTATAACTTAAAACATACATTACATACATAAACAGTTCAAATTAACATGTCATAAAAATACTTCTGTATAAAACATAGCCTTTAGCTTTTTCCGAAAAACCTTAATATCTTGTTCCTCTCGTGCATCTACAGGGGCAGCATATGAAAATATGCTTTCACGAGTTGATTCCCTACAGAGTGCAGTGCTGTACTGGGAACATAAGAGAAGACTGTTTGCTAAAATACACTTTTTCTCCATTCAGTAGTTTATGAATTATAACTAAAGATTTAAAGCATGCTCTCCATTTAACTGGTAACCAGTGAAGAGCTACCAAAACCGGCATGATGAGCTCAAAAGACGGGATTTTCAGCAGAATTTTGAATACTTGTAATACCCAAAAGTAAGTGTGGGGTAGTCTTATCAATGCTTGTAATACTGTTCTAAAAGATTCTTTTGGGAGGAAATCTATAAGGGACTATCAATTTTAACTTATAGAATACTCTTTGTTACATTTCTCAAGTAAGGCCTTCATTTTCAACTGTCTAGAATCCTTTTTTTCATTTTTGTAATGTTTTCATACTTGGCCATTACAGAGCTAATTCTTGGCCAGGGGCCTCAGACAAGGTGTCCTATGGACTCCTTGTGTACTTGGAATATCTGTAGTAGCTGGTGTTACACGTGCCGTCCGTGGCCGACCTGCAGCGTGGCCCCCTCACCTTCTTACACAGACTCCAGCTCCTGGTTCCTCCTCGCTGGTGGCGGTGGGCCACCGGCTCTGTCCTTGGGCCGCCCCTGGTGCCTCCAGCTCTGTCATGGTTCCCAGTGTTGCCAGTCTAGATGCCATTGCTCGTTGGGCCTCTCCTTGTGTCCGTGGAGATATGCTGCCACCTGTGCTGTGCCCCTCCCTAGGCCCACGCGCATTGCTAATTCTTTTAAAGGGCCCACAGCGGGAACCTGGCCACAGCCCCGGATGTTGATGTTAACGTCAGACTCTCCAGTGTATATAAGCGAAGGCCTCGCTCCATAGCGTTGCCTTTGCAACAGTTGTCCTCTTACTCGGAGTACTCGTTGCTGATAGAGAATTCTCTCTCTTCCTTGTTCCTGCCCTGTCTGCTTCGGACTGACTCTACGGATATAGACTTTGCTTTGTTGGACTACTCCATTGCCTATCGCCAGACTTCTCAGTGTTCAGAATTCTACATTGCTTGCCACAACCTCCGCTGGTCCAGATCCAAGCCTGTCCTTGACGCCTCTCCTAACCTATTCCCTGGACGTGGACTTACCAGGCTCCTGCCTATCTTTGCTCGAGCGCCCCCCAGTTACTCTTCGTTCCATTGGTGCCCGAGTTCCAGGGGAGGGACTACACCTTACCCTGGAGACGGCTGTCTCTGGGCTGAACCAACTACTCTCACAAACCAACCTCGAAGCCCACTTATGTCCTGCTGGACCCGGCACCCAAAGGCTCAACCCTTGGGGAACGAGGACTGGTATAGGTGAAGCACCAGCAGCCTCTCTACCTTCAGCCCACTCCACCTGCCGAAGGTGAGAACCTTCGGGTCCCCACCAATGTGTTGTGTCAACCCCACCTCGGCCCAAGGGTCCACCTCAGACGC
This sequence comes from Rhinatrema bivittatum, assembly GCF_901001135.1. Taxonomy (NCBI): domain Eukaryota; kingdom Metazoa; phylum Chordata; class Amphibia; order Gymnophiona; family Rhinatrematidae; genus Rhinatrema; species Rhinatrema bivittatum. The sequence goes on from NC_042616.1 coordinate 58,017,664, forward strand.
AACAGCTGGCGTGTGGTGGCAGAAATGCCCTCCACTTCCTGCCCCAATGCAGAACCTGTGAACGTTGCTGCCTTGGTCCCGGCCAGTCTGAGGAGGAGAGAGCCAGATTTGGGAATTGAACACCAGTCTCCTGGACTGACTTTTTTATTTTTATTTTTTTAAGTTTTTGATTGTAGAATATTGTTCCTGCCTTTAACTTCCTAGGTGGCAGTTGGAGAGGTCAGAGCTTTACTACCCTTGATGGTCTTGCCACCAGTGTTAGTTTATTTGCTTGAATAGCATGTGCTCCCTGTGATGATTTTAATAGCTACAGCAGATGCACAATTTGAGATCTCAAGATCAGTGCATGACAGAGGAGAATCAGAGCAAACAAATGGGCCGGTTGATTCTTTGAGAATTCTAGGTAGTGTAACTTCTTACTGTATTTGGTGCTCTTTAGTGCCTCCTCTTGAAGTCCTCAAGGAAGACTAGTTGAGGATCTCATGGGGTGAGCACAACGAGCTACATTTTCCCAAACCACTTACTCACTAAACACCAGTTGTTAATCTGGTTTGGTTTTCTCCCCATGTTGTGTACGGTATGTTCGGTTTCTTGGAGCTACACGCTGTGTACACAGGCTTACTTGCCCACACAGTAAGACTGTGCTCACTTAATCTGAGAAAAATGTGCTGTTTTGTGGGGAGGAGAAATGTATTTGGGAAGTCCGACCAGTTGGAAACGGTTCAAAATAACTTTCTAGGAAAAGCTGTGTGCACTATTCTTCTAGCTCCAGTTTTGGTTGTGTGAGGAGAAATGCAAGTATTACAAGTGCAGTACAGAGACTCTTGTACGTCAGCTTGCAGCCTGCTCAAAAATAGTTTTTCCTTTATGCATTGGGCCATTCTGAAAATGTGACTAACTTTTTACACTGGTTGTTCTGAAGTGATAAATATTTTATGAACATGCTATCCTTTAAAGCAGAGGTTTTCCTTTTTCCTTTAATGCTCTGCTTGCATAATGTCATGTCTAGTGGTAAGGGCTCAGAACTTGCAGACTCTCTGAAGGGTGAAGCAGATGCAGGGGGATATACATTTGTGCTTGGCTACCTTTTTGGTTTTTCAAGAGTTAATTGGAAATTTAATGGAAACTAAAGCACCTGAAGGGAAAAATATTTGGGAAAGAATCAGCTATTGTAATAGCAGTTTTCATTCCAGAAATACTCACACAAGGACTGTCTGCTCACTTCTGTGCAGGTCTGCTTTATTTTATCATAGTATAATAGCCATTGAATTTGAATGTGAATTTAGCATATTAAAGTAATAGAGACAGGAAATAATTTTGAGCCCCTTAGTATCCTTATAACCCCAGTATTAATTTTTAAACATATTACATAAATGAGTCTCATACTTAAGCTAGGGTATAGTAAGTATGATTTAAAGTTTATTTCTGACATTCTTCATAGTACTTGCATTGTGCCAAAGCTGCTTTCTGGAGCTTGTAAAGTGTAAATGCATAGAGGCAATATATTGAGGTGCACGTAGAAGTTCCTAAAATCAGCCCAAGACAATTGGTGCTATTGATGTCTCTGCCACGTTTTCTTTCTGGTTATTTCTCTTGATACTTGATCTTCTGTCTTTCCATTCATAATACAGAATAGTCATGTGGTACTGCTACTTGTTAGCAAAGCCATTCTTGTGCATTTCTGTAGCACTCTTCCGGGAATCAAACTTTTTAAGCTGTTGGTATAGAAATGTCCCATAACACGCACGTATCATAATGTTCAGTTAGAAAACTAGTGTAAATATTAAGGTATGAATACCATGAGTTTTTAGCTCTGAGAGAGGGCTGTCTGGTCGTACTAGAGGTTTCAGATACTTTCAGAAGCCCCTCCTAAGGTTGAGAGGACTCTGCCTTTGGGTAGGTCTCAGTCCTTTCATCCCAGGCAGCCCAGAAGGGCTGCCAGATCTGGTAGTGGTACCCCCCCTGAGTCTCTCGAAGGTGTCGACTCACTCCCGGGAACGGGAGATAGTAGGACAGAGACTCAGGGGGGTACCACTACCAGATCTGGCAGCCTTTCTGGGCTGCCTGGGATGAAAGGACTGAGACCTACCCAAAGGCAGAGTCCTCTCAACCTTAGGAGGGGCTTCTGAAAGTATCTGAAACCTCTAGTACGACCAGACAGCCCTCTCTCAGAGCTAAAAACTCATGGTATTCATACCTTAATATTTACACTAGTTTTCTAACTGAACATTATGATACGTGCGAGTTATGGGACATTTCTATACCAATAGCTTAAAAAGTTTGATTCCAGATCTGGCAGGAACGGGAGATAGTAGGACAGAGACACAGAAGCAGTGGGTTCTGGAAGTCATAAGAGATGGCTATGCTCTGAAATTTCTCGGTAACTCTCTGCAGAACAGACCAGCAGTGGGAGTGTACATTGTCAAGGCTCCTCAGCCTTCAGGCTGTAGTTCCAGTACCTATGTCACAAGAAAATATGGGCCCATATTCCATTTATTTCATTGTGCCCAAGAAGGAGGGCTCCTTTTGCTCCAGTCTTTTCCAAGGTTATGGTGGTGGTCATGGCAGTGATGACAGGATAATGCACACTGAGGGTAAAGTCTATATTAGGTTCTCTCTATGTATATAATTACATCAACATAAGAGAACTCATGAATATAAACATATGGTATTTGTATAATTTACATTCTTTATTCATCAGATAACATATTAAAACAATCCTAACTAGTGATGACAGGATGGCATTCTGGTTCACTCATACTTAGACGATTGGCTGATTCGGGCCAAGAGTCTGGAAAAGAGCATCCAGGTCTCATGCAAAGTGGTCTCCTTGCTACAGGAACTAAGTTGTGTGGTGAACTTGGCCAAGAGCAATCTGTAGCAATCCCAGACACTGGAATATCTTGGTGTTCTGTTCGACACAAAGCAAGGCAGGGTGTTCCTGCTGGAGGGCCACGTTCAGAGGCTGATAGCACAGGTGTGACTATTGACAAACACTATGCCTGACAGTTTGGTCTCTTCTTCAGGTACTCTGTTTTTGGCGGCCACCGTGGAGGTAGTTCTGCGGGCAAGGGTGTGTATGCGCCCTCTTCAGCATGCTCTGCTGGCTCGTTGGAGTTCAAGTCTCAAAACTATTTGATACGGCTTTGCCTACCGGTTGAGATCGAGATCAGCATACAACTGCGGTGCTGGTTGTAAGCGGGTCGGCTAAGGAATGGGGTTTCCCTACGATCACCGGACCTGCTAGTACTCATGAAGAATGTGCATTTCCAGAGTTGGGGGGGGCTCATTGTCAGGTGTTGACAGAGCAAGGGCACTGGAGTACAGAAGAGTCTCTCTGGCGTCTCAATCAGCTGGAAGCCCAGGCCAACCAGTTGGCATGTTTACAATTTGTTAACAGATTGCAGGGTCAAGCACTCCGTATAATGTCAGACAATGCAGTGACAGTGGCTTACATTGATCATCAGGGAGGAACCAAGAGCCAGCAAGTGTTGCAGGAAATAGCCCCAAATCATGGAATTGGGTGGAAGTGTATCTTCAGGAGATCACAGCCTCCCACATTGCAGGAAAAAACAATGTAAGAGCCAACTTTCTCAGCACAGTCTGGACCCAGGAGAATGGGAATTTGTCAAATGAGGCATTCCAGCTCATAGTAGACTGCTGGGGCCTCCCATTTCTAGACCTGCTGGCAACATCTCAGTGCGAAGGTTCCCTGCTTCTTCAGTCGCAGGAGAGATCAAAAGTCCTTGGGCATTGATGCCCTCATGCAGGAATGGCCGGAGGGAATGCTTCTATATGCTTTTCCACCGTGGCCCATGTTGGGCAGAATGATTGGGAGGATTGAGAGTCACACAGGGATGGTGCCTTATGGTGGCACTAGATTGGCTCAGGGAGGCCATGGTTTGCAGATTTGCGAAGGCTCCTGGTGGACCCTTCTATCTGGTTACCGGTTTACAGGGATCTGTTACAGCAGGGGCCTGTTCATGAAGATCTGACTCTATTTTCTTATGGTATGGCCCTTGAGAGGGCTCTCTTGCTGAAGTGTGGATATTCCACTGCGATTGCCATCTTGCTACAAGTGAGAAAGTTATCCACTTCCTTATCCTACGTGCAGGTTTGGCGAGTGATGCTTGGTGTGAAGATCGAGGGGTTCATCCTCATTTGGTTAAGATCCTGCTCATTTTGGAAATTTTGCAGGATGGATTGAGAAAAGGGTTGGCCCTTTAATTCATTGAAGGAATAGGTGGCAGCTCTTGCCTGTTTCTGAGGTCAAGTGAATGGTGGACCTTTTTGTCAATTCATCTAGATGTGAAGCATCTTCGTCTTCCTCTGAAATTGTCAGTGCCCCTGTGGAGTCTTAATCTGGTTTTGGATTTTCTGGTGAGTCCCACCTTTTGATCACTACGTAGCCTTTCCTTGAGGTTACTTATCTTGAAATGGTGTTTCTTGTGGCAATTTATTTTGCATGTGGAGTCTCTGAACTGCAGGCCTTGTCTTGCCAGGAACATTTTCTGCTAGTGACTCTGGGAGGGTGGGCAATACAGTTGCATACTGTTCATCCTTTTTGCCAAAGGTGGTCTCTGATTTTCACTTGAATCAATTTCCTTGCTGTTTCTGGACAGGGAGAGAGATGTGGAAGAATATCACATGTTACGGTCCTTGGATGTTAACAGACATATCTTGAGTATTTAGAGGTTTCTGAATCTCTCAGGAAGATGGACTGGCTGTTTATACTTCATGGGGGGGAGTAAACAGGGTGAGCCAGCATCACGGGCTACAATAGCCTGCTGTATTTGAGGTAGTCATGGCCATATATGTGGATGCTGAGCAGCCGTTGCCTTGTCAGGTTAGGGCTCATTCCACTATGGCTCAGGCAGTGTTGTGGGCAGAAATTCGATTGGTAAATCGATGGGAGACAGCAGTCTACAATGTGGTGGTCCTTATATACCTTTTCCGGGCATTACTGCCTGGATGTGCAGATGCGGGAGGACGTAGCCTTTGCACATGCGGTGTTGATCGGACCATGGGCATCCTCCTGCCCTGTTCAGAAGTAGCTTTGGCACATCCCATTTGTGTGGATCTACCTATCTGAATGCTAAGAGAGGAGAAATTCCTACTTACCTGATTTTTCTTTTCTTTAATGAAGATAGGTGGATCCACTGTCCCACTTTTGGCTGCCGGATAGTTGTGCTATTGTCCTGTGTGTTCCGGGGGTTACTGGTAAGGGTCAATCCAGTCCTTAGATTAGTGTTATTACACTCCTTGTCTGAGCTCAGTGGTTTCCTGTTAGCTGAGTGCTGGAGTGGTTGTCTGTTAATCAAGTTTTGTTAAGTTTGTCCACAGTTGGCTTTTGCAGAGAATACTGGTGGGCAGATGTCAGTGCAAGGGTATATATACTGTGACGTCAGCTTTGCTCCGTCTCCACCTGCTGGTAGGTGGATCCACACAAGTGGGATATGCACCTCTATCTTCATTAAAGAAAAGGAAATTATCAGGTAAGTATAATTTTTCTCCATGTACACTACGAATACTACTATTTTTAAGAGGCTTGAAGGCATCAATCTGAGAGATGATAAAGCTAACAGAGTGGAGCAATCAGTTATATATTTGCAAGCTTTCAAAAAGATAACTTTTAAAATTACAATGCAGGGTGGAAGTGATGGAAAATTAAACCAAGATCTTTAAATTTGAGAATCTTGAATTTTCCTCAGACTTCTTTGGTTAGCTCAGGAGAATTTGTTTTAAAAAATCTGCCGGAAGCTTTAAAATTCACTCCGGAAGCACTACCTTTAAACAAGATACATTATCTTCCTTAAAAAAAAAAATAGTGCTCTTGCTCCTAAAATACAGGTTGAAGCTGGGCAAGAACAGCTGAATATAGACACTTTAGAACTGTCTGCCTATAGGATTCGCAGGACAAGGTGGCCTTGCTTCCTATCTTGTTAATATCTTTAATCTTTTGAGTCTGTTAAAAGTTCCTCTATGCAGCTTTTCTTCAAACATAAAGAATCTTTGTTTATGGGTCCAAAAATTTGGTGTTTTCATAGATGTATCTTTTGAGACAGGATGTGCTTAATATTAGTGGTGAATTTTTTTCTTTGTTTTCCATGTAAGTATCTTGCGAAAGTATGGAAATGAGTGGGTTTTTTTTTTTTTTTTTGCCCTGTCACAATTGAGAATATTTTTTTCATGCTAAAATTCCTCCTTGTGCTATTGCTGACCCCATTTAGTTTTTGTTAATTATAATAGCTGGTTTCTTTATATATCTTCTAGGATTCTTTAAGATTTTCTTGTGTTATATGGCTTCTTTGTATTTCTCTCTCCCCCCCCCCCCCACCAGGTAACTATTGTGGGCTTGTAAGAAATCTCTGCGTCTTTATTTTCGCTGGTTCTTTTTTTTTTATGTATAGCTGTTACTATATCTGCTACTATATCTCAGTAACCTATTTTCTTTAGAAATATTAATGTAATGTTTTAACTGAATAAATAGAAAGCAAACAAAGTGTCTGGATTTGCATTTATTTGCCTTTCCAAACCTGTTCAGAATTCAGGTACTGTAGGTGGGTCCCTGCCCCAGAGAAGGCTTATAATCTAAGTTGGTACCTGAGAGTAATGGAAGGCAGAGTGACTTGCCCAAGGTCACAAGGTGTCAGGGCGAGAAGTGGTTCTTAACTTGCTGTTCCAACTGCTAGGTTATACCTCCTCTAGTTTTGCAGTTCTGCTAGAATTTCTTAAAAATATCCCATTAATATGTTTGAGATGCTTTCTAATAATGCACTCTTCTATAACTGAACAGTGGTTTTTGGTTTGCTTTTTGTTTGTTTTATAGCAGTACACTCAAACAAAACATTGGTAGTCTATCCCTCTAAAGTTTGTTGCCTTTTTTGCACACGTTTTAGATTTGCTGCATCAACATTTGTTTACATTAGTTACACATCTGTTGCATTACAACAAAAAAGGATGGTGGTTTTTTTTTTTTATTTAAACAGCATTCTTTTTCTCTTCTTGTTTGCTCCTCTGGTGGTGGTCTTGTTTTGGTTCAGAGTGTAAGCAGCTGTGCTGATTGGAGAAAAAAAAAATCTAATTTTTTTTTCACTGGTATCCACAACAAAACAAGAGACAAACACAGTAAGTTATCACTTTTCAGCCTGAAAAGAAACAGCAGAAGTTTGGAAGATTAAATATCAGCTCCATATAACAAATTACAGCAGCCACAGACTCGCTTGAACTGTTGCATTGTCACTTGTAAAATGGAGAAGGAAGGAGTAGGAAGAGTCTGTGAAGCTGGGTTGGAAATTAATTTCTAGGACAAGGTAGGATCTGTGTGGTTTTTTTCTATAGAACTTCCCAATGATTCACTATGAAAGACAGTGATCAGTAGAAGATATGTAGTGACCTTCATTCTATGTTTTATTTTTCCTACTAATTTTATCAATGTTTACTACAAGAACAAAAATGGGGGAAAATCAGAGAGGGGAAAAAAATTCATTTTTTGGGGGGTGGAGGCAGGTGAGCAATAGTTCATTTTGGTGGACAGGAATCAAGGCATAAGAAAAAAATTGAATGTCTATAGAAAGCTTACACCCCCTTGAACATTTTTTCACATTTTGTTGTCAATGTGTCAGACTTGCATCTATTTTAAATTTATTTTTTTTCCTGCTTATCCACTCACCATATTCCATACTCTTCAGGCCCATAAATGTTTTATTGGGGGACACAGCATAAAACAAAACTGAAATTTATAGAATTTGGATAAGTCTGCATCCCCCCCCCCAGTCAGCACTTGGTGGAAGCACCTTTGGTAGCAATTACACCTGTGAGTTTTCTGGGATAGGTCTTCAATATTGCACACCTAGATTTCCCAATATTGGACTGTTTACAAAACTATTCCAGCTCTGTCAGGTTCCTTGTGGAGCCTTGATGGGCAGCAAACTTTTAATTGAATTGAGGTTAGTAGTCCAAGATCTCCATCTCTTTGTTCCTTAGCTACTCCAGTATAGTTTTGGCTCTGTGCGTCAGGTTGTTATGCTGAAAGGTGAACTTCCATCACACTTTTCCTTGCAGAGAGTTTTCTTCAGACTTTTTTTTTTTCTTCTTTTCTGTTCATTGTATCTTCTATCCTGACAAGTTCCCTAGGTCCTGTTGATGAGAAACACCCCCATGCTTCACAGCAGGGTGATATTCTTTGGATAATGTGCTATGTAGGGTTTACAAAAAAACACAATACTTTGCATTCAGGCCAAAAAGTTTTACTTTTTGTCAGACCACACACAGTTTTGCCACATGATTACAGCATCCCCTGAGTGTTTATTTGTATATTTCAAATGGGAGTCAAGGTGGGATTTCTTGAGTAATGGCTATCTTTTTTGCTACCCTACCATACAGGACAGATTTGGTAGTGCTTGAGATATTGTCACATGCACACTTTGACCAGCCTTGGCCATGGAAACCTATAGCTCTTTCTAAGTTGCCATTGGCCTTTTGGTTGCTTTCCTGTTCAATTTCATCCTTGCTCTGTCATCCAGTTTGAAGGGATGGCCTGAGCAGGGTCTTGGTGGTGCAACATACCCTCCATTTCTTAAGCCATCTTGACTATGCTTTGAGGGATATTAAAGGACTTTGCACTTCTTTTATATCCATCTCCAGATCGGTGCCTTTTCACAGCTTTGTTCCAGAGTTCTTTTGATACCCAACCAGGAGCATCAAAGAGTTATTTGCTATGAAATGCACTACCCAGGAGAGAGCCAACAAGAATTGCCATACTGGATCAGACTGACGGTCCATTAACCCCTGTATCCTGTTTTCAACAGTGGACAATCCAGATCGCAAGAACCCAAACAGTAAATACTGTACATCCCATGCTGCTATTGTACAGTGATAAGTAGTGGCTATTGCCCAAACCTACTTGGTTAGTAACAATTTATGGACTTCTCCTCTAGGAAACTGTACAAACTTTTTTTTAAACCCAGCTACACTAACAGTTTTTACCACATCCTCTAAAACAAAATATTTTTTTTATTTAGATTCTGGAATTTGTTTCCAAATATAATACTTTGTAACTTCATTGTGTTTACCTTAGTCTTTTTGTAATTATTTTGAAAGAATAAACAGATTTGCATTTATCCGTTCCACTCATGATTTTATAGCTCTCTCTCATATCTTTTCTCAGCTATTTCTTCTCCGAGCTAAAGCGTCCCAACCTCTTTAGCCTTTCCTCATAGGAGCATTATTCCATCTCCTTTATCATTTTGGACACCCTTCTCTGTATGGTTGTTTGTTTTTTTTTGAGATGCATCACTTTGCACTTGTTCATATTAGAGTTCTTCTGCCAGTTAGATGCCCAGTCTCACAAGGTCCTTCTACAGTTCTTCACAATCTGCTGCTGTTTTAAGTTTTAAATAATGTTGTGTTCTCTACAGATTTGATTACCTCACTTGTTGTTGTTCCCTTTTCCAGATGATTTATGAATGTTAAACAGCACAGGTTGCACTGTAGATCCTGGGGGCACTTCACCATTGACCTTTCTCCATTTGGAAAAATGATTTTTAGTCCTATTTCCTGTGTGGGGTTGTTTTTTTTTTTTGTTTTTTTTAATTGGTTAGTAGTACAGAAGAGGACACTAGTCTTACCCCATGACCTCTGTTTTCTGGTTCTCTCATGAGGGACTTTTTTTCTCTTTATTTAGGGATGTAGCAAAACAGGATATCACATAGAAAACAAACATCATTAATCCCCATAATATAAACAGAATATAGTGAAATACACATCATAAATGATATAAAGAATGTCTCATGAGTTTGTCCAATGTACATATCAACCAGCTCATATTTGTCCACATATTTTACTCCTTAAACAACCCCTAGTAGATTAGTAAGGCAAGACTTCCCTTTGCTAAAACCAACGTTGACTGTTCCTGATTAAGCAATGTCTATGTTGTCAGTAATTTTGGTTTTAAGAATAGCTTCTACCGTCTTGCTTAGCACAGATGTCTGGCTCACAAGTCTATAGTTTCCCAGATCACCACTGGAGCCCTTTCTAAAAATCGGCATCACATTGGCCACCCTCTAGTCTTGAGGTACTGTAGTTGATTTTAATGATAGGTCACAGATTACTAGTAAAAAATTTTACATTTTCATGTTTGTTTTTTTTCAGAACTCTGGAGTGAATAGCATCAGGTCCTGGTACATTTTAACTCTTTAGGCTGTCAGTTTGACAGCTTTTATTTTATTTCTAGGTATCCTTTCTTTATTGTGCTAGTATATTTTTCATATTTTCATACTTTAAAAAAAAAGTGTTATACCCCTTTATTATGACTTCATTTCCCCCCACTCCCTTTAGATTGGAGTGGAGGAGAGTAGTCTAGTAGAGAATCCCCACAACCCAAGAGCAGACAGCTATGAGGCCTGCTGTTGCTTGAGACCAGACAGACCTTCAGACTGGCTACTAAAATGAACAGGTATTATACAGATTCAGATGCCAGGCCAGTGGGGGGGGCAGCCAGTCTGCCAGGAGAAGACAGCATGGCATTGAAGCAGGAGCCCCAGGAGAAGACAGCGTGGCATGGAAGCAGGAGTATGGGCAGAGCATAGAGGATGGCTTTAGAACTAGTCGGCAGGACAACAGTGGCAGACAGACTATCCCCCTTCAGCAAGCCAGCACAGGAACTCTGGGTCAAGACAGGCCCAGCAGTCGTCTTCCATCTAGCTGGCGCAGGAACTGTGTACAGTGTCCTGGACAAGTCTTGTTAATTAGCATTGAATGTCAGCAGGTCTGTTCCTTCATGGCCCTTTGCCACGGCATGGCATGTGTTTTGGGGAGCCTACTCTTGGGTCGTGTCTCGGGCCAGGGACTACTGTGGGGTGTTGAGTCCTGGGATACTCAAGAAGGCAGACGCTCAGTCATATGTTGTAATCTGAGTCAACATGCTGGTCATGTTAAACAATGTTGGCATCATCGGAGCTTGTGTGTGCTGCCCTCTGATCACGCAGGGTCTGGGTTTGATTGTTGACAGCCCTCCTCATGTGCACTAGTTCTGCCCATATATGGTGGAGTTGTACCCCATGCCTTCTGTCCAGCTGCTCATGTATTAATGTCTGGTGCTGGTGTCTGGAGGTACTGTGCTGGTCATGGCACGAGCTGATGTTTCAGCCTCCAAAAGTGGCATGAGGGGGCTTGTGGGCTGCTCCTACTGGTGCCTGCTGCCTCGAGTTGGTGATGTATGCTCGACAGAGGTTGTGGTGGCTCAACTGGCTTCCATTGCAGGCTGGGTTCCTCCATGAAGGCTGATATATTTAGGCTCACATTGAATGGGCTTGCTGAGCTGAGGAGTTCCTGCATCTGGCTGTGCTCAGGAGGCTGGTTCTGCTATTCCTCCTCCTCGCTTACCTCTCTGTGCATCCATCAGCAAGGGGGCACAGAAAAGTGCTGCTGGCCCCTGGGGCTTGACAGCTGGGACTGGCAGACTCCTGGGCGAGAGCTGTGGAAACAAGAAGATGTAAGTAACAGAGCCAAGAAGTACACATGTACCGTTTGGCTTGAGATGCAAAGTGAGCATCTTATGCCAAATGTGGACAACTGTAGCAATCTTGCTATTTACAAGTGAGGTGAACTTACCGGCTTCGGCTTGTGTGGTGTCTAGCTCTCAGCCATACCCTCAAACACATCCGGTCCCAGCCCTTGGACGAGGCGCTCCTCCTTCGGTGTCAGCACTATCTGACAAGGGGTTCCATCTCCGGTCTGCCACTTATACTTGTTCCTGTTGGACACCTTGGTTTTCAATTGGGCCTTTGTCACAGTATCTCTGGGCCATCTGCTCCCCACTCTGCTTCATACCTCTGCGCCTGGATGTAGCCTGGGCAATGATATGCCAGATCTGGCCTTTGGATGCTCTTGATGTCCTGGCCGCATGGTTTCCAAAGAGTATGGTGTAATGTTTGAGAACTCCTATGATCCTTTCATTGTCCTCCATGCTGAACTTTAGAGCCCTCAGATGAGCACACCCTGTCTGGCTGCCAGAATGGGGTGCCACTTCTGCTTCTGGAGAGGTGACCTTCCCTCTGCCCTCTGTCTATCCCTAGCCTGCCATCCTCCTTTCACCATACTCACCTGCCTATCCCCTTCCCTCCTGCTTATTCTACTCCTGTCCTGTCCCCTACTCCTGCTCTTGTCCTCCCTCCTCTCCTGATGCCTGTCCTCTCATCTCTCCCCATGCCTCTCACGCTCTATCCTCTCCACTCAACAACCATGCTTCACCCAAACACAAGGACAGCAGGCAAACAGGACAAACAAACAGATCGATACTGTAACGTGCAGTTGAAGATTTCCCGTCTGTAACGTGCTGTGAGCGCACAATTCGGACGCGTAAGGCGATCCAGCGATAGTCTCCAGTTTCTCGCGTCCTTAGCGCTTCTTAAAGCAGACGCATAACCCTTTCCGCACCCAGCATGTATATGATATGTAAATGAACGAATTAGCTATTCCCCTCCGATACTATGACGCGCGCTCAGATTATCTCCTTTGTAACCCGCTATTTTGCCACGTCCTTAACCTGTTAGTTTACCGCTACCCTCTACTTGGTGTTAGTGTGGTGTTCGAAAATTAAAACGGGAATAAAATGTAAAAAATGGGGGTAAAACCAAAGGGAGTAAAGTGTAAAAAACCATGGACGACCTCCATATTAACATTGCAGCGTAAGTTGTTTATATATATATATATATATATATGTATAAATACCTGTCACTTTCCGAATCCCCCAGGCGTGCGGTCATCGAGGCGGCGGCGGTGGGAGCCGGCAGGCGGGTGGGCGCGTGTTCGATCCAGGCCGCGGCCGGGTGGGCGAGCATTCATCCAGGCAGAGGGAGCCGGTGGGGAAAGCGGCCTCCGGAGGCCACTTTCACCGCCGGCTCCCTCTGCCTGGATGAATGCACGGCCCCCGCCGGCAGTGAATGAATGCCCGTGCGATTTCGGTGCTCAAGGCGTGACGTCATGACGCTTGACGTCACGCCATGTGACTGCCTTGAGCGCCGAAATTGCACGGGCATTCATTCACTGCCGGCGGGGGCCGTGCATTCATTCAGGCAGAGGGAGCCGGCGGCGAAAGCGGCCTCCGGAGGCCGCTTTCCCCACCGGCTCCCTCTGCCTGGATGAATGCTCGCCCACCCGGCCGCGGCCTGGATCGAACACGCGCCCACCCGCCCGCCGGCTCCCACCGCCGCCGCCTCGATGACCGCACGCCTGGGGGATTCGGAAAGTGATAGGTATTTATACATATATATATAAACAACTTACGCTGCAATGTTAATATGGAGGTCGTCCATGATTTTTTACACTTTACTCCCTTTGGTTTTATCCCCATTTTTTACACTTTATTCAAATGACATTTGAAATGACAGGTACCAGCGCACCCAGGATACTGTATAGGCGCTGTATTAGCGCCTATACAGTAAAATGGGTTGCACGGGCCTAACGCTTGCCTAACGCTTTGCAGCCGCGGCATGCATTTGCATGCAATTTGAAGAGTATCGAGCGGTAGGTGAAGAGAACTGTGCGTGCGGGAAACGAGGGTGCGCCCGGCACTGCCGCACTGTTTCTACCGCGGCCTTAGAGTATCGATCTGAAAATGTTTACATACACAGATAAAATCATTAGACAAAGGGAAACAGGTAAGAAACAAGACACAGGACACCTCACTCAGAACTCACTAAATAATTCTAACCAATTACCAACTACCACCAACTCACTCTCCTGTCTTCTCTCCAAATGCCTGATACACCTTTGGAGGCAACTGCAGGAAAGCAGTTTATATAAACCAGAAAAATAATGCACTACGCATAAATCAACGCGAGCTGTGTAAAGTGATGTTATCACATAACGCACTTCACAAAACTTTTCTATGCGATGCAATATATGGGGAAATTAGCCTAACCACGTCCATTCTTTTTTATTGCAGGCACTATTTCTGCAATATTTATAGCATTTTGATGAATCTAGGCCTTAGATTGTAAGGCCTTAGATTGTAAGCCCTTTGGGGATAGGGAAATACAGTAACTGAATGTAATCCGCTGTGAAGTGCCGAAAAGCAGAGCATGAAAATAGAAAAATAGAAATAGTGACCAAAAATGCATGATTCTCAAGGTGTGATCGCACCATGGAGTGATAGAGGCATTATGATAGTCTGTTTTATTCTCAATTCCTAGCATTCTATTTGCATTCTCCCAGGATAAGCAGGTTGATAGTCCTCACATATGGGTGACATCATCAGATGGAGCCCTATCATGGAACACTTTTGTGTGGAGGAAGATGCGACTCCTCGCTCATCTCCACGGACTGTACTGCCGATGCCGGATTAGGTGCAACAACGTCCATCACAGGTTCAGATGCCGGCGCCATCACAGTCTGTTCCACTTCACCGACCCTCTGTGCCCGTGCCCTGTACTCTGGGTTTTAGCCTCCCTTCTCGACCCAGGCAAGTCTGCTGGTGAGGAGGAAGCCCCTTATGACCCATGGGAAGACACCTCCTCTGAACATTTCTCGGAGGCCTTCGAGGACCTTCTGTCGGAGCTTTCCCTGCCAGAAGAGAGATGGTGCTCACCTCCAGAGGATCTCTCTCTCCTTTGCGAGTTTTGTCCGGGCAGTGGCAGAGACCATTCCCTTCCAACTTTTAACCGAAGAGGATGCCCGCCTCAAGATGTTGGAGGTCCTTCAATTTGTGGACACTCCTAAGGAGGTGATGGCAGTCCCGGTGCATGAGTTTCTTCTGGGCCTCCTTCACCGGCTCTGGGAACACCCAGGTTCTGTGGCTCTGGTCAATAGGAAGACAGATGCCACCTATTTTAGTACAACAGGCCCTAGGCTTTCAGAAGAGCCAGTTGCCACACCAGTCAGTGGTAGTTGATTCAGCCCAGAAAAAATGCCAAAAGGACCAGCCCTCACTTCGCCACCATTCCAGGAAAGGACCATAGAGCCTTGGATGCCCTTGGTCAAAGGGCTTCCCAGGGATCCATGCTTATCGCTCGCATAGCGGCATACCAGTTGTACATGAACCAGTGCAACAGGAACCTCTGGAAACAGGGTCTCTGTGAACTCCTGGACCTATCGCAACAATTTCAGGAGGGCCTAGAATCCATCCTTCAGAAAGGACTGGAAGCCAGGAAACATGAGGTGAGCATGGCCTATGATGTTTTTGAGACCGTATCAAGAGTCTCAGCGTCAGGCGTTAATGCCAGACACTGGGCCTGGCTAAAAGCCTCCGACATTCACCCGGAGGTTCAAGAAAAACTAGCTGACCTCTCCTGTACAAGAGACAACCTGTTTGGGACAAAATCTGGGATGCAGTGGCCAGACTCAAGGACCACCATGAGACATTACATCAGTTATCAACTACCACATCTGATCCCTCTTGGGTGATCCATAGAGGGCCACATAGGGATACTAGGAGGCAGTTTTACAAGCAACAGGTTACTACTCTCCATCCTCCTGTGCTCGTACAGCTCTGTCCTCCCAAAGAGGCTACCCTCGCCAACAGAGCGCCTAAGGTTTAGCCAGCCCCCTGGCCTAGCCTTTCAGCTGGCTTTTGAGTGGCATACAGTGAGCAAAAGCCTATCCCCTTTGCCCACACTGTCTGACCCATCTGTGGGGGTCGTCTCTGCCAGTTTGTCAGCAACTGGCATCGGTCGGTGGTAATTGGGGAATTATCCATTGTAGCACGAGGTTACCGCCTGAATCTCCTCACTATTCCTCCAGACTCCCCACCCTCTCCGGTGTGGAGCCTAGTAGAACATGCATCAACCCTCGAGTTGGAACTCTCGCTGCTGCTACAGTCCAGAGCTATGGAATCGGTTCCCAGGGCTCAGCAGGGACAAGGGTTCTACTCCCGGTATTTTCTCATCCCAAAGAGAACAGGCAGCCTCCGTCCCATCTTTGATCTCTGAGCCTTAAACAGGTTCCTCCTCAGAACGGTTCAGATTGGTATCCTTGGGTACCCTACTTCCGCTTCTCATCAAGGGGACTAGCTCTGCTCTCTGGATCTACAGGACGCCTTTGCGCACATTGCCATTTTTCCACCTCATCGCAAATATCTGCGCTTCATAGTATGCCACCGGCACTTCTAATACAGAGTTCTCCCCTTCAGGCTAGCCTCCGCACCCCGGGTTTTCACAAAGTGCCTGGCAGTGGTGGGAGTCATTTGTGCTGGAACAGGGTGCTTGTGTTCCCATATCTGGACGTTTGGCTTATCAAGAGTTCTTTGAAAGAGGGAGCTCTTCAGTCCCTGAACGTGACGTTGAGCCTCCTCCACTCACTGGGTTTCCTTGTGAAATACCCGAAATCGCAGCTGGCTCCGTCCTGGCAACTGAATTTCATCGGAGCAGACCTGGACACGATGATGGGCAAAGCGTTCCTTCCCAGCGAATGTATAGCCACCCTGGCCGAGCTGGCCAGATCCATCCGTCGCCAGCAGACTGCCTCGGCCCACCTGCTCCTGAAATTGCTGGGTCACATGGCATCATTGGTGCACATCACCCCAATGGTCTGCCTAGCCATGAGGGTCATACAATGCACCCTGCAGTCTCAGTGGCACCATGCCACTCAAACTCTCAGCACTAGTCCAGATAACCAAACCACTGCTATATTTGCCTGGGCCCAGAGCATAACCAAGCCTCATGTCGAGACTGTGGTCGTATGTTGCCCTGGGCCCAAAGGCAATACGCAGAAAAAATTGCGTGTTTGAAGTCTCCATCCACGCAGTCTTCGCCGGGACTGAGGCCGAAGAAGATATCAGCAAAAAGGTCATCTTCACTAGAGGGTGCCTTGGCCAGGTCGGAATTACCACCAGGGCCTCTAAAGGGAGCTGAGGCCTCGACTCCCCTCATTAGTCGCTCAGGTTGCAGGGCTCTGTACCTGTTCACTCCTGCTCTACGACGCCAAAGAAGTCGGAGCGTGTAAAAGGCAAACAAAGCACACGGCGCATGATGCATCAAGGCACACAGCGCATCGCCGCATGGCAAATCTGTCACACGGCGCACCAAACAGTGCATCGAAGCATACCACATTAAAACATGGTGCATTGAAACGCGCTGCATCGGAGCACAGAGTTCACGACTCATCGAGGCATAAAAATTCTAAACTAGCAAAGCTTTCGACACCTTTGTAGTCTACGACACACTCTTTATACCAGCCTTATACTCCACCTGTCTCGATGCAGTCTACACTGCATAGTCAAAACATCTTAAAGACACAGAAAACAAAACATAGTCATCAAAAACTCCGGAGACAGACTCTGAGTTGGACGTGGAACTAGTGTCTGACCATGACTCTTCACTTAGCGAGGGTTCTGAATCTAATTGGTCTTCACTCAGTAGACCACAATCCCCTAGTCTTTCACATCAGCCATGCCTGCCTCCTCAAGACTTGATCTTAGCAGCATTACCTCAAGGACGAAGTCCATCTCCAGGTCCTTCACAACCTCAACATCTTGCATCAAAGGCGATGTTACAAATTACACAGGCATTAAACACTTTTTTCCAAGATCTAGTCTGCACATCCTCAGTCTCCAAACGCACCTTCTTGGCCTTCCCCCATCTGCATCAGCTTCCTCTCCTTCCGACTCAGCCAGCAGCACCATCTCCAGTCCCAGACTGGCCAGGTTCCCCAGACTCTCAATGGACATCCTCGTCACCTGGTTCATCCACTGGATTCCCATCTAACCCTCCGGAGGGTCTTCCAGAACCTTACTCCCCTCCTGAAGACTTATCCTATGCAAAATTCATTGAGAAGGTGGGACCTCTTAAATATTGAGACAGGAAAGATCCCTGACCCTAGGTCAGAAGTACTTGGAATACTAAAAATATTTGAAATGCCACCAGAGCCAACGGCTCTACCACCACATACAGTATTAGATGCAGTTCTTCGTAAGATGTGGGAGAAACCCTTTACCATCACAACTGCATCAAGGAAGATTGATTTACTGTATTTTATACGTAATTCAGCGATATATGATTCCACACTATTACCCCACAACTGAATAGTGGTAGAATCTGCACTAACAAAGGCAAAACGAACAAGACTTCATGCCAATTCACCACCAGGAAAGGACTATAAATCTATGGATGACTTTGGCCGTAAGATCTAACATTCCTCCATGCTAGCAGCAAAACTTCAACACCATCAACTTTACGTAATCCAGTATTTATTTGAATGTCTTCAGAGATTACGTCCCTTATGTTTAGACTCTGATAACACCCTTCTACAACCATTTACAGACATGGAGGGCCTTCGACATTTACTCAGGTCTGTAGAAGTCATTCGAGTCCTCTACAAGATCTTAGACTACAGCTATTGCAGCCCGTCGGATGGCTTGGTTGAGGGTGAGCGCAATAAGAGGACATTAATGACAAATTAGTCGATTTATCCTATATGTGGGATAATCTTTTTGGGGATAAATTTGGGGAAACTGTTACCCAATTAAAAACAGAGTACGGCTGTACTGTCACTAACACTTCCAACAGACCCCCATACTTCCAGAAAATTCTACTCCTCGTTCAGGAAAAGATCCTATTCCAGAACACCCTTTAAACCATACAATACCTATCTATCACAAACTTATTCCCATCAAAGGTATCAGTCTCAAACTCCCGAGGATGCCCTCGTCAACAGCAAGAAAAGCAAGCACCAACGGCCCCTCAAACACTCCATTTTTTTGAGCTATCCCGAGCCACCACCATACATAGGGGGTCACCTTCGACATTTTTATACCAACTGGGAGGCAATCACCTCAGATTGTTGTGTACTAAACATTATCAAAGAAGGTTATCGAATAAATTTCATGACTCTTCCATCCCTCCCCCATGTACCTCTCCTCCGAAGTACATCAACCCACTCACTGTATCTTCAAGAACAGTTACAAACTCAACAGATCCAGAAATCTATTCAAAGAATTCCTATCTCCCAACAAAATCAGGGATTCTACTCCCATTTTCTCATTCCAAAAAAGTCTGGAGGTAGTCATCCCATCTTAGATTTATGAAACCTCAAACACATTCAGAGGGAAAAATTCAAGGTGACTTCTCTCAAGAGTATTCTGCCCCTCCTACAACCCAATGACTGGCCATGTTCCATAGACTTGAAGGATGTGTACTCCTATATACCCATGCACCCTTCTTCCTAGCAATAACTTTGCTTTCAGGCTCACAACAGCCACTACCAATACAAGGTTCTACCCTTTTGCCTGTCTTCACCCCCGTGAGTATTCACAAAATGTTTAGTGGTGGTGGTGGCTCACCTCAGAACAACTATTGATCCAAATTTTTCCCTATCTGGACGACTGGCTGTTAGTAGTCTCAGATCTGACTACTCTACGAGTCCACACGTTCCAAACAATCAACTGTCTTCAAACATTGGGCTTCCTAATCAATTACTAGAAGTCCAATCTTCAGCCGACCCAAACGCTACAATTCATAGAAGCACTCATCAAAACGGTACAACAGAGCATACCTTCTGCAGGACAGGATTCACACACTATCCTCGCTAGCTCAACGTCTATACAATCAATTGTATACATCAGCACGCCAAGTCCTCCAGCTACTAGATCATATGGCAGCAGCCATCCATGTGGTTCCCTACATGAGACTACACATGCGCTGCATAAAATGGGGCCTCAAGAATCAATGATCTCAATACTTGCAACCACTCAACCAGAATACAACTTACCACACAAATGCACACTGACATTCGATGGTGGATAAACACCACCAACCTGGCCTCAGGAGCACCCTTTCGGTTACCTCCCCATCTCACGCTCACGACGGATGCCTCCAGAAAAGGCTGGGGGGGCCCATCTGTGCAACCTAAAGACTCAAAGTCTCTGGTCTCCTCAGGAGAGCACACACCAGATCAACCTCCTGGAACTTCGAGCCATTTGGAGAGCACTTCAAACCTTTTCAAGTTCAGGGCAAACATCTCATGGAATACACAGACAACCAGGTCGCCATGTTCTACATAAACAAGGAAGGAGGGTCATGGATACTCTGTTGGGAAGCACTTTGGATACTGACTTTGGCAATAACAAACGAAGTGTCAATACAAGCAACTTACCTCCCAGGTTTAGACAAAGTCACGGCGGATCGCCTCAGCAGAATTTTTAATCCACATGAATGGACTTTAAATCAGAAAGTAGCAACCAGAATCTTTCAATGTTGGGGCAACCCGATAATCTGTTTTGCCACAGAGAACAATAGTCAGACGCAAAAGTTTTTCTCCATTTACCCGAGAAACTTTGTCATGCTCCAGATGCCTTTCTCATCCCATGGACGGGGGGCTTGCTCTACGCTTACCCTCCCATTCCACTAATATCAAGAATGATTCAAAAACGCATCCGAGACACAGCGGATATGATCATCATAGCTCCAGCATGGCCAAGGCAGCCATGGTATGCGTATCGCATGCGACTGTCCATTCACCCACCAATTCCACTGGAGAACCATCCACTTCTGGTTACACAGGAAGGGGGATCCCTCCTTCATCTAATGAATCATTCCCTCCACCTGACAGCATGGAGGTTGAACGGCAATTATTAAACCACCTGGGACTTCCATCTCAACTTGAGGACATTCTAATTGCATCCAGAAAGCCTTCAACCAGACGTAACTATGCAGGAAAGTGGCATTGTTACACAGAATGCTGCAAACTGAGGCGACTAGACCCTTTCTCCTAAACAGTCACGCAACTGCTAGAGTATCTACATACGCTCTATCTAGCTGGTTTAGCGTCCGCTTCAGTGCATGTACATGTTAGCGCCATTGCAGCTTTCCACCACTCTCTCATAATGGTCTTCCCATTTCCAACCATCCTTTAATCTCCAGATTCATGGGGGCATGTTACGTCTTGACACCGCGCCTATACCATGGAATCTCAATATCATCCTTGAACAACTAATTCTTCCTCCCTTTGAACCATTAGGTTCATGCCACATAAAATACCTAACCTGGAAAACTGTGTTCCAGGTGGCCGCCACATCAGCAAGGAGAGTGTGAGCTACAAGCCTTGGTTCACTATTCCCCTTATTTGGAATTTTACCATGATAAAGTCACTCTTTGGCTCATCCTACCTTCCTTCCTACGGTAGTATTGGCTTTTCACATCAACCAGTTAATTACACTGCCAATCTTCAAGCCTAAGCCTCATGATAATGAGAGACAGACTTCTACATCCTCTAGACTGTAAAAGAGCATTGGGTCCTTTGTAATAAACCATTTTCAATCCAGACCATCTCAACTGTTCCTCTCCTTTAATCCTAATAAACCCAAATCAACCCGTCTCAAAGAGAACTATAGCTAGTTGATTATCCCAATGCATTGAATTCTGCTACAATAAACGTTCTCTTACTTTGAACGCAAAACCTAAAGTGCACCAAATTCGTGCAACAGCAGCATCTGTTGCACTTTTAAGGAACTTTCCGCTACTCGACATCTGCAAAGCGGCAACTTGGTCTTTTCTTCATATCTTCACATCCCACTACTGTATCGAACAGCAAACATCTTCCGATGCAGCTCTGGGTTCAGCAGTCCTGTCAACCCTTGATCATGAATAAGACTGTCTAACTTTTTTGAAGAGTAGTGTCCTCAACTCATAAAACATACTACATGGACACAACCCGGGAGCTTGGGACTCTCAGATAGCATGGCTAATTCAGCCCTGTTATCAACTGGAAAAAGCAAGTTTGCTTACAGTAAATAGTGTTTCTGTAGATAGGAATTAGCCATGCGAACCCTGCCCACTTCCCTAGACAGTCTACACATACTTACCATTTTTTAATATACATCTCACTTGGCTACAAGAGACCGGGGGGGGGGGGGGGGGGGGGGGGGGAAGGTGATCGTGCAGGAAGCTCACTGCACAGCCACACAGTTTAAAAAAAACTCTAACTGAAAAAACTCCACCTTCTGACCAGTAACGACGCGCTCCCAGACAGCATGGCTAATTCATCCTGCTAGCTACGGAAATACAGTTAAAAGTAAGTTTACTTACTGTAAACTGTAATCATTTAAAATTCTAATGGAATTAGGTATGGCGTGCCATACAATGGGGTCAACGATGGAAAAGGCCCATTCTCTTGTCATATTAAGTCTTGTGGCTTTAGGAGAAGGAACTTGAAGTTGGTTTTGTGGTCACGGGGTACGTGAGGGAGTGTAAAGATGAAGAATTGCAGATAGCCACGGACTGTTGTGAATGAGATTGTGTAGAATAGTTAGATTTTTGTATTGGATCCTCTAGAAAACTGATAGATAGGGGATGATCATGTAATTTTGTGTTAGTCAAAAGGCGTGCTGCTGCATTCTGTGATAGCTGAAGAGGTTTGGTTGAAGATAAAGGTAAACCAAGGTATAGAGAGTTGCAATAATCAAGACAGGTAAGGATTAAAGATTGGAGTACTGTTTGAAAAGCTGCAGATTCAAACAGAGGCTTAACATGTCTGAGGTGATGTAGTTTATAAAATGAAGATTTGACTATGGATTTGATGTGAGCTCTCGTGTCAAGTTTAGAATTAAGGAAGATGCCAAGGTCGCGGATGGAAAAGGAAGTGTTAATGGAGATAGTGCTGGGAATTTTATCAAATGGAGAACTACCAAATATCATAACTTCAGTTTTTGAGAGATTTAAGGAGAGTTTGTTTTGGAGTAACCAGGACTTTACAGAAGATAAACATAAGGTGATAAACTGGAGAGTGGATTCTCAGGAGTGCCGAGTAGGGAAATAGAATTGAATGTCGTCAGCGTAGATGTGATAGGAAATTCCTGAAGTAGAGAGCAGCTGGTAGATTGGGGTAAGATAAATGTTAAATAGTGCAGTAGCTACCAGCAGAATCTTCTTCCTATCTCAATACTGCCCATCTTTGCTGGATGTGTGGCAGTGAGGTTTGAGGACCCTAATGGTAATGACCGCCCTCTTTCACTTCTCCTCCCAGCTTGCAGCAATGCGGATTGAAGTTTCTGGGGGAGCAATGGGCCCTGCTCTCTCTCTCCTAGACTGTGGCTTTAGGTGAACTAATCATAGATAGCAGTAACCTGCCTTTTTTTTTTCTTCTCTCCAATTAAACTTGCTTTTCTCACAGGACAAGCAGGATGGTTGTCCTCACAAATGGGTGACATCGAGGATGGAGCCCACCACGGAAAACTTCTGTCAAAGTTTAATAGAACTTTGACTGGCCCCTACTGGGCATGCCCAGCAAGGCACTGACCCTGCAGCCAGCAGGGGTCTCCCTTCAGTCTTCTTTTTTCCGCGCAGCAGTTGCCACGCGGTGAAAGGAGCTCTCTAACCACGTTCCTGACAGGAATTTGGAAATTAATTTCCTAAGAAAATTTGCCCCTCAGGGGTCTCCCTTCGACAAATTTTTTAGTCATCTTACGGAACCCGGTAAGTTTTTTGCCTTCTTCCATCGACTGCCGTCGAATTTGGCCCTCGAGGCCTGTTGGCACTTACCGATCCCCAGCCTAAATTTTGGCTTCCAGCCATGGCAACGGGGTTCCGTCGTTGTCCGGATTGTACCCGGACTATGTCCATCACAGACCCCCACAGGGTTTGTGTAATGTGTTTGGGTAGTGAGCATGATGTCCTGACTTGCACCAAATGTGCCTTAATGACACCCAAGGGTCGCAAAGCCAGGATGGAGAAGATGGGGCTCCTCTTCCATGCACCCACCCCAACGCCATCGATAGCATCGACGTCATCGGAACCGGCACCGTCGAAGTTGTACCATCATCGTCAACCCTCCGGTGACCGTCCGCCATCGATCGCTTCTCGGCCGTCGACTCCCGTCCCTTCCCCGGATGGGCGAGGGGATCGGAAGGAAAAGCACCGCCATCGATGGCACAAGTCTCGGCCTGTCGAGGATCCACAGCCATCGACCTCTGCTCAAGCCGAGCCACCGACGAAGAAGCCGCGAACAGACCGGACGCCCTCCACGTCTCGTTCGCCGGCATCGAGGAAACCCTCACCCTCTCGGGGTGTGGGGGCTGTGATCCCACCGGTTACGGTGGTCCCTCCGGCCCTGCCTCAGCCTCCCTCTCCCGTCGAGCCGGGTATGGTTACCCCTGGTCTCCGGGCAGAACTGGACCGGCTGGTCCAGGAGGCCATCGAGAAAGCGATGAAGAAATTACAACCTCCATCGGTACCGTCTCCGGCACCGGTTCCAGTGCCGCCCCCGGCACCGACGCCGCCACCGAGGAGAGAACCGACCACCGAGCCGTTGATACAAGCGCTAGCACCGCTACTGAGCCGCATGGAGGCACTCATGACGGCCCTTCCATCAGTGATTCCAGTGCCATCGACAACACCACCGTCTCCGACTGGTTTCTCATTGGCATGAGAAACACCGTTTCGAATTCCCCCTTCCGGGGTAGTTCCATCGGTACCTTCTGGTATATCTCCACCGATTTATCCTTCGGCTCCATCGATTCCGCGCCAGGCACCGATTCCATCGGCAGCACCGAAGCCATCGATGCCATTTCTGGTTCCACCTACCGCACCGATTCCACCTCGGTTTCCATCGATGCCTTCAGAGCCTCAGCCAGGTCCATCAGGACTACAAGCCCCACATGATCCCTACGATACCTGGGGTGATGATGATGATACCTCTTCTGACACAGATTTGCCTTCGCCACCATCTCCTACAGAGAGTAGAAAAAGATCTCCTCCTGAGGATCTATCTTTCATTAATTTTGTGAAAGAGATGTCAGAAGTTGTACCTTTTCAATTACAATCTGAAGCTGATGACAGACACCAGATGATGGAACTACTTCAATTTCTGGATGCTCCAAAAATCATCGCTTCCATCCCTATACACCAGGTGTTTTTGGATCTGCTCAAGAAAAACTGGGAATCTCCTTCATCGGTGTCACCAGTTAACAAGAAAGCTGACTCCACATACCTTGTCCAGTCAGCACCAGGTTTCCAAAAACCTCAACTGGATCATCGCTCTGTTGTGGTTGAGTCCGCGCAGAAGAAGGCCAAGCGTCTTAAGCCGCACTCTTCTACCCCACCTACCAGGGACAACAAATTCTTGGATAGTGTGGGACGGAAAGTGTATCATGGAGCTATGTTGATTTCACGCATAGCTTCATATCAACTTTACATGACTCAATACAACAGAGCCATCCTTAAGCAGATGCAAGACTATGCTGACACGTTGCCGGACCAATACCAACCGCAGCTTCAAGCCCTTCTTCACAAGGGATTTGAGGCAGGGAAGCACGAGATTAGGACTGCCTACGACATTTTCGATGCTTCCACGAAGGTTTCAGCCACAGCCATCTCAGCCAGATGTTGGGCTTGGTTAAAGTCATCCAACCTTCGCCCAGAGGTCCAAGATCGTCTTGCTGATTTGCCCTGCTTAGGCGACAATTTGTTTGGAGAGCAAATTCAACAGATTGTGGCGGAGTTAAAAGACCACCATGAGACGTTGAAACAACTCTCATCTGTCCCACCTGAGGTGACCTCCAAGCAACCGCAAAAGAAGGACTCTAAGAAGTCGTTCTTTCGACCACGCCGCTATTACCCTCCGTCAACTAGGGCTCGTCCTGCACGGTCCTCTAACAGGCCTCAGCCTCGTCAGCCGAGAAAGCAAAGACCTACTGTAGCCCCACCTCCTGGGCCTGCGGCGGGCCTTTGACTTCCCTGTATTGAGCACATGCCAACTCCCTCTTCCACACATCCCTGTGGGAGGTCGGCTGTACCACTTCTTACCCCGTTGGAAACAGATTACCTCAGATCAGTGGGTGCTAGCAATTCTCGCACAGGGTTACCACCTCAACTTCATAACACTTCCGCCAGACTCCCCGCCCCTTCAGGCATGGAGTCTAACCAGCCATTTGACTCAATTACATCAAGAAGTATCCCTTCTTCTACAATCAAATGCTATAGAACCCGTCCCTCCTTGTCAACAAGGGAAAGGATTCTATTCCAGATACTTCCTAATACCAAAGAAATCAGGGGGGTTACGTCCAATTCTGGACCTTCGGGCCCTCAACAAGTATCTGCAAAAAGAGAAGTTCAAGATGGTAACCCTGGGTGCCTTGCTCCCTCTGTTGCAAAAGGGGGATTGGCTGTGCTCTCTCGACCTCAAGGACGCTTATACCCACATTGCGATCACACAATCCCATCGCAAATATCTGCGGTTTCTAGTAGGCCACGACCATTATCAATACCGTGTCCTACCTTTCGGTCTGGCTTCTGCCCCACGAGTCTTTACCAAATGTCTCGTAGTGGTAGCAGCATTCCTAAGGAAGGAAGGTGTCCATGTCTACCCCTACCTGGACGATTGGCTAATCAGGGCCTCCACCCAACAGATAGCTCAATCCTCCCTAAAATTGACAATTCAAACACTCCTTTCCTTAGGGTTTCTTGTCAATTACGAGAAATCTTGCTTAGTCCCGTCTCAAACCTTATCCTTCATTGGGGCAGACTTGGACACCTTACAGGCAAAGGCTTACCTTCCTCTTCAGAGGGTCCACACCCTAATATCCCTGGCTCGCCAGCTCCAGCTCCAGTCTCAGAACACTGCCACGGCTCGCCAGTTCCTCATTCTCCTAGGACACATGGCATCCTCGGTTCAAGTCACTCCCATGACCCGACTAGCCATGAGAGTAACACAATGGACTCTACGACACCAATGGATTCAAGCTTTTCAGCCTCTGTCCTCCATAGTCACAGTCACACAAGCGCTGCGCCTATCCTTAACCTGGTGGACGACTCAGGTCAACCTCCTTCAGGGCTTACCTTTTCTTCCACCGGATCCGCAAGTAATCCTAACCACCGACGCTTCTCACATCGTTTGGGGAGCCCATGTGGACGACTTCCAAACCCAAGGGTTATGGTCCAAAGAGGAAGCCGAACACCAGATCAATTTCCTGGAACTTCGAGCAATCCGCTATGCGCTCCGAACTTTCAAAGATCATCTATTTCATCAGATAATCTTAATCCAAACGGACAACCAAGTGGCCATGTGGTACATAAACAAGCAGGGAGGCACAGGCTCCTTCCTTCTGTGTCAGGAAGCTGCGCAGATCTGGGCGGAAGCCCTCTCCCACTCTATGTACCTCAGGGCCACTTACCTGCCGGGAGTAGACAATGTACTGGCAGACCAGCTGAGCCGTGTCTTCCAACCACACGAGTGGTCACTCCACCCTCTCGTAGCGACCTCTCTGTTTCGAAAGTGGGGTTTTCCCCGCATAGACCTCTTTGCGTCCCCTCAGAACCACAAAGTGGACGATTACTGCTCTCTCATTCGGAGCCAGCACTCTCGGCTGAGGGATGCATTCTCCCTCAAGTGGACAACCGGTCTGCTCTATGCATTCCCTCCACTTCCTCTTGTGTCAAAGACTCTCGTGAAGCTACGCCAGGACGGAGGAACCATGATCCTGATAGCACCTTACTGGCCACGCCAAGTATGGTTTCCAATACTCCAGGATCTCTCCATCCACAGGCACATTCCTCTGGGAAGGGACCCGCATCTGCTCACTCAAAACGACGGATGCCTCCTCCATCCCAACCTCCAAGCCTTGTCCCTGACGGCATGGATGATGAAAGGTTAGTCCTTCAACCATTTAACCTTTCAGATTCCGTTTCTCGGGTCCTGATAGCTTCACGAAAGCCTTCCACAAGAAAGTCTTATTCATACAAATGGAAAAGGTACACATCATGGTGCACTTCTCAGTCCCTTGATCCCCTTTCCTGTCCAATCTCCAAATTCTTGGACTATTTATGGCATCTCTCTGAATCCGGTCTTAAAACCTCTTCTATCAGAATGCATGTCAGTGCGGTAGCCGCCTTCCATAAGGGTATTGGGGGTAATCCTATTTCAGTACAACCCCTGGTAACACGCTTTCTTAAAGGCTTGCTCCATTTGAAGCCACCTTTATGCCCTCCGGCCCCATCCTGGGACCTTAACCTGGTTCTTGGTCGTCTAATGAAACCTCCTTTCGAACCTCTCCACTCCTGTGACTTTAAATATCTCACTTGGAAAGTGTTATTCCTTTTGGCTGTTACTTCAGCTCGCAGGATTAGTGAATTACAGGCCCTAGTTACCTATCCGCCTTACACTAAGCTCCTGCAGGACCGGGCGGTACTCCGCACTCACCCTAAATTTTTACCTAAGGTAGTTTCGGAGTTTCATATCAATCAATCTATCGTACTACCTATCTTTTTTCCCAGGCCCCACTCCAACTCTGGAGAGCAGACCCTGCATACCCTAGACTGTAAACGGGCTCTAGCTTTTTACCTAGACCGTACAGTTTCTTACAGGAAGAGCACTCAATTATTCGTCTCTTTCCATCCTAACAAGTTAGGACAACCTGTGGGTAAGCAGGCTCTTTCCTCCTGGTTGGCGGACTGCATTTCTTTTTGCTATCAGCAAGCTGGCATTCCTTTTCAAGACCGTGTAAAAGCACACTCTGTGAGGGCCATGGCGACTTCAGTAGCACACCTTCGATCGGTGCCGCTTCCTGACATCTGCAGGGCTGCAACCTGGAGTTCTCTCCATACCTTTGCAGCCCACTATTGTTTGGACAAAGCTGGAAGACAGGACTCCATCTTCGGCCAATCTGTCTTGCGTAACCTTTTTCCAACATGATGTACCAACACCCTTCCACCTTCCCAGTAGGGTGCGGATGCCCTTTCCCAAATTCCACCCCAGTTGTTGTGCCTGTTGCACGTCGTTGGGTGCATTTGGTGCAAGCCAGGACATCCTCAGCTCGGTACTCACCCATTTGTGAGGACAACCATCCTGCTTGTCCTGTGAGAAAGCAAATGTTGCTTACCTGATGTAACAGGTGTTCTCACAGGACAGCAGGATGTTAGTCCTCACGAAACCCGCCCGCCACCCCGCGGTGTTGGGTTCGTTTTAGTTTTTACTTTTTTAGGCACTGCCTGTAGCTTTGAAAATCAGACTGAAGGGAGACCCCTGCTGGCTGCAGGGTCAGTGCCTTGCTGGGCATGCCCAGTAGGGGCCAGTCAAAGTTCTATTAAACTTTGACAGAAGTTTTCCGTGGTGGGCTCCATCCTCGATGTCACCCATTTGTGAGGACTAACATCCTGCTGTCCTGTGAGAACACCTGTTACATCAGGTAAGCAACATTTGCTATATCCCTTCCCGTGGGAAGTACTGTTAAGCAACGTTGCTTGACTTTCAGTGGTTAAACTCTATTTCTCTGGCTGCAGAACTGTATAATCACTTGGTAGAAGCTACTTTGGTGATGCTTTTGGCAGGAAAACAGACCTGGAAGCAAAGGGATATACAAAAGTGGCTAAACATCATTGCCAGATCCGTGTTTTGGCTGCCAAAAGACTTGCATCATAAGAATTCAGTAAATGAATGATCTTAACTTTGAGATGACGTCGGATGAGCTTTTTCCGCCTTCAGTATAGGGAAGCTGTTCTATGTCTAGTGAGTTTGGTCACAGATAAATAGTGTCTTTTAGCAGACGTTTTGCGAAGTCTAATTACAAGGTATGGCCCTCAAATCATCCTAGTTCATCCCTTTTATATTTCTAACATCAGTACTAAATATTTTATAAGTCTTGATAGCAATTACAATATAAATTTAAGATGCCCTTTCTTTCTGATTTTGATTTTTCCAGTGTAGGGAGAAACACTTTGCAGTCATGAGCTGCTAAATATATAGACCTACCAAAATAAATAAAGTGGAGTTTTTTATTGTATTGATTTATCATCCCAGCGCTAGAAAAATATTAGCAAATCCTAGGCATCAGCAGGAAATTCTTCGGACCCTGGCAAAGATGGCATGTCTTGGTCCTTTAGAGTCACTAGCAAGTCAGGGTTTCGGGACTGCCAAATGTTGAACATGCATTGTGAATCAAATATATATAATGTGTATAATTGATTTCTATAAACCCTGAAAACCAGCTTTTTGCAGCACTTGGACAGAGTTCGCCATTGATTTATATTCCTGAAAAAGCAGAATATAAATCAAATGAAATAAAATCTGTTAGGCTGACATAATAAGGTATGCTTGGCTATGCATATGTTAATGTTCATGCAATTTTTATGTGTGCAGCTTTAGGTTTAACAAGGAATTTGGCACACAATAAGTGTGCATAAACATTAGGAAATGTGTGCAGAAATCAGTGCTCCACCTTTCAAATCCTATATTGATCAAAGCATTAGCTGCAGTTTCTCAGTGCAGAGATGCGCATAGACTTAACTCCAGTTCCTCAACCCCCGGGGGCCCAGCTAATGAGTAATGTATTTGCCTCCACAAGGCCTGAAGACCAGGAAGGCAGATTAGAAACTCTCCTGCCCAAGTTGGGAGATCTTCCCACATAGTGGAGCTGCCCAAAGTTCCATGTTTGCGCACGCCTCCCGAGTTTGGAGTAAGTCCTCACCGTGGCATGATGGATTCTTTTCCTTGTTAGGAGGAAGTCACCCTCCCAAGTCAGGAGGAGACTAAATGGATTCTACTCATGCTGAGTTCTTCCAGGTATTTCTACCCCAGGTCAGCAGAAGCCACCTCCCCTATCACCCTCTTTGTCTTTGGGATTGTGGCTCAGTGTGTTCTTGTGATTGGGAGAGAAGAGGTTCTAAGAGGGTTTCTTCAGATCCTCTGCTAAACTAACCCCAGTATACTTCTCTGGAGGATCTCTGCTACTCCAGCTTGTTGGATAAGCTGACGGAGATGCCTTCCATCAGCGTTAAGAGGGAAAAGGACCCAAGTTTGGAAGTCTTATGAATCTTAACATGACTGGAGGATGCCCAAGTTTGTCGCCCAATAAAACCCTTTTGGCTGTGAAGACTATGGTATGTTGATGAGGGGGAAACATTTACGGTAAATGCATGCAAGTCTGACTTGCTGATACAACAAAATGAAATGTTCAAAGTGGTGTAGACTTTCTATAACCATTGTATGCATATATAAGGGGTTTCACACAACAAAAATTGTCTGGTGGCCTTATTGCTATTATCCTGGTTTGTTTTTTTGGTGGTGTTTTTTTTTTTTTTTTGGAAAACCAGTTT
The DNA here is from genome assembly GCF_901001135.1 of Rhinatrema bivittatum. Taxonomy (NCBI): domain Eukaryota; kingdom Metazoa; phylum Chordata; class Amphibia; order Gymnophiona; family Rhinatrematidae; genus Rhinatrema; species Rhinatrema bivittatum. The sequence continues at coordinate 58,048,680 of NC_042616.1, forward strand.
TAACTGGGAATTCCCACTTGTGTGACTTGATTGATACTGCTTGTCCTAAAAAAGAAAAAAAAAAACCACAGTGGGGTAGATTTTATAAATTTACGCAGGCGCGAACAAAAGTACGCTGGATTTTATAAGATACGCGCGTATCTTATAAAATCCGGGGTCGGCACGCGCAAGTGGGTGCACATTTGTGCAACTTGCGTGCGCCGAGTTCGGCGCGCGCTTCCTGTTCCCTCCAAGGCTGTTCTGAAATCGGAGTGGCCTCGGAGGGAACTTTCTTTCCACCCCCCCTTACCTTTGGCAGATTTACGCCTGCCAGCAGGCTGCTGGCAAGCCATCACCCGACCCGGGGGCTGGTCTGGAGGCCTCGACCACACCCCCAGGCCGGCGCCACGTCCCCCGGGCCCGCCCCTTTTACGAAGCCCCGGGACTTGCACGCGTCCCGGGGCTGTGCGCATACCGGCGGCCTATGCAAAATAGGCGCGCGAGTGCCCTGCGCGTGTAAATCCGGCCGGATTTACGCACGCAGGGCTTTTAAAATCCGGCCCAGTGGCTTATTTGTAGTGTATAAGGTAGTAGGATAATCGGCCACACACATTCCCGCCCTTATGGAGTTTGCTTACTTTATATAGGACTGCAGAGGACCTGTGTCTTGTCAGCTAGGGAGGAAGTCCCATTCAAGCCAGGAAAGACCTGCTAGATTTTTTTTTTCCAGAGCTCTCTAGAAAATGCTGTGTTGGCACTGTTATCACCCACTCTTGTGTTGAGCTAATCCTGCTGTCCTTTATGAACACTCATTAAGGTAAGCAACTTTGTTTTGATTTTGTTTGTAGCTATACTGGAGGCTGTACTAAGTAGTAGAAGCTTTCAGAAACTTACAACTTTTTTTTTTTCCATCTAGAACAAAATACAAACCAAAGGGGGGGGGGGGGAATATTGTTTAAACTTTGTGTTTTGTTACTCTTTAGGAAATATTTTTGATGGTAGTGCAAACTCTGCTTATTACTCAAGTTGGATGAAACTCAAGTACATAGCTTGCCTTTCCGTTTTCTCGTGATACTTCTGCAGTAACATACATTGTGCAGTTTCCATCAGTCCCGTGTGGCAGGCCATGCCCATCCCTATCCCTGATCTTTGCTTGCTCTTGAGTGGCTACAACTAGTGCAATACAGTGAACATTTCTGGCAGACAAAATGACTATCCACAGAGGTGAAAAAAAATATTTTGAAGACTTAAGTGCCAGCCAAAAATATTTTAGTTTCCAGGGTAAAAAACTAGTTTTCCTTGTAACATTTTTTTTGTTGGGTTTGTGTTTGGACTTTTTCAAAAGGGTTTTGTTTTGTCTCCTTCAGGTTTTGTTTTTCAGTTTTACTGTCCTGCTTTTTTTTTGTGTTTCTTGGCTTAACTTTGAATTAATTTAAACTTTTTGTGCTTATGTGTTCATTTTTTTTTTCTCTAGCCTTTGTTCCATGTTTGCAGGGAGCAGGCCCTGGTTGTAATAGCTCCTCCCGGGCCAACACCTGGGCATCCTGCACAAGATCTAACTGGCTTAGGAGGGCCAAACAGAAATACAGCACAGATATGCAGTTGAAACAAGTTTTTTTTCATATTTAGATCATAAGCCATGCTGTATGCTTGATGAAGGGAAAATTTTTATCCTAGTGCTCATTTGTTTGAGGGATACAACAGTGCTGTAAAATACTATGTTCAGTGATAATTGGTTTAATTACTGGCTATTTAAAAGCAAAGGAAATAACTGGCTATTTAGTTTCTCTATAAGTTGTGACTTTACATTCTCTGTCGATAAGCAGGGCTGAGTCACTCGGCATGTGAGTGATATAATCCGGTGGCACAGAATGGACTGGTCTCTCCTAGCTGCTAGAGCTTTTAGCTCTACTGGGCATTGCATTGTGAACCACCTCAAAATCTTTTTGTCTGAGCACAGCACAGACGTGTGCTTTTGTTTCTTTGGGGTTTTTTCCTTCAATTCCCTCTATTTTTGGTACATTTCTTCCAATTTTTTCACTATAAAAATTGGCTTGCTGCCTCAGTAGCACCCCTAACTGCTCTTTTTATTCTTACCGAATAAAAAGTACTTGCCGCCTCAAAATGTCTGGCAAAAAGGCTACAGTAAGTGGATTCAAGAACTATATATTTGTGGCAAAATGTCCGTTACAGAGGGGCACAAACTCTGCTACCCATTTCCTGGGACCAGAGCATGACTTAGGCCAACAGCCATTCAGAGATCATAACACCAAAAACTATTCCCCTCAGACGTGATCGAGACCTCTCTCATCCCCTCCCCCGAGTCACCATCTTAATCATTGGGATCCTGGTTAGTGTTCCTACATCTTTAAGATCGGAAGAGGGATTCGCAGGAATCCCCTCTGATCCACTACTGGAACCTCCAGAGCATTCCTCCCCTCTGGAAGACCTGTCTTACTCAAAACTCTTAGATAAACTAAGAAAAGCGCATGGAATAAATATGTGCAAAGAGAGATCCTTGTGGAGAAGTCTTTGGTCTCCAAATTATGGACATGCCAGCAGAACTGGCAGCTACTGGAGCTCACACTATTCTACAGATGAGAATGTCAGAGTGCCCCAACTGCAAGAAAGTTAAGCCTCCTATTATAGACCCAGAGGAGATCCAAGAAAAGAGCGAGTTGGCATTTTGAAGATGCTAACCAATACTACTTAAAAAAAAAAAAAAAATTAAAAAAAAAAATTCACAATACATGTCAGTGCTTATCAATTTTAAATGCATAGTTCTGCATGGAATGTGAGCACCTGTTTGCTGAACAGAATTGAGAGAGTCTTTAGATTTTGCAGAAGCATTCAACAGACGGCAGGGAGACTGACGAATCAAATGAAAAACAAAAATGTAGAAATAAAGAATTTTTAGGGAAAAGCAATAAGTGAGGCCTCTCTGTGGCATGAGCCTTTTTTGGATTACTTTTTTTTTTTTTTTTTTTATCGCCTTCAGTCTTTTTTGACCTTTTACTTCTATGTATCTAAGTAGATTAACATGGCCTCACATTACTCTTTCATTTGAGGAAAGACTTCTCCATTTGTATTTTGTCTCTAGGCTGTGCTGAAGCTTTTACATGACTTCTGTAGGTTAGTTCACAAATAAGAGTTGCTGTTTCTGATTCATTTCAAATATAAATGCCTCCTCGCTGCCATGGGTGTTTTGTGGGTTTTTTCCATGCTAGTCTGATATGGGTATATAATGTAGTCAGCACAGGAAAAATGCACTCATAAACCTTTTTAACCCCTCTGTCATGTTCTGCATGAGTGCATGCTAATGGCATGCAAAGGAGGTGATTATGTAATCATGGGCTTTTCAGGGAGCTGCGGTAGTAGGGAGATTGGGTTAGTGTGGGTTTTTAAACATGGGTTCTTAGCATCTGGGTCAGGGCAGACGTTAAGTGACAGCACTGGTGTGGAGATCATTTTTTTTTTTTTGATACTTTTTTGTGGTCAATCAAGTGGCGGATGGATCTGGTAGAGAGAAGGCAGCTTCTCGATTAAGGCAAAATTGCTGATCTGCATTTCATGCTCTTGCTAGTGGTCTGAGTCCGATCATGAAGGAGGGTTATATATTGTTCTACCCACCTTCACATCAACTTCAGACCACTAATTCGTTTAAAAAAAAAAAAAAAAAAAAAAGCTTTCGCCCTGAGAATAAGTCGCGGGTGTTCATATATTGATGGGTGTCCGCGCAGTCTGCATGATTTTACTTAGGGCAATGAGTGCGTGCTACTGCATGTATTACAGCATATGTGTTTGGTATGCAGAATGTTTTGCGCATATCTAATTAGCATACATGATCGTTAATACATCCAGTGCTGCTGCTGGTTTTTGTGTGCAGAAAAATCAGCATTGATTTCAGCATGGGTCTTATTACATCAGCCCCCTTGAGAGATCTTCTCAAATATTTGAGACTTTTCAGCAGATATTGACACCAGTATGCCATGGAATCTATAGTTTTTATTGTTAGTTGTTTATTGGGGGGGCATGTTGTGAAAACACTAAGTATAAACTTTTGTGCACTGTTGTGGAACTTGCACTGTTGGTCACCTCTGTGAAAGCTGAAAACAGAATGTATGGAAGGGCACTGGCCACAAGAGGGAGATAAAGGTTCAAAACATGATTAAACACAGTTCTTTCTTTTTTTTTTTTTTAAGGGCTTATACTGTGTAGGCTTATACAGTATAATCTGTTCTAGTGCATGTTACGAATGGCTGTTATTTGTTTATGATCACACTTTTCCACGGAGGAGAGTTCAAAGCGTGTGACAGAAACTGAAATTACAATAAATAGGAGCTGATCTACAAAGAACATACAGTGTATACAGTGGAAACAAGTAACAGTAAACTGTGAGTTTACTATATGTAGACCAATAAGCAGTCTTAGGGCAGTAGTTTATAGTATGCAATTCAAAATTTGAAAGCCGTGCAAGGAGGGAAGATTCGAGTCACCTTGCAGGAATTATATGGAAATCTGATGGGTAGGGGAGCAGAAATCTCTTCAGAAATTTAGGTGGGTGGCTGCATGCTATATGCTTTTATAAACCAGGTTTTCAGGACTTTCCTGAATGTGAGCTATTAGGGACATGTCTGATTTCACATGTAAGTGTGAGGGTGCGGGCTGAGCCCGTAAAGATTCTTTTCCTGGTGGTTGTGAGTTTCAGCAAACGGTTGTGCTTAGGGAAGTGAATGCAGAGGGTGGGAGGGTGTATTGGCATGAGACAATTGTACAGGTTGTTGGTGCTAGGTATTTTTGAGGGCCTTGAATGCGGAGGACCATGATTTTGAACACTGCTCTGTAATGTGTGGTGATCTGAGGAGTGGGTTGATGTGGTCATGTTTTCTGGCCTTTATTATAGTTCAAGCAGCTGTGTTTTGAATGAGCTATAGGCAGTGGTCGAGTTTCTTGGGTAGTCCGATGTATAGTGTTGCAGTAGTCCAGGCGGGAGATAACACAGGCCTGGATCACTGTTGCACATGCACGGTTCTCAGTGAGAAGACAAAGATGGTGTAGTTGTAGCTGAAAGAAGGCAGCTTTGGTTACCCACCAAATATGGGCATCTTTGGAATGTTTGGAGTCCAGGATGAAACCCAGGCTTTGATCCTGGTGTCAGAATGGGAGGGAAGGCCCATCTAGTATCACCCTTGAGTGGATGGAGATGTGGTTCTTTTTTCCAATCCACAAGACTTTTTTTTCAGGTTCAGTTTATTGTGGAACAGCCAGAGACTTTCTTGAGGCCTGATCAGGATGTGTTTTTAAATAGTGTAGGCATAATTCATATCTGCCATTCCTTCTGTGTTATCAGTATCCCTGATTAGAATCACGACTCATAAAAGCAGCTCTTACATTCACTCAGATTTCAGTAGTACATGCAGTGTGTATGGTTTCGCCTGCTATGCAATCTCCCCATGCCAAGGTTCCACCAGCTGCGCAACCTTCCTTCCACCAGCGGTCCTCGGTGAGCCTTGCTTAAGCTCTGCCAGTTACCACCTCACTGGTCATACCACACCTCAGCCCTACTTAACCCAGCCTGCTCAATGCCTCAGTGCCTCTTGAGTCATTTCTGCTCTCTGACCTGGCCACTCTTTCCTCGCTATTCTATGTTGCTTAGCCTTGTGGCCTCTTGCCTTATGGCCTCTGGGCCTCCTGCCTTGCCTAGTTTGTGGCCTCTGGGCCTTTTCTGGTTGACCGTGGTGATTAATTTATTAGGAAGGTTGGTAGCTGGGTGGCTACTGGACATGAGGATTGCTTGGTAACTTGCTTGCCTAGTGCGAAGGTGGCAGACCTCATGCATCACATAGGATTGTGGATAGTGCTGGGGAGGAGCCGGCTGTCTTGGTACATGTGGGCACCAATGAGATAGGAAAGTGTAGGAGGGGAGGTTCTGGAAGCCAAATGTAGGATTTTTGGTAAGAAGTTGAAATCCAGAACCTCCAGGGTTGCATACTCAGAAATGCAGGACCTCCAGAGGCAGGCAGTGCGCCAGAGCCTCAATGCATGGATGAGACAATGGTACAGGGAAGAAGGTTTTAGGTTGGTTTGGCCTGGGCATCATTTTGGGGAAAGGGGAGTATTTTACGAAAGGATGGGCTCCACCTTAGAGTGGAACCTGGCTACTAGCACTAACTGTTAAAAAGGAGATGGTGCAGCTTTTAATCTAGATGTTTGGGTAAAGCAGACAGTTACATCATTCTGAACCATGCGCTTCTGAGTATCTTTAAAGAATACTAAGAGAACAGGGAAATTAGGGTTTCCCAGTAGAGAGGTTGCAGTAAATGCCAAAGTGGCAAGGCATCTTTACTTAAAGAGCAGAAAGATTCCGAATTCCTCTTGTCAACTAATGAGCAGGTTAATACAAAGAAAAAACATACTTTGAAATGTCTGTATACAAATGCTAGAAATCTAAAAAATAAGGTGGAAGGTTTGTGTGTCGTACTGGACGAAGAGCTAGATATAGTTGGCATCTTAGAGACCTGGTAGTAGAAGGATAACCAATGTGACACTGATACCAGGGTACAAATTATATCGAAAGGATAGGATGGATCAAATCGGTGGAGGGGTGGCACTATATGTGAAAAGGGCATTGAGTTAAATAGGTAAAAGATTTCAATGTTCTATCTTTATGGATAGAAATTCCAGGTGAAAAAGGGACTAAAAGAGCAGTGAGGGTGTATTACCATCCACCTGCCCTTAATGAAATAGACAATGAAATTCTAAAATAAATTAGGGAAACTAATAAAATCAGTAGCACAGTAATAATGGGTGATTGCAATTACCTCACTAATGACTGGGTGAGTGCCACATCAGGACTTTCTAAAGAGGTAAAGTTCATAGATGAAATAAATAACTGCTTCATGGACCAACTATTACGAGAACAAATGAGTGGAAACTCTTTTAGACCTAGTCCTTAATGGAACACAGGATTTGAAGTGAGACGTAAAAGTGTTGAAGCCACTTGGCAATGGTGATTACAGTATGATCAAATTTGACTTAACTAGAGGGAGGGCACTAAATAAAACTGCAACAGCACTTAACTTTCAAAAAGATGACTGATAAATGAGGAAAATGGTTAGGAAAAAACTGAATGGATCAACTGCAAAGGTACAGAGTTTAGATTAGGCATTGTTTATAAATACCACTGTGGAAGCCCATGCATTAGAAAAGATGGAAGGAAGTCTTAGCTACTGGAATGTTAAAAGGTGAGGTGAGAGATATATAATAGCTAAAAGAACCATCTTTCAAGAAATGAAAAAAGGGATCTGAATGAAGAAAACAGGAAATAGTATAAGCATTGGCAAATTAGATGCATTGATGAGGAAGGCAGAGAATTTGAAAAGAAATTTTTGTGGAAGCAAAAACTCGAGCGAGTCAGTTGTACCATTAGATAGCGAGGGTAAAAGGGGCAGTTAAAGATGAGTCAGAGAGAGACTAAATGAATTCTTTGCTTTGGTGTTCACTGAGGAAGATTTGAGAGATACCCATGCCAGAAATTATATTCAAAGGTGGTGATTTCAGAGGAAACGAAACAAATCTCCGTGAATCTCGAAGATGTACTAGGGCAAATTGACAAAATAAAGAGTAGCAAATCTCCTGGACCAGATGGCTTACATCCCAGAGTGCTGAAAGAACTGAGAAATGAAATTGTAGACCTGTTGGAAATTTGTAAGCTATCATTAACATTGTCTGTCTGGAGGGTTGCCAATGTAATGTACATTTTTTAAAAAGGGAGCTAGGGGTGATTCAGGAAACAGATCAGTGAGCCTGACTTCTGAGCCAGGCAAAATGGTAGAAACTAACATAAAGAACAAAATTGAGCATGTACGTAGGCAAAGTTTAATGGGACAAAGCCAACATGAATTTAACCAAGGGAAGTCTTGGCTCTCCAGTTTGTTATATTTTTGCCTCTATAAGCAGGCTGCATTAGTCATGCTTTCTTGAGCGACATCATCCTGATAGTACTCAGTCTGGAATCTTCTCCAAGTAATAGAGATGTGATGCTCTGTTTATGCGTGGCGACTCCCACATGAATCTCCTGCTTAGATTTCCTCAGTCTTTTTTACATCTGCGTCAGAGAAAAGATGTGAATCTTCTCTGCGTCTCTGTTTTCTCATAATTCGCTACCATGATATCCAAACAGCACTTTTTAGTGCTGCTAATGTCGGGGGGGGGGAAGACCTCTGGGCTTCAAATATTGTCATTGCGGACATAACATGTCTGCCACTGACAGGCACAACTGCTATCTGTGCCTCTGTCTGGGGGGCATCGCATGACCTCCAGGGTTGCCACTTATGTGCCCAGATGAAGGGATGTTTGCTTAGACTCAAGATGGAGCAGCTCTTCAGGTCAAAAAAAGGCATTGGCATTGAAGGACCAAGGAGCTGCACCCATGGACACAGAACCATCTACATTGGTGGGATCGTCTGTTCCATTGCCGCCAGTGGATAGGGGTGCCGGAGACTATAGTCAACCTCCTACAGGCCGAGGATGTCGGGTTCCTCGTCATTGGCCTCTGCACTGGGGAGACTGGGCTGAGCATCGAAGGAAGCTGAAGAAACATCTGCACAGTCCCCATTGATGCACCAGCTTTTGCCACAATACTCCTGAAGCGATCCCATGGTGAGCAGTGCCAATCCTCCATCAGTGCTGGGGTCAGCAATGGTTACCACTGGTCTTGATGCCAGTCATCAATCCACCTCGTGGATCCAAAAAGGATCTGGCCACCCCTCTCTTCTCCCAGTCCGTGTTGGCATCTGCAAAGTTTGAAGAGGCCCTGGTGCGCTGAGTCCAGCTAGCGGTCGACCAGGTGCTGCTGGGCTTCGGTCCAGTGGTACAGAAGGCACTGGATCTGGTGCATCCCTTCCTTTGTACCCCTTCTGGAGAAGCTCAATGTTCTCATTGGTTGCTGTTTCCTGGGACAGCATCTGTGCCTGGTGGGACACAGAGGCCTCCCCCTACCAATACGGTGGTCATTGCTGTTCCATCGAGGCTGGCTGAGGCCTGCTGCCTCCCCCATCCAGTTCCTCTGGCGCCTGCACCTCTGGATGAAGGCCAAGCACCTAGGGACCCAGCCCCTGTGGTTTAAAGTGAGGATGAGGAATCCTGTGACCCCTGGGGGGGGATGATGCTTCGGAGTACTCCTCCAAAGGCGCTGAGGGTCTCCCTTCAGAACCACCTTCTCCAGAGGCGTGAAGGAAGTCTCTGCCTGAGGACTTAACCTTCACAGGGTTTGTGAGGGTGATGGTGGAAGCCATCCCATTCCAGTTATTGGTGGAGGAGGATGCCAGGCACAAAATATTTCCTCCAGTTCATGAAGCCTCCTAAGGAGATCGTGGCAGTCCCGATACGTGAGATCCTTAAGGAGTTGCTGCTGAGGATATGGGAACACACACTCACAGTGCCTCCATTAACAAGGCAGACTGGTCTACCTCATCCAGAAGGCTGCCGGATTCAAAACATGTCCCTGTCAAAATGCGAGCTAAGTACTGGGCGACCTATAGGACAGTAGATGCAGGTAACCTAATAGAATGAAATTGCAAAAGTCTAATTCTGACAGAACCAATGCTTGAAGTATAATCAGTAAATCATTCAGTACAAAAATGGCTTCAGATTATGTACCAAACTGAGTTTAAAAAAAAAAGGCACATACCAAAGACTTAACATGGATGTAAAACGAGAGGCTCAGGTCTTGATAAATACCTAGATTTTGTAGCTCATTTATAATTGGGATAATAACCTCTTCAAACTGCATGCTTAAAGGGACTGGTTTAGATGACCTACTCAATCTGATTTCAGTTTTTCCTGAGTTAAGGATTAACCTATTAGCTGAAAACCAGCTTTTTATGGTATGAAGGTGAATTGTAATGATACCTAAAGTGGTTTTAAGATCAGACTTTATGGGAAAGAAGAACTGAGTATCTTCAGTGTAGATTCTATACTGTAGTCCCAACCCTCAAACTGTTTACAAATGGGCAAGGAATAAATATTAAGTGTGCCTGAGAGGGATAGAACCTTGTAGGACACCAGTAGTGAGTGTAAACTGGCTGGAAACACAGTTTTATAACAAAACTAGAATATGATTTAAACCATGTGTATACATTCCCTGCAATACCAATTTCAGAAAGTCTATCCATGAGAATGATCCGGTCAAGAGTGTCAAAAGCTGCAGACATATCAAGCAGCACTAGTATGAAATCACGTTATGCATCAAAATCATGATGAAAGGCATTAAGGGAGGACTGAATTAATGTCTACTGTGCTTGGGTCAAAATCCAACTGAAATGTGTCAAATAGCAAATCAAGGAAATTGTCAAAACTGCAGTTTTCAAGCAGTTCCACAATCTAGGCCATAAATCCAATTGAAGATATTGGATGGTAGTTATTTATTTTTTATTTATTTATTTGTAGTTTTTATATACCGACATTTGTTTAGTAACCTCACATCTGTTCACAGATAACAGAAACATTGCAGCTGTGCGAACTAGAACAAACATATGCAACAGTACTTTACAATAAACTTATTTAACCAGGGGGGAGGAGGGGTAACAATGGAAGGGAAAAATCAAATAGTGGTACATAGCAAATTCTCGCTGAACTTGTCTGTAAATAAATAGAATGAGTTTTATAAAACACTATTGGAAAAGAGAGAAGCTGGGTCTGAGAGAAAGAAATAGGATAGAAGTCTTATGTCCAATTGAAATACAATAGATATGAGTAGTTGCCAATAAGACGATAGGTGTGGTGAGAGAGAACGGGGATGTACACTTAAGTAAGTTAGTGGGCAAGGCTGTAGGAGTAAGAGAGAAAGGAGAGCGTAAAGTTAAGTATAAGCCTGTAGGAAAAGCCATGTTTTCAGTTTTTGCTTAAATTTTATTGGGCATGTTTCTTGCCGTAGCTCCGGTGTCATTTTGTTCCAGCAGCTCGACCCGGCTATGGTTATCGCACGCTTCCTAGTCGACTCAAGAGTGGTGTTTTTAAGTGTGGGGGTGTGTAGGGTGGCTGCATGTTGTGTTCTACAGGTTCTGGAGTGTTTGTGGAAGTAAAGATCATTATTGAACCATGTCATGTTTTCATTGTGTAGGGTCTTGTGTATTAGAGATAAGGTTTTGAACATGATTCTTTGCGCAATGGGGAGCCAGTGCAGATCTCAGAGTATGGGAGTAATATGTTCCGATTTTCTGGTGTTGGTGAGTATGCGTGCTGCAGCATTTTGAAGCATTTGTAGTGGTAGGATGGTAGTTTTGGGTAGGCCTAGAAGAAGGGCATTACAATAATCAACTTTCGAGAAAATGAGGAATTGCAGTACAGTACAGAAATCATGTTGGTAGAGTAATGGTCTTAATTTTTTTTAGAGTGTGTAGTTTAATTAGAGTGTGTATTTACATCCATAATATCTGAGGCTTTTTCAATAGTGGCGGAACTGCTGCTTTCTTGCGGAAGGTGGCAATATGCCCTCAGCTAAAGAAAGAATGGCTACATTAGTCTAAAGACTACAAAAGACCTGCAGTGGCATCCAGGTTAGCTGGGGTTGGGTTTTTCACAAGAGCAGTTGAGATCACAGTCCCACCAGCAGCTTTGTAATACAGAGGATGATGAGAGGTTGGGCTAGTGAAAGCAATTCCAGATATGACAGGTGCTGGCCAGTTACATATGATTACCTGAGTAGATTGTTGGGTGTAATTAATATATGCTACAGTGCATTCAAAGCATTTCTTAGATGTGCCATTTCTCTGGCTTCCTTTTGAGGTTTTCAGAATCACTGAGTTAGTTGCTTAGTCCTCCCGATCATTAAATTCTTCCAGTCTGAAAAAGTGAGATGTCTTCCTAGACTTATGATTTTCATTTGCAGGTCCAAAACTAACAAGTGGGCAGGACCAGCTGGAGATACTAAGGTGCCTTGTGGGCCATCACATTTGTTCTGTAGAGCAGTTGCAGGAGAAGGTACAGAGAAGGGCTACCAAAATAATAAGGGGAATGGAACAGTTCCCCTATGAGGAAAGACTAAAGAGGTTAGGACTTTTCAGCTTGGAGAAGAGACGGCTGAGGGGAGATATGATAGAGGTGTTTAAAATCATGAGAGGTCTAGAACGGGTAGATGTGAATCTGTTATTTACTCTTTCAGATAATAGACTAGGGGACACTCCATGAAGTTAGCATGTGGCACATTTAAAACTAATCAGAGAAAGTTCTTTTTCGCTCAACGCACAATTAAACTTTGGAATTTGTTGCCAGAGGATGTGGTTAGTGAAGCTGTGTTTAAAAAAGGATTGGATAAGTTCTTGGAGGAGAGAAGTCCATTACCTGCTATTAATTAAGTTGACTTAGAAAATAGCCACTGCTATTATTAGCAACAGTAGCATGGGATAGACTTAGTTTTTGGGTACTTGCCAAATTCTTATGGCCTGGATTGGCCACTGTTGGAAACAGGATGCTGGACTTGATGGACCCTTGGTCTGACCCAGTATGGCATATCACATACATACATATCACAGGGTTACTTTTTATTTGGTTCATGAAATCTGCACATTAGGGTCTAGTTTCCAATTCACTAGAGCAGTGGTTCTCAACCTTTTTTCGTCCAGGACACACCTGACAGATGGTTCTCACATGCATGACACACTGAACATATGACAGTCATGGGGCTATATGTAAACATGCAGGGGTGTATCCATGAGAACCCCCTTGACCCCTAACAATGGATGCAGAGCAGAACTAGGGCATTACCCATAGAACCCAACATGCAAAAAAAAAAAAAATTCTGGTTCTGATGACATCTCAGTAAAAGCAAAACAAACTCCTTTTACTACCAGGCACAATAGCCCTCCTTATGAAAAGTTAATTTACCACTAATGCATATCTTATTGAGAAAACACAACAAATAAGATTGATACAATTGTCCACATGCTAGTAAAATACCTCACCTCGGTCACACACCCAGAACTGACCTTCACCAAGTACAGAAAAACCACAAATTATAAATATGGAGACAGAAACTGGAATGGAAAACCAAAAAAGCCACTCTGCATGCAGTGCGGACCTGGAGAGATGGAAAGAGAAATATAGCACCTAACAGTCCCAGGATCTGCAATAATGCACACAAACTAATCTGCACAAAGTTACACCTGGATTATGGCATACACTCACAGTAGCAACCCTATCTACGAAAAGGCAACACTACGAATATTAAACCAGGCTCTAAACACTAATACACCTCCTATTAGGAAAACAGAAAAAGCCAAGCTGCTATAGATTTCCCCCCCCCTTACAGAAATAACGGTAAAACTATATTAACGTTTCAAAACAGCTGAACAGAATAACATCAAACAATTAAAACTCATAAAAATTATTAAAAATTGTCCAAATATCAAAATATTTCAAAACAGCAGACACATCACAATACTCAATTAAAATGGCAGTCAATCAAGAAAAATAAACTTAAAATGCCACCTTTACTTACCCTCTCCAGAAACTCTCCTACTCCTTTCCCTTGAAAGCACATACCAGGAGCAGCAGCGGCTGCTGAAGCTCTGTCCTTACGGTCCTCTTCTTTAGGGCCCACAAGTCAGTCTCTCTCTCTCGACAAGTCTCTATCTCACCCCAGTCACCTCCCTGCCCAGTCGCTCTCTCACACACACTTTGCTTAGAGCCCCAATGCTGTGTTCCCCTTTAATTTCGCAGTAGCAGATTTCCCAGGGCTGCCACCTCCTTCTCAGCCGCACTGAAGCAACAAACATTTATTTTAGAAAAATATACCACAGCACTCAAGCCTTTCTTCTGGCTGTCAGGATATCCCTAGGCTCCAGCGGACCCCATCTTCCTGCTTTTACGGCTGCTGGGAGCTCCAGTTGCCCCATCTGTAATCAGCATGGCTGAACGCCACTTTTTTTTACTTTAAACGCAGTTCTGCCACGCTCACTGTTGCATGGGGGGAGAATCCCCGGAGCAACCGGCCTCTTCGTGCTTGAGACTCACTGCCACTTTGGGGAATCTCTATCGCGGATACTGCAGCGGCTGGCCTCTTTTCTTTATGGCCTGCCGCTGTTTAATTTCAGCACTTCCAGCCCGTGGTGGCCACAGGGTCGGGCTTCTTCACCGCCACGGCCTGGACACTGCCACTCCTCCCAGCCCCACCGGCCAATCAGACGCTTCCTCCTCCCACTGGCAGGAAGAACAGAGGAGGCTTCCAATTGGCCCGCAGAGGCAGGAAGAAGGGAGGAGGTTTCCCATTGGCCCGTGGGGGCAGGAAAAAGGTAAAGGGAAGTATAACGGGGGCTGTGGGACACTGGGAGCAGAGACACACCAGCTGGTGCTTGGCGACACACCAGATGAGAAGCGCTGCACTTACAGTATTGAAGATGTTTTACAAACAAGAATATAGACAACGTACAGTACTGCATGCCTTCCGAATTGGGGTGGCAACAGTTGCTAGTCTAGATTTTCCCATTGAGCAGATTGTCCATTGGCAGGTGGTGTTCGAGGCGCTACAGATTAAATATAGACCTTAATGCAGCAGGGGACTGCGTGAAGCCATAGATCACAGTTGGGCTGGTGTTAATAGTTGGACCCTCAGTATGATTTCCATTTGCTCTGCTAAAGGTACTGCTCAGGGCCCTTGTTGGATATGGCTTTGTGGGCATACAGGAGTGCTCTAGCCAAACCAATAGATTAACACTTGGGCACGGTGACCAGTGGGATATCAATGTAGAGCTTGGGATGTAGTGGGACCAGTTAATGTCACTTATGCTCCAGATGAGAGAGTCCCAAGCTTCCCTCTGGGCCATTATCATTCATTTAGGAGCAAATGACATGTCAACACACAGTGTGGAGCTTGTGCAAAAAGTTGAGGGACTGCATTTTTGTTTCTGGATTATTGCCTGCAGCTCATATTATCTGGTCCTTCATACCATGGAGGGTACAGTGTGAAGAAAAATGACACTTGTAGCATGAACTCACAAAACGTTGAATAGTTGGATGCAAAAATTCATGTTTTCTGTTGCGGGTTCTAGTATTGTGCATGACCTTGTCAATAAGAACTGTCCATGAATGCACCATCCTGATGGGGTTCATTTGTATGATATAGGTCTCAAAGAAAGATGGTGGGGACCCCTGGCAAGCAAAGTGTCTGAGGACTGTAGCAAGGATGGTCAGGTCTAAGACACATCTAGTAATGCATTGAAAAAGCATTATGGGCAAGGACAAGCAAAAATTGATTTTCCTGTCCCCTTTGTTGCATTGTGTTGGAGAAATTTGAGTCATCAGACACAAGTTTGGCTTCGACAGCCAGACAAAACATACCCTATGTGCAATTATATGCTATTGGCTTGGTAGTGACTCTAGCTGTTCTACAGACCAGTGTCAAATCATAGAACTGCTTTAGTTGCAAAGCTCAGATGGCTAAGCTTCTCCGTGGAGCATTACATGAGTGGGCTTGGCTTTGACGACCAGTCCTTCGGCAAGTAAAGCTGTCCCTGAATGAACATTGATGTGAAATTCAGTTAGCAGGCATACGTGTACAGGCAGAGGCGAGGCTGCTTCCAGGGATGAGTCATGTGAATAGGTGAAAGTTATAGTACTTGTTTCTGTTTGAATTTTATTGTTTAATATTAAGAATGTTGAAATTTGGATATTTAATTTTGCTGCAGCCATGTATATCCAATAAAATAATTCTTTCTCTTGAAATAATCAAGGGAAGTAGTATCTGTGAATTGGGTAAAGAGAAGGTTGGGGGGGGGAGTCATGGGTGGATGGTTGAGAAAAAAGGAGAGGGAGGTGCAGAATTATTAGCACCTGTGCAGCTTGAGGTTGCACTCGAACTTTCTGCAGCTGTAAGCAGCTAATTTTATAAAATGTATATATTGCATAATAGGTAAGAACAATAAAAATGCACAATAATTCACATTCATAACTGTAGTAAAGTTATTAAAGAATCAAGCAGCTGATCTGTTCATGTAGACAACCAGGTATTCATGTTCTGAGTGAGCAGAGTGGAACAGTATTCTTAGGGACTTTTTTTTTTTTCCATAGAAATTTCAGTTTTGATTTTTCTCCCATGTTTATTTTTTGTAACACACACTGAAATTCCGATGGAAAAAATGAAACCGAAGGTCCCCAAATATTCTGTTGGTGGTCACGCTTGTACAGGTGGGAGATATCCGTATCTAGTGCAATGCAGGCAGGAACATCTGTGCAGAATGAGCCAAATGGGTTTTAATGGTCACTTTAGAAATCATGATAAAAAAAAAAAAAAGTTTAATAAATATGGGAGCTGATTTGTACAATGATTAAGGTCAGAGATGGGAAACTGCCTGCAGTAGCTTTTTAGTTTAGTCCATGGTGGCAGTATGGGTCCTGGCAACACTGGGTTGGAGGTACAGCAGCTTCCTGTAGCTACTCGGGGGAAGTGGTAGCCGTCCAAGTGACTCAACTGTGGTCATTCTTGGAGCACCTCAAAGTATGGTCCTCAGGCCAAAATATTTGCCCACACCAATCTAGGCTGCTCTGTAGAAGATGAGAACCTTCCACCTGGGCACTGTTCCTTGTAAGCTGTGTGTGTGTGCGGCCACACTTGGCTTTTATCCTCCCGTGCAGGAAGAATTGGCGTGGCCATAGTGGAGTTCATCCCTCCATGGCCCGAAGAAAAACAAGAGATTCCCCCCCCCCCCCCCCCCCCAAACCTCCAGGTGCTGCTTCTCCTTCCTACCCATGCGGCCCCAGAAGAAAAACATTGCTGGAGCTGCGCGTGCACATAGGAGTGTCTGTGGCAGGAAGAGAAAGCCCTTAGAGTGTGAGAGTGAGAGCCTGTATGCTGTGAAACAGTATGTGAGAGCCTGCGTGTGTGTACTTGTGTGAGTGCGCGTGAAAGCAAGCGCCTGTGTGTGTGTGTGTGTGTGTGTAATATTCTCTCTCTCCCCCTCTTTGAGCGCGCATGATTAAGGCTGTAGATGTACATGCGGCAACAGTATTTTCAGTGCTACAGGTGTATTATACGGACTTTTATGGGCACGGGTGCATTCCTTTTAAAAATTTACCGTAAGCTTTCTCTAAGGATTGGGTTGCTGTGAGCATAAAATTGATTGATAGGCTTTTTGCATCAAAGGGAAAGTAGTGCTCACAGGGTAATGAAACAAAAACATTTTTTGCTCGCAGGAACATTGCACCTGGCTCTTGCCAAAAAAGCTGAGCCATAAAACACTGAATGATGACATGAATGTCCTGGGATGGATTTGTCACTTTATGTTCCCGCTCTTCAATGCGTGCATTGCAGAGGTTCTGTATCTCTTGTACCTGCATTGTCTGGACGCTTTTCAGTAACCTGTGCCTGATTTGGCAGCAAAACAGAAAAGGGGTTAGGAGGGGGGTGAATGGGGGGGAGGTAGGAAATTCCTGGAATTGATAAAAATGGACCTGTTGCTTTGAACTTCTGGAAAAAGAGTGTAGCCTCTCTTCTATTACACACTAACTGCTGTAGTGCACTGAGAGTACTCTTCAGGCAGTGTAGACACAGTGGGTCATAGCAGTGTATGCATGTATGGGGGGGGGGGGGGGGATAAGAGGGGTCTGTTTTTTCTTCAGTCTGGGGGATAATGGTATAAGTGTGTTAAGAGTAAATTGGTGGTCTTCTGAATATTTGCCCTCATAGTACCACATCATTCCTGTACCTTTTTCAGCACTTTGTTCTGGCTCTCTGCCTCCGTTTGGTTTGCATCTGTAAAAGCCCTTTCTTACATCTTGCTTTCTTTTTGCACGGTTAGGGTGGAGCTGGGAAAAATGTTTTTGTGCTCCAGTTCCTGTCAAGATAGGTTGGGGAGTTGAAAGGCTGAATAGAATGGACAGTTCCTGGGAATGGCTTTAAAGAGCAATAGGCGGGTCTGCTTGCTGCTGTATTTGGATGCCTCCTCTGGGATGTTCAGCACAGAACCGTGGGTGTTCCACTGCTAGCTGATTAAGAATAAAGCAATGGATGAAGCTGGCATTCGAAAGGAATAGAAAGTCTCTGCCATGGTATGTAGGATTAGGATAAGGTCTGTTCTTGCCTTTTTGGACTGATTTTTTTTTTACAATGTTTTTCTATCTAGGGAAGCAGAAATGTAACTTTTTTTCTGGATTTGCGTTTTTTGTGGCAGTACAGAAGTAGACGTTAGAAAACAAAGCTGTTCACTGAGCAGCATCAATGCTCTGGGTGTTTCTGGTTTAGAATATAGAATCTGTCCCAGATATTTTAAGGGATTACATTTGAAACCGTAAGCAGGGAAAAAGTATATGATTAAAGTAGATGAACGCACACATCTAATATTGAAGATGAAAGCTATGCATCTTCAGCTCTGAGGAGTTTAATAAGAAGTGAACAGCACACCCTGAAGAGTGACTTATTGTTCTTGTAAAACAGATATGTGTTAATGGAAACATAGAGCTTCTGATTTTAGTTTTAACTGCTAAACTCCAATAAAATACCCCCGATGCAAATAAATAATATAGGTGTGTGTTAGAGAAACAATGGAAAAACACTACTTCCCCTTTCTCATCCCTCTTTTACCTACCCTGTATCATCCACTTTTATTAGCATCTTTTCCATGCTAATCACCCCTCTGCACAGCCAGAAAAGGTACCCAATAGTATCTGTGGCCACAAAGACACAAGTAAATACCAATTTTTGGTACTCATAAAGGAATCTTAATTAGCTTGAAAACAAACACCTAATTTACAATTTATAGACACTTAAAATCAGAAGCCCTTAACATAACCGATCAAAAAAGGAACTGTTTAATTGCGTAACTGGAGGTTTTCAGCATCATAGGCACCTATTAAGTTCTTGCTTTGTTTTTACTACTATTACTCGTCACTTCTGTAGTACTACTTGATATATGCAGCACTGTACAAAAACACAAGCAACTGTCCCTTTTTGGTAATGCTTATAATCAAGACAAACATACAGGGCAAAAGAGACTTAGAGAATTTCATTCATTAAGAAAATGGTTAAAATCAGTAAAGGCTGTAAGTGATAATTGTGGGTTAAGATTCAAAAGCAGCTTCCAAAAAGGTGGGTTTTTAGACTAGATTTGAATAAGGAGTGTAGGAAGTGATAAGAGTAGAGGTAGTGAGGAGCTGCAAAGTGAAGGCTGTTGAAGGTAAGAGGAGCTTGAAATATATTTAGAAAGTTATATTCTGCTGATTCACGGTTCTCATTGGATTACAACAAACATACACAATGCAATACAATACTAACAAAACAAATCATCATACAAGATGAAAAACAGAATTTAAAAAGGCAAAAACAAAAGAAACAATCACTGCTGGCTAACAAAACCCCAGATCCTAACTGTAGATATGCATTGTGAAACTGCATCAGTCAGGAAAGGCAAGCGAATACAAGTGTGCCTTCAGCAGTTTCCTAAATCGCAGCAAGTCTGCTTCCACAGGATCGGCAATACTAAACATTTGTTCCCTGGACTCAACAAGATAGGCATATTTGAAGGAAGGAACTAAGATTTTTGGAGATGAATGTAGGGAACATAGTGGCTGGTATCTCTTTACTGCAAACTTAAGACAAGCATGAGCAAGATCATGAGCCTTAAAAACTATAAGCAAGATCTTAAAGCATACCTGCCAGATAACCAGTAGCCAATGCAAGTTGGCTAACTGAGGAGAGAGATGCTCCAGAAATCAGCTGTGTCACAGAATTTTGTATGGGTGAGGTTATAGGAGTGACGTAACTATTGAAAGATATGTTACACATCTGAATTTTGGCTAGATTGTAGTGGATAAAGATGGTTTATTTTATTTATTTATTTTAGTGATATTTTTTATATACCGCGGCACGTGTAAAACATCACCTCGGTTTACAATAAACAAATTAGCAACAGGCTTTACAGACAATATGAAATTAATGTGGACATAATAATAATCATTTTAAGAACTATTTAAGAACAAAACATCTGTGAGGAGCAGGTTTCAGTAGTCTAAGTGGAAGGTAATGAGAGTGGATAAAGGTTCTGGTGGTGTGTTCAGAAAGGGAAAAGAATTTGGTGGTGATATAGAGAAAAAAAAATGACACATTTTAGCAGTGTTCTGGATATTTGTAGAGAAGGGGAAAGGAATAAAAATGATCTCAAGGTTATACCCTGAAGGGGACTGGGAGGATGGTAGTATTACCCACAGAAATAGAGAGAGGGAAAATGGTTGGTTTTTTTTTGGGGGGGGGGGGGGGGATGAGTTCTGTCTTGGCCATGTTGAATTTAAGGTTTCAGTGCATTGTCAGAGGTAGCCTGAGATTTGAGACTGACTACTGATGGAATTTCTGGTATGTAGAGAGAAACCTGGGCATTATCAGTATAAAGGTGGTATCAAAAGCTATGTGAGGAGCTCAGAGCACTAAAGAGAAGAGGGCCTAGGACAGAGCCTTGAGGCACACTAACAATGGGATGTTGGTAGAGGAAGGTTTACCAGAGGACAAACTAGAATTGATGGGGGAGGTAAGACTAGAATTGATGTGACATAGTAACATAGTGAATGATAGGCAAAGACCAATAAGGTCTATCCGATCTGCCTACAGTTTGATTTATTTATTCTAATTAGAGTAGCAGCTGCCGCTCCGTGCAGGCTATCCTCAAGCAGCAATATATACTTTAGGTGTAATAGAAAAGTTACCCCATTTCTTCATAAGATATGCCATACTGGGTCAGACCAAGGGTCCATCAAGCCCAGTATCATGTTTCCAACAGTGGCCAATCCAAATCGCAAGTACCCAAACATTAGTCACAAGCTACTATTGCTTATTAATTGCTGTCATAGCAGTTCATGGATTTTTCCTCTAGGAACTTATCCAAACCTTTTTTTAAACCCAGTTACACTTACTGCTGTAACCGCATCCTCTGGCAACGAATTCCAGGGCTTAACTATGCGCTGAGTGAGAGAGAATTTTCTTTGATTTGTTTTAAATTAGCTACTTGCTAACTTCATGGAGAGTACCCCCTGTTCCTTCTATTATGAGTGTAAATAACCAATTTACATTAACTTGATCAAGTCCTTTCATGATTTTGTAGACCTCTATCATATCCCCCCCTCAGTCGTCTCTTCTCCAAACTGAACAGCCCTAACTTTAGCCTTTCCTCACAGGGAAGCTGTTCCATGCCCCTTATTTTGGTCGCCCTTCTCTGCATTTTCTCCAGTGCAGCTATATCCTTTTTGAGATGCAGTGACCAGACCTGCATACAGTGTTCAAGGTGCAGTCTCACCATGGAGTGATAGACTTTGACATCCTCAGTTTTATTTTCCATTCCCTTCTTAATTCCTAACATTGTTTGCTTTTTTGATCACTGCAGTACACGTCTTCTCTAGCCAGCAGGGATCCTTTGAATTCTATTACCAAAATCTAAATAAGAACTATATCAAGGACCAAGTGGTGATAAAAGGTGTCAAAAGCAACAGGTAGGGTAAGGCTTGAGTTAAGGACTCTGGTGTAATTGTAAACAGGTCATTGGACACTTTGTCAAGTATTGTTTTTGTGGAATATAGAGGGTGAAAACCTGATTGAAGTGGACTGAGAATGACTTGAGATGAAAAAGTTGACAGCAAAGGTAACAGTACCTTTGAATAATTTGGATACAAAAGAGAGGTGCATGGGATAATAGATAAGTAGGGTCCGGTGAGGGTTTGAGGAGTGTTGTGATGACTGGGAACAATTGCAGTGGAAAGTAATAAGAGGGCATGACAGATGAAAGGGATGACTGCAGGGGGAATGGAACTGGGTGGGAATGCGGTCAGAGGAACAAGATGAGTTTGAAGTAGAAGAGAAGAAGATGGGTAGTTTCCTCCTGTGATTTCAGAAAGCGTAGTGTGGTAGGGACCAAACGGGCCGATACAGCATAGTGCGCTCCGGCGGAGCACACTGTTAACCTGCGTTTGGACGCACGTTTTCCAAACCTGCGTTTGGATGCATGTTTTCGACGCGCTAGCTTTACTCCTTATTCAGTAAGGGATAATAGCATGTCAAACGCGCGGCCATCTCCCCCCCCCCCCCCCCCCCCCCCGAAACTAGCGCCTGCAACATGCAAATGCATGTTGATGACTCTATTATTTATTCCCGCGCGATTCAGTAAGTAAAATGTGCAGCCAAGCCTTCCCAAAGGTAGGCATTAATTTCTGCCAGCACCGGGAAAGTGTACAGAAAAGCAATAAAAACTGCTTTTCTGTACACCCTCAGACTTAATATCATGGCGATATTAAATCGGAGGTCCCAAAAGTAAAAAAAAAAATTAAAAAAAATAAAAAATTAAAAAAAAATTTTTAAATTGGCTCGTGGGTTGAAAACCGGATGCTCAATTTTGCCGGCGTCCAGTTTCCGAACCCGTGGCTGTCAGCGGGTTTGAGAACCAATACTGGCAAAATTGAGTGTCGGCTGTCAAACTCGCTGACAGCCGCCACTCCTGTCAAAAGAGGCGCTAGGGACGCGCTAGTGTCCCCAGCGCCTCTTTTACCGCGGGCCCTCATTTGAATACTAAATCGCGAGCACAGGAGAGTGGCCTGTGTGCACGCCGGGAGAGTGGGCGCTCGCCCGCGACTTTTACTGTATCGGCTCGACGGGGAGAGTAATGGAAAGGTGGAGGTATTGGTGACCTGGCTGAAAACTGTCTTATTTTTTTTAACCTTGTTATTGAAGTAGTCAGCCTTAGTCTAAGCAAATTTATTTATTTAAAATCTTTTCTATACCGTCTAGCTACGTTCTTTTATAACAAAATTCATTCTATTCTAACGCGATTTAAGTTATATTCTACTCCTTCACACACCAACCAAGCTACTTCAGCCACTCAAGATAAATCTGAAGCAAAGCTATCTAATCTTGAGATCACTACGGGAATCGAAGTTGAGTCAATTCTAAAGAAAATGAAACCAGCTTTCCACCCCACAGACATCCTACCCACTAAGACTCTTCTTTCAATACGGTCTACAATAGCAAAACCTATTGCAAAGATTATTAACAAATCTATCACCACAGGCATAATTCCCTCTACACTCAAACATGCTATTATAACTCCAATGATAAAAAAATCTAATCTAGATTCATCTGATCCAGCAAACTTTCGACCAGTATCTAACCTACCCTTTCTTTCAAAAATTATGGAAAGAGTCATCAACAAACAACTAACTGACTATTTAGATGATCATCAAATACTCTTCCCCTCCCAATATGGGTTCAGAAAGTACCATAGCACGGAAACGCTTTTAATATCACTTTCAGAGGTGCTTCTAAAAGCTTTAGATGCTGGTAAATCATATCTCATTGCCCTCCTTGATATATCAGCTGCATTCGACACTGTAAATCACAACACCCTCATTATCCGCCTCTCTGAAATAGGTATCTCTGGATCGGCTCTTCTATGGTTTCAGTCTTTCCTGAGCAACAGAACTTACAGTGTTAGATGTGGTCAAAGTGAATCCAAGCCAAGAAACCTCTCTCAAGGAGTACCCCAAGGATCCTCTCTCTCCTCCACATTATTTAATGTTTACCTTACACCATTATGCCGGTTACTTTCTAAATTGGGTCTTCAACACTTCATCTATGCAGATGACGTTCAGATACTCATACCTATTACCAGCACAATCACAAATGCCCTGAGCACCTGGAAGGCAGCTTTATTGGAAATTAAATCAATCCTCACAAACAACCAATTGGCTATCAATACCAATAAAACTGAGCTTATCATAATTTCACCTCCAAAAAATACATCAATTATTAACTCTGGTACTACACAAGACATCTCCACTATATCACAGCAAGTATGCAGCCTTGGTATCATCATTGACAGCAATCTCTCGTTTAAAAAATTCATCGCGGATACGGTTAAAAATGGTTTCTTTAATCTACACACGCTCAAACGTATTAAACCTCTTTTGTACCAATACGACTTCCGCACAGTCTTGCAGGCAACTATTTTGTCGAAGATTGATTACTGCAACGCTCTGCTTCTGGGTCTGCCTAAAGCTACAATTCAACCTTTGCAAATGTTGCAAAATGCAGCTGCCCGCATTATCACCGACACAGGCCGACACGAACACATTACCCCAGCACTTCAGTCCTTACACTGGCTACCAGTGGCTTCCAGGATAATATATAAATCTATGACGCTGATACACAAAGCCACTCAAAACAGAGATATGCACTGGTTCAATGATCATTTACAATTCAACACTTCATCCCGCCCAACGAGATTCCAGCATTTAGCCAAACTAAAGATCCCAGCACCCAATCTGACTAGACTTTCTAGTACAAAAGAACGGTCATTCATCATTGCTGGATCAACAATATGGAACTCCATGCCCTCTGAACTACGCCAAGAAATTTGTCACAAAAAATTTTAACAAAACCTTAAAACCTGGCTATTTAAAAAAGCCTACTATTTATGATCTGAGTCTTATACCATTCTTCTCCATTTCCACAGTCTCTTATATTTTGATTATATTCTTTTAATACAAAGTTATACATGGTTTTGTATTTGTTCAGTTTCTATGTTATATTGTAAAGCGCAATGCTGAATTATTGTTTTAATGTAAACCGAGGTGATGTTACTTACGTACCCCGGTATATAAAAATCTGCAAATAAATAAGTGGGTGCCATCACAACGGTTCACAATAGGGCACAAACACTATGTTGTCTAAAGTGTCTAGAATTCTAACTCTCTTAAACAGGTGCCATCAAAAATACTGTAACATAATATCATAACTACTATTTGAGTGTTATAAGTCATGTCCAGTTTTTCTAACTCCGTTATAAGATTGGTGTTGCTTAACTCTAGTTCTTTGTTGCTTAAAATAAAAGAAGAATTTAGAATATAGAAATTAAGACACACTTTAAGAAGAAAGGTGTGTGTGTGTGTGTGGAGTTTGCCTGACCGCAACTAACATTTCTCTGGGTTCTACTCTCAATTCTCTTTGTGGAATGCTTGCTTAAATAGCCATGTTTTTAGATTTTTTTTTCTGAATGTTTTGATGTCTCTTTCCAATCTGATTTCCACCGGCATGGTGTTCCATATTATAGGTCCTGCTAGGGATAGGGCCCTGTCCCTTACTTGTGTTAATCTGGCCGTCTTAACTGACGGAATAGTTAGCAGTGCTTTGTTTGCTGATCTTAGATTTCTGTGGGGGGTATGTACGCGGAGGGCTGTGTTCAGCCACTCTGCTTTTTCGTCGTGTATTAATTTATGAATGGTGCATAAAATTTTGTATTGTATTCTTTGTTCAATGGATAACCAGTGTAATTCTATTAAGGTTTCAGTGATATGGTCTTTTACTTTTCCCAGTTAAAATTCTTGCCGCTGTATTTTGTAGAATCTGTAATGGTCTTATTGTGGTGTATGGCAGGCCCAGTAGGAGGGCATTACAATAGTCTGTACTGGAAAAGATTAAGGCTTGTAAGACTGATCGGAAGTTGGTGGGCGTTAGTAGTGGTTTTAATCTTCTGAGAGTCAAAAGTTTGGCATATCCTTCTCTTACTTTTTGAGATATGTTGTTTCATACTTAGTTCTGGATCGATTATCACTCCCAGGTTTCTTACTTTCTCAGCTAGATGTATTTTTTGGTTGTTGAGTGTGATTGGGTTCTGCATGATCGTTATGTTTTGTGAAGGAGGAAGGGTAGAAGGCAAAGACGGTTTCAGGAGTGAATTAAGAATGGAAAAGAGATAATGATTGTTAGATGCAAGTTTGTTAGAAGGATGTAGTAGACTTGTTTGGCAAGTGCAATAGCAGCCTGGAAGGATGAACTTGAAATGTACGGGACTCTACATGGGCACAAGATTTTAGCCAGAGATGCTCTGCAGAGTGGGTTCAGGAGTGTAGGATGTAAATTCTGGGAATGAGCCAAGGCTAGGATTTGGTGCATCTTACTTGATGGGAAAGTAGACTGGAAAGATCCTCTAAAGAAAGGGAGAGTAAGGTATTAGAAGAAGAAACTGCCTCATCAATTTACTCAAATACTATTTCAAATTAGTGGTTCAGGCCTCAGTGCTACCCACTATGGACTATTGTAATACCATCTATCTTGGGCTCCCTGATTCATTATTAAAACCTTTGCAATTACTTCTAAATTCTATAACTCTGCTGGTTAGTGGAACTTACCGCACAGACCGTCATCCTGACCCTTTATCTTCAGTGGTTATCAGTTTGCTTTAGGGTCCAATCCAAAATCGTGTTTCTTACCCATAAGCTTCTTAGTATTTCCTCCTTACCTTGAATGCATTTTTAAAGAATCTATCAACCCACCAGATATCTTAGATCTCAACAAAGGGGTCTTTTAGAAGTTCTTTCAGTGTGGCTGGTGAGATTGTCGGTGAGTAGAGTGCTTTTTCAGTGGCAGCATCCACCACGTGGAACACCATTCCAGCAACTTTGAGATTAATGGAGTGTACCAAGAAATTTAAGTCAGAGTTAAAATCGTTTTTGATAAATTTATTACTTAGTAAAATTATGCCCTAATTTAAAATCTTGCACCTTAGTTGGACTTTAGGTGCTTGAACAGCTTATATTTGTCTTGTTTTCTCTTTTTTGCTGTTTTTGCGTGTTAATACTGCAAATTGCTCAGCTTGCACATGTAGTGATTAGGACATTTTAATAAATACAAATACTCCTGGGAGAATTCTGTGCAAAAAAAGACACATTCTGTCTATATTTAAAAATTCTGCAGACATTTTGTTCAAATACAATATAATCATGGACTTTGAGTAATTAATTTATAATGCAGTACAGAAAAAAGTTATTACCCAAGATACAGAATTTTCCCATCATAAGGGCTGGTCTCTCCAGATTGCTCTTGCCTTCTCCTTTGCTCAATGACCTTCCCCATATTTGATTGCGACTTCTTGGGTCAGACCCCCACTTTACTCTCTGCCCCCCCCCCCCCCCCCCCCCCACGGTTGATTACCCCCTCTCTTCCATTTCTCCTACGAGCTTTCTCTGCTCCACCTCCATTCTCTCTTCCCCTCCTCCTTCAGAAACTCCTCTGACTTTCTTTGCCTTACCCATGTCCTTCTAATTCTCTCACCTCCTCCCAGCAAGACCTGCAGCTTTCTCTCTTCCCCCTTCCACAGGCTTGGATGCCTCCCCCCCCCCCCCCCAGCTCTTCTGACAGAAAGCCTTAGTAGTCTGATGTACCAAAAATGACAAGAGGCATGTGACACTATATAGACTAACCAATTTATTGAAGCATGAGCTTTTGAGGACAGCTTTGCATCTCTGCACTTGCGCCCCCCCCCCCCCCCCCACCATAGCAAGCCTGTCTAGTTTCTCACTCTGGCTCCCCTCTACAAGGCTTCAACTTCTATCCAGTTCTTTTCTCTGCCACCAGTTTTTTCCCTGTACCTAGCAAGATTTCTTAGTTTTCTCTTGTCTACCATCCCCTCTTTAGCAATACCTCTAGTTCTCTTACCTTCCCCCAAGTTTGCTGGCTACCTCTTGTTCAGGCTCCACCAGAACTCCCCCAATGGAACCCTCTTTGTTCGGGTCTCGTAGGCCAAAGTAGATTCTGGGGCCTCTTCTTTTGCAGCCTGTGTAAGCCAACACTGACTTTCCCAACTCTTGTGGTCCATGTAGGCCAGCCTACCATTGTTCCTTTCTTGCTTCCAGCTGATAGAGATGCTATTCCTTCCTCTCTTCTAGCCCATGCAGGTCTCCATTTCTGTTGCTGTTACATCTGGTCCCTGTACCTTATTCTATGGGGCAAATGTATAATTCTGCACAGGAGAGGAATTGTGCAAATTTCTTCCAGGAGTAAATAATGTAGTGGAGGAGAGGAGAGATGAGACAGCAGTGTAGATTTTTATTTTTTTTTTATTTAATACATTTATATACCGTTTCACCAAATGCTAGAAATGACCGAAGCGGTTTACAATATTTTCAAAAAAATTTAAAAAAGTAAGTTTTTATAGTAAATAAAATAAAAACGGATATGAAATAAAACTTACTAACTAAAATAATAAAAACCAAAATTACATTAAAACAACATGATCAAATCCAGTAAACCAAAAATTAAAAAAAATGGATGTAACTTTACATTAAGTTATAAAAGAAACAAACACTACAGTTTGCAAACTTATTTGATATTAGGTTGACAGCTAAACGACTAACCTTTCTAAGTAGTATCTAAGGTACTGAAGGCTTCTTTGAAAAAATGAGTTTAAGGCTTTTTAAAATTCTTTTTTATTATAAATTTGCCTTAAAGGGTCAGGCAAGGTGTTCCACAATATGAGTCCTGCAACTGAGAATGCTCTATGTCTGGTAACGTTTAAGGCGGCCTTTTTTACTGAGGGGACTTCTAGGAGATTCTTCCTTTTGATCTAAGATCCCTAGGAGGTTTATAAATTCTGAGTTCGGAACAGAGCCAGGTAGAATCGATATTGTTTAGTAGCGAGTGAATAAGATTAAGAATCTTGTATTTTATTCGATACTTTACTGGCAACCAATGTAATTTCTGTAAAACTGGGGAAATGTGTTGCCTCATCAGAGTAGCTGTAAGTAGTCTCGCTGCAGAATTTTGAATAATTTGAAGCGGTTTAATGGTAGATTCGGGTAAGCCTAAATATAGGCCATTACAGTAGTCTATACCAGAAAGAATCAAGGCTTGCAAGACAGATCTAAAATCTGGACAAGACTGTGTGGAAGGGTGGTTACTTTGAAAGTTATCAAATGAGGGACTGAGATGGAGAAATTCTTAGAGCAAGCAGTTTGAAGAGGACTAGGTCAAGACAGTGGCCATGCTAGTGAATATGGGTGGTAAAGAAGAGCTGAATGTCAAATTAGGTCATTTCTATGCTGGTGTACTAGAATCTATTAGCCCTCCCTTATGGATCTAGTGAGAGAAGGAATGGTTTCTAGGTTGATTATTATTAGCACTACCAGAAAGCATGTGCTGACGGGTCCACTGAAAGACTTAAGTAGATCCCTGGAAGTGGGAGTGGTGCTGCAAGATTGGAAAAGTGCACTTGTGGTCCCTCTTCACAAAGGTGGTACCTTGGATCAGTGTATCCTCAATTGCTACCCTTGTTCGTTGTCCATCAGGGGTACCAATTCAACCAGTTGGGTGTTCTGCCAGATTGCCCTCCATGCCCATATTGGTGTGCTGGTAGTGCATCAGCAGGAACTACTAACGGAGCTCTCCTCCCTCTTATTGGTCAGAGCGGTTGAGCCCATACCACCAAGGCAAAGAGGGCGTTGATTCTACTCCAGGTACTTCCTAATACCAAAGGGGCGGATTTTCAGAGCCCTGCTCGCCTAAATCCACCCAAAACCGGGCGGATTTAGGCGAGCAGGGCCCTGCGCGCCGGTAAGCCTATTTTACGTAGGCCTACCGGCGCGCGCAGAGCCCCGGGACTCGCGTAAGTCCCAGGGTTCTCCGAGGGGGGCGTGTCGGGGGCGGTCCCGGTCGTCGCAGCGTTTTCGGGGCGTGTCGGCAGCGTTTTGGGGGCGGGTACAGGGGCGTGGCTACGGCCCGGGGCGGCCCGGGGGCGTGGCCGCGCCCTCCATACCCGCCCCCAGGTCGCGACCCCGACAAAGGTAAGGTGGGGGCTTAGACAGGGCCGGGTGGGTGGGTTAGGTAGGGGAAGGGAGGGGAAGGTGAGGGGAGGGCAAAAGGAAGTTCCCTCCGAGGCCGCTCCGATTTCGGAGCGGCCTCGGAGGGAACGGGGGTAGGCTGTGCGGCTCGGCGCGCGCCGGCTATACAAAATCGATAGCCTTGCGCGCGCCGATCCAGGTTTTTAGCAGATATGCGCGGCTCCGCGCGTATCTACTAAAATCCAGCGTACTTTTGTTTGCGCCTGGAGCACAAACAAAAGTAGGCCTATTCACGGAGTATGAAAATCTGCCCCAAAGAGAATAGGAGGACTCTCTCATCCTAGACTTGAGGGCTTTGAAGTTTCTAAAAAACAAAAAAGTTGGTTTCCCTTGGCACCTTGATATCCCTTTTGCAAAAAGGGGGCGGACTATGCCCCCTTGATCTAAAGGACGCATACACCCATATCGAAATCTTCACAAGAAGTATCTCAGATTTGTGGTGGGAAAACATTTCCAGTACCAGGTGTTGCCGTTCAGGCTTGTGTACACCCCATGGGTCTTCACAGAATGCCTGACCATGGTGGTGGTGCACTTTTGCGGACTGAAAGTGGATGTTTTCCTGTGTCTAGACGATTGGCTAGTCGAGCACATCTCGGGCAGGGGCCACCAGATTCATGTGCTTGATCATTCGGGTGTTGGAGTCACTAGAGTTTGTTCTCAACTACCAATGTCCCATTTCAGTCCAACACCTCAACTTGATTTCATAGGAGTCCTGCTATATACAGCTTGGGCAGTCACATTGGCAACCATTGCAGCAGAGGTTCAACAGAGCCAGCAGGTATCAGCCTGTCGCATGTTGTCTGTTGGGGCACATGGCCGCAACTCTCCATATCACTCCCTTGGCACACTTGCACATGCGCAAAGCCCAATGGACCCTGAGGTCACAGTGGCATCAGGCCATTTTGAGCCTCTGGGGGATTGCATCCGAGTCACCCAGTCTCTCGGGGTCTCCTTGTCCTGGTGGTGGGTACTTTCCAATCTGGAACAGGGGATTTTCTTTCAGTCTCCTTACTAAAATTGTACAAACCACAGATGCATCCACCCTGGGGTGGGGAGCTCATGTGGATGGGCTTGGCACCCAGGGCCTGTGATCTGCTCAGGAACATTCTTGTCAAATCAACTTCCTGGAGCCCAGGGTGATCAGGTATATGCAGTATGGGCTTTCAGAGATTGGCTGTCCAACAAAGTTGTCCTGATCAGACCAACATCCAAGTAGTGGTATGTCAACAAGCTGGGAGGCACGGAATCATACCTCCTGGGTCAGGAAGCGGTCCAGATCTGGTCATGGGCCCTGTTTCATGGGATGGTGCTCAGGGCCATGTATCTGGCCGGGACTGAGAGCATAGTAGCGGACAGGCTGAGTTGAGCCTTTAGACCCATGTGGTCCCTGGATCAGAGAGCAGCGAATCTGATATTCTGCTTCTGGGGGAGCTAGGTCGTAGATCTGTTCACATCCCCCAGAAACAGGAAGGTACCTCTGTTCTGCTTCCTGTACAGGTCAGACAGCCTGTTCCACCATTGGTGCAAGGATCTTCTGTATGCATATCTTCTGATTGTCTTGAAGCTTCACGAGGACAGAGGGACTATGACAAGACAGGTCTGGTTTCCACTCCTACGGGAGTTGTCCTTCCGGAAACAGATCAGATTTCATCACGGAAGATTGGGGCAATTTGTGGCATCCTAACCTCCAGGCTCTATCGCTCACAGCCTGGATGTTGAGAGATTAATCCTGCAACTGCTTGATCTTTCTGAAGATGTCTTTCTGGTCTGGTGGCTTCTGGAAACCCTTCTACTAGAATGTCTTATTGACTGAAGTGGAGGAGGTTTTTTCTGTGGTGTGAGCAGAAGGCCCTAGATCCATTCTCCTGCCCTACACAAAAACTGCTTGATTATCTTCTTCACCTATCGGAGGCTGGCTTAAAACCAACTCCGTCAGAGTTCATCTTAGTGCAATTGATACATACCACTATGTGTAGATGGTCTGCCCATTTCTGAACAGCCTATTGTACATTTCTTGCGAGGCCTGCTTCAATTGAAGCCTCCCCTAAGGCCTTTCGCTGTGACTTGGGACCTCAATGTGGTGTTAGCTCAGTTGATGAAAGCGCCTTTCGAACTGCTGCACACCTGTGATCTGAAGAACTTGACCTGGAAGGTCATAGTTTTGGTGTCTGTCACTTCAGCACGCAGGGTCAGGAAGCTCCAAGCCTTAGTGACTTATCCACTTTACACTAAGTTGGTTTTTTTTTTCGTGACAGAGTGGTCTTGTGTACACACCCTAAGTTCCTGCCCTAAGATGGTGACTGATTTCCATCTTAACCAATCAATTGTCTTGCCAGTTTTCTTTCTCAGACCCCTATTTGTTCTAAGGCGAATGAGCACTGCACAGTTTGGACTGCAAGCGAGCCTTACCTTTTACCTGGAGTGGACAGAAGCCCATAGATGGTCCACCCAACTTTTTGTTTCTTTTGATAAGAATAGGTTGGGTGTTGCTGTTGCCAAGCAGACACAATCTGCTAGCCAACTGTATAGTATCTCCTATTATGCACAGGCAGGACTGCATCTTGAGGTCCATGTCAAGTCTCATTGTCAGAGCCATGGCAGTGTTGGTGACCCGGAACCTGTTTGAGGTGTAGAACCGAACTCTCCCAACCAAGGGCCTGTTGTTTGGATTCAGGCTGCCTCCCACTCTGCTACAAGCAGCACTGGTGGTGTGCCTGTTGGCACCTAGTGGGGTATCTGTAGGTCCCCAGTATTCAAGGTGTGGTCTCACCATGGAGCAATACAGAGGCATTATGACATTTTCCATTTTATTAACCATTCCCTTCCTAACATTGTTTGCTTTTTTGACTGCTGCAGCACACTGAGCTGACTATTTTAATGTATTATCCACTATGATGCTAGATCTTTTTCCTGGGTCGTAGCTCCTAATATTGGAACCTAACATTGTATAACTACAGCAAGGGCTATTTTTCCCTATATGCAACACCTTGCACTTGTCCACATTAAAATTAATCTGCCATTTGGATGTCCAATCTTGCAAGGTCCTTCTGTAATTTATCACAATCTGCTTGTCCCATTCTGGATCTCAAGGGTGTTAACCATCTGTGGGTGATGCATTTTCTCATGGAGACTTGGTGATATTGGCTGTACAGTCAGGAAAATTTGTGATCTCTTTGGGCCTGTCCGAGGCGTATCTTCATATTCCGATTTGACTTGAGCATGAACGCTTTCTGCAGTTCACAGTTCTAGGACACCATTATCAGTTTTGGGCACTGTCTTTTGGTCTGGCGACCGCTCCCAGGACCTTTTCCATGGTAATGGTAGTAATTGTGGCAGAATTGAGGATGGGATCCTAGTACACCTGTATTTGGAAGACTGGCGGAATCACTCCTCTGGTTTCTGGCACACAGGGATTTGTTGCAGGGTCCTATTCTTCAAGAAGATCCAAATTGATTTTCGTCTTACAGTATGGCCCTTGAAAGGGCTCACTTGCTGAAACATGGATTCTCTGCGGCAGTGAGTTCCACTTTGCCGTGAGCTAGAAAGTTTACCACTTCTATGGCCTATGTGTGGGTTTGGCAAGTGTTTTGAGGCTTGGTGTGAGGATCAAAGTACTCTTCCTTGTTCAGTCAAGATCCTGCTCATTTTGGTATCTTTGCAGGATGGCTTGAGTAAAGGTTTGGCAGTTCATTCCTTAAAGGTACAAGTAGCGGCTCTCGCCTGTTTCAGAGGTCAGGTAAATGGAGGATCCTTGTTGGCTCATCCTGATGTGGCTTGTTTTCCGAAAGGAGTGAAACATCTTCGTCCTCCCTTGGGGTTTCCAGTTCACTTATGGAGTCTTAATTTGGTATTTGATTTCTTAGTGAGCCCTACGTTTAGACTGATGCATAATCTGAACTTGTGATTACTGACCTTGAAAATGGTGTTTCTTGTGGCAATTTGTTCTGCATGTAATTTTTCTGAACTGCGGCCTTGTCTTGCCAGAAGCCATTCCTCCGGATGACTCCAGGAGTGGTACAGCTATAATACTGTTCCTTCTTTTCTATCTAAGGTAGTCCCTGACTTTCCCTCATCAGTCCATCTCCCTGCCCTCTCTGGACAAAGAAAAAGTTGTAGAGGAGTATAGTCTGTTGTGACCCTTAGATGTCTAGAGACATATTGTCCGGTATCTGGAGGTTACTAAGCCTTTGTGGAAGACGGAATGCCTGTTTGCCTTTCATGGCAGTACTAGGCAGAGAGCTGGCCTCACGGGCTACCATAGCTCACTAGATTAAGGAGGTAGTCATGTCTGCTTATGTTGATGTTGGGATTCATTCCACTAGAACTCAAGCGGTGTCATGGGCAGAAGTGAAGTTGTCTCCTGTTGACATTTGCCGAGCTGTAGAGTAGTCCTCGTTACATACTTTTTCCAGGTATTATCATTTGGATGTGCAAGCCTGGGAGGACACAGCCCTTGTACGTGTGGCTTTTGACTGGACCGTGGGCAGCCTCCCATCCCATTCGGGAGTAGCTTGGGTACCTCCCACTTGTTCTAATTTCATCTGACTGGACGTTAAGAAATGAGAAATTACTTTTACCTGAATTTCCTTTTCTTTAGGACAGTCAGAAGAATCCAGCTTCCCTCCCTTGGCTGCCGAATGGTTGTTTTATGGTGGTCCTACATGATTGTGTTATAGGGATTACTGGTTAGTGTTCATCCAGTCCTTAGACTAGTGTTAATACATTCTTGTCTGAGCTCAGTGTGCCTGGCTGGATATTGAAATGGTTATCTGTTTAATCAAGTTTTGCTAGTCTGTCCACAGTTGTTTTTGAGGAGAGTACTGGTAGGCTGATATCACTGCAGGGGTATATATACTGTGACGTCAGTTTGCTCGGACTCCATCTGTTGGTAGTTCATAACCCACTTGTTCTGGATTCATCTGACTCTTTAAAGAAAAGAAATTTATCAGGTAAGTAGTAACTTCTCATCCTGTAGTGCTTGAACACCTATTACAGGTAAACAACTCTGCTTACCCTTATAAGGCTTGGGGTTAACTGCACAGAGTGGCAGTTACTACCCTTGAGAGAAACATGGGGGTGTCTTGCAAGGAGCGGCAGATACTAAGAACCTTGTTGGACAGACTGGATAGGCCATCAGGTCCTTTTTTGTTGTCATTACTATGTTATGTTACTATGCTATATCTGTGATTTATCTGGGAGCAGAGAGAACCGAATTCCACTAAATTATACTGCAATATTGGGGCATGGCTGAACACAATGACTTACATTTTTTCAAATCATAACATTTGTAAACACTTTGTCTCTTGAGTACTGTGATGGTCCTGGTGGAAGGCTCTGTGTAATTGCTGTGCTAAAATATTTTATATCCAGTCGATTAAATCACTTTATTTCCAAATTCTTATAGTTCTTATTTATTTAAGGATTTTTATATACTGTGGTTCGTTAGCAAACATCACCTCGGTTTACAGAGAACATTAAATTAGCAACAAGCTTTACAATCAATATTAAATTATAGCGAAACAAGTTTGTAAACGATAATAATGTAACTTATACATTAGGATAATACACGATAAAACTCAATACATCCAAGGAGGTGTAGGGTACTGGAGGATCAAAAATATCAGTATAGAAATAGTATAGAAAAATATCAGTATAGAAATAGTTCTCCCTTAAGTCTTTCTTCTCACATAGACCAAAGAAATGTAATGACCTAGACAATAGATTATGATGCATATTTCACTCTGAAAATTGGCAAAAGATATTCAGTTACTGGAAAATCTGTAAGACTTAGAATTTGGTTATCTTGGCATTATACACAACATTCATTTAAGTAGCTCCCTTCATTATTCATCCAGCCTTTTATTTTGTTTGATTTGTTCTCCTTGGACAAGCAGGGTTGAACTAGCTATCGCACATGGGGTGACATCATTCGGCACAGAATAGACATATGTCTTTAGCTCAGAACCTTTACTACAGAGCATATGCGGGAATTCCCATGTATGCAGCCTCATGAGCCTCTCGGTCTTTTGCAGGCTGATGCAATAAGACGTGCATAAAAATGTGCATCCAAACTGGGGCCTGTCCTTTTTTTTTTGTGTGCCCAGCCACTGCTCCTGAGCACCTGATGCTATGTTTAAATGAGGTGGTATGTTACAAGGGACGTGCTAGAGTGAAATGAGATATGCCTAGGGTGCACAGGAGACATGGCTGTGCGCTTACGGATGCTCAATACAGTTGCTATGGGCACACAACGAATTAATGTAATGGATTGATTACAAAAAAAAATCTTTTCTGGATGCACAGTATACACGCACAATAGCAAGGGACGAAATCGGCCTGCAGCATATATATTGTGCGTCCAGAAATTTTTTTTTTTTTTTGTGGTAATCTATCAATTTCATTAATTCTTTAATATTAATTACCAAAAGCAGTAGATCTGTTCTCTGTAGTTCCTCCTCTGTGAAGGAACCACAGAAAACAATATTGGATTTTTTTATAAGCCCATGACTTGCGGAAAGATTTAATGCCAGCTCCAGGGCTGGCATTAAATTTGCCACGTTGAAAAGTGTGCGTTGGGTGCCTGGGGATTTACTGCTTCAGTGGGTAATAGCTACATGTGACGAACACTATAAAACTATACAGGACACGTTAATCCTCTTATTACGTCCAGTGTTAGTCTGGTGCGTCAAACACGTGTCCAACCGCTGGCTAACCTGTGTGCTAGACTGGGCGCACTTTATTGCATCGGCCCCTTAGTCTGCACTGTTGCTCACATGTGAATCCTCTTATAAAATGTTTTCATATTTTGACCGTAGGGCCTTGTTTTTCTTTTTCATCGCTGTCTAGGCAGCCCCTTAAATAGCATGTTCAGGTTTGAAGAAAAAAAATTCACAACTGGAATGTTGAGAATTAGTCTGAATTTCCTGTGTGATTCAGAATGATTAGCAGCTAGGAGAATTTTTATTCCAGGAATAGTAATGGAACAAGAAGCTAGTGGTGAGCATGCAGTGTAGGTATAGCAGGGAAGTAGAGAGGAGTCTATCCTGAAGTGCAGCTATACTTTTTGAGACCTGAAGATGTGCAGAGGTTATGAGGAGGCTGGCAAGACCTGTTGTGAGAACTGGGATGATGAAGTAATAAGTCAAAGGCCAGACAATATTATATTTTGCTAATGTTGTAGAGTGAGCAACAATAGGTGAGAGATTTTGTAGAGGATAAGCAGGATGTGTTGTCCTCGAGGTACATGATACCATCCAGTGTAGCTCGGCAGCTGAGTACTACTACAAGGCTTCTAGAATATTTTGCCATAATCTACTGAGCATATGCATGTCTCATATCAGAAGTTGCTTGGGACCCCATCAGTTTAGTTTTTCCATGCAGCTAGTGTGTCATGGTGTTCTCCCTGTGAAAATTGGTTTTTCTTGTTTGTGAGTTTATCATGTGACCTTTTAGTTTGCCTTCTCTCATCCTTAGGTTCACTAGGTAGATTCTGTTTGATAGTTTTCTGTAATTTTCATCATCTGCCATGTGCATCTGTCTTAATACATCATGTAGTATTGGTTGGATACTTTTTTGTAAAATTTAATTTTGCCTCTTAATTTTTTTGGCTGATGCCCAAGAGAGGAGTGCCAGCAGTTTCATGTCCACGGTGGAGATGCATCATGTGTATCTCAGACTCCCATGGTACATGTTACTCTGCCTGAGGTATAACCATGATGTCAGGGTTTTTTTTTGTTTTTTGTTTTTTTTACCATTCTATATGCAAGAAGATAAATCCTAGAGGAGGGTGTTCCTGCCTGGAGCTCATGCAGAGGTTCTTTGGGAAAAATGAGTCCATCCCGTCGACATCTGCACCAAAGGGCTTAAGAACAGCATAGATCTCTCTGGATGTGGAGCACACACAAAGGCCAAGGAGACGAACCTTCATCTAGCCGCCTCCATCCGATGAAAGTGTAGAATTCTGCTTCATCAGTACCTGAATCAAGGAGTACCAATGCAGGCATTGGGTAAAGGCCAAGAGACATTGGTCTTCATCAGTGTGCAATAAGGAGAGCAGGCTGGTAACGTAAAGCATTCTGGTGGTGGCTGTAACCTCCCTCTCCCCCACCAAAGTGTTCTCGCAAAGAGGGGATCTTAACTCACATTGATCATGAAAAATCATAACAATCTCAAAGGGCCTGGATGCCAGCCACCAATCATAAAGACCCAGGAAAATGTGACTACTACTCCTGTTTCCACTGTTGTATTGGCAATTTTTGAGGAGGAAATAGAGATGATCCAGGCAGTGTTGTATCACAGAGCCAAAAGTGCTGACACACAAACCATCAGTAGTCTTGCAAATGGAGGTCCAGCTATAGTCTGAGACACTCATATAGTATCTTCCAGAAGGTTGCTGATACCAGTTCCTGAAGAGGCATAGGCATTAGGACCACTGCATCAGTTCATTTCCTGTGCATTAGAGGCTGGAAGTTTCCCCAAGGTGCAAAATTTCATCTGGGTCTAGACACCAGCAGACATTGGACAACTTCACTGAGGTCTGCTCTTTTAGCTTGATGCAAACATAGACTGAATTGCAAACCTTTGATTCTGGCTCAATCTGAGTATTCCAAGGGTAAGCCTATGGATCTGTGGATTATGCAGATCAGGATGAATCAATAGGGTCTCTCCTTGGACCTGTCTCCTGTGGAGGACCTTTCCATCAATTTTGTAAAAAGAATGGCAGAAATTGTTCTTTCTATTGTTGATCAAAAAAGACATGAGAGAAACTGAAAGTATTCAGCATTTTTATTTTTTAGTCTACCCCTCCCATCCATAAAAGAAATCATGGCAGTGCCTGTCAATGAGATCCTGCAAGAGACAAAGGTGAGAAAGTGGGAGACCCTCTATTGTTACCAGTGAATAAGAAGGTAGACACTATACTATGCCAGAATGCATCCATATTTAAGAAACAGCCATTGCCTCATTAGTTAATTGTAGTTGAATCTGCTCTCTCAAAGGCCAAGAGGTCTCCAACCCCTTCTTCAGTGTTGCCTTGTAAGGACTTTTGCACGTTTGACCTTATTGGGAGGAAAATTTTTATCAGAGGTCTATGCTTAATGCTCGCAAAGCACATCCTATCAACTCTTTATGGTTCAGTATATGTGAAACATACTGAGAGTTGAAGTGTATGTGTCAAAGCATTTCCCTCAGGTGTGTAATGCTCTAGAGGTCTAGAGTCTCTAGTGGGTAAGGAAATGGAGTGTGGAAAATACATTCTTCGTTGGACCTACTATGATTTTGAAACTGCATTGAGTCTCTGCAGTGGGTATTGGCGTCTGCAGACTTAAATGGTTGTGGGTCTCAG
This sequence comes from Rhinatrema bivittatum, assembly GCF_901001135.1. NCBI lineage: Eukaryota > Metazoa > Chordata > Amphibia > Gymnophiona > Rhinatrematidae > Rhinatrema > Rhinatrema bivittatum. The sequence continues at coordinate 58,087,639 of NC_042616.1, forward strand.
GCAAAATGGTCAGGAAAGACTTGCAAATGTAGCATGCAGTGAAGAGCATCTCTTTGGGTATAAGGTCAAGGAAGTGGCGGCTCAAATTAAAGATCACTGTGCTACCCTTCAGACCGTTTTCATTGCCACTTCAGACCCACCCTCCACATGGTATTCAAGTGACTGAGGAGACACTTTTTTTATTCTCAAAGGTAGTGGTATCCTTTGCTTCCTTGTTCCTATCAACAGCGATATCTCATTCATTCCAGACCCCAGGAGGCCCAAAAGCCACAGCCAGCATCCCAGTCAAAATCTGGAACAAGGATTTGATGGCATCTGTGAGAGCATTGCTGGAGACCCTTTCTATCAAGGGAAGGCTGAGGTTTTTATGTAAGCTGGTGGTTGTGGATAACCTCAAACTCTTGGGTTTTTAGCATGATCAGAAAAGGATATAGATTACATCTTTTGTAAACCCTGCCAAATTTCACCCCCACCCCCTGCCGAGTTCTTAGTTTGCTTCTCAACATAAGGAACCCTTCTTCCTCTGCAGCCAGTGCGGTTGAACCTATTCCACCAGAGGAAAGAGAGTAGGGATTTTATTTCAAGAAAACAGGGAGAGTTCTGCCTAAGGCTTTGAACAGATTCCTAGTAAAGTTCAACAAGGTTTCTCTGGGCACCTTGGTTTCCTTTCATAGAAAAAGATTGGCTGTGCTCCTTTGATCTAAAGAATGTTTATACCCGCACAAATTTCCAGGTCACAGGCAGTATCTCAAATTTGTAGTAGGGAAATACCTCCAGTAGCATGCCTCAGCACCAAGTGTGTTCACAAAATATCTTGCAATGGTGGATGCACAAATTAGGATGCAAGTATTTCCTTACCTGGACTTTATTTATTTATTTAACATTTTTATATACCGACCTTCATGAAAGAAATTCATATCAGATCGGTTTACAGATAACATGAGGGGAATAACAAAGTCAACCATATAACAAGAAATGTAAGTTACATATAACAAGGGGTATTAACCTGGAGGGCTAGAATAGCCGGAGCGATAGAAGGCATAACTGAACAAATTAGATAATACAATAATATGATGAGAAGAGGCGTAAGTGTATAGGCTACACTTGTCATAGAGTTTAGGTAGGAGTCAGTGTCTGAATTAGTGAGGGATTGCTGGAACTGTTGGTTAAGTGAAGGCCTGGGTGAAGAGCCATGTCTTAAGTTTTTTGCGGAAGGTAGACGGGCATGGTTCTAATCTGAGTTCTGTGGGCATCTTGTTCCAGATGGCAGGGCCAGCTGTAGAGAAGGTTCGTTCTTTGGTAGATGATAGGCGGGTAGATTTCGTTGTAGGGGGTTGCAGGGTGCCTTTATATGCTTCTCGAATCGGTCTGTCTGATGTGTATAATTTGAGGGGAATCTGGAGGTCTAGATGTTGTTGGTTGTGAATGACGTTGTGAATTATAGTGAGAGCCTTGTGTAATAATCTATATTTGATTGGCAGCCAGTGCAGGTTCTGTAGTATGGGGGTGATGTGTGTTCCTCTGTTGGTATTAGTCAGGATTCTTGCCGCAGCATTTTGGAGCATCTGTAATGGTTTGATAGATGAAGTAGGGAGCCCGAGGAGAAGAGAGTTACAGTAATCTGTTTTGGAAAAGTGTGACTTGGAGCACTGTCCTGAAATCTTGGAAGTGGAGGAGGGGTTTGAGCCTTTTCATGACTTGTAATTTATAAAAGCAGTCCTTGGTAGTGTTATTGATGGCTTTCTTAAGATTCAGACGGTTATCAATGATTACTCCAAGGTCCCTTACTTGCGTGATCTGGGTGTTGCCTGCTGGTGGATTGATTAAGGCCGAGTGGTCCGAGGAGATGATTAGGAGTTCAGTCTTATTTGCGTTCAGAACTAGATTCAGGTTGGTGAGCAGACTTTATAGATTTGAGGCAGATTTCCCAAAAGGCGAGGGATTTAGTGAGAGATTCTGTAATGGGAATCAGAATCTGTACGTCATCTGCATAGAGATAGAATTTTAATTTTAGGTCCGTGAGCAGTTGACAGAGGGGCAGGAGGTATATATTGAATAGTGTGGGAGACGAGGAAGAGACTTGGCTGATCAAGAGCACATCTCAAGGAGGTGTCAAATATTCAAGGAAAAACTTCATTTGCAAGCAATCCCAAGAAATAATACATTGCCGATTGATTATGTAAATGGAAAAAAATCTAAAATAAATTTTATAAAAAAAAAAGAATCAGCAAAATCATCTGGGTGCTGGAGCTGCTAGGATTTCTCATAAATGATCCCAAATTCCATTTGAGCCAGTCATCTCAATTGGAATTTATAGCTGTTCTGCTAGGTAAGAATCGGATGAAAGCCTTTCTTCTAATGGAAAGGATCATCACATGATGTCTGCAGTGGAAGAAATAAGTCCCTTTGACATCAGGTTGAGAGTGTTGGGCCAAATGGCATCAACAGTGCATGTAACCCCTTGGCACATCTCCCCATGACAAGCCTGGTGGACCCTACAGTCACAGACTCAAGCCACTCAGAATCTTTGAGATCCAAGTCATCCAGCTACTCAAGGAATCACCATCTTGGTGAATGGTCCCAAGAGCCACACTGAACTCAAAGGCAGAAAAAGAGTGAAAATGGAATCAGATATGGAAAAAAATTACTCTAAAGGTTTTAGCATATAAATACTTGTATTAAAATGAGCAAATATTAAGTATGACCAACATAGCTCTAGCTACTGATTTTTGCTGATTTTTATATATCTGTTTAGTGTCTTAAGTCAGAATCTCAGCAAATGGTTCTAATCATGAGTTTCACATCTGTGAAAATATTGTTGTACTTTATATATGTGCAAATAAAAATCACTTATCCGGAGGAGTGAATGAATCTCCAAAGAAGCAGCAAGGTATGGGTGCAGAGGTCCCAAGGTGAATATATGTTCAAAGAGAACAGTGAACTGAAAAGTGACAAGTTCTGTCTGTGGCTCAGCATTTCAAAATAGATATTTCTGCATCAGGGGTGTGAAACTAGTTGTTAAAACAATCACGGTCTGTCTTTTGAGGGCGCTGCATTTCTAAGAATCTGGTATCACTGTTTATTTTACTTTTATAATCCACAATATCCAACATTGTTGATCTATGCAGCTTACAGTGCAAAATATACATAAAACTTTTATCATACAAATATTTTACAGTATTTAAAAATGTTAATAGATGGTATCCTACATTCCCCTGCATTTATTATACTCTACTCTTGTGAGATGTCCCATCACAGTATAATGTAGAGTTCAAGATTGCTAAGAAGTGCGACTTGATGTACTTCCGTTTTTTTGTTAGCCACATACCAGGCAGACAAGAGAATGCCCTAACAGACAGATGGAGTCTGATCCTGGATTCTCTCCTTGACAGGAGAGTAGCAAATCTGATATTCTGTGAATGAAGTATACCCCTGGTAGATCTTTGCTCTCCTCTGAACAGAAATTTCTCAAACTTCTGTTCAGAAGAGGGACTTGAGGCAAACCAGCCTCAGATGCCTTCTGTCTAGATTGGGGAGAGGGTCTTCTCTACATTTATCCTCCAGTTCCTCTAGTGGCAAAAACCTTGCTGAAAGTGAAACTGGGGGACCATGATTTTCCTAGCCCCCTATTAGCTTAGCCAGATTTGATTTTCTCTTGACTTATCCATCAGGGATCCCTTTAGTGGGGAATTGCCCAGTTTTCATCATTCAATTAGGGAATGCTGTGCCAAGTAGAACAAAGAAAGCTATTGCTGTCTCTAGGAGTGAATAACAAGAATTAGATCTACTTTATGGAATCTGTCAGGTTCTTCTGACCTGGATTGGCCACTGTTGGAAACAGATACTGAACTAAATGGAGCTTGATCTGACCCAGCATGGCAATTCTTATGCTCAGTAACCAATTTCTAACCCTCACAGCCTGCATGTTGAGCGAATAGCATTGAGTTCCCTTTATTCTAAGGAGGTGTTTCAAATTCTTCTCACCATTAGAAAGTACATCAAAGAAAACTGTATGGTTCTAAATGAGGGTTGGGTTTTGAGGGAAAGGCCCTAGATCTTCTGTTCCATATAAAAATTGCTTGACTACCTTCTACATCTTTCAGAACCTGATCTGAAGACTAACTCAGGCTTCATCTCAGTGCACTTGGTGCTCATCACAACTATGCAGAAGGTAAATCTATCTCTGTATAACCTTTAGTTGTTGGATTCATGCGAGGCTTGTTTTAGTAGTCTTCTAGCTTTTGGGACCACAACATGCATATAGAACAGTAAAAAAGACGACATGGTTATACCTGTTCCTGAAATAGTCTCAAGGTGGATTACATACCAAGTTATAATTAAAATTACAGGTAGTCACAGTTTACAATCGGATACAAACACTGAACACAGTGGTAGGACACTTATTCAGATATGAATGGGGATATGAAGTAGATTTATCAAATGGTCATCTAGAAAGAAGCAGAACATGTGGCTAATCATGGATTTCCTTGATTAGAGTTTTGATAGTCTATTGGAAGAAGGAAAATCTCTATTGTGGACTCTAGGAGAAGGCTTGGCCAAATAACCAAGCTTTGACTTTCTTTCTGAAGGTAAGATCTGTTTCAAGTGGTAACTTGTTCCATGGTTTGGGGACATAGTAGCTGAATCCACAAAGTCTTGCAGATGCCAGAGGAAGGTGGGTGTGAAGGCCATTTTGGAAGATTGAAGTTATCTTGTAGCTATGTAGGAGAAGGGAAGCTGGGAGGGATGTTCAGGGGCCAGTTCGTTCATTAATTTGAAGACTAGGCAAAGGGTTTTGAATTGTATCATTAGGGTCCTTTGTTTTCAGTTTATACCAATCTTCATCCATAAATTTCTGGATTTTTTTCAAAGAAAATAATCGCTTTAAACTGATTTTTCTCCCTAATTTTAGGCAAATTAAAGAGCAGCTCCAGAGCTGCAGATGCAGCATTTCAAGGCTTTCTGCCACTGCTGGATGCCAGTGCAGGCCAAAGCACGTGCCGAGTTTCAATTCCCTGCCTTTTGAAAGTGTTCACTGATGCAACATTTCAAGTCCTGCCTCCCCTCCCCAACCAGCCAAAGTGGCTGCTGTCTAGTGCTGTGGATATGGTGTTTTAAGCGTTCCTCCCCGTGTACCAGAACCAATTCCCAGGAGGTTCCCCCTGGCCCTTCACAAAAGCAGAAATGCAGTGCTATAGAGTGTAGTAGCCACAGCAAGCATACTATCAAAGGAGGAGGGAAAAGGAGCCAAGAGCCATCACCTGTATGGCTGAATGCTGTTGCAGTGGGAGTGGGAAAGGGAGATTCTTGTTGGGGATGGGGAGAAAGAGGGACCTACTAGGTAGGGAATGAGGTAGAAGAGGGGGGGATATGCTGCTGGGTGGGTGGGAGAATCTGCTTAATAATATTTTACTGCCCTGGCTTCTGTCTACCAAAATAAACTCCAGTGAAACCAGGGTTCAAATATTGCTGCTGCTTGTGCCCATGAGCAAGTCAATTTACCCTCCTTTGCCTCGGGTACAAATTTTAGATTATAAGCCCTCTGGGGATAGGGAAATACAAACAGCACCTGAATATAATCCACTTTGAAGAACCAAAAAGTGGAATATAACCATTTTATTCCACTGATTTTTGTCCTGTTTTTGTCCTGTCATAATAAACCCTGCTAAATTCTCGAGAAAAATAAAAACAATGACGGTCCCTATGCATTCTGTATTTGACCAGGAGCCAGTGTAACTGATTTAAGATTGGCCTATGTTCAGTTGCTTTGGCAACTGCAAAGATTCTAGCAGCTGTACTCTGTAGAAGTTGGAGGCATTTCAGATTATATTGTGAAAATTAAGAGTCAATATAGCTAGTGAATAATGTATATATTAGGTTGGCAAGGTTGCGTTTGTCAAAGTAGTTGCACAGTTGGTAGATCTTGTGCAGATGCATGCAGGAAGTCCTTAATATAATTTTATTTATATTTTGCCTTTCATGGCACTTCAAAGTGGGTTACATTCAGGTACTGTAGGCATTTCCCTATCCCCAAGAGGGTTTACAATCTAAGTTTTATATCAGAGGCAATGAAAGGTGAAGTCTGATCTGAATCCTGGCTTCTCTGCTTTGCAGTTTGTTGCTGTAACCTCTGGACTACTCTTCCACTATCTTTGAAATGTGGGTTTCCATTGTAAAATTGTGGTTGAGTTGTTACCCTCTATCCCATACTAATTCCTTAGGTTGTAAAGATGCTCCGAATGAGGAGAGTAGAGCTTGTAAGGGGTAGCTTTGTTGACATAGTTGGAGGAGATCTGATTTGGGGGGATTTAATTTGAGTTTGTGGTTAGTGAGCCATTAGGCTACTACCGTAAGACAGTCAAGGAGGTTAACAGTGTAGGAGCCTTGGTCCTGTTTCAATGCAGGGTTTGTCATCGGCAGAAAGGTTGCATTCAGTATTGAAGGACAGGATGAGTTCAAAGACAGGGAAAAGTACTGAATTTGAGGTACTCCGCAGGTGAAGTCTCTAGGTGAGGATGTGTTGGCCCATGAATTGGGTACTGTATTGTATTATAAAGGATTCAAATCATTTGAGGACTGTGCCTTTGTTATCAGTGTTACTTAAACATTGAGTCAGGAATCAACAGTGGAGAAAGCAGTGGAGAAATCTACTAGGACTAGAGAGGAATCTCCACCTTAGATGGCATTCAGGTGAATGCTGTTGGCCACAGAACAGAAACAGGCCTGGTAGCCATAACCTTTCCTGGAACTGAATTGGTAGGAGTGAAGGACATTGACCCCCTTCTAAGAAGTCTAGAAGTTGCAAGGAGACCAGCATTTCCCATACCTCCCCTGGAGGTACACTTGTCCAGATGGGTTTTCAGGATTGCCACAGTGAAATAGATTTACATGTCCTGAGTCTCCAATGTGTGCAAATCTATCTCGTGTGTATTCATTATGGATATCCTGAAAACCCAACTGGTTAGGTGTGCCTCCAGGAGAGGATTGGGAAATGCTGAAGTAGACTATTTTTTCCACTATTTTGGATAAAAGGGGAAGATTGGAGACTGGATGATAGTAATTGACTATTTTTGATTAGAAGCCTGGTTTCTTCAAGATTGGTTTGGTTTGTGCCACCTTTAATGGAAAGGAGTAGAAAGTCTTGTGTTAGCCCCTTTGCTGACAAGCATAATAAACACCATGCTGTCTTATGTCCAGATGAATGTAGAGGATATTGGGTTCAGTAGGCAAATGAATCCATTCATCCTCTGAAGGATTCTTCTACATCTTGAGGGGACCGTTTTGAATTCAGTGAAATAGTAACAGGAGAGAGTTGGCTTGATCTGGTTGAAGTTGCCAGGGCAGGCAGCAGAGGGGGATAGTTGCTGTGGTTGAAGGAGGGGTGTTCGGAGTACTTAAATCAGGGCTTGTGGTGAATAAGGAAGAGTGTATTTGAATTTTTTCCATGAAGACTTTAGTGATGTCCTCCGCTGTAGGGTCTTCTGTAGAGGTAATAGGTATCTGTGATTTGGGGTTGGAGAGTTTTCCATATTTGAAAGTGTTTCCCTAGGTGATTCTTACTTAGTTCTAGTTTGGGGATGTGGTCTTTGCTAGAAGAATGGCTGCCTGTATTTTCTTGCATGTTCCTTGCAGGTGCGACAATTGGTATTGGTTCTTTGTTTCCACCATTTCTGTTCCAGTTGATGGGATTGTTGAGATGGAGACCTTTATGGAACCAGGGAGAGTTGTTGAGAGGTCTGAAATGAGGGCTAGAATCTCAACAGCTGTGGTAAATTCATTGTTCCATTTATGGACTAAGTTCTGCTGACTTTTGAAGCCTCCATTCACCAGGGAGGACAGATTTAATTTGATATTCTACTCACCTAACATCTCCTCTCTGGTGAATAGGAACTTTAAATTGAGTGAGGCTTTCAGGGATTTTCCAGGTACGTGTGATCTCGGTTGACTATTATCTGTGACAGCATACTGGGTTCCATGGACCTTGTTTTGACCCAGCATAGTAATTCTTAAATTTTTATGAGTCAGATATCATCTACATTGTGTTGGAAGCTAATGGGAGAGTTCTTAACATGGTAGTCTCCTAGTACTAAGGGCTTGTGGGCAGTAATGAGGTCACATAGGAGTTCAGAGTTTAAGAAAGGCATCAGGATGGTTGTCTGGCGAGGTGATAGATTAGGACCAGTCTAGGCAGTCAGATTTGCCAGTTTGGTTGCAACTAGATCAAGGACCAGGGAGTGATGAGATGATAGCAATTCTCCCACCTTAGCTTATATATATATATATATATATATATATAGCCTCCTTGGGAGGTGGTGGTTGAATTGTACCTTGGGAGGTGGTGGTTGAATTGTACTTTGCTCTGATGTTGGGAGATTAAGAACGAATAATAACATTTTTTTTGTAAATGTAGTTGGTATCCTGGAGAGCAGACCTGTGTGACATGACTGTCATCTTGACCTCTGTAAGACATTGGAAGTGGCATTTGAATTCTTCAGTTAGGTCTAAGATGTAGTGAGCTTTGTTTACAGAGAATGCATTGAGAAGGCCACATAAAAGGGAGATAGAGTTGATTTGATTGGGTTGGATGGAGTTGATGGACTGTTTAGAGACAGGGAGCAGGTGCCTTTGAACGGAATTGTTTTGGTGGTTGAGGTTTCCTTCTGTTCCAAATGACCTCTTTGGGTTCCATGTTTTGTTGAAGCACATAGTGGTGGTGTTTGCAATCTAGTCTTCCTATTCCTCTCTTGCATTTTGAGGGTCAAATTCATGAAAGAACAGTTGCCGGGTATATCTTTGATTTGGGATGTATCCCAGTCAAGATAATTGACAGATTTCTTGAGAAGTGGGAGATGTAATGAATTCAGAGCTGTAGAGCAGTTGCTTGGTTTCCTCAATTGGTGGTGTAGCACCTTCAAAACATTAAATTATTCACTGTTTAAGGGTGTAGTAGACCTCTGAACATTGGGAGGTGGTTAGGCTGTGATTGAGATTATATCTGTTGCATCCAAAGTTGCGTACAAAGGGGTACGCCCTTTGGTGTGGCTGATCAGTATTGGGCTAGCCAGTGGGGAGGCCCTGACTCGATATCTGCTGTGGGGTGATCTGCTGGAAGAGAGCCAGTGAGCTCCCCCATCCTGTTCTTGGGTGGCTGTGGAGCGGAGGGAGCCCCTGGGCAAGCATTGGTGGAGCCTCTCTCTTGCTTCTGTTAATTGGAATGCAGCCTTATGGTCTCACTAGATTGTCTGTTGGGGACTGGCCTAGTGGAGAAAAGGTGGTGAGCTTCCCATCCTGTTCCTGGCATCTGGTGGTATATTGGAGGTAGGAAGGGTCAGGGATCCCTTAAAGAATGTTGGTGGCTTCTTTCTCCTCACTTCCTGCTGGTAATCTGCAGCTCCCTGTGAGCTAAAGTATCTGACTTGGAAGGTCATATTTTTGTTTTGTGTCAATTCAGCATTCAGAGCTGGTAAGCTCCAGGTGCTAGTGACTTATCCAACTTTATGCCCTAAGTTACTGTCTAAAGTAGTCTCAGACTTTATATATTTTCAAACTTTTTAACTGCTTCTCCCAAGGAGGCTATCAGTGGTGTAACCATAAAACACAAAGAATATTTAAGACACAAACATCAAACTGGGTACATAATACAATAAAATAACAATGATCCAAAAGATTTAGTAAATAACACTTGTGTATTTTGAAGAGTAGGATACTTGCTACTTAATTTAAGAGCATGAGATAATGTATTCCAAAGGGTGGGGGTCTGTATTCAAGAAGGCTCCTTGGTCAGAGTAGTTAAATCTCAAGCAGATTGTGATAAATTGCAAGAGGACCTTGTGAGACTGGAAGATTGGGCTTCCAAATGGCAGATGAAATTTAACATGGACAAGTGCAAAGTGATTTATAATAGGGAAAAATAACTCTTGCTATAGTTATACAATGTTAGGATCTATCTTAGGAGTTACCACCAAGGAAAGAGATCTAGGTGTCAGTGTGGATAATACATTGCCACAGCACACTGGGCCGAAGATTTCAATCAAAAAAGCAAACAATGTTAGGAATTATTAGGAAGGGAATGGTTAATAAAACGGAAAATGTCATAATGCCTCTGTATTGCTCCATGGTGAGACCACACCTTGAATACTGTGTACAATTCTGGTCGCCGCATCTCAAAAAAAGATATGGTTGTGATGGAGAAGGTACAGAGAAGGGCAACCAAAATGATAAAGGGGATGGAACAGCTCCCCTTTGAGGAAAGGCTGAAGAGGTTAGGGCTGTTCAGCTTGGAGAAGAGACAGCTGAGGGGGGGATATGATAGAGGTCTTTAAGATCATGAGAGGTCTTGAACGAGTAGATGTGAATCGGTTATTTACACTTTCGGATAATAGAAGGACTAGGGGGCATTCCATGACGTTAGCAAGTAGCACATTTAAGACTAATCTGAGAAAATTCTTTTTCACTCAATGCACAAAGCTCTGGAATTTGTTGCCAGAGGATGTAGTTAGTGCAGTTAGTGTAGCTGGGTTCAAAAAAGGTTTGGATAAGTTCTTGGAGGAGAAGTCCATTAACAGCTATTAATCAAATTTACTTAGAGAATAGCCACTGCTATTAATTGCATCAGTAGCATGGGATCTTCTTAGTGTTTGGGTAATTGCCAGGTTCTTGTGGACTGGTTTGGCCTCTGTTGGAGGCAGGATGCTGGGCTTGATGGACCCTTGGTCTGACCCAGCATGGCAATTTCGTATGTCTTCCTCTGAAGAAAGATAATGACAAAATGCAGTGAGTCTTGCACATGCTGAGTTCTTATGCTGGGAGTGGTTCATTGTCACTTGATCCAGATAGAAGAGGCTAGCTTAGAAAAATGCTTCATTCTGATTTGTCTTGTCCTGTTTCCTTGCGAATGTGTTCTGACTCAGCTCTGAAAATGCGCGTTGACATTATACAGGGAAGAGCTGATTGCTATAGCTACACCTGTTTGTTTTTTTTTCCCCACAAAGAAAAGTCAGACTTCAATGCGCCATATAAATGAATGGTAAACATAAACAAATTGGACAAAACTTTTTCGTTCAAGGGACCTCTCCTTTTGATTAGTTGGGCCATAAATTAAACTAATAAAGTCCCATTTCTTATGTTTTACTATTCATTTCAAACAAGTGCACATTGGACTACAACTGTTTCCTTAGCATTCAGGTAGGTCAAACCTGTTGCGTGGGTTATGCACCTCTGCCAGCAGATGGAGATGGAACAAAAGCTGACATGGCTATATAGTCCTACCCTGACAGCCCACCAGTATTCTCAGTCTCCAGCAGATGGTGGATATGCATTTTCCTTTGGGGGATTGCCTGTGAGTGTAAAAAAAAAAAAAAGTTGGAAAACAGATGCTATGTAGCACTGCTTGCCTCCTGAGGTGATAGTGTGCATTCCATCCCTACGTAGCCTCGTTTCAGTCTGGTAGCCTTGAATGGTATGGACCTAAATTCCAATTAGCAGTTGCAGGCTGAGAAAAGCTTGGTGGTGAAGGCTTTAGTCCTCTCTGTAGCCCGGACCTGTTCCTGCTCTTAGCCAGGGAGGGCTGAGCTCAAGTAAAAAAAAAAAAAAGGCAACTGGAAGACAACAGGAAAAGTCGGTGGTTTCCTCTGCATTCAACTGTCCTGCTCATGTTGCTGGGGAGTTCGGTGAGGAGAGAGTGCAGGCATTGCAAATTGAACAGCCATTTGACTAGGCCCCACTTCCAGGCTTCTCCCATTTTGGCATGCATTAGGCCGCGGGGTACTTCTGTGTGCTTTTTTGCTGCAGACTGGTGCATGCTTGCATGTCCGTATGTGTGCCCATTCTCATGCATGCAATTTGGTCTGTCTTCCTTCTGGACGAAAATCCTATGCTCCCTGTTTAGGTGTCTGTTCTGGCCTTCCAGTTTGGGCATCCATTAGGATGAGTGGTGTGGGCTTGAACGCTCATTTGTGCATCCATATAAGGCATGCTTGTATGAGCGGGAAAGCTAGGTAAGAGCCTTCATCGGGCTGTGCGCTTATACATGGCACCCAAGGGGAAGAAACCTGAGCCTTAACTATCTGTGCTGCCTGCTACATCAGAGGCATTCAGCCAGAACCTTATTTAAGCCTGTGTCAGCGCTGCCTGGATGATTGGAGATTTGCCTCTTTCTGATTTTGCAGACGAATGGTCCATCTCCTCATTCTGAGGGGAGTGGGACAGAGGGAGACATTGCAGGGGTGTCTTCTCCCCTGATTGGTCAACGGGTAGAGTCCTTGGTGAAACTGTCTCACAGATGTCCGGTTTGGGCCTATGGGGCCTGGAATGAATCTGGCCTCCTTTTTCCTGGGTGGAATTCTTCCAAGGATTGCAGACACTTGTACAGGGCCGGTCTGCTGAAGCAGCAGTTCCTATTAAGAAAGGTCCAGGCACTCAGAGTTCTTCTCTGTTTGTCTCCTCTTAGCACATGGGAGCTAATCCCGAAAAGGGCAGGAGACTGCCAGTCGCCCAGTCAAAACCCACTTTGCAAAAGCGGTGTCCTCCCTAGCCCTAACATTGGAGAAGCTGTGCAAAGATCACCATACTGACGCTTGGCAAATTTCAGCAGACAAACAAAGCTTTGCCCACGATACCGCCTGAGCCCTTGTGGAATGCAGTCTAATCTACTTCAGTAAGGCATCCTCAGCAGCCACATAGGCTGCCATAATGAACTCCTTAACGCTGCCCGCGTCACAGGTGCTCCCTGCCTACCTCCACCAGGAGCACAAAAAGGTGACCCGAAAAGTCTTAGTCACCGCCAAGTACCACAGTAAATGATACTGGACATCCAAGGAACGTAAAAGCCATACTCAACTTTATCTCTGTCCCTATCTAAGGCAGGTAGAGAAATGGGCTGATGCAAATGAAAGTCTGAAACCACTTTGGGCAAATAGGAAGGCACAGGCTGAAGCTGAACCACACTTGGAGTCATACAGATAAAATGCACATGGCAGGAAAGAGCCTGCAGCTCAGAGACCTGACGTGTTGAACAGATTGAAGACCATTTTCCTGGTAACAAAGTAGGCAGCCGCAAGGAAAGCATGCAACGGTCGAAAAGTCAGACCTGCCAAGAACTCGAGGACCAAGTTAAGATCCCACAAAGGCACCAGAAGCCACAATGGGGGGCTAAGATATTTAACTCCCCACAAAAAACGGGACATTTCTGGATAGGAAGACAAAGGCCCTCCCATTGACTCTTCCCCTGTAACAAATCAGTGCCACAACTTGAACCTTGAAGATATTAAGAGCCAAACTCTTAAGCAAAACCATCCTGTAAAAATTCCAAAATGAAAGTAATACCGACCTTGAGCAGTTGAGTACCTGGCTCAGAGCACCAGGCCTCAAAAGATCTTCCTGTTCGGAGAACTATTTCAGGACACAGTAGGTAAACTGAAGGAAGAAGCTCTAGCAGTACAATCATTAACATCACATCCTAACTATTCGACCACACGTCGTTATGTTGGATCTACTCGTAGGTAATCATATGCCAGGAGACCCTACAGATCTTACCAGTCCTTTCATACACAGGCTTACCCTGCGTACCAGCTTCCTGCTCCACAACAGAATACCTCAAACCAATGTAGAGGTAAACCACGTAACCAGAGACAGCAGGCACAACAGCCGGCTACTGCAGTGAAAGCGACTTCATCTTTTTAGTTACCCAGCCACCACCACAACATCAAGCACCACCCGGCAGGATTCATTCCTGCCTGACAGCCTGGGAGAGAAGAACATTCGATCAATGGATTTTGAAGATAGTATGTCACGGCTAACAACTCCAATTTGTCACAAAACCCATATTACCTCATCTTTCCACTTTCAAGATTCACAACTTCCAACCACAACTGGGGGAGGAAATGGCTTTGCTTTGCACACAACAAGCAGTTTGACTGAATTCTGCCGCTAGGCTGGTCTCCAATTCAAAGCGTTCTGATAGAATTTTGCCTGTCTTATGTAGACTTAATTGGTTACCAGTGAATGAACGTATAGCCTTTAAGATAGGCATGATAGTTTATAAGCTTCGTACATCCAATTCCGCATTTTGGTTTAATGCTTTGTTGCGCATACATAAGCCTGTGAGATGCCTGAGATCGTCTCAATTAAATTTGTTAGAGGTTCCATCGGTTCGTCAGGCACAACTATTCAATACTAGGGAGACCTCCTTTTCGATTGCGGCACCCACTCAATGGAATCTCATTCCTATTGACCTGAGATCCTTGGAAGATGTGAAGAAGTTTAAAATGTCCTTTAAAGAATTTCTGCTCAGCCGTGCGTATAATGTGTAACGATGCGGTATATATGAGTCTGATATTGTTTGATAAAATGCAGATGTGTCAGTAATGTGGATTTTCTCTTTTTGGAGAACAAATTGATGTCTAAATTTAATTACCGTTCATGTATATGGATTGTTATGTTATGGATTTACCATTTATTTATGGTATTTTGTTTAGTTTCTGTGAAACTAAATGTGTTATTTGTATTTAGTTAATTTTTATTATGTATGTATTTATGTACATCGCTTAGGCCTTCTAGTGTTAGGCGATTTAATACATTTTAAAAAATGTAAATTTACCCAGAGACCCTGGGTAGGATTTTATTCCCCATACTTCCTCATACCGAAGAAGTCGGGTGGCCTTCGCCCCATCCTAGACCTAAGGAAATTGAGCAAATTTCTCACCAAAGAGAAATTCAAAATGGTATCGTTGAAATTAATCCTTCCTCTGATTCAAACTGATTGGATGTGTTCCATCGACCTGAAGGATGCTTGCACACAAACTCCAATCCATCCATCCTCGTCGCATTACCTATGCTTTCGCTACAGGCATCAACACTACCAGTACAAAGTTCTCCCCTTTGGACTATCGGCTGCACCCAGGGTGTTCACCAAATGCATGGTAGTGGTGGTGGCTCATCTCGGACAACAAGGTATAACCATCTTTCCATATCTGGACGATTGGCTCATAATCGCCCCAACTCCAAGCATCTTACTCGAGCACCTCAATCGAGTGATACAATGCTTACAAGAACTAGGATTAGTGATCAATTTTCAGAAATCACACCTACAACCAACACAACAGTTACAGTTCATAGGAGCATGCCTGGAAACTACGTGCAACAGGGCATACCTACCAAGTGACAGAATATCACAATTCCGTCTTCTGTTACATACCTTGAGCCATACTCAGAGACCTTCAGCAAGACAGATTTTAGTAGTCCTCTGCCACATGGCAGCAGCGAATTTCATGGTTCCCAACACCAGGCTACACATGAGACTCCTGCAATGGGGCTTAAAACGTCAATGGAAACAGCACTCACAACCATTGACACAGAAGATATCGCTGACCGCCGAAATGAGGAAAGATTTAACATGGTGGCTCCTAAACTCCACCCTATCCAAGGGAGCATTATTCAGTTCCCCTCCTCACAACGCAGTATTAACCACAGATGCGTCTCGCAAGGGCTGGGGTGCACACCTCGATTTATGAAACACAACGGTTATGGACAATCTCGGAATAGAACCTGCAAATAAATTATTGGAACTCGGAGCGATTTGCAATGCATTACAAATGTTCCAAGACCACCTGAAAGGACGCAGGGTCATGATCTACACTGACAACCAAGTCACGATGTTTTACATCAACAAACAAGGAGGGTCCGGTTCATGGTCCCTTTGCAAGGAGACCTTGACGATCTTCGAACATGCTCACCGAAATTGCATACATCTCCAGGCAACTTACCTACCAGGAGTTGCAAACTCAAGAGCGGACAAGCTAAGCTGCATCTTTCATCCTCACGAATGGGCACTCAATACAGAAATAGCCCAAGACATATTCATGCAGTGGGGGACACCTTCAATAGATCTCTTTGCAACAGAGATCAATGCTCAAGTTCCCAAATTCTGCTCGATAAGACCAAGCCAATTCAGGATCGCGCAAGATGCCTTCCTCATCCCGTGGACGACAGGCCCCCCTATACGCCTTTCCTCCTATACAACTCATAACAAGGACAATTCAGAAATGCATAGCAGACAAAGCTCAACTGATACTCATAGCGCCGGCTTGGCCGAGGCAACCGTGGTACAGTTTCCTTCTCAGACTATCCATCATGGATCCAATTCGATTACCGAATCGCCAGGATCTTCTCTGCCAAGATCAAGGGACACTTCTACACCTGCTACACTCATCTCTCCACTTGACAACATAGAGATTGAGAGGCTCCTTCTAACAGAACAGGGAGTTTCCACCTCGGCACAATTCATCTTGTTAGAATCCAGGAAACTCTCCACAAGAAAAAATTATAGCTATAAATGGAAACATTACTCTACTCTACCTGGTGCACTTCCAAAAGTGTACCACCATTGGACTGCTCACCTGAGTTGCTCATTGATTATCTCCATACACTATATACAGCTGGTCTAGCAACATCATCCATCAGAGTTCATCTCAGTGCCATAGGGGTATATCGTAGACCAGTTAACAATATTCCTATATCCAATCACCCCTTACTATCTCGTTTCATTAAAGGGCTAACTCACATTCGTCCTCCGATCTCTAAGCCTCCAGTTCCATGGAACCTCAACATAGTTCTGGAACAGCTCATGCTTTCCCCATTTGAACCCAAGGACTCGGCACATATTAAATGCCTCACATGGAAAGTGGTATTCTTGGTTGCAGTAACATCAGCACGAAGAGTTAGTGAATTGCAGGCCTTGGTCCATTATTCTCCATATTTACAATTTCATCACCATAAGGTAGTTCTCCGAACTCACCCATCCTTCCTACCAAAAGTGGTTTCTCAATTCCATCTCAATCAGACCATGGAATTACCCACCTTTTTCCCTAAACCTCATGCAAATGATAGGGAAAAATTACTGCATACATTAGATTGTAAAAGAGCTTTAGCATACTACAAAGAAAGGACAAACTCAGACTCCCGTGTTTCTCAACTCTTTGTCTCCTTTGACCCAAAGGCACCTGGATTACCAGTGGCTAAACGCACCATCTCCAGCTGGATAGCACAGTGCATCAAATTCTGTTACCATAAACAAACTACAACTACATTCAGAGCCGAAAGCTCACCAAGTCAGAGCAGTAGCAGCCTCATTGGCACACCTAAAGAATGTGCAACCCATAGATATTTGCAAGGCAGCTACATGGTCATCGCTCCATACCTTCACATCTCACTACTGCCTTGATCAACAAGCAGCCACTGATGCGAAGATAGGGCAAGCAATCCTGCAATCTCTATCCTCCTGTCCAAGGTGACTGCCACACTGTCAATGATCACGTACAGGAATATAAAACAAAGAAGCCGAAGTCCTCAGAAGTATTTTATTAAAGAGACAATATTCCAGTAAATGCCCGACTCAAGGCCTGAGTTTCACCCAACCACGAGCTGCTTCAGGGGCTGTTTATGACAGATTTTGTCAATTGTCAGGAAACATTACAGTTATCTTAGACTTAGTTTTTGGGTACATGCCAGGTTCTTATGGCCCGGATTGGCCACTGTTGGAAACAGGCATTTCTTATGTTCTTATCTCATTCGTTATCTGGTAGTGCTGGATCATTAAAAAATAGAATTTTCGAAGACATTTTAAAAGTTGCGTAACGTAGTTAAATATGCTATCTACGGAAACACTGTTTACGGTAAGCAAACTTGCTTTTCCTTTAGTGAAGGATAGGTCAATCCCAGACCTGCCCTCTTCTGCCGGATTTGGATTTTATGGTTAGCCTTCTTAGGGTGAGCAGTGCAGAGTATGATTCCTGCTCTTTTTTTTGATAACCAGTAGGTGGCTTCTCTAGTACTTGCAGGCTGATTCAGTAAATTCTGCGCCCATTCTCCCAACGCGTGCCCATTTCTGAGAGCAAAATGTGCGGCTTGGCTGCAAATTTTACTTTCTGTATTTTGGGTGACTAATAGGCTCATCAACATGCATTTGCATGTTGATGAGCGCTATTAGTTTCGGGGGGGGGGGGGGGGGGTTTGGCAGCATGTTTTCATGCGCTATTACTCCTTACAGTATAAGGGTAGTAGTAGGCTAGGTGTAGTAGGCCAGATTGACAAACTAAAGAGTAGCAAGTCACCGGGACCGGATGGTATGCATCCTAGGGTCCTGAAGGAACTAAAAAATGAAATTTCCGATCTATTAGTTAAAATTTGTAACCTATCATTAAAATCATCCATTGTACCTGAAGACTGGAGGGTGGCCAATGTAACCCCAATATTTAAAAAAGGCTCCAGGAGTGATCCAGGAAACTATAGACCAGTGAGCCTGACTTCAGTGCCGGGAAAAATAGTGGAAACTATTCTCAAGAACAAAATTGTAAAGCATATAGAAAGACATGATTTAATGGAACATAGTCAACATGGATTTACCCAAGGGAAGTCTTGCCTAACAAATCTGCTTCATTTTTTTGAAGGGGGTTAATGAACATGTGGATAAAGGTGAACCAGTAGATGTAGTGTATTTGGATTTTCAGAAGGCGTTTGACAAAGTCCCTCATGAGAGGCTTCTACGAAAACTAAAAAGTCATGGGGTAGGAGGTGATGTCCTTTCGTGGATTACAAGCTGGTTAAAAGACAGGAAACGGAGAGTAGGATTAAATGGTCAATTTTCTCAGTGGAAAAGGGTAAACAGTGGAGTGCCTCAGGGATCTGTACTTGGACCGGTGCTTTTCAATATATATATATAAATGATCTGGAAAGGAATAAGACGAGTGAGGTTATCAAATTTGCAGATGATACAAAATTATTCAGAGTAGTTAAATCACAAGCAGACTGTGATACATTGCAGGAGGACTTTGCAAGACTTGGAAGATTGGGCATCCAAATGGCAGATGAAATTTAATGTGGACAAGTGCAAGGTGTTGCATATAGGGAAAAATAACCGTTGCTGTAGTTACACGATGTTAGGTTCCATATTAGGAGCTACCACCCAGGAAAAAGATCTAGGCATCATAGTGGATAATACTTTAAAATCGTCAGCTCAGTGTGCTGCAGCAGTCAAAAAAGCAAATAGAATGTTAGGAATTATTAGGAAGGGAATGGTTAATAGAACGGAAAATGTCATAATGCCTCTATAATCGCTCCATGGTGAGACCACACCTTGAATACTGTGTAAAATTCTGGTCGCCGCATCTCAAAAAAGATATAGTTGCGATGGAGAAGGTACAGAGAAGGGCAACCAAAATGATAAAGGGGATGGAACAGCTTCCCTATGAGGAACGGCTGAAGAGATTAGGGCTGTTCAGCTTGGAGAAGAGATGGCTGCGGGGGGATATGATAGAGGTCTTTAAGATCATGAGAGGTCTTGAATGAGTAGATGTGACTTGGTTCTTTTCACTTTCGAATAATAGAAGGACTAGGGGGCATTCCATGAAGTTAGCAAGTAGCACATTTAAGACTAATCGGAGAAAATTCTTTTTCACTCAATGCACAATAAAGCTCTGGAATTTGTTGCCAGAGGATGTGGTTAGTGTAGCTGGGTTCAAAAAAGGTTTGGATAAGTTCTTGGAGGAGAAGTCCATTAATGGCTATTAATCAATTATACTTAGGGAATAGCTACTGTTATTAATTGCATCAGTAGCATGGGTGGTTCTTATTGTTTGGGTACTTGCCAGGTTCTTGTGGCATTGGTTTTGGCCTCTGTTGGAAACAGGATGCTGGGCTTGATGGACCCTTGGTCTGACCCAGCATGGCAATTTCTTATGTTCTTATGTTAATAGCGTGTCAAAAACACGCGGCCAAACGGTGCGCTCGGCCTAGCGCACTGTTCTTTATCGGCCTGTTAGTTTGCTAGCTATATTCCTCCTTTTGGCTGAGCTCAGTGTTCCTGTTTGAGAACACGAATGGTTGTCTGTTAGTAATGTTCGAGTTTAATCAGGTTTGTCCATAGTTTGTCCTGTCCAAAGAACACTGGCGGGCTGATGGGGTGGGATTATATAGTCCTGATTCAGCTTTTGTTCCATCTCCATCTGCTGGCAGAGGTGCATAACCCACTGGTTGGGATTGACCTACCCTTTAATAAAGGAAAGGAAATTATCAGGTAAGTAGTAATTTCTCCTTATTGGACTATTTACTAGGGGCAAAGAACATCTAATATTGTTATCTTGGCATCAAATTACTGTGCCATCAAATTTGCCACAGCCTTATCACTTAACTTCAGCTTTCAGACTGACTGGGACTGAGGAGTTCCCTGAACTTTTTAATGATTTGAAAAAAAAAAAAAAAAGGCAAGAATGGAAAGAATAGGTAATGTGGATTTTTTTTTAAACTCTCTAAGGGCTGTACTTTTTAAAGTTATGGGGCAAATTCCTCCTGCTACACACAGCGCAAAGCTTGATTGTTGTTCCAATGCCACACTAGGTCCAGAAACCCAGTTGAGTATATTGAAAATTCAGCGATTGGATTAATAGGACACCAAATAGTTTTTGATCAGGTTTTATGGGTTTTACTCTAAATTCAGCTGGGTAAATAGAAATTGCTCAAGCATATCTATCTTTTTTATTTATTTAAAAACTTTTCTATACCGTCGTTTAGTAATGCACCATCTCAGCGGTTCACTATTTATCAATGCCTCTCCTTAGTGAAAACTGTCACCCAAAGGCATTTCTCATTTTTAGCCTTTTTTTTCTTTCATTCAGGTTGCCATGTTCGTTTCCCCATCAAGAGTTCATTTTTCACTGTGACATGTAACACTGTCATACAAAAGGAAATTGTGGTTATTCTACTTCCTGTTCACACAGTGCTTGGAAACTAAGATCAGATAGTGAAAACATGCTCCCCACAACATCTACAGCAAATGATGCTGTAAAATGCCATAAATGGTTTTAGTTGTGGGTGAAACAAACACTTTTTTTTGGCTAGCACAAGTGGTTGCACCTTAATCCTGTGGAGCAGAACCATTTTGGATGCCCATGGAGGATGAGGTAGGTGTGTGGCTTTATTTTTTTAAATTTAGGGTGGTCACTTACAGTTACTGTATTTTGTTCTGCATCAGGTTCTTTGTAGCCTTCCTATTGCCTGTAAAGAGAAACAAACAGGTGCATGGGATGGCTTGATTACTGGCAGTTTGTATAAATTTCTCTGCAGATGTTCTGGTAACATATATAACATCTGTGGTTGTGCTCCATGATATAAGTGTAAGGCAGAGCATTATGTGAGATACAGGACCAGAACATCATCCTCCTTGATAATATCTGTGGTTAGGCAATTGTGAATGGGACCAGGTTGTTTCTTTTTTGGGATGTCAAAGGTAAGGTGCAATGGGACTGAAATGGCAGGTTTAGGAGATGTAACTTTTGGAAATATGCTCCTTGGAGTAACTTTACCTGTAGTAAGTTAACCCTCTTGTACTTCCCACTGCTCCTTTCTTAGTAGAAAGGCAGAGATTGCAAATGTGCCTTTTTAAGTACTTTATTTTCTACCCACTGGATAAGACTTTGAGTTAAACATTTTGTCTCCTTTATTTGCCTTTATCTTGGCAAAAGTAACAAATATAAGATGTTTATGGCAGCAGAGTCCATGAAAGACATTAACTTTATGGTTTGGACCAGATACGATACCCTCTCATTGTGGGGCATTGTGGAAGGGTTTTTGCCAGCATGTCAGGCTCCAGGATTGTATTTTTTTTCCCTTTTAGATGAAGATTTGTAGTTTTAGATGCTTTGAGAGATAATCTGAACAAAGATTTGTTATATTTGTAAAATCATGGAATTTTTTATCAATTTTTATAGCGCTACTAGGCATGTGAGGTGCTATACAATGGTGATACATTTTCAGCTACAATACGTTCCTGCCCCAAAGAGCAATCTTAAATGGATAACTAAGATGACAGGAGAAAGGGACTTGCCCAGGATCTCAAGGAATGTCAGTGGGGAAGTGGGATTTGAATTCTGCTTTCCTGAGTCCCTCAGCCCATAGCTCTTAACTACTTACTAGGTCAATCCAGTACCGAGCGGTAGGAAGAGCTGCGTTAGTGCCCGGCGCACCCGCGGTTGCCGCACGCACAGTGCAGCTCACCTACCGCTCGATCCTGTATGTAAATAGACGAGGCTTGCATTTGCAAGCTAAGAAGCGTCCGTGAAGCGTTAGGCCCGCGCAACCCATTTTACTGTATAGAGCGCCTATACAGTAACCTGGGTGCGCCGGCCTAACGCTTCACGGCCATGCTGGTATCTGTCATTTCAAATGACAGGTACCAGGAAGTGGACAGTTCTCAGACGCTTGGGATTGTCAGCCCTCTCCCCTCCTCCCGAAGCAAGCAACCAAAGCGTAACAAACGAAGCAGGGCGCGAAAAGCAGCCTTGCTCCGGGAGGAGGGGAGGGGGGACTGGCAGTGTAAAGCGACGAAGCGACTTACTTTTTGCAGCCCCCCTCCGGACATCGGCGAGGACGACCGCGGCTCCCCTCTCCTGCCTCCAGCTGCCCGCGAAGATGGACGCCTGCACTGGCGAAAGCGGCCCCTGTTCGTGCAATTGGGCCGCTGAAGACGTGACGTCACATGCCGTGACGCCAAACGTCGTGACGTCACGCCTTGAGCGGCCCAATTGCACGAACAGGGGCCGCTTTCGCCCGTGCAGGCGTCCATCTTCGCGGGCAGCTGAAGGCAGGGGAGCCGCGGTCGTCCTCGCCGATGTCCGGAGGGGGGCTGCAAAAAGTAAGTCGCTTTACACTGCCAGTACCCCCCTCCCCTCCTCCCGGAGCAAGGTTGCTTTTTGCGCCTTGCTTCGGGAGGAGGGGAGGGGGGACTGGCAATCCCGAGCGTAGGATTGCCCGTCCTCTCTCCCCTCGCTCTCTTGCTACTTTTTTTTTCACTTTTTTTTTTTTTTGCTTCAGGAGGAGGGGAGAGGACTGGGGCTGCCCCGGAGACCAGCACCCATGGACGCGGCCAGGGCAGGAGAGCAGGGGCTGGGGGAAAGTTTGCCCCCCTACCCTTACCCCTGCCTCTAACGCAGGGGTAAGGGTAGGCGGTAAGTTAGCAGATTAAACGCGCGGCAAAACGGCAGGGTAAAATAGCGATAGTCGGGGCGCGCGTTACTGGATGGTAGAGAATAGCTAATTCCATCGTTTACATGCAATATACTTGCCGCGTGCGGAAGGGGTTGCCCGGGGATTTTAGGACGCTGTAGGAGTAGGTTAAAGGGGATTGGGGATCGCAGGAAGGGCTAACGCGGCCGGAAAGTGAGTAGAACGCGAGTTAGGAGCGGGGTAAACGCGGCCGCACTTTACTGGATAGACCTGAGCCAGTGCCTCTCTCCTTTACTGTCTGAAAAAATTTAAAAAAAATCTAGTCGGTGGGGCTTTGAATACTAAAATGCCCTTCAGAATAATAATTGAAAGTTGACCATCCTATTAACATTTTCAGACAAAATCACTTTTCCAATTTTAGTACCTCCTAGCTTTTATTTATGCTTTCATTCCTTCTTTTCTTTCTCTTGCTGTTGATTTCCAGGATTTTGTTTAACTTTTCAATTTTAGCTTTTTCCTTTTGTGCAGTCCCCCTCCCAATCTTTTCACACATAGTATTTTGTTCTCCTGTCTCTCCTCCCCTGCCATCTTTCATGCCCTTCTCAGTTATTCAGGATACCTGCTCTCCATTAACCTTTCTCCCCTTCCCAAGTCTCTTAATTTAGCACATCCCTATCATATCTCTCCATTCTCTCAAATTTTTAAATTTCTCTTGCCCTTCCCTAATTAAGCCCTTCTTTCCAGTTTTAATCCTTTCTAAGTTCTTGTGGCCAAAGGACTCTTTCCATTTCTTTCCTATGGTGTCTCTTGCAGTGTAGATAGGTTTGAGCAGTTTTGGGTGGTGGTGTGTGATTTGTACGGAGTCAGATGATGCTTCAGCCCTGTGTTTATTCTTTTGCTGCTAACACTGTTGGGCTCAGTCTAGTTGTATGGCAGAAAGGATATGCTTGGACAGCCAACTTTGAAGAAAAACAGCTTTTCCTAGCATGTAGCCAGATGGACTCAGTACCAATGGGTTATATATCCTCTGCTAGCAGATGGAGACTGAGTCAGGTTTCAAAGCTAACATCACCTTAGATATACCCCTGTAGTGACTTCAGCCCTCCAGTATCTCTTCATCTCCTAGCAGATGTGGATGTGCTTTCCCTACACCAGCCTTGGAGGGTATAGGGAATTACAGTACTCATTAGAGGAGAAATATTTTACCTTAAATTGGAGAAAGGTTGAGCCCTGGCCACATAAGAACATAAGAAATTGCCATGCTGGGTCAGACCAAGGGTCCATCAAGCCAGCATCCTGTTTCCAACAGAGGCCAAACCAGGCCACAAGAACCTGGCAATTATCCAAACACTAAGAAGATCCCATGCTACTGATGCAATTAATAGCAGTGGCTATTCCCTAAGTAAACTTGATTAATAGCCATTAATGGACTTCTATTCCAAGAACTTATCCAAACCTTTTTTTGAACCGAGCTAACAAACTGCACTAACCACATCCTCTGGCAAATTCCAGAGCTTTATTGTGCATTGAGTGAAAAAGAATTTTCTCAGATTAGTCTTAAATGTGCTACTTGCTAACTTCATGGAATGCCCCCTAGTCCTTCTGTTATTTGAAAGTGTAAATAACAGTCACATCTACTCGTTCAAGACCTCTATCATATCCTCCCTCAGCCGCCTCCTGCAGTGATACCTAATGGTCCTTCCCCCAGTTGAGAATTCCTGAGGTGATTTCAGAGATCCCTCAGAGGTGTGCTGGCTCCCGGCGTGGAATTTGCTGCTGAAGCATCTGAAAGGCAGCAGGTGCTGGAAACAGAGCGTGGTGGTGAAGGCCTAAGCCCTCTTTCCCCCCCCCCCCTTGCAGCCAGAGACAGTCTCTGTATTTAGCCAATGAGCGCTGAGCCCAAGTAAGTAGAGAAGAGGATGCCTTCCGACTCAAGATTTGGAGGGGCTTCAGTAAGTCTTTCCTCCATTCTTCTTGCTTGGTGCGCTGTACCGACAACGTTCCTGAACCCGTTGGGGTAAGGAAAGGGGGCTTCTGAGCCGGTTAAGCGGCCCTCCAAAGGGCTAGGCCCTGCTTCAGGCTCAGTGGACACTCCACGTTGCAGGCCGAGGGGCCATTTTGCATGTGGTTTTGTGCGTTCTCAATTCCCTCCATAGTCTGTATGTGCGGTGTGGGCAGACTCTGCGCATGCGCTGTGCACTTAACGTCTAGCATACTTGCGCGCATACATGCACTCCTACTTATGTGTACCAGTACAGGATCTGTGCGCGTTCTATTTCAGGCGCTAGCTGGCTGAGCACACAGCTACCTTTTTAGGATGGCCCCGGCAGCAAAGAAGCATAAGCAACACTTTGTGCTTCCTGCCATATTAGAGTTACATAGTCTGACCTGGAGTCCTTCCTATGTCAGCAATGTGAGGAGGCTTGGATTCCCAGAACTTTTCCAAGCCCGGCTCCTCCCATACAGAAGATGGGTCAGCCACGACCAGTTCCTCCTGGGCTAGGTATGGACCCAGCAGCCTTTTCCTGGGTGGAATTCTTTCAAGGCCTTCAAGCCTTTGTACAGGTGTAGTCAGTCTCTTCTGCCCCTGTCCGGACCAAAGTCCAGCCGGGAAGGCCTCGCTCTCCCAGTCCCATCAGGCTGTGAGACATGCCTCGCCTCACCAAGGGTATCCCTGACAGAGACCCAGACACCACAGACTGAATGGGATGCAGATTCACTGAAGGATAGGGAGCCATATTGGACCATGTTACACTTTTACCATAGAGATGAATTGCTGGCCCTAGTTTCCCAGACCCTGAAGACTCTGGGAGTTCCTGTTACGGACCCTATGACACATGTCTTTCCTTATCTAGACGACTGGCTTATCAAAGTCAATCTCAACAAGGAGCTCTGGCTTCTCTCAATCGAACAATTACTCTACTTCACTCAATGGGCTTTCTCATCAACTATCAAAAGTCCCATCTCACACCGTCTCAACTGCTTCAATTCATAGGCGCAGATTTGAACACCATACTCTCAAGGGCTTTCCTACCCAAAGATCGAGCAGAAACACTTTCCCTACTGGCAAATTCGATTCTCTCAAACAAGTAACAGCTCATCAGTTTCTAACCATACTAGGCCACATGGCCTCCACAGTTCATGTCACTCCTATGGCAAGACTCGCCATGAGGGTAACCCAATGGACGTTGAGATCTCAGTGGATCTCTGTCCCCTTCGCTCTTTAACATCTATCTCTTACAGCTATGCCAGCTCCTCTCCAGCCTCAATCTAAAACATTTTCTATATGCGGACGATATTCAGATAATAATCCATGTTAAAGACACATACTTGAAAACACTAGATCACTGGGAAAACTGCCACCAACAAATCAAACTCCTCCTCACTAGTCTAAACTTAGTATTAAATTCCTCCAAAACCGAACTCCTGCTCATCTCTCCCGAGAACTGTAACATCACTTCCACTCACCCTGGCATCCCACAATCCACGCAACTGAGAGACCTTGGAGTTTTAATTGACAATCGGATGAATTTGAAAGCTTCTATCAACAAAACTACCAAAGACTGTTTTCACAAACTCCAAGTCTTGAAAAGGATAAGACCTCTCTTTCACTTGCAGGACTTTAGAACAATCCTTCAGGCATTAGTTTTCTCAAGGTTAGACTATTGCAATTCTATCCTACTAGATCTCCCTTCCTCCTATACCAAACCGCTTCAGATGGTACAAAATGCGGCAGCACGAATATTAACAAACACCAGAAGAAGAGATCACATCTCCCCTATCCTAAAAAGCCTTCATTGACTGCCAGTGCACTTCAGAATTCTCTACAAATCTATCTCCGTTATCTACAAAATCATTCATCAACATACTTCTATCGACCTGCAAATTCCTCTCCTCTTACACAATTCTTCAAGACCTACCAGAGACACATATAGAGGTTCACTCCAGGTTCCTCCAACCAAAGCCACTAGACATATTACCTTGAGAGATCGGGCCCTCTCTACCGCCGGTCCCCCTTTATGGAATTCCATCCCCCCAGACCTAAGACAGGAACC
Source organism: Rhinatrema bivittatum (assembly GCF_901001135.1). Taxonomy (NCBI): domain Eukaryota; kingdom Metazoa; phylum Chordata; class Amphibia; order Gymnophiona; family Rhinatrematidae; genus Rhinatrema; species Rhinatrema bivittatum. The sequence goes on from NC_042616.1 coordinate 58,114,686, forward strand.
CTGCCTCCCAACCTTCAGGAAGAGACTTAAGACTTGGCTCTTCAAACAAGCTTTCCCGGACTCCAGCTAATGTCCTTCAACTTCAAGTTCTATAACACAACCAGCTCATTTAACTGCTCGTTGTAAATATTTAAAATGCTATTAACCTTTTCTTTTTCCTTCCTCTCCCAGTTAAGCATTCCTGTTTTTGTAACTGCTTTCTTCCGCACTACAGTTCCAGTTTGTTTTTTCTTTCTATGCACCACTGTTTTAATGTAAACCAGCATGATGTGATTTTATCATGAATGCCGGTATATAAAAACCTTAAATAAATAAATCCAAGCCATTCAACCACTATATTCTCCAATTCAAGTAACCCACCAATTATGTTCCTCCCTTCTCTGGTGGGCAAACAAGGACAATTTGTGCAAGGGCCTACCCTTCCAACAACCAGTCCCACAAATAAAGTTAACTACAGATGCATCCACCTTGGGGTGGGGAGCTCATATAGACAATCTCCAGATCCAAGGAACTTGGACACAACTCAAAGCATCCTTCCAAATCAATTTCCTGGAACTTCGAACTATACGTTATGCATTAAATGCGTTCAAGGACTGCCTTTCACACAAAACTGTTCTGATCCAAACGGACAACACAGTAGCCATGTGGTACATCAACAAACAGGGAGGTACGGGCTCATATCTCCTATGTCAAGAAGCTGCACAAATTTGGGCCTGGGCCCTGAAACACTGAATGTTCCTCCGGGCCACTTATCTAGCAGGCATTCACAATGTAGTAGCAGATCGACTCAGTCATCAGTTCCAACCACACGAGTGGTCCCTGCATCCCTCAGTAGCGTCCAGGATATTTCAACGCTGGGGTCAACAGACACTAGACCTCTTTGCATCACACCTCAATCACAAAGTAGACAACTTCTGTTCTCTACACAACCAAAAGAACCAGCCAGCCAAGGACGCCTTTGCTCTCCCTTGGAATTCAGGCCTACTATACGCGTATCCTCCAATACCGCTCATAACCAAAACAATTGTGAAACTACAACAGGACAAGGGGTCCATGATACTCATAGCCCCGTATTGGCCTCGACAAGTATGGTTTCCCACACTTCTAGACCTCTCGATCAGGGATCCAATTCGCCTGGGTGCTGCTCCCACTCTCATAACTCAGGATCAGGGTCGGTTACGCCATCCCAACCTTCAATCCCTCTCTCTGACAGCATGGATGTTGAAAGCTTGATTTTACAACCACTCAATCTTTCATCCAAAGTATCTCCGACTGGCTAAACACTGCCCTACGATTACATGTCCCTCAAAGAAATCTCAGATCAGCCAATAAAGCACTACTAACCATTCCATCAGTCAAAACAGCAAAATTGACCCAAGTTAGAGAGAGAGCGCTATCCTTGGCAGGACAGTTATTATGGAACACATTACCGCTTGAGCTTAGACTTATGAAAGAACTAAAACTTTTCAAAAAGAGCTTAAAAACTTGGCTATTCAAAAAAGCATTTCACAGTGAGGTCGCTGAATAACAACAAAGACATACAGCTGAAAGTCACCTATAAAAAGCAGAATGTTACTTTAATGTTTTAATCATAATTAAATTTTAAATTAAAACAGTTATCACATATGATTACCACAGAATCATATAAACAGTATCTCCAACACACTTCTCATTTAGAGTATATTTTTGATCTATGTAACCGTAAAATATTGGCACCCCATGGATAATTTAGAAAGCAAACCAAACCTATTTTGTGCCTAAATGTAAACCGTTGTGATGGTGCATCACTGGACAGTATAGAAAAGTTTTTAAATAAAGTGCTTCTAGCTTCACGCAAACCTTCCACACGAAAGAACTATTCGTCAAAATGGAAAAGGTTTACTTTCTGGTGTAGGCAAAAGATTATTGATCCTTTCACCTGCCCCACAGCTTCTCTATTAGACTATTTATGTCATCTTTCAGACTCTGGTCTTCAGACTTCATCTGTTAGAGTACATTTAAGTGCAATCTCAGTTTACCATAACAAGATAGATGCACCTATATCTGCACAATCTCTAGTCACTCAGTTCCTGAGAGGCTTGATGCATCTAAAACCACCAATTCAGCCACCAGTCACAGAATGGGACCTGAACCTGGTATTAACAAGACTCATGCGTTCTCCTTTCGAACCCATTGATTCCTGTGATATCAAATTCCTTACATGGAAGACTATCTTCCTCATAGCTATTACATCAGCTAGAAGGGTGAGTGAGTTACAAGCACTTGTCACGTATGCACCCTATACAAAGTTCCTACATGACAGTGGTTCTTCGTACACATCCAAAATTCCTCCCTAAGGTAGTTACGGAATTCCACTTGAATCAATCCATAGTTTTACCCACATTCTTTCCAAGACCTCTCTCACCCAGGAGAAACGGCCTTACACACCTTAGACTGCAAGCGTGCTTGAGCATTTTACATAAATCGCACTGCAGTCCACAGGAAATCCACTCAACCTTTTGTTCCTTATGATCCAAACAAACCAGGCAGAGCAGTGGGTAAGCAAACTTTATTCAACTGGCTAGCAGATTGCATTCAGTTTTGCTATGAAAAAGCAGGCCTTCCTCTCCAGGGGCGAGTAAAAGCACACTCAGTAAGAGCAATGTCAACCTCAGTAGCACACTATCGTTCAGTGCCAATCCTTGACATATGTAAAGCAGCAACATGGAGTTCTCTTCACACCTTTGCAGCTCATTACTGTCTGGACAAACAGGGAAGACAAGATTCTGCCTACGGACAATCTGTCTTAAAGAACTTGTTTCCAGTTTAATCCCAACTCCTTCCACATCCAACCTGCTGTGATCGTCGGCTGATTCATTTCGACGACAATTTGTACTGTTGCTTCACTACAAAATGACTCATCCTTTAGCTTGCTAATCACCCATATGTGAGGACTAGCTTCCTGCTTGTCCTGGGATAAAGCAAAATTGCTTACCTTGTAATAGGTGTTATCCCAGGACAGCAGGATGTAGTCCTCACAAAAACCCACCCGCCTGCCCCACTGAGTTGGGTATTTTACATTTTATTATTTTACTTTTTGCTAAAGCTTAATGCTACATACGAGACTGAAGAGAGCCACCTGTGGCAGATAATATAGCATGCTGAGCATGCTCAGTAGGCACTCTGGGTGCCAGTCAAAGCTTTATAGAAACTTTGACAGACGTTTTCCCGCTCTAGGACTCCATCAGTGACGTCACCCATATGTGAGGACTACATCCTGCTGTTCTGGGATAACACCTATTACAAGGTAAGCAATTTTGCTTTACATGTAATCCTTGAAATTGTGGAGTTGCCGTACCTACTAAAAATTATTTACATGAAATCAGACTTATTGTGTGGCTTTATCATCCAATTGCACTACACTATTCCCTTGGATTGTCGTTTACTACGTGCGGTACCTCTCCTTCGTTTGAGGACATCTAAAATTCAACATCACCAATTTTACATAATCCAATACTTGTCTTAATGTCTTCAGAAATTGTGCCCTCTCTGTTTAGCCTCTAACACCTTACCGCAGCCCTTCACGGTCATGGAGGAAGGTCTTCGTCATTTGCTGAGGTCTGTTTGAGTCTTTCGAGTCTTCCGCAAGATCTTCTGCGACAGTTATAGCAGCCCGATGAATGGCTTGGTTAAGAGCAAGCGCAATTCGAGATGACGTTCATGACAAATTGGCAGATATCCCCTGCATGGGGGACAACTTATTTGTAGAAACTGTAATTCATCTAAAAACCAGAGTACTGCAGTACTATCCCTCACACCTCCAGCCAATCCTCATACATCCTCCAGAAAATGTTACCCTTCTTTTAGGAGAAAATCCTATCCAAGGGCACCTTTCAAACCTTTTCATACTTACCGTTCACAGCACTATACTCAACAAAGGTTCCAATCTCAGCCTCACCAGTCATGTGGACGCTCTCATCAACAGTGACCACAAAAACAAGGATCAGCTCCTCAGAAGCAAACACCAGCTTTTTGAGCTATCTCGAGCCACCTCCACCACCATTCATAGGAGGTCGCCTCCAACATTTCTATACCAATTGGGATGCGATGACCACAGATCGTTGGGTGCTAGATATAATCAGAGAAGGTTATTGACTACATTTTATGAATCTTCCACCCCTTCCCCATGTACCTTCTCTCCGAAGTACATCGACCCATTCACCACATCTTCAGGAAGAAATAAAGAATCTACGGATCCAAAGATCCATTCAAAGAATTCCACCATTACAACAAAATCAGGGATTCTATTCCCATTATTTTCTCATTCCAAAAAAGTCTGGGGGCCTTCGCCCCATCTTAGATTTTTGGAACCTCAACAAGCACGTCCAAAAGGAAAGTTCAAGATGACCTCTCTCAAAAGCATCCTACCCCTCCTACAACCCAAAGACTGGCTATGTTCCATAGATCTCAATGATGCTTACTCCCATATACCCATGCACCCTTCCTCTTGGTGCTACCTTTGTTTTCGAGCTCAGAACAGGCACTATCAATACAAAATTCTACCCTTTGCCTGTCTTCAGCCCCGAGAGTATTTACGAAATGATTAGTAGTGGTGGTGGCTCACCTCAGACAACTGTTGATCCAGATCTTTCTCTGTTGGACGACTGGCTATTAGTGGCCTCAGATCAGACCACTGTACGAGCACACATGGTGCAAACAATCAACTGTCTTCAGACAATAGATTTCCTAGTAAATTACGAGAAATTGAATCTGCAACCAACCCATACACTGCAGTTCATTGTAGCTGTCAACACAGTGGAAGAGAGAGCCTACCTTCCACAAGACAGGATTCAAACACTCTCCTACCTAGTCAAAGGCTATGCAATCAATCCCAGGCTTCGGTATGTCAAGTCCTCCAACTACTAGGTCACATGGCGGCAGCTATCCATGTTCCCTACACGAGACTACACATGCGCCATTTACAATGGGGCCTAGAAACTCAATGCTCACAATTCCTGCAATCCCTTTCCTCCAGGATAAAGCTTACCCCACCAATGCACATGGACATTCAATGGTGGCTTTCTCCCACCAACCTGTCCTCAGGAGTTCCTTTTTGGTTGCCTCTACATCAGTTAACACTCATGACAGATGCCTCCAGGAAGGGATGGGGAACACATCTGAACGATTTGAAAACGCAAGGTCTCTGGTCTTCCCAGGAGTCTACATACCAGATCAACCTCCTGGAACTTCATGCAATCTGGAGAGCGCTACAAACATTCTCCCCTCAGGTTCAGGGAAAGCGCCTCATGGGGTACACGGGCAACCAGGTCGCCATGTTCTACATAAACAGAGGAGGGTCAGGTTTGTGGACACTCTGTCTGGAAGCTCTTCAAATAATGCTGTGGGCGAACGCGAACAAAGTATCGCTTCAAGCCACTCACCTGCCAGGTCTGGACAATGTCACAGCGGATCGCCTGAGCAGGATCTTTCACCCACACGAATGGACTTTAAATTGAGACGTGGCTCTGAACATTTTTCAACGCTGGGGCTTCCCGTCAATCGATCTCTTTGCCACGGAAAACAATTGACAAATGGAAGTGTTTTGCTCCATCTACCCCAGCAGACTTCGTTACGCTCCAGACTCCTTCCTCATTCCATGGACGGAGAGTTTGCTCTGTGCCTACCCTCCCATTCCACTAATATCAAGGACAATTCAGAAATGTATTCAAGACATAGCGGACATGATTCTCATAGCTCCGGCATGGCCGAGACAACCATGGTATGCGTATCTCATTCGACTTTCCATACTCCCTCAAATTCCACTGGGCAACCATCTAATGTGGCTAACACAGGACAAAGGCTCCCTCCTCCATCCGATGCATCAATCCCTCTATCTAACTGCGTGGAAGTTGAAAGGCAAACATTGAATTACCTGGGCCTTCCATCACAACTGGAAGATATACTTATTGCCTCCAGGAAGCCTTCCACCAGACGTAACTACTCAGGGAAATGGCATCGTTACACAGAATGGTGCAAACCACGGAAACTGGATCCTTTTTCATCTACAGTCACACAACTGCTGGAATACCTCCATACACTATTCCAAGCTGGTCTAGAGGCTACTTCAGTTCGAGTACATATCAGTGCCATTGTAGGCTTTCATCATTCTCATAACGGCCTTCCTATTTCTAATCACCCCTTGATTTCTAGATTCATGCGGGGCATGCTACATCTATGACCACCAGTGACAAAGCCACCTGTACCATGGGATCTCAGCATTATCCTAGAACAACTAATGGTGTCCCCCTTTGAGCCTCGTGTCACATAAAATACCTAACCTGGAAGACTGTTTTCCTAGTGGCCGTCACATCGGCAAGGAGAATAAGTGAACTACAAGCCTTGGTTCACTATTCCCCTTATTTAGAATTTTACCACAACAAGGTCACTCTTCGATCTCATCCTACCTTCCTTCCTAAGGTTATATCGGCGTTTCATATTAATCAAACCATTACTCTACCAATCTTCAAACCTAAGCCTCATCACAATGAACGAAACAAACTCCTACACTCGCTAGACTGTAAAAGAGCGTTGGCTTATTATAAATGCAGAACTCATTCTCCATTCAGGCCTTCTCAACTATTCCTCTCCTTCAATTCGAATAACCCAAACCAACCTGTCTAAAAAAAAAAAAAAAAAAAAAAAAAAAAAGAACCATAGCGGGTTGGTTATCCCAATGTGTTGAATTCTGTTATAACAAACGTTCCACTAAATTAAACAAGCCTAAAGCGCACCAGATACGTGCAACAGCAGCCTCTGTTGCCCACTTATGAAAGGTTCCGCTACTGGACATATACAAGGCGGCAACTTGGTCTTCCCTTCATACCTTCACATCACACTACTGTATTGAAAAACAAGCATCTTCGGATGCAGCACTGGGTTCCGCAGTCTTGTCAACCCTTGATGTTCAATGAGACTGTCTACTCTGCCTAAAGGTTGGTGTCCTGAACTTTAAAGCCATACTACCTGGACACAACCCGGGAGCTTGGGACTCCCAGACAGCATGGCTAATTCAGCCCTATCGATGGGAAAAAGCAAGTTTTCTTACCGTAAACAGTGTTTCCGTAGATGGGAGGGATCACATGGCTAATTCATCCTATCTCCCTAGACGGTCTAATTCTACTCAACTCCTTTACCATACACCTTGCTTGGCTACAAAGAGACTGAGGAGAGAACAAACGGAATCCCACGGGAAGACGACGTGCAGCCATATAGTTAAAAACTCTGTCACTACTTAAGAGTAACTCCGCCAACTCCTGGTCGCATGCACACTCCCAGACAGCATGGCTAATTCATCCTGCTATTTATGGAAACACAGTTTACGGTAAGCAAACTTGCTTTTATATGTAAATCTATCTCATGCTTATTCATTGTGGATATCCTGAAAACCTGGCCGGTTTGTGACACTCGGATTGGAGTTCACCATCCCTAATCTAGAGCATTGAATACCCTTGCACTGGCTCTGCCCAGCATATCACCACCTACAGCTTTTTATACCTTTCCCTCCCCATGCAGTGTTATACCTTTCCCTCCCCATGCAGTGTTTCTCGGATTGGAGTTCACCATCCCTAATCTAGAGCATTGAATACCCTTGCACTGGCTTTGCCCAGCATATCACCACCTACAGCTTTTTATACCTTTCCCTCCCCATGCAGTGTTTCTCATCCCTACCCAAACATCACTGCTTATCCCCTTTCCACATGGTGTCTCTGCTTACGTTATAGCCCTTTACTTTCGCTCACTATCTTTCTCCACCCAGTGGCTTGCCACCTCCTTTTCCCCTGAGCCCTTTGTCAGTTTCCCCACATAGAACCCTTCCACTTCTGTCTCATTTTTAAACTTCCTGCCAAAAAAATAAAATAAAGCATTGAGCAAAACAGCCTTAGAAGCTTCCTGGCTGTGCGCTGCATTACTAAACATTGAAGCTGCTGAGAGCAGCAGTGCCAGACTGCTTATGCAGTACTACACAGTTCCACCCTGTCCTTCCCATATTGTATAGCTAAGGATTCACAGGCTGTTATTCAGGGGAGAAGGGGGTGGAGATGCATGATAGTGCAGAATACATTTGACTAGGTAGTTCAAGTGTTTAGTATAGCAGCTCATGGCTCTGCTAGAGGAGGGATGCTAACTGGCCAGTGTTTGCTCAGTTTAGTAGGGTTTTTTAAAAGGAGGCTGGTGGCAGGCAGGATTAGTAAATCAGACAATGTAAGTTCTGTTTTTCTGCTTATCACCAGCCTCCACCCCAGCAGAGATTCCTTCCTCTGCCATATGGACATCTTCATTTTAAGGAGGAGCCATTCCAGAGCTAATAGCAATGACTTATTCTGAAGGAGCAAGGACTGGAGACTGAATCAGTGTGCACTCTTATATATTATTTATTTATTTATTTTTATATACCGGTGTTCGATTTTACATATCACATCGGTTTACATTTAAACAAAATTTGCAGGAACCTGAGAGTGGAGAATGCACTGGATCAATCTTTGGCTTGCATTCCTTCAGCTTGTTCTTACTGCCATGATCAAGCTTTGAAATGGCAGCTTATGAAAAAGAAAATGGTGATAGTGGAGGGGAGCATGTGGCCAGTTCTCTATTGTTTTTGTTATTGAAAAGTTGGCTTCTAGGGCTGTGTTTTTTATTGGGGGGGCAGGAGGGAGTCTGATATCTCCCACTTGAATTACAAAAGTAGACAGACCTGAAGTTATTTAGAAAGGGACTTAATCTTTATTTTTTCATGAAGCTTTTAAATTATTTTTTATGTTTAATGTAATTACGATTGTTTTAAGTATACATTTATGATATTAGAACAATTATATTGGAGTTGCGGGCTATAAATCTTTAAAATAAAATAAATATATATCTCCTGCTGTCACTAGGACTGTAGGCCATGGATTAGAAAGTTTCTCATTAATTCTATAGTTTCTTTAATTTTAGTGTTTGGTTCTCCCATGGAAGCAATCATGCAGCAAAAATATCTAGAAATAGAGAGCAAGACCATGCTTTCCAAAGTTGGATGTTTATTCCATTTATTTGTATGCTGGAATACTATGTGAATGATGTGACTTATCAACCATTTTCATTATGTAGTCTCATAATTAGGAGTTATCAGTATTCGTTGTGTTTATGGATTAATTCAGAGGAAATAACGGGAAAACAATTCTCACATTTTTCTTGTTTTCTTGCAATTTTTTTTTAAAGAAATTAGGTACATGAATGAAAAAGGTAAAGCACTTTGAAAGAAACAAAGAATTTTGCATGCTTAGAGGAATGAGATTATATATTAATCCTTTTGGTTCTGAAGTCATAAACTAAAACAAAATTGACCATTGATTCTGTAGCTTTTCTTGGCTCTAAATTCTAGCTGGAATTCTTTACAAGCCTATATTTGAGCCTGTCTACTTATCTATCCTAATGTGATTTTTGGTATTGTGGTACAGAATAAAGGATTATAAAAGAACAAGACCACATGGTCCATCTTGTCTGTCCAGCAAGTTGCTTATGATAGTAACTACCTCTCTGTGCAGGTTTCCTCCAAGCAGCAATATTGTACCTAAAGTTAATATAGGTTATCCTATTCCTTTATTTTCATCCTCTAGCTTCTAGATCCACATTGCTTATCCTATGCCCTTTTGAATTCCATTACTGTTCTTATCTTCACCACCACTTCTAAGAGAGCTCTGCAGGCATCTGCCACCTTCTCTGTGAAGAAACATTTTCTGATGTTGGTGCTCAGTCATCCTCCCTTGGAGTTTCATATAGTGACCCTAGTTTTACAGTTCTCTTTCCAGTGGAAAAGATTTGATGACTGTTCAAAATTAAACCTTTCAGGTATCTGAAGGTCTGAATCATATCTCCCCTGCTTCTCCTCCCCTTCAGGGTATACAAATTTAGATCCTTCAGCCTTTTCTCATGGGTCTTCCAATACAGACTCCACACTATTTTGGTCACCTTTCTCTGGACTGCTTCCATCCTGTCTTTATCCTTTTTGAGAGATGGTTTCCAGAGCTTAACACAGTACTCCAGATAAGGCCTCTCCAAAGACCTGTACAAGGGCATTATCACCTCCTTTATACTTCTGGTTATTCCTCTTTCTGCAGCTCAGCAACCTCTGGTTTTAGCCACCATCTTATCACATTGCTTTGTTGCCTTCAGATCGCCAGACGCTATTATCCCAAGGACCCTTTAAAGGTAAATGCACATTAGTATGACACTTTTGGATTACTGCACCCCAAATGGATGAGACTTTACTTTTTGGCATTGAATCCTAACTGACAAACTTTCAACCACTCTTCAAGTTTTCTTAAATTTTTTCATTCTCTGTGCTCCTTTAGGCATGTCCACACTGTTGTAGATCTTTGATTCATCTGTAGAAAGACAAGCTTTTCCCCCTTATTCCTTCACATGGTCGCTCACAAAGATATTTAACAAAAAACATTCCCAAAATTGATCCTTGAGGCACACCACTTAACATTTTCCTCTCTTTAGAGTAGGTTCCATTTGCCATTATATGCTGTCTTCTGACAGTCCAGCAATTTGTAATCCATTCCACCATCTTAACACCCACTCCTATGCTGGATCATATCAAAAGCTTTGTTAAAATCCAAGTAAACCAATTCTTATCCTCCTCCTTGATCTAATGCTCTAATTACCCAATCAAAAAAAAATCAATCAGATTCATTTGACAGGACTTTCCTCTGGTGAAACCAAGTTGCCTTGAGTCTAGTAACCCTCTGTTGTCCTTTGTGAAGTGGGACAATTGCTGTTCTCCTCCAATTTTACAGTGCTACTCTTGTTTCAGGGATCTATTAAACAGGTTTTTTAGCAGATCCACCAGCACACTTCTGAGCTCCCTTTGTATCCTGGGATATATATCTCATCTAGTCTCATGGCCTTGACTGTTTCGGCTCTGTGAAGTATTCATATAACAAATGGTTAAGTATCTCTGAGGTATGAAACAGGAGGAAAGAAATGGTGTTGGTTGGTATGAAATATAGGTATGGACCTTCATTTTCTGTTTGTTTTATTTTGCCTGGGAATTTCAATGTTAAAGATTTGTGGAAACATGACTCTTCTGCTGATTTTTCTCCTGTTATATCAGTCATTTTTCCACCTACACTTCTTGTTATAACGTTGAAATTCCCAGGCAAAATAAAATAAATACTGAAAATGAAGCTGCTTAATTGTCAGCTATTGCTTTGGCAGTAGTGAAATTAGTTTTTCTTTGTCAGATTTATTTTTCTTAGTGATTTTTAATCATAGTTTAAAGACCAATGCTTATAGTGTTGACATGTACATAACATACAGCTCAACTGCCTTTTATCTGTAGTTTGTTTTCCCCATAGTGTAAAACCATGCCTATTATGGCTATTATGTTATCTAATAACACATAAGAAATGCCAGTTGGGTCAGATCAGTGGTCCTCAAAGCCTTGCATTCTTGTATAGTAATTCAGGTAACTTGGAAGTACACAGCAGATCCTAATTGGGCGATTTGTGCCCTATTGCTCACTCAGAGTTGAAAGGGGGTAATTCCCATGTCTACTTGGCTAATAATGGACCTGTCCTCCAGAACTTGTCCAGGTCTATTTTAAACCCATTTGTACTATTCTCCTTGAACATCCTGTGGCAATAAATTCCACAGATCAATTGTGTGCTGATTGATAATAGATTTAAAACAAATTGAAGAAAGTGTTTTAATTTTTTCAGTTTTTTGGCATGTTCCCTAGTGTTAGTACTATTGAAAGAGTAAACTATTTATCAACCTGTCCCATACTACTCATGATTTTATAAATCTCTATCATATTCCCTCAGTCACTTCTCCATGCTGGAAAACCATCTGAAGCCTTTCTTTTATATAGGAGACATTTTTGTTATTCTTTGTACCTTTTGAACTACTCAGTGATGTGGGAATCCAGATTGAACAAATTATTCAAATAAGCTCACAAACCTTTAGTTACATGTTCTATCTCCATTTAATCAAACACAAATATGAGGTGCTACCTCCCTTCCCCATTTTTAAGCAACACCTCAGATTTCCTTGCATTAAAAACCAAGCAGCTATCTAAGAGCTACTTAAAAATCACCTGTATACTTTTCATTCAAAGATTCCAGAGAAGCAGCAAGATCACAACAGCTGGACATCATTTCATCCAAGTAGCCTGTATGGATTCAGAACTGAATTAAATCTCTCAAAAGGACAAAAAGATATTAAATAGAAAGGGAGCCAATGGCAAGCTCTACGGGTCCCCACAATCTGTTTGGAACATGTTTGACCTCTCATTTCTCACCACAAATGTAGATAACCTGACTGGGAATAAATCCAATCAATTATTTCTCCTTAACCTCACCTATTTACTCTCCAACAAAATGACCAAATTGAAACACTTTTTAAATCTAAAAGTACTAGAACAGATTCCCCATGATCCCTGTAATAAAACACATCATTAGTGCCAACAGTACTGATTTTGTGCTGTGGCTTTGTCTAAATCCCACCTGACACTGATCCAATCCATCCACTTCATCTAAGGAGAAAGCTGAGATGATGGTTCATGGCACAGTTTCCCAGTCCTGGTTCTGACTTAAGTTGGAAGCTCAAAGGGGGTAGAAGGAAGTTGGGTCAAAAATGGCTTATTATAAACTGCATACTTTTTTGAATGGAGTGTTGTGAAGTAATTATTTGAATTGGGAATGTAAAAATATATAGTAGGTGTCTTCTGTCCAGTAAAGCTCAGGTTGTATAAGAACAAGTTTTCTTGCCGTAAATAGGATTCTCCAAATTCAGCAGGATGAAATAGCCATGGTACCTGGATGATTTCATCTGACAGCACCAAATGGACCCATCTCTCAGAGAGCAAAACTTTACTGAGTATGAATGGGAGTTCCTAAGTGTGTGTTGTCTTGTCAGCTCCTCTATTCTTTGCAAAGTTTAATCTTTTTAGCTAGGTGGTAGACTGTCCAGGGAGGGAAGAGAGTAATAAGCATGGTTAATTTATCCTGCTGTCTATGGACAACTCCACTTACAGTAAGCAAACTCACTTTCTCCATCGACAAGCAGGCGTGAATTAGCAATGACATGGGGATTCTTGAGCTGAAGGTTGCAGCAGAGTACTTGCAAGAATATGCAGGTGGAACCGGGTTAGGTGAACGACAGGCTATTCAAAACTGCTTGTCCAGCACTGTTCTAGACAGATTGTCCTGACAGTAATGGGATGTGAAAATGTGCACAGAAGGGTGACCAAGTTGTAATTTTGCAAATGTCTTCAATAGATATTGCTTTCAAGAGAGCCACCAAAGAAACCATGGCTCATACTTAATATGCCTTTATCAAGTCTGTAAAACTGTAGAGCAGCCAATGTGTAGCAATACCAATAAAGATCAACTAACCAGTTTGACAGGTTCTCTTGGCAACTGGTACATACAGTTTAAGATCAAACATGAAAAGATGAGATTGACAGTGGAACGGAGTCAGTCTTATATAGTAGGCCAAGACTCTTACAATTTCAAGGAATAAAGAGCTTTTTTTACTCTGAGCATGAGGCCTTGGTGAAAAAGATGGGTAGAACAATAGACTGATGAATGTGAAAGGTGAAGTCACCTTTGGAAGGAACTTAGTGTGCACAAAGAACACCCTCTTGTGGAATAACTGAAGGTAAGGTGAGTAGGGATACTAGTGCTTCTAATTCACTCAATCTGTGAGCAGAAGTGACTGCTATCCAAAAACGATACCTTCCAGGTGAGGAATTTTAAGGATGTTCAAAGGGAGGTTTTATAAACTACACTAAAAGAACATTAAGGCCCCATAGTACTGGAGGTTTCTTGTGCCATAACCCCCTCATGAATGTTGACTCCAGCTGAACAGAAATTGGACTACACCCACGTGTGGATAAGCCCCAATGGCACTAAGTTGCATCTTCACTGACAATATGCTGCATCCCAAAAGAGAGCAACAACAAATATCAAAGCAGGTGTTTAGGTCTGTATGCAAATGGACCTATGGATCCAGAGTGACGCCAACATGGATAAATATTTCCATTTGAAGCTATATGATTTCCTAGTCAGTAGTTTCCTGGCCAAAATTAGTATATCCTTTATTTAGGCAAAAGAGCAACAGAAGTAAGAGTATTCAACATCCATACTGTGAGGTTCATAGACTGGAGAATCAGATGAAATACTCACCTTCCTTCTGAGTAAGGAATGATAGAAGTTCTCAACCGGATTGGAAACTGATCTGACAGATGAAATAAGGTAAGCGAACCACACCTGTATCGACCAGGCAGGGATGATAAGGATCACTCTTCTCCATTCCCTGAGTGTCTTCTGGATTGTTCATGTAATTCATTACCAGAGCATTTGGTTATGGCAGTTAGCTGGGTTTGAAAAAGGTTTGGACAAGTTCCTGGAGAAGTCATAAACTGTTTTTAACCAAGTTGACTAAGGGAATAGCCTCTACTTATTACCTGCATTAATGGCATGGAATATATTTACTGTTTGGGTACTTGCCAGTACTTATAACTTGATTGGCCACTGTTGGAAATGGATGCTGGGCTTGATGGACCTTCTGTCTGACCCCAGTCTGGCAGTTTCTTATGTTAGCAGGATTGGCAGAAAAGCATATAGAAGACTGATCTTCTGCTAAAGTAGAAAAGAGGAGCTAATCTGTATCTGCTTGGGAGCATGGAACAGAATCTTTCAACTTTCCTGTTCTCTGTCTCAAATAAATCAAGGGTTAGTAGGCCTCAAAGGTCGAACAACTTGTCCACCAACTTTTGATCCAGAGACCACTCTTATAGTTGAGGAACTGTGCTGAGACAGCTGCTAATGTGTTGGAGGCTTCTGGAAGGTACATTGCTTAGGGGTAGGGTTTATGATAATGAATCCCAGCAATTAGAGCAGTTGTATTGTTACAAAGACTCTAGGATTCCTGGCTGGGATGGTCCCATTACAAACTAGCCGTCCAGATATGAGAAAATAGATTCCTCTCCAAAGGTGGGCAGGAACTTCGTGGACACCCTCAGAGCTGCCAAGAGACCAAAAAGAAGGACCTTGTACTGGTAATGGCTTCCCTCCTCTGAATCTGAGGAACCTTCAGTGGGAAGGATATATAGAGATATGTATGTATACTTTAGATCCAATGTATACATCTGGACCCCTGGAAGAAAGAATGGAAGAATAGTGTGGAGGAAGTTCATCTTGATAGGAACAGATCTAGGACTAAATAATCAGTTTTTTCAGTGGAGAAGGGTAAATAGTGGAGTACCTCAGGGATCTCTACTATGACTGGTGCTTTTTAATATTTATAAATCTAGAAAGGAAAACAGTGAGGTGATCAAATTTGCAGACAACACAAAATTATTCTGAGTTAAATCACAAGTGGATTGTGAAAAACTGCAGGAGGACTTTGCAAAACTGGAAGGCTGGGCATTTAAATGGCAGATGAAATTTAATGTGGACAAATGCAAAGTGATGCACATGGGGAAAAGTAACCCACACTTGTAGGTGCATGATGTTAGGAAAAGGATCTGGGCGTCATAGTGAACAATATTTTGAAATCCCTCTGTTGTGGTGGCGGGTAAAAAAAGAAAACAGGAATTAGGAAAGGAATGGAGAATAAAACAATGAATGCCATAATCGCCTTTGTATTGCTCCGTGGTGAGACTGTACCTAGAGTACTATGTGCTCTTCTGGTCGCATCTAAAAAAAAAAAAAAAAAAAAAAGTGGCACTGGAAAAGGTACAGAGAAGGATGACTTAAATAATAAATGGGATGGAATAGCTTCCCTATGAGGAAAGGCAAAAACGGTTGGGGGGGAAGGGGTTCAGCTTGCAGAAGAGATGGCTGAGGGGGGGGGGGGTATGATAAAAGTCTTTATAAAATCATCAGTGGAATAGAACAGGTAAATGTAAATCTATTTACTTTCTCAAAAAATACAAAGGTTAGGGGACACTCCACGAAGTTAGTAAATAGCACATTTAAAACAAATTGGAGAAAATTATTTTTCACTCCATGCACAATTAAGCTCTGGAATTCATTGCTGGAGGATGTGGTTAATGTTAGTGTAGCTGGTTTGGTTTTTTTTTTTTTTTTTTTTTTTTTTTTAAAGTTCCTGGACAAGAAGTCAAACTATTATAACATTGCCAGGCTCTATCATTGCTTCATCCCCACCCCCTCCCTATGCCAGTGTGTGTTTGTTTATTTATTTATTTATTTAAGGTTTTTTTTATACCGGCATTCATGAAGAGCTCACATCATGTCGGTTTACATAGAACAGGGGTGCAATGGATATAACAGCGAACATAGATTAAACGTGATGAAGAGAAGCAGTTACAATTAACAAGGACTGTTGAACTGGGGTGGAGGAATTAGAGAGAGAAAAAGTTAATTATATACAAGTATACAATATATATATTAAACAATGTATATAGCTGCTGTGTAGGATATTTGCTGGCGAGGCGTGTTAATTGGAGTTCGGGAAGGCTTGCTTAAACAGCCATGTCTTTAGTCTTAGAATCTGCTATGCTGATGGGAGGAGCAAGCACATGGGAGTAGCAGTCTGTTAGGCTTTGCTCTTCCAGAGGAGAGGAATTAGCGATGTATTGTAATCTGCTGCTGGATACTCCTGTAGTGGGAGGAGTTAGTAGTCTCTTATGAGTCACCATGCGGAGTTGTAATCTGTTGGGGGCTGGCTCCTGTAGAAGGAGTGTAGCAATCTAATATGCTCCGTAGGCGGAACAAGCAATCTAGTTATGATATAGACTGCTGAGTTGGCAATCTGTACTAGCGGAGTGCTAGAGAGGGTACTGTGCTGGAAAGGAATGTAATTAGGTGAATCCTTGTGCCTATGGCAGATGACAGCGCCCCCAGGAGGATATCCTGAGAGGGACCAACGGCTAGGCTTGGTTATGGAGACAGAAACAATTAGTTCTTTTATTAGACAGGTTAGTAGAACCACCAGCGGTGGCAGTAGTGAGCTGATATGCCCGGCAGGGCTGAAGTCCCTAAGATACTGGAACTGCGATCCCAGGGTTGCTGAGCTGTAGAAAGACTATAGATAGTGAGTAGACAAGGTATGCTGTATACATAGCCAGTAGTAGATAAACTCACATAGGTTCTTAGGCTCAGTAGCTGGAAAGGGTTAGCCCTCGAGGAGTGAGTACCTGGTTCCAGGGAAAG
Organism: Rhinatrema bivittatum; assembly: GCF_901001135.1. Taxonomy (NCBI): domain Eukaryota; kingdom Metazoa; phylum Chordata; class Amphibia; order Gymnophiona; family Rhinatrematidae; genus Rhinatrema; species Rhinatrema bivittatum. Next base: position 58,131,890 of record NC_042616.1, read on the forward strand.
CTCAGAGAGCGGTGGTAACTCATGAATGTCTGTATCTGCAATAGCTTCCAGGCAGAAACGAATCTTCAGAGTATTCAGGAACATGGGCCCTTGAGGATCGAGTACTGGTTCCTATCTGCAGTCTGAAATAGAAAAAGACAGTGAGGCCCCCGAGGACCGGGTACCTCTGGTAAGTCCAAGGAGGCAGCGTAGCGTGGAGGGAATCCTTCGCAGAGAAGCTTAGACAGCCGAAGCGAGTCCTTGCTAACTCAATTCATTAGCAAAAGTGAAGACCTTATATGTTGGAAGCGGATGACGTCAATGCAGGGGGACGCCCCTGAGGTTCGCACTCTTGCTGGTACATACTTCGGAGCGTGCGCCCTACGTCATCAGGAACATGGCGGATCTGCAGCGTCGAGCTGGTCTGGCTTTGCCAGAGAGAAGCGGCAAGGAGACGCCGCGGCAGCAAGCCGTCCATCAAGCCCGGAGGGAGTCGCCACAGAGGTAGACAGGGTGGAGTGAGGGCCAAGAACAGCCGCGAATGCAACAGCCAGCTTGCCCATCTCCCGAAATGACACAGAATATTACATATGGAAATAAGGCCACAGATTTATTGTCAATGGTTTCATTAAAACATTTCCCCCACTGGCACACAAGCCAACTGCAAACAGCATCACAAACTATGACGCTGCCACCTTTCCGTCCGCCATGAACCAAGCAAGACAGACATAGTTTCCCAACCACCCTGTTGTGCTAAAGCAAGGGGGCCACCCATGCCTCCCAGCAGATGGCACCACTGGCTTCTGTACCCTGCTACCGGCATGAGGTAGTGCCTTATGCCCCCATGCTTCCTGGTTCCTGACAGAACAATTTCTCTAAAGCCTTCTCTTAATCTTTTTAGGAAGGGGCCTTAGGATTGCTCTTGCACAGCTGCATCAATGCTGAGGATCCCCTGGACTCCTTGGCCACTCCAGCTGAATGCCTGCATGGGTTAACTTCTGGAGAGCTTGCTGGTTCTGATGAATCAGAGAAACTGTCCAAACTAGAACTCCCCATGGCTTTACACTTACTGTTTTTCTTTCTTAGGGTCAGCCTTTACTGAGTCCGCATCCCTGCCGGAATTGGCTGTGGTATCCATTTTCTTGGACTACTCACCCCTTGAAACCTCATCTCTCCTGCTGTTTTCATTGTCATTCAGAGCATTGCTCATTTTGTCCAGTGAACCCAGTCTCTTGTCTCCGTGTGATTGTGCTGTTTCGCTGTTGCCTTGTTTAGTCGTCTTGGACGTCTGCATGATGTCTTCGCCGCAGTATCCTGGTGCAGTGATGACAGTAGAAGTGTTTGTGTATAGCTTCGGTCATATTCCTGGCTCTCTGACCACTTGCCCCAGGCATTTTGAGGGGGGGGGGGTATGGACAGACCCGAAGGGGGCTTGGACCCCAGCTGCCAGTTGGGTGCTGTATTGGTATACCGGGAACCTACCCTGGTCCTGGAGCCCACTGGAAACTTTGCAATACAGTGGTGGTCTGCATCCCTGCCCATGGGCTAAACCCAGCGTGGCTGCCTGTGAAGGGTGCGCTAACCTGGCTGAGCCATATGCCATTCTCAGTTAGTGTTCTCTGGTAAGGGGTGGTCATCTGTGCTCCGTGACTGGTCCCTCATTTCAGTTACTATCTCCTGGGGTTACATGGGCAGGTTTTCTGACATCTGCTCACTGGGCCCTAGCCAATCTTATTCCCACTTTTTCTGGGTGTCTGCTTCTAAACACAGGTGATGTGTCCTCGACGAATCTGCCATATTTAAAATTGTCCTCTTGTCTGCCTCTGTCCCTGTTGGCTGTGTGTGTGCTTTGCGCGGGTGTCCCTCTCCCACCGATCAGTTGCTGCTCTTGACACACTCTGAGACTGTGTTTTGTACCTGAGGTGGCATGCCGCTGATACTGCTGCTAGGTTCCAGTCTGTGCAGAAAGGTCCTCCCCAAGCACTTGATTTTTGCCCCGATTTCCGTACTGTGCTGTGAGCTGGAGGAATGGGACCATGTAAACAGTATGAGTCTGCTGTATGGGTGGTCAGCATTGATGCCATATGCTGGCTAGCATGAAAAGGAAATGGTGTTTATTGAGCTGCTGTATTTCAAGACCAGCCAGTTTCTTCACCCTGCACACTGGCTCATTCCCTCCCCCATGATGTCACCCGGGTCTCCAGTGCCTGAATGAAGGGAATCAGGAACACACACTCACTCAAGCATCTGATGCATGCACAGGAGGAACGGGCCCAGCCCACCCACCATGTAATTGAGGGCATCCAGGCACCTATCACAGGCCCTTATATTTAACCAAGTATATTTAAGAAATAACCACTACTTATCACTGCATGATAGCTGTATGGGATCTATTTACTGTTTGGGATCTTGACAGGTACTTATGACCTGGATTGGCCACTGTGGGAAACAGGAGGTACTTGATGTCTCCTCTGTCTGACTCACTATAGTAAATTCTTATGTTCTTATGAATTTCTCCTAAATTGTTCTTGTTTAGTCTTCGTAAATCCTGCAACGGATTCAACTTTCTTGTCTTTGGGATGAGGAAGTAGTGGGAATAAAACCACCTGAGGGAATTTGTTCTGTTGCCCCCTGTTGAAGGAGTAACTTCACTTCCAGTTGAGATGGACAGAATGAGATGGGTCTGGATTGAAGATGATGCTGGATTGAAGGATAATGGGAGAAGTGCAAGCAGTAACCACACTCCACTATCTTTAGGACCCAATAGCCCATGGTGATCGATCTCAATTCTTGCAGAAACAGATGGATCCTTCCCCCTATGGGAGGAACCGGGATCCAGGTCCCAGTTCATCAAAAACGAAACCTCAGTTTAACAGGAGGCTGTTGTGGAACTTTTAGGTTGGCATCTTTCCTGGGCTGACTCCTCATTAGAAGCTGTTGCTGTTGGTGAAACATCAGAGTTATCTGGAAGGGGCATCTCTGTAAGAGAGAAGTATTGATGTCTGGACAGGGGAGGCTGGTCAGTACTCCTTGTTTAAAAGAACTAGAGAGCAGCATGTCCCTAACTTTGTGAAAGTTTCCCTAACCTTATTCCCAAACAAGTTATCTGTTAATGGGACATCTGCCTCTCTATCATGTACATCTTCTTGAATTCTACTGGCTATCAACCAGGCCATCCTGCATACATTAAATGGCCCCTGCTGATGCTCTGGCCTCAGGGTCAAAGAATTCATAAACTAAGTGGATAAGGGTTTCCCACTCTTCCACATCCAGAACTTCATAATGAAAATCTAAATGGTCCTGATCCAGGGAGCCTGCACAGGGTTTCATCTTTTTTATGCACTAATACAGGTACCACATAAAGTTGGTGAGTTACAGTGGGACCACTCAGCGATGAACATTGGAAGCTTCTTCCCAAAAAAGTCAGTCTTGGCTCCTTCCCTGCAAAGTGCTATTTGGAAACGCATCTATTTTTGACCTTTTTCGTAGCAAATTGCATCACTGATTGTGAGGGAGCTGGACATCTCTAAAACCTGGTGCCTGCTGTATCCTGTATTTTGTTTAGCTTTATAGTCATTAGAAGACAGGGTTGTCTCTCAGTCTTGTCTGCAAATCCCATAATAGTTGAACAGACATTGCAGTCTGTTCTGCAAGTGGCTCCAAAAGGTGAAGACCATGGACCTCCTTTTTCAGTTCCTTGGTCCTCCAGACATTTATATCCAATCTTACCAGCTTATCCAAAAACTTGGAGTACAAAAGACCCTTTGGCATGGATAAGTGTTCCAGAAGATTAGGTAGAGCATTTGACTGAGGTCTTGTCGAGCCCTCCTCCAAGTCCAATAGAAGCAGTGCGCTTTCTCCAAGACATTGAAGACAAAGGTGAAAGCTGAGGGTATCTTTGTTTAGGAGGGGACAATTCCAGCAGAGGAGCAGGATCAGCCAAGCCTTCTTCATCGATCTCCGACAGGCCTCCAGCGGCAGGAGATAATTTGTACATAGAACTAGCCTCCACAGAAGGCAACTCCTGTAATATTTATTTTATTTATTTAGTTTTTTCTATACCGGCATTCGTGAGAGTGTCACATCATGCCGGTTTACAATAAACAGGGGAGTGATGAAAGGTATAGAGAGCAAAGTAAATAACATGTGCTGAACCAAAAAACAGTTAGTTACAATAAAACAGGGATAAGTATAACTTGGAGCAGAGAAGTGATATGAAAAAATTAACATAATATATTAATCTAACTTTGACAAGGTACATTTATAAAGATTTGATGAGGTACATTAACAGGAGATTGTGGTAATTGCTAGGAATTGTCCATTTGAACTAATTGTAGGATTTATTATGTGAGGGTAGAGATAGGAAGTATTGGTTTTCTGCATTATGGGTAGTTATTGGAAGATGGTTGGAGGTGAGTTATGGTTTAATCCGAGTCTGGGAAGGCTTTTTTGAATAGCTGTGTGTGTGCTTTGCAATAATATACAGATAGGCGTGGAGGTAAAGGGCATTCCATAGTGAATGCAACTCTCCCATCTTGGAGAGAGAAGACTGTGGGGCACCCTTAATAGTTGGGAGGTAGAGACTTCACCAAACCATGATTTGATCAGATTGTTGCACTTTTTGGACCAGAGTCAGAGAAGACATCCTCCTCAGAAACCCACATTGGATCATCTTCCTGCGGTGCAGTGCAAAGCATGGAATCTAGCTAGGTTTCCAAAATTTGCACCAGGATAATCTGGCTCAGTGATTTCATCAATCACTCCCCAAAAGCTGGTGTTTTCCAGGGAGTCTTAAAATGTACACTTGGTACTGAGGCTTTTCATGGTGCCCTGGACAGTTTAGGGACCAGGTAAAAGAGATAAGATGATGCCAGAGATGTCTTTCCTGCCATAAAGGAAGAAGGCACTTGTACTGCCAACTGCCTGTTGGTGCTGAGGATACATGGAGCAGCTTCTGTACAGAGGTCTGTGCTCATGAGCCTTGTCACAGCAATGAGGCAGGCTTATGCACCAGAGATCACGCTGACTCCAAAGCTGGACGCTTCCATGCCTTGCTTAACCCAGGTTCTATGGCAGAATCGGAATCCAATGCCATAAGAGAGGGAGCTCTGCTCACCGATGTGGAAAGAGAAGAGCCCCTACCCGAATTGGCCTGGTGGGATTCCAAGAATCGGGAAGAAGAGCCACTGTTTACTCTATTTTCATTTTTCCTTGTATTCTTTGAGAAGCTCTTCAATTTTCCAGGCATGATTTCGCTGAGTTCTGGGGGACATTTGGCTGCAGTTGTACCAATTGAAGAAGTCATGATTTGGGCCCAATCACTCAAAACAAATGTCATGGCTATCTGTGATGGACATCAGTTGGCCAAATATACAATCCTTGAAGCCACTTAAAATATACTTCTTGGATCTCCCAGTCATGATGGAAAGCTGCCTTCTTTTTATTTTTTTTTAATGGAGTACCGAAAATGCTACTTTGGGGCTGCAGAGGCAGTGGGAGAGAAAAGGCAGCAAGGCAGACAAAAATTAAAAAAGAGATTTAAAAAAAAAAAAAAAAGGGAGGGTGCAGTAACTCAGGAGGATCACGCAGCAGTGCATACACAGGAACTCCCATGCATACTCCTATAAAGTTTTACTGATCTCTGAGAGATGGGTTCATTCGATGCTGTCTTCTGATGTCGCCCACATTTCATGGCTATTTTAGGCCTGCTTGTCAATGGAGAAATAAAACCATCTAAGGTTTGCATTAGGTAAGCATTAATTGCAGTCATTTAATCTTTTTATATTAAAATATGGAGATCACACCCAGTTTCTTATTTTGTGTATGAAACAAATGACAAATCCAAATTATACAGACTGTTCTTTTTCACAATATTTAATCAGGAAAAATGATCTTGTAAATAGTACACATGGTCTTCTCTCTCTCTCTCTCATCATCATATTTTGTATAAATTTGTATTTCATATGTCTATGTATGATGTATTATGGTTTTATTGTATTATGTCCTATTTACTTATTGTAATATATTTTTGAAGTATTATGATTTGTATAGAACAATTATGGTTAAGTGGAAAATAAAATAATGTATAGATCTGGAATTGAATTTGCTACTAATTCATCTGTTGGTTTATCATCAATATGCTATATAATGTATGCATTCAGTACCAGGCTGCTCTGTATAAATCAAGAGCAATTTATGATTTTATGCACATCCATCTCTACTTTGTCCTGCAGCTGCACAGACCTTTCCTTCCTTCCTTCCTTTAGTGTAATGTTAAGAGGGAGGCATGCAGGGCAAAAGTGAGGGATTTTCTGCACAGGAAATGAGAATACAATATTGTGGGCCAAACAGGTGCTGTGTATTTATTTCTATTTATATTTGCAATCCTTTCTTTTTCATTTAGTTAATTAATAATTAACATTTCTAATTCTTATACAAAAATGTGTGTGGGGGGGGGGAAGCCATGTAATTTATAAATACTGTTTGTACATATTATAGTACTGGTAAAATAAACCAGCTGGGTAACTAACCCAGTTGAACATATGACATAACCATCCTTTGCTCAGATTTAGATGACATTGAAGTGCATTGTGTAAGTTGACAGCATCTTTTGGTTCTGTTGATTGTGAATCCCCCAGTTCTTAATATTTCATTTTTTTAGACTCTGCCTTTGCTATTAATTAGTTGTGCCTCATTCCTATCAATTTTATCAAATGTTGCACCATATTTCCTCTTGGTAACACCCGTGCCTAGCTGTTGATGAATCATTTTTGTTGGCTATTGAAGGTGGTGAATCTGAGGCTGTCAGCATCTTAGCCAGCCTAACTTCTTGTAAAATCCATTTTTCATCCATCTCATCTATCATATTGTAGCAGGATTCAAAACAGAGTATGTAAATGACTTGCAAAGTGCTCTCAGCTGAAAGATTTTAGATGCTTGAACAGTGCTGATTGTCCCCTGAAGCTGTGGGTCAACTCAGATAATAATGACCCTGAGCCCAAGTCACATGAGGTGTAGCCTTAATTTCTAGCCCAAAACCTCTGTGTTATCCTGTCAACTTACTGTGATTCTGCAGTCGCAACAAAATGCCACAATTTTCCTTTTTGTCGCAGAATCTGGCACTGGCTGTGAAATGGCAGTTAACTGCCTTCCGTTCTTAAGTAATTCATGCCTGTTTCCTCCATCCTGTTATGTTGCTATAGAGACAGGCCCTAGTGGCTCCCATCTCTTCTCTTTTGACTCTTCCCTGTTCTCTATTCACTTGGCTTACACAGTAAACTGAACCCTTTGGCCAAGTTATGAGAGAGAAAGTGGGTGAGGAGTGTAGGTTTGTAAGTATTTTAGGGGAAAGGAAATTGGTTACAAGAATGATAGAGTATGGAGGAACTGGGGACAGGCTGGAAAAAGTTTTAGAAAACTTTGGCTCCTAAAAATTCTTGGCTGGTACCTAACCATTTTATTTTTTTTGCTGTTTTGCTTTTTTAGGTCTCTTAATTGCACTTATTATCCTCATTTTATTTTTTTTCCTTATTTCCTATTTTTGATTCTTTAGTCTCCCCTCTTGTGGCTTATTTTTCTTTCCCCCAAGCTCAAGCTGGATGTAGTAGTCCTAGTGGTTGGCATCATCCAGTAGAGCCTGACCAGTGACATTTACAATAAAGCTTTGACAGGCTTCACTGAATGTGTGCTATCGGTCAGGTTGCACATGGCTCCTCTCTATTCTGGGTTTTCCACAGAACCTAACAATCGTGCTTCTGTCCTCTTGCAGAAAACTTTAATTTATAATTTTGTCATGGGGTCTTCTGGTTCACCACCTTTCACTGCTATTTCATTCACTGGGTAGGTTTTCTTTCTTTGTCTGCCAGGATTTTTTGGGTGTGGTTTTTTTTTTTGGTAAAATCAAGTTGCTCGTCCTTGTTAATTCTTTTATTGATGCCCAAGATGTAGCAGAAGGCTAGCAGCTTTAGTAAGTGTCCTTGGTGCAGATATATCACGTCTTGTCGTGAATGCCCATTGTAGATGTGTACTCGGGGGTGGGGGTGACATAAGATTTCTCCATATGTAGAAAGATAACCCCTAGAGTGTATCGTCTCTAACTGAAGCTCATGGAAAAGTTCTTCAGGAAGTCTAAGTCCAGCCCATCAGCATCAAAAAGCCCAGGAGCTACACTGGCGATGTATCAATCTCCCTAGACAGTGAGCTCCCATAGAGACCAGGGAAGTAGACCATCTTGCTCCCCTCCACCTGATGAAAGCAAAGGATTTTGCTTCGACACCAGTATCAAAAAGCACTGATGCTAGACATCTGGCTAAGGCTAAGAAACAGTATCAGTCCTGGGAGCAAGGAGGGTTCTGGCTTTGTCCCTAAAACCATCAAAGTATTGCCCTAGAAAGCAAAGTGTACCCTCATTTGTCTCAAAATCACAAGAGCCTCCAAGGGCTTGGATGCAAGTCACTACACTTATTTCTCATGCTTTTTTGGCATTGGTAGTTTTCGAGGAGGAGTTGGCAAAAATTTAAGCAGTATTGGCTTGGAGAGCGAAAAGCGCTGATACATCAGTTGGAGACTCTATTTGCAACTGGCAGAATAATTCTTATGTCATTTCCTGTAGGAATATTCACATTGATAATCTCTGTGCCAGTGTCAATTTCCAGTGCAACGGGGGTGGAAGGAAGTTCCTTGAGGTAAATAAAATTGTCAGGATTTAGATAGCAACAAACAAGGGATATCCTTACTGAGGCCTTGCCTTCTAGACAGATGTGGACTCAGATTATACTGCCTACTCATTTTAGTTTATTCTAAGTACCTCTGGTGGTATGCCTACAAATCTGAGGTCTATGCTGACAGGAGGAGTCAACAGGTCTCCCCTTACGCCAAAATCTCATCCAGAGGACCTCTCCATTTGCCAGTTAAAAGAATGGCAAAGTCAATTTCTCTTGAGTTACAAGAGGAGGAAAAGTCCAAAGCAAAATTACTTGGGAGGGATGATCCATGAATTGGAGGATAAGAATATAAGAACATGCTATACTGGGTCAGACCAAGGGTCCATCAAGCCCAGCATCCTGTTTCCAACAGTGGCCAATCCAGGCCACAAGAACCTGGCAAGGATGTCAAAGGAAATCATGACAATGCTTATCAGATAAGTTCTTGGAGGAGAGACGTCCATTACCTGCTATTAATTCAGTTGACTTAGAAAATAGCCACTGCTATTACTAGCAGCAGTAACATGGGATAGACTTAATTTTTGGGAACTTACCAGGTTCTTATGGCCTGGATTGGCCACTGTTGGAGACAGGATGCTGGGCTTGATGGACCCTTGGTCTGACCTAGTATGGCATGTTCTTATCCTGTAGGACAGGGGTCGGGAACCCATGGCTCGCGAGCCAGATATGGCTCTTTTGAGGGCTGCATCTGGCTCGCAGACAAGTGTCGCCATACTTCGCGATTCCCCGCTGACCCAGCTGCTCCCCGGTCCTCTGCCGCCCGGGCTTAAAATGCTGTCAGCCCGGGCGGAACGCGGCAGGACAGCTGGAGTCAGCGGCACCGGCGTGCTCTCTTCTCCCCCCCCCCCCCCCGCGGCCCGGAAGAGGAAGTGGAGAGCATCGGGTGCCTGCGCGGGTGCCAGCGCTGGAGTCATCGGGTGCCTGCGCGGGAAGACCCGCGCAGGCACGCTAGTGTCCGACGGGAAGAAGACTGCAGCGCGGCTCGGAGGAAAATGAAAATCTTCAACCGCGGCCGATGGGACTCCGCCTTCGCCTCCGCGAGGGCTGAAAATGAAGGAGGTTAGCGTTGGGAGGTGGCTGCTGCTGCCGCGAGTTCCCGGGGGGGGGGGGGGGGGGGGGGGGAGAGAGAGTGAATGAATGAGCGAGCAAGCATGTGTGTTTGAGATCCTGTGTGTGTGAGTGAGAGATTGCATGTATGTGAATGATTGAGAGCCTGTATATGTGAAAGAGAGTATGTCTGTGATTGAGATCCTGCCTGTGAGAGAGAGAGCATGAATGTAAGTTTACCATTGGGAACCTGTATGTGTAAGTTTGTAATTGAAAACCTGTTTGTTTGAAAGAGTATGTGTGTATGATTGAGATCCTTTGTGTGTGAGAGAGATCATGTGTATGTATGATTAAGAGCCTGTGTGTATAAGTAAGAGAGAGATCATGTGTGTCTGTCTGATTGACAGCTGGTTTAGGTGATGGAGCATGTGAGTATGTGATTGAGAGCCTGTGTTTAAATGAGAGAGAGAGACCATGTGTGTATGTGTGTGATTGAGAGCTGATTTAGGTGAGGGAGCATGTGAGTATGTGATTGAGAGCCTGTGTGTAAATGAGAGAAAGAGAGGACATGTTTGTAAGCATGTGAATGAGAGTCTGTGTGTGAGAGAAAAAGACAGCATGTATTTATGTGATTGAAAGCCTGTGTGTGTGTGTAAGCGTGAAAAGATAGACAGCATGTGTGTAAATGTGTAATTAAGAGCCTATATAAGTGAGAGAGAAAAAACATTTGTATATGTGAGTGACTGAGAGCATGTGTGTATAGGTGTGTCATTGAAAGCCAGTGTGAGAGAGAGCGCTGGTATGTGACTGAGAGAGGAGAAAGTTCCAAGCAAACCACCCCACCTCCTGCTAATTCAGAACAATCTCAGGACACCTGGATATCAAACGTTCCCAGGTATGCAGAGCAAAAAAATGTTTGTATCCTTATTATTTTTCATTACTGGATCTTTGTGTCTGCTATTTTAAAATATTTTGTTGGTATCTGGAAATGTTTTATATGAGTTTTTAATTATTGGATATTCCACTCATCAGCTGTTTCGAAATATGTTCTTTTTGTTAGTACAGTTTTACTGCTGATGATTTTATATTTCTTGATTTGTTTTATAAGGATGTGTGATGTTTCTTTTTTCCTTTATTACACTGCATACAGAGACTCTGGCTTGTTGCAGTTTCCAATTCAGTTTTTGTCTGCATGCTTCTTGTTATGCGTTTTGGTCTCTTTATTCTATGTTAGGTGAGGGACAGCACGTGATTCAGGTGAGGTTTTCTGCTGGCGTGTAGTTTCTGTGTAGGACTCTATAGCAGCCTGACTTGGTCCGTTTTCCTAATAGGAGATGTATTGGTGTCTTAAGGCCTGGTGTAATATTTTCAGAGACTTATTGTACATTAAAAGTGGGATCTTACATAAAATGCACACATTTACTTGTATTTAGTTTTAAACATATTGTATGGCTCTCATGGAATTACATTTTAAAATATGTGGCGTTTATGGCTCTCTCAGCCAAAAAGGTTCCTGACCCCTGCTGTAGGAGATGCAGATAAGAATATGGAAGAATCCCCTCTGTCTCCCGCAAATAAGGAGGGCACAATAATATTATGCTATAAGGCTTCTGTATTTCAGAAGCAGCAAGTGCCTTGTCAGTTGTAGTCAAATCTACTCTAAAAAAGACCAAGATATTTAGCACCCACTCCTCTGTGCCCCTGGGGAAAAATTCATCAGGGTGCTATGTGCACTGCCAACATAGCATCCTACTAGCTCTTCATGTGAAACATGTTTAAAGAGGTTGAAGGTGAGACAGCATTTCCTTCAAGAGGTGACCCACCCTGGAGCCACTGGTGGACAAGAGTATGGATTGTGGAAAATGTGGTCTGTTCAACCTACAGTGTTTTTTCAAAATGGCATCAAGGTCTCTGAGTAGACAGTGTTTGCAGACCTGCATGACTGAGTATTTAAGACTTCAGATGTCAGGAGAGAGGCTTCAGACTCTTTCCATTGCCATTATTCCAGACCCAGCTTCCTTATCTAGGAGGTATTCAAGTAGGAGCATTCTCTCCTATCCCCTTTCCCCCATCAACAGCACGGACCTCTATCTCATCCCAGATGGCAGAGGGCCCAAAACTTGACTGCATCCAGGAAAGCATAGCCATATTCTCAGTATGCATGCCAGAGAGCATTCCTTTTGGGGAAAGGCTGAGGTTTTAAGTAAATCATTGGCCCAAAATAATCTCAGAATCTTAGGTTCTCAGCATACTAAAAAACATACAGATTTCAACATATAGAAATTTTGCCAGCTTGGCCACCAAGGAGCTCTTGGTTTGCTGTTTAATGTCAGGAACTGCTGCAAAAGGAACTCTTCTCTATTGGAGGCCAATGTGGTTGAAACTGTTCCATTAGAGGAAAAGAAGGTGGGGATTTTATGTCAAGTACTTCTGATTCCAAAAAAGCAGGGGGACTCCATCCTAGCCTAAACATAAGAGCTTTGAACAGATTCCTTGTAAAGATGTTCAAAACGATTTCTCTGGGCATCTTGGTTCCCTTCATAGAAAAAGGGGATTGGCTATACTTCCTTGATCTAAAAGATGCTTATACCCATATAGATTTCTATGTCATAGGAAATATCGTAGATTTGTAGTAGGGAAACACAACTTCCCAGTTTTGCATATGTTAGGTCTAGTATCAGCACAGAGTGTGTTCATAAAATGTCTTGTGGTGATGGCTGCACATTTAGGGGTGAATGTATTTCCTTACTTGGCCCATTGGCTGGTCAAGAACACCATATGAAGGAGGTGCCATAGAATCAATGGGCAAAACCATCCAGGTGCTGGAGTTAAGATACTCCATAAATTTATTCTAAATTACATTTGACCTAGTTAACTCAATTAGAATTTATAAGAGCACTGCTATACATGGCTCTGTAGAAAGCCTTTCTTCCACAGGAAGGGATCACCTTCCAGTGAGAACTTACATTCTGCTGTCCTTGGAGAATTTCTGTTAAAAGTAAGCGGTTTTCGCTTTCTTACTGCCTTTCACTCACTCCACTCATGGTGTCTTCCCTTTAGCACCTCTCTCCAGTCTCTTCTCAGATGGGCCCTGCCATATTGGCTGTTCTACCCAGACAAGTGCCAAATTTTGTACATCCTGGCACTCTAGGGAGGGGGTTGGGTTTCCAGCCCTGGAGAAGTGGGTGTATGAAACTGGAGGGGACAGAAAGGAGTGAGCTGAGAAATGGGTAAGGCTAGGTGAGGCTAGGTGAAAGGCGAAGGAGGGAGAAAGATGGAATTTAGTGCAAGAGGATATGGTATGAGAGAGACTAGATAAGAAATGGAGGAAGGAAAAAATGAAAAAACGTCCAGACATGTTGGAAATCAGTTTTTACTTTTAAAGAAACATTTTTGGCTATTGTACATACATTGTTTGTTTATGTAAACATGTATTGGAATTTCTACAGACATTCAAATCTTTGCTGCTGAATTTTCTAACCCTTGCTGCACAATATACCACATCCTGCTGCAATAAATCTGGTGGCTTGGTTCTAACAACTGTGTTATCAACCAAAGTAACTCCTTGCACACAGTTTATGTTGAGATTCGAAATATGTTGTAACAGATGATTTCTGGAAAACATTTTATTTGAATGCAAGAGTTTGTTAAAGGATCATAGCATTATTACATGTTCAGATGTTTACCTATTTATTTATTTATTTATTTTACCATCAGCCTGGGATCGTGTCGCCTTTTAAACGCGTCTTCCTGAAAGGAGAGAAGGGTCGAGATAAGAAAGCACAGGAGAAGGTGACGGAGCGACGGCCTCTTCACACAGTCTCCATTTCACAGTCTGATCATCGAGTGGAGCCGGATATACTGTTAAATGATTATATTGAGAAAGAAGTAAAGGTAAACTTTAGAATATTTTTGCTTTCTTGCTCTGAGAACTCCATTTAAGAGAGGATTTCTCCCATTAGAAAATGGGGATAAAGAGGCAATCTGATCAAACTTAAATAAATAAATCATAACTTGATAGTTATGTAGCTGTTGGTTATCCGTTGCTTTTGTTAATTTCCCCTGTTGCATTAAGATTTGTATTACCATCACAGTGACACATTTCTATGACTTCTTTATTTCTCTGACAAACAGCTATAGTGAACTGTACTGATGGAGCCCATGGCCTGGATCACATGTGGAGTCTGTTTTTCTCAGTTTTTGAGCATGTGCAGAGGCTTCCCTTGTGCCACTGGATTTGAAGCTGTTCATAGAAACATGATGGAGGAAGAATACCATATGGTCTATCTAGTCTGCCCATCTAATTTAGCTTTAGAATTCCCATTACTCCCTCAGAGATCCCCTGTATTTTACATGCTTGCTTGGATTCAGATACCGCTTTTGTCTCTACCACTTCCACTGGGAGAATGTTCCACACATCCACTGTCCTCTCTTTAAAGAAATATTTTCCTAAAATTATTCCTGAGCCTACCCCCTTTCATCCTCTGTTTTCTTTTCTTGACCCTTCAGAGGAGGAGGAGGATGTCCCATCAGACTATTGGTTATCATTTTAGATCTCAGAACAGAAACAAGTACTACTCTCCATCCCTCAAGCTATTACCAAAGGATCACAAACTCTGCTGTTAAACTGGGCAAGTGCCAAGCCTTAAGCAGTATCATCTGCACACAACTCAAGAGGGCTCAGACAAAATGTTCCAGACTCAAACCTGGAAGATTTCTTGATCCAAATTCAAACTGCAGTGGTCTCTCAGGGACCATCCCACCAGATGTTGATTTTTTTGTAGACATCCAGCCCCCTATAAGGCCTGCCCTAACCTTGTTACTTGAGATATTCTCAATCTGGCTTCCACTCTCTCCATTCCACTAAGATGGCATTTGCCAAAATTTCTAGTGACTGTTTCATGGCTAAAGTCAAAGGCCGCTTACTCTGTCGTATCCTCAACCTATCCGCTGCTTTTAACTCTGCTGATTACAGTGTACTCATTGATGCTCTGCTCTTGTTTGGTTTTCATGACTGTTAGATCTTGGTACTCATCTTCTTTTCCACTGCACCCTTAATGTATCTCTTAGTGGATCTTCCTCTACTAGAATCCTGTTATCGATCTGTGCCCTAAGGCTCTGTTCTTTTCTATTTTTAATCTTAACATAACCAAGACTGAACTTATTTCCTCCCAAACTCACTTTCCCCTTTTCACATTTTTTTTCTCTCTTGAAGGATAATTCCACCATCCTCCCTGTTTCCTCAGCCAGCAACATTGGGGTTGTCTGACTTCTTTCTCTGCTCACATGCTTAGCCTTGCTAAAATGTCATTTCGTTCTGTGTAAAATCGCCAAAATCCTCAGTTTTGTTTCTGAACACACTATCAAAACCCTTATCCACGCCAGTCACCTTCCACTTAAACTACTACAACTTCCTCCTCAGAAGACTGCCAATGAACAGTTGTACTCTGTTAGTCTATTCTAAGCTGCATGACACATCTTCCTCAAGTGTCATCATAACCATGTAGCCCCTCTTCTCATGGATCTGCATTGGCTCTCATGGCTTTATCTTGGCTTCCTGTCTACTTCTGCATGTAATTCAAGCTGCTAATTCTCATTTACAAGTGTATTCACTCTGCAGCGCAATGCTACATCTCCTCTTATGTCCCTCCCCATGACTGCATTCATTAGGAAGACTGCTTCTAACTGTGCTCTTCTCCTCTATTGCTAACTCGAGACTTCATGTTATGTCTTGGTGCTCTGTGTACCTGGAATGGCTATCTAAGCTTTTCCTGATCTTGACCCTTTCACACTAACATGTTTTTGCTATAATACTTGAAATTTTATCTTGTGTTTTAACTAGATTGTAAGCTTCATTGAGAAGGAACTGTTTCTATTTGCTGTAACTGTACAGCACTACATACTTCTAGTAGTGTCCTAAAAATGTTTAATAGTAGTAGTCTGGTTAATTAGAGATGTTTGACTAATTCTTTAAGAGTGTTAAGATACTAGTATTGGCTATCTCTATTCTCATTGGTGCATTTAGTAATTTGCCTCTGGTGACTTCTTAATGGGCCTCATGTGTGCCCTCAACTCAGATATAGATATCCTCATCAAAGCCAACTGATATTGAGAGTTATAATTGGTTATCTGTGTAAGTAGTTAACTGAACATCTCCACCTTAATCCCGGACTGATTTGTTTTTATATCTGTGACTTTGCAACCAGCTACTTCTGGGATGGCCTAAGTTCTGAATCTTCCTAAATCAATCAAATACTCAAAGGTCCAATGTGTTCTGGGCTTTGTCCTTTAGAGTGCCAGGAAGAGTATTTCTGAAGAGCCTGCTTGCCAGATTTCTTCTTTTAGCTATCTCCAAAGCCAGCCAAAAATGACTTCCAACTGAAGGACATTTCACACTTAAATATTTCTACAGATTAAGGTGATCTTTTTGATTTGCATATCCCGAGTACCCAGGTCATTTCCTCATGGCCTCCTAAAATACCTGGATGCCTATCTACTTTCTTCTAGAGGACACCATAATGGAGAATACCCATGCTTGGTCTAAGGTAGAAGAGTAAACTATCCAAGCAAATCTGGTATTTGACAACCATCCAGCTTTCAAATTGGAGCACTGTGGCCAAATCTGCTCTTAAGTCCAAGAAGCCGAAGACTCCTGCATCTATCCCACTAACATAATAAGACTCTGGACATCATCGGGGAAACTCTTCTTTTAGAACGTTCTGTTCTCCATGGACTAGCAAGATGAATCAGCCACACACATGGGGTGATGTCATCTGACAGTGGAACTAGTTTGTGTGTTAAGGGGGGGAGCTACATAATTTTTTTTTTTTTCTTGGAAGGCAACCCTTTGCTAGGGATGTGGTTGTTCATCCTGCTTTTCTTTTGTAGGAAATCAAGTTGCATACTTCTAACGAGGAAGCACATGCGGAAAGTCTCATGCATGGTCAGAAAAGGCTTTTCTGGATAGCTGATAAAAATGCTCTGTCGGCACCATCAGATGATGCCTACTTGTATGGCTGATTATCTTGCTGTCCATAGAGAACACCCATTATAGTTAAGCAACTGGTTTTTCTCTCCAAAATATCCATTTAATATTCTGCCATTTTTCCTTCCTGAAGTATTGATTTGTGAGCCTGGTTAGAAATGTTTTTCTTGAATGTCCACTATTTTTTTTTAATTAACAGAAGTTTCACGCACCACCATTCCAGTATTATAGGCTATGGGTAATCCTGTAGACATTCTTCCAAGGAAACTGTAAATCTGTGTCAAAAGCTGGCAAAGCAGTAGGCCTCTGCTTTTTATTTGTGGAATCTGCCTAGGCCAAATCTGAGTGTGCCCAAACAGACTCCACTGACAGTACCATGGATCCTTCAGCAGTCTTTCCATTCTAGTTGGTCTAGGTTGGGCATCTGATTTGCAGTAAGAACATGCTGATGCTGTGTGCTCCACTGCCTCTGCCTGCATTAAACTAGGTAGATTAGGTAGCTTTTTATGGTCCTTACCTGCCGCCATATTTTTTTTCTTTTCCCAGCACTGCACCAACAATGATGAATTGATCCTTTGGATAGAATGATACATCATCTGAAGGGTAAAGATCTGTTTGCCCTTAGGTTTATCTATATTTATGAGCATGCAATTTTAGGAGATTCCAGTTGAGACTGGAGAAAGATTTGTATGTTTCCTCAGGCACTCAGCACTTTGTCCCCACCCTGAGTTGGTTTTTAAAAACAACTTTGAGTAAACATTAGTGCAGTTGGTGCCACTTATTGAAGGGAGTTCAGTTTTTGTTCAGAATCTAGCTGTCAAATTATAAAGTCTACTTTGCTTGTAGCATCTCATCAAGCTGTCTGCAGTGTCAGGTTGTAGCAAATTTTATTAACTTGGCTGATGGCCTCTTACAAGCGTCTCAATTCTACTGAGCTAAAGCACTTGATTTGGAAGGGTGCAATTTTGGTGGCAATCACCTTATCCTGCAGAATCATTGGGTTCCAGATCATAGCGATTTCATCTACATTTATACTAAATTGCATCCCAAGTGTCCTGCATAAGGTGGTGGTAGACTTCCACTTTAATCAGTTTTTTCAGATTCTTCCCTCACTCACATGCACTTCACACACAGGCCAAAGTGTTTTACAATCCAGTCTGGAAAATTAAAACCCTTGGTCCACTTACATTTTTTTGGTGGGAGCAGGTCCTGAAGTATGAATGCTCATGGTGCCATATTTCAGCCCTGGTTCTAATTGAGGACCTGCCCCCACTGGAGCATCCTCAATTAACACAGTGGAAGCGAAGATGATCCAGGAATCCAACCCAGGCCTCATACATGGTAGTAGGCAGCACTGCCGTTGGTCTATTCCCACTCAGCTTTCTGGCTGCCAGGCTGCTTAGTGACAATCATTTATCTGAGGAAAAGTAAGATGGCAACCCTCATAGGTGGGTGACATCATCCAGTGGAGCCCAGCCTGGAACATTTATGACAGTTTCTAGAACTTTGACTGTGCCTCACTGAGCATGCCCAACAAAACCACTCACCCATGTGAGGGCACCTTCAGTCTCTCCTTTTCTGCAGAGCTCACTGATTGCGGTTCTTCTGCTCCTAGGCCAATGTTTACTGCTTTTTGGGACACAGTATCATTTGTCACAGGGCCCTGTGGTCTTGTTCGTTAGTTTCCTTAGGTAGATTTTTCTGTCTTTTCATACATTTTCTATTTCTGTGCCGGACCATCGCATCATCAAATTCAACTTTAACTTCATTATTTTCTGGTCATATTCCAAAAAACAAAGGAGCACTGCTGCATGTAAACAGTCAAATCAAACAAAAGAATGTGCAACATAAATTCAGTGTCCACACAAAGTTCAATAGTAGGGTGTATTCATTCAAAACGGCAACTCCACAGTGTTATAACAAATTTGTATATAAAGCGGGTCCCCCGACACGGACCAGTGTTTTGCCGTGAGGCTTGCGTCGGGAGGGACAGACAGAACTTTAGTTATTCTGTGTCGAATTCAATATTCACAAATTTGTTATGATAACACTGTGGAGTTGCCGTTTTGAATGAATACACCCTACTATTGAACTTTGTGTGGACATTGAATTTATGTTGTACATTCTTTTGTTTTATTTTCTGGTCAACCATGTCTAGCTGGTTCCAGCAATGCCCTCTGTGCTTTAGAGTTATCTCTGTTACTGATTATCATGATTTCCCTAGTTATCTGTGTAAGTAGTTAACTGACCAACTCGGGACCAATGGGTTATGTGCTCCCCTGCTAGCAGATGGGAGACAGTCAGGTTTCAAAGCTGACTTCACCCTGCAGTGACCTCAGCCATTCAGTATCTCTGTCTTCTAGCAGATGTGGACGCTATCCCCACACCAGCAGCAGTGTTTAGCGGGATTGCAACACTAGTTCACAGGAGAAATTTAACTTCAAATTGAAAGGAAGATTGAGCCCCTCTCTCCTGCGGAGATACCTAAGTGTACCTCCCCCTGTTGAGAATTCCTGAGGTGATTTCCAAGATCCCTCAGGTTTGCCTTGGTCTGGTAGCTGGCTCTCAGTGCGGACTTTGCTGCTGAATCAGCTGAAAGGCAGTGGGTGCAGAAGCAGAGCGCGGCAGTGACTGCCTAAGCCCTCTCCATCTGCAGCCGGAGACAGTCTCTGTACTCAGCCGGTAAGCACTGAGACCAGTTAAGTGGAGAAGAACTCTGATCCAGAGCTTGGAAGGGCTTTGGTAAGTCTTTCCTCTGGTCTCCTTGCTCAGCGCACCGTACCGACATCGTTCCTGATCCCATTTGGGTGAGGGAAGGGGGTTTCCAACCGGGTTGAGTGACCCCCCCTGATGGGCTAGGCCTGCTTCAGGCTTGGTGGACTCTCCACGTGGTGATCCACAGTGGCAGCGCCGTTTGGTGTGGCGCCATTTCCCCCCTTTGTCCGGTATGCACAGTGCGGGCCAGCCTTCTGTGCGCTTAACGTGCATGTAAGTATGCGCATAGCTGCACACGCAACTGCATGCATAAGCGCGCGCACAACTGGCTGCTTAGATCTATGTGCGTCGAGGAGAGTCTGTGTGCGCTCAAGAGGCTAAACGCACAAGCTACAGAGGTTATGGCCCTGGCAGCAAAGAAGCTCAGACACTCTCTTTACGCTCCCTGCCATATTAGGGCTGCATAGTCTGACCTGGAATCCTTCCTGTGTCAGCACTGTGAGGAGGCCCAGGGAGGGCTGGATTCTCAGAAATTTTCCAAGTCCATCCTTCGACTTGGTTGGGCCGGGTCAGCCACAACCTTATCTGACAGCCTGATAAGGCTGCTCAGTCTGAGAGTTATAACTCTGGTACCTATACCCCAAGTTAAATACAGGGTATTATACCATCTATTTCATCATGCCCAAGAAAGAGGGTTCATTCCGACCCATCCTGGATCTCAAGAGAGTCAATAGTCATCTGTGGATAATTTACTTCTGCATGGAAACTCTTTGCTCAGTTATGCCAGTGCAACTGGGAGAGTTCTTAACCTCCCTGGACCTCTCGGAGGCCTGCCTTCATATTCCAGTCCATCAAGACCACCAACGCTTTCTACGCTTTGCGGTACTTGGCCACCAATATCAGTTCCGGGCATTGCCTTTCGGCCTGGCAAGTGCCCCAGAACATTCTTCAAAATTATGGTGCTTGTGGCAGCGGCACTGAGGAAAGAAGGGATCCTGGTGCACCCTTACTTGGACAACTGGCTGATCCAGGCAAAGTTGTTGGAAGAGAGCCTCCAGGTGACCAGCAGGGTTAGCTTTTTCCTACAGAAACATAGAAATGACGGCAGAAGACGACCAAACGGCCCATCCAGTCTGCCCAGCAAGCTTCACATTTTTTTTCTCATACTTATCTGTTTCTCTTAGCTCTTTGGTTCTATTTCCCTTCCACCCCCACCATTAATGTAGAGAGCAGTGATGGAGCTGCAACCAAGTGAAATATCAAGCTTGATTAGTTATGGGTAGTAGGGGAAGTAACCGCCGCAATAAGCAAGCTACACCCATGCTTATTTGTTTTACCCAGACTGTGTTATTCAGCCCTTATTGGTTGTTTTTCTTCTCCCCTGCCGTTGAAGCAGAGAGCTATGCTGGATATGCGTGAAGTATCAGTTTTTCTTCTCCCCTGCCGTTGAAGCAGGATATGCATTGAAAGTGAAGTATCAGGCTTATTTGGTTTGGGGTAGTAACCGCCGTAACAAGCCAGCTACTCCCCACTTTGTGAGTGCGAATCCTTTTTTCTTCTCCCCTGCCGTTGAAGCAGAGAGCTATGCTGGATATGCGTGAAGTATCAGTTTTTCTTCTCCCCTGCCGTTGAAGCAGAGAGCTATGCTGGATATGCATTGAAAGTGAAGTATCAGGCTTATTTGGTTTGGGGTAGTAACCGCCATAACAAGCCAGCTACTCCCCACTTTGTGAGTGCGAATCCTTTTTTCCACATTTCCTCTTGCTGTTGTAGCTTAGAGCGATGTTGGAGTCACAGTAACCATGTGTATGTTTATTGAATAAGGGTATTATCTCCAGGCAGTAGCCGTCATTCTGGCGAGCCACCCACTCTTTATTGACGGCCTCTTGATTTTATGGATCCACAGTGTTTATCCCACGCTCCTTTGAAGTCCTTCACAGTTCTGGTCTTCACCACTTCCTTCGGAAGGGCATTCCAGGCATCCACCACCCTCTCCGTGAAGAAATACTTCTTGACATTGGTTCTGAATCTTCCTCCCTGGAGCTTCAAATCGTGACCCCTGGTTCTGCTGATTTTTTTCCTATGGAAAAGGTTTGTTGTTGTCTTTGGATCATTAAAACCTTTCAAGTATCTGAAAGTCTGTATCATATCACCTCTGCTCCTCCTTTCCTCCAGGGTGTACATATTTAGATTCTTCAATCTCTCCTCATAAGTCATTTGATGAAGACCTTCCACCTTTTTGGTCACCCTTCTCTGGACCGCCTCCATCTTGTCTCTGTCTCTTCGGAGATACGGTCTCCAGAACTGAACACAATACTCCAGGTGAGGTCTCACCAAGGACCTGTACAAGGGGATAATCACTTCCCTTTTCTTACTCGATATTCCTCTCTCTATGCAGCCCAGCATTCTTCTGGCTTTAGCTATCGCCTTGTCACATTGTTTCGCCGACTTCAGATCATTAGACACCATCACCCCAAGGTCTCTCTCCTGCTCCGTGCACATCAGCCTTTCTCCCCCCATCGAATACAGTTCATTCGGATTTCCACTCCCCATATGCATGACTTTGCACTTCTTGGCATTGAATGTCAGCTGCCATGTCTTCGACCACTCTTCCATCTTCCTTAAATCCCGTCTCATTCTCTCCACTCCTTCCGGCGTGTCCACTCTGTTGCAGATCTTAGTGTCATCCGCAAAAAGACATACCTTACCTTCTATCCCTTCCGCAATGTCGCTCACAAAGATATTGAAAAGGACCGGTCCCAACACCGATCCCTGCGGTACACCGCTTAAAACCGCTCTCTCTTCAGAGAGAGTTCCATTTGGAACTTTGGAACTTGATTCCATTTGGAACTTGATTGGGTCATGACCATGGACAAAGAGCAGCCTAAGCCCTCCCAGTCCTTAGAGTACCTAAGGGTCCGATTCGACACCAAGCAGAACAAGATCTTCCTCCCTCGAGGAGAAGGAAAATGATGGACCAAGTGCATCGGTTGACTAACACAATATGCACCCCCAGGGTGTGGGACTATCTCCAGTTCCTCGGCCTCATGGCAACAATTCTGGAAGTAGTACAGTGGGCGAGGGCACACATGCGGCCTCTCCAACACTCCCTACTGTCATGCTGGAACCCACTGTCTCAAGACTGCTTGATTTGCCTCCACCATGGTATGCTCTTGGCTCCAGTGGTGGCTACAGGAATTTCACCTAAGCAGGAATTTCACCTAAGCAAGGGTTTAAGCCTTTCCCCACCAAGCTGGATTGTCCTTACGACGGACGTGAGCCTCAGAGGGTGGGCAGTAATGAAACGAGGAAGAGGCGAACTGGAACATAAACCGCCTGGAAGCATGAGATTAGCATACCTGCAGTTCAGTCACAGGCTCCAGGGGAAGCAATCTGCATGATGTCAGACAACGCAGCAACAGTTGCCTACATCAATCACCAGGGAGGAACCAAAAGCCACCAAGTGTCTCTGGGAGTAGACCTCCTTAAACTCCTCTGGGAGTTAAACCTACAAGGGATCTCGACCTCCCACATCACAAGAAAAGACAATGCCAGAGCAGACTTTCTCAGCAGGGAAAGCCTGGATCTGGGACAATTTCACATTGTCGACCAGAGCCTTCCAGATCCTAGTAGATCGCTGGGGCCTCCCATCCTTTGACCTACTGGCTACATCTCACAATGTGAAGGTTCCCCAGTTCTTCAGTCGCAGATTAGATCAGCGCACTCAAGGGATTGATGCCCTCATCAAGACCTGGCCAGAGGACTTATTGTGTACGCCTTCCCTCCGTGGCCGCTACTGGCCAAGATCATCATCTTTCTGGTGGCCCTGGATTGGCCCAGGCGCCCATGGTATGCAGACATGCGGAGGCTTCTTGTGGAGAGTCCCCTTTGCCTTCTCCACACAGGGACCTTCTCCAGCAATGTCTGATTCTTTACGAAGATCAAATTCTATTCTCTTACGGTCTGGCCCTTGAGAGGGCTTGCCTGACGAAGTGTGGATATTTGGCGGCCGTGATTGCCACATTGAACCACGTGCAGAAGTTCTCAACGTCCCTGGCGTACATACGGACCTGGAGAATATTTGAGGCCTGGTGCGAGGAGTGCGGGGTGTCCCCGCGAACAGCCAAGATATCCATGATCCTGGAATTTTTACAGAACAGCATGAACAAATGATTGTCCCTCAACTCCATGAAGGTCCAATTGGCAGCCCTCTCCTGCTTCAGGGCTGAAGCGAATGGAACCAATCTGTCGGTGTATCCGGACTTGGCCCATTTTCCTAAAAGGGGTTAAACAACTCCGACCACCCTTAAAGTGGCCAGTCCCCCTATGGAACTTCAATCTAGTATTGGCTTTCTTGCAGGGCCTTCCTTCAGACCACTGTGCAGTCTAATACTATGCCTATTAACACTAAAGACTGTATTCTTGGTGGCAATATGCTCAGCTCATCGCACCTCTGAGCTACAGGCGCTGTCTTGTCAGGAACCATTCCTTTGATTTACTCCAGGAACAATACAGCTTCGCACCGTCCCCTCCTTCTTACCAAAGATAGTCTCAGAGTTTCACCTGAACTCACCTGAGCAAATCCATCTCATTACTGTCCCCGGATAGACTCAAGGACACGGAAGACTACCGCTGCCTTCGCCATCTAAATGTCTGTGCACTTAGTGCGGTATCTGGAACGTTCAGTATCTGCACAAAACAGATCGATTGTTCTTTCTTCATGGGGGAAAAACAGGGCAAAGTGGCTTTGCAAGCTAACATAGCTCGCTGGATCAAGGAAGTAATCAAGGGGGCTTAAGTAGAGACAGGGAAGCCTTTACCCCTCCAGGTCATAGCTCATTTTACCAAGGCCCAGGCAGTATCCTAGGTGGGAGCTAAACCACTGTCTTCCGCCGACATCTGTCGAGCAGTGACGTGGTCCTCCTTACACACCTTCTCCAGGTTCTACCGCCTGGACGTCCAGGCCTGAGAGGACGCAGGCTTTATGAGGGAGGTGCTAACCGGACCGCGGGCAGCCTCCTGTCCCGTTCGGGAGTAGCTTTTGTACATCCCATTGGTCCTGCGTCCATCTGGCTACACGCTAGGAAATGGAAAAATTATTTACCTGATAATTTCGTTTTCCTTAGTGTAGACAGATGGACTCAGCATCCCGCCCATGAGGCAAATCTCGATTCCACGAGAGTGCAAATAAGCCATTGCCCTAACCCCAGATTAGGGCATCTATAGTATTGCTGGGACCCAATGCTTTCGTGGTTGAGTACAGTTACGGTCTCCAGTTTTTCAATCAAGTTTTAATCAAGTATTAGGTTGTATCCAAGTTCAAATTAAATTTTTCAGTAGTATATCCACAATGGCTTTGGAAGAGAATATTGAATGGCTGAGGTCACTGCAGGAGTATATCTAGGGTTTGAAACCTGACTCAGTCTCCATCTGCTAGCAGGGGAACACACAATCCCATTGATTCTGAGTCCATCTGTCTACACTGAGGAAAACAAAATTATCAGGTAAATAATTTCTCCTATGTATCCTGTGCCTGGGGGCATCACATGATGTCCAGAGATAGCACCTGCTTGTTACCATGACCTCAAAGGGAAAGCTGTTTTGACTGGAATTGATGGAGAAGCACTACAGTTCTCCTAGGTCAAGCAGGATGGTAGTCCTCATACATGGGTAACATATTCAGG
The DNA here is from genome assembly GCF_901001135.1 of Rhinatrema bivittatum. Taxonomy (NCBI): domain Eukaryota; kingdom Metazoa; phylum Chordata; class Amphibia; order Gymnophiona; family Rhinatrematidae; genus Rhinatrema; species Rhinatrema bivittatum. Next base: position 58,157,023 of record NC_042616.1, read on the forward strand.
TGGAGCCCAGCATGGAAAACTTTTGTCAAAGTTTCTAGGACTTTGACTGGCACACTTAACATGCCCAGCATGTCACTGTCCACCTGGGGTCCCCTTTCAGTCTTTTTCTTTCTGCAAAGTGTTTGCCTCGTGGTTGTGGAGCTCTGCTCTTTTCAGTTATTTCTCTGTACTTTCTGTGCCGGGTCCCCCTTCTCCCAGTCAGCGCTTCATTAGGGCAGTGTGGTAAGTGGGTTTTTTAAAAATTTTGTCCCCCCCTCCCTCCTCCTTGCGGTAGATTCCTGATAGTGCTGTCCCTCTGTGGCTGCCGGTCATTGACCGCTCACCAGCAGTTTTTTTTCATGGCTGCTTCGGGTTTTCGCTGATGCCCCCAGTGCTCGCGGACCATTTCCATGACGGATCCGCATGAGGTCTGTATCTCTTCCTGGGGGCGTCGCACAATGTCTGGGGGTGCCATCTATGTGATCAAATGACCCCAAGGGTAGTCGGCCTCATTTAGGCAAAATGGAGAAGCTCTTCGGATCCAGGAAATCTGATCCTCCAACTCTGGCATTGGGCAACTCGACTCCCAGGGGCCATGGGGAACCGCTGGACTTGAGTACATCAGTGTCTGCTCCCCATTCGAGACCTTCACGGGAATGAGGGGCCAAGGATAGGCCCTCTTCGGTATCGTTGTGCTCCAGGACCTCTGGTTCGTCTCCATCTTTGGCACTAGGAAAAGACTGGGCCCAGCACCATGGGAAACCTCAAACATTGACACTGGTCACCGGACTCTATGTGGCATCTATGATCCTTAGAGAGATGATACTTCGGAGTCTTCTTCACAGGACTCCGTAGACCTTTCCTCAGATCCATCTCCTCCAGATGAGAGGCATCTGTCCCCGCCGGAGGATCTGATCTTTGCGGCCTTTGTGCAGGCGATGGCTGAGTCCATTTCTTTCCAGCTCCTTACAGAGGAGGATGCCTGCCATAAGATGCTGGATGTTCTCCAGTTCATTGATGCCCCAAAGGAGATCTTGGCTATCCTCATCCATGACATTTTTAAGGAATTACTTCTCAGGATGTGGGAGCACCCAGTCTCTGTGCCTCCGGTGAGCCTAGGAGACAGACTCAGTCTACTGGGTTCAACCAGCCTTGGGACTTGGTGTCAGCTCCTGCACCAGTCGTTTGTGGTGGAATCTGCCCTCAAGAAGGCCAAGCGTTCCTGTACACACACGTCTGCACCTCCGGAATGGGAGCACCGGGCATCGGATGCCCTAGGTAGGATGGTATACCAAAGTGTGATGTTGATCACTGGGATTGCCGCTTACCAACTGTACATGACCCTATACACTCATAACCTCTGGAAGCAGGGTCAGGAGTTAGCTGAACACTTCACCCCAGCAGCAGCAGGAAGCCTTCTTGGCAGTGGCCCAGCAAGGCTTGGAGTGTGGCAAACACGAGGTGCATTCCACTAAGGATGTGTTTGGACAGTGGTTAGGGTGGTGGCAGCAGGCTTTGGGACCCATAGAATGGCATGGCTCCGAGCATTGGACCTCTGGCCAGAGGTCCAGGATAAGCTCACGGACCTCCCGTGTACTGGAAAGAACCTGTTGAGAGAGTTCGAGATGCCATGGCTCAACTGAAAAATCATCATGAGACCCTCCAGCATCTCCCCGCCAGTACCTGGGACCCTTCATCCTCTGTCAGGAGGTCCTTCTATCGCCAAAGGAAATACTATACTCTAGCCTCGCATGCTCCTATGCTGTGAACAGGTTCTAGGGGCCGCTCTAGACAGCAGCAGACCCCCAGGACTCAGCTAGCTCTCCAGCAAAGCCCCGCTATGGGGTTTTGACTGGCTCTGAGGGAGCATAAGCCCCATGACTGTATCCTCGACATTAGGGCCCAACTACAGTCCTTTCAGGACTGGTGAGTCCTATCCATCATCCATCGAGGGTACCGGTTAACTTTCAGTATGTCCCCGCAGACACTCCCTCCCCCCTATGGGCTGGGGGGTGCATGTAGATGGTCTCCGCATGCAAGGTCGCTGGTCTGCTTGAGAGGCTCCATATCAGATCAACTTCTTGGAACTTTGAGCCATCAGGTATGCGCTCTGTCAGTCTGGATCAGGACCACTCGAATGGATAGATCCTGAAACACCCAATCTGGTTGCAGTGTGGTACATCAACGATCAGGGAGGTTGCAGATTGCTCCTCCTCTGTCAGGAGACTGTCCAGATTTGGGCCTGGGCTCAGTCCCAAAGAATCCTACTACAGGCCATAAACCTGGCCAGAATGGAGAATGTAGTAGCAGATCAGCTGAGTCGAGCATTCCACTCCCCACCAGTGGTCCCTGAATCAAACAGTGGCAGATTGCATTTTCCACCTGTTTGGGGGAGGGGAAGGAGGATTCCAGAGGTGGACCATTTTGCCTCTCCTTGTAACAACAAGGTGAGCACCTTTGTGTTCCCTGTACAGGGAGTCCAAAAAGCCAACTTTAGATGCCATTGGGACATGGGCCTTCTTTGAGTATCCTCTGCTTCCACTGGTGTTGAAGACTCTCCTGAAGCTCCGACAGGATAGGGAGGACCATGATGCTCATCGTGCCCCCCCCCCCCTTTTCCTGGTGGCAGAGACAGATTTGTTCCCAAACCTCTCGGATCTCTCGATCAGGGAACCAATCAGTCTGGGGACCTTCTCTGACCTGATCACAAAGGATCAGGGCAGGCTGCAACATCCCAACCTCTGAGCACTGTCTCTGACAGCCTGGATGTTGAAAGGTTAGTTCTGTGGCATCTTGACCTCTCTGGCGACGTGTCTTGGATCCTGATAGCTTCTCGAAAGCCTTCCACCAGGAAGTCGTGAACTCTGAAGTGGAGGAGGTTTTTGGTATAGTGTAAGTCATGGCGTGGATCCATTCTCCTGTCCCACTCTGAAAATATTAAACTGTTTATCCTTTTTTTATGCTGGTCTGGAGACCAACTCTGTCAGATTATACTTCAGTGCTATCAGAGCCTACCACTACTTAGTTGATGGTTCGCTGGTCTCTATGCAACCTGTGGTAAACCGGTTCATGTGGGGTCTGCTTCAGCTGAAGCCTTCCCTGTGGCCTCCTGTTGTCCTGGGATCTCAACGTGGTTCTGGCTCATCTCGTGCGAGATCCTTTCGAGCCGCCACGCTCCTGTGATCTGAAGTACCTGACATGGAAAGTTATCTTCTTGGTTGCAGTTACTTCAGCACGCAGAGTCAATGAGCTTCAGGCGTTGGTTAACATACACAATTACACCCTACACAATTTTTTCATGACAGGGTGGTTCTGCGCACTCACCCTAAATTTCTACCTAAGCTGATGACTGATTTTCATTTCAATCGGTCCATTGTCCTGCCTACGTATTTTCCCAGGCTGCATTCTCACCAAGGCAAATGGGCTCTGCACAGCTTGGACTCCAGAAGGTCCTTGGCCTTCTACCTTGAGCGGATAGCAGGCCACAGACAGTCCACATGACTCTTCATTTCATTCAGTAAGAATAGATTTGAAGTTGCGGTCACCAAGTATACCTTATCCAATTGGCTGGCAGATTGTATTTCCTTCTGCTATGTGCAGGCGGGCCTTCAGCTTGGAGGCCACATCAAGGCTCATTCCGTCCAGGGCCATGTGAGCATTGGTAGCTGACTTGCGAGCTGTCCCCGTTGCCGAGATCTGCAGGACTGCGACGTGGAATTTTCTCCACACTTTCGCTGCCCAAGATTGTTTGGATAGAGATGGCCATAGTGACAGCAGCTTTTGTCAGGCTGTCCTGTGGAACCTCTTATGTAAAAGCACCTAACTCTTCCTACCTGCTCCCTCTCTGCCAACTCCTCTCCTCTCCAATCTAAATCTTATCTTTTACCTATATGCAGATGATGTACAAATCCTTCTACCGATCACAGAATCAGTAAACAAAACTCTTGCTTTCTGGGATACCTGCCTTGAGTCTATAAACAGCCTTCTATCAAGCCTCAACTTGATCCTGAACACTAACAAAACTGAACTCCTACTCATCTCGCACGACGGAAATATCTCACGGCCCAACCTACATTCCACAACCCTCCCCACCTTCTCCCCCCAAGTCAGAAACTTAGGAGTCATCTTCGATAAACAACTGAGCTTCAAAGGTTTCATAAACAACACGACTAAGGACTGGTTTTTTCAAACTTCAAGTACTGAAACGATTGAGACCTCTCCTTCACTTCCACGACTTCCGTTCTTTTTTTCCAGGCAATCATCTTCTCAAAAGTAGATTACTGTAACTCTCTTTTGATCGGCCTACCTGCAGTATCCATCAAACCACTACAGATGCTGCAAAATGCAGCAGCCAGAATTCTTACCAGGACTAAAAAAAGTGACCACATTACTCCCATCTTGAAGAACCTCCACTGGCTCCCAATCAAATACAGAATCTGGTACAAAGTTCTCACCATTACTCACAAAGCTCTACACAATATCACCCCACTAGAACTCATGATCCCTCTCCGACCTCACTTACCATCCAGGCCAGTAAGAGCAGCATATAAGGACACCCTCATGGTCCCCCCTTTAAAAACTTCATTAATTAAGAGAGCCATCTCAGCCTCTGGACCAATACATTGGAATTCTCTTCCACCAGACCTCAGGCTGGAACATTGCCCGGTCACATTTAAGAAAAGACTCAAAACCTGGCTGTTCAAGCAGGCCTTTGCTGAATCATACGCCAGATGATCTTAAATCAACTCTATCACCAGTAACTCATTGACTCTTGCCTGCTTTCTCTCGATTCAGTCAAATGCTATATGTCCTACTTTAGCCCCAATTCCCAAGGCCCTTTGCCAATACCATGGTCTTAACCTAACCATTCTCTACCAGCCATGTATCATAGTTCATTATATATATATATACCCTGGTTTGTTTCAACAGTTTCATGATCCTAGTTCTGTATTCCTCTGTTTTATGTAATTGCACTATTTGAGGCACTGTTATTGTTATTATGTAAACTGTTTGATTTGTAATCCTGTTACAAGAAATTCGGTATATAAAACTGTTAAATAAATAAATACCTAGGGCCCTTTTTTCAGGTCAGGCTGACTCGCTCTGTTTTTCCATAGCATCGCAGTTATTGTGCCTGTTGGCACCAAGTTCGGTGTCTGCGAATTTACTAGAATTTGGGAGCAGCCTGTAGCTTGGTATTCATCCATGTATTTTATTTATTTATTTTATTTAACAGCTTTTCTATACCGACATTAGAATGCACATCATATTGGTTTACATCTCAACAGTAGGTGGAAAATACAATGAACAGGGGTGGGAGAGGGACAACAGTAGAAACTTGAGGGCAGGAGGCTCTAGGGGGAGCCTGAAAATTGAACTAGAGAAGTAACAATAACTCTAGAGGTAACATATTTACATGATGCAAATTACTTGGAGTGAGTCAAAGATAACGGAGAAGAGGGTGAGAGAGGTACGTGGAGTTAGTCTGGAAATGCCTGGTGGAAGAGCCAAGTCTTTAGCATTTTCCTGAATTTAGTATGGCAAGGCTCCAGGCAGAGGTTTGTGGGTAGGGCATTCCAGTGAGTTGGGCTAGCAATTGAGAGAGCACGGTCCCTTGTTGCTGTGAGACGGGCCTTCTTGAGGGGTGGGACTTCTAGGGTGCCTTTGAGATTTGCTCTAGTGGGGCGGGTGGATTGTGTGGATCAGAGCGGTTCGCTGAGCCAAGAGGAATTATTTGTGGATGGATTTGTGTATGATAGTGAGAGTTTTGAATAGGATGCGTGATGGGATGGGGAGCCAGTGGAGGTCTTTGAGGATGGGGGTTATGTGGTCTGATTTGCGTGCGTTCATGATTATCCTTGCAGTGGCATTCTGTAGTATTTGGAGGGGTTTAATGGAGTAAGGAAGGCGAAGGTACAAGGAATTGCAGTAATCCAGCTTGGATGATAGGGTGGATTGAATGACAGTTCTGAGATCGTGTGTGTGGAGGAGTGGCTTCAGCTTTTTTATAACATTGAGCTTGTAAAAGCCTTCTTTTAGGACTGAGTTAATGTGGCTTTTTTTAGGTTTAGATGTGGATCAATTAGAACGCCAAGGTTTCGTACAGGAGGCTGTGAAGTGAGGGTGGTGGCTGTAGGGTTGTTGGGAGGAGAGAGCTTAAGGGTTTAGTGGTTGTGGATGAGGAGAAGCTCAGTTTTTGAGGAATTGAGGGCAAGTTGTAGGGAGGTGAGTCGTGAGTTTATGGATACAAGGCATTTCTCCCAGAAAATTAGTGTTGTAGATAATAATTCACGGATAGAGATGATGATTTGTACATTATCTGCATAGATGTAGAAATTGAGGCCAAGGTCAGATAGATGATGGCAGAGGGGCAGGAGGTCGATGTTGAAAAGAGTGCATGATAGGGAGGAGCCTTGGGGCACTCCTTGGGTGAGGGTGAAGTGTGTGGATTCTGAGTTGCCAAGTTTAACAGAGAAATGTCTGTTAGCCAGGTAGGATTTGAACCAGAGTAGGGCTATGCCAGAAATACCAATGTCAGCCAAGTGGGAAATGAGGAGGTTGTGGCTAATCGTATCAAAGGCTGCAGAGATGTCGAGGAAGGCAATGAGAAAGCTATGACCGTGGTCAAGGCCAGTGAGGAGGGCATCGGTGAGGGATAGTAGAAGGGTTTCTGTGCTCAGGTTCTTACGGAAGCCAAATTGTGAGGAGTGAAGAATGTTGTTGTCTTCAAGATAGTCCATAAGCTGGGTGTTCACCACCTTTTCCATGATTTTGGCGATGAGGGGGAGATTTGAGATGGGATGGTAGTTGGCCGGGTCTTTAGGGTCAAGAGATGGTTTTTTGATCAGGGGTTTGACGACTGCATGTTTTAGGGAATTGGGAACTGAGCCAGCGGATAGGGAGCTGTTAATGATGTCTGCTAGGGGTTTGGCAATGATGTTGGGGATGGTATCGGATGGATGGGATGCGGGCTTGATTTTTTTGAGAATGGACTCAATTTCCTTGGAGGAGGTGAGGTGGTTGGTGTGGAGTGAGTTGTTGGGGGAGGTGTGGTGGTTGCTGGGCATGGGAGTGGTGGTGGGAGAGGGAGAGAACCTGAGGAGTATGTTTGTTGTTTTGTTATGGAAGAATTGAGCGAGTTCTTCACATTTTGTGCTGGCTTCTTCGTCGGCGATGAGAGGGGCGGGGGCTTTGGTGAGGGCAGTGACATATGAGAAGAGGGCTTTGGGGTTATAAATATATTGATGCATTTTGGCAGCGTAGTAGTCACGTTTGGTTTTTTGAATGGCAAGGCGGTGTGTGTAAGAATGATTTGTAGGCGGTGGAGTGTTGTTGGGTTGGGTCTTTATGCCAGGCTCTCTCTTTAAGGTTGATTTTCATATGGTGCAGTTCTGTGGTGTACCATGGTTTGTTGTGTATAAGGACTACCATCATGCTTGCCCTAGGAGAAAGCAGAGTTTACCTGTAACAGGTGTTCTCCTAGGACAGCAGGATGTTAGTTCTCAAGAAACCCATCCGCCACCCTGTGGAGTTGGGTTTATCCTTAGTTTATTATTTTTTTGTAATGCTATGTTATGAGACTGAAAGGGGACCTCGTATGGATAGTGGCATATGCTGGGCATTCTCAGTATGCCAGTCAAAGCACTAGAAACCTTGACACAAGTTTTCCATGCAGGCTGTATTTGATGATGTTACCCATGTGTGAGGACTAACATCCTGCTGTCCTAGAACACCTGTTGCAGATAAGCAACTCTGCTGTATCAGCAGTCCAGTGAATTGTAGGCATCAATATCGAAGGATTCCAGAGCTGCAAAAGTTGAGGATGCATTAGCATTGGAGGGCCCCCCTCCCACTACGTCCCTCGATATCAAGTATTGATAAAGCCCTGAAGGACAGGCCCTCATCTAGCTCTTCCAGATCGAAGAAGGCAAGGGGTTCTGCCTCTTTGACACTGGCATCAAGAGAAGTCTAAGAAGCATCGGCTTGATCTCCTTTGATGCACAATGCCAGGAGCAGGTATGGTCCAGCTCTAGCTTAAAACCCACAGAAGTCGTCCCATAGAAACAAGAGCTCATCCTCACCAATGGCCTGGGAACCATGCTAGTCTCCAAAGATCTAGATGTCCTCCAATGATGCATGCTTGGTTCCCAACAAGATGTGTCCACCCCTCCTGCCTACCAGTCAGTGTTGACATTAGCTCTCTTCAAGGAGGAGTTGGACAAGACCCAACAGGCCTTGGACAAGGCTCTTTGAGGCCTCTGTACTCAAGCATTGAGACAGTACAGGCCAGTGTCAAGCAGTTTGAGTCCCTCTAGTTGCCCAATGGCTTTGCACTGGCATCAGTGATTCTGAAGAGGAATCAGGATCTGTCTGCCGCCTAGACGGTGATCTCCAGTCAGGAGAGGAAGCTTCCCTGGAGTACTAGAGCTCCCTGGGATCCATGTCAAAACAAACAAGTGCACCCCCCTCTGAGGCCTTGTTTATGGATCTTCACCATCAGCCTGCCAGTTGGGGTCTGACTCCAAATTCTCTTGGGGAAATGGTTATAGATCATACGAGGCCTATGAAGAGGAGGAATCAATGGGTCTCCCCTCCATCCCCTCTCCTTCCTCAAAGAGAAGAAAGTTCCCTCCTGAGGTCCTCTTCTTCCCTGGATTATATTTGAAAATGGTGTAAGACTTTCCATTTACTTTGCTGACAGAGGATGAAACCAGTTTGTGGCAGTCCCAGTCCACAATATCTTTCAGGAGGTACAGATGAGGATTGCTTGAGTTTAGAGATGAATGTAGAGAAGTTGACCCTCACGTTCATCAGAGCTTGGATAAACTCATTGCAGGAAAGAGCATTCCTGTCTTCCAGCCAAGCAAACACAATGGCATCGCTTATCCTCACATTACTATCCTCCCCACGTTCAACAGCCAAGAGTCTCCTCGTGGTCCTGGGTCATATGGCAGTGACTATCCTTGTGATTCCGCTGATCCAGCTTCATATCCACTGACTCCAGTGGGGCCTACGTACCCAATGGGACCAACTAACTTAACCTCTATCATCTGTGGTAATGAAATGTTGGTGGTTATGCCCATGAGTCTTCGGATGGGATCTCTGCTTTGCTCGTCAACCTACCGAGTGATACTAGTGATGAATGTATGCACCAGAGGATGAGGTGCTAATGCCAGAATCTTTCGATCCCAGGGCACCTGCTCTCTTCAGGAAAGTTATTTTCAATCAACTTGAGGGCGTTGAGAGCAATCAGACACATGCTATCGGCATTTGCGTATCTTCTTCGGGGGAAAAGGCATCCTAATTCAATCCAGCAACCAAGTTGCCATGCTTACATCAACAAGCAGGGAGCAATGGGATCATGGCCTCTCTTCCAGGAAGCCTGAAAAATCTAGAATTGGGCAAAAAGAAATCAAGGTGTCCTACAGGCCACTTATCTGCAGGGCATTTCCAACATGCTGGCAGATCGACTCAGCAGAGTCTTTCAGCCACATAAGTGGTCTGTAAAGCAGTGGGTGAATAACTGTTCAGCTTATGGGATCTGCCATCAATGGATCTGTTCACATTACAACAGAACACACAACTAATCAGTTTTGCTCAGTTTTGCCAAACAATCTGATTAACTCTGTAAATTTTCCTTCTTGACTGGGGGCAAAGCTTTATGTATGATTTTCCATCAATTCTGCATCTTGCAAAGATGGTGCAGAAAGTTCTACGGGGCTGCACTTGGCAGTTCCTTTTAGCCCCTGCATGGCTCAGACAGATTTGGTAATCATATTTCTTATAACTTTCAAGCAGTTCTTCCATATATCTGGGAACAGACCCTGCATTATTAATTCAGGATGCTCGGAAGCTTTTTCATCCCAATCTACTGGCCATCAACTTTACACCTTGGATGTTGAGCCTTCAGTCATCGCAGATCTCGATTTGCTTACAGAAATTGTGTGCATACTACTCTTGTCTAGAAAGCCTTCAATTTGAAGAAATTATGGACTAGGTAATCCAAGTGATGCCATCAGAATGCTTTAGACCTATTTTCATGCAAGCCCAAGCAACTGCTGAAATATTTACTCCACCCTTCCGACTCTGGTCTCTCAACCTCTTTGGTGTGTGTACACCTTGGCGCTATAGTGGCTTACCAAATAAGTGGATAGAAAACCATTCTCTGCTCATCAGCTGATATCTTGTTTTATGACAGGTTTATGGCATGTGAAGCCCCCAGAACAAAAACTACCTGTTCCACAGAACCTGAATGTGGTTCTTATCAACTGATGGAACTTCTCTTTGAGCCATTGGAGTCAGCTTCTCTTACATTCTTAACATGAAATGTGGTGTTACTCGTCACTGTGACTTCAGCTATAAAAGTCACTGAGCTCCAGTATCTTCCGTACAAGCAGGTCTCTGTATTCACCTGAAGTTTCTACCAAAGATATCTGCTTTCCATATCTATCAATCCATCGTACTACCTTCTTTCCTATGCATTAAGGTGAAAAACTCCTCTTTAGGCTGTAAAAGAGCTTTAGCATATAACACAAAATTCAACAGCATAGTCAAACCTCTTAGGTGTTTGTCAACAAACTAGGAGTAGCAGTCGCCAAGTGCACTTTATCTAACTGGTTGGTTCAGTGTGTTCATACCCTTGACTTGCAGGGTAGCAAGTCATGGATTCTGTAAAGGCTCATTAAGTGAGAGCCATGGTTTCTTCCATTTCTCATCTTCGAGAGGTATGCATTGAGAATATTTGCAAAGCTGCAACTTGGTCTTCGGTTCATACCTTATTTATTTATTTATTTATTTCGGATTTTTATATACCGACATTCTCAATACAAGTATCGAATCAGGTCGGTTTACATATAACAAAACTTTCGCACAAAAGGCGTTACATGGAACAGCGTTTCTTAACATATAACGTATAACATATTGCATTTAGCATATAACCTATAACATATGGATATTAATAATAGATTAAATTAAATATTACATAGATAATAATAATAATAATAGTAACTCGTCAACAGGACGTAGGTGAATGCTCGGCATGATTATAGCGAGAATAAATATCTAGAAAAAAATTAAAGGGTAGACTAAATTGAGATTTGAGGGTACACAGACCATGTTGATGTGCAAAGTATGCGAGAAATCCATGAGTTAAGGAAGACAGATGAATCAGAGAAGAAGTCTTTAAGAAGTCTTTAAGAAGTCTTTAAGAAGTCTTTAAGAAGTCTTTAAGGTGAGAAGTTCAGATCCGACGTAGTTGAGTCTTGAAGGGGGGTAAAGGTGAAACTGGATCTGGTGTTGAGCTATTTTTCTTTTGGCCGGTGTCTAAGTAAACTTGTGATTCTGTATATGTTTGCCTGAAAAGCCACGTTTTTAGATTTTTCTTAAAAGTTAGATGGCAGGTCTCTTGGCGTAGATCTGGCGGAAGTGAGTTCCAGAGTGTGGGTCCGGCTGTTGAGAGTGCTCGTTTTGTTAATGTGGTTTTGATCGGGGGAGCATATAAGGAACCTTTGTAGTTGTGCCTGATGGGTCTTTGAGATGTGTGAAGGCGGAGAAGCGAATTTAGATTTAGGTGGGCGATGCCCATTATGTCCTTGTGGATCATTGATAGAGTCTTGTAGGTGATTCTAGCTTTTATAGGAAGCCAGTGTAGGCTGTGAAGAATAGGTGTTATGTGGGCTCTTTTATTAGTGTTGGTGAGTAGCCTTGCTGCTGCATTCTGCACCATCTGTAATGGTCTGGTGGATAAAGCTGGGAGACCTAGCAGTAGAGAGTTGCAGTAGTCCAGCTTAGACAGAATTAAAGACTGGACTACTAGTCGGAAGTCGCTGAAGTGAAGAAGAGGTTTGAGATTTTTCAGCACTTGGAGTTTGTAATAGCATTCTTTAGTTGTGTTGGTTATAAAGGATTTTAGGTTAAATTTGTTGTCAAGACGCACCCCCAGGTCTCTGACGGAGGTGGAGAGGTTAGTGATTGGATTTGAGAATTGAGTTACGCTTTGAAAGTTGGTAAGGGTGTGATTTTCGTCTGGTGAGATGATGAGGATTTCTGTCTTGTTTGGGTTAAGTATGAGGTTCAAGCTGGATAGGAGAGAGTTGATGGTTTGTCAGCAGATATTCCAATGCGCCCAAGTTTTTTGTAGTGATTCTGTGATTCTTCACATCCCATTAGTGATTCTTCACATCCCATTAGTGTCTTGATTAACCTCTCAAAGACTGACAGTAAATTTGGACTAGCACTTTGTATAATCTGTTCCTGCTATAGCCCACGTTCCATGGTGGGGTCCAGGTTACTTACTAAGTAAATGCTCCACTGCAACCCTCAGCTTGTAGTGGTCAATTCAGCCTGCTTATTGACAGAAAAAGCAAGTTTGCTTAGCATAACTGGTGTTTTCCATAAATAGGAAGAATTAGCCCTGGAATACCCACCTGCCTCCCTGGAGAGTTGACTACATAGCTAGATTTAGCTCTGATACTGACTGAGGAGGCTTACAAAGTAATGCCTGCATGGGAACTCCCACACATGCTCAGTAGAGCTCAAAGCTCTAATATCTTGGCGAGACTAGTCTGTTCAGTGCCGTGGGATGACGTCACCCACATGTAATGGGTAATTCATCCTATCTACGGAGAACATAGTTTACAGTAAGCAAACTTGCTTTCTACTTTATATGCTGCTTATCTTATTGCTAGGTATCCTCCCTATACTTTTGAAAACAGTGTCACTATATATTGCTTCCTAAACAGTTTTGAATTATTCAGTTCCCAGTTTTGTTATTTCTCTTTCCCTCTCAACCCAGATATATGTATTGAATTCACATCTTTCTTTGTAATCATCTTGAAAATTTCCTAAGTAAAGTTAAATATTAAGTGAAACAAATAATGTTTTTTAACTATTGGTTTTAAGGTTGTATGTCAGTATGTGTTCCGTGTTCTGTTTTAAAGAGATAGAAGATAGGTTTTGCCCTCATAACAAAAACACATTTTTTTGTAAGTGTTCATCTATTGGTAGTCAGTATCTTGTTTTTCCCTTTTTCATTTAAAGACAACCCTGAGGTAGACAGTCCAACAGTGTGGCGCATTGTAGCTGCTTGTCATCAGAGAAAGGTAATTGCTTACCTGCCAGGGAAATATTTAGCACATACTGAGAGCTTTGAGAAAGCACTTAGTCCTTCAACTATTCTCAAAGGTCACATGATCCATCTGATATATTCTACAGTTAATTAGAAAAATTGCAGGTTAGCATTTACCTTTTAGCATCTGCTCTTCTGGGAGCACTGGGGTATTTTAATTTGTCTATGCTTTAACTGAGAGCCTCATGCAATTTAGCAGTTAAGCCAGGAAGTCTATTCAGAGCACACTTCCTGTACTCAGGAGGACATTTCTAGAATGAAAAAGAAATGTAGATAGAGCCATTTTGGCATAACACATCAATTGCCAAATTCCGGGTTTGTGATCACACTGGAAATAATGAACCAGTAGTGATGATGCTTCCATCTAACTGCAATCAAGTTTTGGTGGAGCTACTTTCTTTAAATATACTCGTTGGGTGTCAGTACAGGTGAGTTAAGAATGGTCCATTCTTGTAAAAACTCTAGCTGAAAATTAACTTTGCTATGAAAATTAGAATGTGAGGATCCCTTTTGGAAATAGCCCATTAAGTTGTAAAAATGGACTCTGTCAGATGTTATAGATGACCTTTTTCTTCTTTCTCTGCCCAGTATTTAGGCCAACTAACATCCATTCCTGGGTACCTGAACCCCTCCAGCCGGACTGAAATATTACATTTAATAGACAATGCAAAGGTGAGTATTCTACCAGCTTTCACTATTTATAGAACTCCACTATGCAATCAAGCTAGTGAGCTGACTCAGTAAATCATGTAATTGTAACATTTACACATTCATCAAAGCATAATCGCACAGGTCTCTGGTGACAAACAGGTTTAATGGAGCCACATATATGGGTTATGTGACTTTGGTATTGACATAGATCTTTCCATAACATTTTTAGTTTTGTACAGTGGTTTTCTGTACAGCACTGGACTTACAGCTACTCAATTTTTTATTCCTTTGGATGACAGTCATATGCTGGACCACTCCTATAGCTGTATTTTGCTTCAGGCTTTCCTCTTAATTTTCAGTTTAAGCTCCTTTTTTTCCCCTCAATAGCATCATAATTAGGCACATAAAACGTTTTGCAGGTACATTTTGTTTGCTATTACTCACATCATGAAAAGTAGCAGTTCTTCTTGTACCTGCATTCAGTGTTAACCTGTTCATTAAAAAAATATATATACTGGGCTCCTTTCATATGAGACTTTTCTCTTGATTTTGCGTCATTGGTTTTCATCACCATATCTGAGAAGCAAGTCTGTGGCTTCAAGGGATCTAATGTGCTCCCATGACACTAAGTGCTACAAATATCTGGCTGCAGATTGACTTCTCTTGGTGCAATTTCTGTGTCAAAATGTCACCAAGAATTGTTTGAACTCTTCAGGAAGACCACCCCACAACTACTCATCTGGTACAAATAAGTACAGCTCGATTTTTGGCCATGAAGCCTAAAGAGAAGGCCTGTGGAGCTGATCATGGTTGTATTGGTTACCAGGCCTTGTTAAAGTAGTCCTCAGCCAGCTCGACACCTCGAATAGAGAACAGGCTCAGGAGTCTGGACAAATCCAGTTCTCCTGCTTGAGTAGTCATAAGGGCTTAAACTCAAGTCATGAATTTGAAGCAAGCAACCACCAAACATCAGGTGAAGACTTCAGTACTCCTCGTCGACATAAGACTCTGAGGGCTCTGACCTCATTGAGGTTTGCCTGAACGCCAAAGCAACCATGCTTTGAGGACTTCTAAGTAGAGGACATGCTGGTCTCCCAAATGCCATACACAATGCTTGTTTTTCTGTACATCTATCAAGGGTGTGCAGTCTAGATAATCTTGGCATTTAACATCTTAGAAGTGCCAAGTCATATGTGTTAGCATTTTGACGCTCATAATATGTTAAGTGATCTGCCTCTGATCACATCACCAGTGTTACTGGGTGTGTTAGTGTCAGTACCAGTTTGGTCCTCTGTGCCAGTATTGACTATATAAATGGTGGAGTTTGCCTTCTTGACTCAGGGGTCTCATGACTGTTATTTCTGTCTTGATCTCAGGAAGGTTTGCGTTAAACCTGTGCCATTCATACCTGCAGTACCCATCCTAGTCCCTCTTCAAATGCTTTTTCAGCTTCTAGAAGAATTGTTGGAGGGCATTATCACCAGTGACAAACACTGGCAGCTGGAAAGAACTTCTTTATTTAATGAGTCTCCCATGGAGCAGTGCACAATAATGCATAGAGACACAGCAGGGCACAGCTCGCAGCCACTGTGCAACATTTATATGCCCCCTCCCCTACTTTATATTCCAATGCAGTAACACCCCCCCTTATTCCTACTTTTAACAGCACCCTTACAAGTGGGATTCAGAGGTCTCTGCGTCTGATTCATCTTTAAAGAACAGTGTTGGAAGACTACTCTTGAAACCTCCCTTCAGAGCCCTCTCCACAATTGTTCCCCCACTGGAGAGGATACTTCCTTTCCCAGATTTGTGAGGAGGATGGTGAAAGACATCGTTTGATTTGGAGGTCTAGGAGACCCTCCCAAGACCCCTTTACCAGGATGCATCTAATGAGTTGTTGATAGTACCCATTCACCCTTTCTTGCAGGAGGCCTAGATTAGAATATGGGAACACCTATTCTTAGTACTTCTTGTGAACAAGGTGGTAGCCAAGGACCTCCAAGAGCCACTGGACCACTATCCAGATATCTCCACTTACACCTCTGACATCTTCCAAGTTTTTAGAGGTGTTTACAAAGTCTGACTTATTCCAGATGCCAGTGCTTGGATTTACCAACTTGAGTAGAGATGGGCTGAACTCCATGCTGCCCCCACACCGCAGTCGAAATGGAGTTGGGCTTTTGACTAGGTCAAGAAAAATAGCTCGCATATAACTGAAGATCTTCCTATAGGAAGTAGCTGAAAGCTTTTAGCAAGCCATTGACCTCTTGTAACCTCCAACAGCAAGGTTCTTTGTAAACTGCTTTGGGGTTCTATTTTGATACAGGGAAAGTAGTTTAAAAATGTAAATTAGCATTGTCAAGGATAGTTTTCAGATATTCCCCTCCCCTCCTTCAAATTATCCAATTATTTTAAATATGTATTATCTTGATTTTTGATGGATGTTCAGTGCTTTTGTTGGAAAGGCAGTTTATAAATTAATATATTTTAAATCAACTCAAAAGAATGTTGAGGTCTTCTGTGCTTAGGTTAGAAACTGCTTTTTAGGCCCATGAAGTTGAATCTGTCCCACCACAAGAGATGGTAGGGGACTTAACTCTAGTTACATCCTGGTTAGCAAGAAAACTGGGCAGTTCAGATACTTCCTAGACTTAAGGGACTAGAACACAATCCAAATAACAGAAAATTTCAAGATTTCCCTAAGCATTGTTTTACAGCTCTGAATGAAGGGGACTGGCTATAGTCTCTGAATCTCTAGAAAGCCAGCATCTGCCTAAAGATACATACAACTCATAGAAAATATCTCAGATTTCAGTCTTAACTGGATTTCTTTTCCTTTCTATTTTAACCATTGTCTTGCTTTATGAAATACTCCAAACCTCTTGTCCTATGTCTTATTGCATTGTAAGCTGTATTGAGAAGGGACTGTCTTTTTGTATGTTTGTACAGTGCTGTGTATGTTGTGTAGCACTATAGAAATGTTTAGTAGATTTGTAATAGCACAGAACTTCCAGTATTCTGCCTTTTGGTCTAGCTTCTGCTTTGCATGTTTTCACCAAAGGTCTGACTGTCAATGTTTGTACAAGCTTGGATAGCATTTGTTTTCTTATTTGAGTAACTTAACTGATCAAGAACATGTCTCAGTAGGGATACCATCCAGATGTCAGTCATTAGGCTACATCGATTTTTCCCAAGTTTTATATGAACCTGTCATCTCAAGTGAAATTATAGAGATTCTGGTAGGCACACCTCTGGGACACAGTTTTACTCCTTGATGACCAAGCTCCAAACATTGTGGACCAAGCAAGAAAGATAATCCAGTGTCAGCAGATAGTCTGGTTCATGCTGAGAATGCTGGATGTCGCAGATGTAACATTTCATGGCACATCTCCGTATGAGATGAACCCAGTGGAACTTGAAACCTTGGTGGTCTCTGGCCATACAGAAGCTTCAGTTCTCAAAGGACAAGCAGGATGGTAGTCGTCACATATGGGTGACATCACAGGATGGAGCCCAATCACAGAACACTTCTGTCAAAGTTTCCAGAACTTTGACTGGCCCCTACTGGGCATGCCCAGCATGGCACTAACCTTGCAGCCAGCAGGGGTCCCCCTTCAGTTTTTTTTTTCCACGCAGCAGTAGCCACGCGGTTAAGGAGCTCTGCAGAGATTCCTGACAGGAATTTTCCCTCACGGAATTACTAAAATTTAATTTACCCCACAGGGTCCCTCCTTCAACTTTTTCAAGCCGTGGTACTCTGGTAAGTTTTTTTTGTTTTTTTTTGTTTTGTTTTTTACCAGTTTTCCATCGATTACTGTCGGGTTTGCCCCTTGCGGCCTACTGGCCGTCGACCGTGGCTCAATTTTTTCATGGCCATAGCATCGGGGTTCCGCCGGTGCCCGACTGTAATCGCACCATGTCCATCACAGACCCTCATAAAGTCTGTGTAATGTGTCTCGGATGTGAGCACGATGTCCTAACCTGCACCAAATGTGCCCTTATGACACCAAAAGGTCGCAAGGCTAGAATGAAGAAGATGGAACTTCTCTTCCATGCTGAAACCCCGGCGCAGTCAATTGCATCGCCGTCGTCAGAACAGACACAGTCAACTTCGCGCCAGCATCGACCTCTGGCCGGTGACCATCTGGCATCGGACTTCTCGGCCTTTGACACCCTCTACTCCCCCTCAGGACCGAGGAGATCGTAGAGATAAACATCACCACTGGCATCGAAAGTCTCGGACCATCGAGGGAGTGAAATCGTCCTCGCCACCGTTGAAGCCCCGTCCAAAAAAGGCACCGACCTTTTTGGCGACCGGGTCACAGAGACAACCCTCACCCGACAGAGTATCGGGAGCCGCGACTCCGCCTTTAACGGTGATCCCTCCGGCTATGCCTCTGCCTCCTTCTGTTCCGGAGCTGGGGCTACTTGCTCCAGGTCTCCGAGAAGAACTGGACCGGATGGTTCAGGAAGCCATAGACAAGGCGATTCATTGACTCCAGGTTCCTCCAACACCGGTACCGATTGCGGAATCGACCACCGACCCGATTCCAGCAGTGTGGCACCGCTGCTCTCAAGGATGGAAGCGCTTATGGCCGCTTTTCCACCTATGGACCCCGGGTCACCAATGGCTCCGGTGCCCTCCCGCTTGCTTTGTCATTGGGAGGAGAAACACCGTTCCGCATCCCTCCATCGGGAGTTCTGCTGATGCCTCAGCCATCGATGCAGATACGTCCTGTGCCACCGATCCGTCCATCGGCGCCCTCGATGCCTGCACAGGTGCCTTTGATGCCCTCATCGGTGCCTCCAGTTATTCCTTCGGAGCCTCGACCACGACCTTCAGGGATCCCACCACCCCATCCTCCTCTAGTCCCTAGAGGAGCAGGTGCTGATCCCTACGACACCTGGACTGATGATTCTTCACCAGACACCGATTTGCCTTCACCACCTTCACCTACTGAAAGCAGAAAGCATTCTCCTTCAGAGGACCTTTCCTTTATAAATTTTGTGAAGGAGATGTCTGAATTGGTTCCCTTCCAATTGCAGACTGAACAAGATGACAGACATCAAATGATGGAGCTGTTAAAATTCCTGGATGCTCCCAAGGAAATAACCTCCTTATCCCAGGACAACAGGATGCTAGTCCTTACATATGGGTGACGTCACTGTCTGAGCCCTATTGCGGGAAAACTTCTGTCAAAGTTTCTAGACACTTTTGACTGGCACTGTGAGGCCACTGAGCATGCCCAGCATGCCTTGATATTCTCTGCCACAGAGGTCTCACTCTAGTCTTCGTTTTTCTGCGCTGCTGTAAGCATCGCGGTGATAGGAGCCCTCTGAGTTTTATACTCGATTCTGACTGAAAAGTCATCTCTTAAAAATTTTCTCTCTTAAGGGATCTCACTCTCACTATATCTCACCGGACGGTGCGATATTCATAGCGTTTTTCATTCAAAAACGCTGATTTTTTTCTCTCACAATATTTCATTTTCGTCGACGGCTGTCGATACTACCATGGCTTCGGTTTTTAAAAAATGCCAGACCTGTAATCGGACCATGTCGGTCACAGACCCACACCTCGAATGCATCGTCTGTTTGGGTGAAAAACATGATATTTCGTCCTGTCAGCAATGTCAGGAAATGACACCGAAGGGAAGAAAACTCTGGCAGGAAAAAATTGAGCAACTTTTTCACCTGCAACTAATTTCTTCACCTTCGACTAAATCTTCCCCAGCAGGAATTACAAAGAAAATCGTGCTGAAAAAGTCAACTGGACGGTTCTGGGGATAAAGCATTGCCAACACCGTCGACGTCATCGGTGAGATCGGAGACAGAGGTAAGGCCTAAACACAAACATCGGCATCGTCATGCCTCCACATCTGTCAGTTCCTCCCCGGAGGAACAGAGCGGGAAACGGCCAAAACATAAGGATACATCGCCATCACCTAGGCCTCCCTTGGTACAGCCTACACACTATCGCAGGAGAGGTTGTCTCCTCCATCGGCACCAAGTGTTCCACCCGTACCACAGGACTTGATTACACTGATTAAAGAAGTGGTAATGCAAGCCCTAAAAACTTCCGGCGATACTGCCGATGCCGGTGATGTCTCCTATGCCGGTGACGTCACCAATGCCGGTAAACCTACCGATGACGATGGCAATATCAGTACTGGCAACATCGATACCGGGGAAAACCCCGATGCCAGTGCCGTCGATACCAATATCGATGCCTCCTCTCTTTTCGGAGTCTGGATCGATGCCGATCACTTCATCAGTTCCGATACTGATGCCCATGGTCACCCTTGCGCCAACACAAAGAAAAAATCGAACAACATCGATAACCACTAAACAACCATTGAAGAGACCAATATCCTCGATGCCAATGTCTTCATCAACGGTGCCACTTCTTCCTGGGGCTCCAGGATCCACGGAGGCAGCACTGCATAATATATTACAAAAAAGATACCAGGATTTATTGGATTCTTTGCCATCTAATCCAAGGGAAGAAGATTCTTCTCCTGAAGACCCTTTGCCAGGACCTTCGGGCCTTCTTCCTCCACCTAAACCATCAGTACCACAACAAAAAACTCCAGAATATGATACATGGAGTGATACTCCTTCAGACACTTCATCAGAAGACTTTGTCTGACCCATCACCACCACATCCCAGAAAACAATCTCCTCCAGAAGATCTCACCTTCACCACATTTGTGCAGGAGATGGTGGACTCCATCCCCTTTAAATTGGAAACAGAGCAGGACACTAGACAACAGACTTTGGAGGTACTCCAATTCGTTGACCCTCCAAAACAAGTTGTGGCAATTCCAATCCATGATGTTCTACTACAGCTACAACATCGTCTTTGGGAACATCCCTGCTCTGTTCCTGCAGTAAATAAAAGAATGGATAAGTACCTACCTAGTGTAATCCACTCCTGGATACCAAAAATCACAACTTCCCCACCAGTCAGTGGTTGTGGAATCAGTGCAGAAAAGATCTAAAAGAACAAGAATCCACTCATCAAATCCCCCAGGTAAAGACCATAGGTTTCTGGATTCCTTGGGTCGTAAAGTGTTTCAAGGTGCAATGTTGAATTCTAGGATCTCATCCTATCACCTCTATATGACCCAGTACCAGAGAAATCTATGGAAACAAATTGAGGAGTTTGTTCCATCTTTTCCCATACAATACCAGGAGGCTGCACAGGCCATCATCAACAAAGGTTTAGAAGCCGGAAAACATGAAGTCCGAGCTGCCTACGATGGCTTTGAGACGGCTTCAAGGATGGCTGCGTCAGGCATCAGTGCCAGGAGGTGGGCTTGGCTCAATGCCTCAGACCTTAGGCCAGAGGCCAGGATAAGTTAGTGGATATCCCCTGCCTAGGAGACAACATATTCGGATCCAAGGTGCAGGATGCTGTCTCTCACTTAAAAAAGCACACAAACATTGAGACAGCTATCTTCCCTCCCACAGGACCCCCCTTACATACTGGCCGTAGGCCTTCACGGAAAGACACCAGATGGCCTTTCTACCGACAGCGCAGATATTACCCTCCTGCATCTAGACCCAGGCCCTCCAGAACAAAGCAAAGACCGCAACCACGACAACAGAGAGCAGCTAGGCCCCGACCTGCTGCTGGTTTTTGAAATTTCATCCAGCGAACTCAACCTTTACTCAAATCCTCAGCCAGAACTTCCAGTGGGAGGCAGGTTATCCAAATTTTACAATTGGATACCAATAACATTAGACCAATGGGTTCTGTCCATAATATCTCGAGGATACCAACTCTATTTCCTCTCAATTCCCACAGATTTTCCTCAGTCATTTCCATCCCAACGAAAATCACATACTTTAATTACAACTAGAATTATCCATCCTTCTGAAAGCCAGGGCTGTAGTGCTGGTACCCCAGCCTCAGAGAGGCAGAGGAGTCTATTCCCGTTATTTCCTTATTCCAAAGAAAAACGGAGGCCTTCGTCCCATCCTAGATCTCAGAAATCTCAACAAATTTCTAAAGAAAGAAAAGTTCAGGATGCTATCTCTAGGCACCAAGCTTCCACTTCTTCAAAAAGGAGATTGGCTTTGTTCTCTGGATCTTCAAGATGCTTATGCTCACATTCCAATATTCCCTCCTCCTCGCAAGTATCTGCGCTTCATGGTGGGTCAACAACATTTTCAATACAGAGTATTGCCATTCGGCCTTGCCTCTGCTCCCAGAGTATTCACCAAATGTCTAGCAGTAATCGCAGCACACTTGCACAAACAAGGTGTCCATGTGTTTCCATATCTAGACTGGCTCATCAGAGGTCAATCTCTACAAGGAGCTCTCACTTCTCTCAATCGGACAATTACTGTCCTCCACTCGATGGGGTTTCTAATCAATTATCAAAAATCCCATCTTACTCCATCTCACCTGCTTCAATTCATAGGAGCAGAATTGAACACCATTCTTGCAAAGGCTTTTCTATCCAAGGATCGAGCAGAAACACTGTCCCTGTTGGCAAACTCGATTCGCTCAAAGAAACAAGCAACAGCTCATCAGTTTCTAACCATACTAGGCCACATGGCCTCCTCAGTTGATGTCACTCCTATGGCAAGACTAGCCATGCATGTAACTCAATGGACTTTAAGGTCTCAATGGATCCAAGCCATTCAACCACTGCATTCTCCAGTTCAAGTAACCCACCAGCTATGTTCATCTCTACTTTGGTGGGTGAACAAGGACAATTTGCACAAGGGCCTTCCCTTCCAACAACCAGTCCCACAAATAATGTTAACTACAGATGCATCCACCTTGGGTTGGGGAGCCCACATTGACACTCTCCAAACCCAAGGTACTTGGACAAAACTCGAAGCAACATTTCAAATCAATTTCCTGGAGCTTCAAGCTATACGTTATGCGCTGCATGCGTTCAAGGACTGCCTTTCACATAAGACCGTTCTCATCCAAACGGACAACACAGTTGCCATGTGGTACATCAACAAACAAGGAGGTATGGGTTCGTATCTCCTTTGTCAAGAAGCTGCACAGATTTGGGCCTGGGCTCTGAACCACTCAATGTTTCTCCGGGCCACTTATCTGGCAGGCATTCACAATGTAGTGGCGGATCGACTCAGTCGTCAGTTCCAACAACATGAATGGTCCCTGGATCCCTCAGTAGTGACCAGGATATTTCAACGTTGGGGACAACCAACAATAGACCTCTTTGCGTCACATCTGAATAACAAAGTGGACAAATTCTGTTCTCTACACAAACAGAAGAACCAGCCAGCCAAGGACGCCTTTGCTCGCCCTTGGAACTCAGGCCTTCTATACGCGTATCCTCCAATACCGCTCATAACCAAAACGCTTGTGAAACTACAACAGGACAAGGGGTCCATGATACTCATAGCCCCATATTGGCCTCGACAAGTATGGTTCCCCACACTTCTAGACCTCTGTCAGGGATCCCATTCGCCTGGGAGTAGCTCCCACTCTCATAACTGAGGATCAGGGTTGGTTGCGCCATCCCAACCTTCAATCCCTATCCCTGACAGCTTGGATGTTGAAAGCTTGATTTTATAACCACTCAATCTTTCAACCAATGTATCTCAAGTGCTTATAGCTTCATGTAAACCTTCCACACGGAAGAATTATTCTTCCAAATGGAAGAGATTTACTTTGTGGTGCAGACAAAACAATATTGATCCTTTCACTTGCCCCACTACTTCTCTTCTAGACTACCTATACCATCTTTCAGAATCTGGTCTCCAGACTTCATCTGTAAAAGTACACTTAAGTGCAATCTCAGCTTACCATAACAAGATGGGAGATGCACCTATATCCACACAACCTCTTGTCAGCAGGTTTATGAGAGGTTAACTCAAATTAGACCACCAATTCGGCCTCCAGTCACAGAATGGGACCTGAATCTGGTTTTAACAAGACTCATGCATTCTCCTTTCGAACCCATAGATTCCTGTGATGTTAAATTTCTCACATGGAAAACTATATTCCTCATAGCCATTACATCAGCTAGAAGGGTTAGTGAGTTACAAGCACTTGTCACGTACTCACCTTATACAAAGTTCCTACATGACAGAGTGATTATTCGTACACATCCAAAATTCCTCCCCAAGGTAGTTACGGAATTCCACTTGAACCAATCCATAGTTTTACCCACATTCTTTCCAAGGCCTCACTCTCACCAAGGAGAACGGGCCTTACATACCTTAGACTGCAGTCCACAGGAAATCCAATCAGCTTTGTTTCTTATGATCCTAACAAACCAGGTAAAGCAGTGGGTAAACATACTCTACCCAATTGGCTAGCAGATTGCATACAGTTTTGCTATGAAAAAGCAGGCCTTCCTCTCCAAGGGCGAGTAAAAGCACATTCAGTAAGAACAATGTCAACTTCAGTAGCACACTATCGTTCAGTGCCAATCCTTGACATATGTAAAGCAGCAACATGGAGTTCACTTCACACCTTTGGACAAAGGACGACAAGATTCAGTGTATGGACAATCTGTCTTAAAGAACTTGTTTCCAGTCTAAATCCAACTCCTTCTACAACCAACCTGCTGTGATCTTCGCCTGACTCATTTTCAACAACAATGCATCACTGTTGCCTTCATATGAAATGACTCAGCCTTTAGCTTGCTGATCACCCATATGTGAGGACTAGCATCCTGCTTGTCCTGGGATAAACAAAATTGCTTATCTTGTAATAGGTGTTATCCCAGGACAGCAGGATGTAGTCCTCTCAGAACTCACCCGCCACCCCACGGAGTTGGGTCTCATACCTTTTATTTTATTTTTTGCTAAAGCTTATTGCTACAATACGAGACTAGAGTGAGTCCCCTGTGGCAGAGAATATCATGGCATGCTCAGTGGCCTCACAGTGCCAGTCAAAAGTTTCTAGAAACTTTGACAAAAGTTTTCCCGCAATAGGGCTCCGTCAGTGACGTCACCCATATGTGAGGACTACATCCTGCTGTCCTGGGATAACACCTATTACAAGGTAAGTAATTTTGCTATCCTTATCGGCCAGGTTCTTCTGGATCTCCTCAATAAGAACTGGGAACATCCTGGCTCTGTTGCTCCAGTCCACAGGAAAGCTGACACCAGCTATCTCGTTAAATCAGCTCCAGGCTTTCGCAAACCTCAATTGGATCACCAATCTGTGGTTGTCGAATCTGCCCAGAAAAGAGCAAGGAGATCAAAACCTCACACTTCCTTTCCCCCAGGCAAGGAACAGAAATTTCTAGATGCCATTGGTCGCAGTGTCTTCCAGGGATCAGTGCTCATCTCCAGATTTGCCTCTTATCAGCTCTATATGACCCAATATAATAGGGTCTTATTTAAGCAGATACAAAACTTAAGACTCCCTGCCTCAGCAATTTCAAGAGCAACTCCAAACCCTAGTAAACAAGGGTTTTGAGGCAGGCAAGCATGAGATCAGATCATCTTACGATATCTTTGACACTGCTACCAGGGTATCTGCAGCTGCTATCTCGGCAAGACGATGGGCCGGGCTCAAGTCTTCCGACATTCGCCCTGAAGTACAAGACAGATTATCCCACCTGCCTTGTGTAGGAGATAATCTGTTTGGCGAGCAGATTCAACAAACTGTGGCGGAACTCAAGGACCATCATGAGACCCGAAGACAGCTCTCTCTGATGCCTTCTGAGTACTCTTCAAAACAGCCCTTCCGGAAGGACTCTGTCATTCTCCCCCCACTGAAGTCCTACCCGCCACCAACTAGAACCCGTTCTACGAGACCATTTCAAAAAGCCCAGTCTCGTCAGAAACAAAAACCGCAAGCAGCTCCTCAGCTGGACCCTGCTTCCGGTTTTTGACTCCTGCATAGAGAGCAGCAGCCAGCTTCCATTGCCCCACATACCAGTGGGAGGTTGATTGTGCCATTTCAACAACAGGTGGCACTCAATCACCTCAAACCAGTGGGTCCTGGTGATAATTGCTCAAGGTTATCATCTGAACTTTCTCTCCATTCCACCGGACTCCCCACCTCTACCAACGTGGAGAACATCCGACCACTCCATCCTTCTGGAACAAGTCGTCTCCCTCCTCCTCCAGTCCAAGGCAATAGAACCAGTGCCCTATTCCCAACAAGGCCTAGGGTTCTATTCCCGGTACTTTCTAATCCCCCAAAAATCGGGAGGCATTCGTCTAATTCTGGATCTATGTGCCCTCAACAAGTACCTCCAGCAAGAAAAGTTCAAGATGGTAACTTTGGGCTCTCTTCTTCCTCTTCTACAAAGAGGAAACTGGCTCTGCTCTCGACCTCCAGGATGCATACATCATATCGTGATAATTCCATCTCATCGCAAATACCTGAGGTTTCTAGTAGGCCCCAAGCACTATCAGTACAGAGTGCTTCCATTCGGCCTCACGTCTGCACCACGAGTTTTCACATAATGCCTTGTCGTAGTTGCAGCCTTCCTCGGGACTCAAGGTGTTCACGTCTACCCCTATCTAGACTATTGGTTAATCAGGGCTCCCACTCAGCAAGCTGTTCTGTCGTGCCTACATCTTACTTTACACACTCTAAATTTCACTCTGATTTCTAGTCAACAATGACAAATCCTACTTAGTCCCATCTCAAACCTTATTGTTCATTGGGGCAGACTTGGACACCTTGCAGGCAAAGGCTTTTCTGCCTTGACAGTGAGCTCTCACTCTCGTGTCTCTTGCACACCAGCTGCAGTCTCAGCACTCCACGACTGCACACCACTTTCTCATCCTCCTAGGACACATGGCGTCCTCAGTTCAGGTCACCCCAATGGCCCGCTTGGCCATGAGTCATGCAATGGACTCTTAAGGTCACAATGGACTCAATCCATTCAGCCCCTGTCAATCATTGGCCACGTAACCGACTCACTCTGTCAGTCTCTTGCCTGGTGGAGAAATCAGGTCAATCTCCTCCAGGGCTTGCCCTTCCAGGCTCCAGACCCTCAAATAACTCTCACCACCGATGCTTCCAACCTCGGCTGGGGAGCCCATGTCGCCGATTTGCAGACACAAGAAACTTGGTCTCCAGAAGAAGCCAAACACCAAATAAATTTCCTGGAGCTGCGAGCAATCAGATATGCTCTCAGGGTATTTCAGGATCGCCTCTCCAATCAAGTTATCCTGATCCAGGAGGACAACCAGGTGGCCATGTGGTACATCACCAAACAGGGAGGGACGGGCTCCTACCTTTTGTGTCAGGAAGCTGCGCAGATATGGGCGGAGGCCCATTCCCACTTGATGTACCTCAGGGCCACCTACTTGCCAGGAGTGGACAATGTATTGGCAGACAAGCTGAGTCGCACCTTTTAACTGCACGAGTGGTCTCTCAACCCCTCAGTAGCGAACTGTATCTTCCAACAATGGGGTTATCCTCAAATAGACCTCTTTGTGTCACCTCAAAATCGCAAAGTAGACAACTTTTGCTCTCTCACTCACAACCAACACTTATCAGCCGAGAGGCGCGTTCTCACTATCATGGGCATCCGGTCTCCTATATGCATTCCCTCCACTTCTCTTGAAGACTCTCGTGAAGTTACGTCAGGACAAGGGAGCCATGATCCTGATAGCACCCCACTGGCCGCGCCAAGTGTTCTTTCCAATACTTCAGGATCTCTCCATTTGCAGGCACATTCCCTTGGGAAAGGATCCGCTTCTAATCACTCAAAACGACAGGTGCCTATGCCACCCCAATCTTGTCCCTGACGGCATGGATGTTGAAAGGTTAATCCTTCAGCCACTTAACCTTTCTGAACCATTTTCTCGTGTCCTGATTGCTTCACGGAAGCCTTCCACGAGGAAATCGTATTCTTACAAATGGGCCAGGTTCACGACATGGTGCTCTTCTCAATCCCTTGACCCCTTTACCTGTCCAATCACGAAGTTTCTGGACTATCTCTGGCACTTGTCAGTCTGGTCTAAAAACTTCCTCCATCAGGATGCATGTCAGTGCAGTAGCCGCCTTCCATAAAGGTGTCAGACGTTCCCATATCAGTACAACCCCTTGTAACACGTTTTTTGAAAGGCTTGCTTCACCTCAAGCCTCCTCTGCGTCCTCTGGCCCCTTCTTGGGACCTCAACCTAGTTTTGGATCTTCTCAACCACCATTCGATCCTCTTCAATCCTGTGACCTTTGATATCTCACATGGAAAGTGATTTTCCTTTTAGCAATCACTTCCGCTTGCAGAGTTAGTGAATTACAGGCTCTAGTTACCTATCCGCCTTAAACTTCTGCAGGACCGGGCAGTACTCCGCACTCGCCCTAAATTCTTACCTAAGTTAGTTTCGGAGTTTCATCTCAATCAATCCATTATATTACCTACCCTTTTTCCCAGGCCCCATTCCAATCCAGGAGAGCAGGCTCTGCATACCCTTGACTGCAAACGGGCTCTAGCATTCTACCTAGACCGTACAGCTGCCCACAGGAAAAGCACTCAATTGTTTGTCTCTTTACATCCTATCAAATTGGGGCAGCCCATGGGTAGGCAGACTCTCTCCTCCTGGTTGGTGGACTGCATATCCTTTTGCTATCAGCAAGCGGGCATTCCACTTCAAGACCATGTTAAAGCCCACACTGTGAGGGCCATGGTGACTTCAGTAGCACACCTACGCTCTGTGCCGCTTCCTGACATTTGCAGGGCTGCCACCTGGAGTTCTCTCCATACCTTTACAGCCCATTATTGCTTAGACAAAGCCAGAAGACAAGATTCCATCTTTGGCCAGTCTGTCTTGCGCAACCTATTTACAACATGACGTACCAACACCCTTCCGCCTGCCCGGTGGGGTTCAGGATGCCCTCGGCCAAATTTCATCCCAGGCCTAGTGCCTTGCATGCCTGAGTACATTTGGTGCATACTCTGACATCCTCAGCTTGGTACTCACCCATATGTGAGGACTACCATCCTGCTTGTCCTGTGAGAAAGCAAATGTTGCTTACCTGTAACAGGTGTTCTCACAGGATAGCAGGATGTTAGTCCTCACGAAACCCGCCCGCCGCCCCGCGGTGTTGGGTTTGTAACGTTTTCTTATTTTATTTTCTGCACTACCTGTAGCTTTTTAACAAGACTGAAGGGGGACCCCTGCTGGCTGCAGGGTTAGTGCCATGCTGGAAACTTTGACAGAAGTGTTCTGTGATTGGGCTCCATCCTGTGATGTCACCCATATGTGAGGACTAACATCCTGCTGTCCTGTGAGAACACCTGTTACAGGTAAGCAACATTTGCTAACTGCATCTTGCTCATAGAGCTCAAACTCTGCCACTTCGATTCCTATTTGATCAAATGTCTTTCCTTCCAAATTTTTCCACATCAAACTGTACTTGTTACAAGTCCCTGCAGCCTGAGCTGGGGAGCTCACCCAGAGAAGTTGCCCACCCAGGACCTCTTGTCCTTCCATGAAAAACTCGTTTATCAATCATTTGAACACTGAAGGGGGAAGGCCTTCAGAAATTAGGTAGCCAACAAAATTGTTCTTGTGCAGGCTTGTTCAAGGTGAGTTTGACTTGAAAAAGCAAAAAAAAAAATACTGTCCCCCACCCATCTCCAGTATCATGAGGAATTGTACAGTTTATCATGGTATATTCCTAAGGCCAACCGGTCTCCTGTATCCCGTTTTTCAATTTTGTCAAGACCGGGTGTCTTTAAGAAGTAAGACAGCGACGCAGCTTCAACTTAGATAAGTAACAACATGTATTGAATAGAAGTTAAATTAGTCTGTACTTTGTCTGTTTTTGCAGAATAATTAAAAATTTGACTCCTGAAGAAGCAATCAAACAGATTGCGAAACACCGGCCGCTGTCGGGTCTTGGACATTTGCAATTTATAATGGGTACAGATGAAAAATTTTGAATCAGCTATTTAAAAACTGGAAAGCATCGTAAGGTGACTTTGTGAACTTTGCCACATATGAGGAAAAGACCGAACGACTTTGCTACATGCATAGTCGGTGCCAGGCTTGCTGATGTGGTTTCCTCTTAAAAAAATTCAATATTAATTTTGCTAGCGTGCGCTTTTTGGAAAGTTAAGATGGAGTCCTTTTGTTGTTTGTGTATATTCCTAAGGCCTACATACTTGGCAAAAGACCATGTCTTTGCAAACACTGTCACCACCCTCCCGAGCAATTCCTTATTCAGGATGTAGTAGATACATTCTCAGGTGGCTACCTTGAACAAGAAGGTAGGTCCAGGGGTTGGTCAGAATATAGGCAATCAGCAGAAACCTTCTCCTGGAGGTATATGCATATCCTCCAGGATCCCTGGTAGTCAAGACCTTAGTAAAACTTAGAAGAAACAGAACGTATTTTCAGAGCACCATTTTGGCTGAGACAAATATGGTTTGTTCTTTTCTTGGAGCCCATTAGACTGCAATGTTATCCAAGCCTGGCCTTTCAAAATTAAGGGTCATTACTTCATTTTGACATCCACTCTGTGGCCCTCAATGCATGGGTTTTCAAAGGCATCTATTTTTGGACTCCTGGATTCGCTGAGTCTCAATTTTTTTTCTGGCTTCTAGAAAGAAATCTACCAGGAGGTTGTATGGCTATAAGTGGAAGTTTGTTTTCTGTTGTGAGTGTGCAAGTCCTTGGACCTTTCTTTTGTTCCACACAAACTGCTTGAATAGCTTCTATATCTGAGTCTGTTCTCCAAATAAACTTGAGGTTCACCACCTTGTAGAAGAGACCCAAATTTTTGTTCATTCTTTGGTTATGAGATTAATGCGGGGCTTGCTTCAATTTCACGCAAGTAAGGGACCTAGGAGTAATCATAGATAACCACCTGAAGCTAAAGAAATCTATCAATAACACTACCAAGGATTGTTTTTATAAACTACAAGTTATGAAAAGGCTCAAACCCCTTCTCCACTTCCTGGATTTTAGGACCACGCTCTTCTCCAAAACTGACTACTGCAACTCCCTCCTCCTCGGGCTTCCCATCTCCTCCATCAAACCATTACAAATGCTCCAAAATGCAGTGGCTAGAATCCTAACCAACACCAACCGGGCAGCCCACATCATTCCCATACTCCGGAACCTTCATTGGCTGCCAATAAAATACAGAATTTTACACAAGGCCCTTACTACAATTCACAAAACCATTCACAATCAACAACAACTAGACCTCCAAATCCCACTCATATCATACTCATCCTCAAGATTCATCAGAGAAGCTTATAAAGGGTACCCTGCAAGTCCCCCCAACGAAATCCATGCTGCTATCAACCACCAAAGAACGAGCATTCTCCACAGCGGGTCCGGCTATTTGGGATAACATGCCCACCGACCTCAGGCTAGAACCCTGCCCTCTAACTTTCGAAAAAAACTGAAGACCTGGCTTTTCCTCCAAGCCTTCCCTTAACTTTAAAAAAACATCAATATTCTACCAGACCTGACTCCGCCTACATGACTAGGCACCCCGCTAGACTAGGTGTACAGCCCAGCTTAGACGTTATACTTATGCCTATGATTTTTCTTTGTTTAATTTAGTCTTATCAGTTTTGCTGTCCTTTGCCTCCGGCTACCTTAGCCCCCCCAAGTTCTGCCTCCTTGTTATATGTAACTTCGCCTCTTGTTAATTGATTGATTAAGTTTTACATCTTGTTACATGTAAACCAATTTGATATGAATTTTATTCATGAATGTCTGTATAGAAAAGTATTAAATAGTCTGAATACCTGACTGGCTATGGAGTGAATGGATAGATTTGGGAATGCTTCTTTTATACCTTTCTGTACTTATCAAACAGATGGGCCGATACAGTAAAGTCTGCGGGAGAGCGGGCGTACACCGACCACTCGCTGGTGCGCGCGATGCAGTATTTAAATTAGGTCCGGCGGTAGATCTGGGTAAAAGGAGGCGCTAGGGACACTAGTGCGTCCCTAGCGCCTCCTTTTTGACAGGAGCGGCGGCTGTTAGCAGGTTTGACAGCCCGCTAACAGGTTTTGACCATTTTGCTGGCATCTGTTCTCGAGCCCGCTGACAGCCACGGGTTCGGAAACCGGATGCCGGCAAAATTGAGCGTCCGGTTTTCTGCCCGACAGCCGCAGGCCAAATTCAAATTTATTTATTTATTTTTTTACTCTTCAGGACCTCCGACTTAATATCGCCATGATAATATCGTCCATGACTCCTTGAATATCACCATGATATTAAGTCGGAGGGTGCACAGAAAAGCAGTTTTTACTGCTTTTCTGTGCACTTTCCTGGTGCCGGAAGAAATTAGCGCCGACCTTTGGGTCAGCGCTAATTTCTGAAAGTAAAATGTGCAGGCTTGACTGCACATTTTACTTTCTGTATCCCGCGCGCATACCTAATAGGGCCATCAACATGCATTTGCATGTTGAGGGCGCTATTAGGTGCTGCGGGTTGGACGCGCGTTTTCCTCCCCTTACTGAATAAGGGGTAAAGGAAAACACGCGTCCAATAGCAGGCTAAGAGTGCGCTCCATCGGAGCGCACTGTACTATATCGGCCTGAGAATAAACTGAGCAGTTGTGGGTCCAGCAGTGCATGGGAAACAATGCATATACTTAGATATAGCTTATAAAAAATAATGTGCACTCTTAACCTTAGCATTATTTCTCCATAGATAAGCAGACATTTAGCATTATGCGTGGATGACATCATCCAGTGACATAGACCCATCTCTTAGCTCAGTAAATACCTTACTAAACATTTGTGGGAGTTCCTGCACACACATGCTGCTTCATGAGCCTCTCAGTCTTTCTTCATCTGAGCTACCACATGGGCATTTCCCAGTCTCTTACCATTTTTTGATTTTTGTTGCCTTGTTAATGTCCTTATCATTGCTGCTGCTTTGGCAGCTACTCAAACAGAATTTATGCTATTAAATAAAAAAATATGGAAAAATCAAAATCTAAGAAGCCAGTGCTTTGCAGCTTCAAGGGCTGCATTTGGATGTCCTTCATGGATATGCCATGTTACTGCTGCTTGGGCCCTGTCCATGACTCCTTGAATTGCTACAGCTGTGGTCTAATGTTCTCCAGGGTGTAGCATCCTTGCATCTAGAAGATGGTTGCCATAAGGAAGGTGCCAGTGGGTAAGAGCTCCAAGCCTCAGCATGAGACTGGACAGCGAAGCCGCTTCTTGTCTAGGGATGTGTCATTGGACTCTCAGTGCAGGATGTTAAGACAGGAATCCTCCCAGCTTGATCCCACAAGCATGGAAAGGCTTCTCCCCCCATGGCACCTGTTCTCGGATCCGCCTCTATCAGAGTTTTGTGGGGTGCAGATGAGGCACCAAGAAGTTATCACAGACAACCAAAGGGGCCCTCTTTGGAGACATCTCTGAGCTGAAGAAAAACTTGGCACAAGGATCTTCCACAGCATGCTCCTTCTTAATGCTCAGGCAGGGATTAGCCTTGGTGGTGCAGGTCCTTGTTCCCTTCATGACGTGTAAAATTCCCATGGCACAAAGTCATTCATTTTACTCAGACCCAAGGCCAACTAGGATGCTGTCCAAGCACTTGGCAAACAAATTGTCTTCAGAGGAACAGTAGTCACACTCTCTGAAGCATGCCAGAATGTAGTCAGTCACATCGGAGTGGAGTGTTTCAACATACAAACCCAAAAGTCCTGCCACTGAGGTTAGGATGCAGCAGAAGACATCTATAGACCAAGGCACCGTTAGAAGTAGTCCATGATGGCTGCATAGACACTTCCTTCAATCACAATAGAAGCAGCTTCTCTGCATCCACTGCTGTACAGACAGCCTTCTATGAAGATGATCTGATCTAGGTTTCTGAAGAAATTCTCTCTCCTCCAACTCCAGCGCAGAGCATCCTCTAGTCCAAGGGAACCCAACTGTTGGAGCTAGTGAAAAATGTCTATCTCCTTAAGCCCTGGAAATCAGAGAGGGAAGTTAGAACCTTTTTTGTCCAAGATGAAAGAAATTTTCCCACATAGTGGGGACACTCAAAGGTCCTATATGTATCTCCTCAAAAGCTTCCAGAGTTGGGAGTAACTTCTCACCGTGAAGTAGTGGTGGGTTCTCCTCATCCAGGGCATGAATTCAGTGTGCATTGGGCCTTAGTGTAAAGTGGATAAATCACAAAGTTCCATCAGAATAGGGTGTTGCTTGTATTTTGTTCATTCAAAGTTCTTACCAGATGTTTACCCCTCAAAACAGCAGAAGTCTCCTTCTCAATTGCCATCATTCTCTTCAAAGTCATGGCTTAATATTCCCCTGTGGTTGGAAGAAGAGGAAGATTCCTTCAGATCCCCTGCCAGACTTGCCTGAACATGTCTCCTATAGATCTCCGCTACTCCAGTTTCTTGGATAAGTTGACAAAGATGCTGTCCATCAGTGTCAGGAAAGAAAAGGACACAAAAACAGATGTTTTCAGACACCTCCAGTTTGTTCAGTCTTCAGTGGATTCTGCAGCTATCCCAGTTCAGACTTCTGTAGGTCCTCCAGATAAGGATGACAGATTCTGATAATGTGCTTACTGTTGGCCTAGAGATCAGATTTAAAATACATGGTCTAAGCTTCCCCCAGGGTTTGGAGTTGTCCTGCTACCATACCATTTGGTAGTAGTGGAGTCCGTGTTGAAATGTGCTAACACCACATGATTACTCAACTTGCCACCCGGGGAAGACCCCAAAAACATTGAATGCTTTTGAGGGAGGAGGAAAGGTCTTCCAGAGGTCCATGCCGATTACCCGAATTGTGGCTCACTAGTTCTGCATGATGCAGTACCTGTACGATTGCATGCAAAAGCTAAAGCCTCTGACAAATTTGACAGACCCAGAACAGACAGACCTCTGCCAAGAAATGTAAGATATAGAGGAATCTGAGAAGCACCTTATCCATTCTACTTATAAAGCCTGACAGCTCGTATAGTTGCAAGCGTGTGGCCTCTGAGATGTGCATAATTATCTTGCAGATGTGCCCTGGACAGAGGACAAATTTGATGACTAGGTTCGAGACTGGCTCTGATCAAAGAACATCTATTCACCTTGTAATCGCTATCAGTTACTGCAGGAAGCAGGCTTTTTCTTGATACCAGTACTTTCCTTACAAGTGTCCATTCTTTCGAAGATGCCCCTCAGATTCTCTCTTCTGTATCGTTGATCTTTACCCACTCTTCAGCAGCTAACCACCCAAGGTCATTGGAGAGAGAGGCGTCAGCAAAGGATCAAATGCAGCCTAACCCTGGAACCAGTTTTGAGACCCCCCCGCTTCTATTTTGCGTGGCAGGGGGGGAGGGGGCCTGGCAACTTCAGTCCTTCCTCTTGGAAAGTCTTCATACTACATGAACTGGTGGGTCCTGAAAATTGTGGAATATGGTGGTTACTTGCATTTCTCTTGCCCTATTCTGACCCAGCAGACTTCAGTCTTCAGCGAAGATCCTTCTCATTCCACCCAGCTGCAGCTGGAATTGGAGTTCTCTCATCCGAAGATTGAAGCTGCCCCTCCTCAGGAGTGTGGCTAGAGTTTCTGTTCCAAGTATTTCCAGTATCCAAGAAGTTGGGGATTAAGATCTATACTGAATTTGCATATGCTTAACAAGTTGTTAGTGCGGGAGAGATTAAGGAGAACAACATAAGAACATGCCATACTGGGTCAGACCAAGTGTCCATCAAGCCCAGCATCCTGTTTCCAACAGTGGCCAATCCAGGCCATAAGAACCTGGCAAGTACCCAAAAACTAAGTCTATGAACTCCCCTCCAAATTCTCTATTTTCATTTAACCAAGGGATTGTATGTGTTCTGTATCTGAAAAACGTTTATGTCCACATCCCTATTCACCCCTCCAATCTGAAGTTCCTCAGGTTTGTGGTGAAGCACGTGTGCTTCCAATACAAGGTGCATCCCTTTGGCCTTTCTGCGGCCCAGGAGTATTTACAAAATGCCTAGAATTGGCAGCACAACTTCTTTGGCAGTGAGTCTGAGTTCCAATGTATGGACAATACATTTATTCCTATCAGTTTGAATCCCTTGAAGAAATTGACTCCTTCAGTCTTTGGGCTCCCTGGTCAACTTTGCCAAGTCAAAACTTGTTCTGTTTCACAGAAGTCTGTTCTTAGGAGCCTGGATAGATCTGCTTCAGGCAGACAGATATCGTGCATTGTGGGAGTCATATTGGACATGGTGTGAAAAGGCATTATGTGAAATCTTGACATTGTATTTAATATCCCTATGTGAATGTTAATGAAATGTTAGTTTAGATGTATGTACAAAAAGTTACAAAGAAAATACAGCCCAGCAATTGTGTGTTCCAATAGGCACAAAAAATGCATGTTTCAGCTTTCTTGTAGGTACCAACTTGTACAGCAACAAAGGGCTTCATTCACCCAAATTCAAGATTTGGAAAAATTTCTAGCATAAAGTTATATTTATTGGTCAAAGGTGGTAAGTATTTTAAGTTTTTAAAGAAGTTTTGAAGCCCTGTGTATCTTCGAAAAGCCATTTAAGAAGGAAATTTTGAAGGATGCCAGTCCTTTTGTTAGTCTTATACCATCTGGATAGCTTCATCTCCAAGTTAATGCTTCGATGTGGTTACATGTAAAGTTCTTTAAAGAAAAAAAAGATATGTGAGCCAATTGCAAGCCCCTAGACCTGGATATGTGACTCCCTGCTTCAGCATACATTCTCCTGTAACCAGTTTCCCATTGTATTCTGTCAGACCTGATCAGATGTGCCACAAAAAAAGCTGCTGCCTGATGCTCAGATCCAGATCAGCACCTGGGTTCTGCCTTTAGCATCTTGTAGCTCAAGACACACTAATAGTGGCTCTTAAACATTCAGGTGTTTCTTTTCAAAAACATGTGTAATCAAGATGACTCTCCCTCTTAGCTATAGCATCTGAGTGCAGGAATTAATGGACAGCATGCAGTGCATTGATAACTGGGTACCACTTTGTGCAACACACAATGCTGCTGTGTCTCCTTTGAGTCCTCCAACCTCTGTCTTACCTCCAAGCTGAGTAAGAAGGGAAGACCATGCACTGAATACTGGACATGACAGTGTTGTGAGCAGAGGCAGTGGAGGAGCTCTGATAGCCTCATGTGGCAGCTAAGGTAAATAACTGATCTGGCTGCACTTCTATGTATAGAACATAATATAAGTAATGCCATGCTGAGTCAGACCAAATGTCCTTCAGGCCCAGCATCTGGTCTCTGACTGGCCAATCCAGGACTCAAGTATCTTGCAGAATTCAAAGAAAATATTCTGTCCTTTTTCTCATAACTAGGGATAAACTGTGGCTTTCCTAGATGTACATAACTATTAATGATTAATTGATTTATCCTCTAGGAAATTGACCAAACCCTTTTTAAACCCTTTAATGCTAATTGCTTTCACTACATCCTCTGGCAACAAATTCCACAGTTTGATTGTGCACTGAGTGAAAAAATACTTTCTCCTATTTGTTTCAAATATGCTATTTATTAGTTTCATGGCATGTCCCTTAGTCCTAGTACTATTTGAAAGGATAAACAACTATTCCCTGTTTACCTGTTCACCCCACTCAAGATTTTCTAGACCTCTATCATATCTTCTCTCAGCTGTTTCATCTCCAGGCTGAAGAGCCCTAACCTGTTATCATTCCATTCTCTTTATCATTTTCGTTGCCTTTCTTCATATAATGTTTACACAATTTCCAGTGAATGAGCTATGCCACCTTATGCCTTTCTGTATACAAGCCTTCTTACATCAGTACTTTATATCCAGTGACATGGTGTGTAACAATTTCTAGTTCTGTTTTACAGAATCTGCATTTATCTGTTTGACCATTTTTTTTCTGTGCTGGCTGTGAACCATCTTGTCCATAATCCAATCCTGTGCTGCAGTTATTGATCTCTCATTCTGAAATTTAAGATAATTTCTCCTTAGTCATTCCTAAATCAGGTTTTGATCCACATGGGGTTTCTGAAGCAACTCATTTCCCACAATATTTGTGTGTTTGTAGATTCTTACTCATTCCTTTCACTTACTGAAACAATTTTAAGAATGGAGACAGATTTTGCTGTTTACTTTTGTACTTCAGTATTTTTTGAGTATTAGGATGTGTTGATGCTGTTGGGTATGCTTTAAGGCCTATAGTAGCAATTGTATGTATATAACTGATCTCTATAAAGCCCATACTACCTTCAGCTCTTGGAATATAGTTTCTGCATACATTTATTCTTATAGATTATTTGATGGGCATGGATAGGTTTTCTTGTTCTTACATCCAATTGTTTAAGATCAAGGCCAGTCTACTATTCCGAAACTATAAGAGCATGCAGAATTACAAGTTGATTGATGGCTTGTCTTATTTCATGTTATGGTGTTTTTCAAAATCATTTTCAATCTCTAAGTATTCTTTGCTGGCCTTCCTCTCAGTAATTTATGCTGAAGTGTTGTACCTTCATCCACCTCTAGATAGTTATATACATCTTCCTGCTCAAGTTTTTGTTATAGTCCTCAGTCAGATTTTTTCAATTTGCTTAATTTTCCCTTACAGAAGGTTGCCTTGTCCAGGCCAAATGTTATCCGAAAAGCTTAGTTGCTCTACTAATTGATCACAGAAAATTAGTGTCCCAGGACTTAAGGCTAAATCCATAGTCCAAAGAGTTAATAAGAGTACTTGGTGGGTTCAGTGCCAGGCAAAACAAGTGGTGAAAGAGAATCTCCCTGAAGTATTCCTTGCTGGATTTTGATATTAGGAACAACATTGTCCATCTTAATAATTTAGATGTAGTGGGGCCTACAAATCTGCCACAGGGCTGTGTTCTTTCCCCGATTCTTTATAATGTCTATCCTCATCCACTTGATTCAAAGTTTTAACATCAAATACCACTTATTCATTGACTATATCCAATTTATCAACATGGGAGTAGCTTGATCTGATCCAATCTCAACTGTGTCGCGACAAAAGCACAGTGGCTTATTGTTCATAAGCTAAACTTAACCCTGCCAAATTGGAACTCCTCTAGTTAAGCTGTCTTGGCTACCCTTTTACTTGTTCTTCTTTACCTTCCAGGAGCTATTCTCCATCCCAAAGAAAACTGTCATGAGCCTAGGGGTTCAACTGGACCTTATTCTGCCAATGTTCCCTCACATCACTAAAGTAGTTAGGACTTGCTTCATGCATCTCCGCTGTATCCGGCAGCTATGCAGTTAACATAGCCTGGCCTCTATCATGCTTTGATCACTAGTCGCTTCGACTATTGCAACTCCTTACTAAATGGGATCTCCAAGACACAAACTTGAAATGGTTGCAACTTGTACAAAGCACAGCAGCCAGACTCTTGGTATGTGCCAGATCTTCAGACCACATCTACCCATCCTTCACAATCTTCACTGGCTTCCTATAGAAGCCAGGATAAAATTCAAAATCCTCTTTCACCCACAAATGCTTGTTTAAACGGCCCCCAAAGTAATCTCACTTCTTCTTACCCCCTACATCCCAGCAAGAGAGACCTGGTCCTCAGGAATGGCCTTTCTCCCCCCCCCCTCCCCACCCCCGATGTCTGCAAAACTAACCTGCACGAGAAAGGCCTTCTGCTGTTCTGCCTCCAGGCTCTAGAATATGGTTCCACTTCCCTTCTGACTTGCACCATGCTACCTCACTTTCAGAAAGAAAGCAAAGGCATGGCTATTTGACCAGGCCTTCTCCCAGTTTGCTTGATAAATTGACCTAATCTCTCCACCCATGAACTTACCATGGAGGACAGCTTCAGCTGCTAGACTCTGACACACAACTGTATTTATGGTCCACTCATAATTACTGCAATCAGTCTCTGATACTTAACTATGTGCTGCCACCCTCCCCATTTGGGTGGAGGTCAGTAGTGCTATTTTTTGGTCTGTGTTTTGACCTGTGTTGTATGTTCTGGTTTTGTCTGTCAGACCTATACCCTGTGCAATGTTAAATTTAAATAATTCTGTAATTTTGGTCATGCTCGAGCTTCTGCTCTGTTACTGACTGTTATAATCGTATAATGTGGATCTAAAGTAGCTCTCAGTCTTACCTCAGCCAAAGGTGCAGGTATGTGGACGACAGCAATAGGTCTCTCCTGGTCCAACTGCCGTAGATGCCAACACAGTCGTGCGTTGGGGTCACGAGAAGGCAACCAGTCCGAATCCACTCCGAGTCAAGACAGGTAGCAGGCAGAACAAGTCCAGTATCCAAAGCAGGTCAGGGCAGGCGGCAGACAGAGCAAGTCCAATATCCAGTCCAGATCAGAGCAGGCAGAACAGGTCCATAATCCAAAGCAAAAGTAGAACAACGCCACAGAAGCACCAGCACAGCAAGCCTGTAGCTGAGGCAATGCTGTGCTGGTCTCAGCTGTTTAAATACCAAATTTCCCGCACAAATGTTAAGACTTCCGGGTGGAAGTCTGATTTAATTGGATGGGCGGGGTTTGTGCGTGACCCGCGTTGGTCCGCGCTGCCGCCGGAAGTCGTCAGCCGGCATCAGGGTCGGTACCGTGAGCCCAAGAGCGCCATGAGGTAACACTGACCTATTAAACTATTCAAATTTTTTGAGTCTGGTCTGGATAAAAGCAGATTATCCAATGTTAAGAATAAAATATAAAAATGTGGCACACTATTTTGTTAAATTTGACATACTTAATCAGTAAATTCACTCTGTACATTTGAAGGCAATTTATTATCCAAGATTTTTGGGATACTATAAAAAAGGTGTGTGGGTTTTGTTTGTTTGGTTTTTTTTTAAATGTATCCATGCTATATGCGGTCTTGAGGTTTCAGCCTCTTACCAGCTAGTCAGGATGGCTTTACTCAGTATTAACTAGTCCTTGGCTCCATATGCTCCTCGTCTGTTGCCATGATGTTGTTAAAATCCCATATTATCATATATTTAATCTGCATCTATTGTAGTGAACTGCTTGTAGATTGTAGGTAGGCACCGTTGGTCTATTAATTTTTGGGGAGCTTGCCAGAGCCTCCCTTGGGAAAGAGAAGTATTATTTCTCCAGAATTAACCATTGCAGTGTTAATTCTGGTCAGCCTATTTATTTATTTTTTACAGTTTACCAGATCTTGGTGGAGAAATGTTAAGTGCCTTGAGCCACAAAAGTCTCCTTTTCCCCCAGTTTTTCCCCCCAAAAGCTTTTATCCTGCAGTTTAAAAAAGATTAACAAATCAGCTACTTCCCAATCGTTGAAGCAAAAGTGATAGTTGTTACACTGAGGAGGTCAGACTTTAACCGGGTAGCTAGAGCTTGAGAATTATTAACTAGCTCTGAGAAAAGCTCATTAA
This sequence comes from Rhinatrema bivittatum, assembly GCF_901001135.1. Classification (NCBI taxonomy): domain Eukaryota; kingdom Metazoa; phylum Chordata; class Amphibia; order Gymnophiona; family Rhinatrematidae; genus Rhinatrema; species Rhinatrema bivittatum. The sequence continues at coordinate 58,198,011 of NC_042616.1, forward strand.
TAGAATTAGAATTAAATACCCCACATCTTCCTTTGAAGAGAGACGTTTTAAGCATCCCAGGAAACTCAGTAAGTGAAAATCTCAGCTTTTAAGAGTAAAATTTGAACATATCTTTAGGCAAAATTGTTTAAGAAAAATTAAAGAAACATAAATTAAATCTTCTTGAATGAATCTCCCTTTCTCACTCCAAAATAGAAAGAAATTATATTTGAAAGCACAATCAGATGACCTAACAACGAAATATACTTAAAAGCAGAAAATGTGTAACTCTAGAAGGGCAATTTAATTCTAATTTATAATAAAGAATTTCATAGTCTTTTATCAGAACCAATGGAGAGTTCCAACTTTGCATATCCTGAATAGATTTGAGATTGGCTGCCTACTTGTATCTGCAGTTATCTAAAGAAGACTGTTTTATCAGTTGTAGCAGCTAGAAACCTCTCCATATCAGTAACTGCTACTCATACTGGGCGCACACATGGATATGACTGTTTTTATAACATGCGTGCGGTGGCACACGCGCATGTTATAAAATAGGATTCCCGCACACCACATGCATGCCGGATTTTAATATCTGCGCGCATGTGCAGGCAGGTGGCCATCTCCATGTGGGGGGGTGTGACTTTTTTTTTTTTTTTTTTAATTATGTGCAGCGATGCGCGTAGGGCTTCCCCAGTTCTCTCCCAGTCCGCTCTAATAAAGGAGCAGACTGGGAGGGAAATTCCGTAACCCTATCCTTCTTCCCCTCTCCTCCCCGACCTCTAAACTAACCCTACCTTTCCCCTATTGTTTTATTTTTATACTTGACTGTTCCTCCAGAGCAAAAGTAAATTCTGCTTGCCGGCAGGCTGCTGTGCACACTTCCCCAGGACAGTGTCTAATGGTGCTGTCTTGGCCTGCCCCTTTTCAGTTGCCCGGCACTTCTGCATGTACCAGGGATTACGTGCGTGGCTTGGCACGCGCAGGGCCCAGCCTCGCGCATAACCCCCAGTTTTACTGCACGCAGGGCTTTTAAAATTTGGCCAGCTGTCTCTAACATGATCAGAGAAGAAGAAACAGGAGCTTCAGCAGATACCAAATTTCCAGAGGAAGCCATTGAACTAGCAAACTCACGGGCCGATACAGTAAAGTCTGCGGGAGAGCGGTCGAACGCCCTGCTCTCCCGGCGCGTGCACCGGGCACTCGCCGGTGCGTGCGATTCAGTATTTAAATTAGGTCCAGCGGTAGATCCAGGTAAAAGGAGGTGCTAGGGACACTAGCGCGTCCCTAGCGCCTCCTTTTTGACAGGAGCGGCGGCTGTCAGCGGGTTTGACAGCCGACGCTCAATTTTGCCGGCGTAGGTTCTCGAGCCCGCTGACAGCCATGGGCTCGGAAACCAGACGCCGGCAAAATTGAGCGTCCGGTTTTTGGCCCGACAGCCGCGGGCCAAATTCAAATTTTTTTTTTTATTTTTTTTTTTTTACTTTTTTTACTCTTCGGGACCTCCGACTTAATATCGCTATGATATTAAGTCGCTGGGTGCACAGAAAAGCAGTTTTTACTGCTTTTCTGTGCACTTTCCTGGTGCCGAAAGAAATTAGCGCTGACCTAAAGGTCAGCGCTAATTTCTGAAAGTAAAATGTGCGGCTTGGCTGCACATTTTACTTTCTGTATCCCACGCGCATACCTAATAGGGCCATCAACATGCATTTGCATGTTGAGGGCGCTATTAGGTGTCGCGGGTTGGACGCGCGTTTTCCTCCCCTTACTGAATAAGGGTTAAGGGAAAACGCGCGTCCAATAGCAGGCTAACAGTATCGGCCTGTCTGCTAGTTACTTGCAGAGCTGGGACCAGTTTGAGCCAAAGGATCAATAATCTTATTGATATACAGGCCTTCCCCACCAGAACTGCTGTCTTATCTTATGGAAATAGTGATTCTAAAATCAGGGCTGAAAGGATATATCAGTTTCAGAGTAGGAGACCCTACGTGCTCTTTTCCCCCGATTGAACTGTGCTGAAGAAAAATTCTCTAACCTTGTTTGGAGGTCCCGAGGCTGGTATACCACGCATAGTGCCTTTCCTCTTTTTCCCTATCCAAGAGAAAAGCCAAGTATTAGAGAGAGCACACAGAAGGGGCATGCTGCTTTGCAGTGTCACGCTGCTGGAAGGCCAAACATAAAGGTCACAGGGACACGGAGCAATGATGTGGCTCAGAATTCTGCCCCTCCAATCTCCCCAGTGTGTTGTCTCTCCAGGCCTTGGAGGAAGAAGGACTCATGATTGGAGAGCATCAACCTGGTGCAGCAGGAAAGGATCCTGTAGCCAAGGACCTGCTCTCCAGGTGATGCATTATCCTTTCGCACCAAGGATATCTCCCCAAGGCCTACTGCCCAGGAGGGGAAGGGTTAGGTCGGCCGTCATAGTTGGTGATTCGATTATTAGGAATGTAGACAGCTGGGTGGCTGGACGTGAGGGTCGCCTGGTAATATGCCTACTTGGTGCGAAGGTGGCAGACCTCACTCGTCACCTAGATAGGATTTTAGACAGTGCTGGAGAGGAGCCGGCTGTCGTGGTACATGTGGGCACCAACCACATAGGAAAATGTGGGAAGGAGGTTCTGGAAGCCAAATTTAGGCTCTTAAGTAGAAAGCTTAAATCCAGAACCTCCAGGGTAGCATTCTCTGAAATGTTCCCTGTTCCATGCACAGGTCCCCAGAGGCAGGCAGAGCTCCAGAGTCTCAATGCGTGGATGAGACAATGGTACAAGGAAGAGGGATTCAGTTTTGTTAGGAACTGGGGAACCTTTTGGAGAAAGGGGAGTCTCTTCCAAAGGGATGGGCTCCACCTTAACCAGGCTGGAACCAGACTGCTGGCACTAACTTTTTAAAAGGAGAGCAGCTTTTAAACTAGAACAAAGGGGAAAGCAGACAGTCTCTCAGCAGCGCATGGTTTGGAGGGATGTATCTTCAAAGGATACTAATGATGCATTAGAATTAGGGATTCCCAACAGTGAGGTTCCAATAATAAGAAAAGTAGTCCAAGTGCCTGTAACTAAAAACTCACCTGAACTAAAAAAAAATTCTAATTTATCCCTATCAATTAAAAAGCAGAATGAAAATACAAACAAAAAAAACAAACTTTGAAATGTTTGTGTGCTAATGCCAGAAGTCTTAAGTAGTAAGATGGGAGAATTAGAATGTATAGCAGTGAATGACAGACTTAATTGGCATCTCGGAGACATGGTGGAAGGAAGACATCCAATGGGACAGTGCTATACCGAGGTACAAATTATATCGCAATGACAGAGAGGAGCACCCGGGAGATGATCTGGCGCTTTATTTCCGGGATGGCATAGAGTCCAACAGGATAAACATCCTGCATGAGACTAAATGCACAATTGAATCTTTATCGGTAGAAATCCCTTGTGTGTCAGGGAAGACTATAGTGATAGGAGTATACTACTGTCCAACTGGTCAAGATGGTGAGACTGACAGTGAAATGCTAAGAGAAATAAGGGAAGCTAACCAATTGGTAGTGTGGTAATAATGGGAGATTTCAATTACCCCAACACTGACTGGGTAAATGTATCATCGGTACATGCTAGAGATAAAGTTCCTGGATGGAATAAATGCCTTTTTTATGGAGTAATTGGTTCAGGAACCGACAAGAGAGGGAGCAATTTTAGATCTAATTCTCAGTGGAGCACAGGATTTGGTGAGAGAGGTAACGGTGGTGGGGCCGCTTGGCAATAGTGATCATAATATGATCCGATTTGAATTAATGAATGGAAGGGGGACAGTAAGCAAATCCAGGGTTCTCATGCTAAACTTTCAAAAGGGAAACTTTGATAAAATGAGAAAAATAATTAGAAAAAACTGAAAGGAGCAGCTATAAAGGTAAAAAGTGTGCAAGAAGCGTGGTCATTGTTAAAAAAAAAAAAACAAAAAAAAAACCAAACAAAAAAAAAACCATGCTAGAAGCACAGTCCAGATGTATTCCACACATTAAAAAATGTGGAAAGAAGGCAAAACGATTACCGGCATGGTTAAAAGGGGAGGTGAAAGAAGCTATTTTAGCCAAAAGATCTTCATTCAAAAATTGAAAGAAGGATCCAACAGAAGAAAATAAGATAATGCATAAGTGTTGGCAAGTTAAATGTAAGACATTGATAAGACAGGCTAAGAGAATATTTGAAAAGAAGTTGGCCATAGAGGCAAATATTCACAGTATAAATGTTTTAAATATATCCGAAGCAGCCTGTGAGGGAGTCTGTTCGACTGTTAGATGATCGAGGGGTTAAAGGGGCACTTAGAGAAGATAAGGCCATCACGGAAAGATTAAATGATTTCTTTGCTTCGGTGTTTACTGAAGAGGATGTTGGGGAGGTTCCCGTACTGGAGAAGGTTTTCATGGGTAATGATTCAGATGGACTGAACCAAATCACGGTGAACCTAGAAGATGTGGTAGGCCTGATTGACAAACTGAAGAGTAGTAAATCACCTGGACTGGATGGTATACACCCCAGATTTCTGAAGGAACTAAAAAATGAAATTTCAGACCTATTAGTAAAGATTTGTAACCTATCATTAAAATCATCCATTGTACCTGAAAACTGGAGGGATAGCTAAGTAACCCCAATATTTAAAAAGGGCTCCAGGGGCGATCTGGGAACCACAGACCGGTTAGCCTGACTTCCGTGCCAGGAAAAATAGTCGGAAGTGTTCTAAACCTCAAAATCACAGAACATATAGAAAGACATGGTTTAATGGAACAAAGTCAGCATGGCTTTTACCCAAGGCAAGTGTTGCCTCACAAATCTGCTTCACTTTTTTGAAGGAGTTAATAAACATGTGGATAAAGGTGAACCGGTAGATGTAGTATACTTGGATTTTCAGAAGGCGTTTGACAAAGTTCCTCATGAGAGGCTTCTAGGAAAAGTAAAAAGTCATGGGATAGGTGGCGATGTCCTTTCGTGGATTAGAAACTGGCTAAAAGACAGGAAACAGAGTAGAATTAAATGGACACTTTTTTCAGTGGAAGGGAGTGGGCAGTGGAGTACTTCAGGGATCTGCATTGGGACCCTTACTTTTCAATATATTTATAAATGATCTGGAAAGAAATACGATGAATGAGGTAATCAAATTTGCAGATGATACAAAATTGTTCAGAGTAGTTAAATCACAAGCAGATTTTGATAAATTAAAGGAAGACCTTGTGAGACTGGAAAACTGGGCATCGAAATGGCAGATAAAATTTAATGTGGATAAGTGCAAGGTGATGCATATAGGGAAAAATAACCCATGCTATAGTTACACAGTTGGGTGGTAGCACCTAATATGGAACCTAAGAAAGAGATCTAGGCATCATAGTGGATAACACATTGAAATCGTCGGTTCAGTGTGCTGCGGCAGTCAAAAAAGCAAACATAATGTTGGGAATTATTAGAAAGGGAATAGTGAATAAAACGGAAAATGTCATGCTTCTATCGCTCCATGGTGAGACCGCACCTTGAATACTGTGTACAATTCTGGTCACCGCATTTCAAAAAAGATATAGTTGCAATGGAGAAGGTACAGAGAAGGGCGACCAAAATAAGGGGAATGGAACAGCTCCCCTATGAGGAAAGACTAAAGAGGTTAGGACTTTTCAGCTTGGAGAAGAGACGGCTGAGGGGGGGATATGATAGAGATGTTTAAAATCATGAGGTCTAGAACGGGTAGATGTGAATTGGTTATTTACTCTTTCAGATAATAGAAAGACTAGGGGGCACTCCATGAAGTTAGCATGTGGCACATTTAAAACTAATCGGAGAGAGTTCTTTTTCACTCAACATACAATTAAACTCTGGAATTGTTGCCAGAGGATGTGGTTAGTGCAGTTAGTATAGCTGTGTTTAAAAAAAGGATGGATAAGTTCTTGGAGGAGAAGTCCATTACCTGCTATTAATTAAGTTGACTTAGAAAATACCGTTGCTAGTAATAGCAGTGGCTAACATGGAATAGACTTAGTTTGTGGGTACTTGCCAGGTTCTTATGGCCTGGATTGCCCACTGTTGGAAACAGGATGCTGGGCTTGATGGACCCTTGGTCTGACCCAGTATGGCATGTTCTTACATTTTAGTCAAGGTTCATTGTAAACTTATTTGTGTGAGGCCTCTTACTGGCTCTTACTATGTACAGTTATTTTCACCAACCCCCTAGGTGGTCAGTAGCCCATATACTAAGTCTGAGTGAGGGTTCATGTTGCAATTATGTCTAAAGTACTACTTATTTCCTATTACATAAATTTTCTCTCTGCAGTATTTATTTATTTTATTTATTTGAGTTTTTTTCTATACCGGCATTCACGGAGTTCGTATCATGTCGGTTTACATAAAACAAGGGGTGATCAATAAATTATAAACGTACATAACTATAACATGAGAGTATACATTTGCAAAATATAACAAATTATAACAAGTGCGCAGAAAAAAGCAGTTACCATAAAACAAGGATGGTTAAATATAGCTTTGAGACATGGGTGGGAGTTGGAGTAGAAAAGCAAACAGGAAAACAACTCCTATCACACTCCAAAATAGAAAGAAATTATACCTGAAGGCACAATCAAATGACCTAACAAAGAAATAAACAGAAAACAGTGATATTCTAGGTCTATTTTGTAATAGCATTAAGGCCCGTCCTTCCAGGAAATGTTTTGCAATCACACTTGCCACTTAGTTGAAATTATTTTGGCAGAAAATCAGAGGCAAGAACAAAAACTTGATTTGACCACCAGTTTTCATCGGGTTGTTACATGGTTACCAAGCTTTATAGGTAGTGTCAGAAATGAATCTTACTGGTTACCAAAGAAACTGGTTTCTTATGGTTTGATTTAGCTAGCCAGTTTTCATCAGTGATTGGCTCCAATGATCACTGAGCTAGAAAGATTTCTGGCTATTTTAGTAGCCATGCATTCAAACTCATGCCTTACAAAATACCTGTAATGATATGCAGTACTTTGTTAGTCATTAGTAAGCTCTTAGGTTGTCTCTCTGTTGTAATCCTAATAATAAATGCCCAACCCATCATCCTCCTTCCTCCTAGCGTCAGCTACATCTTCAGCACTCCTGGACCTAATTTTCAGCTGCCATGAAAGGTTTCTGTTGGTCCTTTCACGTAGCTTGGGAGGGTATACTTGTGTATCAGTATGAAAGCACAAGTCTGGCATAAACAGTAATAGGAATGTGTATTTGGGCTGTTAAGGGACTTAAGGGTTTGTGCTTAACGCTATCAAATTAGAGATTTAGATCTAACCCCTGGCTTGGGCTTCAAAAACTGCAGATAGTCCTGGAATAGGATTTGAAACCTCTAGTTGAGAAGAGTTGAACTCGGCACTTCCAGATGCACCATGAGGATATCATCATCTGTCTGCCATATGAAGTTGCTTTGTTATATGACCTTTTCCTGAAAGGATGGGGAAGGAAGTGAAAAGTATGCTGAAGGCTGGATGGGGAAAGGGGAAATTTTCAGGGAAGACTAAGTGGAAAGAAAACACATTTTCCTTTCTGAAGCATTGCCTATATAATTTTGATGCCAATCCAGATTTACCTACTAATTTTTGTAAATAATTGTTTAAGCAAATATGAATGCTATTAGAAAAGTAATTTGGAGACAAGTACTTAGAAGATTTGTGAGGACTGCTGCCCATCATAATACTTTAGCGAGGTAAAGAGAGAGCAAATTAATTGCCTGTACTTTGCTGATTTTTTTTTTTTTTTTTTTGCTTTCAGAGGGCACACCAGCTCCCAGGACAGCTGACCCAGGAGCACGATGCTGTGATTAGTCTCTCTGCCTACAATGTTAAACTGGTCTGGAGAGACGGAGAGGACATTATACTCAGGGTTCCCATCCATGATATTGCTGCCGTGTCTTATATCCGTGATGATTCTGCGCACCTGGTAATACTTAAAACAGGTATGTATGAAAGGTAGGTGCAGATGTTGGCACACAAAAAAAAGCGAGGACATGTAATACAAAGGCTGGTCTCATTCCTGTAAACATGGTGGTGTGTTCTTCTCCATTAAGTGCTTGTTGCTGTCCTATAACAAACGTGCTCTCTAGACATGACCTTCCTCCTACTTGGAGTTTGAGTTCAATAAATCATTTCTAAGCCTACATCCTTACAAGTGCATTGACTTTATTCTCAATATCTTTTATAGAAAACTCACCTAATTTGTCTGGTAATGACTTAAACACAGCAGTATGGATTGATGATGACTGTTGAAAATGAATGTGCATGCATGTCCTCGTCTCCTCCATCCTCTGACCAGTTGTTATATGAGCAAGGAAGTTAACTTTTAATAGAATTCATATCTATTTTTACCTAACCTTGCAACAAGGGCCAGCTTTAATATTTACTATGTATAGTAGGTGTGATTTCACAGCAAAACAGACAATGGCTTCATGGAACACTTAATGTATGAACTTAACTCTTCTCAGATCATTGTCTTTTCACACTTATTTCAGTTATCAGTAGCCTGAACTGTAATACTATTACCACTTTGTTTCCACACTCTGCCTGCTTATTCAGTGTTTCCTTTGTTCTGTATCCTGACCACCCCTATGTAATTTACCCACTTCTGTACTTCACTTCATACATCTGACAAAGTGTACTCTGTCCGAAAGCTCATGCCTCAATAAATTGATGAGTCTAAAAGGTGCCACCCGCCTCATGTCATTTTTGCTACACCAGACTCACACTGCTAGCCCTCTGAATATCTGAACAGCAGATTGTGGCATCAATACTTGTGTGATCTTTGGAATGACTAGTGACTACGTTGATCATGTCAAAGATAGGTGTAGATAAAAATAAATCAGAGCTGAGGAGAACAGAATAAAATATGTAGCATATGTTCTCTGAGGGCAGCAGGATGCAAGTCCTCACAGCTGGGTGATGTCATCAGACAGAGAACTGGTTGGAAACCTTGACTTCAGATTCTAAAGCTCTCAGAAGCTGGGCTAAGCAAATGCAGGATTGTCCTGTCATGAGTCATGCAGGGACCATCTTCTTTAATCTAGTTTAAAAAAAAAAAAAAAAGCCAACTCCTGGGGGAGGTGGGTGGATTCATCCTGCTGTCCTCTGAGAAGGTCTGTTACAAGTAAGTAACTTTCACTTTCTCGAGCAAAGCAGGATGTTAGTCCTCACAGGTGGGGAATCCATAGCCTCTTTCCCCTTAACAAAAAAGGGGAAGATGCAACATGAAGAATGCCAATTGGCACAAACAAAGTTTTTCCTGTCAACAGGACATCTAAACACTTTTTTTTTTTTAAGGTAACCTGGAAATAAAACGAGTGGGCCTTAAGGGAAATGGAATTGGATTTTTAAACCTCAAATCTTTCAGGGCAGATTGACCAAACCTGCTGGTGTGTCAGGAGTATTTATCAAAACAGTAATGAATGTGAATATGTGCATTGAACTCCCATGTAATAGCTTAGTCCTGGGGGAACTGCGCACACAGAATTTGCGCAGAATCCCCCCCCCCGTGCAGAATTGCCAAATTCTGCGCAGAAAATAGCAGAGGAGACTCCAGCATGCCGCAAACGGAGCGTGTCCCGCGTGTGCTGTGGGACGTGCTTTGTTCACGGCGAAGATGAAGGCCCCCATGTGCAGCGAACGGAGTGTGATCCACTCGTGGCAAAGATGGAAGGCCACCCCAAAAGCTTTGTCCCTGATGGCCTGGATGTTGAAAGGTTAATTCTTCAGCCACTTAACCTTTCAGAGCCAGTTTCCCGTGTCCTGATTCTCATGGAGGGCTTCCGTGAAGCGAAGTCTTACCTCTACAAATGGAATAGGTTTAAGTCATGGTGTTCTTCTCAATCCCTTTACCTGTTCCACTACAAAGTTTCTAGACTATCTATGGCACTTGTCAGAATCAGGTTTAAAAACTTCCTCCATCAGAATGCATGTCAGTGCGGTGGCTGCCTTCCATAAAGGAGTCGGGGACGTTCCTATTTTGGTACAACCCCTCGTAACACGTTTGCTTGCTTCACCTCAAGCCTCCACTGCGTCCTCCGGTCCCTTCTTGGGACCTCAGTCTGGTTTTGGGTCGGTTCATGAAACCACCATTTGAGCCTCTCCAATCCTGTGATCTTCGCTATCTCACATGAAAGGTGATTTTTTTTCTTTTGGCAATCACATCTGCTCGCAGAGTTAGTGAGTTACAGGCCCTAGTTACCTATCCGCCTTACACTAAACTTCTGCAGGACCGGGCAGTACTCCGCGCTCACCCTAAGTTCTTACCTAAGGTAGTATCGGAGTTTCACATTAATCAATCCATTTCCCAGGCCCCACTCCAATCCAGGAGAACAGGCTCTGCATACCCTTGACTGCAAACGGGCTCTAGCATTCTATCTAGACCGTACAGCTGCCCACAGGAAAAGCACTCAATTGTTTGTCTCTTTCCATTCCATCAAATTAGGGCAACCTGTGGGTAAGCAGACTCTCTCCTCCTGGTTAGCAGACTGCATATCCTTTTGCTATCAGCAAGCAGGCATTCCGCTTCAAGACCGTGTTAAAGCACACTCTGTGAGGGCCATGGCGACTTCAGTAGCGCACCTACACTCTGTGCCGCTTCCTGACATTTGCAGGGCTGCTATCTGGAGTTCTCTCCATACCTTTACAGCCCATTATTGCTTAGACAAGGCCGAAAGACAAGATTCCATCTTCTGCCAATCTGTCTTGCTTAACCTTTTTACAACTTGACGTACCAGGATGCCCTCTACCAAGTTCCACCCCAGTCCTTGTGCCTATTGCACATCTTGGGTACATTTGGTGCATTTCTCGGACATCCTCATCCTGCTTGTCCTGTGAGAAAGCAAATGTTGCTTACCTGTAACAGGTGTTCTCACAGGACTGCAGGATGTTAGTCCTCACGAAACCCGCCCGCCACTCCGCGGTGTTGAGTTTGTTTTTCTTATTTTATTTTTCGGCACTTTCGGCTGGCTGCAGGCTTAGTGCCATGCTGGGCATGCCCAGTAGGTGCCAGTCAAAGTTCTAGAAACTTTGACAAAAGTGTTCCGTGATTGGGCTCCATCCTGGGATGTCACCCATATGTGAGGACTAACATCCTGCTGTCCTTTGAGAACACCTGTTACAGGTAAGCAACATTTGCTATCCATTTCCCCCTCCTTTTTTGGTCAACAGGTTCTTTGATCTTGACCCAGTTAGAGAACCTAGAACCAGACTGTTTCCAACAAAACCACAGGCTGTGTTTTTGACTGGATCCAGGAAGAGGTAGCCAGTATCCTAATGTCCATTATACACAGAAGAAAGACTTTAGAAAAAGACCATATGGTTTGTCTAGTCTGCTCATCCGCACAACTATTCATCCCTACTATGCCTTCAGAGATCCCCCTGTGCTTGTCTCATGCTTTGTTAAATTCAGATACTGTCCTTGTCTCCACCAACTCCACTGGGATGCTGCTCCATGCATCAAACACCCTTTCTGCCAAGAAATTCTTCCTATTACTCCTGAATCAAACCTCTCACCCCCATCTCACGACCCCTTGTTTCTGAATCTCTCTTCCTTTGAAAGAGACCCACCTAATGTGCATTGAAACTGAGGGTTTTTAAAAATTATTTTTATTCAAATGAGAAAAGTATAACAGCAAACAACAATTACAATGTTCATTTGGTTTGTGATTTGTTCCCTCACCATTCCCCCCCCTACTCTGAGGTATTTAAACGTCTCGTATCTCCCCTCTTGCCTTTCCTCTAGGGCTTACATATGTAGATCTTTGTGTCCCCCATATGCTTTACAAAAAAGATCACGGACTATTTTAGTAGCCACCCTCTGGACCAACTCCATCCTGTTTATATCCTTTTAAAGGTGCAGACTCTAGAACTGTACATGGTATTCCAAGTGAGGTTTCACCAGGGACTTATACATGGGCAATATGACCTCCTCCTTTATTCTGCTTACCATTCCTCTCCCTATGCACCCAAGCATTTTCTGGCTTTTGCTGTTGCCTTATCCACCTCTTTGTTCATCTTGAGATCATCAGATATGATCATCCCTGTAACCCTCTCTTGTTTTATACATAAAGATTTTCACCCCCTAGATTGTACTGCTCCCTTAGGTTTTTACAGCCCAAATGCTTAACTTTGCATTTTTTTTTTTAGCATTCAGTCTGCCATACTCTAGTCTGTACTTTGTCTTCTCTCAGTGCTCCTCACTGGTGACCCTTATGTTTGTTGGGTGGGATGAATTAGAAGATGCTTTGTCACAATTCAATGCTTCTTAGATGCACCACTAGCGGCATCGGACACCAATGGCTTGAAGTTAGTTATAGAAAAGTTCTTTTTGTTAAGTTTTAACCTATTTCGACAGTCTGAGAGTCATCTTCACATATAAAGCATCCCAAGACAATGTGGTCATGCCCACCACACACAACACGTCTGTCATGTAGGTCTGTGACAGACATGATGTGGCTGCACTTAGGGCACTTGGAAAAGCCTCTGGTCTTCAGTTTATTGGACATTGGATAAAAAATCACCAATGCAAAATCAAATAACCTGATTTTTAAAACAAAAGGTGACCCAACCGATGTCAGTCAATAAACAGATATCCGTGCTGTTGCTGAGGGAAAAATAAAGAAGACTTAGAAAAATTTGAAATATGTACCCTAGGTGGGAGGCTTCCAGAGAATCCCACATGGAAATGAGATTTTGGAGGTAAGAAAACTTTACTTCAGAGTAGCTGAATCAGCCACTTCCATGGAAAATAAATAGAATTGAGAGGATTCCCATTTCAATGCCCATGATAGACAATCCTACACATGCTCAGGAGAACTAATGAAAAGTCTTGAAGCTGTGAAGTTAAGGTTTCTGACCAGGGCTCTGATTGTCATCCACCTGAGAGGATACTAATATCCTATTTGTCCTTGGAGAAAAAGGGAAAATCTTGTGAGAGGTGAGGAGAGAAGAGAGATGTAATAGCTTTCTTTATAAAACAATCCATATTGTACAATGTATCAGTGATCTACTCTTCAGCCTGCAATTATCCCTGTGAACCACAGGTGTCTCCCTCAGTCTTGTCTTATAGCTAAAAGCGCAAGCGAAACTAAAATAAAAGTAAAAACGTATAGGACCCAACTCCGTGGAGTGGCGGGTGGGTTTCGTGAGGACTAACATCCTGCGAGAACACCTGTTACAGGTAAGCAACATTTGCTTTCTCACAGGACAAGCAGGATGGTAGTCCTCACAAATGGGTGAGTACCGAGCTGAGGATGCCAGAGAGTGCACCAAATGCACCCAAGACGCGCAAAGGGCGCGATCACGTGGGTGGAGTTTGGAACAGAGGGCATCCTGAAATCCTTAAAGGGTTGGTGGAAGAATGTTGGGTAGTTAACCCGAAAGGAATAGGATTAGACGGACTGGCCAAACATGGAGCATGCCGGCTAGTCGTATCTAAGCAATAATGGCTGTGAAGGTATGGAGAGAGCTCCAGGTTGCAGCCTGATAAATATGTACAAGCAGCACCAGCCGAAGGGAAGCTATTGAGGCTGGGACGGACGAGTGTGGTTACACACAGTGTTGTAGTGAAATACCTGCTTGTTGGTAGAAAAGAGATACAGACCGTCAATTAGGAGGAATAGGTCTGTTTGCCCAGTGGAACTCGCAGGTTGACTCTTGCCACAGAAGGAAAGAGTTAGGTGGAATTCCTATGGCATGTAGTGCGAGCTAGATAGAATGCAAGTGCATTATTACAGACCAAGGAGTGGAAAAACCCTCTTGCTTTGGTGAGAGAGAGGTGTTGGAAAAATGGGCAGTGTATATTCTGAGTAAGGTGAGATGCAACGTCTACCTTAAGGATATGAAGTTGAATACGTAAAACCACACGGTCAAGGAGGAACGCAGGGTCGGATGATATGTAACAAGGTGTGTAACTCACTGACCCTATTGGCAGAAGTGACATTTACGAGGGAAAGAATTTCCCATGCCAAACTGTGAAATGAGAGGAATGGAAAGGCTCGAACGGAGAATGTATGAGACTTATAAGCATGAGATATAGGTTCCATTCCGTGACTAGTGAAAATAGAGACTGCTTGATCAGTGGATAATCCATGGTAAGATGACTCAGAAGGGGTTTACTGTTAATCTGGTATCCCCACTCCTAAACAATACACCAATTGGAGCAGAGGTGTACCTATGTGGAGGATGTCTGGGGAGCAGAATCCGAGGGAGCAAGAGAAAAGAGTGGTGTAGAAAAAGGAAAATACCCTTTTGTATGCATCATGTGGTAAATCATGCCATTTTGAATGGTAGGATTTATGTGTGGAAGGTTTTGTGACGCTACCAGTACCTGAGAACATCAGTGAGTCTACGATTTGAGACTGACTTGTGAGAAGGCAAATTGGTTACTGGTGTGATAGAAAGATTGAGAAGTATGGGAAGCATACTGGACTGGGCCAGGACGTGGGTCTGAGGAACAATGAACCCTGTCCTGGTTTAGCATTAGAAGAGTGCTGGCTATGACAGGCAGTAGAAGAGACACATTTAAGAGGCCCTTAATGGAAGAAAGGCGTGTATGGGAACGCATTGGAAACATGTGTAGAGAGAATCTGTGCACCATATGGTTCGATTCGGACACAGAGGGCAAGTTCAGTTGACCTCAGCGCTAGAAGATTTTTCTCTTTACACATGTAGTTCGAGTCCATTCAAGAGGATGGAATCCTATATGGAGAAGGTCTGCTATTGAGTTCAGTAAGTCTCTTAGATAAGTGGCCCGAGGATACATGGAGTGAACAAGGGCCAAGGGTAGAGCTGCGCAGCTTCCTTGTAGAGCAGCTAAGAGATTGTGCGTGCTTGTATGTTGGAAAGCACATTGTCCCTATGCTGTCTGTATGCACAAAGATTTGTTGCAGAGGCAGTATTGGAAGGCATAAGGGTATAACTCGTGGCTACAAGCTCTAGGAATTTCATGTGAAATTGTGCCTGGAGCGGAATATAAGCATATTGGGTTGAGAAGATTTTAGGTCAAACTTTACAACCCTGAGTAAATGCAAGAATAAGCAGGATCAGACTAGGTTTTTGTTCTAGATCTGCAATATGGATGAGGGACGAAAACGGTTGAACAGCTTAGACCCACTGATAAAGGAATTTCACTGAATCTAACCCATAGCAGTTTTGGATCTATGAGGAAAGTGCATAGTGAAAAAACTCCATGGCCCGACAATGAAGAATTGAGGGGCTGAGGTTATGGAATATGCGCGCAGGGACATGTAGGAATTTATTAGAATGTCTGCGTGTTGCTGGACAAGGTCATTGTGACTGTGGTGTCCAGAAGTGTTGTATAAAGGATTTATGGCAGTGACAGTAATCCCAGGCAGTAATTTTATAGTGAGTCATGAAGTTAGAGCTCCTTGCGTGGACTGACTGTGGTTATGCAGCCGTCCATGCAAGGAAAAGTGTAAATGATGCAGTTCTCCGAAGAGAAACAGCAGTCACCGATAGTGATTCAATGAAATATCCCAGTTACCGAAGCTGGTGCAACCGGCAGAGCTTGGGATTGTAATATTGTTGACTCACCATGAAGCACATAGAAAGATTAGAAGTAATGTACTTACTGCGATATGGAAGCATGCTGACGAGAGATACCATTTTACCTGTGCCTTCTGAAGAAAGTTGGTATTTCTGAGGTCCAGGATGGGCGGAGAGTAACTACTTTCTGTTGAAAGAAAGAATAGTGTAATGAAAACTCCCCAATCCCCCTCCCTGCTTCGCTTTGTAGCGTTTGGGGGAGTGTACCGGGAACCTTGGTACAAAGTGGGGTGGCCGGTCTGATATCCAGCTAGTTGGGAGACCAAGAGGTGGCCAACTGGCACGGCTGATGTAATCTGGATATCATGTAAGCTCCCAAGGGAGCATGAGCGGTAAGGTCTTACCCGCATTTCTGTGTGCTGTACAAGTAGACATCGAGACCTGTCGTCAGGTTTCGAGGTGGTCTTGCACCTGAGGTAGTACTTGCTGGATCTCGTGTTTAGCAGATCAGCGAATGCATCTGGAACTTTGGCTCTGAATTAGGAGCCAGAATCCAGAGCATTAATCAGTACACAGTCCCGTTGCTGAAAGCAGGAGGATGTCCTGATGCAATCCCAAAGAAATGATAAGAGTTTCTCTTGGTATTGTGGCTCACATAGCTGGCAATAGCGATATGTGACACTAATATGGTTCTTGGAAGGGAGATGACCTAGAATCATGTGGTCTGAACTAGAGAACACATCTCAATGGGAATGCCGCAGAAGCGGGTACTTACCATCTGACGTGGATCGCCGAAGATTGCTGGCTCTGTGAATTTCAGGAGTCATCGAGAGGTAGCCTGTGGACGTAGACGTCCGTCTCAACTCTGATGCCTGGTATGGTGGCGCAGGTATAGAGAAGACAGGCTGAGTGTGGCTGGCGCTATCACGGTAGTTTTTTGTGGAGGGCCACAATCCCCCACTGATGTCGGTGGGGCACGCCTCGGGAACAGGGGAGCCAATTAACAGCTCGTGAATCCGGCCCTCGTCGCAGCGGCTCGATGTCTCGTGACGCCAGTGCAGAATTCTTCAGAACTCGTTCCAGTGTTTCTGAAGCACCAAGGACTGCCAGCACTGTGCGGAACAGTGGCAATGGTGATGTTGCTCGGCCCAGGCATTCTTCAGCACTGAGAAGGATAGCACCGATGTGCTGGATGGTGTCGGTGGTAGACGGTCACCGTGTCTGTGACACTGAGTGCCATGGTGCTCAGCCCGGTCTTTCCCCAGCGCAGAGGTGGATGCCCTCGCTGTCTTAGATGGCGAATGAAGACTGACTGTCAGCATGCTTGCACTGCTCCTGACACTAGTGTCATAGGCTAATACGGAGCTTTAATAAGAACCCAAAGCATGGAGCACTGTGTTTAGGCGAGGGCATTACGTGGCGGTGCTATGTCAGTATTGACGGTGTTGATGGTGGCCGAAGCAGCCTCGAGGGTATCGTCAAAAATATATATATGAAAAAATGTCGATGACCCAGGCAGTGATGGAAGCACTGACGGCATCGGCATAGGTATCTATGGAAACGATGTGGCATCGAATAATCGAAAAACATCGTAGGCACCGGAAAAATGATACCGGCATCGACTGAGTCGATGACTACATCGATAGAACATAGAAGACACAGATGAAAATTACGTGGGCGTCGAGGGCATCGATGTATGGAGCCGGGTGCCGATGGTATCTGTGGCATGGCCACGGGCATAGACGGCATGGCCATAGACGGTATCGATTGGATCTACTCGGGCACCCATGGCATCGATGGAATAGACTTTGGCGCCGATGGAAGTGGCCCTGGCACCATGCCGCCGATGGCAATGGCCCTGGCATCGATGGAAGTGCCCTGGGCATCTGTGGCATCGACCCGGGCATAGATGGCAGCAACAAGACAAGGTGTGCGTCATGGCATCCATCCGGGTAATGATGGCACCGATGAAACCCAAGGAAAAATCAGTGCCATGGATGGGTACCAATGGCATCTAAGAATCCAGGACGGTCTGAAGGGGGTACCGACAGTAGCGATGGGCCATCGACTGTGCGAGGGTACCGAAAAATCGAAGGATCTGAATCTACAGGGGCCCTGGCAGCAACGGAAACCGTGGAAGTCCCTGTCCCACTAGCGCTAATAACCAGGCAGAGTGTCAGAGAGACACTCGCAGGCTATGTGTGGCTAACTGAAAACATAGGGAGAGGGAAGGCCGCAGTTTGTTGGCAGGCCAGTGAGGTGACAGGAACCGACCGAAAAACAGGGCATAGTACTCACTGAGCATCGAATAAATGTACGTGAAGGGAGACCCGTGCAGGGAAAAAGTGTTTGTGAAGTAAAAGTTTAAGTGTTAGAATTTCTCACAGAGCTCCTAACCGCTATGCTTACTGCAGAGTGGAAAAAAGAAGACTGAGGGAGACACCTGTGGTTCACAGGGATAATTGCAGGCTGAGCATGCTCAGTGCACTCAGTGTGCCAGTGTCAGTCAAAGCTTTATAGAAACTTTGACAGAAAAGTTTTCCGTATAGGGCTCCATCCTGTGATGTCACCCATATATGAGGACTAACATCCTGCTGTCCTGTGAGAACACCTGTTACAGGTAAGCAACCTTTGCTTTATGCTGCTTATATTAGAAAACTTGATCTGTAACTTACTTAAAATATTTTACATGCTTATTTTTTAAAAAATTATATGCGATTTGAGTCCAGCAGAACAAACTGTACAGAATCGGCTGTAATAACATAATAGTACACAATCCCAAAGTACATATAACCACATTCACAATAAACAATAGCATTAAATTAAAAAAAACCTAAGAAAAAATAAAACTATGAATATCTAACACAATACTCAAGAGTATCTATGTAAACCATATTTTTAAATGTTTACAAAAAAATCAGATCTTGCAAAAGACCTAATTCTTAGGCAATTGGTTCCAGGTAGTAGGAGCCATCATAGAAAATGCTTTATGATGAACTGAACCTCTTTATTGATGGAACTAACGAGAGATCCCTCGTCCTCTGAGTGCAAAGCTCAACGTGGAGCATACATGTGAAGCTGGTCCTGAAGATGAGGGCCAATCCCTCTCAAAGCCTTGAATATTAAAATAAACCTTAAACTTGTTCTAAAAGGCCAACTAATGTTTAAACAAATATTTGTGCAATATTGCTTTTAAAAGCATAGGTTAATAAGTAAAGTAGAATTGCTCAACACAGCAGCATGAACTGTGACATCACAGGATGAAATTGGAGGCAAATAAGCTACTTTTTGCTGCTCCCTCTCCTTGGTTGTTTCCAGGAGTAAAATATACAGTAAACATTTAAACCAGCTCCTACTGCCAGTACAGCAGCAACAAGACTATCTGGTCACTCTGTCCTCTAATTCATGTTGTTTTGGTGTTTCTTAGCTCAGGACCCTGGCATCTCCCCAAGCCAGAGTCTTTCTGCTGAAAGTTCCAAGGCGCTGACTTCAGGGTCCTTGTCAGAGTGTGGAGCAGTACCCATTGAAGCTTGTACTCTGGTGGTCTTGGCTGCAGAGAACAAAGTAAGAACTGATCTCCATGGACATTGTTCTAGTTTGCATGCATCTTTCATTCAGTTGAAATTTTAAATTTGTGCATATAAAGGTTGGAGACGAGTAGCAGCTATGTCCAGGCATGATACAGTCGCTGTTGTGTTTTTTTGTTTTGTTTTTTTTTTCATTGTGTGATTTGGACATGAGAAGAGGAGGACACAAACTATTTTGAGTTCACTTTTTACAGTTTAAAAAAACATACATTTTTACAATACTTGCATCAATGGAATGATATTAGGAAAAAGAACGGCCTTCCAGCATTAAAAATAATGGAGCATGTTTGACATATTGTCAGACATTGTCCCAGTTATCATTCCTACTGCCAAAATATAAAACTAATTTGTATGACCACATGGAAGATTAAATGTCTTAATGTTTTGTATAAGACAGTAACTGAAATATATTCTTTTGTAACTTTATCAGGAAGAAGGGATTCTCCTATGATAATTTGACTACTAGTGGCTACTATTGCAGCCATGGGCCTCTTTTAAGCAGAAAATACAAAATGTCCTTAGTATTTAGCTCAATACTACTAAACTCCTTTAGTAGCAACCTAATTTGCAATTTGTAGCCAGGATTATGAAATGGCATAGCACTGGCCCTCTAAGTGAAATTATTCACCTCAGTTCAGAATATAGTTTAATTTTTTTTTTAAAAATAAAATGCTGTTTGTGTTGGTGCACTTACATACGTAGATATTTAAAGATCATTAAAACAAGTTGTGGATAATTTAATTTTCTCTGAAGACAAGCAATTTACCATGGTCGCACACGTGGATTACATGATTGCACTTGGTGCAAAATGGACAGATTCTTCCAGAGCTTTTTTGGAAAAGTATGTCTTTCGCTTCCCATGTGTGGTAGTTATTACGCTTCCATAGCCCCACAATTCTCAGTTCATATTTTGTTCATCAGAACTGACACATGCATTTTCCTCTTTGCAATCCCATAGAATTGCTGCAGAGATCTCATCTGATTTCAGCCAAAACAATCCTTAGTTCTTTGGTATATTTCTAAATGTAACTTCCTTCTCTGCTTGTTCTTCCTCCGACCCTCACCCTCTTCTCCTTTACTGAGTTAGCTTGTGCTTTTCCTTACTTGATTGTTGCTGGTGGACCACGCTATTAAATGTTTTTTTTCTCTTCACATTATCTAATTTGAGAGGGAGATTTATTCAGTTTGCTTTTTTTTCCTAGTTATGCCCAAGAAGTAGGCCATTGGCTTCAGGTTCTGTCCTGAGTGTAAACAAAAGATGTCTATCACTGATTATCACAAAGTTTGCAACAGATGTCTGGGACAAGGCCTTGATGACTCAGTGGCATCTGCACAAGAATGCCATCCAGTGGTTTGGGCTGATAGGCTTCTTACTTTCCTTGCCAGTGAACAAAATTCCAGCTTATCAAAACTAGTGTTGAAGACATAACATGAGGGCCACCAAGCCACACAGACTGCTGGTGGTCAGTGCACCAAGCAGATTGACTCCTTGGTCAAAGGACAGACCCA
The DNA here is from genome assembly GCF_901001135.1 of Rhinatrema bivittatum. Classification (NCBI taxonomy): domain Eukaryota; kingdom Metazoa; phylum Chordata; class Amphibia; order Gymnophiona; family Rhinatrematidae; genus Rhinatrema; species Rhinatrema bivittatum. The sequence goes on from NC_042616.1 coordinate 58,218,606, forward strand.
GGAGTTGAAACTGCGCTCTCCCTCACTTGACCTGAAATGAAAACTGTAAGAGCTCGAGCGTGAAGCTGTGGAGAAAATCTGACAAGCAGAAGCTCCGAAGCTTCCAAGGGTTTTTGACACACTGTTCAGAGAGCAAGGAGATGTAAGAGCTTTTTTATTATTTAAAGCAGCTGTGTCTGGGGGTGAGCTCTGCCTCCCAGTCACAGATAATGCCACAGTAGTCTCCAGAGGTCCAAGCTGAAGCCTTTTGCACTGATCTCCACAAAACCATGGAGGATGGCCACTTACTTACAAGGCCAATCCCAGTCTGTCATTGATATTGGTCAAGGCAAAATTGAGCAGGTGAATCATTGAAGTGTTTACTCAATATGCCAAGCATCTTGACTCATCTTGGTACGTTACATAGAAGCATGATACATGAAATGATTATACAGCCTGTCTGGTCTGCCTATCCACACATTAATTCAGCTTTACAATGCCTACACACCCTCTGAGATCCCCTGTGTGTATCCCTTGTTTTCTAGACTTCAGATACTGTTCTTGTCTCCAGCACTCCACAGGACGGCTGTTCCATGCATACACTACCATCTCTGTAAAGAAATATTTCCTTGAATTACTTGAGTCTACCTCCTTTCACCTCATCCGATGACACCTTGTTCTAGACATTCCTTTCTGTTGAAAAAAGCCAAGTTTATGTGCATGGAAACCTTGGTGTTTAAATTTCTCTATCAGATCTTTCCTATCTTACTTTTCCCCTAGGAGTATACATGTTTAGATCTTTGTCCCCATACGCTTTAGAATGAAGGCCTCTAATCATTTTAGTAGCCCCCTGTTGAGTGAACTTCCTCTATGCCGGCACAGAGTTGGCACACTGAGCCTTTTTCAGCACCATTCTATCACTGTTTTGGAGCAGGAATCCTCTCGTGCTTCTTGACATTTCTTGGTCCCAGTGCCCAAAGAGTTGCATTTTATGCTATTGAGGTCTTCAGACATCCTTTCAGCCAGTGTTTTCTGAGTCTGAGGAGTCCTGGATACTTGTCAGAGGAGTATTCTTTTCTGAAGGGGACTATTCGGCTGACCTTCCATTGCAGCTTATTGCTGCAGGCCAGGAATAGGTTTCCACCTGGTTACCTTTCCTTCCTTGTCTTTTTATCATAGAATGACTAAGGCTGTCACATTTTTTAGTTGCAGGTTGAGGGAGAGCCCAGGGCACTTCTTGGCCTTCTCAAATAATTGTATGCTTCTAAATGTTGGTGGCAACGCCTATCTAATCTTTCTTCCATGATATATGGAAGGTGATGCAGGAGATCCCAAACATTATTCTTAAGAAGGCAGACATGAGGTTGTCTGCAAGCAGCTGAGGGTTATCGCAAGCCCCAGTTACCTCACCTTAGAGGTATTAAATTGACCTTAAAAATAGTCAAGAGCTCAAGAACCCATACTTTTAACCCCAAGGATATGACACTCAGATTCTGGATCTTTTTGGGAAAAAAAATTACTAGAATGCTATGCTCCAATCCCAGATAACATCTTAACAGATCGACATGATGCAATAGTTACATATAATCTGGAATTCAGATGTTCTCCTTCTACTGCAATAGGTGAGTTTTGTCACCTCATGATCACTGAGGAATGTGAAAAGCATCTGGCTTGCACAACCTGTGATGCTTTTGAAATAGCACTGAGAGCCTCTGCCATAGCTATTGGTGTGTGCAGGCTCTCAGCTAGTGGACTTGAGGTTTCCTTGAGGATATGTAGAAAAGGCTTGTAGTCACACCTTACAGTGTTGGAAATCTCATTATTGTTAATCATTTGTATAGCACATACCAGATAATGCAGTGCTATGTCCAAGGAACAGTGAAGCTCATGAGACTGCCAGTCTATGCTTCAGATGCTTTGCATTGTCACCTCTAAACTATCATAGGTCTTAAAACAGCCAACAAAGACATTTATAAAAATATAAATCCAATCTAAATTGGGCAAGATCTATACATCAAAATTAATTCAGCTAAACCCCAACCACCATTCTATCCCTTACCCCATCAATCTTATAGTTTTACATCTCTGAAAATGTTATAATTCCTACTGCTCGATCCAGAATTTCACTCCACGCAACTTACATATCCCCCTGGCCCACCTTACCCCAGGCAGTGAGGTTTAAGGCGTCACCATCAAGAATAAAGGAGCTGCAAACTCCATATGGCCATCCAATCATCATCCAAGGGATGGGCTTTTGACTTAAACCAAAGGGAAACAGGATCCCATTTTCTATTCTAGAAGACTTCCTTGTAGAGAGCAGGGATTTTACTCCCAGTATTTCCTGGTTGCCAAGAGAACTGGAATATGCCCTATCCTAGATCTTTGGGCCTTTAGCAAGTGTCTTATGACAGAAAGGTTCAATGCCCCTTCTTAAACAAAGGAGTCTGGTCTCTGCATTTGAGGAAGGCAAAGGAGAGATGCATCCAAGTCACATGTATTCTAGATTTTTTGTTGGGGAAACACTACCTCCAGTACTACATACTAAATTTTTGGACTAGCATCAGCTCTATGGTTTTTCACAAATGTCTGGTTGTCCTTGTGGCATTGCTACATAAAGTAGATAATTGGCTGATCTAGCTAATTTCTCTGGCAGATGCAGATATATACAGGCAAAACACCATTTGGGTGCTGGAATTACTAAGGTTCATAATCAGTTATCACAAATTTAATCTGAGCCAGTCAGCTCAACTAGAATTCATAGGGACTCTACTAGACACAACTCTAGCCATTTATTTATTTATGAACTTTTAATATACCGACATTCGTAGAACACCTCACACTGGTGTCAGAATCTCTGACTTTGTATCTGTAGTGGAGAAAGTAAGGTAGAGTCAGCAAATAATCAGCTTGAACAATTTTGAGGATTTGGGGTCTCATGGCCACAATGGTCCATTTAATCATGACTCGTCTCCATATGATACATGCCCAGTGGACGTTAAAATCCCAGGTGAATCAAGCTACTTTAAAGACTACAGGAATGCATCCATATACTTGAAGACCTCAGGTTCCGTTTCTTGGTGGCACTCATTTCAGTTTGACCAAGGGCATGCATTTGCTAATTCAGCCCCTCTCTATTATCTTGACCAGAGATATTTGCAACCTGGTTGGGGAGCTCAACTAAATGGGGCACTCCACCTAGGCTTCCTTTTCTGTCTAGGAAAAAAAAAAGCTATATTTCTAGAGCTAAGAGCAATTAATTGCATTCTAAAAGTTTTCAGACATCAGGTGTCAAATCAGATTGTCCTGATTCAGTCAGGTAAGTATGTTCTACCGGAACAAGCAGGGAGCAACGGGACCTCTTCTCCTATGTTGGGAAGATATCAGAATCTTTAAGAGAGCCTAACACCATCCCCTCCTACAGAGCTCATTTTTATAATTTATGGTTGTATTTCTTTAAAAATAAATAAAGTTCTAATATGCCAAAAAGAGTTGGCAGTATTTCCCTTTTTTGTTAAACAACCCTTAGCTAGGAAGTCCTATGTGTGACTGTTGTGACTCTGCTTGTTTTTATAGAAAATCCCCCCTTTCCTTTCTCGAGTTGAGCTCATTAGCTTAGTTACATTTACGCTGCATGGCTGTGGTAGCACGAGAAGAGCTGCACGTGTCTGGAGAGGTCTTCAAGAAATTCTGTTTAGCCGACAACTTCAATGACATCACCCATGTGCGTGACTGGTGAACTACTGTCATCAGAAAACACGTATTAAGCAACTTCACTTTCTAAAATACAAACTTTTCTTTGGTACTAATTGGGGTAAGCTGAAAATCCAAGCAAAAGGAAGTCAGCACTCAAAATAACTGCATATCTTGTCAAGACTGCACCATGTATAAAATAAATTCCTAGAAAGTAAAAAAAACATTGGAAAAAAATTCAACGTGTCAAATAGAAACAAACACAATTATTTTTTAAATTTAAGGAAGGCATCAAACGTGGAGCTTCACCCAGATTTTTAAAGGTGAAATACTCCACCCCTTCTCATCACTTGCCAAATTTTTTTTTTTTTTTTTCAAAACAAGTGTCCAAAATAGTGTTCAATGTATTAAACATTTTAAAGCACTTGGATAATGTCAATACTGTCAGTCAAGGAGGTACTTAACTTCTCCGATGAATGGCACAACTTAGACCTTATAATGTTGACAGTGTCCCAATATCGATAGTTAAAAAGAATTCTTCAGGAGACCTGCAGAAAAGACTGACAAAGTCTTTGGTAAGACTTGAGGCTTAGCCACAGCTAAGACTTACTGCCATGAAGTACCAGTGCTAATGTGCTGTCCTCCTATTTTTCTCATTTGCTTTAATTTGTTTTGTTCATCTTTGCTCCCCTTCTGTCTCCCTCCTGCTTCTTTTCTCCCTCATCCTCTTGGGTTCCTCTTCCTCTACCCTTTCCCTCCAGCCTCCACCCCTTTGCCTTGTCCCCTGAGTCATTTTTGTTTTAGATGGGAGAATGGATGAACAAATGGAAAGTACTGGTAGTGATCTCTGGTGCTCTGGCACAAAATTCATTTGTCTAATAAAAGTAAGTTTTAGGTTTTGAAGGATTTATATTACTGTTTTCCTCTTTTTCCCATCCCTTTCTTCTCTTCTATAGGCATCTGCAGAAGAACTGTGTTTACTACTCAGCCAGATATTCCAGATTGTTTACACAGAATCCACCATTGATTTCTTAGATAGAGCAATATTTGATGGGGCTTCATCACCAACCCGGCACTTGTCATTACACAGTGGTATGTGCAAAGCAGAAGCTCAAGGCATGTCTAGCTATATAGTATTCTATTAAAGACTTTCATTTAAGTAGCAGCACATGTGCAGCTTAGCAGTCTCTGCTGCTCAGATGATTGATACCTTTTGTTCAGGAAGAATGAATGAGAAAAAGCTGGCGCCTCCCAATCCTATTTTCCCTTTACCTTTCTCATCTGTTCTGAGATTTGCTAAATCTGCTGCTTCTCAGATGTCCGGATTCCATTTGTCTAAACATGGTCTTGCCTGGATTACTTTATAGTATAAGCCCCTGCTTTCCTACATAGAGAAGACAGTCCTGAGCCCTAACTCTGGAAGAGAGGTTCTCAAAGAGCACCTAACAGCATGTATAACCATCTCTATATATAAAGCGCTTAGGAGGAAGGGGTGTCTATCTCTAGCAGAGAATCTGAAGGCTCATTTGCATTCTCTTCCCAGCAGAGGATTCCAGAAGACACTGTGAGCCATCTGTTTCAGCTTTCTCAGCCTGAGAGCTTATTTGCTTACTTCTCCTAGTAGTCTTAGCAAAGGACTCTAGAGGACCATGAACTGTTTAGACTCATTTTCCACAGCCCCTGCACTGTTTCCAGCTGCAGAAAACTGGAAGGCTTTTTTGCATATTGTTCCCAGCAGCCTCAGCAAAGAATTCCAAATGGCAATGTGAGGCATTTAGGTTTCCGCTTTCACGGTTCTTGCACTCTTTCTAGCGCCTGAAGGCTCATTTGCGTAGTTTTCCCAGCAGAATATTCCAGAAGACACTCTGAAATGTGTAGGCTTCAGGTTCCATAGCCCCTACACTGTTTCTAGCAGCAGAAAACGAAGTCTCATTTGCATGTTTTTCCTAGCAGCACCATCAGAGGATTCCAGAGAATATTGTAAACAGTTTGTTTCAGCTTTCACAGCCCCTACGTTCTTTTTAGCACAAGAGGACCTGAGGCTCATTTGCTTACTTCTCCCAGCAGAGAACACCATGAGCTGTCGAGGCTCGCCTCCCACAGCCCCTACACATTCTAGCTGCAGAAAACTGGAAGGCTCATTTGCATACTTCTCCCAGCAGAAGACACTGCAAGCCTTTTAGATTTGAGGTTTGACAGCCCCACACTTTCCAACAGCATAGGATGCTAGAGAGCTCCACAAGTCCTCTAAGCTTCAGCTTCTACCACCCAGTTTCTACATCACCCTTTCCAGCAGTAGAAGATAGGAAAGCATGTGCCAAAACACTGCATCCTATAAATCTTCAATAATACACTTGTTTATTTGATACAGTAACAGGATTAGTTCAAAACAAGGGCCAATAAGGTGTGTAACAGGGTATTTATAGTTATAGTCTCTGCAGGATCACTGACAAGGCAAAAAGTAAACCAGTAGATTAAAAGTACTTTAGTTTGAACATCCCTATACCTAACAACTAAAATAATGATGTAGACAGTAGTCTGGTAGTGAGATGAGAACTATCCACTCATTTGCACTGAGTATGATTATCTACCAGTTGATGAGAGAGTTGCATGTGTGCACTTGGTGGAAAGAACTCCTAGCCTTCAAAGAATGAGTCCAGTCTCTGAAAGATAGACTTGCTGGGGCTGGTGGGTAAGCAGGATGGACTGGGGGGGGGGCTTGGCCTAGGTGAGCTGGCTTTGCTGGGTCTGGAGGAGTGCAGGCTGTGCTGAGGCTACTAGGGAACGAGGGCAGACTTGTGTTAGGGAAAGAACAGCAGGGGCAGGCTGCTCTGGGGCTGGAGGAAGAAGAGACTGCTGGGTCTGGTCAGGCTGTACTGGGACTGGAGGGGGAGGCAATAAATAGCTTCTGGGGAATTTCCATTTCGGGCTGGGAGAAGCAGCTGTGGGTGGGAAGCAGAGGCAGGCTATGCTGTTCCTGGGGCTTCAGGAGTGGGGCTGAGGAGGCTGTACTCTGGGCTCAGAGCAGGAGGGTAAGCTGCGCTGGGGCTGGAGGAGAGGGCAACTCATAGGGTCCTCTGGGGAATTTCCACAGGTGTCAGCTAGTCTTAGTTAATTAAAAACAAAAAAGTGACAGCACCTCTTTGACGTGTCAAAACAACTGTTTGCTGTTTGTTTCTGTGTCTTTAATGGTTTTTGATAAGATAAATATTGGCAGTGTGATGTTAAAATTGTGTGCTCTGAAATGCATTGTTTTAATTTCTTCCCCCTCCCTTGTTTTCTCCCTTTCCATCACAATCACCTTCTCCCTTCTCTTTTTTTCATAGATGATTCTTCCTCCAAAGTAGATGTTAAGGAAGTATATGAAACAGAAACCAGCACATTGTAAGTGAGCTTTTCACTCCATGAAAGGAACTGCTGGATGGTCTTCTATTAGAACTCATAACCAATTGCTTGAGTGTGAAATATAGTCTACAACTAGTTAGTTGTACAGTGATATTGACCCTTTTCCAGTGGCACAGTACAAAGCTATATTGAATTCTTTGTATGTACACATAATATGCAGAGTGTGGAGTTCAAGGACAGAATTCATGACTAATACTACTGCTTGTGCTTAATTTAATACCAAGATTTTCAGCAATGGCAGGAGATGCTGCTGCTGCTGCTACTACTATATGAGAAACTTTGCTGCAATGCTGATAAGCTAGCAAATGAATGTGGATATGGAAAAACTCTAAGTCATCTGTGGTTATGTGCTGTTATATAATGTATGGCGTCAGCGTAAAATAACACCAAAAGTTCTTCCTAGTGACTAACCATGAACATGGTGGACTCCCATTCCCAGGGACAGAATTGCTATTACAGAGTAGATGTAATTATTTGGGGGAAGACCGGCACACCATATTGAATGTAGGTAGTGCCCTTTTTGTGAATAGTGCAGAAATAATCCAAAAAGGATTAATATATTGATATAGAGTAGCAAAATATCTGGATTATTTCTATCTACAAACCTATCATTTGTAAGAAATACAATTTGAAGAGCTAATGGAAAGTATATGGGCACTAATTGGAATTTGTATGAATCTGATAGGGACTGCTGTAGCCCCTGGAACTTAACTGAGAACATCCAACTCATTTCACATAGGCTACCTTTTTAAGTCCCTACTGACCTGAGCTAAACTTGAACTGGTGACCTCATAGTGTGATGCTATTTGGATTCCCTTGAGTCATTCAGCCCCCATGAACAATCATTAGTAAACACTCAACTTTAGATGTACTTCTTGTTTGGGAGAAACAGCTTGCATTTTAATGTTATAATTTCCGTGTAAGAGTATTTTTATCTGTTACAACAAGTTTTTATCAAAGAAAGCCAAAATAAAAGCAGGGAGAGGCATTCTTTGTATTCCATATAATAGGGACAAATGACAAACTTGTATATTTTAAGTGTGTGTGTGTGTGTATATATATATATATATATATATATATATATATATATATATATATATAACTGTTGAGTACATTTATTTCAGCCTTTAAATAATTCTCAGAGACCGAGCAGTGTGGCAGTCCTCAAACACTGGGTATGACATTGGATGAAGCCCAGCACAGAACTTTTACTTTGCCTACTGGGAGAGTGCAGCATGCCACACTGCCATGCATCCACAGAGCCCATCGGTTTAGGTCTTCACTCTCCTGTTGGCTAAATCCTCGGGTATCTTGTGAGGCAGCATTTGTTTATTTAGATCCCCTTGTATTATTTTTTTCCCCTTTAGTCTCTCGGGTTGGTTTTTCAGTTGATTCTCAAGTTTCCTTTGTTTTTCAATGTCATCACAATTCACCAACATCAGTGCACCAAGGTGACATCAATCACAGTTTTGTCATTTGATTTTGATATGCTGGTTTTTTATTCAGTTCCCCTAATGGATAAGTCCACCAGCGACTTAAAATGTTGTCCCCGAATGACAGGAACCTGCCTGTCACAGACCTGCATGATAGATGTATCCTGTGCCTGGAGACAAGTCATGACATTGAGCATATTGGTCCTCACTTAAGATGGAAAAGCACTTTGGGAACCATAAGTCTGGTCCATTGACATCGATGGACCCAGGAGCTGCATTGACCATTGGTGCATCAGCATCAAGAGGGTATCGAGCCCCAGGAAGGAACAGGGGTATAGACCATCTGTCTCCTCCTATCCAAAGAAGGCAAAAGGTACAATCTCTTCAATTTCAGCATTGAGGAGTTCCAATGCTGGGTATTGAGCAAAAGCCAAGATGCAGCAGTCTCCATCAATACACGGTGCTTGAAATGGGGATGTTTCTGGCAGCAGCCACGAACCCCCCGCCCCCCCCCCCCCCCTCCCCAAAGCATTCCTGTGATGAGGAGAGCTCATCCTCTTAAGTTCCTGGAATATTAGTCTCCAAGGGTCCAGATGTCAGTCACCAATACCCATCTACAGAAAGTGAGGAGGACGACAACCAAAATAAGGGGCATGGAATAGCTGCCCTAGGAGGAAAGGCTAAAGAAGTTAGGGCTGTTCAGTTTGGAGAAGATGACTGAGGGGGGATATGATAGTCTACAAAATCATGAAAGGACTTGAACAAGTTAATGTAAATCTGTTATTTACTCTCTCAGATAATAGAAGGACCAGGGGGCCCTCCATGAAGTTAGCAAGTAGCTCATTTAAAACAAACAAAAGAAAATTTGGTTTGTTTAATTTTTTTTTTTTTTTTTGCTTAAATCAGTTAAGCTCTGGAATTCATTGCCAAAAGATGTGGTTACAGCAGTTAGTGTAACTGGGTTTAAAAAAGGTTTGGATAAGTTCCTAGAGATAAAATCCATAATCTGCTATTATGGTAACTAATAAGCAATAGTAGCTTGTGATTTATCTAATGTTTGGGTACTTGCCAGGTACTTGTGACTTGGATTGGCCACTGTTGGAAACAGGATGCTGGGCTTGATTGACCCTTGGTCTGACCCAGTATGGCATATCTTATGTTCTTATGCAGACATGGCCTTTGAAATCATCTGCTCAGTGTGCTGCGGTGGTCAAAAAAGCAAACGGCAGTTTAGTGGTTAGAGCAGCAGGCTCTGAACCAGGAGACCAGGGTTCAAGTACCACTGTTGTTCCTTGTGACCCTGGGCAAGTCACTTTACCCTCCATTGCCTCAGGTACAAACTTACAGGCTGATACAGTAAAAATTGCGGGAGAGCGGGCGCTCGCACAGGCCACTTTCCTGTGAGCGTGATTCAGAAAAAAAAATTATTCAAAAAGAGGCGCTAGGGACACGCTAGTGTCCCTAGCGCCTTTTTTTGAATAATTTTTTTGACAGGAGCGGCGGCTGTCAGCGAGTTTGACAGCAGACGCTCAATTTTGTTGGCGTCTGTTCTCAAACCCGCTGACGGCCATGGGTTCGGAAACATGACGCCAGCAAAATTGAGCTTCCGGTTTTCAAGCCGTGGGCCGATTTTACTTTTTTTTTAATTTTGATTATTTTTAACTTTTGGGACCTCTGACTTAAGTCGGAGGGGGTACAGAAAAGCTTTTCTGTGCACTTTCCCAGTGCCAGCAGAAATTAACACCTACCTTTAGGTAGGCACTAATTTCTGAAAGTAAAATGTGTGGCTTGGCTGCACATTTTACTTACTGCATCGTGCGGGAATAACTAATAGGGCCATCAACATGCATTTGCATGTTGCGGGCGCCATTCGTTTTTTTTTGGGGGGGGGGGGGTTGGACGTGCATTTTTGACGCGCTATTACCCCATACTGAATAAGGGGTAAAGCTAGCGCGTCCAAACGCGGGTTAACAGTGCGCTCCGATGGAGCGCACTGTACTGTATCGGCCTGTTATATTGTAAGCCCTCTGGGCATAGGGAAATACCTACAGTACCTGAAAAAAGTGTGAAAAGTAAAATATAAAAATTTAAATTAAAAAAGAAATCTACTTGGCAGGTACTTGTAACCTGGATTGGCCACTTGGAAATAGGATTTTGGGCTTGATGGACCTTTGGTCTGACCCAGTAAGGCAAATTATGTTCTTATGTTCTGCCTCCCAACTGGTGTTGGCATCAGCAGTCTTTGAGGAGGAGCTAGATAGAAAATACCGCAAGCCTTGGACACAGTGAGGTGGAGCATCGGTGCACTAGTATCAAGGGCATTGAGTTGATGCAGATCAATCTCCAGCCAATATTCAAATCCTTACAGTGGCCTGGCAGTTTGGTACAGATTTCTGTTCCCAAAAGGGAATTGAATGTCTGCTGCATGATTGCTGATGTCTAGCCCATCAGAGGACAGGATGTGTGTGTGTGTGTGTGTGTGGGGTGGGGGGGGATAGCTTCCTCAAAGTGCATGAGTTCATTGGGGTCTAGTACCCAACAGATAAGCACTCTCCTCTGAGGACTTGTCTGCTAGCCAAGCAAGATCTAGGTCCATGCCACCAACCTAACATAAGAGCATGCCATGCTGGGTCAGACCAAAGGTCCATCAAGCCCAGCATCCTGTCTCCAACAGTGGCCAATCCAGGCCATAAGAACCTGGCAAGTACCCCAAAACTGTCTATCCCACGCTACTGAAGCTAGTAATAGCAGTGGCTATTTTCTAAGTCAACTTAATTTCGTTTACTTTTAACAATGTTTGATGTAAGCCGGCATGATGTACCCACGAATGTTGGCACATAAAAATCTTAAATAGCAGGTAATGGACTACTCCAAGAACTTATCCAATCCTTTTTTAAACCCAGCTACACTAACTGCACTAACCACATTCCCTGGCAACAAATTCCAGAGTTTAATTGTGCATTGAGTGAATAAGAATGTTCTCAGATTAGTTGTAAATGTGCCACATGCTAACTTCATGGAGTGCCCCCTAGTCCTTCTATTATCTGAAAGAGTAAATAACCGATTCACATTTACCCATTCTAGACCTCTCATGATTTTAAACACCTCTATCAAATCCCCCCTCAGCAGTCTCTTCTCCAAGCTGAACAGTCCTGACCTCTTTAGTCTTTCCTCATAGGGGAGCTGTTCCATCCCCTTTATCATTTTAGCCGCCCTTCCCTGTACCTTCTCCATCGCAACTATATCTTTTTTGAGATGCGGCGACCAGAATTGTACACAGTATTCAAGGTGCAGTCTCACCATAGAGCGATACGGAGGCATTATGATGTTTTCCTTCTACATACCCGGATCACTCCAGACCGTGGGTTGAGCCTCCTGTCCAGCAGATGGAGACAGACTAAAACTGAAAGGATATCCTATATCAGGACAGAGCCTACCCTGCAGCCCTTCAGTATTTCTTTCTCCAGCAGATGGATCAGCTAACCTGGCGGTCTCCTGATCTTGGCTAGTCAGCCCTTGTTTTCCTGTTATTTTCTTTCCCTTTCTGAACAAGCAAGTAGTAACTTATTTCTAGTACTGTTTCAATCTTAAAAAAAAAAGAAATATATATATATTAATTTCATTTGTGTCTGACTCTATTTCCTTTTTCACAGGAGATGCTTCCGTCTCCTGGCTCTTGCCAGACTTAGGGGCGCTTGGCCCCTTGTGCATGGCATAGCCTAAGTTCGAGTTTGCTTCCTCGGTGTGGGGGGATTGGTACTGGTGGTCCAGTCACTCCTCTTCCCCCCCCCCTCCCGGCTCAGTGCTCCTGTTTTTTTTTTTTTTCCCCCCCTCTCAGTCCTGGGAAGTTTTCACTTCCTCTCAGTTTTAATAAAAATAAAATAAAACAATTACTAAAAGAGAGAAAGTTTTAGGTACCTTAAATCCACAAGCCGGCAGCCAGACGCAGAGGAGCTTGCAGGGTTCACTCTTCTGCCTCCGCTCCTACCGGCAGCCAAAAAGCTTTTTTTTCTCTCAGCTGTTTGTGTTTGCAGATCGCAGCTCCTCTTCAGTGGGGATGCCGCATCCTAGCTACTGCACTGCTTGTGGTGAGCCTTCGTCGCGCCTGCCAGGTGAGGAGGGTCCTTCCTCTGCAGCACTTCCAAATGTAGCCCGGGGTTGCACTTCCCTCCACATGGCATGGCTGTTCCTGGGTCGGCAAACCGTGGGAACGGTGGCTATCTTGGGGATTTCGGCAGCTCCCGATTCAGGGCTGCCAGGGGCTGAGGACCCAAATTTTTCAGTTTCCCCCTGATTTGAGCCCCATGCTGCTTCGGGATGAGGTCTCTGACCCCCCCCCCCTCCCCTGCCCCCCCTCCGGCAGGCTAGGCCCCGTTTTTCTTCGGAATTTGTGCTCCTCCTGCACAAATCTTATTTGGCCAGCTTGCAGGAGGAGGAGGACCCTTCCCCAGGTCCCCTTCCGGCGAAAATCCCACGGCCGACTCCGCTGCCCGTTCTCCCGACCCCGGAGCTACAGGGGCCCGTTAGGGTGCGGGTGGTCCTGGGGGTACCTCCCATCCCTGGCCTCCGGAGCCTCTGGTTGATCCGGATCCCACCACAGATTTGGCAGGGGTGCTCCCCCCCTTGGAGGGGTATAACCCCTGGGTCCTCCGCATGTTTCAGAGGGAGTAATTAGAACCCCTCATTCCCTTTGTCCCCCAGGAGCTGGTAATTGAGGGACCCCCTGCGGATACACTGATGGCTTTGCTGCCGAAAGATATGGACCCGGTCCTGGTGGGACTCAGGGCTCCGGGAGGGCTATGGACAAGCTCTACCCCCCTTCCGGAGGATTGCTTGGACATGCTGACAATTCCCACAGTAGATTCTTCTGTCTCTGAGGTCACCAAACACACTACTATTCCAGTAGTGGGGGCCACTGCCCTAAAGGACATACAAAATCATAAGCTCAAAGCCCATTTAAAACGCATCTTCCAGGTTCTGGCTTTGGGGGTCCGGGCGAAGATCTGCAGCAGTCTCATGCAGCGGGCAGGTCTTAGGTGGGTTCAACAACTGCTCGGCACCCAGGACCTCCCGTCTGCAGAGGCGGAGTAAGCTCAACGGTTGGAAGGCGTCATCGCGTGTAGGGCAGATGTGCTGTACGACCTCCTCCGCGTCCAGGCAAAAGCGATTGGTCTCGGCGGTATCCGCCAGAAAGCTCCTCTGGTTGCGCAATTGGTCAGTGGACCCGTCATCCAAGGCGCGCTTGGGCATGTTGCCTTTTAAGGGCAAGTTACTTTTTGGAGAGGACCTTGAGCAGCTTATTAACTCCTTGGGGGAAAACAAGGTTCTTAAGCTGCCTGAGGGACCGTCCGAAACAATCTAGGTCGTTTACGCCCTCCCGGTCTATATTCCAGGGTCAACAACGGAGATATACGCCTCGTGGGCGAGGTGGCTCCTCTAGAGGCTATTCTTCCCGATCTCAGTCTTGTTTTCCCCCAAGGAGTTAAGCTGCTCAAGGTCCTCTCCAAAAAGCAACTTGCCCTTAAAAGGCAACATGGGACCCTTACTTTTCAATATATTTATAAATGATCTGGAAAGAAATACGAGTGAGATAATCAAATTTGCAGATGACACAAAATTGTTCAGAGTAGTTAAATCACAAGCAGATTGTGATAAATTGCAGGAAGACCTTGTGAGACTGGAAAATTGGGCATCCAAATGGCAGATGAAATTTAATGTGGATAAGTGCAAGGTGATGCATATAGGAAAAAATAACCCATGCTATAATTACATAATGTTGGGTTCCATATTAGGTGCTACAACCCAAGAAAGAGATCTAGGCGTCATAGTGGATAACACATTGAAATCGTCGGTTCAGTGTGCTGCGGCAGTCAAAAAAGCAAACAGAATGTTGGGAATTATTAGAAAGGGAATGGTAAATAAAACGGAAAATGTCATAATGCCTCTGTATCGCTCCATGGTGAGACCGCACCTTGAATACTGTGTACAATTCTGGTCACCGCATCTCAAAAAAGATATAATTGCGATGGAGAAGGTACAGAGAACGGCTACCAAAATAAGGGGAATGGAACAGCTCCCCTATGAGGAAAGACTAAAGAGGTTAGGGCTTTTCAGCTTGGAGAAGAGACGGCTGAGGGGGGATATGGTAGAGATGTTTAAAATCATGAGAGGTCTAGAACGGATAAATGTGAATTGGTTATTTACTCTTTCGGATAGTAGAAAGACTAGGGGGCACTCTATGAAGTTAGTATGGGGCACATTTAAAACTAATCGGAGAAAGTTCTTTTTTTACTCCACGCACAATTAAACTCTGGAATTTGTTGCCAGAGGATGTGGTTAGTGCAGTTAGTATAGCTGTGTTTAAAAAAGGATTGGATAAGTTCTTGGAGGAGAAGTTCATTACCTGCTATTAAGTTCACTTAGAGAATAGCCACTGCCATTAGCAATGGTAACATGGAATAGACTTAGTTTTTGGGTACTTGCCAGGTTCTTTTGGCCTGGATTGGCCACTGTTGGAAACAGGATGCTGGGCTTGATGGACCCTTGGTCTGACCCAGTATGGCATTTTCTTATGTTCTTGGTCCCAGCCCTTTCGTGGGCGCAGGCCCTTCCGTGAGGGGGATTTTCAGCGCGCCACCCCAAAGCCCACTTCACAATGAAATTCGGTCAACCCATTCCTCTGTCCCCTATCTTGGTGGTCGTCTCTCCCTGTTCTTCGAGGAGTGGGTCAAAATCACGTCTGACCAGTGGGTTCTCAAGATTGTCTGAGACTGTTACGCTTTAGAATTTGCTCGAGACTTGCCGGACCTCTTCGTTGTCTCTCCTTGCACCCATCTCAAGTGGGAGATGGTGGACCAAACACTTTCCAGGCTCCAGAGTCTGGGCGCCATTGTCCCAGTTCCGCAGCAGGAACTTGGCGTCGGCCAGTATTCCATTTACTTCATGGTACCCAAGAAGGATGGTGCTTTTTGTCCGATCTTGAACCTCAAGAGGGTCAACCGGGCCCTCAAGATCCCACATTTTCGCATGGAGACCTTGAGGACATGTCATCGCGGCGGTCCACCCCGGCGAGTTCCTCGCCTCTCTCTCGATTTGACGGAGGCCTACTTCCACATTCCGATTCGCCATGATTACCAGAAGTATCTTTGCTTCCACATCCTCAACCGGGATTTTCAGTTTTGGACATTGCCGTTTGGCCTCACCACTGCACCATGCACCTTCACCAAGGTCATGGTGGTGGTGGCGGCTGCCCTCCGCCGAGAAGGAGTCCTAGTCCACCCCTATCTGGACGACTGGCTCGTGCGGGCCAAGTCGGAGTGTCACTGCTGACGGGCGGTAGTTCGGATTCTAGCTCTCCTCTCTTCCCTGGGGTGGATAGTCAGTTTTTCCAAAAGCAATCTCCAGCCTTCCCAAGTGTTGGAATTTTTGGGGGCCCGTTTCAATACTCTGATCAGCAAGGTGTCCCTGCCTCGCGCTCAAGCTCTCAAACTTATCGATCAGGTGTGGAACCTTCTCTTGCTCCCTCTCCCAACAGCGTGGGACTACCCCCAAGTTCTGGGCTCAATGGCCTCCACCATCGACCTAGACCCCTGGGCACTTGCGCATATGCATCTATTACAGAGAGCTTTGCTATCCCGTTGGCAGCTGGTGTCGGAGCAGTTTCACATGGTTCTCCCGCTTTGTCTCTACCATCGCCGCCTTGCAGTGGTGGCTTTTGCTTCCTCATCTTCTCCGGGGAATGCCTCTTCAGACTCCACAGTGGATGGTAGTGACCACGGATGCCAGTCTCTCCGGCTGGGGAGCAGTCTGCCAGTCCCAGACCACGCAGGGGATTTGTTCTCCGGTTCAGGCTCGGTGGCACATCAATCGGCTGGAGGCCCGGGCGGTGTGTCTGACACTACAGGAGTTTCTACCCTTAATCCGCGGCAAGGCGGTGAGGGTCCTATCCGATAACTCCACCACGGTTGCTTATATCAACCGCCAGGGGGGCACTCGAGTCACCTGGTGGCTCTAGAAGCCAACCGTCTCTTTGCCTGGGCGGAACGTCATCTGGATTGCCTGGCAGCCTCCCATATTGCCTGGCAGCCTCCCATATTGCCTGGCAGCCTCCCATATTGCCTGGCAGCCTCTCATATAGCAAGGAGAATGTACAGGCCGATTTCCTCAGTCGCCAGTCTCTCGATCCAGGAGAATGGGAACTCTCTGACGAAGCCATGGATCTGAACGTAGACAGGTGGGGTCCCCCTCACCTGGACCTCATGGCGACCTTGCGCAATGCCAAGGCCAACAGGTTCTTCAGCCACTGGAGGGAACACTGTTCGGAGGGTGTGGATGCTCTAGCTCTCCCCTGGCCCGCACACGTCCTTCTCTACGTGTTCCCTCTGTGGCCTCTGGTGGGAAAGGTTCTCCAAAGAATAGAACTCCACCAAGGGCCAGTGGTTCTGTAGCACCCAAATGGCCTTGCGGACCTAGTCAACCTGGCAACGGATGGGCCTTTTCAGCTTGGCCATCTTCCTAGTCTGCTTCGGCAGGGGCCCGTATTTTTCGACCAGGCCGATCGCTTTTGTTTAGCGGCCTGGCTTTTGAAAGGAGACATCTGAGGCCTAAGGGCTGTAAGGAGGAAGTTGTCTCCACTCTTATGTGGGCTCGCAAGCAGTCCACTTTGCTGGCTTATGTACGCGTTTGGAAAGTTTTTGAGACCATCTGTGCGGAATCGGGTGTTCTCGTGCGCTCCGCTCCGATTTCGCTGGTATTTTCTTTCCTCCAGAAAAAAAGCATACAAGTGTTTGCTCTGAGTCCTTCTCAATAGAGTCCTTGGTGGCTCACCTGGACATGATTCGGTTCTTGAAAGGCGTCAAGCACCTAAGGCCGCCCATTTGGGGTGATAGTGTCTAATGATCTGAAGTCGGCGAAACAATGTGACAAGGCGATAGCTAAAGCCAGAAGAATTCTGGGCTGCATAGAGAGAGGAATATCGAGTAAGAAAAGGGAAGTGATTATCCCCTTGTACAGGTCCTTGGTGAGGCCTCACCTGGAGTATTGTGTTCAGTTCTGGAGACCGTATCTCCAAAGAGACAGAGACAAGATGGAGGCGGTCCAGAGAAGGGCGACCAAAAAGGTGGAGGGTCTTCATCGAATGACTTATGAGGAGAGATTGAAGAATCCAAATATGTACACCCTGGAGGAAAGGAGGAGCAGAGGTGATATGATAGTCTTTCAGATACTTGAAAGGTTTTAATGATCCAAAGACAGCGACAAACCTTTTCCGTCGGGGAAAAAAATCAATAGAACCAGGGGTCACGATTTGAAGCTCCAGGGAGGAAGACTCAGAACCAATGACAGGAAGTATTTCTTCACGGAGAGGGTGGTAGATGCCTGGAATGCCCTTCCGGAGGAAGTGGTGAAGACCAGAACTGTGAAGGACTTCAAAGGGGCGAGGGATAAACACTGTGGATCCATAAAGTCTAGAGGACGTGAATGAAGAGTGGGTGGCTCGCGGGAATGACGGCTACTACCTGGAGATAATACCCTTATTCAATAAACATACACACGGTTAATGCGACTCCAACGTTGCTCTAAGCTTCAGCGGCAAGAGGAAATGTGGAAAAAAGGATTTGTATTCACAAAAAAGCGGGGAGTAGCTTGCTTGTTACTGCGGTTACTACCCCAAACCAAATAAGCCTGATACTTCACTTTCAATGCATATCCAGCATAACTCTCTGCTTCATCGGCAGGGGGAATGAAGAAAAGTGGATCTATATACAGACAACAACCAACAAGGACTGAATTACATAGTCAGGGTAAACAAATAAGCATGGGTGTATCTTGCTTATTGCGTCGTTTACTACCCCTAACTAATTAAGCTAGATATTTCACTTAGATGCAGTTCCAACACTGCTCTCTACATTAATGGTGGGGGTGGAAGGGAAATAGAACCAAAAGGTTACTAAGAGCCAAGAGTAACAGATAAGTATGAGAAAAAAAAAAAAAGTGTGAAACTTGCTGGGCAGACTGGATGGGCCGTTTGGTCTTCTTCTGCCGTCATTTCTATGTTTCTATGTTACTTGTCCGTCGTGGAGTCTTAAATCTCGTCCTTCGGGCTTTCTGTACTGCTCCGTTCGAGCCCCTCCATCGGGCTACGGTGAAAGATCTCACGCTCAAGGCAGTTTTTTTCACCTCTATCTGTTCCGCTCTGTGAGTTTCGGAGATCCAAGCATTGTCCTGTCGGGAACCATTTTTGCAGTTTTCCGATTCCAGAGTCTCTCTCAAAACGGTGCCTTCTTTCTTGCCGAAGGTAGTTTCCATCTTCCATGCCAACCAGTCGGTGGAGCTTCCAGCATTCTCTCCAGAGGAGGTTGTGGGGACCGCTGGGGGCGACCTTCGCCGACTTGATGTTAAATGCGTTTTACTCTGGTACCTCCAGATTACCAACGACTTTCGGGTATCGGATCATCTTTGTCCTCTGGAGTGGTCCGAATCAGGGCAAACCGGCCTCTAAGGCCACCATTGCTCGGTGGTTAAAGGAGGCAATTTCCTTGGCCTATCTTTGTCAAGTTCGGGAGGTTCCTGAGGGCCTAAAGGCTCATTCGCTGTGTTCTCAAGCTACTTCCTGGGCAGAGAATCAATCTATTTCTCTGCAAGAAATCTGCAGGGCCGCTACCTGGACGTCCCTGCATACTTTTGCTCGACACTACTGCCTGGATGTGCAAGCACACCAGTCTTTGGTTCTTTTGATAGGCAAGTGCTTCAAGCGGGACTGTCTCGGTCCCACCCGGTTTAGGGAAGCTTTGGTACATCCCATGGTCTGGACTGATCGGGGTATGTACAGGGAAAGGAAAAATAGTTCTTACCTGTTAATTTTCATTCCTGTAGAACCATGGATCAGTCCAGATGCCCTTCCCTGTTTATTCTTTCAGGACGTCCACTCAAAGCTTCTTTTATTGCAGATTTTCAGAAGTCAGTATTGTATTCTTCTCTTCAGAACAACAGAAGCTTACACCGGAAGCTTTGGTTTTGGTGACCAAGTATATGCAAGAGTGTTCCTTTCTACAGAGTTCCTTAAAAGGTTGTTGAGTTGCTCAATTGAGTTTTATAGTTACTTGCTTGATTCTGTTATTGGTGTTTTTTTCTGCTTTGACAATGGTTATACGGAAGGGCTGCAGGGTAGGCTTTCCTGATATAGGGTATCCTTTCAGTTTTGGTCTGTTTCCATCTGCTGGACAGGGAGGCTCAACCCACGGTCTGGACTGATCCGTGGTACTACAGGAACGAAAATTAACAGGTAAGAACTAACTATCCTTTCCGTTTTATTCACCATTCCTTTTCTAATAATTCTCAACATTGTTTGCTTTTTTGACTGCCGCAGCACATTGAACCGATTTCAATGTGTTATCCACTATGACGCCTAGATCTTTCTTGGGTGGTAGTTCCTAATATGGAACCTAACATTGTGTAACTATAGATGGGTTATTTTTCCCTATGAGTCACCTTGTACTTATCCACATTAAATTTCATCTGCCATTTGGATGCCCAATTTTCCAGTTTCACAAGGTCTTTCTGCAATTTCACAATCCGCTTGTGATTTAACTACTCTGAATAATTTTGTATCTGCAAAATTGATTACCTCATTCTTCGTATTCCTTTCCAAATCATTTATAAATATTTTGAAAAGTACGGGTCCCAATATAGATCCCTGAGGCACTCCACTGCTCACTCCCTTCCACTGAGAAAATTGTCCATTTAATTCTACTCTGTTTCCTGTCTTTTAGCCAGTTTGTAATCCACGAAAGGACATCACCTATCCCATGACTTTTTACTTTTACTAGAAGCCTTTGTCAAATGCCTTCTGAAAATCCAAATACACTACATCTACCAGTTCACCTTTATCCACATGTTTATCAACTCCTTCAAAAAAGTGAAGCAGATTTGAGGCAAGACTTGCCTTGGGTAAAGCCATGCTGACTTTGTTCCATTAAAAACCATGTTCTATATGTTCTGTGATTTTGATATTTAGAACACTTTCCACTATTTTTCCTGGCACTGATGTCAGGCTAACTGGTCTCTAGTTTCCCGGATCGCCCCTGGAGCCCTTTTTAAATATTGGGGTTACATTAGCTACCCTCCAGTCTTCAGGTACAATGGGTGATTTTAAAAATAGGTTACAAATTTTTACTAATAGGTCTGAAATTTCATTTTTTAGTTCCTTCAGAACCTTGGGTCCAGGTGATCTACTACTCTTCAGTTTGTCATCAGGTGTACCACATCTTCTAGGTTCACCTTGATTTGGTTCAGTCCATCTGAATCATTACCCATGAAAACCTTCTCCGGAACGGATATCTCCCCAACATTCTCTTCAGTAAACACCAAAGCAATCGTTTAATCTTTCCGCGATAGCCTTATCTTCTCTAAGTGCCTCTTTTACCCCTCGATCATCTAACGGTCCAACTGACTCCCTCACAGGCTTTCTGCTTCAGATATATTTTAAAAAGTTTTTACTGTGAGTTTTTGCCTCTTTGGCCAACTTCTTTTGAAATTCTCTTAGCCTGTCTTATCCATGTCTTACATTTGACTTGCCAACACTTATGCATTATCCTATTTTCTTCTGTTGGATCCTTCTTCCAAATTTTAAATGAAGACCTTTTGGCTAAAATAGCTTCTTTCACCTCACACTTTAACAATGTCGGTGATCGTGTTGCCTTCTTTCCACCTTTCTTAATGTGTGGAATACATCTGGACTGTGCTTCCAGGATGGTTATTTTTGTTTGTTTGTTTGTTTTTTACAATGTCTACGCCTCTTACATACTTTTTACCTTTGTAGCTGCTCCTTTCAGTTTTTTTCTAACTATTTTTCTCATTTTATCAGTTTCCCTTTTGAAAGTTTAGCCAGAGAGCTGTGATTTTGCTTTCTGTCCCCCTTCCAGTCATTAATTCAAATTTGATCATATTATGATCACTATTGCCAAGCAGCCCCACCATGTTACCTCTCACCAAATCCTGTGCTCCACTGGGAATTAGATCTAAAATTGCTCAGTCTCTAGTCTGTTTCTGAACCAATTGCTCCATAAAACTGTTGTTTATTCCATCCAGGAACTTTATCTTTCTAGTATGTCCCGATGATACATTTACCCAGTCAGTGTTGAGGTAATTGAAATCTCCCATTATTACTGCACTGCCAATTTCATTAGCTTCCCTAATTTCTCTTAGCATTTCACTGTCTGTCTCACCATCTTGACCAGGTGGACGGTAGTATACTCCAATCACTATAGTCTTCCCCAACACACAAGGGATTTCTACCCATAAAGATTTAATTGTGCATTTAGTTTCATGCAGGATGTTTATTCTGTTGGACTCTATGCCATCCCAGACATAAAGCGCCACACCGCCTCCCGGGTGCTCCTCTCTGTCATTGCAATATAATTTGTACCCCGATATAGCACTGTCCCATTGGTTATCCTCCTTCCACCATATCGCTGAGATGCAAATTAAGTCTGTCATCATTAACTGCTATACATTCTAATTCTACCATCTTACTTCTTAGACTTCTGGCATTAGCATACAAACATTTCAAAGTTTGTTTTTTGTTTGTATTTTCATTCTGCTTTTTAATTGATAGGGATAAGTTAGGCTTTTTTTTTTAGCTCAGGTGTTTGTAGTTACAGGCACTTATTATTGGAACCTCACTGTCGGGATGCCCTAATTCTAATCCGTCATTAGTATCCTTTGAAGAGACCTCCCTCGGAACCATGCGCTGCTGAGCGACTGTCAGCTTTCCCCTTTGTCCTAGTTTAAAAGCTGCTCTTGCTCCTTTTTAAAGGTTAGCACCAGCAGTCTGGATCCACCCTGGTTAAGGTGGAGCCCATCCCTTCAGAAGAGACTCCCCCCTTCCCCAAAAGGTTCCCCAGTTCCTTACAAAACTGAATCCATCTTCCTTGCACCATCGTCTCATCCACGCATTGAGACTCCGGAGCTCTGCCTGCCTCTGGGGACCTGCACATGGAACAAGGAGCATTTCAGAGAATGCTACTGTGGAGGTTCTGGATTTAAGCTTTCTACCTAAGAGCCTAAATTTGGCTTCCAGAGCCTCCCTCCCACATTTTCCTATGTCATTGGTGCCCACATATACCACAACAGCTGGCTCGTCCCCAGCACTGTTTAAAATCCTATCTAGGTGACGTGAGGTCCGCCACCTTTGCACCAGGTAGGCATGTTACCAGGCAATCCTCATACCTACCAGCCACTCAGCTGTCTACATTCCTAATAATCGAATCACCAACTTTGACGGCCAACCTAACCCTTCCCTCCTGGGCAGTAGCCCTTGGAGACACATCCTCGTTGCAAAAGGACAATGCTCTACCTGGAGAGCAGGTCCTTGCTACGGGATCCTTTCCTGCTGCACCAGGTTGATGCTGTCTGATCATGAGACCTTCTTTCTCCAAGGCAGCACCAGAGCTGCCAGTCTGAAGATGGGACTTGGCTATTATGTCCCTGAAGGTCTCATCTATATACCTCTCTGTCTGCTCCCACTTCTTCAGGTCTGCCACTCTAGCCTCCAGAGATCGGACTTGTTCTCTGAGAGACAGGAGCTTTTGCATCGCATGCACATGTACAATTTCTCACCGGCGGGTAAAAAATCATACATGTGACACTCAATGCAAAAGACTGGGAAGCGCCTC
This sequence comes from Rhinatrema bivittatum, assembly GCF_901001135.1. Taxonomy (NCBI): domain Eukaryota; kingdom Metazoa; phylum Chordata; class Amphibia; order Gymnophiona; family Rhinatrematidae; genus Rhinatrema; species Rhinatrema bivittatum. The sequence continues at coordinate 58,241,785 of NC_042616.1, forward strand.
TCTTGCTGCTGGACTGCTGCCTTCTTCTCTAATTTGTTCAGTTCCTAGTTGTTTTAGGTTGCTGTGGGAGTAGGAATGTGTCTAATTAGCATCCTTTAAATGTATTACTTTATTCACTATATGTCTGGTAGTGGCCTGCAGGGGAATGATCACTCTCAATAAGGTGTGGGGAATTCGTGAAATTAAGACTTTTTTTTTTTTTTTAGTGTGAAAGTGGCACCTGCCTATAAATTAAAGGATGAGCTATGGGTGGGTGAGGGATGGGAGGGTTGGTAAATACAAAAGTCTAACTTCTGATATTTGCTGCCTTACTGACTATTAAAAGCACAAACACATTAAATAAAGTTCCCCAATAGTTAACTTCACCTCAATACTTTAAAAAAAAAAAATTCCCAAACAAAACTTACTGATTCCTTTCAGCCACCATTAAGGTGATCCTCTCCTCTCAGTTCTCCCAGTCTAGCTTGGATTCTGAGTATGGTATAGTTATGGATTTGAAGACTTCTCTGAGGAGAAAGACAGGTCTTCCCTCCAACCCTTCTCCACAGGAAAGACTGTCTTCACCTGAGGACCTCTCCTTTGCTGTTTTGTCCAGTGAATGTTGGAATTTATTCTTTTTACTTTGCAGTAGGAGGATAAATCCAGAATCATGATGTTGGACATCCTCCAATTTATGGAGCCTCCTAAGAAAACTGGCAGTCTCAGTTCACAAGATCCTTTAGGAAGTACAGATGAGGATGTATGAGTACCAGTACCATCACCACCACTGTGGCTTCTGTCGTCAAGAAGGTGGATGCAATATATTGGGTCTAGAAGGCTCCCAGAATTCGAAAAGCAGCAGGTAGCATACCAATCTGTGGTGATTGAATCTGCTCTCAAAAGGGCCAAAAAATTCAGGAATCATTCCTTTAAATCACTGCGGAAGGATTCTCACACCTTGGGCACTAATAGGAGGAAAGTGTTTGAGGGACCTATGCTCAATCCCTCTATGATGTCCTACCAGATCATCATAGGCCAGTATTTGCAGGACATTCTGAAGAAGACAAAGGAAGCAACAGAGCAGCTTCCTCAAGAGCAGCATGACTACTTCAGTCACTGGTGGACAAGGGTGTGGAGTGTGAAAACCACATGGTCAGGTCAACCTTTGTTTTTAAGATGGCATTGAGAGTCTCTGCAATGAGGATTCGTGCCTGCAGACTCACTTGGCTGCAGGCCTTAGACCGCCAACTTGAATTCTAGGAAAGATTAACTGATGTATCTTGCCATGGAGAGAATCTGTTCAGTGAGAACATTAAGGGAAGCCATGGCTCAAATCAAAGACCACTGAGCAACACGTCAGAACCTCTCCACTGCCACTCCAGGCCACCCTCTGCAGTCAGGAGGCTTCCAAGTGCAACGTCAAGAAGACATTTCTTTCAGTTGAAAGGACTTTTTCCTCTGTCCCATCAAAAACAGGGTGTTCGTTCTAGGTAGCGAAAGGCTCCCAAGCTACAGCCAGCACCTCAGACGATACCTGGGACAAGATTTTGACTGAATCGTAGAGGGCATCCCCCAAATATCTGTTCCTGTGCCAAAGGACAATCCTGATGGAGGCAGGCTGAGGTCTTAAATAAACCATTGGCCAAGTGTAGCTTCGGACACTTGGGTCCTCAGTATAAGGAAATGGATACAACTACATCTATTAGATATCTCTCCAAATTGTCTACCAGAACCTACATAGAGTATTTCGGCATTAAGAACCTCTGAAAAAGGAGTTATCCTCCGTAGAGGCCAATTTAGTCAAAATCTGTTCCACCTGGGGAAAGAGGCCAGAGATTCTAATCCAAGGATTTCCTGATCCCAAAGAAAACAGGGGGGCTCTTTCCCATCTTAGACGTAAGGGTCTTAAAGTTACTAAAGAGGGAAAAATTCAAAATGACTTTCCTAGGTACCTTAATTCACTTTTCAAGAAAAAGGGGACTTGCTATGCTCTCAATCTAAAGGATGCTTATACCCACAGAGATTTTCAGGTTACAAAGTATCTCAGATTTGTAGTGAGGAATACCACTTCCAATACCACATTAAGCCCTTTGGCCTAACGTCAACACCACGAGTCTTCACAAAATGTTTCATAGTTGTGGCAGCACATTTGTGCAAGTTGGTAGTGAAGAGTTGGTTGATCAAGGGCACATCTCAAGAGGGTGCCACAAAATCATTGTTCAAAACCATCTGGGGATTGGCTTCTAGTAATATAATATAGTAATATATGTAATATAGTTGCCTTCTCTCTATTAACTTTAATTTTAATCCTCACTAAACTCTACTTTTATCTTCTTCGCTATCCCGTTCCTTTTGAATTCCCCTGTTAGATGTAACTATTATTTTCCTCCTTCTACTGTTAATTGTTACCCCTGTTAATATGTAAACCGATGTGATATCCATTTGAACGTCGGTATATAAAAGTTTTAAATAAATAAAAATAAATAGTACAGACTACACAAGGAAGTCCTATGAGTTTGAAATGTAAGAACTTTTCCAATACAGTAAGAGTTCATCTTAATGCTGCTGGTGCCTGTACAGCCTTGAATTCTGATTCATGCAGGGCTGGCTTAATTTGAAGCCTCCTATCAAGCTTCCTGTTAGGCCTTGGGACCTGAACATGATTTTGACTTGGCTGATAAAAGCTCCCTTCAAGCCTCTAGACTTCTATGAGCTGAAATACTTGATTGCAAGGTCATGTTTTTGACAGCGGTCAGTGAGCCCCAGTCCCTAGTGACTTATCCACCTTATAACAAGTCTTTTCACAATAGGTTGATTCCATGCACGCACTTTCAAGTTTCTGCCTAAGATGGTATTGGACTTTCACATTAAACCGTTAATCATACTTCCAACTTTCTTTCCTAGGCCACATGTTCACAAAGGTGAACAAGTGCAACACAGTTTGACCTGCAAAAGAGTGTTAGCCTTTTATCTGTAGCAGACTGAAGGCATTCAAAAGTCCTTCTAGCTTTTTGTTTGTTTAGATACCATATAACTTGGGATTGCCGTTGCCAAACTTACTCTATCAAATTGGTTAGCAGATCATCTATTATGGCCAAGTAGGCTTGACCAGTGAATCATGTTAAGAATCAGCGTCAGTCATGGCATTCTGTCTGCATGGAGGAGATATGTAAGACTGCGACATAGTGTTCTCTCCACACATTCACATTGCATTGCTGTTTGGACAGGGACTCCAGATGTAACAAATTCAGCCAGTCTGTCCTCAGGAATCTCTTAAAGGTGCATCCCCCAAGGGCCTGTTTTTATTCAAGACTTTTTTTTTTTTGAGACAGGCCCCCCCCCCCCCCCCCCCCCCCCCCCCCCCGAAATTGGCCTGTTGCCTCCAAAAACAGATTTTGTCCATTGGCACTTTGGTTTTCCCCTTTTTTGTTTGGGATAGTCTGTAGCTATGGATTCCAAGACTGTCATCCTGCTTGTCCTCAGAGAAAGCAGAATTGCTTACATATAACAGTGTTCTCAGAGGACAGCAGAATGTAAGTCTTCACGAAACCTGTCTGCCTGCCTCCCCTTGGAATTGGCTTCTCCGTAATTATGCAAAATTATAGGCTGAAGGGGCCCCTGCCTGGACATGTGGCACTATGGCATGCTGCACATGCCAGTTTTAGAAACTTTTAAATAAAATTTATCTGCTGGGCTTCATCCGATGTCACCCATGTGTGAAGACTAACATCCTGCTGTCAGAGTATACTTTTTTTTTAAATTTTTTTCAGGTAAGCAACTCTATTTCTAAGCATGGTATAAGATGACAAAACAAATATCAAAAATAGATTATACAAAAAAAAATCAGAGCATCAAAACAAATGTCTCATACATAATCAGGCCAATGCAATATCTGTACACTTAAAACGGTGCTCATGACTGAGGCCCGCTCTCCTAACGCATGCCAATCCACCTCTCTCTCAGGTACCTGATTTACAGGCCAATACAGTACGGTGCACAGTTTAGCACGCAATTGGCTGCGTGTTTTCAACGCGCGTCTATTACCCCTTATACTGTAAGGGGTTTAGCGCGTCAAATGCACAACCACCCCCTCTGAAAATTAATAGCGCTTATCACATGCAAATACATGTTAGTGAGGCTATTAGTTAGTCCCTGGGATACTGAAAGTAAAATGTGCGGCTAAGCCGCACATTTTATGCTTAGTGCCTGCCCAAGGGCATGTTAATTTCTGAGCAACCCGGAAACGTGTCCAGAAAAGCAGGAAATACTGCTTTTCTGTATACCCTCCAACTTAATATCCTAGCGATATTAAGTCAGAGGAACCAAAAATTAAAACAAAAAACAAAAAAATAGAAAAATAAAATCTGCCCGCTGGTCAGCAGGTTTGAAAAACAGATGCTAGGTTTTTACTGGCGTCCTTTTTTCCTAATCCGTGGCTGTCAGCGGGTTCGGAAACTGATGCCAGTAAAATTGAGCATCGGTTATCGGAACCACCTGACAGCCACCTTTATGCTAATAAGGAGGTGCTAGGGATGCTCTGTTGTCCCTAGCACCTCCTTATTAGCGCGACTCCTCCTTTAAATAAAGAATCATGCGCCCAGGAGATCTGGCTGGGCGTGTCGGGAGAGTGGATGCTCAACATGGAGCGCCCACTCTCCCGCGATTCTTACTGTATCGGCTTGTTAATATTTAAATAGGCTGCTGTGGTAAAAAGAAGGCACTAGGGGAAATTGTGCATCTATAGCACTGCCTCTGCATTGGGTGCCCAGGAGAGGTGGATGTCAGTGTGGGTTAGGAAAACAGATGCTCAGTTTTTCAAGCATCCATCTTCATCTGTGTACAGCTGAGTGCACTATATTGCATTGGCCTGAATATGAAACAAAACCATATAGCAAAATTCATAGTCCAACAGCCAATTTATTATAGTGTAATCGTTAATGGTGAAATCAACAAATAACAGTGTGACATTTTGCAAAAGTCCAACATAGTCTAAAATAAATAACCAGTTTTACCCAAAAGACCCGTTTAAGACCCAGATCTTTACAATTTTTTAAAAAACTGGACAATCCCCTTTAAAAACTTGGCTTCAGTTGATAGGATGTTCTAAAGTCAAGGTAGATGGCTCAAAAATGCATATTGCCAAATATATACAAAGCAAGTGCCTTTCAAGAAAGGAACAGAGAACAATGTGGGAGGAATGAAGCTAACTGAAGTGTAGGGGATAAGGAGAGCTTGAAAGTATGTTGGGCTGCCTAGGTAAATGGCTTTAGAGGCTAGCTAAAGGCTTTTAAATGATTGAAAAAAGTTTTTTCATACTATCCTGTCTTCAGTTCACAAGGTACACTAACATTTCTCCTTAATATGAGTGCCCCTAGCAGGAAAGTATCATTTATAAATAGGGACCTTCATTTTCAGTCTTTTTCTCAGGAATTTGTGTTTATTACAAGAAGAACAAAAATATTTATCTCAAAAAATTAGTCTTTCCTGGCATGTAGCAGATGGACTCAGGACCAATGGGTATAATGTGCTCCTGATAGCAGTTAATCTGACGTCAGCCCTAGTACATATACCCCTGCAGGAAGCTCTGCTCTTAAGTATTTTCCGTCTCCATAGCAGTTCGGGACTCTATGCACGCTTGCACAGCGTTAGAGTATTCTAACCAAAGAAATCCAAAACAAAGAAGAAAACTTACCTCTACACACGAGCCCCGCTCTCCTGCGGTGATACCTACGGGTCCCTCACCCAGTCCAGATTCTTGAGGTGATTTCCACGATCTCTGAGGTAGGCCTCGGTCCGGCTCCCGGAGTGGACTTAGCCCCCGGCAGCGGGTGCAACTTCAGCGCGGCGGTGAAGGTACTTTCCCCTCTCCCTCTGCAGCCGGAGACCGCCCGGGACAAGACTGGGAAACGCCGAGACAAGGTAAGGTAGAAAACTTCCTAAAAGTCTCTGAGGCTCGAATAGCCACACAGATCGCCAGCCGGTGTTAGTGCTACCGGTTTGATTAGCCCTCTCCGGGCTAGACCCCGGTCCAACACAAGGGTCCTACCATGTGGAGACCCTCCAAGGTGGTAGCCATATTGCTCGCGTGGTCGCAGTCGCCATTTTCACTTGATTGCCACCCTGTCCGCCAATTCGTCTGTGCGCATAGAGGCGAGCCGTACGCACAAAATCTCTTGTGCGCACACTTCCGCGCGCATAAGTGCCGTGCGCACAAGGGCGCAGGCACACAGCCACACGCTTCACTGTGCCGGGCGCATAAGCAAATCTCGTGTGCACAGCAGTGCGCGCATCTTATTGAGCGTGCATCCAATCTACACGCGCAACTTTGGCGCACCCGGAGCGCATAACTAAGCCTCCCGGCGTACACTTGAACACACAAACTGGAGTTTTCTGCAATCCTACATGCACAAACCATGGCACCACTGGACAAGAAGCTCAAGGCTCAGGGCCTCTGCCCAGCATGCCACATCAGAGCTACGCAGCACGAAGAGGCCACGGCCTTGTGTCTACAGTGTAAGGAGGCTCTGGGGGGAACCAGGCCAAGGTCTTCTCCAGCCGGCACTGGGATCCGGATCCACAGACAGTACACCGGATCTGGCTACCCCCGGCGGAAGCCTCCCTCAAACGGGGCTTCCCGGGGACGCGGTGCCTATCAATTTAGACCCAGCATCTTTCTCCTGGGTAGAATTCTTCAAAGGCCTACCTACCTTTGTCCACATGCAACTGGCGCCCCTGATGCCACAGCCTGCCCCAGAGGACCTGAACATCCCGTGCCCCTCCCGCCTCAAAGTCACAACTTTGGGGACGCGGTCACCTCGGACGAGGATCAAGACTCCCTGGAGGAAGGGGAAATCCCTCCAGGAACAGAACCTTACCGAACCATGAGGTGTTTTTTCGCTAAAGACAAACTATCAGACCTCGTGGCTCACAGCCTGAAAGAGCTCACTATCCCCAGGCAAGAGTGCCACAGGGCAACTGAAGACGAACCCCCTCCTCGAGAGACTCCGTCAGGCCTCCCGCCATTTCCCTTTGCTGCAGGCCGTTCAATAGCTGATTGACCTGGAATGGGAGGCTCCAGAGGCCACGTTCAAGGGGGGACGGATCCTGGCAGCCCTATATCCCAAGGGCTTGATGGTCCCTTGGTCTGACCCAGTATGGCATGTTCTTATGACCCCCACTACCAAAGACCACCTGGCATTCCCCAAAGTGGATGCCATGGTCTGCGTGGTCTCAAAGCGCACTACCATCCCAGTCGAGGGAGGAGCGGCACTCAAGGATGCCCAGGACAGACGTCTCGAATCCATCTTTAAACAGTCATTCAACGTTTCAGCTATGTCATAAGAACATAAGAACGTGCTATACTGGGTCAGACCAAGGGTCCATTAAGTCCAGCATCCTGTTTCCAACAGTGGCCAATCCAGGCCATAAGAACCTGGCAAGTACCCAAAAACTGTCTATTCCATGTTAGCGTTGCTAGTAATAGCAGTGGCTATTTTCTAAGTCAACTTAATAGCAGGTAGTGGACTTCTCCTCCAAGAACTTATCCAATCCTTTTTTAAACACAGCTATACTAACTGCACTAACCACATCCTCTGGCAACAAATTCCAGAGTTTAATTGTGCGCTGAGTAAAAAAGAACTTTCTCCAATTAGTTTTAAATGTGCCACATGCTAACTTTATGGAGTGCCCCATAGTCTTCCTATTATCTGAATTCACATCTACCTGTTCTAGACCTCTCATGGTTTTAAACACCTCTATCATATCCCCCCTCAGCCGTCTCTTCTCCAAGCTGAAAAGTCCTAATCTCTTTAGTCTTTCCTCATAGGGGAGCTGTTCCATTCCCCTTATCATTTTGGTAGACCTTCACCATCGCAATTATTTCTTTTTTGAGATGCAGCGACCAGAATTGTACACGGTATTCAAGGTGCGGTCTTACCATGGAGCGATACAGAGGCATTATGATATTTTCCGTTTTATTCACCATTCCCTTTCTAATAATTCCCAACATTGTTTGCTTTTTTGACTGCTGCAGTACACTGAACTGATGATTTCAATGTGTTATCTGCTATGACGCCTAGATCTTTCTTGGGTTGTAGCACTTAATATGGAACCTAACATTATGTAACTATAGCATGGGTTATTTTTCCCTATAATCATCACCTTGCACTTATCCACATTAAATTTCATCTGCCATTTTGATGCCCAATTTTCTAGTCTCACAAGGTCTTTCCCCTCCCCCTCTTCAATCTGCTTGTAATTTAACTACTCTGAACAATTTTGTATCATCTGCAAATTTGATTATCTCACTCGTATTTCTTTCCAGATAATTTATAAACATATTGAAAAGTAAGGGTCCCAATACAGATCCCTGAGGCACTCCACTGTCCACTCCCTTCCACTGAGAAAATTGTCCATTTAATCCTACTCTGTTTCCTGTCTTTTAGCCAGTTTGCAATCCACGAAAGGACATCGCCACCTATCCCATGACTTTTTACTTTTCCTAGAAGCCTCTCATGAGGAACTTTGTCAAACACCTTCTGAAAATCCAAGTATACTACATCTACCGGTTCACCTTTATCCACATGTATATTAACTCCTTCAAAAAAGTGAAGCAGATTTGTGAGGCAAGACTTGCCTTGGGTAAAACCATGCTAACTTTGTTCCATTAAACCATGTCTTTCTATATGTTCTGTGATTTTGATGTTTAGAACACTTTCCACTATTTTTCCTGGCACGAAGTCAGGCTAACCGGTCTGTAGTTTCTCGGATCGCCCCTGGAGCCCATTTTAAATATTGGGGTTACATTTGCTATCCCCCAGTCTTTCAGGTACAATGGATGATTTTAATTATTGGTTACAAACTTTTACTAATAGGTCTGAAATTTCATTTTTTTAGTTCCTTCAGAACTCTGGGGTGTATACCATCCGGTCCAGGTGATTTACTGCTCTTCAGTTTGTCAATCAGGCCTACCCCATCTTCTAGGTTCACCGTGATTTGATTCAGTCCATCTGAATCATTACCCATGAAAACCTTCTCCAGTACGGGTACCTCCCCAACATACTCTTTAGTAAACACCGAAGCAAAGAAATCATTTAATCTTTCCGCGATGGCCTTATCTTCTCTAAGTGCCCCTTTAACCCCTCGATCATCTAACGGTCCAACTGACTCCCTCGCAGGCTTTCTGCTTCGGATATATTTTAAAAAAGGTTTTTACTATGAGTTTTTGCTTCTACGGCCAACTTCTTTTCAAATTCTCTCTTAGCCTGTCTTATCAATGTCTTACATTTAACTTGCTAACGTTTATGCATTATCCTATTTTCTTCTGTTAGATCCTTCTTCCAATTTTTGAATGAAGATCTTTTGGCTAAAATAGCTTCTTTCACCTCCCCTTTTAACCATGCTGGTAATCATTTTGCCTTCTTTCCACCTTTCTTAATGTGTGAAATACATTTGGACTGTGCTTCTAGAATGGTATTTTTTTTTTTTTTACAATGATCATGCCTCTTGCACACTTTTTACTTTTGTAGCTGCTCCTTTCAATTTTTTTCTAACAATTTTTCTCATTTTATCAAAGTTTCCCTTTTGAAAATATAGCACGAGAGCCGTGGATTTGCATACTGTTCCTCTTCCAGTCATAAATTCAAATTTGATCATATTATGATCACTATTGCCAAGCGGCCCCACCACCATTAGCTCGAGTGACAATTCCCCAAGAGCAAGACAGACACGGGTAAGCCAAGCTTTCCTCTAATTAGGACGCCCATACCTACCGGGTGTCGGCGTATCTCGGTTGAGTGCACTGGCAGTGTCCAGCTATATCCACATCAATCAGTTCAAGTTAATCAAGTCAACCAAGTTATTCAAGTTAATAAAGTTGTTCAGTCACACATATATCCACAATTGCTTTTTGAAGAGAGTACTGAAGAGCAGAGCTTCCTGCAGGGGTATAAGTACTAGGGCTGACGTCAGATTGAAATCTGAACCGTCTCCAACTGCTATCAGGAGCACACTATACCCATTGGTCCTGAGTCCATCTTTCTACACTAAGGAAAACGAAATTATCAGGTAAGTAATTTCTCCATTTCCTTTCCACTGATTTCTCCTGATTTTGTTGTTCTTATAATAAACACTGATAAATTAGTGGGTAAACTAAAAACTGAAAATGAAGGTCCCTAATTCTAAAATTATGGATGAAGTCCTTAGAGTGGAACAGCCTCACTTTTATTTTTAAATCTTTTTGATATTACTGTAACCGAATATTAATCATGCACCATGGGAGGTTGCAGTTTTGGAAACTGAATTAAAAATGTATTCTTTAACATTTAATTTTCAGCCTTTTCCCAAAGTTGGTCTCAAGTTTGTGCTTTGCAAAATGTTCTGCATAATTTTCAATGTGACTGCCAGGATGAAATTCAGCAGTGATGACGCATACTGCTAGGTTCTCACACTAAATATTAAAAGGGCTCATTTCAAAAACAGATGTCATTCCCTGTAAGTACCCGGATCAGTCCAGACTCCTGGGTTTTGCCTCCCCTCCAGCAGATGGAGACAGAAGTTTTGACGGACCCTGCCATAAATATCAGGATGCCACCTACAGTCAGTCAGTATTACTCTGTCTCCAGCAGATGGCGGATGCAAAACCTACAGTCTGTGAAGTTTATTAGTGTTGGCTTAGGATTAGTGCTAGTATAGACAGTTTTACGGTTTACTGAGGGTATTTATTTTTCAGTATAAAAAGAAAAAGAATTTTTTGGTCTACAGGAGATAGTCTTCCGCCTCCCAGAGGGTTGCTAGGTCCTGAGGGGGACCATCCTCTCTGGTTTTAGAGGCTGCTGAGGTGTAGGGTTGAGAACCCTATTTCCAACTACACACAGTACTGGGGGTGATACCGGGGAGCCCGGCTCACTTCCCCCAATAGGATCAGGACCCTGCGACTTTGAGGCAAGTTTAAAAAAAAAAAATAAAAAAATTTAAGTACATTTTCAAAGTTTTGCCTTTTTTTTTTGTTATTTGGTGGGCTTTCCTCGCTCCATTTTGCCGCGTTGTCGGATGGTGCTGAAGGGAAGTTTGGGGATTGAACTATTCAGCAATGTTGAGGAGAGCCGCGTGTAAGGTTAGCGGCACCGCACGCAGCTGTCAAAGTAAAGCCATTGTTCCTCTTGCTTCTCAGGAGGAGAGGGAGCCTCCGCGACCCTACCGAGGGTCGTGATGCGGGTCCAGACTGTCTCCGGTGCCTTCAGGGACCTGCTGGCCCCGAATTATGGCCCGTTCCCGCTCAGCGCGGGAACGGGTGCCATTTTGGGTTTGCTCGCAGCAGCGAGCATGGCAGCAAATGCAGCGGTGGGGGAAGGGAATCTCCCACTGCAAAAGATAGCCCCTGAGGGGGGCGCATCGGGGGGGCCTGGCCCGAATGGCTTAGGAGATGTCCCGGCAGTGGATAATGACGAACCTTCCTCAGATTCGTCGTTTACATCTGACTTTGTGCTATTGATGCACAAATCTTTCAAAGCCATAAAAGCAGGCAAGAAGAGGGGAAGAGATGAGACTGGATTGTCGGACCCTGCGGCCAGGCAGGCCACAGAAAAAGGCTAAGCCCATGGCAGAGACGGATCGACCGCAGTTGCAGAGATCTTTAAGGTTTGCACCTCAGGATGTCTCTGATACTACTTCAGATCCGGAGGATCCGCAGCTCCCTTCCCAGCCTCTGAGGGGGGTTGAAGGGGAGGCAGATCCAGCGCAGGGAGGTCTGCAAGGGTCTCATGGAATGGATGGCGATGATCCTAAAGTCATCAGGCTTTTTCATAGGGATGAGTTGGGCCCTCTCATCCCTGTCATTTTACGAGAACTGGGTATTGAGACTCCCCAGGAAGAGTCCCGGCTGGGGGCTATGTGTTAGGCTTGCGGGGGCCACATTCCTCTCTTCCTTTTCACTTTTCAGCCATGGATTTACTCTTTCGGGAATGGGATACCCCGGATTTAGGGCTCAAGGAGCCAAAGCTATGGATAAACTGTATCCTCTGCCAGAGGAGGCCTTAGAGCTTCTTTGGCTTCCCAAAGTGGATTCGGCAGTTTCGGCTGTCACAAAAAAAGACCCCCATTCTGGTTACCAGCGCAACGGTCCTCAAGGATTTGCAGGATCGAAAGCTGGAACTTCAACTTAAGAAAATTTTCGAAGTCTCAGCGCTTGGGGTCCACGTGGCTGTGTAGCAATTTTGATTTGCAGGCGGGCCTTCGCTGGGTCCAGCAGTTGCTAAGCCAACGAAGCATTGTCAGAGGATGAAACCCTCCAGGCAGGGCGTCTTGAGGTAGTCATTGCTTATAGTGCCAATGCCTTTCATGATTTGCTCCGCACTTCAGCCAGGACCATGGTTTCCGCTGTTTCGGCACGCCGTCTGTTGTGGTTGCAAAATTGGGCGGCAGATGTATCTTCCAAGTCCCAGCTGGGATCTCTATCTTTTAAGGGCAAACTGCTCTTTGGCAAGGAGTTGGAGGATCTGATACAGTCACTCGGAGAGAATAAAGTAAACCGCTTGCCTGAGGACAGGCTGAAGACTAGAGGGTCCTTTGGATACAGATCTGTTTCGTGGGGGTTGAAAATCTCGAACATCCCGACCACCTGCTTCCTCATTCTGCCAAAACTCCAACAGACAACAGTCATGGTCTCAGTCCTTTTGGGGACGTCTGTTTGGTAGACCTGGTAACTCCCAGTCCGCTACTGGAGGAAAGCCTTCACAATGATGGGCGGCCGGCCCACTCCTCGGTACCGGTGGTCGGAGGCAGACTGTTTTACGAGGAGTGGGTCAAACTCACGACAGACCAGTGGGTCCTATCTGTGATATGACATGGCTACGCTTTATATTTTGCAGGGCGGCCCCGCCATCAGTTTCTGGTCTCTCCCTGCGGGTATGCAACCAAGCGTCGGGCGGTCCGGAAGACTCTTCAGTGCCTTCTAGACCTCGGTGCGATTACTCCCGTTCCTCCGGCGGAACGTCGACAAGATCGCTACTCCATTTACTTCATGGTTCCAAAAAAGGAGGGAATCTTCCAGCCCATTCTCGATCTAAAGAAGGTCAACAGATGTCTTCGGATACCCTGCTTCCGCATGGAGACATTACAGTCGGTGATTGCTTCAATAAGAGGGGGAATTTCTAGTGTCCCTGGATCTCACGGAGGCGTATCTGCACATCGGGATCAGAGCCGACCACCAGAAGTTCCTGCGGTTTTCCATTCTGGGACAGCATTACCAGTTTCAGGCTCTGCTTTTTGGCCTTGCCACCACTCCCAGAATGTTTACCAAGATCATGGTGGTGGTAGCGGCGTAACTGCACAAGGAAGGATTTTTGGTGCATCCATATTTGGACGATTGGTTGATTCGGGCGAAGTGGGAGGTTCTGTGCCAGGAGGCGATACACCGGGTACTTCAGCTGCTGCATGCCCTCGGATGGGTGGTCAACCTGTCCAAGAGTCATCTGATTCCCTTCCAGTCCTTGGAGTTTTTCTCACGGCAGACCGCATTGCCAGATTGCAAGGACAGGTGAGAGCCTTATTGACCAAACATTCGCCGACAGTCTGGGATTACTTACAAGTTCTGGGGTCTATGACCTCGACCCTGGAGCTGGTCCCTTGGGCCTTCACCCACATGCGGCCATTGCAATCGGCCTTGCTTTCTCGCTGGAATCCAGTTTCTGAACAATTTCATCTGCCATTACCTCTACCAGACACAGCACGGGTCAGTTTGGACTGGTGGCTCCTTTCGAACAACCTGAGCTGTGGAGTTCCCTTGGTTGTTCCGGAATGGACAGTAGTGACTATGGATGCCAGTCTCTCCGGGTGGGGAGCGGTTTGTCTACGGAGGTTGGTGCAGGGGCAGTGGTCCCAGGAGGAGTCACAATGGTCCATCCATCGCCTGGAGACCAGAGCAGTATGCCTGGCGTTGCAGGCATTTCTCCCACTTCTCAGGGGGAAATCGGTCAGTGTTCTATCAGACAATGCGAACACAGGGTGGAACCAAGAGTCAGCCGGTGGCGTTGGAAGCTCGACTGCTGATCAGCTGGGCGGAATAATACCTGGTCAGTATAGCGGGGGTCAACAACCTTCACGCGGATTTTCTAAGTCAACATAGTCTTGATCCTGAGGAGTGGGAACTGGCCGGGGCAGCCTTTCAACTCATTTGCGACACGTGGGGCACGCCCTGCATGGATCTGATGGCAACTTTCCGGAATTCCAAAGCTCCATGCTTCTTTGCTCGCCACAGAGAAACGGGGGCAGAAGGAGTAGACGCACTGGTACTTCCCTGGCCGCCGAATGTGTTACTGTATGTTTTCCTACCTTGGCCTCTAATTGAGAAGGTGCTCAGGAGAATAGAGCTCCACCTGTCGGAAGTAATCTTCGTGGCTCCCGAGTGGCCACGTCGTCCATGGTTTGCGGATCTAGTCAATCTCGCAGTGCAGGGTCCTCTGAGGTTCCCGGATCTCCCAAACCTGCTTCATCAAGGACCTGTATGTTTCGACCAGGTCGATTACTTTTGTCAAGCGGCATGGCTTTTGAGAGGCAGCGTCTGAAGAGAAAAGGATATTCAGATGCGGTAGTGTCTACGCTCTTGAGATCTCGTAAGATGTCCATGTCTCTGTCTTATGTACGCATATGGAAGGTTTTTGAGGCTTGGTGTGTAGACAGTGAAATTCTGCTTACTCGAGCGTCCGTGCCGGATATTTTGTGTTTTCTTCAAGCTGGTTTACAAAGGGATTATCATGTAGTTCCTTGCGGGTGCAGGTAGCAGCGCTTGGGTGTTTACGTGGTAACGTTCAGGGAGTTCCATTAGCAACGCACCTGGATGTTTCTCATTTCCTTCACGGAGCAAAGCATTTACGGCCACCGGTGTCACATCCTTGTCCTTCTTGGAATATAAATTTGGTTCTTTCGGCCTTGTGTGCTGCTCAGTTTGAACCTTTAAAAAGAGCAACGTTGAAAGATCTCACGTTGAAAGTGGTGTTTTTGGTAGCAATCTCTTCTGCTCGGCGTGTCTGAGCTTCAGGCTTTGTCATGCAGGGAACCATTCCTGAGAATTTCGGATTCGGGGATATCTTTGAGGACCATTCCTTCCTTCCTGCCAAAGGTAGTCTCTTTTCATTTGATCAATTGGTGGAGCTTTCTTCTTTTTCGGACCTGGACCGTTCCGACCCTCTCTTTAGGGACTTGAAGTTAGATGTTCGCAGGGCTCTGCTGCATTATCTTGAGGTTACCAATGGTTTTCGGGTCTCAGATCATCTCCTTGTGCTCTGGAGTGGTCCTAAAAGAGGTAACTTAGCATCCAAGGCTACTATCGCCGATGGTTGAAGGAGGCTATCTATTCTGCTTACTTGCTGAAAGGCAAGTCTTTGCCTAAAGGGCTTCGGGCACATTCTACTCGTGCTCAAGCTATATCTTGGGTGGACTGTCAGCATATTTCGCCACCGGAGATTTGCAGAGCGGCTACCTGGAAATCGTTACATATGTTTGCCAGGCACTACCGCCTGGATGTTCAGGACCCAGGTGCGGGGGGATTTGAAGCAGGTGTGCTGAGAGCGGGCCTCTCTGGATCCCAGCCCAGCTAAGAGAGCTCTGGTACATCCCAGGAGTCTGGACTGATCTGGGTACGTACAGGGAAAGGAAAATTGGTTCTTACCTGATAATTTTCGTTCGTTTAGTACAACGGATCAGTCCAGAGTCCCACCCATTTGGCGTTTGCAGGTAATCGAGAGTCTGCTCATTCAGCTTTTCTTTGGTTTATTTGGCAGATCTTTCTTTACAGTGTCTCACGGGTTCTGTTCCCATTTGGGGGTTAGTGAACCAGTTTAAGTTGTTAGGTTACTGTATATAGTTTTTCATACCATTCTGCTTTGTGACTGAACAATACTGACAGACTGTAGGTGGCATCCTGGTATTTATGGCAGAGTCCGTCAAAACTTCTGTCTCCATCTGCTGGAGGGGAGGCAAAACCCAGGAGTCTGGACTTAATCCATGGTACTACAGGAACGAAAATTATCAGGTAAGAACCAATCTTCCTTTATCGGTGTCAGTCTCTTGTGGTGATTCCAGTGTAAATAAATTGTAGTCTTCTTAAAATCCATGGTAGGCCTTCTTTAGTATAAATATTCATAGGTTGTAGATGTGCTTTTTCCAAAAGCCTTTTGAATCTGCCCCATATGTCCTGCTCAGATTTTACAATTGCTTTCTGGAAGCATTCTTCCCTTGTTTATTGACTAATCAAATTCTCCATTAGCTGTTTGCAGGATTCCTTGGATACAGGTGGCATCTCCCCCTCATTCTCTAATCAGCCATCCCCACATAATAAGACAGTCAGCGAGAGTGAGCTGAGCACCACTGCAGCGGAACTGCTTCAGGATTACATGATGACGGTAGAAAGTTTTTTCTTTGTCAGATCTCTTGGCACCTTAGTAACACATACATTAGATAATTCAGTGTTTTGGCTCACTTTTTGATATTTAACTCAGTAGGCTGTACTTCTTGAAGCATCAATGCATGAACACAGAGGAACTGTTTGGGGGCTTTTTTTTTTTTTTTTTTTTTTTGGAGTAGCTAAGTAGATCAGTCAAGCAGTGAAGAACACCAGGTAGTGCAGTATGAAGAGCGATGCTTCTGAATTGCCCCATCAAAACAGGATTTGAATATCAGGACTTGACACTCCAATAGTGCAGTAAATACCAAGTGAGGGTTTAGAATTATTACTCTTGGTTGTATGTTAGAAAGAAATGAGATTTCATGAAAAGTTCATTGTATTAACAAATTGTCTTTAACTGACTTTAACTTGATTTCTTAGTATGGGGTTCAATTTTGGGCACCCATTCATGAAATAGAATTAAAAAGTATAGCTGAGCTAATAAAGGGGCAGCAAGTATTGGGGAAAAAAGAGGCAGAAGGTAATGATGCTGAACAAATATTTAAATGGGCCCCACTGGGAACTTTTTTTTTTCTGGGAGAAACAAAACAAAGGGGACATCTTCTCAGGCTAAATGAACAAATTTCATTTCATTCAAAGGAAGGGATTCTTTACTCAGAATATTGAAATTTTGGAATGTTTTGTCAAAAGCAACAGTCATGTCTGCTACAAGAAACTTCAAAATTTGACCAGTTTGTGAAGGGTAAAGAGACCATTGATTGTGATTATAGCTGGGGAAAAGTGCTTATTCTAAAACTTAAGCTGATCATCATATTTTGGGGTGAGGTTTCTGCATATGTACTGCCTCTGTATCAATCATGAAAATGAAAAATATTTTGCCTTGTTGCTAAATATTGAAGCGTGTGTGGGGCCAGGAATATTTCTAGCAGTAGAAAGTCACCTTCACTAGAGTTGACTAAAGTGATTCAAAGCCCACCAATGTGTCTGTTTTTGTTTTGGTTTTTTTTTTAAATTTCAGCATTTATATGGCTGCCTTAAAGCACTTTATTGGTTACATGGATAGCTCTAAGGCAAATAGAACTCTGGGTGAAAATTCAGTGATACCCTCTCCTCCAGATGTTCCATTTCTCCCCCTCCGTCCAGGCAGCCTCTCATCCTTACTACAGAAATTATCACCCTTCCCCCCCCCCCCTTCTAGGCACTCTCTCCTTCTAGGCAGTCTTCTCCTACCCCTTTCATCCATTCTCTCCCTTTTCCAGGCGCTCTCTCCACTTCTCCACTGCCTTCCTCTCTCAAGGCATTCTCTGTCTTCCTGACACTCACCATGGACTGACCCATGGAAAATTGTAGTAATCTAACATCTAAATACAACTAAAAGCACATTTACCACAAAATATTTGTAACTAGTTTCAAAAGCCTTAGGGCTGGTGGTTATGTCCTACATACAAGAGAAATGATCTACCAGAAAGTCAAATCGGCCAATGAAATCCAGCTATTATCAACATGTAAATTCTGTGTTCAGGTCAAACTTTGAATTGAGTCCCAGGATATTTTACTCTGAATTGTTAATCTAATTCTGATAATAAAATAGTTTCCAACTTGTGGTGTGTCTGGCTTGATTTTCTGGCTCGGTGTTTCTTTTCTCTCATTCTCTGGTCTGGTCTCTGTTCCTTTTTGTTTGTCTCTCTCTCTCTCTCTCTCATATCCTTTTTTCTGCTTCAATTCTCTCACTTCTTTGTCTTGATATTTTAATACTATCTTTCTGCTCCTTTCCTTTATTCTTTCTGCCTGTGTTTTCCCCATTTATCTTCCTGTTTTACTGCAAGTTTAACTCTGGTGCTATTGTTGGAGAAAAGTTGCTGGGTTAGATGACCATTGGTTCATCCCAGTTGGCCATTGTTATGTGTTATGCTCCATTCCTTATCCTCCTCCTTCTATATTTCCTCCGAATCCAGGGTTCCTCACCCATCATCCAATCCAATGTATTTATATTCCTCCTTTGAAACACTTCAAAGCAGATTACATTATCCCAGGACAAGCAGGATGCTAGTCCTCACATATGGGTGACGTCATTGATGGAGCCCTAATGTGGAAAACTTTGTCAGTTTCTAGAAACTTTTGACTGGCACTCTGAGCCCACTGAGCATGCCCAGCATGCCATGATATTCTCAGCCACAGGGATCTCCCTTCAGTCTTCTTTTTTCCGCACTGCTTTTGGCATCGCGGAGCGGGAGCCTGTGTGAGTTTCCTCACACAATTCTGACTAAAAAAAATCAGATTTGAAAGAAATAAATTCTCTCCCATATCGGGGTCTCCCACATTATCACCGGCCGGTGAGTACGTTTTTTCTCATCCAACTCATTTGAGTAAAACCCTTTTTTCTTCACATTTTCATCGACGGCTGTCGACGGAAATATGGCCACGGGATTTAAAAAATGTCCCAATTGTAATCTGATCATGTCCATTACAGATCCGCACCTCGAGTGTGTACTTTGCTTGGGCCAATTGCACGATGTCGCGTCTTGGCCGAAATGACCGCCAAAGGTCGGAAGGCGAGACAAGAAAAGTTGGAACACTTGTTCCAACAACTTTTTACCTTCTCCATCGACGTCCACTCAGTCATCTCCGGCCGGAGTTTCGAAACGACTGATTCTGAAAAAAGTCATCTGGAAGGTTCAGGGGATCGTTCGTCACTGACCCCGTCCGTGGCATTGACTTAGGTCAGCAGCGGAACATCGACCGAAACATTGGCATCGCTATCCATCGATTCTGGAGGCGCTACTATCCCCAGAGAAATCGACTGCCAAATGGCCTCGACTGCAGGAAACACAGAGGCCTTCGACGTCGAGGCCTTCACCTCCTCTTAATGTATCAGCCATCGAACCTCCACAGGGCCTGTGGAAGGACTGATAACACCTCCACTGCCACCACGTGTAGCTGCTCTGCCTGCATCAGCTATCACGGAGGAATTGAGCGGATTTATCCGCCAAGCAGTGCTACAAGCATTACAGGAGCATCTACCATCATCGGTGCCCGCGCTGATATCGGCGCCGATGCAAAGACCTCTGCCGACACCTTTACCGATGCCAGTACCCGGACCAAGGCTAGAACCAGCCCTGATGGTACCAATGCCATTGCCTGGGGCTCCAGGCCAACCAGAATTGGCTTTATTCCAACTATTGATGGATAGGTTAGAACCATCGTCGGTGCTCTTCCACCAAAATCCATCCCAACTAAACCAACTGAGGAAGATCCTGGACAGAGGCCTTTTGATGATCCTCAGCCAGGGCCGTCAAGACTTTTTCGACCACCGAGGTCTTCTCCCACTTCCCCTTCCAGAGAAGAGCCATATGACTCATGGGAAGACAAGCGTTCTGATATCTCCTCTGAAAGCTTCATGTCTGACCCTTCTCCTCCGGAAGCCAGGAAGAAATCTCCACCAGAGGACTTGTCCTTTTCTAATTTTATAAAGGACATGGCAGACACCATACCATTCAACTTAGTGTCTGAGGAAGACACGAGACAGCAGACTTTAGAAGTCTTACAGTTCGTGGATCCTCCAAAAGAGGTCCTGGCCATCCCCGTCCACGAGCTACTTTTGGAATTGCAGCATAGACTCTGGGAACATCCATGCTTGGTTCCACCTATTAATAAGAGAGTGGATACCACCTATCTTGTCAAATGTTCCTGGCTACCAAAAATCACAACTGCCACATCAATCAGTTGTAGTTGAGTCGGCACAAAAGAAGTCAAAAAGGACAAGACCTCATTCCTCCACTCCTCCTGGAAAGGACCATAGATTCCTGGTCTCCTTAGGCAGAAAAGTTTACCAAGGAGCTATGCTTAATTCAAGGATTGCATCCTATCAACTATGACACAATACCAAAGAAATTTTTGTAAGCAGATGTAGGAACTGTCCAACTCCCTACCTCAGCAATACCAGGAGGCAGCTCAGGCCATAATATACAAAGGGCTTGAAGCTGGAAAGCACGAAGTCCAGGCCGCCTACAACAACTTTGAATCAGCTTCAAGGGTAGCAGCCTCAGGAATAAGTGCACGTCGCTGGACATGGTTAAGCCTCTGACCTTAGGCCTGAGGTACAGGAAAAACTGGTGGATTTACCCTGCATAGGTGACAACCTCTTTGGGTTGAAAGTACAAGATGCTGTAGCCCAACTGTCGTCAGTTCCACAAGACTCTGCTTCATCATCGTCTCGCTGCCCTCCAAGAAAAAAAAATCTCTGAAACCTTTCTACAGGCAGAGACGTTATTATCCACCAGCAAAGATCTCAACCCAGACAGCCTAGAGCTGCTAGGCCTCAATCTCCACTGCAGACTGGACTGGCTGCAGGTTTTTGAGGCCATCACCAGAGACCAAAGTCATCTCCACAACCCAAAACCCAACCTGCCAGTAGGAGCCCGAGTTTTCGCCTCCTACAACCATTGGTTACAGATAACAGACCAATGGGTACTCTCAGTAATATCTCGAGGTTACCAACTCAATTTTCTCTCAATTCCAAGAGACTCTCCTCCAAAGCCTTTCGTTTCACGAAACTCACATAATTCATCTACAAACAGAATTATCCACTCTTCTGAGAGCCAGAGCTGTAGAATCGGTGCCCCGGACTCAGCAGGGCAGAGGATTCTACTCCCGTTATTTCCTCATTCCAAAGAAAACCGGAGGCCTACGTCCCATCCTAGACCTCAGAAATCTCAACAAATTTCTAAAGAAAGAAAAGTTCAGGATGGTTTCTCTAGGCACCATGCTTCCACTTCTTCAAACAGGAGATTGGCTTTGTTCTCTGGATCTACAAGACGTTTACGCTCACATCCCAATATTCCCTCCTCATCGCAAATATCTGTGCTTCATGGTGGGTCATAAACATTTCCACCATCTGGAACAACCTGCCAACTGATCTAAGACTGGAACCCTGCCTGATTACTTTCAGAAAAAAACTCAAGACTTGGCTTTTCATCCAAGCCTTCCCTTAAGCCTAACATTGTAACAGTTCTTTCATTTAGCCCAATAGACTAAATGACCGACCCAGCCACGGTATATCCATATGTTCTCATTCTCCAGTTGATTCTGTCCTTTATTTCCTGGCTACTCTAGCCCCCAAGTTCTATCTCCCTGTTATTTGTATCTGCGCTTCGGCCTTCCTGTTATATGGTTATGTTTCAGTTAACCCCTAGTTTTATGTAAACCGGCCTGATATGATAGAAAACTGTTAAATAAATAAATTTCCAGTACAGCCCATTTTGGACTTGCCTCAGCAACCAGAGTGTTCACGAAATGCCTGGCAGTAGTAGCAGCACGCTTACACAAGGAAAGTGTACACGTTTTCCCTTATCTAGACGACTGGCTCATCAGAAGTCAGTCTCAACAAGGCTCTCTGGCTTCTCTCAACCGAACAATTACTCTACTTCACTCGATGGGATTTCTCATCAATTATCAAAAGTTCCACCTTATTTCATCTCACCTGCTTTCAATTCATAGGAGCAGAAATGAACACCATCCTCTCAAAAGCCTTTCTACCCGAAGATTGGGCAGACACCCTTTCCCTATTGGCAGACTTGCTACACTCGAAGAAACAAGCAACAGCTCATCAGTTTCTAACTTTACTAGGCCACATGGCCTCCACAGTTCATGTCACTCCTATGGCAAGATTAGCCATGAGAATAACCCAATGGACATTAAGATCACAATGGCTCCAAGCCATTCAACCACTGTCCTCTCCAATTCATGTCACCCACCAACTACGTTCATCTCTACTTTGGTGGGCAAACAAGGACAACTTGCACAAGGGCCTACCCTTCTAACATCCAGTCCCAAAGATAACTTTAACTACAGATGCATCCACCTTGGGTTGGGGAGCTCAGATAGACAATCTCCAAACCCAGGGTACTTGGACAAAACTCGAAGCAACATTTCAAATCAATTTCCTGGAACTTCGAGCTATACATTATGCTTTGCATGCGTTCAGACTGCCTTTCACACAAGATTGTTCTGATTCAAACGGACAATACAGTAGCCATGTGGTACCTGATCAAGCAAGGAGGTATGGGCTCATGTATCCTTTGTCAAGAAGCCGCTCAGATTTGGGACACATTCCATGACACATTCCATGTTTCTCCGAGCCACTTATCTAGTGGGCATCCACAACGTAGTTGCAGATTGCCTCAGTCGTCAGTTCCAACCACATGAGTGGTCCCTGGATCCCTTAGTAGCGACCAGGATATTCCAACGTTGGGGACAACCAACAATAGACCTCTTTGCATCACACCTGAATCACAAAGTGGACAGATTCTGCACTCTGCACAAACAGAAACACCAGCCAGCCAAGGACGCTTTTGCTCACCCTTGGAACTCAGGCCTTCTATATGCGTATCCTCCGATACCGCTAATAACCAAAACTCTAGTGAAAGCTACAACAGGACAAAGGGACCATGACCGTTTTGGTCAAATTATTTGTGAAAGACGGTATAGGAATCTTTTAAAATAAATAAATAAATAAAATGATACTCATAGCCTCGTATTGGCCTTGACAAGTATGGTTTCCCATACTTCTAGACCTCTTGATCAGGGAATCAATTCGCCTGGGTATAGCTCCCACTCTCATAACTCCGGATCAGGGCAGGTTGCGTCATCCCAACCTTCAATCCCAATCCCTGACAGCATGGATGTTGAAAGCTTGATTTACAATCACTCAATCTTTCAACCAATGTCTCTCAAGTGCTTATAGCTTCACGTAAACCTTCCACACGAAAGAACTATTCTTCCAAATGGAAAAGGTTTGCCTTGTGGTGCACGCAAAAGAACATTGACCCTTTTTCCTGCCCCACAAATTCTCTATTAGACTATTTTATGCCACCTTTCAGACTCTGGTCTCCAAACCTCATCGGTAAGAGTACACTTAAGTGCAATCTCAGCTTATCATAACAAGATGGGAGATGCACCAATATCCATTCAACCTCTTGTCAATAGGTTTATGAGAGGTTTAACTCACCTTAAACCACCAATTTGGCCACCTGTCACAGAATGGGACCTGAATCTGGTCTTAGCAAGGCTCATGTATTCTCCTTTTGAACCCATGACTTCCTGTGCTCTTAAATTTCTCACATGGAAGACTATCTTCCTCATAGCCATCACATCGGCTAGAAGGGTTAGTGAGTTGCAAGTACTTGTCACGTACTCACCCTATACAAAATTCCTACATGACAGAGTGGTTCTCCGGACACATCCAAAATTCCTCCCCAAGGTAGTTACAGAATTCCACTTGAACCAATCCATAGTTTTGCCCACATTCTTCCCAAGATCCCACTCACCAAGGTGAAAGGGCCTTACATACCTTGGACTGTAAACGTGCGCTAGCATATTACTTAGACCGTACTGCAGTCCATAGGAAATCCACTCAACTCCTTGTATCTTTTGATCCAAACAAACCGGGTAAAGCAGTGGGCAAACACACTCTCTCCAGCTGGCTAGCAGATTGCATACAGTTCTGCTATGAAAAAGCAGGCCTTCCTTTCCAAGAGCGAGTAAAGGCACATTCAGTAAGAGCAATGTCAACCTCAGTAGCACACTATCGTTCAGTGCCAGTTTTTGACATATGTAAAGCAGCAACATGGAGTTCTCTTCACACCTTTGCAGCTCATTACTGTTTGGACAAAAAGACGACAAGATTCAGCCTATGGATAATCTGTCTTAAAGAACTTGTTTCCAGTATGAACTTAACTCCTTCTACATCCAACCTGCTGTGATCTTCAGCTGTCTCATTTTCACCAACAATACTTCAGTGTTGCTTTACTACAAAATGACTCAGCCTGTAGCTTGCTAATCACCCATATGTGAGGACTATCATCCTGCTTGTCCTAGGATAAAACAAAATTGCTTACCTTGTAATAGGTGTTATCCCAGGACAGCAGGATGTAGTCCTCACAGAACCCACCCGCCACCCCGCGGAGTTGGGTCCGATACATTTTATTTTATTTTTTGCTAAAGCTTATTGCTACATACGAGACTGAAGGGAGACCCCTGTGGCAGAGAATATCATGGCATGCTGGGCATGCTCAGTGGGCTCAGAGTGCCAGTCAAAAGTTTCTAGAAACTTTGACAAAGTTTTCCGCATTAGGGCTCCATCAATGACATCACCCATATGTGAGGACTACATCCTGCTGTCCTGGGATAACACCTATTACAAGGTAAGCAATTTTGCTTTCAGGTACTGTATGTATAGATCCTTTCTCCCAATCCAGGGTACTCTCACTCAGTCCTCATTCTTTCCTTTCCACCTAGCTCTCTTGTCTCGTCCTTGCACCCCTTCCCGGGTTCTCGCCTCCCTCTCTCATCCCCTGTACTCTTATCCCCCCTTTGGGTTGTACTTAATTTACATGTCTAGACTGCCTTCCTTGTAACTGAATGTAATATAACATTCCAAGTTTGATCTTACTTCTCCTTGATCTACAGAAAGCTCTCCCTACATTCTCTTCCCTCCAGCCCCCAGAAAGCACTCTCCACATCCCCACCACCCCTAAAAGGCACTTCCCACATCTGCTCCCTACCCTCGCCCCTCACACCGTGCCCTCAATGCTTGAAACTCGGGGAAATCACTCCGCACAATCCCCTGACCTCAGAAAATGCTCTCTCCCTCTGACCCCCATAATGTTCTCTGCATGTTCCCTCCCCCATTTCCTCCTTGCATTCTTTCTCCCATCAGCAATGATTGCAGCACTTTACACAGTGTCAGCTTCGTGTGCTGCATGGGGCCATTCTTGCGGTATGAGCCGCATGGATGTCCATGGATCTCAACTCATACTGCCAGACTGGCCCTGCATGACATAGGAGGCTGACACTGATAAGGGGAATGGGATGGACTGGACTCCATACTGCATCTTCTGGCTGTGTACTGGGGGGGAGAAGGAGGAGAGGATATGCTGGGTAACGTTGTTTCTTCTGCTGGCCAGAGGAGGCTGCTCCAACTTTATCGGCTTATTCAGCCGTGTGCTGCTACTGCCCTGTCATGTTGGCCCCAATTCTGGCGACAGCCAGGGCACCAGCCCAGCTGGCCCAGATTGGTAGGAAAATGTGGATTTAGACCCTGGTTTTCCAGCATACTATTCTAACCACTGGGCCAAAAACACCCTCCCCATCACCCCTTTTTCTCTTTCAACATCAAACCTAGTGGTGTTCTAGGAAAACACTTGTCATTGGATTGCATATTCCATCTCTTATTGTTATTCCCATTGATCTTAGACAATGCTAGCTCATGCCATTCAAGCAATGATGATGACAGTTGTCAGGTTAAGCTCAATTTTGTTAGAAGAAATTTCCAAAGCTGCAACATGGGATTTTGGCCATATAGTCTCCAAGAATTACTGTCTTGATACTTCTTGTTAGGATTGGTAACTTGATCCATCAGTGCTACAAGATAAAGCTCAGCTCCTGCTTTACTAGGACCCATTTCTGGTGGAATTTCACTTCATTGAAAACCCAAAAAAGGGGTAAATGACAAAACAGATTTCTGTAACAAAAATATGGCATGTTGTCTCATGATAGTATTTAATCCCCTTTAATATGAAAGCAACCCTTTTATCTAGCTAATGCCATATGTGCCGGTTCATTAAAGCTGCCTGTCATCAGAGAAAGTGAAATTACTTACCTGTACTGTTCTGACAGCAGCTTAGTGGAGTGTCACAGCCCACTCTATGCCCTCTGAGAGGAATTTTAAACTGAATAGAGGTTGGTCTAGTGTCACACAGTTCCCTTGTCACGCATACTCGGAAGCCTTTTCTGGAATGTTCTTTAAATGTTCCTCTGACATGTGACCCCCATTGAACTGTTGCCATCAGAAAATGAACATTACAAATAATTTCACAATATGTGCTAGCTCCCTGGGTCTGGCAAAGGGAACAATTTTTGAAGAATATCTTTTAAAAATAGTTTCAACCCCTAACTACTCCAGAGTATGCCAGAAAAATTGTACCATGGGGTTTTTAAGAGAGCAAATTATAGTTATGCCATTAGTCTTTCTGTTCTGGACTTTAAGGGTAGAAGAACATGATGCAAAGTTCATCTTCTGTGCACATGTTTTTCTCTAGTTGAGAACAAAGCTTTCTTCGCAAGAGATCCAGCAGTTTGCAATGTTGCTTCACGAATATCGCAATGGAGCCTCTGTCCATGAATTCTGCATCAATCTTCGGCAGCTGTATGGTGATGGAAGGAAATTTCTCTTACTAGGTGAGCACTCAAGTTCCAGTGTCATGCAACTCCTCCTTGGAATGCTTACAGAGTATATTTTGTGAGCACTAAACCTGTTTGTAGAAATGTTTTGAGAACATTTTTCAAATGTTTTCATCCACCTTTTTTCCATCTGTAAATTGGATCTGTACAACTCGTGATAGAAGCTTGAAACTTGGTTCACACAAGTCAAGGGGGGTTTGTAAGGATACAGTGTCACTATAGTCACTTGCCAGTGTTTATAGCAGTGTTTATAATGGTATGGGCATCACTATTTGTGATAATGCCATCCCATACATCTTGCAAAGCTGAACTGAAGGAAATTAACTAAGGCACTCTAGTCAGGGCAGTAAGAACTATCCAGCATTTTGGCCTTTGGTTACCTGGGTGACTGCATCTCAACAAATGTTCAATACTGTATCAAATTGGAAATTGTCCAAAGGGACCAATATACAAATAAATCTTTTATTATAAATTTCAGCACATTTTTTTTTTAGAAAGGTTTTACAAAAATTATTAATCAAATTAGTAACACATAAACCCTGACATGGTGCCCTTAATCCATTCTTATTAATACTTATATACATATAGTGCAGATAAAACCTACTACAATCATACATTCATACATATCTCAATATACACCACACACAGCATAATATTTAAAAAGCATGTGGTGTATATTGAGGTATGTGTGATTGTAGTAGGTTTTGTCTGTACTGTATGTATATGTGTATTAATAGCTTAAGGGCACCTTGTCAGGGTTTATATATTACTAATTTGATAAATTTTGTAAAACCTTTCCAAAAAATGTTTGTTTGAAATGTATAAGCTTTCTTTATTTGTACATTGGTCTCCTTGGACAAGTTCTAATTTGATATCAAATAGGGGACTGTGTTAGTACCTTCTTGATTTTTTTTTTTTTTTTTTTTTGCAATACTGTATCTACTAATTTTAAATTACTTTTATTAGAGTGTGTTAGTCATGATAAATGTCTAAACATCAGGAAATTTAGAATTATGGACATTCCAGCTATTTGTCATTTCTTTGCCTGTTGCATCACTTATGTAACATTTACAAAATAGTTTCCCTGTATGTACCCTGATCAGTCCAGACTGCTGGGTTTCGCCTCCCTTCCAGCAGATGGGGACAGAGAAAGTTTGACAAGCACCGCCTCTTAACCTGGTGTGCCACCTGCTGCTCCTCGGTATTTCTCTGTCTCCAGTAGATGGAACTGGTGCAAAACCTGTGGTTCTGATCCCACGCTAAACATTAAAAAAAATAAAATAAAAAAAAACAGGAATTCCAGTTTTTGGCCTCCCTCCCTGGTTGTAAGTGGTTGATGAGCAGGGGTTGGGAACCTCAAACTTTGCTCCTGAGTCTGCCGGTGGGGTGACAGCTGGTGGTCCAGCTCCTTCCCTCCTTAAGCACCAGTCTCCTGTAGCCTCTGCCAGCTCTTCAGGGAAGTATCCCTCCATATGTTCCCTTTCTGCTCCTTTTTCTCTAGGGTGTATGTTGTGTGCTACCATTAAAGTTTAAAAAGAAAAAGGTAGCCACGGCTTGCAAGAGAAACGGACAGCAGTGTTAATTAAGGCTGTGCAGCGGTGCCTGGTCGCTAACTTTGGAGCCCGGGGGACTTTTGGGAGCGAGGTGGGGGCTTTCATTCCTCCCGATTTTTCTTCCTTCCCCCTCCCACAGCTGCCGATGTCTGTTAGGGATGCAAATTGGTTTCGGTTTCGTGGACCATCAGGAAATTATTTTTCCCGCGGTCAGATCGTTTTGGGTTTTTTTTCGGCTGCGCCCGAGCCTATAAACAAAAACCCACACCGATCCTTTAAATCTAGTGGTCCAGCAGGGGTCCCGGGAGCGATCTCCCGCTCTCGGGCCGTCGGCTGCCACTAATCAAAATGGTGTCGATGGCCCTTTGCCCTTACCATGTGACAGGGGCTATCGGTGCCATTGGCCAGCCCCTGTCACATGGTAGGAGCAATGGATGGCCCACGCCATTTTTAAAGAATCTCAAACCCTTCAATTAACTGAGTGAAGATTAACTGTGGTTAAAGAGGATTGGTAAGTATAGCTTTCAGAAATTTTTGGACTTATAAATGTTTGGTGAAAGGTGAAATTGAGGGATATATTCTTTAGAGTTTGTGTGTGAGGTAATAAGCAAGCCAGCGATAGTTAATTCTAGTATCTGTCTTTCCCACCCACTCAACCCTTTATTTTTAGGTAAGAGACACTTTCTCATTAAAAATCAATCAGGGTCTTATCTAAATCATACTACTGTACCAGCCCTTATTGAAAGTTTAAACATCCCCTTGTAGGACACTAGCTGTTTAAATTTACAGGTGAATTTACTAATTAAAGTACTCTCATTCCAACTCCCTTAGTATCCTAAACTTAACTAGGAACTCAAAACTAAGAAGAAGGCAGCAGTCCAGCAGCAAGAAGGGGGGCTTTCCAGTCTCTTGCATTGAGTGACACATGTATGATTTTTTACCCGCCGGTGAGAGATTGTATGTGTGCACTCGGTGCAAAGAGCTCCTGGCTCTCAGAGAAAGAGTCTGATCTCTGGAGGCTAGAGTAGCAGACTTGGAGTTGCTGAGGCAGACAGAGAGATACATAGATGAGACCTTCAGGGACATAGTAGCCAAGTCCCAAATCCAGTCTGGCAGCCCCAGTGCTGCCTTGGATCAGAAAGGGCTCCCAGTAGAACATCACCCTGATGTAGCAGGAAGTGATCCTGTAGCAAGGACCTGCTCTCCAGGCGATGTATTGTCCTCTCGCACTAAGGACAAATCTCCCAGGGCTACTGCCCAGGAGGGAAGGGTTAGGCCGGCCATCATAGTTGGTGATTCAGTTATTAGAAATGTAGATAGCAGGATGGCTGGTGGATGTGAGGACCGCCTGGTAACTTGCCTACCTGGTGCGAAAGTGGCAGACCTCACGCGTCACCTAGATAGGATTATAGACAGTGCTGGGGAGGAGCCAGCTGTCGTGGTACATGTGGGCACCAACGACATAGGAAAATGTGGGAGAGAGGTTCTGGAAGCCAAATTTAGGATTTTAGGTAGGAAGCTGAAATCCAGAACCTCCAAGGTGGCATTCTCTGAAATGCTTCCTGTTCCACGTGCAGGTCCCCAGAGGCAGGCAGAGCTCCAGAGTTCTGGGAGAGTAGCATGGACCTATAGAGGCGGATGAGAGGGAGAATGAATACAAGGTTTCTAGGCTCATGAACGGGAGAGAATGATACAAAAGACACACATTGATGGGACTCCAGTTTTAAATGTATCAAATGTCACATACTCCAGCAGAAGAGGTGCTTTTAGTCAAAGGTCTTTCCTTTGTCCCTTTTAATGAATATAACGCTGTCCAGATACGTATTGATTTGTTTTAAATTTACTCATAAACACTGGGTACAGCTTTTCTTTTGCAAAAACAAAAAAAAAAAAACCCCAAACTGCAAGAAATGTAGAAGTTTCTCTGATCAAGAGAAATTCTAAATGGATACCCCCAGGGCCTATAAATCTATTGACCTATATATTTCAGACCCTTGTTCTCAAGGAATTGGAGCAGAAGAAAAATAGGTTGTTTTTTTTCAATCTGAGTAAGGAAGAAAGAACAGCAATATGCTCACTCAAGGAGAAGGAAAATATTGTCATTAATTCTGCAGACAAGGGGTGTCGTATTTCAGTAGAGCAGATTATATGAAAGAGATTGATAGAATGAAGTCTCTCATAATTGCCTATCTTCCTCTTAGGAAGTTAGCATTCAAAGGGCCATCAATGATGGAGTCAAGACTGGTGAATTTGGAGGGCTTTCTTACTAGTAAGGAGATCAGTTTTTTTAAAGGTTGAGCTTCCCGTCACTCTGGCCATATATATTCTCCCTAAAATCCATAACTTACTGCAGAATCTACTGGGCTGCCCTATAGTTGCAGTAATTGGCTCCATTTTAGAGCCATTGTCAAAGTTCATGGACATGTTTCTTAGACACTCTAAGAATATTTCTTCTGAGGTGCAGGATCCATCACACATTTATAAATATTTTTAGGTCAATATTCAAAGCAAATTCAGTGCTATTTAGGTGACTAACTGCCATGGAATGAGCCCATGTTCAGCGGCCACCACTTAGCATATAAGTCCCTTATCTGGCTAAAAAGTTAGATGCATAAGTTGTGGTCAGGCAGTGGGTGGATCAGGGCAGAGCAAGCTAGCCATATGGCTTATGCCGCTAAGTACTGATATTCGGACTTAGCCACATAAGTTGTAATGCTAAGCTAGACATGTTATAGAGCAGGTCTAACTTTAGCCGGTTAAACGTATCCGGCTAAGCGCTTAGTTATACGTGTATTTTCAGTGGCATAGCCGTGCTGATGAATATATCTCGTAACTTAGCTGGATAAGTTCTAACCGGCTAAATTACTTAACTGGCCAGTTTTGAATATTGACCTCTTTGATATCTAATGCATGTAATATTGATATCATGTTGGTAACCTTGACATTGAGTCCTTTTACACAAATATCCCTCAAATGGAAGCTGTTAACATTATTAAGGGGACATTAAACAAAAGAATAAATTTAGAGTTCCTACAGAATTTGTTTAACTTGCAGAAATAGCAGTGACAAAGAATTACTTTAAATTTCAGGACTATTTTTATCAGTTCAAGGGTATGGCCATGGGAGATGCCGTTGTCTCAGAAATTGCTAAGCTCTATATGACTGATTTTGAATGGCAGTTTTTGTATGACTACCCCTTAAAACATTATGTTCACTTATGGAAAAGGTACATAAAATCAAAATATTAGCTATGTAAAGGTGATTCAAAGCAATTACAGGTGTTGTATGAATGGCTCAACAAATGAGACCACAATTTGAAATTTTGAATATATTCCACATATTAAGAAAGGTGGAAGGAAGGCAAAACAATTACCAGCATGGTTAAAAAGTGAGGTGAAAGAGGCTTTTTTAGTCAAAAGATCTTCATTCAAAAATTGGAAGAAGGATCCAGCAGACGAAAACAGGATAAAACATAAGCATTGGCAAGCTAAATGTAAGACATTGATAAGACAGGCTAAGAGAAAATTTGAAAAGAAGTTGGCCGTAGAGGCAAATACTCACAGTAAAAACTTTTTAAAATATATCCAAACCGGAAAGCCTGTGAGGGAGTCAGTTGGACCATTGCAAATACATGTTGATGGCCCTATTAGGTATTCGTGCGTGATTCAGAAAGGAAAAATGTGCAGTCAAGCCGCACATTTTACTTTCAGAAAAGTTTATCAAAGGTAGGCGCTAATTTCTTCCAGCACCGGGAAAGTGCACAGAAAAGCAGTAAAAAACTGCTTTTCTGTGCACCCTCCGACTTAATATCATGGCGATATTAAGTCTGAGGTCCCGAAGAGTAAAAAAAAAAGTTTTAAAAGAAAAAAGAAATTGGAAGTCGGCCGGCAGCTGTCGGGTTGAAAACCGGACGCTCAATTTTGCCAGCGTCCGGTTTCCGAGCCCGTGGCTGTCAGCGGGCTCGAGAACCAACGCTGGCAAAATTGAGCGTCGGCCGTCAAACCCGCTGACAGCCACCGCTTCTGTCCAAAAAGAGGCGCTAGGGACGGGCTAGTGTCCCACGGACCCTCCCTCGTCCCCTTCCCCCCCCCCCCCCCCGCTCGAGGGCGACTATCCCTGCGTCCTCCGCTTATTTCAGCAAGAGGAGCTGGAACCTCTCATTCCCTTTGTTCTCCAGGAATTGGGAATTGATGCTCCGCCGGATGATTCTGTGACAGTGGCGATACCACCAAACGCGGACCTGGTCCTGGCGGGACTTAGGGCACTACCGCATACATTTCCATTCCATCCTATGCATAGACTGCTTCTACGGGAATGGGAAGCCCCTGAGATGGGTCTCTGGGTCAGGAGGGCTATGGATAAGCTCTACCCGCTTCCCAAGGATTGCCTGGACATGCTGAAGATTCCAAAGGTTGACTCTTCGGTTACCGCGGTAACTAAGCATACCACCATCCCAGTGGTGGGTGCCACAGCGTTGCGGGATGTTCAGGATCACAAACTCGAATTTTACTTGAAGCGGATCTTTGAGGTCCTAGCTCTGGGGGTCCAGGCGACAATCTGCAGCAGTCTCATGCAGCGGGCAAGCCTTAGGTGGATGCAACAATTACTCAGCACCTAGGACCTCCTGTCTGCAGAGGCAGAGCAGGCGGAACGCTTGGAGGGCGCCATTGCATATGGTGTGGATGCCCTATATGACTTGCTTCGCATCCAGGCTAAGGCTATGGTTTCCGCAGTTTCGGCCAGATGCCGCCTCTGGCTGTGCAACTGGTCCACGGACTCTTCGTCGAAGGCTCAGATGGGCACTCTTCCTTTTAAAGGCAAGTTGCTTTTTGGTGAGGACTTGGAACAGCTTATTAAATCCTTGGGTGAGAACAAAGTCCATAAGCTGCTGGAGGACCGCCCTAAACAGTCTAAATCTTTCTTTCTGACTTGTACCCGCTTCAGGAGGCAACGGTACGGCAATAGGGCATGAGGTTCATATCACAGAGGCGGCGCTTCCAGGTCCCAGTCGTGGTCTCCTTCCTTTTGGGGCCGTTGCGGCTTCCGAGATGGCAGCCAACAACACCCGGCCACCAAGTCCACTCGCCAATGAGATCCGGCTGGTCCATTCCTCTGTACGAAACTTAAGTGGGCGTCTTTCTCTGTTTCGCGAGGAGTGGGCCAAAATCACCTCCGATCAATGGGTTCTCGAGGTGATAGAACACTGTTACGTGTTAGTTTGCCCAGGACCTACCGGATCTTTATCTCGTTTCCCCTTGCGGCCCATTAGAGGCCTGCGGTCTGCAAACCCTGGACAGGCTCCAGGAACTGGGGGCGATTACTCCGGTGCCATTGCAAGAACAAGGCGCTGGCCAGTATTCCATTTACTTCGTCGTTCCCAAGAAGGACAATACCTTCCGTCCAATCCTGGATCTCAAGCGGGTCAACCGGGCCCTCAGGGTCCCTCATTTCAGAATGGAGACCCTGAGGGCGGTGATAACAGCGGTCCGCCCCAGCGAATTTCCAGCCTCCCTCGACCTGACTGAGGCTGACCTCCACATACCAATTTAACGAGAGCATCAAAAATTTCTTCGATTTCATATCTTGGGCCAGCACTTTCAGTTCAGGGCCCTTCCCTTCAGCCTTGCCACCGCTCCCAGCACCTTTGCCAAGATCATGGTAGTTGTGGCGGCTGCACTCCGCCAGGACAGAATCTTAGTCCATCCTTACATGGACGACTGGCTTGTGAGGGTCAAGTCCTCCGCCCTGGGCGCTCGCGCAGTCGACAGGGTACTAGCTCTCCTCACTTCGCTCATATGGATAATCAACTTCTCCAAAAGCAATCTCCAGCCCTCTCAGGTTCTGGAATTACTGGGAGCTCGCTTCGACACTCAGGTCGGGAAAGTTTTTCTCCCAGACTCGCGGGCACTCAAGCAGATTGATCAAGTGAACAGCTTTGTTTCCCTGCCACTTCCCACGGCTTGGGATTATCTGCAGGTTCTGGGGACCATGGCTTCCACTATCGACCTGGTCCCCTGGGCATTTGCGCATATGCGTTCATTACAGAAAGCGTTGTTATCCCGCTGGCAACCGGTGTCTGAGCAGTTCAGGAGTCCCTGCCTCTTTTTTCGACTCTACCATTGCCGACATAAAATGGTAGCTCTCGCCGGCGCATCTCCTCAAGGGGATGCCTCTTCTGACTCCCTTGTGGGTCATAGTCACGACGGACGCCAGCCTCTCCGAGTTGGGGGTGGTCTGCCAATCACAAACGATTCAGGGTTACTGGTCCCCACTCCAGTCCCATTGGCACATCAATCGCCTGGAGGCCTGGGCGGTGCGCCTGGCTCTCAAGTTTTTTCTCCCCCTGATCTGCCACAAGGCGGTTTGAGTTCTGTCGGACAATTCCACCATGGTGGCTTACATCAATCGACAGGGGGATACTCTAAGTCGTCTGGCGCTGGAAGCCAGCAAGCTTGTTTACTGGGCGGAGAGGCACTTGGATCATCTAGCTGCCTCCCACATATTGGGCAAGGAGAATGTTCAAGCCAACTTCCTCAGCCATCAACGTCTCGATCCCGGCAAGTGGGAGTTGTCCAGCGCGGTGATGGAACTGATTGTTCGCAGGTGGGGTCCCCCTCACCTGGATCTCATGGCAACGTTGGACAACGCCAAGGCTCCCCGGTTCTTCAGCAGTTGGAGGGAGCATTGCTCGGAGGGAGTGGATGCGTTGGCTCTTCCTTGGCCTCCCGACGTCCTCCTCTACATGTTTCCGCCATGGCCGTTAGTAGGGAAGATTCTCCAGAGAATAGAGCTGCATCGCAGTCCGGTAATTCTCGTGGCCCCGCAGGCCGTGGTTCGCAGATCTGGTAAATCTGGCGACGGACGGTCCTCTTTGCCTCTGCCACCTACCCCGTCTTCTTCGGCAGGGTCCCATATTTTTTGACCAGGCGGATCGCTTTTGTCTAGGGGCATGGCGTTTGAACGGCGACATTTGAGGTGAAAAGGTTACAAGGAAGAGATTATTTCCACTCTGCGTAGGGCTCGTAAGCAGTCTACGTCTCTGACCTATGTCTGTATCTGGAAGGTTTTTGAGAGCGCCTGCGAAGAGTGGGGTGTTTCGGTGCGTTCGCCTTCGGTCGCTGTAGTTCTCATCTTCCTGCAACGGGGGCTATCCAAGGGTCTTTCTATCAGCTCGTTGCGGGTACAAGTTTCAGCTCTCAGTTCCCTCCTGGGCACCATCGAGGGTCGGGCGGTGGCCTCTCATCCGGATGTTGTCAGATTCCTCAGGGGTGCTAAACACCTGAAACCGCCCATCCTGCCCACTTGTCCCTCGTGGAGTCTAAATTTGGTGCTTCGGGCTCTTTGCTCGGCCCCTTTCGAGCCTCTCCATCGGGCTACTCTCAAGGACTTGATGCTCAAGACTGTCTTCTTGGTTGCCATTTGCTCCACCCAGGAGGGTTTCTGAGCTTCAAGCTCAGAATTGCAGAGAGCCTTTCCTGCGGTTTTCGGATTCAGGCGTCTCTCTCAAAACAGTTCCTTCTTTCTTGCCGAAGGTTGTTTCCTCCTTTCATGTAAATCAGTCGGTGGAGCTCCCCGCGTTTTCTTCTGAGGATATCGCGGGGTCCGGGGGCGGTGAACTTTGCTGTCTGGATGTTAAACTAGTCTTGCAGCGTTACCTTGCTGTTACCAATGATGTCTGGGTCTCGGATCATCTTTGTCCTGTGGAGTGGTCCAAATAGGGGCAAACAAGCTTCTAAGACTACGATCGCTCGGTGGTTGAAGGAGGCGATTTCTTCGGCCTACATCTGCAAGGGCCGGGTGGTCCCGGAAGGTTTGAAAGCTTATTCCTTGCATTCTCAAGCTACTTCTTGGGCGGAGAGTCAGTCTGTTTCTCCACAGGAAATATGCAGGGCAGCTACATGGAAGTCCCTGCATACCTTTGCTCATCATTGCTGCTTTGATGTTCAGGCGCCAGTCTTTGGTTCCTTTGGTCGGCAGGTGCTTCGAGCGGGACTGTCTAGTTCCCACCCTTTGTAGGGAAGCTTTGGTACATCCTATGGTCTGGACTGATCCGGGTAGGTACAGGGAAAGGAAAATTAGTTCTTACCTGATAATTTTCGTTCCTGTAGTACCACGGATCAGTCCAGACGCCCTCCCGTATTCTGTCTGCTCGAATTTCTTTCCTGTTTTCTCCTTATAGGAGTAATTTGTGTGTCTGCATGGCTCTCATGGAATTTCATTACAGGCACCGGAAGCATCTTTTACGATGATCTGGGGTAGTCATGCAAGAGCATTTTAGTTACACAGTTCATTCACTTATTCTATTGTCTGATTGTTTACACTAAATTATTAGTTATTCTGTTACTTGCTTGACCTTATGCCTTTTTCTGCTTTGACACTGGTTATACTGAAGGGCTGCAGGGTAGGCTCTGTCCTGATATAGGATACCCTTTCAGTTTGGGTCTGTCTCCATCTGCTGGACAGGAGGCTCAACCCATGCCCGGACTGATCCGTGGTACTACAGGAACGAAAATTATCAGGTAAGAACTAATTTTCCTTTACCTTCCCTCTCCCCCCTTTAGGCTCTCTCTATCTTCCACCTTCACTGTCTATGTCTGTCACCCATCCTTCCCCTCCCTCCCCTTTACTACCTCTGGCCTTCACACATACCCTCTCATCTCCATCCCACCCCGATACCATTTCAAATTTTCACCCTACCCCCAATCACCACCATTGACTTAATTGAGCACACTCTCTCCCCATGGCTTTCTCACACCTCTCTACTGCTTTTCTCCACTTTTTAACCCAATCTACCCCCAAACCTGTCTTATGCCCCTTCTACTATCCCAACATTGTTCTCATACAACACCCAGCCCTCTCTCCTTCCCTTTGTCCCCCCACCCCTACATCTGGTACAAAGAGGTCACAGCCTGGATCTTGGGGAGGAAAAGATGCCATACAGTCCAGAATCCATTGCTGATTTCAGGGAGATGAGGGAAACCATATTCGCCCCTTCCCTTGCATCTTCCCCAAAGCATAAGCTGAGTTCAGGAAAGGTTTGGATACGTTCTTGGAGGAGAAGTCCATTAACGGCTATTAATCAATTTTACTTAGGGAATAGCCACTGCTATTAATTGCATCAGTGGCATGGGAACTTCTTAATGTTTGGGTAATTGCCAGGTTCTTGTGGCCTGGTTTGGCCTCTGTTGGAAACAGGATGCTGGGCTTGATGGACCCTTGGTCTGACCCAGCATGGCAATGTCTTATGTTATTTTGCCCTGCTTCCCCCCAACCTCAACTCTTGTAACATTCACCCCTTTTTATATCTCTGCCCTCAGAAGCATTCATGTCCTCTTACATCACTACTTCAAGCATTCACATCCCTTATCTCCTCCAACTTTCACTTCATGCTTTCTTCCCCCATGAATTCGTCAAAAATTAAATTAACTACATTCACCCCCTTCTCGCATAAACCCGTTTTAGCATTTACCCCCTTTCTCTTGTCACAAATTATTCTGGCCTGACTGGAGATCTGGGTACTCTCTCTTCCCTAATGCTGTCAGAGGAATCCCAAATCTTGGGAAGTAAAGTGAGCTGCTGGGCCTAGAACTGTGTACACTCCAGCCCTTCCCCTTCAGAAAGCAAACCAGAGAAGAGCCTTTTACTCCAGGCAGTAGTGGGCTGGGAAGTTGGACAAGATGGTGAGGACTGGAACAGGATGCTAACTGGCTCTTCTTTGCATCCTGCAGCTCCAGCCTCACCTCCTCTCCTCCCCTCTTGTCCGCCACCATTGCTGCTGATTGCAGACAAAAGGGGGACGAGTAGAGCAGGGAAGAGCAGAGAAAAACACTTACTGTTCGTACCCAGATCAATCTAGACAAGTGGGTTTATGCATCCCTACCAGCAGATGGAGGCAGAGAACAAAACTTTGAGGAACTGCTACATAACAGAGTGTCGCCTGCAGTCCCTCAGTATTTATCTGTCTCCAGCAGATGGTAGAGGTGCAAACCTGCAGTCTGGACTGGTTTGAAGAAAAAAGGATTAGATAAGAGGATTTGGCTCCCCAAGGTGTTAGGTTCCTTCATGAGCCATCCCTCAGATGGAGCAGTGTGTGCAGGGGGTTGGTAATCCCTATCCGGACTTAGCCCTTCTTGATGGGGGGGGTGGGGGGAAGGGGAGATAGCCAGGGGTCCTGGTTCCCTCTCTCCCTCGATGAACTTGTCTCCTCAGCTTCCTATCTCCAGAAGCAGGGGAGTAGTTCTTTCCCCTTTTTAGTTGTGGCCGGCCTTTTTTTTTTTTTTTTTTTTAACTAAATTAAAGAAAAAAGAGAGTGGCAGCAGCGGAGGCTCTGTGCAGGGTTAAGGAGCGGGTAAGTACTTGTTTTCCTGCCGAGAGGCAGGCCAAAGGGAGTGGCTGAATTTGCCTGCCTTCTCGGGCTGAGTGCTGAATTTCAGCACTGGGACAGGGAAGAGTGCAATCGTGGAGGCTCTGTTTATTTTTAGGCCTGACCGTATGTTGCAAGCCCGACCGCCTCAACATGCCAGCTCCAGCGCAGCAAACTTGGCTGCGGTTTGAGGCAAGCTTGCCTTGATGCAGTCTCATTTTGCTGCAAATGTGCCTCGGGGGGGCGGGACCCCCAGGAAATGATGTGGAGGTGCAAAGCGGCTCCAGGGGGATCAGAGGAGCTGGCAGCCATTTTGGCAGCATATGCGGAAGTGCAGGCTGCCATTTCTGATAGGATTCTCCCCCCACATTTTTTCCTGTAGGAAAGGACCCTGCTGGGGACGGGGAGGGGCTCGTGAAGAAGCTGATCAGGAATCTTCCTCCTCGGACCAGGAGGCCTTAATCCACATGGTTTGTTCTTCTCCTTCATAAGGCTTATTTAACTAGGAAGGAGCTAGGGACAAAGAGACCCTTGCTTAGGAAGTCCCGGACAGCCAAAAAGGCTTAAGGGCCCGTGGAGTCAGGAGGGATCCCAGTGTATGCTGGGGCTCAGGAGCACTCTGGAGGAGGACAATTCGTCTGATAGCTTGGATGATCTTGAATAGCTTCAACAGGGTCCAGTGGGACCAGACAAGGACCCCTTTGGTGCCCTGAAGATCTGGGGCAGGACACTGTCCGGAATCCATTGGATGCTTTGGGAGGCCCCATGCAGGATCTAGACGCTCAGAAAACTGATGCTGTTCTGGTCGCAGAAGGAGATGACCCGCGAGTGGTTCAGCTGTCCAGGAGGGAAGAACTGGGTCCATTGATTCCCCAGGTTCTGGAGGAGCTCGGGATCAAAGCTGCTCAGGAAGACTTGGACAAGGAAGGTGTGAGTCCACTCCTGGAGGGGTTGTGGGACCTTCTGTTATTTTCCCATTGCCGAAGCAGGTGAAGAAGTTGG
Organism: Rhinatrema bivittatum; assembly: GCF_901001135.1. Taxonomy (NCBI): domain Eukaryota; kingdom Metazoa; phylum Chordata; class Amphibia; order Gymnophiona; family Rhinatrematidae; genus Rhinatrema; species Rhinatrema bivittatum. The sequence goes on from NC_042616.1 coordinate 58,281,320, forward strand.
TGGATTGGAAATGGGAATCTCCTGATGCAGGCCTGAAGGTTGCTAGGGCTATGGGGAAGCTATATCCCTTGCCGGAACAGACCTTGGAATTGTGGAGAATTCCCAAGGTGGATGCAGCTGTGTCAGTTACTAAAAAGACGACCATCCCGGTAATGGAAGCAGTGGCTCTCAAAGATGTCCAGGATAGGAAGCTAGAGATCCTACTCAAGCGGCTCTTTGAAGTCTCAGCTTTGACCCTTCGGGCAGCTGTGTGTGGAAGTCTGATGCAGAGCCTGTTTGTCCTGGGTGCAGAAGGCACATAAGTATTCAGGAAAGGCATCTGAAGCAGCGCAGGCAGCCCGTTTAGAGGAGGGGATAGCCCATGTGGCCAATGCTATGTACGTGGTTTGTATATCTTCTGCGTCTGGTGGTAGACGGGCACATTCACTTGGCTCATCTCTCAGGTTTACTTCGACAGGGACCCATATTTTCAGCCCGGGAGGATCACTTCTGTCTAGCGGCTTGGCTTTTGAGAGGTGGGGGCTCAGTTTGAAGGGATATTCAGAGCTGGTGCTTGCAACTTTGCTTCAGGTGAGGAGACCTTCCATGTCAATGGCTTATGTCTGAGTGTGGAGAGTTTTCAAATCTTTGTGTTTGAATAGAGTGCAGCCCTTAAAGGTAAACATCCTGCAGATCTTGGCTGCTTTACAAAGTGGGTTGTTTAAGGGGCATCCTCCAGTGCGGAAGATCTATCTGGCATAGAATCTGAATTTGGTTCTTTGGGTATTGTGTGGCCCTCCTTTTGAGCCATTGCAGGGGGTGTCATTGAAGGATTTAACCCTGAAGACTGTTTTCCTGGTGGCCATCTGTTCCGCTAGGTGAATTTCTGAGCTGCAAGTATTATCATGTAGGGACCCTTTCCTGGGTTTTTTGGCAATGGGGTTTCTTTGCGCATGGTTCCTTTTTTGCCAAAAGTAGTGTCCTCTCTTCACCTTAATCCACTGGTTGAGCTTCCGGCTTTTCCGATCTTGACAGCCAATTCTTCGATGGCTAGGGATGTGCGTCGTATCCTTTTGTGATATCTCATGGTGACGAATCCCTTTTGGAGATTAGATCATCTGTTTGTCCTGTTCAGTGGAGCAAAGAAGGGAAATAAGGCTTCCAAGAACACTATTGCTCGCTGGTTGAAAGAAATGATAGCTTTGGCTTCATCTGCAAGGGCCAGCCGGTACTGGAGGGGTTGCAAGTGCATTCCACTAGGGCGCAGGTGACCTTGTGGGCAGAGCGTCAGCTGCTTTCTCCTCAGGAGATCTGTCGTGCAGTGACATGTTCTTCTCTTCACACTTTTACCAATCATTGCTGCCTAGATGTCCGGGCTCCAGAGGAAGTGACTTTAGGGACAGTGTGTTGCGTGCGGGTCTTTCGAGCTCCCACCCAGAATAGAGCGGGGCTTGGGTACATCCCACTCGTCTAGACTGATCCGGGGTACGAACAGGAAAGGAAAATTGGTTTTTACCTGCTCATTTTTGTTCTTGAAGTACCACGGATCAGTCCATAGACCCCATATGACAAAAGACTTCCTCGCTTCTTGATATGACTAAGCTGATTGAGCTGGCATTTGATATAATCAAAGTAATGAAAACTGTACATAGTTTGGTATGTTTATATTAAATCAAGGGGGCCTAGTTTGCAGGGGGCTCCAACTTTGTCTCTATTCGCCCAAGGTTTATTGGGGTTTGTTAGGGTAGACATCTTGGCTTGGGTACAGGTCAATACCGATGGACTGCAGGTGGCACTCTTATGTAGAAGTGTCTCAGTTTTGTTCTCTACCTCCATCTGCTGGTAGAGATGCATAAACACACTCATCTGGACTGATCCATGGTACTTCAGGAACAAAAATTAGGTTCGAACCAATTTTCGATTTCTTGCTCCATCCTCTCCCTTCTGTCTCTGTGGCAACCAGCAGCACTATGAGGTCTGGGAAGGGGGAGGGTTAGGGACTGGAGCAGAATGGTTCTTCTCTGCTCTGCTATATTTTGTGTGCTTCCTGCTCCATCCCTTCCACTTCTGTTCTCTGCAGTGCTGCTCAGTTGCCATTTGGCCAGGAGGACGAGCAATATTTTGCACATGAAAGTTACATGTGGCTCCTGAGCCACAGGTTGGCTGCTCCTGATATAGTGGCTTTCATCCAGACAGGATCCCAACACACTTTATAGTTTTCTCGCATTATCACCTGAGTAGCCTGGCCACATAATCTTTGTACCCATGATTGCTTCCAAAGACATGAAAGAAGGAATAATGTAAAATATAATAGATTTGTAGATGTTAGGGTGATCAAGTTATGATGATACTGCTTGGTGAAGACTCCAGTGTAGCATAACTGGACTTTTTAAAGAGAAATTGCATAATTTTATAATACAACATGTGACTGAGTAGAATCAGTTGTATGGATCAGTGTTTCTCAAAAGAGGAAAGGGGCATATGCACCCCCAGCTAGGTTTTAATACCGTATATCAGAATTCATTGTGGCCTAGATATATGTTCACTGGTGCTTTAAAGTATGTTTCTAAGTGCATTCATTTTGTACAGCCTAAGGCACATGGACCCAACATATGCAAATGATCTAACACAGGGGTAGGCAACTCCAGTTCTTGCGTGCCATGCAGGTCTGGTGTTCAGGATATCCATGATGATTATGTTTGAGATATATTTGCATACAGTGGGGAAGCAGTGCACACATATTCTTTGTGGATATTCTAAAAATTAGACCTATTTGCAGCACTCGAACTGGAGTTGCCAACCCCTGATCTAACAGCTTGAGGTAGCATTGTTTAATGTTAATTTCTAACATGGTTAAATTATTTTTAATGCTTTAAATCTTAAAGCATCAGTGCCACATACCTGCATAATTTAGGTGAAACTTGAGTGCAACAGATTTTTTTTTTACCCTACTTTGCTATAAATCCTCCCAACTTTTATTTCTGAGGATCTCGTTTATATATGGCCCCGGTGCATTTTAAATATTCACCTTATCTTTACATGCTATGCACTGAATGTTCTGGTTTGTGGAGAGGATTAAATTGTTACAGGAGATGCCCAGATTAGAAACAAAAATGAGTATGGCAGCTCCAGTCTCTAATGGTGGTCAAAGAAAGAAACACTCAGGTTAAATGAAGAAAAACTTGGGAGATGAAGTACCAGTGTTAACCTATTTGTTAGGTACAACTCTAGGAGATGGTGCTGTTTTCTTTGTTTTAAGTGTGCTGAGTAATTTTGTATTTCATCTTTTTTTAAAATTTTTGTTTCTGGAAAGGCCTTAGACCATTCATCCCAGAAAAGGACAGCCAGCATTTTGAGAACTTCTTAGAAACCATTGGTGTCAAGGACGGCCGAGGAATCATCACGGACAGTTTTGGGAGATATAGACGGACTATGAGCACTACCTCCACCTCCACAACCAACGGCAATGGAGCCGCAGGGGGCTCTGATGACCAGTCAGTACCTTCAGAAGGGGATGAGTGGGATCGAATGATTTCTGACATCAGCAATGATATTGAAGCCCTTGGCTGCAGTTTGGACCAGGATTCTTCCTGAGGGCTGAGTGGGAAGGGATGGGGAGGAGGGAGAATCTTAATGTATTAAGCCCACCCCCCCATCCCTTCCCTGCTTTCTGATTACAAACATTTACTTTTTTGGACTTTCATTCTTCAGAAGAATAAGTGACTGTTCTCTGCCCGGTGGATTCCTTGGCACTTCTACCAGCTATTAGTTGGGTTGTTTTTTTTTGGGGGGGGGGGGGGAGGGGTTTGTACTGTGAAGGAAAGGTGTCTGCATACAACTGCTCACACTGTACAAGAAACAAATGGCATTGGAAGGTAAAACAATCCATTCCTTCAAGAGGAAGGGTTTCAGAGTTTGGTTTATCCATTCTCCCCCGCCCACCCCCCCCACCCCCAGTTCTTTTGCTGGTTTGTGCTGAAGAAACCCTTCTTGAGTGACACGCCAGGGATTTGAAAGTATGCACATAACATGGGAAGGAATTTAGAGTTGGACCAAGGGGAACAGAGTCTAAAGACTTGCAGTATGTAGAAGAAATAACAGCAGCAGCTCGTAAGCACCCAATGAAATGGTTTACAGTTTTGCACATTCTTATTGTAACTCAGACTTTAAAAAGAAAAAAAAAGACCACAAAATTTATCACAATGTGAATAATTTAAATGTGAGAGTCTGTTTGTTGGATATCTCTGCTCTGAACGTGGAGGATGGTAGTTGTGTGACAGTTAATGCTTTTGATTGTGATTTTGTTTGCAGACTGAGGAGGAGCCACAAGTGCCAGGTTTAGTGAGAGAAGGTGGATGTTCATAGTGTTTTGCGAATGATCCCTCGGATTTTCTCCCCCTCAAATCTTACATCGTCTGGTGTACTTAGGGGATTGTTTGATGCAGTGTCCCCTGAGGTCCTTAACCTATATTACAGCCCTTTTGCAGTTCAGCATAGTTATCAATCCTTGATGAGGCAAAGATTTGAGCTGACAAGGCTTGGGGTCTAATTGATGGGAGCACAATAAATACTGCAAGACCTATATTATATGATTTACATACTTGGATGTGTTGAGGCACTAGGCCAAAACAGGCCAAGTGGTATTAGTCTTCTCAGTACAAGGCACAACCCTGAAATGTCTTGCTGGTTGAAAATGTCTTGTAGTTTAAAAAAAAAATTCTAAAAACTGATGAGCCTTGGAGAATGAAAAAAAATCACCAAATCATACCCACTTCAGTTTCACTCTTGCACATAGCAATATCTGTGGAACATTGACTTTCATACAAGTTATTACCAGACTGCAAAGATTAATCTCATAGCTTCTGTCCTGATATGTGCTTAATAGATTATAATCATTGGTCATATTCGTTGTTCAGCAGAAAATACTATTTTTTAAAGATTTTTTCAAAATGCGGTTAAAACACTCATCTGTACTCATGAAGGATCACATCTTATAGAGAATCACATTCTGAAATGGTCTAAAGTTATGTATCTATTTGTGGAGGTCTCCATTGTTAAAGGTGAAGCAATTTAAGCAAGTCTAGACTAGGATTTCCTTGAGAAATGTTGAATTTTTCTAAACAGTGGAGTCCTCCACAAATAGATAAGTAATTTTAGACTGTTTCAGAATGTAATTCTCTATAAGAGATGTGATCCTTCATGAGTACAGATGAGTGTTTTAATTGCATTATGAAAATCTTTACAAAAAAAATGGTATTTTCTGCTGCACAACTTGACAGGTGATTATAATCTGTTTAGCACCATTCAGGATAGAAGCCACGAGATTAATTTGTGAAGTCCGATGCTAACTTGTATGAAGATCACACATGCCACAGATATGTCTGTATAAATTGCTTTGTGCAAAAGTGAGATGGTAGTAGCTAGCAAAAATACTATGCTGAAACACTTTTAAAAGCCTGACTTGGATTTGATGACGGATCAATGTGTTATGGAGGTTTATAATGTAGGGATATAGAAATTGGCTAGGATTGATCCCTCTGGTTAGACCTCTTGATTTCCAGACTGAGTTCCTAATTATACTTGGCTTCTGTGAAACCCTGTGCAGCGCTCTTGACCTTGTGGATATAGGAATCTGGGTATGGATGGCTTAAGCACAGCCATTTAGTAGCATATTCTTAAACAAAGAATTCTTTCCAGTTGGTGTACACCAATCAAAATTAAGCACTTAACTGGTAGAGATATATATATGTTTCACATCTGTTCAGAGTGCTGCATGGCTTGAATTGGCCGAAGTTTACAGAGCCTCACATGTAAAAGTTGCTGGTGCTTACTAGGACTACATATCTTTAAAGTGCTACTAGACCTATGCAGCAAGGTACAGGTAAATCTGTCAAAGGTTGTAATGGCTATTCTGTGAGATTTATGAAGTGAATTCTTGGTGAGCAGTTGCTAACATCACTGAAACCATTCTGACATTTACAGGGCCCTTTTTCAGTTTTTATTTTATTTTGCCTGGGAATTTCACTGTTAGAACAAAAAATAAACCCGTGGAAAAATTACCTTTCCACTGACGTTTCTCCTGTTGTATCAGTCATTTTTCCATGGATATCTTTCGTTATAGCATTGAAATTCCCAGGCAAAATTAAAATAAAACCAAAAAACAAAGGTCCTTGGTCATTTAGTACTCATGCTGGCAGACTTGCAGAAAGACCAGAGATTGGCAGAGGGGATGGAAACTAAATTTCTCTCTGGACAAGCAGGACTGAATTCGGCCACACAAGAGGGTGATGTCATTGGATGGCGCCTACACAAAACATGCTTGCTTAGAAATACTTAGAAGTATTTCTGAACATGTTCTGCCGTATAAGTCTCCTCAGTTGTTTTTCTTTTGCTGAAGTGAAAGGACATTGTTGCCCTTAGCCACTTGGCCTTTTATTGTGTTCCTTTTTCAGCTTTTTTTTTTGTGCTTTTCGGTCTCTTATTTTCTCACTATTTTGTTTGTGAGTCTCCTTTAATAAAAAAAAAAAAAAAAAAAAGTATTTTTCCCTTTTCCTTTGTTTCCCTATATTGAGGGATAAGGGCCCTTCAAGCTTTGCAGATCTATAAAACATTCCAGTGCTCCACCTGGTAAAGGTGCAAAATTATTGGATAATATAGGAAAGAAAGACAGACAGTGGTGATGTACAATAGGATTTCAACCCAACAGTTCCAAATGGTCCAGTTTCGTACAATATCCTTCAGGAGAATAAGAGATGCCTCTTCTCGACTTTCTTCAGACACACAAGACCGGTTCACGCCTCTCTTAAATGAAGCTAAAGAATGTGCCAAGCATCTCATACATCATCTTATGATCATTTAGAGACTGCTTCAAGATCAGCCATAGCTATAGGAACCAGAAGATTTGCTTCGCTGAGAGCATCATGTGTACAAGAAGACACATCTGACAAATTAATGGACATGCCGTGTATTGGAGATATATTTTTCGTTGAGAAAGTTAAGAAAATGATTGACTTCATAAATGGTCACTGTTCAACCCTCCAAATACTGACTACAGCTACTTCTGTACAGCAAGCTACTCAAAATACCATCCACAATTCTTCAGAAGGCAATATTCCTCTTGTTAGCAGGTACCAGCCATACCCTTTCCAAAGGCAGTGCTCACATCAGCTACAGCAACAAAACAAACCACATGCTAGGGAAAAGGCTCAACCGAGAATTAGTCAATCCTAATTTTTGACTAGCAAATTCCTCATTCCTCCACCTCTTGAAGTTCTTCCAGTGGGGCGGTGGGGGAGTCTTCAGTTTTTTTCACTCCTATTGGTATCTCACTACCACATATCACTGAGCCCTCAGAATAATTCAGATGTTATTAACTAAATTTTCAAAATTTACCTCTCCTCACTCCACTGGCCCCTCATTCAACTTCCCTGAAACAACTTCAAATTTTTTTTTAATTTTTTATTTCATATTAATATAATTATTCAATTTACATTGAATGCAAAAAGAAAGGAAATACAAACTTTGGTTTTACAATTCTCAAACTTACAAAAATATAGTTATACTTGCATTTCTTATTACAAAACAAGTATTGGGAAGATCCAGTTACTAGAGCACTTCTAATTCAAAACATTTTTACTCAAAATAAATGAGGTTGCAAAGTAAATTTTTAATCCAACTATTCAGGAAGTGATGTTCCAGGCTCAGTTCTTTGGTTCCGACGAGCTTCCCAAAATTTTTCCAATTGATCTGGCTCATAATAAACATATCTTATGCCGTCAACCCGCATTATACACTTACAGGGAAACCTAATCACTAAGGGGTAGATTTTCAAAGGGGTATGCGCGTACCCCCCAAAAAACTACCCCAAACCCCCCTTCGCGCGCCGAGCCTATTTTGCATAGGCTCGGCGACGCACGTAAGTCCAGTGGCTTTGTAAAGGGGGCATTTCGGGGCGGGGCGGGAGGCGTGTCGGGGGCGTGATGCCGGCCCGGGGGCGTGGTCGAGGCCTCCGGACCAGCCCCCGGGTTACGAGATGGCGCGCCAGCAGCCCACTGGCGCGCGCAGATTTACGCCTGCTTTTGGCAGGCGTAAATCTGCCAACAAAGGTAGGGGGGTTTAGATAGGGCCAGGGGGGTCGGTTAGGTAGGGGAAGGTGAGGGGAGGTGGAAGGAAAGTTCCCTCCGAGGCCGCTCCGATTTCGGAGCGGCCTTGGAAGGAACAGGCAGCGCGCCGGGCTTGGCGCGCGCAGGTTGCACAAATGTGCACCCCCTTGCGCCCGCCCACCCCGGATTTTATAAGATACGCGCGGCTACGCGTGTATCTTATAAAATCCAGCGTACTTTTGTTCGCGCGCACGTAAATTTATAAGATCTACCCCTAATTGTATACCAAAAGTTCTTTCTTGATTCACTAAGACCAAAAATTTTTTATGTCTAATCTGAGTGTCTTTGGAGACATCCGGATAAATCCAAAGTTGTTGTCCCAAGTATTGAGAGATTCTATTAGACAAATACAATTTTAGAACTTTATCAGATGATAGAGCAAATTTAACCGAAAGAGTACCTCTTTTCAACCTGAGAACTATATGAAGACTCAATTAGTTTTGTTACATTCAGTGATGCTTCACCCATTATTTGATTTTCTTCTTGTCTTTCATTTTTTCAGGAAAGGAAATATGCATTTAATTCTGATTGTAAATTTCCAGATTATAATTGTAACACTTCCTGGAAATAATTCTTCAGTTGCTCTTTTGGAGAAACTAATTTACATTTCGGAAAGTTTATAATCCTAAGATTAGTATATCTAATAGCACTTTCTAAGTTTTCAACTTTCCTGTTTAACAAAGATTCTTTTTGAATAATTGAAAGCTGTACTTTTTAAATTTGTCTTATTTCTTGTTCAGCTTTTTCCAGAATCTGTGTGTTGAGTCACCGTTGGATTCAGATTAAATAAAGCTGTTCACATTCAAATTCATGATATTATTTTGTAACGAAACAATTGCTTGCCATAGCACATCAAGTGTGATAGTTTTAGGTTTCTCAGTCAGTAAAAAAGGTGAAAAAATTACCGGTTGGGGCAAAGAGATCCCCTGCAAGTCATGGATCCTGAGCCGACTTCCTTTCTGCAGCAGAAGCTGTTTCTCTGCCAGTTGAAACTCTGCTTTCGTCGAGAAAGCTCTCCGCCAAAGGGGAGGAGGTAATCAAACCTCCTACCACTTCTCGTGCCGCCATAGCCCACCGCTGGTCCCTCCTCGATCTGGCTCACCTCCAGGGACACCTTCCGTTGGTGTGGTAAGTCTGGGTCCATGGGGGTTGTGACGCTCATAGGAGGAAGAGGGGATAAAGTATTGTGAATAGAATCCCTCCTGATATCGGGATGGAGGTAACTCCCATATACAGTGTTGAAGTTGTTGGTTTACTTCTTGAAGAATTTCTCGATAAACACCTTGATGTTTGGTGATAACTGGATGTGGGAGAGATGGAGGGGATGCGAAGTTGAGAGTAACAGTCTATAATAGCGAGGTCCCATAAATCCGATGTTATGCTGCTTCATTGTGAAAGAAAGTGGGACAGCCGTCCTACTTTCTGGGTGGGTAGTGGCGGTCGGGTTAGTCCTAAAAACTTTGGTTTTTGGGTGGTTGAGGGTTGGCGTGGCTGGGGAGAAGCGCAAGGGCGTTGGCATAAAGCTTGTTGCTGGTAAGGATGCTGGTGATTTGTTTGGTATTGCTGGGGCCTGTAAGTGGTGTAAGGGCGATATGTTCGCCTAGGGTAAGATTTCTTATACGAGCCGATGGAAGTGTCATGCTGTGTTAATGATAACACTGCTACCTTTTGCTCTTTCAATTTTGTGATGGTTTCAGTGAGTCTGTCCCCGAACAGGTTGTCTGGTCGATAGGGGAGGTTAGCAAGCTTATCATATACGTCATCTCTTATGGCGCTTGCCCTCAACCATGCCAGTCGTCTCGCTGCTATGGCATTAGCCGTGGTCTTTGCGGACGTTTCAAACCCCTTGTAAATAGAACGCATGAGGTGTCGAAGGCCTTCCTCCATATCGTGAAATTCTTGGGGAGGGGTGTTGTTTTCAGAACCCTGTTGTAAAATGGGTTTTAAAGCCTGTAGACACTCAAACTGATATTGAGCCATGTAAAATTGGTGGTTTTGATTTTTCGTATTTAGAATCCCTGACTGGAAAGCCTCTTTTGCAAAGTCATCTAGAGACTTGTTGTCTCTGCCTGGTGGGTTATTTGAATGTAGTCTAGACTTTCTCACCTTTTGCATGGCTGACTCAACGACAACCAATGCATGTGGGAGTTGGATGTTTGCATAGAAAGGTGAATCTCTCGTTCTATACTTTAGGTCTGTTTTCCTCGAGGTTGGTGTAGTGGAGAACGGAAAGTCCCAGGTTTTTTCCATCACTGATTCTAGCACTGAATGAGAGGGAAGTGCTGTGGTTCAGCTGGAGTGTTGAAAATATTTAGGATTCCAAACATTTCTTGCCTAGGTTCCGGTATCTTTCTAGTTTCTACATCCAATCGTTGACCCACTTTCTCTAAAAATTGAGTACATGAGATCTTCTGGCGGGGAAACTGGCTCCGGTGGTAGATCTTGTGGGTCAGATGGGTAACCTGTTGATGACCCTGGGGAAGAAAATAGGGAATGGTTGGTGTTGCTGCTCTACTGATTTTAAAAATTGTGACAAGATATTCATAATTTGCAAAACAGTTTGAGGCCGATGTTGAAGTGGTTTCAAATTCGGTTGGCGGCCCAATGGTGATAGAGCCGCCCGGAGAATGTCTGTGTCCGGTCTTTTCGGGTGGCCGACGTCCCTCGGTGGGTAGACAATTTTTGAATGAAGTGGATCCTGTAATCCGGAACTGCTGTGGTGATGAGAGGCCGCAGATAGCCCCAAAAAAAAACTGAAGGAGAAGAGGAAGCTGATAGCCGTGGAGGGGATGAACTATTCTCCAAGTCCACTACTAACAAAATAGTGAAGGACTTCTACGTCTTTTGTGCCCAGTTGGATGTTTCTTGTGTTTTTTCACAGGCAGCGTCGGTTGAAGGGGCTGTGCGCCGGATTGCATCAGTAATGCACCGGTTAACTTTGGTTTCAACGCAGCGTCGTCTGTGCGTCGATGCTCATCTGCGTATGTTTAGCTTCGATTCGTCGGTGCGCCGTAGATGCGTCGACGCTTTGATGTTCAGACACTTTCAATAAAGATTGCGTCTGCGGCGCATCTCCCGCGCCCTTAATCGATGGGAGTTGTGACTTTTTTGGTTGTTTTGGACCTGGAGGGTCTGCAGAATTGGGCCTTGGGTGTCGTCTTCGGTCCCGGGGATGACCTAGCTGAAGCCTCAGAGGGGGGGTGTAAGAGCCCGATGCATCTTCTCTGAGTTGGGCGATGCCTGTGGCTCCTTGACGCTGCGCCCATGGGGACATGTGTCCGCAGTCCCTGCAGTTTGCTTGGTCATGTCTGGGACCCAGGCAGAGATAACAAAATTGATGTCTGTCAGTTACAGACATAATTTTCCCACAATTGCAAAACTTAAAGCCCGGACGAGGCATCATAACTGACTCCCTCACAGGCTTTCTGCTTCGGATAGATTTTAAAAAGTTTTTACTGTGAGTTTTTGCCTCTACGGCCAAATTCTTTTCAAATTCTCTCTTAGCCTGTCTTATCAATGTCTTACATTTAACTTGCCAACGCTTATGCATTATCCTATTTTCTTCTGTTGGAACCATCTTCCAATTTTTGAATGAAAATCTTTTGGCTAAAATGGCTTCTTTCACCTCCCCTTTTAACCATGCCTGTAATCGTTTTGCCTTCTTTCCACCTTTTTTAATGTGTGGAATACATCTGGACTGTGCTTCTAGGACCCCCTGTACCAGCAGGGGTCGAGGCGTCCTGTCTGACCCTGCCTTTTCGTTTTGTGTGAGGCATCGTTTACCCATTACCCGAGTAACAGGAAAAAAAGGAACCAAAAGGCAAGCGATTTAGGAGCTCCTAATGCCGCCAACTCTCATGCCGGCGCCATCTTGGATCTCCCTAACTTCAAATTTTAAACAGGAGTTAACCTCATTGTTAAAAACCAGTGCGATAGACCCATTCCACTATTGGAAATGGGCAAAAAGATACTTTTCTTATCTTGAAACGTCAAGAGGACATGGCCTTGTTCTGGATTTGAGAGACCAAAACAAATATCTCAAGAGAATTCTAAATTAATTCTTGGCACATTTCTTTAAAAGTAATATAGTAAATGATGGCAAAGATAAAACGATACATCCAATCTGCCCAACAGGATGTTCAAGATTGTACTTGCCAGTCCATTCAGGTACCCCCTTGCTGCCACATTCAGTGTTTCAGGTCTATCTTATTGCCATCAGGGATTCTCTCACCATTTGTCTTCACCACCACCTCTGGGAGGGCATTCATCCACCATGTCATGACCCCTAGTTCCACAGCCTTCTTGCTTTTGGAAAAAGTTTGTGTTTTGTGTATTTTTAATACTTTTCAGATGTCTCACATCCTTCCCCTTCTCTCCAGCTTTCTAGGACCTCTGGTATAGACCTTGTGCCATTTTAGCTGCCTTTCTCTGGACTACTTCTGTCCTCTCCCTATCCTTTTTGTGATTATAGTCTTCAGAACTGAAAACAGTACTTCAGGTGAGGTCTCGCCAATGATCTATACCTTTCTGACGTCTAGAAATCAATAATTGGCTGACTATCCTGGATCTGAAAGGACACCTACATGAAATTTCTATTCACGTTGATCATTGCAACTCAGCACATCCCATTTCCTCTCTTGTCTGTGCAGAGTTCCACAAACAGAACCTCAAAGAGGCAAGGGAATATACAGGAAGGAACACCTCACCAAAAGACTTTGGGTGATCTTGGAGAGCTCCGCCACCTAGTGGCACAGAGGATGTACCCAGACAGCATGGCTAATTCAGCTGCTTATCTATGGAAAATGTTGCAGCCCTCAGCTTGGGAAGCATCACTTGTGTGGCTGCATTTAGTCCTGTTGTCCATGGAGAAAGCAATGTTGCTTACCAGTAACAGGTGTTCTCCGTAGTCAGTAGGATAATTTAGCCACACAATCCCACCCGCTTCCCTGTAGAATTGAAGCTTAGTTTATAAATTGACTGAAAAATGAGCTTCCGCACATGTTCTGACTTCTAGATGTTTCTGAGCTCTGAGAGAACTTGTTTCGTATTACTGCCATCCAGTGACATCACCTACTTATGTGGCTGAATTGTTCAGCTGTCTATGGAAAACATCTTAAAGATAAGCAACTTTGCTTTAATTCCCAAACCAAGTTTTGAAGCATTGCAGGGAGAGACTTTTGCTTCCTCCCATGCTGTGAATATTCAGTAAATGAATGAGAGAGACTGTTTTTTGGTACTGGATGGTACTTTCCATGTACACTAAACTTCATTTGAAAAACGATAATGCAACTTCTTGCTGTAAAGAATTTTTATATTAAGGAATGTTTTCAGTGCCTGTAAAGAACCAGGATGCCTATCACTCTGTTTAGACTTTTTGGAATAGTCTAATGAACCCTGCAGTGATTCCACTCTGTTCTGCTCCAGATATATTATGCTAGAGCAGAGTCCAAAGGCCAGTTTCTTCAGTATTCATTTTAGAAATTTCCATCTTAGAGGTGGAAGCTCTTGATACCACTAGTTTTGGTAGAATGTGAAGTTCCATTGTTGAACTAGTGGTACTCCAGTATAATGGGCAGGATCCCATAGGTCTGAAAAAGCATTACTTGTATTACTAGCTTCAGTGGCATATTCAGTAATGCAGATTTCTCCAGCTGAGAACACTAAGTATAAATAGGAGCATTATAGTGGCTTGTTTGTTTCACTACACAGGTTAAGGAGGGTTAATGACCTAATTTTTAGCTTGTTATAAAAACTTGTGTGATGTTTTGTCAGTCTGTTTGACTGTAACATCACAGGTGTGCAGTGAATTAACCAATCACAAAAATGCTTTTTTAGATCTCAGCATAGAGATGAGAAAGTTGAGCCATGGCCATGAAGGCCTTGTTGGGCTGAATTGGGAAGGGCCTATATATCTTCTGTGTTGGTCCCTGCAGTAGCAGGATACTGGGGCTTTTGTGAGCCAGGACATAGTTTTCTTGTGGCATTAGCCAAAACAGGAGCTGGGAAACCGAAAGCCACAGCAGCAGCCGTGTTAATGTGCTGTGTGGAGGTAAGTGGCAGAAAAGGAAGGTACTGGGAGGCAGGCAAGAGCTACGCTAGAAGTAAGTGAAAGTCAGGATCCTCAGCAGAAGAGCAGGTGCTGCATCAGTGGCAGTAAGGGAGTTCAAGAATGCAGAAGGGAGAAAGCATGGGGAGTGGAGTGGTAAGCATGAGAGATTACAAAGAGGAAAGAGCATAATGGCGTGGAGAGTGCATGAGCGTGAGGTCGAGTGGAGACATTGTAGTGGAGAATGTATGAGTGCATGGTGGAGGAAAAAACATAGAATGGAGAAGGGCATAAATGTGTGGGGGTGAGTGCCTGAAACATGTGAGCACATAACCAGGAGTTGTGGTAAGCAATCCATACTTGCCCTGTCAGTTCTGGAAAATTACATGTAAAATATGCTATTTTAAGTTGCTGTGCAATTCTAGACTTGTTGCAATATATTTTCATAAAATTAGAACAAACAGCTTTTCATTATATAAAATTAGAAAGGAATAAAATTATTTTTCTTACTCCGAATTAGGTCATCAACTGGCTCCATATATTTATTTTTTCAGGATAGGCCACTATCAATCTGGTTTTACCCCACTGAGAATGGGGCTTGTAGGGAAATCAGAATTACAAGTCTTAGCTTGCAATAGTATAAAAACAGGCCTACATCAGCTTATTCTAAAAAAAATAAAATAATAAAATAAAATATAAAACAAATGGCAACAGTTGGCAGCCCTGATCCTTATTATATAACTTACAGGCCGATACAGTAAGGACATGGAAGAAAGAGTGCAGTAGTGCCGGCCACACCCTCGTTTGCCACACGCACAGTCCGGATCACATACCGCTCGATACAGTACTTAAATGGCATGCAAATGCAAGCCGCGTCCAAAGCGCATCTATGAAGCGCAATCCATTTTACTGTATAGAGCGCTATACAGCGCCTATATAGTATCCTGGGTGCGCTGGTACCTGTCATTTCAAATGATATTTGAAATGACAGGTATCAGGAAGTGGATACAGGAGAAGGGCTGGTGTAGTTTGTTTTGTTGTCCTGTGCAAATGATTGCTTCACTGCCTGACCCCCTCACCCCCCGGGACAAGACCTTTAGAGGAGCCAGGATCGGGCAAACTTTCCCCCAGCCCCCGCTCACCTGCCCTGGCTGCGTCCATGGGTGCCGGTCTCCCGTGTGGGCACGCTGGCAGCTCCGGAGCAGCCCCAGTCCTCTCTCCCCTCCTCCCGAGCGGCTTCAGCAGCAGCCCGGGGCAGATCGGGCGCTCCTCATGCGAGGCGGCTTCCAGAAGCCCTCTCCGGCGAAGGTGCATGAACGCCCACATGTACGTGAATGAGCGCACGCCGTGACCTCTGACGTCCAGCCGGGCGCTCAGGTCACAGCGTCCGTTCATGCACCTTCGCTGCCATGAGCGCATGCCGTGACCTCGGACGTCCAGCCGGGCGCTCAGGTCACGGCGTACACTCATGCACCTTCGCCGGAAGCCGCCTTGCATGGGGAGCGCCCGATCCGCCCCGGGCTGCTGCTGAAGCCGCTTGGGAGGAGGGGAGAGAGGACTGGGGCTGCTCCGGAGCTGCCAGTGCGCCACATGGGAGACCAGCACCCATGGACGCAGAGAGGGCAGGTGAGCAGGGGCTGGGGGAAAGTTTGCTCGATCCTGGCTCCTCTAAAGGTCTTGTCCCGGGGGGTGAGGGGGTCAGGCAGTGAAGCAATCATTTGCATGCGCTCATGCACCTTAGCCAGCGGGGGCTGCTGGAAGCCGCCTCGCATGGGGAGCGCCCGATCCGCTCCAGGCTGCTGAAGCCTCACAGGAACGTTTGCCCATGAAATTTCGTGTCTCTGCTGGGGCTTGCCTGACGCTCCACACTAAAGCGCAGGGGTAAGGGTAGGCGGTAAATTAGGTTAAACACGCGGCAAAACTGCAGGTTAAAAAGACTATAATCGGGGCGCACGTTACTGTATGGGAGGGAATAGCTAATCCGATCGTTTACATATCATATACATGCCGCGGGCAGAAAGGGTTACCCGTTGATTTCAAGAAGCAGTAAGGATGGGTTAAAAGGGATAGTGAATCGCGGGTTGGACTTACGCGGCCAAATTGTGGGTACAAAGCAGGTTAGAAGCAGGGTAACAGCGGTCGCGCTTTACTGTATCGGCCTGTAAGTAATTTAATTTAACTTCAGGTTTAGCTGATACTAAATCTGAAGAACCAAATTAACTCAAATATTACTGAAATTTAGCATGCACTTCCAAATAAGTAAGTCAGCCTTATGTTTTGCAGAATAAATAGAACATTTTTTGAAATAATTTGAGGGTCTGTTATACCATTCCAGTTACTAAGCATACCTCTTCTCCTTTGTTATGAAATGGAATTTCTTTTTGGCTGATGATAAATGCTAGTGTGAGTATTCTCAAAGGGACGCTTGGTGGCAGACATATTAATCACTTTTATAGCTGCATCCTCCTTTGAGCACCTTCTGTGTACTCCTATCAGAATCCACCCATCCATTCCTTAAATCTAAACTCTAGCCTGCTGTATTATGGGCCGGAGCAGAGTGTACCTGACATGGTTACCCTTTCATGAATCATCATTGGCTAGTGAAAAGCAAGTAGTTTTCTTTGTCATCTAGTAGTTACTCTGTCCTCTAAAGTGGCTTGGAAAATGCTTTTACTGTAGCAATCATATGCATTTTATGCCTTCTGAAAACACAATGTATTTTGAAAAGGAAGTTCATTACTGTCAGCTGAGTGGCTTTTCTGCATTTTCTGATTCTCTGGCCACCCCGCCCCCATTGTGCCCTGTTCCCTCAAAACTCATCACAAGGTCTTTATTTTTCATCCTGTTATAAGAGGTTTGTCTTGTGAAGGCTGCCAGTTTCCTATCTGTTCAGGTTCTTTAGGCATCACCAGAACAACTGTAGGAATAGAAGGCACTGCAAAGTGTACACAATGATTGCTCTATGAAAGAACAAAACTTGCACTAATTTAACACCCTTTTTTTTTTGTCTGTTACATGCACGTGTATGGACATATGATATCTCGCTATGCATGAATGTTACTGCCCTGACTTTTAGCTTGCTCTCTTTGCCAAATATCATCCCACTTCCCCCAATGCTGCAATGCCAATAGCACACATTAACTGATTGTATATCCACCTGATATGTCAAAACCAGCATCTAGAAACTTCAAGGCTGTTTACCTATGCTTGTCATTCAAGTACTAAATACTGAGTACAGGGTTTTCTCTCTCCTTCAACCGCTTATTGAATTTTTGCCTTTGGGTTTGGTTACTAATTTTTTTTTCCTACTTGTATTCAAAGTATTTCATTTTCTTTTCATGAGCCTCAAAATTTTTTTTGTTAAGTTTGATCTCGCCTCAGCTCTCTTCATGATGGCAGACTGCTAACCAGACTTCAAAAGATGCCCCTACTGTTCTTACAAGATGTCTTTATCTGACCAACACAACCACTGTGTTCACTGCTTTTAGGCCCGTTACATAATGTACCTAACTGCACTGCCTGTGGCTGAATGTGCTCCAAGGCCAGAAGATCTAGAAGCTACACACTGAGAATTAAGTTCTCCTCAAGCCTCTGGTCAATAAAGAAGAAACATCACCAGCTGAGGTAACATCACTTAAATGTGTTATTTTAGACTCTTTTATTTTACATTGTTTTAATGGACATTTTATTGTGGATGTATAATTTGCTATATGCCACCACTTAGGACTATGTATAAGTGACGCATAAGAAATTTTAAATCAAAAGCAATGTCATCTCGTGCTAGACTCCATGACTTGGGGAAGTCTCAGCACAGGTGCCATTCCCCCTTTAGCCAAAAGGAAACTTCGGAGTCGAAACATGCAGGAACCAAGGCAAACAGTGTCGGTGCATAAAAACACACCTTTGGGGGCCATCACCTTTCAGTGCAAAATGCTCTCAGGTTCTGTTGAAAAGTAGAACCACCATGGCCTTCTTGGTGCCGACAACTAATTAGTAATTTGATACAAATTTTGGAGACTAACAACCAGAAAAGGTAGTTCATTCTGAATCTACTCCTGTGACATGATCTATGCCAATTCTAATTACAGAATCAGTAGTTGTTCTACTGCAATTCCTCCTCCCAAACAGGAACATCACCCTTTCTTGAATAAAATATGGATTGATTTCATCAAAAATTTTACTAATATACCAAGTTCTTCACTTCCTCTATCCAAACTGGAATAAAGGTCTTCAGACCTCTAAGTCTGAAATTGTCTATTATTCCGCCATATCAATCCAGACAAAAGATGCCGATTGAATCTGTCTATCAGTGTTCACCTTCATCTAACGATTGGGCAACCTCAGAAGACGGACTTAGTGTCATCTGATTCATGTGAGGGATCACATATACTTTTGTTATACCAGTCTGATGCTGACAAGTCCAATGGTCCTTCCGTTGAGCCTCTCTCCACAGTGTGTTCATGAAGATGTCGACAAAAACATTGATGCATGTACAGGGATAACTTCTTTGGAGAGAGTAAAAAAAAAACCCAATGGATCTTATTACAGATCACTGTTTCACTCACATTACCCTGTCAGCAACTACAACTGAGCAGCCTTCTACAAGCAGGAAAAGGTGGCCTATGCACTAAAAGAGACACTACTACTATTCAAGAAGAAGGTGCCAAACCTACTCGTTTCAGCCGCCTTGCCCACAATAGCAGAGCAGCCCACATCCTAGGGCCAGAGCACAGACCAAACCTCTCTAACAAACGCAATAAAAATCTAATTCTAGATTTTAAATACAATATCAAAAAAGCTTACCAACTAGATTTTGACAACCGGGGAGGGGTGCGGAGAGGTGAAGTAGAAAGGGAAAGCTTCAGCCCGCTGTCATCTTTGATGATAAACTGGTGGATATTAAAGATCAAATTCTGTGTCTCAAACAATTCTCTAAAGAATCAGTTCATAAATGCAGAGCAGCTCCAACTCTTCCAACAGGAATTCTCAGTCCTCCACACTGCGAATCAGGTGGAACCTGTCCCAATACCACAAAAGAACAAGGCTGTTAGGATCCTGCCTGCTACGCAGCCACCCACCACCAGATATCCCCATGGAGCTACATGGGCATGTGACTTAGCAGGGCATGGCCTATTTAACCCTGCCTCTTGTAATAACTGATGCCTTGTCATCAAAACTACTCAGCTCCCTGCTTGGCCCCTTTCTATCTTGTAATGCTTTTTGGTCTCTGGGCTTTCCAGCTCTATCTTACCTAGCCTTAACCTTGTGGCCTTCTCAGGCCTTCTTCCTAGTCTGTGCCATTCGGGCCTCCTAGTATCTCCTTGTCTGGTCTTATGGTTAGTGGCCTATGGGCCTTCTGAACTGCTGCTTTTGGGCCTCTGTGGTGTTCCTCATTCTGTCATATCCTGTCCTTGTCTGGCCTAGTCCTGTGCCCAATATTCAGTCCTTGCCTCAGATTCCAGCCTTGCCTTGCTTTCATATCCTTGTCTCAGGCCTGTGTCTCCAAGCTCCAGCCTGCACCTCGACTCCAGCCACAGCCTAAGTCCTGCCGGCTGCCAGAATCCAAGGACTCAACCTACTAGAGAGGTGGCTAATACATGTGGAAGATCCTGTTTTGCCCTGAAGTCCTGGGCTGCCCCCCATGGGGATCCCCCAGATCTGACAACAGCATTGTACTTCAAATATTTCCACATTCCACAGAAAAATATTATCTCCATCTTCTCTTGGACTTCAGATCTCAAATATTTGAAGAAAGAAAAGTTCAGAATGAACTCTCTAAGGACAATCCTCCCTCAAGAGATTGATTAGCTAACCACTTTACATGCACATTACAGCTCACAACTTTCTAAGACTCGCATAGCCAGAGATCATTACCAGTATTAGGTTCTCCTTTCAGCCTATCCATGGCATCCAAGGTGTTCAGAAAATGTCTTGCAGTTGATACTGCCCATCTAAGAAAGGCAAGGGGAAAAGTATTCCTCTATCAGAGGATACATAAACTTATCAAAATAATACAATCAGAACAAAAAAAGTTTACATGAGGCATGGACATTGTTTAAAAATACCACCTTGGAAGTCCAGACCAAATGTATTCCATGTATTTGAAAAGGTGATAGGAAGGCAAAACTTAGAAACATGATGGCAAAAAAAGTCCATATGGTCTATCTAATCTGCCTATCCACACCAACTAATTCAGCTTTACAATACCTACCACGCCTTCAGTGGTCCCCTGTGTTTATCCCATGCTTTTTTGAATTCAGATGCTATTCTAGTCACCACCTCTGCAGGGAGGCTGTTCCATGCATCCACTACCCTCTCAAGAAATATTTCCTTAGATTACTCCTGAGTCTACCCTCTTTCACCCTCATCCCATGATCTCTCATAGAAACATAGAAATAACAGCAGAAGAAGACCAAACGGCCTATCCAGTCTGCCCAGCAAGCTTTCACACTTATTTTATTTTTTCTCATACTTATCTGTTACTCTTGGCCCTTATTAGTAACTTTTTGGTTCTATTTACCTTCCACCCCCACCATTGATGTAGAGAGCAGTGCTGGAGCTGCATCTAAGTGAAGTATCTAGCTTAATTGGTTAGAGGTAGTAACCGCCGCAGTAAGCAAGCTACTCCATGCTTATGTTTACCTAGCCTGTGCAATTCAGTCCTTGTTGGTGGTTGTCTGAATATAAAACCTCTTTTCATTCCTTCCTGCCGTTGAAGCAGTGAGCTGCGCTGGATATGTATTCCAAGTGAAGTATCAGGCTTAATTGATTCGGGGTAGTAACCGCCAAAACAAGCAAGCTACACCCACACTTATTTGTGAATGCAAATCCTTTTTTCCACATTTCCTCTTGCTGTTGAAGCATAGAGCAATGTTGGAGTCGTATTAACTCGTTCTAGAGCATCCTTTCCATTAAAAGAGGTATTAAACTTCTCTATCATATCTCTCCTATCTAGTCTTTCCTCTAGGGTATACATGTTCAGATCTTTAATTCTGTCCCCATATGCTTTAGAACAAAGATCATTGATCATTTTAGTAGCCGTCCTCTGGACCAACTCCATCTAGTTTATATGCTTTTGAAGGTGCAGTCTCAGAATTGTATACAATATTCCAAATGAGGTCTCACTAGGGATTAATACAAAGGTAATATCACTTCCCTTTTCCTGCTGATCATTTCTCTGCCTATGCACCCAGTCATCTTTCTGGCTTTTGTCATCATATTTTATTGTATCTGATGATAGGGATGTGCAGCCAGAAAATTGTTGCATTTGTGATACATATTCGTCGGGGGGCATTGCCGTTGCATTCGGATGTATGGCGCCCCGATTCGTTGATATGTGAATTTGTTTTCCGGTTCCCATTAAAGTCAACGGGGGAAGGATTTCCAGCCTATTCTTGGCTGCAGAATTGGGGTTTTATTATCAATTTTGATGAAACTTCTGGGGAGCAATCATCAAAACAACAAAAGAGCTCCAAGATACTTAGACTGTGGCAAAGTGGCATCAATAGCCTAAGAATACTGTAAAGGAGCAAAGGGGTACCAGAAGTGGCAAGAGTGCTTTAACAGAGGCACAAAGCAGCAGCGAGAGTGTCAAAAACACACCACAGCTTCAAAAGCGAGCACCGATAACAGATGCATGAACCCTCGAAGGCAGCACGACAGGCAAAACGGCTAGACAAGTGGCATTGGCATCCTACAGCACAAAGAAGGGGAACATAGCAAGCAGAAAGACTAGCACCAACACACTGAGGACCCATGATAGTGGCAAGAACACCACAAGGAGTTAAGTGAGTCATCTGGTGTATGGCAGCAAGGCAGAGTGGCAGAAAGCTGATAGGGGCAAGGCAGAGTGACAGAAAGCTGATAGGGGCAAGACAGGCTGGCAGAGCAGAGGTAGTCTGGTCCCTGTGGTTTTGATAGGGGCAAGACAGGCTGGCCCAGGAGAGAGTTCCCTTTCCTTTGTGCAGGAAAGGGCTCCCTAGAACGGGTTCGCCCCTAGAGTGGGGTGTTTCCGTTGGCGTCTAGTGAATACACAGAAGCT
Source organism: Rhinatrema bivittatum (assembly GCF_901001135.1). Taxonomy (NCBI): domain Eukaryota; kingdom Metazoa; phylum Chordata; class Amphibia; order Gymnophiona; family Rhinatrematidae; genus Rhinatrema; species Rhinatrema bivittatum. The sequence goes on from NC_042616.1 coordinate 58,303,548, forward strand.
ACTGACTGTACTTATGCACTTCAGCTGATGACAAAGGAACTTGACGAGCTCTCAGAAATAAGAAAACTGCTACTCAAGTCCAAATCTACAATATCAACCTATGTTGACTTTGTACCCTATAGTGCCTCTGTAAACAGTGGGAACACAGAGGATGAACTAGAGTACAACTACCACCAGTTTTCTATAGCACTAGAAACATTAATGTGGCAACTAAAAAACATCTAGGGAAAATGGCCCGTATTATGAAGGTCATGAAAACTATATCCTAGCTCCAAGCTGGACAGACAGGCACAGCATTAGAGCTCAAGCCCTTGTAGGGATGTAAGGCCTGGAAGGACAGGCACAGTGGTTGAGGACAGAGGTCAATCCCACCTAGGGACATAAGGCCTGGACAGACAGGCAGAGCAATCGAGGTCAAACACTTGTAGGAACATACGGCCTGGACGGACAGGCACAGCAGTCGAGGTCAAACACTTGTAGGAACACAAGGCCTGGACAGTTGCTGGTCAGGCACAGCATTTGAGGTCACGTACATGTGCTGCAGTGCTTATATTATCTGGAGCATAGGAAGCAGTTGGAGCTGCTGCAAGGCTTTGAATTGCTTTTATTCATCTTGCCATTCACAGGGAAAATTTGGAAACCCAAGCAAAGGCAGGTTTACTTTCAAAAACACTAGTATTTCCATCAACTCTGGTGCCAGCCTTGAGTGGTGAGGGCTGTCATTGAAAAGACACATTCACTGGGCACACTGGTTGGTGGACATGACAGATATCGCAGAGCCACTTTGGCTAGGTGTGGCCAGACCGTGGACTTGTGTGCCCAATATGCCAGCGGATCTGTCTGCATGTTTTCTATCTGCTCCGAGAGATACTGTGTCACTGACAGCTGTGCTGGTGTCTCCTTTGCTTGGGCGGGCTGAGAGTCACTCATGCCAGATGCTTTCTCTCTCGCCGTTGCACAAAAGATGAATCTTTATGGGCAACATACCTTAGGCGTTCTAACTTGGAGGAGGTACTATCTGTCGCTGACACAGTGCTGCTCCTGCTTGGGCTAGCAGCACAACTCTCTGAAGTGCCCGCTGTTTCCAACTCTGCTTGAAGCCTAATCTGTCTCTGCCTATGGCACTCCTGTTCATGGACTTTTGCTAACAGCAGGTCCTTCACCAATATGAGACAATCATACTGTAGGGTGAGTTTCCCTTTCACACGGGGATCACAGACTGTGGCGAGCATGTATGTGTTCTGTTCTGTTAAAGGCCTTAATCTCTCTTTCATCTGCTGCTGCAAAACGTCCAGACAATGGAGCACCTCAACTGTCATTCCCTCTTCCTCTTTAAAGGCCTCCAAACGTTCTTCCAGGAGATGAACTATAGGGATGATGTCAGCCAAGGTGGCACTTCTGGAACTCAGCTCCTCCGTGACATCTTTGAAGGGCTGCAGGCTTTTTACCAGCTGACTCATGACTAACCAGTCATGATGCCCTAGGGGATTCTGCACACCTATGTCCATTGTACCAGAAAGTTCATGAAGGGGTGTCTGCAGCTCCGCTAACCTCTCCAGCATCATAAAGGTGGAATTCCACCAGGTGGCAATGTCTTGAATGAGACGCTTGTGAGGCATATCCAAATCAGTCTGCTTTTGTCGGAGAACCTGCCCCGCCTTCACACTTCTGTGGAAGTGCGCTGCTATGTTCCTGCACTTGTGTATTAACCTATGCAGGTATTCATTCTCTTTGTCATTGGAATCCAACCCCAGAGCTGACTTCACTACCAGGTGCAGACTGTGTGCAAAACATCGGATGTTCTTAAAGCGCCCGTAGTTAATTGCCTTAACCATGTTTGCACCATTGTCTGTGACAAAGAACCCTGCCTGAGTTTTTTTCCTGTCTCGCTGGTGTTGTTGCCAGCCCTCCAGCATCTGTTTGCATGCTAGAATATTGGCTGCGGTATGGGCCTGGTCCGTCAGGTGGGTGTGCAGTAAAGCCCACCTCCACCCTGATACTTCTTCAGTAATAGAGCTGCTGGCTGCCCCTGCCTCAGCCATGTCCCACCAGTATGCTGTCAGAGAGAGGTAAGAGTGTGCAGCATTCATAGTGGTCCAGATATCGCAGGTGAAATGCACTCTTCCTCTGCCTTAGCTAGCAGTGCTTGCATGTGACTGCAACACTGCTTGTACAGGCTGGGGATGACCTTTCTGCTAAATGTGGTTCTGGAGGGGACTTTGTAATTTGGAAATATGACCTTCAGAAAATGCTTGAAACCCACATTCTCCACTATCTGCAACTGCTGGTCATCAAGGGCAATCATTTCCCCAATGGTCCTGATTACAACTTTTGAGGCTGCCTGCCTCCTACCCCAGGATACCGTCACCACACTCCACCCCATTTCCTCCATGGTGGGTTGCCGCTTCTGCCACATGGTAGGGGGCTGCTGGCCTGCCACCTGACTGCTAGAAGGAGCTGAGGGCATGGGGTGACTGCTTCTTTTCAACCACTTCATGCTGCCTGGAAAAAGAGGTCCCCTGACTGGTACTGCCACCATCCCCAGATGGCAGTACTGTTGTTGGGTGTTGCTTCTTCATATGATGCATCATGCCAAAGTTAGATAGATGTCCCATTTTCTTGCCTCTGCTAATAGCCCTGCCACAGTAATTACACCGAGCAAAATACGGGTCCTCCGTCACTTTAAAGTGGCTCCAGATCGCAGATGTCTTTCGTGATCCCTTCTCTATAGCCTTCGGGGTGTATGCTGGCACTGGAGCTGAAGTAGTGGGTGCACCCTGAGAATCAATGCCAGGGGCATCAGTCACACTCTGTGCCTGCGCTGACTGCTCTTCCTTCTCATCAGTTTCATCTCTCCCCTGCAGCACTGAAGTGGAGGCTAAGACAGGACTAACGAATCCTCCTAAACCTTCGTCAGCTATTACTTCTTCCATTTCTGATGAGAATCCCACACAAGATGATTCTTCATCGGAATCAGAAGCAAAAGTGCCTGCGCTACATTGTCAACACTTAGTCGAGACTGCTGTCGCATTTCTGCTTTTGGGTGTCGCCATTTTGTCTTGCATGACTCAGCCTCCCCTTCCCTCACCTCCAAAACTACAGGGTCAGAAACAGGTGGAGGTGATGCATCATGTTTAGATTTCATTTTTTTCTGGATGGAGCTGCCTGCCCCTCCAGAGATTTTAGATTGGAACAGGTCCTTTTTTTTTTTTTTTTTTTTAACTTTAATGGGGGACTGGCACTCCCTTTTGAGGTGTCTCCTCTCCTAGTCCCAATCACCTGACCACGTCTAGCTTTCCCTGACATTATGGATTTAATGTCACTGCCTACTTGGGATTTCAATTAAAAGAATTATTTCCAAAAGAGGCCCACTGGGGATTTGGCTTCACAGACCACTGCTCTCCCAATATACGTGAGTCTGCAAAACTACCCAGTGCCCACTGTCACTGATGCCCAGTGCACTGCCTTCTTGGATTAAAAGAGCACAGAGAGACAGTGACTTCAGTAAAACAAAACTGCAGTTAACAAAAAAGCCTGGCTTGGCATAGCAGCAAAATCGATGAAATATATTTTTCAAGGGCAATTCTATCAAACTAGCTACAAATTGAATATATCTCCCACCCATAACACCCAAATGCTGCTTACAACCGACCCCAGGGGGTAAAATAAGCAGCACAATGCCACTGCTAGTGCTAGCAGCTTCTCTCAGTGGCACAGAGAGACCATCTCAGATAAATAAAAAAAAATTTGCAGTCAAAAGAAGCAGGGCTAGTAACTGGCACTGCAGCCAAATCAAACAAATATCTTTTTCTATCGAAGTAGCTAGCAATTGAATACAGATTTTAGACACTCAGACTAGCTCTGAGTGAAGCCACCTTCCACAGCCCACCTCCCTAGACCACCCCTGCAAAGAGAGTGTGTGGCACGCCGCGTGCTTAACGTATATATAGTGCTGGGTCATCAGGAACAGTGTCACAGAGCAGTGAGTGAGAGTGGCAATTCGCTGCATTAGAAAAATGCTTAGAACTGATATGTTGCATTCTGGTCTCTTTGCCAACCTGTCTGACCCACTCTGACAGGGCTGTGAGGTCACTTAACCCCCATGGCGTTCTTCTATTTCAAACGGCCGCTAAGAAATCACTGCGAACGAGCCAAAAGAATGAAACTAAAGATATGTTTGTATTCGTGGGGGATTGCAATACATTTCGCGAACCCATGAATACAATGAATATGGACCTATACGTTGCGGATTGGTAATGTGTTGCAAACGAATGCACACCCCTTGCTTCCCTCCTCCCACTGGACTAAAATAGTTACTGTATTAGTCGATTTCATGTATAAGTCAAAGGTATTTTTTTGGGCCCCAAAATCAAGATTTATCTGTCACCTGTGGATAAGTCGAGGGTAAAACCTAGGAGGCTTATGAAATGACCAGAGAATTAAATCAAAGGAGAGCCCTTGACATAGGATACTTGGATTTCAGTAAGGCTTTTGATATTGTTTCACACAGGAGACTTTTAAATGAACTGAGCACCCTGGGTATGGAACCTAGAGAGACTGACTGGGTTAGAAACTGGCTAAGTGGAAGGTGACAAAGGGTAGTATTAAATGGAGTTTACACTGAGGAGCTGGGTATTACTAGCAGTGTGCCTCAGGGATCAGCTCTTTTCAACATTTTTGTAAGCAACATTGTTGAAGGATTGTCGGGAATGGTTTGTCTTTTTGCTGATATCAAAATCCACAACAGGCTAGACAGCCAGGAAGGTGTAGAAAACATGAAGAGGGATCTAGCAAAGCAGCAGGAATGGTCTAGAGAGTGGTCGCTACGATTTAATGGTAAAAATGCAGAGCAATGCAGGTAGGATGCAAAAACCCACAGGGAGAAGTAGAGTATTGGAGGTGAAATTTTTCTAAGCACAAAAGAGCAGGCTCTGGGAGTGATTGTATCTGATGATCATTCTAAAGGGTGCTTAACAGGTGCATAAAGCAATGGCAAAAGCCAGAAAGATGCTTGGCTGCATAGGGAGAGGAATTGGCAGCAGAAATAAGGAGGTGATGTTGCCCCTGTGTGGGTCCCTGCTGTGAATTCACTTGGAGTACTGTGTATAATTGTGGAGACTGCACCTTCAAAAGGAAATGAACAGGGTGGAGTTGGTCTAGAGGGTGGCTACTAAAACTAGTTAATGGTCTTCCTTCTAAAGCAAATATGTATACCCTAGAGTAGGGATGCTCAAACTGGTCCTATGGGCCCCCTCAGCCAGTCGGATTTTCAGGATATCCCTTATTGAATATGCATGAGAAATATTTTTATACACAGGAGGCAATGCATGCAAATAAATCTAATGCATATTCATTGGGGAATATCCTGAAAACCTGACTGGCTGGGAGGGGGCGTAGGATCGGTTTGAGCCTCCCTACCCTAGAGGAAAGGTGAGATATGATACAGGCATTCAAATATCTCAAAGGTTTCTATGCACAGGAGGTGAGCTTCTTTCAACGGAAAGGAGGCCGAAGAAAGAAGGGTCTTGGGATGAGTGAGCAAGGGGGTAAACTTAAGAAATATTTCTCTACAGAGAAGGTGGTGGATGCGTGGAACAGCCTCCCAGTGCAAGCAGTGGAGACAAAAACAGAATCTGAATTCAAGAAAGCGTGGGATAAATACAGGGGATCTCTAAGGAAGCGATGAGATTTATAAAGCTAAATTAATTGGACAGATGGGCAGACTGGATGAGCCATATGGTCTTTTGCTGCTGTCATATTTGTTTCTATTTTTTGTAATGTAGGTTCAGCAACATTTCAATGTAATTTTTCTCTTTGGTCAAAATATACTACCTCTCCCTGAATGAGGTGCTATGTGACAAGTCTCAAATTTTATTAAGATCACACCTCAATATTAGTATGTGTATAGATTTTTAAAAAAAAATTTTTTGGGGGGGGGGGGGGAGGCGAGTGGGGGTTGGTTGAGTTTCCCATTGTGATATAACTTATTTTTTTAAAGCAATTTTTAATATAGAGTTGAATTAAAGCCTGTGAAAATTTTCCTCATTTTTTTTCCTTTCTGGTTTGTAGCTCTGACACCTTCATGAATGGCTTGTGTAAAAGATAAAGAATGTAATAGTGTTAGTTCACGTGTGGACAAAGTGTTCTTGAAACCTGCCATCACCAGCAGACTTCTTGTTGGCCAGTGAATTGCATACGGAGTGAAGGACCCTCTCCTCCACACCCACATCCCTCCCCGAGCACGGAGCTGACACCCCTCTCTCTCTTTAGAACCAATCACTGCTAATTTAAAAACAAAATACAATTTAAAGAGTGGGGCAGGTCCAGAGCCAGTACGGCCATGTGGAGGTTGCCCGCTTTGATCGGCATCTCAGGTCCTCCGCCACCTTGGTTAGCTGAGGATGCTGCAGGAGCAGCTGTCGTACCCTGGGGCCGGGGGGTGAAAGGGAGGGAGTCTGTCATTGTTGCAGATCAGTGGTTCCCTGTCCTAGGGATCCTCCAGTCATTCGGGTTTTCAGGATATCCACCATGAATATGCATGAGAGAAAATGTGCATGTTCTGGAGGCAGTGCATGCAAATCTTCTCTCATCCGCATTCATGGTGGATATCCTGAAAACCCGACTGGCTAGGGGGGTCCCCGGGACAGGGTGGGGAACCACTGTTGCAGATAATGCCTGCTTGCCCGATTTTAGAATCCATGATACAGGGTTCCAGAGGCGCTCGCTCTAGTGCGTGGCTTCTGGCATCGGAGCTGTGGCTGCAGCGACCGGACTAGGAGCAGGGGAGGGAGGGTCTCTTAAACTAGGGGAAGCAGCCCCAGCCGTTTGTGAATGAAGGCTCAGGGTGCCAGAAACCCAGCAACGGTCATGATTCATCCGGAAGAGAAAGGGGGGAGTTTTGACCAAGTCATCCTTTCTATAAATTCACTTGCTTTAGTCCCTGCTCACTGGGGCTTAAGACACGTTCTTTTCCCTCCACAATTTCTGTTAAGAACTTTCAAATTCCGATATGTATGAGAGTTGGATTAAAGCATGACCCCAGGGGCCAGTATAGGGGAATTTTGTACTGCTAGCAGGCCCAGTGTCACTCCCCCCCCCCCCCCCCCCCCCCGCGTGTTCCCATTTCCTAAATGTTGCATCTGGAAAAATTAGGCTCAGTTGGATCCATAAAGTCATCGCAGAGAGGAGGACCAGGGATCAAGCTGGGAGGAAAGGGGCCAAGGATCAAGACGGGAGGGAAGGAACGAGAGGTGGGAGGGAAAGGAGAGGATGACCAGTGGGAGAAGAAGAAGAAAGGGAGAGGCGACTGTTCCTGTACTGGGCAATCCATCACCCACCATTACCAAGAAGTGGATGCCCACTCCCTATTTAGTGTTCACACTGCCCTTGTTCTAGCTATGTAGTGAATAATTTTCCGATTCCTGGGACGATAGGGCACGTTTTTTAAACACTGACCTGTAAAACTGACACACACAGTATGTGGCGAGAGAGTGTGCAGGATTCCTATGATCGCCAGCACTGTCGTCACACTGGAAATATTATACATCGTGCCACGAATGCTGCAAGTCAACTCTCGAATTCGCTCCGCCTCGCCTGGAAACACATTTGAATAGTGGCAAGTCGTGTTTGGATATATTCTAAAAGTATTCTTTTTTTCTTTTCCATCCCTTATAACTTCCTTTTTCTTGCTCTTCCATCTTGAACTTCAAAGCAAACGTCAAGGGTAGCCTGTCTTGGGGGAAGAGATGCATGACCAGTCATTCTTCTGGACAAAATAAAATTGGTTATTTCCCTCCATTCGTATAAAAGGGGCTAAGCATTACATCACTGCCAGCTTGGAGGTCTGGCTTTAATTCCCAGCTGGGCTGCATGCTGCTGAAGTAGTCCTCATGGCCCGGGGGAGATCAATGCTTTTCTTGAGCTGGTCAAAGAGCATACTGGGAGTGCCTGACTGGAGGTATTTGGCCTCGGTGTGGGACGGTCCTGGGGAAAAACTAAAAATACCAAACATCCGTACATAATGATGCTCTGCCCAAAGTGGAATAGTTTCATGTAATATTGATGGATGGTGCTGAAGGATAGATAAAAAGACTGCTGTGACTCAGTTTAAAATGTGAAAGAAGCACCTTTAGCTAATTTCAAGTGATATTTCAAGGTAAGGTCTCCCTAATTTTGCTTTGCTTTTTATGACCTTTCACACAGAGGTCTCTGTGTTTCGGAAAGATCTTCCCACTCAGAGTCTCAATATCACTGGGTGGTGCTGCTTGTTAATCTCAGCAGAGCAACATGCATGCTGAGTACATGCAAAGTTTCAGTTTTACTTTTTCAGCTTTGGAGATAGCGCTGTCTATATGTGCTTCTGTCTGTTCCCTAATAACTTTTGTGCCTGGTGTCTTAGCCACAGCCAGTTACTCAGAACATGAGGACTCTTCACAAGGGTGGAAGATAGCTGCATGTGAATGGACAATGGACACTCACTTGCACGTTTCCAGGTGTAACTTCTTGTTTAGTTTGTTTCTTTTTTGTACTCACAGTTTCCTCCTGCTCCTTTTATACTTCCGCTTCAATTGGGACCAGGCCTGGGATCCGGCCCCATGAGCCTTCATCCGTGATTCCCCCCTGCCCCCATCCCCCTTTTCATATCTCCCTCTCAACGCAGCTCAACCATTGTAGTAACGGACCTAGTGCTTGGACTCAAACTACAGCTCCCTCCAGAACCTGTCTTAAATGGACTACCTCCCTCCTCAGCACTAACTCAGGCAAGCAGACGTCTGGCCCAAGAATCAAGCCCGGGTCCTTCACCTAGCAATGCACTTGTCACTGAACCACCTTGCTGATCTTACATAAAGATAAATATACTGTGAGGATGTGGAAGGAGGACTTCCTAACAAATACAGCTGTAAGCAAGAGGGAATACTTGTATTCCAAATGCAGAGAAACATTTTAAAAATTTGTGCTGGTTGTCAGAAATCAAGACCTAGGCGAGAGGCCAAAAGAGGCAATGGAGTCCAGAAACGGGTAAGTTGATATTGTGAATAATATAGCTCATACTATTGAGTTAAGTACACTGGTCCCTGTTCATAGTCCTGACAGAAAAGAAAAAAAGGATCCAATACCACTGAAAATCAAAAACCAGCAGGAAAAAACTGTATGAAAGCAAAAGCTGTAAACACAAAAATAAAGCAACATAAAAATATAATGAACAGATTCTCATAGACAGACTGGCATATTTTGGCCTGTTCCCCCCCCCCCCCCCCCCCCCATAGCTCCTGTCACTATGGAACTTGCTCAGTCTCTGATCATGCCCTTCCTTTACCCTCATACTACTGCTCTCTGCATCTAGCAGGCTTGATTTCTATCATAAGAACATAATGTACGACTTGCCATACTGGGTCACACCTAGGGTCCATCAAGCCCAGTATCCTGTTTCCAACAGTGGCCAAGCCAGGTCACAAGTATCTGGTAGGATCCCAAGGGGTAGAAAGATTCCCAACTGCTTATCCCAAGAATAAGCAGTGGATTTTTGCAACTTTCCCTTAATTGTTAATGGACTTTTCTTTCAGAAACTTGTCCAAACCGTTTTTTAAATGCAGCTACACTATACTATCTTCTAGCAATGAATTCCAGAGCTTAATTATGCATTGAGTAAAAAAAATATTTTCTCTTATTAGTTTTAAATGTATTACCCAGCAACTTCATTGTGTTCCCTGGTCTTTGTACTTTTCAAAAGAGTAAACAACTGATTAACGTTTACTCGTTCCATTCTACTCATATCTCATTCCATTCTACTCATATCTCCCCTCAGCAGTCTCTTCTCCAAGCTGAAGAATCCTAACCTCTTTAGCCTTTCTTCATAGGGGAATTGTTCCATCCCCTTTATCATTTTGGTAGCCCTTCTCTGTACCTTTTCTAATTCTGCCATATCTTTCTTGAGATGTGGTGACCAGAACTGCACACAATCCTCAAGATGAGGTCGCACCATGGAGCGATACAGAAGCATTCTGATATTCTCTGTTTTATTCTCCATTCCTTTCCTAATAATCCCAGCATTCTATTTGCTTTCTTGGCTGCTGCTGCACACTGAGCAGAAGGTTTCAATGTATTTTCAATGACACCTAGATCCTTTTACTGAGTGATGACTCCTAATGTGGAACCTTGCATTTATTTATTTATTTTTATTTATTTAAAAGATTTTATATACCGCAAATTGGGCAGGGACCTGTCCATGTAAGCGGTTTACAATAAAAATATACATAATTAAAATGACAATACAATCAATCACAATATACATCCTAAAACTACATTGGCTAGCGTGTGAATACATGGCAGTCGAGTTCGACAAATGTTGCCATCAGCAAAATTGTTTGCACTGCGATAAGTATTGGTTAAGTGATTTTGTACTATTTTGTAGCTATAATTTGGGTTACTCTTCCCTAAGTGCATCACATTAAATTTCATTTGCATGCCCAGTCTCCCAGTCCTCTTGCAATTTCTCACAATCCTCTTGTAATTTGACAACTTTGAATAATTTTGTGTTATGAGCAAATTTGATCACCTTCCTTGGTGTTCCCACTTCCAGGTCATTTCTAAATATTTTAAAAAGCATCTGTCCCAGAACAGATCATGGGTTTGATTTCTGCCACCTCTCAGCAGTGAAGGATTTTCCTCACGGTTTCCCCTGAGCCTCCCTCCTTCTAGCTTCATATCATGATCCCATGCCCTAAGTTTCTTCTAATGAAAACTGCTACATCTTTGAACCTTCAGGAAGCCTGTCAGGTATTTGAATGTTTATGTCATAATCCCCCTTTCTTTTCTTTCTTCCACTGAATACATGCTGAGTTCCTTAAGTCTCTCTGAATAGTATTTGTGTTGACTTTAAGATAGCCTGTTATGTTCAATAGTGCGGCTGCCCTATGGAATATACTTTCAAAGTTAGCTGGATAAGTTTATCTGGCTAACTTTGCTATGTGGACAGTGCTATGCAGATTGTGATAAATTGGGCGTCCATATGGCAGCTGAAATTTAATGTGGACAAGTGCAAGGTGCTGCTTATAGGAAAAAAATAACTCTTGCTGTACCTACACGATGTTAGATTCCATTTAGGAGTTACCACCCAGGAAAAAGATCTAGGCATCATAGATATTACATTGAAATTGGGTCAGTGTGCTGTGGCAGTCAACAAAGAAAACAAAATGTTAGGAACTATTAGGAAGGGAATGGAAAATAAAACAGAAGATGTCATAATGCCTCTGTCACTCAATGGTTAGACTGCACCTTGAATGCTGTGTGCAATTCTGGTTGCCGCATCTCAAAAAATATATAATTGCATTGGGGAAAGAACAGAGAAGGGCGAACAAAATAATAAAGGGGCGGATTTTAAAAGCCCTGCTCATGTAAATCCACCCAGATTTACGCGAGCAGGGCCTTGTGCGCCGGCGCGCCTATTTTCCATAGGCCTGCCGGCGCGCGCAGAGCCCCGGGACTCACGTAAGTCCCGGGGTTTTTTGTCGGGGGCGTGTCGGGTTGGGGGTGGGACGCGGCGTTTTGGGGGCCGGACGCAGCGTTTTGGGGGCAGGCCCGGGGGCGTGGTTTCGGCTCAGGGCGGTCCGGGGGCGTGGCCGTGCCTTCCGGAACCGTCCCTGGGTTGCGTCTCGGCGCGCCAGCGGCCTGCTGGCACGCGTGGATTTACTTCTCCCTCCGGGAGGCGGAAATCCGTGGACAAAGGTGGGGGGGGTTTAGATAGGGTCGGGGGGGTGGGTTAGGTAGAGGAAGGGAGGGGAAGGTGAGGGGAGGGCGAAAGAGAGTTCCCTCCGAGGCCGCGCCGGCTGCCCAAAATCGGCAGCCTTGCGCGCGCCGATCCTGGATTTTAGAAGATACGCGTGGCTACGCGCGTATCTACTAAAATCCAGCGTACTTTTGTTTGCGACTGGTGCGCCAACAAAAGTACGCAAACGCGCATTTTTTTTAAATCTACCCCTAAGGGTATGGAAGAGCTCCCCTATGAGGAAAGCCAAAAGAGGTTAGAACTGTTCAGCTTGGTGAAGAAATGACGGAAGGGGGATATAATAGAGATCTTCAAAATCATGAAGGACTTGATTGGGTAAATGTGAATTGGTTATTTACTCTTTCAGATAATACAAAGACTAAGGAGCATGCCATAAAGTTAGCAAGTAGCATATTTAAAACATCTGAGACTTCTTTTTCATTCAACACACAATTAAGCTCTGGAATTTGTTGCCAGAGGATGTGATTAAGGCAGATAGTGTAGATGGATTTAAAAAAGGTCGGTGCCTGGAGAAGTCCATAAACTGCTATTAATCAATAGGTAATGGCCACTGCTTAAGAACATAAGAACATGCCATACTGGGTCAAACCAAGGATCCATCAAGCCCAGCATCCTGTTTCCAACAGTGGCCAATCCAGGCCACAAGAACCTGGCAAGTACCCAAAAACTGTCTATTCCATGTTACTGTTGCTAGTAATAGCGGTGGTTATTATCTAAGTCAACTTAATTAATAGCAGGTAATGGACTTCTCCTCCAAGAACTTATCCAATCCTTTTTTAAATACAGCTATACTAACTGCACTAACCACATCTTCTGGCAGCAAATTTCAGAGTTTAATTGTGCGTTGAGTAAAAAAGAACTTTCTCCGATTAGTTTTAAATGTGCCATGTGCTAACTTCATGGAATGCCCCCTAGTCTTTCTATTATCCGAAAGAGTAAAAAACAGATTCACATCTATCCGTTCTAGACCTCTCATGATTTTAAACACCTCTATCATATCCCCCCTCAGCCGTCTTCTCCAAGCTGAAAAGTCCTAACCTCTTTAGTCTTTCCTCATAGGGGAGCTGTTCCATTCCCCTTATCATTTTGGTCGCCCTTCTCTGTACCGTCTCCAATGCAACTATATCTTTTTTGAGATGTGGCGACCAGAATTATACACAATATTCAAGGTGCGTTCTCACCATGGAGCGATACAGAGGCATTATGACATTTTTCCGTTTTATTCACCATTCCCTTTCTAATAATTCCCAACATTCTGTTTGTTTGTTGCTGACATTAGTAGCATGGGATCTATTTAATGTTTGAGTACTTGCCAGGTACTTGTGACTTGGCCACTATTGGAGACAGGATACTGGGCTTGATAGACCTTTGGTCTGACCCAGTATAGCATATCTTATATTCTTAAGACTGAATATGGACCTCAATGTGATTTGTGACCCTCTATGACTTTAATTGTGCACTCTTGCCAAAACGTATGGTGACCAGATTTCTTCATGCTCATAAGACTGGTCTGGTTTTGAGGATATCCCCACTGAATATTAATCAGATACATTTGCATACATTGGGTCTATGAACTTAGTTAATGTATGCAAATATATCAAATGCATATTTATTAGGGATATTCAGAAAAGCAGACTAGTTATGTGGGGTGAAGTGGGTCTTAGAACTGGTTTAAAAACCACTATGAGCATAAGAGATACACACAGTTGACCTTGGTTTTACTCTCAGTGCTTCTATGGATTTATAGTCTGTTCTTAGAGAAATTGGAACGACACCTCCATAGATGCAGTGAGCAAAATTGGCCTGGATGTGTCAATCATTTAACTAGTCGGCTGGGAATCTCAGGACAGAGATAGGGTCTTTTGTTTCCAGTTTCTACTGATTTTCACCCATAAATTCCCAGATTTTTCAAAGGTAGCAATCGATTTAAACTGATTTTCTCCCTAATTTTAGGCAAATTAAAGAGCAGCTCCAGAGCTGCAGATGCAATGTCTCGAGGCCTTCTGCCACTGCTGGAAGCCAGTGCAGGCTGAATCACATCCTGCCTGTGAAAGCACTCACTGATAAGAGTAAAAAAGAACTTTCTCCGATTAGTTTTAAATGTGCTACATGCTAACTTCATGGAGTGCCCCCTAGTCTTTCTATTATCCGAAAGAGTAAATAACGGATTCACATCTACCCGTTCTAGACCTCTCATGATTTTAAACACCTCTATCATATCCCCCCTCAGCTGTCTCTTCTCCAAGCTGAAAAGTCCTAAGGTGGAAAGAGAGAACCTAATTTCTTAAGGATTGAGGAAGACCGTTCCACAACAGTGCTCCAGCAACAGAGAAAATATGTTTCCTGGTCTCACATAAACATGCCAATTTTGTAGAAGGAACATCTAACACATTTTTGCCTGCAGACCCTAAGGGCCAGTGATCAAAATTCTTTGCCAAGTCCACTAGGTTTCGCAGCCGTGGTCATAACCTTCTGATTTGCTCTTAAACAAATGTTTAATTATTTCAATGAACACAATCTCTGCTATCACCTCTTTCCAATATGTCAAACGTGGAGTAGCCTTCCAAAAGTAGACAATAATGATTCTTACTGCAGGCTGCCGATGCAATAAACAGATTTTCCCATCTCTCCAATCAGCCAAGCTGTACAGATTTTATATATAAGCACTTCTCAACAGGTATATCAGGACCCGGTGGTGTGTTGCAAGGTCCTGGGAGGTGTGTCGCGTGGGGCCAGCAGAAGGCTGCTCTTTCCTCATTAGCCCGGGTGTGAGTTGGCCGACTTCTCCTTTATTGGGCATGAACGGAGGCTGCTCTTGCTTTCTTCTCCTCCTCTTCCTGGCCCAGTGGGAGGCTGTTCCGGATCAGGGTGAAACATCGTCGAGTCTTGCTCTTCTGGGCCCAAAAGGGCACCAACTTTGACGAAAAACCTGTTCCAAAGAAGCCTGCAGAGAGGTCAGAAACACCGTCCACGAACGCTGCTGTTTTAAATACCTGGGAGCCTATTTCGAACCCTTTTATCCGAGGGTCTTCCTCAATTTTACGAAGGAAGGGGGGTCTATTGAAAGTATATATAGGAGAGGGGATAACAACAGCCCTGCCTAGCACCCTGAAAAAGGTTAAAATCCACGGAGACAAAACCATTGGCCAAAATTGCTGACCACAGGTTATGGTACAGCATGGAGATATACTAATGAATTGCTCCCAAAAAGCCATACCTCCCCAATACTGAAAATAAGTATTCCCAGGAGACCCTGTTGAAGGTTTTTTCGGAGTCAAAGTCAACTAGCATAGCTGGACACCGATTCCGTTTGGCTTCTTCCATTGCTATCACCAGCTTAGTTGTTTTGATGCTAATAGCTCGCCCCTTTACAAAGCCTACTTGGCTGGTACATATAAGAGATGGAAGGATCAAGCTTAACCGATCCGCTGAAATTTTAGCAAACAATTTCACCTCATATTTTAGTAAAAAGATAGGGCGATAGGAGGCCGGGTTTGAGAGATCTTTACCTGGTTTCTCCAGGACTTTTATAAAAGCTCTAGTAAAGCCTTTCGGGGGAAAACCCCTCTTTCCTGGGCATCACCGCATCACGTGGTCTCCTCAAGCCTGATACTTTTGATGCAACTCAACATTGCTCTCTGCTTCCACAGCAAGGGAGTAATGGGGCATTGGATTCAAACAGCAACCAATGAGGACCCAGCTTTTACAGTCTGGGAATCTGTTAAGCATGGGTGTAACCTGCACAGCGCAGCGGATACTACCATAAGCTTGCTGGGCAGACCGGATGAACCATTTGGTCCTTTTCTGCTGTCATTTCTCTGTTTCTATGAATTCTTTGTCTCTATCTTTTACTGAGGAGGATGTCAGGGTCATATCCACATCAGAAACATTTTTTGGTGGTGATGATTCTGAGCAACTAAATGAAATTGCAATGAAACTGTAGGATTTAATAAATCAGAATGACAGACTAAAGAATAGCAAATCACTGGGAAGGGATGGTATTCACTCCAGAGTACTGAAGGAACTCAAACATGAAATTGCAGATCTGTTTCTGGTGATTTGTAGCCTATCCTTTAAAACATCTGTAACTCCTTGTTGTAGTACATAAAATGATGGGAAAAGAGGGAGAACAAGATGGCTGCCGGCTAAACTACACACTTAGAAGCTCTCTCTGCGATTTCTTCCTAAAGTAATTTTCTTCTTTCTTCAATGCCGCATACTATAAGGTAAGCAAAATTAAGAGAAGTTTCAACTTCATCTCCTATACCTGACCAGCGACCATTGCGAATTGAGCCATTCTTCGCGGCCCCCCTGTAGATGTCACCGGATAGTAAAGCCGCTGTGGAAGCCGGTGAGGAGTGAACACTGAATCCATAGGCTGATGAAATATCTCTAAGTCCTGGTGCGCTGATGACTCCCTTGCCTCTGTTTGCAGCTCTCGATGTTAAATTTAGAGAGCAGACCTCCTTTGCGGCAGAAAGGACCCGGGACCAGACGTCGGAAGCCCCGAGAAGGGACACCATTTTGGCATCGCCTTCGGAGAGTCCTCATTTGCAGGACTCCATGGGCCCTTTGGGTGTTTTGGATATACTTTTTGCTGCAACGGGTAATGGGAACCCTACAGAAAGAGGAACTTGGGACTCTAAGGTATGCTCTTTACCACAATCTTCTCTGATTAAGCCACCGATTATAACTTTAGGTTCCATATGGAATGTCCTGGTATCATTGGAAAAAGCTATTTCTTCCTTAACAGTAGTACTGACAGAGACTAACCAAAGGCACAGACAATGGAATCTGATGTTTCCATTCTAGATGTAAAATTGAGAGATCTGGATGCGTAATTGATGATTGCTGAAGCGGTTCAAAACAAATTGGTTCATGCAGATATTATTTACTCGAAGGTGGAAAATTTGGAAAACTCCTTGAGACTGCTGAATCTGAGGGTTTTGAATTTCCCATACCTTAAATTGATTTCCCCAAAGAAAATATTCAAGAATTATTTAACCCAGATTCTTAAGTTCCCTTTGGAAGCTATTCCTGTAATAACAAAAATCTTCTATCTTCCTTCCTCTACTGGAGTAATCTCTGAAGATGCTGTACAAGATACTTCTTTAAATATATTGGACATTTTGGAACTTACTCAAGAAACTAATATCAATAACAGAAAAACATTATTGGTAACCTTTGCTTTCCCATCAGAGAGAAATTTGGTTTTGAGATTTTTTTTTCAGGAATAGATCTCAGTTGTTCTATGGACAAAAAGTCTGGATGTTTCCGGATGTTACAAGAGCCACTCGAGAATGGCGGAGGAAATTTCTCTCTATGAGATTAGAAGTGATATCACGAGGAGCGAGTTTCAATTTAAAATATCCTTGTAAATGTCTGATTAAATTTCAGACTTCTAAATATTTGTGGGTTTTTTTGAGCCATCTCAGCTAAGAGCTTTCCTGGATTCCCACTCCTAAAGTCTTCTTGGGGGTTTTGGCAATTATTATTAGTACAGGGGGTTTTGTTTAGTAAGGGATTCCCTTTTGCTAAATTTTCCTTAATCACTCTTAAAATTCCTTGCTCCCCCCCGCCTATTTTCCTTTGTTTGGCTATGAGATATATTTAAATGTTTCTTGCTATATAAGTTGTTATCATTCTTGATATTTATTTCATTTCATTTTCATTTAATAAAATTTATTAATCGCCTAACACTAATAGGCCTAGGCGATATACATAATAAACATGCATAATAGTTATAAAAACAAAAACATAAATATTACACTCATATATATAAGGTTTCATAGAAACCATATCAAATTATGCCAATCTAACATTAGAGACTTATCCCTATAAAAGGATTCACAAAATGACATACCTAAGGTAGATCTAACAGGGAGATTCATCAGTTAACACTCCATGAGTTCACAATGATGTTATAGAACATTCATATTGTATTTATACAATATTAAATGCACGAGTTAACAAATAACTCTTAAATGCCATCTTAAATTTTTTAACATCTTCCAGCACACGAATTTCAAAAGGGATGAGGTTCCATTGAACTGGAGCCGCGATGGAAAAAGAAGTTTCTCTAGTATTAAAGAGTCGTGCCTGTCGGACTGTGGGGATTTCTAATAAATTCAATTGTGAAGATCTTAGGGATCTGACAGGTTTATAAATTCGTAAGAGTGCATTGTAAGAGATATTGTATCTCAATTACTGGTGCAAGTTAATCTTGGGTTTATTTTTGAAAATTCAATAAAAATAAAATTACCAAAAAATGATGAGAAAACATTTCTCTGTTGGTTAAGGGTCATCTTCCCCACTCCACTCCCAGACCTCTCCAATCTCATAGCAGGTGGACATTCCCCGGCATCTCCATGCCATGGACCACTTGCAGCACTCCTCATTTTGGACTCATCCCAGACTCCTCCTCTCTTTGCCTTATTCCTTAAGAGAAAGAACTGCTGCCACTTCACTGGTCTTCGGTTAGTTCCCTCTGAGGGGAAAAGCCCCCCCCGGCCCACAAGCCCACAGTAGAGGAAGGAAGATAGAAGATTTTTGTTATTACAGGCTACTCCAGGCAGCTACATTCCTGGAGGCCCTCTCCACACTCCACCCTGAGAAGGGCAGGATCCAAAATGCCAAAAACCTACCCAAACATTCCCACTTTTATACCTCCTGCTAAATCTTTGTCACCCAATCAAAGAACCCCCACACTTTTAAGGGAAAACGCAACCCTTAACCCAAACTCATCTCAGTAACTACAATGCTCACATCTCTAAAAATACCATTCAGTGGTCATTTGCAAGTACTGCAATAGCAAACAAAAAATGTTTCCCAAACATGTCAAATATGATAATTGCAGGGTCTACCCCACCCAAAATGTCCAGTTTGGGGGTCTTCCTATACAGCCACAATACCTGAAGACTAGAGGATGGCCAATGTGACACCAGTTTTTATCAAGGCCTCTGGAGTGATCTGAGAATCTGTAGACCAGTGAGCCTGATGTCAGTGTCTGGGAAAAATGGTAGAAGCTTTTCTTAAAAATCTAGTAAATTGGTAAGGCAAGAGTTTCCTTTTCATTTGACGAGAAGGAGCGGCAGAACATGCCAAAAAGAAATAATACTTGTCATTCACCAATTAAACGTTTTTATCTCTGAGTCATATTTTTAATTTAAGATGCTCCCCTTCAGCTCCCATGAATGCCTGGGAGCAGCCATCTTCAGAAGGGTCAAGGGTTTCCTAACATAGAGAGGTGTTTTCTTGGTTCATGCATCATTCTGATGTGTTAGCAGGGTACAAGAGATTCCCGGTCAGGATCCCTTGCGCTCAACTCATGGGCGACACTTGAATGTTTTGTTTGGGGAGGCTGAGCTGACCAGGGCTATGGGTATTTTAAAAAACTCACAATGAACAAGATCACCACTGCTGGCGAGTTTTACAAATATTTGCATGGCCTGGGGCATATACACCCAACACAGGTGGTAGAAGTGAGAGGAAGGCCGAATTCTAAGGTTTCAATGTGGATGCAGAGCGGAGGATGGGGGAGATGGACTTAGTACAGCAACAAGCTCCGCTAACACCACCACACCCCTGCTGCTGTCACCACCACCACCACCACGTGCTACTGCTGGGAATCCTGCTGGACCACTGCTGGTGGTGCATGTGTGAATCTTTCTGGTTCCCTTTATCCTCCTGCGAGCAGCAGCCCATGGTCCACCTGTTCGGTGAGTAACAGGCTTGGGCACTTGGCTAGGGTCAGGTGCAGCCTCCTGATGCCTGGCTGGCTCATGCGTTGAGTTGCACCAGTGGGTGAAGGATGTTTCAGGAGCTGGCCTGGGATGAGCAGCCTGCAGGTGCTGACCGAGCCAGCTGCTGCTTCTGGTGTGACAAGGGATATTGTGTGTGATTGTGTGTGTGAAATCCATTTCTGGCTCCAGGGTGACACTGCAGTCCTGCAGAGGTGCTATATGTGATTTTGCCACTGACGACATACACTCTGTGGAGCTGCTCCCTGCCCTCCCCCCCTCCAATCCAGACCTGGGCATGGGTGAGTTAGAGACTCCAATGGATCACAGAGCCGCTGCTGGGTTACACAGTGTCATGCCCTAGAGCCTGCCCTCTGTCCTCCGTCTTCACTTACAGCAGTGCCTCAGACCGTGGAGCACTGAAGCCAAAAGCAACGCCTCCCTAGCTCTAGTCCTGGCATTGCAGATAGGAGCTTCTGGTCGGTCCCCAGCCGCTCTGGGCAAGCCTCTTTCATGCACCACTCCTTATTCCTTACCTGCATTCTGCTAATTCACTTTAGTCCATGACTTGTAATTGTCTCCTATACTTTTGCTAAGACACCTCATTTCTGCCCTGCAGTTATCTCCTGTCCTCTGCTACTATAGCTTCTTGTTGAACTGCAGTATCGGCCCTACCCTACTAATTACCATAATCTTCCTGACCTTCAGTATAGTCCATGCACTGTCCTGACCTACTTTAATACTGACCAGTTATCTCCTCTGGGGTTTATTAATGCAAAGGATTCCTTCTTTGCTATACCAGTGCTGTAACTTTCGCTGCTAATTTTCCCCAAGTCCTGAACTGGAAGACTCCCTGTGTGACCTGTCAGTCTTTTCTGCCGTCCACTCGGCTCAAGCTTGACTGCTGTACGTATTGGTACCAGTGTCCAGGTATGCAAGGGGTTAAAAGATTACAGCATAGAGGGATGAGTGTGACAGAGGAGGGGAAGGGAGAGAGCAAGCCATAGAGAAACTGCAGTTCTACCCAGACACAGCAAAGTAGCAGGAAAAAAAATAATAAATCCTTGTCCGGGAGCCAGCTTTTCTCTGCCTGTCCCCTTAGGGTAAGTGACTGTACTCGTAGCATGTGCTGAAATAGATCAACTTATTGTAAAATCTGCGGACGGCAGTGTCGTCATCACCCTCACCTTCTCTCTCTCTCACCCTGTTTCCCCTCTCTTCTCCTGCATGTCCCCCTTCTGCTTCTGTCTGCTTATTAGTGCCAGGCTGTGCCGATGGAGGATGATGAAATTGCAGCCCTGGTGGTGGACAATGGTTCAGGGATGTGCAAAGCAGGGTTTGCTGGGGATGATGCCCCTAGAGCCGTCTTTCCTTCCATTGTGGGGAGACCCAGACACCAGGTAAGGTGCCACATCGGGGTACTGCTCCAGGCCCGGGGGGGGGGGGGGCATAGATTGGGCTGTTAAAAATGTCGATACCCAGCTCTGTGTGCACATAGGAACTGCAGACCATTCAGCACCTTTGCATTTCACCAGCGTGAACAGCTGTGCAGTCAGTAGTGATCTGCATGGCTGACACACGGAGACATATTTTGTGTGGGATGATTTTCACTCGGTGGCAGGTTATGTAGCTGGTGCAGGCTGTAACCTTGATCTGCTTCACTTGATTCATGTTGGTAAGTACAGAACAAGTAGCTAATGAGTAAAAAAGAGGGTGAATCTAGTGAGGCTGGCCAGCAAGTTTTTCTTCTCTTCTCATTCTCTCCCTCCCATGTCCCGTTCCTCTGTTTCCTCTGGATGCAGTTCCTCCTACTTGAGGATGCAGGGGCCTGGCAGGATGCAGACAAGTTGCTGAGCGTTGCAGTTGAATTGGTGATGAGCACATAGTGGGCTGTCGCTGTTTTTTGGCCATTCCCTGAATTACTATGTATGAGATTGCTGTGGGGCAGCCAGAAGGGATCTGGAGGCAAATGGGCCTCTGATCTTCTGTCATCCTGACCGACTGGTTATCTAGAGTACAAAAAACATCTTATTAGTAAGTCCATGTTGTGCTGGGTACCTCTTACTGTTGTAAGAGTCTTCCTGTTTGCATGCTTGAAAAGTGACATAAGAGCTTCCATTGATTGACACATGCAGTAATAACACCGAGATGGTAAGAGGTTCCCCCTCTACACACACACACCACACACACACACACACACACCACACGTATTTAACTTATTATAAAGCACCTACAAATTATGAGTGTCTTGTTTTGTTCCCTTTAAGAATGCTTTCTTTGATAGCTCCCTCCTCAGCCTTTAGTGTGACAGAAGACGGGAATGGTGACATACCTAAGGCAAGAAACAGAAGCACTGAGGAATCTGAAATGATCACACAAAGCCATTTATAGAGGAGGAGGTTTCTTGAAGTATTTACCCAAATGAGAGGAGATAAGCTCGCGGGACTCGATTTGAGTACACCCCATGCTACTGAATAAGTCCAAGAGCTGAGTGTGTGCCCCTAACACCTCTGTTCAGCATGTCCTTGAAGATTTGGGGAGGGGGGGGGGATAGTGGGTAAACCCCCACTACACAAAAGCGGGGAGAAGGAGGAGGCAGGTAACCGCAGACCTATCAGTCAAGCGACAATAGTTGGCAAAACAATGTGTAACCCCTCCCCCCCCCCCCCCATTGTTTGGGCCTTCCCTGATAAAGAGTTCTGCTGAGCCCCTACAAAACTCAGTGTGGCTCCGGCAGGCTGCTCCGAGCAGGGGAGCTATCATTTTCAGGCCTCCTGGGTTTGCTGTTCCAATCGCAACATTTTTACTGGAGTAAATGGTAGAGTGCAAAAAAGAATCTCTTCATGCAAGCGGGTCACTAAGGCACCTCCTACCATTTACTTTGGTGTCTCCGCAGACACAGACACCGGTGGGATGGGGGAAGAGAGAGTCGGAGCGTGGCGGTGTGGCTGACAATCCCCAAGGGGAGGCGTCCATCCAAAGTGAGCGCTTTAACAATACTCGGGGGGCCTGCTTTGAGCTCAGCTTAGTGGAATTCCGTTTCTTTCTTCCTTCCTGCTTTCCTCTTCCACTAGGGTGGTGTTTCCAGACCCCCTTAGGATGAGGGAGATTTTTGTTTTTCTTGGGGGGTTCCAAGATTGGTGTGGCCTGAGAAGAGATCTCAGAGATCTCACAGAAGAGGGGCGTTAGTCCCCATGCGCTTCATCCGTTTGAGAGAGATTTCTTCAGTGTTTGGAGAAAGAGGGTTTTCTTTGTGGGGGAGTCAGAGGGGGAGGCTGTCTTACAAGGAGAAGGTCCCCACCGAGCTGCTGCGTAGAGGAAAGCATCAGCACAGGAGTTTCGAAAGTGCAGCAGGAGCATTTCTGGTTTCCTGTAGGGAAAGAACCTGCATCCAGTTCACAGGGACCGCTGAGGAAGTGCTCAGGGAGGCTCCCTTGGAAAGAGTGAGGACTGAGGGATCCAAGATGGCGGCAGTATAGGAGTCTGCATCGGGTGTCTATTGGTTTCTCTTCTAAACCTGTGTTTCCTAATCTACTATGCCTCCTAAGAGGAAGGGAAAAGTCAGGGTATACCCCTCGACGCCCCCACCATCTTCGGCGGTTTTACAAGAGATTACCCGATTCCTCACCTCCTCTGCAACAGCTTCTCCAGGAGTCGAGGAACCCTTGGCGAGGTTTCAGCAGGGAGAGGAAGCCCGGCCGGAGGAGACGAGCCTGAGCCCCGAACTGAGGACTGCACCGTCACAAGGAACGGTCTCTGAGTTTCAACCTGGACCATTGGTGGAAGGGACCACTTCCGGGCTCCAGGTAGAGGCAGAAACGCTGAACACAGCGTCTACAACACGGAACATGGAACCTGCAGACTCGGGTGAGGGAACCGCCAACGAGGGATTATCTATCGGACTGGGACTAAGGAATCCTGGGGTAAGTCCTGTGGACATATTCTTGCCTCCTCCACAGTCAACTCCCCAGGTTGAAACCTCATTGAAAATCCCAGAGAGACCCGAAAATGTGACCAATGCAGCATTATGGGACCTGATAGTGGGGGTAGCAACAATGGTCAATCGAGTGAATGATAAAGTTGAAACATTAGCTTCACAGGGAACCCAAAACTCTTTGGATTATCAACAGAAATATGAATTGGTACTCAAGAAAGTAGAGAAGTTGGAGGAAAAAGAACTTGAAAATCTCAATTTCAAAGCAGCAGTAGTAAAAGACAATTTATTTATGGCGCGACGAATTGAAACTTTAGAAAATGCCTCCAGGCATCTGAACATACGTTTTCTAAATTTTCCGTGAATTCTGGGGGAAAACCCATACGTTTCTTTAAAGAGATATCTGAAAGAGGCTCTTGGTTTCGATGAAGAGCATTTACCGTCAATAAATAAATGTTTCTTCTTACCCAAAGCAAGGTCTATTGCTAATAAAATAAATATTCAAGAAAATTTGACTCAATTCTTAGAAGACTCTACTGCAGAAGTAGTAGATAGGGCTACCATATTGGTTTCAGTAAGAATATCTATGGACCTCCAATTAATTATGAAAAATTATTTCAAAAAATTTCCTACTAATTTCTATGGAGAAAAAGTAAATGTTTTTCGGGATATATCTCCAATCACTCAGAGCAGGCGAAGAGAGTTTTTAACCTTTCGCCAGCAGGCTTTTGAGTTGGGTTATGGTTTCAATTTAAAACTTCCATGTAAATGTATTTTGAAAAAAGGAGCTGAGGTTAACATCTTTTTCATTCCTCAGCAATTAGACGATTTTCTTAAACTGAAGATTCCCCTAACATCAACACCTAGTAATTAAAGGAATTTGCTGTTAGAGAGACATAAGAAAAAAAACATTATTGTAATAATCATCACGGCATTCTGACTTTCGGATCCTTAAATCCTGTTTAGAAGGTATACTGATTTACAATATTAAGATAAAATGGAGATTGTTGTTAAATTTATATATATAAGTGTTTGGGAATTGTTTTTCCTGTACTCCATTTTATCTGAATTTTCTAATTTGCAAAATAATTTTTGGTTTTGTAATGTGAAATAGATAAAGAATTAAAAAAAAAAAAAAAAAAAAAAGGAAAGAGTGAGGAATGGCAGGGGATGCGGATTTCTCAGGAACGGCGGCTGCGATTTTCTTCTGGAACTTTTATTTTCTGTATTATATTTATAACCATCTTCACCTTCCCCACTAGCTCTCAATGGAGGAGAGGGCTCGGTGGAGACAAGACAAAACTTTCAACGACCTTAAACTTCTTCAGGGTTCTTCGGGATTTTACTCAGCTGCAAATTTTGCATTGAGGGGAAAAAAAAAATCCAATCGCAATAAAGTCTGGTTTTGATGCTCAACAGCAATGCATTGGCTCAGTTAAAGTTTCAATAATATGTTTTACTGTAAACAGAAAAAGGTTTTCCTTATGCCCTTGCACAAGTGCGGATACAGGTTCGATGCATGTACAAGTTTACAGTGTCAAGACTTTTCACAAACCAATAGAGAAAATTATGAAGTCAGCTAAAGATTATCCAGCTAAATTCTAGCCAGATAAGTTAGGGGTGTTCCGGAAAGGAGCAGAGTTAGCCCCCTAAGTTAACCGCCTTAGTCTGATGTTTGGAGTTTGCTGGTTAATTTAAGCGTCTAACTCTGGTTGTGCCGCAGACCTGTCCTAAAGTTATCTGAATCAACATAGCCGGCTAACTTTAAGATAGCCGGGTAATTATATCCGGCTAACTAGCCAAGCCGCTCAGTGGCTGAATATTTTACCCCTCTCCCCAATCTGCTGCAAGGTGCAAACAGCTCCAGCTGATGGGGGATTTTGAGCAGAAAACAGGGTCGTAGAATCGCTCAACTCTTTGTCCAGAAGCAGCATTTATCAATCAGTTCAGTTCAATGCAAACAAATTTGCCAGTGAGAGATCATACAGTGACTCGGTGGGAGATAGATCCTGCAGATCTCATTTCCAAAATTCCAGGGCCACTGCTGCAGTCTTTGCAACCAAAATAAGGAATTAGGGTCCCTTCTCTGCAGTGAATCTCAAACTGATTTGAGATTCACTGCAGCACCTCTGGCATCTAAGCTCCAGCTGACTAGCTATTAAAACTTTAACCAAGCAATATTCTGCACCAGCAATCTTCTTAACTGAAGCCTTGTTTGTCATGCACACTCGCTCATCAGGGTGAATTCTTTTTGCAGCAATTCGTGCAATACCTTAAAATTCCAACAATGGAACGATCTTGCCAAATTTTATCCAGCACGAATGCAGTTAATTGTCACGCAGTGTAAGCAGGGAATTCCTGTCTTCATTCACAAGTCTTATCATGGCAAAAACTGCCTATTATTAGCATAAATTAATCCAACAGCTCATAACAGGATACAAAAGTATATTACGCGCCTTTGTAACTAAAGTAGTTATTTGGGTCCCTTCTCCTCAGACGAGATCAGCTTGCAAGATCCGGTGCAGGCCTTAGAGGTCTGACCAGTTATCAGGAGATTCCCCTCAAGGATTCTAGAAATTTGACAATTCTTCAAGGGACCTCTGCATTTTTTGTGGACCTCCAAGTGCAGGGAAATCTTATTAAGGGTTACGTACTGACGTGCACTATTTCAAGGTGTGCCCTTTGTGACTTTTTCATCTTCAGTCCAGTATTTAATCAAGTATTTCTGATCAACAGCTGGCCTGTGCAGTGTGTTTCTTTTACTGTAAAAATCAGGAAACCTCTACAGGAAGTCTGAGTCTTTCAAGACTTTTACTTTTCCCTTTGGCTGGGGAAAAGAACCCAGGCTCATGGGTCAGCATGTGTGGCCCCAGCACTCCCCAGTGAGCCCTGTTGGCTGGTGGAACGGGGGGGGGGAGGGCTACATTCAAAACTTCCAGAAATACAATCCAACCCCCTACACAAAAATCAATCAGCACTGACAGTTTCGGGGGGGGGGGGGGGGGGGTGGAGATCTCATTGGCCTCTCCCTCCTTCTGACTCCCCAGAAATAAACGTGGGATCCTTCCATCATCCTCGGATATGGATCTCCTCTCCTCTGTGACTCGGACAATGCAGGCATCGGTGACTTCTCCTGGCTCTCTGAGGTAGTAGGACCCTTTCTCCTTCTCCCTGAGCAGGAACGCAAATGCCCCTTCCTTCACCCCTGGTGACCAGGAAGCAGGGCAGCGCTGCAGTTGGAGAAAGATAGAGGCAGCAGAGTAACTCCCTACGGCTCCTCCTAGAGTTACACCTTATCTTCTCTCAGGAAAACTCCTCCTGCAAGAATGGATTATGTAATCGGACTTTACGCATCCAAAACACATTTAAACGTACTGGGGTCCGCCCGCCCCAGGAACATCCCCGACTTACAGGGCTAAATTGCAGGATAAATTGTTTAGTATCACGGCTAAGCTATTTAGGTGGATAACTTTTGAATATCGGTCTGCCTGTGATGAACTAGCAATAGTTGTGTTGGCCCCTGTGCAAGAAGATACACTGGTAGACAGAATCTAGTTAGGTGTCAAAGAAAAACTAAGATGGCTGCCAAGGGGAGACTACATTTATTTATTTATTTATTTTTGGTTTTTATATACCGGAAGTTCCTGTATAATATACATATCACTCCGGTTCACAGATAACAGAGATAACTATCGCCGGGATGGCGGTTTACATGGAACATATCGAACAGTAATTCTACATCTCTCAGCTTCCCCTGTACGTAGTCTCTGAGAGAGCAGGGTGACTCGGCAGGTTTTCCACAGTTGGCTTGCCAGGGTGCTATAAATGAGGGGAGTTCCCTGGCAAGAAGTGGGGCCCATGAGCAGGCAGAGTACAAAGATCCACGGAAGGAGGGAGAAGGACAGCGCGGCAGAGGCAGAAGAAGAGCTAATCCGCAGGCAGAGCCCTCATATCGACCCCCGGTATTCCATCTACTGGTCAAGAATCACAGGAAAGCACTACCCATACATAATTTAGCAGAAGCCTGGATGCCGCCCTACATATAGAAACAGTACTAAAGAAAAAAAGAAACCAAGAGAATACAGGACCCCAGGCAGCATGAGAAGAGACGGCTGAGGGGGGGATATGATAGAGGTCTTTAAGATCATGAGAGGTCTTGAACGAGTAGATGTGAATCGGTTATTTACACTTTCGAATAATAGAAGGACTAGGGGGCACTCCATGAAGTTAGCAAGTAGCACATTTAAGACTAATTGGAGAAAATTCTTTTTCACTCAACGCACAATTAAGCTCTGGAATTTGTTGCCAGAGGATGTGGTTGGTGCAGTTAGTGTAGCTGGGTTCAAAAAAGGTTTGGATAAGTTCTTGGAGGAGAAGTCCATTAACTGCTATTAATCAAGTTTACTTAGGGAATAGCCACTGCTATTAATTGCATCAGTAGCATGGGATCTTCTTAGTGTTTGGGTAATTGCCAGGTTCTTGTGGCCTGGTTTGGCCTCTGTTGGAAACAGGATGCTGGGCTTGGACCCTTGGTCTGACCCAGCATGGCAATTTCTTATGTTCTTTAGTTCTTGTGAGTTTACAAAGGGAAGATCCTTTGGACAAACTTGACTGAGTTCTCTCATGAGGTGATAAAAGAATAGTGGATGAGGGAGATTACAGCCTATGTTGACTATGAGGTAAAGTTGCTCACCTGTAATAGGTGTTCTCTTAAAGACAGCAAATCACTAGTCACATGTATGGGTCCAAGTGCTTGTGCTCAGTGCTGAAAAGATGTTTTTCTCCATAGCTTTCCGGAAGGTCTGAACGCCTTTGGTAAGATACCTTAGGCTACATGCAATCAGTGATCGTCAGACGTTTTGACCTTTCCTCTGTCCTCAGGGCTTGGGAAATTTGCCTCAATGTGACTAGAAAAGCAAGGGGATTTGATGAAATTAAAATGAAATCTGGAAACATGCTGGATGCATAAGAACATAAGAAGTTACTATACATCCAGCCCAGCATCCTGTTTCCAACAATGGCCAATCCAGGTTACAAGTGCCTGGCAATCACCCATATATTAAATAGATCCCATGCTACTGATGCCGGTAATAAGCAATGTGACTAGAAAAGCAAGGGGATTTGATGCAGAATATAAAAATCTATATAATATTCAGGGGGGGGGGGTCGCCTGAAAACCAGAACTGCTTATGGCTTTTGAGGACTGGAGTTGGCCACCCCTGCAGTAGAAAATGCCTAACAGATGAACACATGAACAGGTTAATTGAGATAGGTAGGTCCCCAATGTATGATGATGGGAAGATGTTGGGGAGAAAGGAAAGAAAGGAAGTCTGCCACTGGGGACAGAGAGGAGAGCAACAGCCACTAACTGGCAGGATTTCCTAGGGGTTAGCAGCCTCATTTGCAAACATTTTATACCCAGCAAATGGACTGGATAGAGAACTTGCATGTGAATTGAGTTTCTGGAAGAGCAAAAAAAAAAAACTACAATCACCGATGTATAGTTCTTACTTGCCAAAACTGGCATGTGAAGATGTTTTCCCATGCTGGCTTTCAAAAAATTCATAACTAATGAGCTGCTTTGCATATTTTTTACAAAGTTCATAATTTATATTTTATGCATTTTTGGGTGTTTTGCATGCTTTATCTCTGAACTCCTTCAGAACAGCTTAAAGGACTGGCCACGGCTATCTGTACGGGTCCTCTTTAAGTCCCAACCCGGCAAGGGATTCTGGGCTAGGGTGGATCGGTGCAGACGAGGGATGAGAGATCGGAGCCCAGAGGCTTGGGGGAAGTCCCGGGGAGCAGACAGAGAGCTACCATTTGTAAGGATCTGCTAAGTTTAAGGACTGTGTTATACTTGAAGTAAGGTGAGCTGTATTAATTATTTTGACTCCTGAAATAAAGGTGTGCTGCCGTAACTGTTTTGAGTTTGTTTCACTGTAAATAAAGGGCACTTAAGGAACAGCCAGTGTCTGCCTCCTTTTTCCTCTGGCTGTTATCAAGCCGCCTACCACTCGAGCTACCACACAGACCTTCTGCAACAAAATGTTGCAGTTTAGTACATTGGCTTAACAATGTGGCTAAAAGTATGCACATTGTTCCTCAGCATGTGAAGCTTTAGCCTTTTTGACAGGTGGCGTTCCCAGGGATACCTCTAGATTTTCAACTCTACACATGTTGTTTTCCATGAAAAAAGTAACCTCAGGGAGAAAAAAAACAGGTGCAAACTGTCTCCTCCGTAGCAGGAAGCAGGGTGGTTGGTCAAGGAGGTCAACAGAGATTGATATAGGGAGTTGACTTAGGGAATAGCCGCTGCTATTACTGGCATCAGAAGCAGGTACTTGTAGCCTGGATTGACCGCTGTTGGAAACAGGATGCTGGGTTCGATGGATCCTTGGTCTGATCCAGTATGACAATTTCTTATGTTCTTATACTCACCAAAGCAGATAGAGCAAATGCACTAGAAATTCACCAGAGCCCTGATTACCTTAAGGATGCAGGAAGCTATGTGAGATACTTTCTCCATACATGTAGTATATTGAGCCTTGCCAGCAATCACATTCAGAGAGAGGAAAGGAACTGTTTAGAGGGGTTATAGGATTGTACAAAGGGGATATAGTGAGGCTTGAAAACAAAGCAAGCTCTAGTTTAACATGTACCCAGAGGTGTCTGGCAACTCCCTCAGAAATGTCCTGTTTTTCCATTTTATGCCTTCTAAACCTTCCCTCAGTGCATCACCATGAGAGATTATAATATTTCCAAGTTTTTTCCTCTGTACAAAACACCATATGTCGTGGTATAGTGAGGGTAGGAATAACTGAGGCCAATGGATTTTGGGGGGAGCAACTGCTACCCCGGCTCTTTCTGTCCTATAACCCCTTGAGAAAGGAGCTGACAGATAAAGCCCAAACTAGAAATGTTATTGATTCACCTGGTCACCACATGGCACAGGGAGTCAGTTTTGCTGCCTGCTTAGTGTTGTATCTCATTAATGAATCAGTTAAAATGAATCCAATCTCCCCAGAGCCTGGCATTCTTTTCATCATCAGAATTACATTCATCTCCAAAATATCTATGACTTTATTCCATGGCTGATTTATGGAGTTCGTGGTCTACTGGATTCCTGATCATAAATGGAAGAAATTGATTTCTATATATTTTTTTATTTTGAAAAATCTTTAAAAAGTTATAAATAAAAAAGATATATAGAGGCAAAGAAACCAGGCTCCTATTTCGGTATTCATAATTCATTTTACTCATCAAATTTAGTGGTGCATTCCTACCACAGTTCTCACACAGGGCAATAGGACTG
Organism: Rhinatrema bivittatum; assembly: GCF_901001135.1. NCBI lineage: Eukaryota > Metazoa > Chordata > Amphibia > Gymnophiona > Rhinatrematidae > Rhinatrema > Rhinatrema bivittatum. The sequence goes on from NC_042616.1 coordinate 58,334,321, forward strand.
TGCAGTTTGTACATTGCTAATGTTAGTGTTTAATTTTCAGATAAATCTTTATAAATATTGATTTGGTTTGTGACAAGAACATGAAGAGCAGGGATATGGTTTGCTTTAGTAATTATTTATTGATTAAACTTGATATACCACTTGTATGAAAAACAAACCATGCTGTTTGCACAATCTAAAAACATAAATAGTTAAAATAAAACAAAACTACATAAACTATATACACTACCAAAAACATAAAATAGACCTACTACAATAAATGAAAACTAAGGGAAGAGAACCCTCAGTGGGACTATGACCCTCAAATCTGCAGTCAAGAAATGTCTCTGACTTTGTGCTTTTCCTTGCAGGGTATTATGGTGGGAATGGGTCAGAAAGACAACTATGTTGGTGATGAAGCACAAAGCAAGAGAGGCATCCTCACTCTGAAGTACCCCATTGAGCATGGTATCGTCACCAACTGGGATGATATGGAAAAGATATGGCACCACACCTTCTACAATGAACTTCGGGTGGCCCCAGAAGAGCATCCTGTCCTGCTGACTGAGGCTCCTCTGAACCCCAAAGCCAACCGCGAGAAAATGACCCAGATTATGTTTGAGACCTTCAACACACCAGCCATGTATGTCTCCATCCAGGCTGTACTTTCTCTTTATGCATCTGGACGTACAACTGGAATTGTGCTTGATTCTGGCGATGGGGTCACCCATACAGTGCCTATTTATGAAGGCTATGCTCTTCCTCATGCCATCCTTCGTCTGGATCTAGCTGGAAGAGACCTAACAGATTACCTGATGAAAATTATGACAGAGCGTGGCTACTCCTTCACTACCACTGCTGAGAGGGAGATAGTCCGTGACATCAAAGAGAAGCTTTCCTATGTGGCTCTGGATTTTGACCAGGAAATGGTCACCGCAGCCTCTTCTTCTTCACTAGAGAAAAGCTATGAATTGCCGGATGGGCAGGTCATCACTATAGGCAATGAGCGTTTCCGGTGTCCTGAGGCTCTTTTGCAACCCTCTTTCCTGGGGATGGAGTCCACAGGCATCCATGAAACCACCTACAATAGCATCATGAAATGTGACATTGACATCCGGAGAGATCTATATGCCAACACAGTCCTAAGCGGTGGGTCCACCATGTTTCCAGGCATTGCAGATCGGATGCAGAAAGAGATCATGGTCTTGGCACCCACTACTATGAAGATTAAAATCATAGCTCCTCCTGAAAGGAAATATTCGGTGTGGATTGGGGGGTCAATCCTGGCCTCCTTGTCCACCTTCCAGCAAATGTGGATCAGCAAGCAGGAATATGATGAGTCTGGGCCTTCCATTGTACATCGCAAATGCTTCTAAACCACTGCCCTTCTTTTCTCAAGAAAGCAGGGACTGCTTGAGAGATCCAAGACTGGTGCATACCAAAGACCCCAAAAGTTTAAAAGCCCAAACAAATCTATTCTGTTTGGCCTGAGCAAGCAATTGATAGCAAATCACACAAATGGCCAATCCACAGGGCCCAGGTACTTTGACGCTTGTCTTTCTTGGCCAATCAGGAGCGATTTGGACAGTTTTTAGATTTTTGGTGTGCATAGAAAACTCCAGTTTTGAATCTGCAGCTGTCCTTTTAAATTGTGTCTGCTTAGAAGTGCAGTGTCCTCTCTCAAAAAAAAGATGCTAGTTAGTGCCTGCCATGTGTTTAAATATTGGCATGGAAATTACTTCCTTGTTCCCTCTGTGACTGTGCTGGATTTCAGTGTTCTCCCCTGTGTTTTCCTGGGGTGGCTTATGGCAGACATGTTCCATTTTTCATTGTGAAATGTACAGTAAGCAGAAGGAAGAAAATCCATAATGAAATGCAAAGGTGGTGTTCTATAGAAGTGGCATTGGGAAATTCACAACTTCTTACATTTAAGTTGTGATTTTCTAAAACAATACTACAGTTAAGAACATAAGATGTTGCCATACTGGGTCAGATCGAGGGTTGAACAAGTCCAGCATCCTGTTTACAACAGTGTTTTCATATGCCTCAAGGCAATTTTTAATTCTATTATAGCTGCAGATGTTAATATAATAACATTTGCTCCACCACACCCTCATCTCTCATAAAGAAGGAAATTGGTCCCATCATCATTACATCATCATTTGTTGTCTGCGTGTGGAAATCAATGCAGAAAATGCACAGGGTGCTGTCCGTCACGCTAGCACAAAAGCTCAGCTTGCATTGGGTACTCATCAGTAAAGATTCCCTGAGTCTGTGTTTTACCTCACTTTGGCCATGTTTGTTCTTGTAAAGGCACATAATAAATCTGAAAATAAATTTCATGTCTGCTGCTTTCCCTAGCCAATCAAAAATAGTCGCCGAAATTGCTTCATCAAGCACAGAACTATTTATGGTTTCTTAACACCCATTCTATTGCCCGCTGGTAAAATAATTGTCCTGTTTTCCATAAAGAAAATCTAGAATCATAAGTGTGGGAAGGCACTGTGCTGGGAGGAGTGGAGAATGAAGAAGAAAATCAAGACTATTTCAAACTGTCCCCAAGTCTTGAGAGTCATTTAATCATCCTACCTCTGGGTATTTTGTCATAGCCTGATGATACTCCTTGCAGTAAAATTATCTGGGGGAGATAATGCATTAGCTGGAGAGGTATGGATAAAATCCTTGTTCTGCAGCATCTGAGCTCATTTACTGCTTGTTGGCATTATTAGCTTTAAATATTTTCAGCATGTCATTATCTCTTAATTAAAAACTCTGGAGGGGTGGGAACTATGGATGAAGAAAGAACATAAGAAGTGCTATGCTGGGTCAGACCAAGGTCCATCAAGCCCAGCATCCTGTCTCCAACCGTGGCCAGTACAGGTCACAAGTACCCCTCTTCTCCCAAATAGTTGATCAATTTCACTCTCAGGGATAAGCGATGGCTTCCCCAAGTATACCTGGCTTAATAGCAAAGTGTTCTGGCCAGATGGACAGAGGAGTAGGGTGATGGATGCATGCAACAGCCTCCCAATGGGAGTGATGGAGCTATAAAAACAGAGAACGGAATTCCAGCAGGGCTGGGACAAGCACAGAGGTCCCTTAGTGGTTAGAAAACTAGGGTAAAGCCTGAGATCAAATAGGGTATGTGGTAGTGTATCAAGAAAGGAAATGGATATGGACCAGGTAGAACTTCTAGTCATTCTCTGGTGACATATTCTATGTTTACATCAAGGATACATGATAGAATTCTTGGTGGCCTGGTATTTTCTATCAGACCTTCCCTAAGAGGAAGCTAAAACATCCTGTATACTCATCAATTTCACACTGAAAGTGTGACTGCATTAGTATTTGTATTACTTCCTTTCAAACAATGCTAGCAGATTCTTTTAGGTTGCATTTGAGGGTTTACTGTTGATCAGCTGCCACCTAAAAGAAAAGAAAAGAAAGAGAAAATATGTCTATACCCAACAGAGTAATTATTGACTTCTGCAGCCATTAGTACTTATTGGAAGACAGATATTGGAGCTCAAATGCATCAGTGAGGCTTAGACACTATCATTGACCCTTTTCAGTCTAGACTAACACTAAAGCCTATCATTATGAAATTCTGGCTGGCATTGCTTACTAAAATTTGAAAAAAAACAAAACATTCACAAGTTAAAAAAAACTGGCTGTACTAGCTGTCCTAGTAATGAATTCCCTGTAGTGATGAAAGGCTAAAACTCTGGTAGAGAACAAAATATTTTCTAAGTCTTGACCAATGAGAGGCACTGCTGCCTTTGGACAATCTTCTCACATTAGTACCTGGTTCTTGATTTCAGTCCTCGGATCCTTCATTTGACCTGTTGTGTGCAGTACTTGCAAGTAAACAAGAACACCTACAACAGAACACATTGAATTGCCCATGTTTGTGCACTCAAGGTTGAGAGCAAAGCACTTCGTTCCAAACAATTCAGGCTTATCAAGGTTTTATTTTGTATGCTTTAGACAATAACTTTTGTGATGAGGTCTTCTGACTACTCTCCTTGCAGGTAATTGGGTACTGAGGGCCAGCAGACAACTATTCCAGTGTCAGCTAAACTTTTCAGCATGTCATTCGCAGTGATCTGTGGCTTCTGTTTTTCAGATCTGAGCAATTTTCCAGCAGTTGTATCAAAATTTTACTTGGTCTTTCATATCTTGCCTTGATTTCAACAGTTTTTCATGTAACTTTCATTTCTTAATGATGTTTCTGACAGTTGAAATTGCGTTTACAGATTTTTATTTTTTTTTATAACCTTCCCTTGCTTTGTAAGAGTGGAATATCTTCATTTTCAAATGCTCCAACAAGTGCATTTGGCCAGTGAAAGTAGACAGAGCAACAATAACAATCTGAGGCATTGGAAAGGTCAGAGTATTTATTCAATGGTGGAATTCATTGTTTTCACCTGACTAATTGAAGATCTAATAAGTCAATCATCTTTTTGGGCCTTATTTTGTGTCCAAACTTTTGCATATGCCATATTCCCTGTTTTATTATTTTCAATGTGTTAAATCCAGCAAATAAACAGTAATTTTGCATTAAAAACTGCAGAAAGATGTTATGTTTAACTTTGTTTCATGTAGAAGTTGTCAGCCTCTGTTCATGAGGAGATTCATTGATACATCCAGCTTCACCAAGGGTTCCTTGGTGAAGATATGTGTGTGTGTGTGTGTGTGTGTGTATGTATGTATGTATGTATGTATGTATATATATATATATATAAAATTTAATTTGTTTCACCACTGCCCAGTGTCAGTAGCAGTACACAAAGCCTTTCTTGTTGTCATGGAGACATGAATGGCAAGGGACCACAGAGTAATCAGTGTCTGCTGCCCTATAATTGAGCCTTGCTCTGATTTGCTGATGGTGTTTGCCAAGACGTTCCTGGGATGAGTGGGTATAGAGAAAAGTGCAGCTGATGCACATATCAGTCCATTTTAGTATTTATAGTCAAAGAAATGGAGAATTAGACTCTTAAGAGATGTGGATTAAAAACAGTGTTTACTTTTTAAAAATGAATAAAGTAGTGTGATTGCCATGTTGATCCATGTGGATATGTAGAAATAAAGGTTGCCAAACAAGTTGCAGGCACCACCTTTTTACTGGACTAACTTAATGCATCTGCGACTGGCTTATCAGAGCTAATGCTGCATCCATCAGGTCAATGCAAAATAAGCTTAAGCGTTAAATTACCCCAAAATTACAGGTTACATTACAGTGATGATGTATGATTCCAAGGCTTTAGAGAGTAAAACAAACACAGAAAAAGCAATGAGAAATAACTGGGCATCACAATTAATCAGTAAATCATAGAAAGATTCCCTTTCAAATAATAATGTGCTACTGTAGAATATTAGCGGGAGCCAGCAGATATTAACCATCTTTTATTATATACATCAGCACCCTTCTATGTGGGAGCTACACAGCCAGAAAAGCTGAAAGACAGGAACAAGAATCAGGAGTGTGTCCAGCACAGATACTGAACACTCTACAACTAGAACGCTCTCCCCCACCCCAGGTGATGTAATTATCCAGTTGCAAGGGCTGCCCAATTGATCCGAAGTCTCGGCAGAGCCCCATGCCGAACAAGTGGTTCTGAAGGCTGAATGTCAATCTCAGTCTCTGATGAGCCAGGAGCATCATCCTTACATGAGGCTGGCTCAGGCAGAGCGAGAATGTCCAGACCTAAAGGAGAATTTGGTTATCTCTGGGATAACAGTGTGCTTAGCAGTAGGAACTTCTGAAGCTTCATGAGGTCCTCCACTGTTTGAGAAGGAGTGGCTTCTTCAATGTGGAGACAGCAGATCTGTCCGCCAGTGGCCAGGAGCCCACGTGATCCAGACACATGACCTCTAGCAAGTACGGGGTCTTTGTAGTGTAAATGAGTGCAAGATATATGAACAGAGGGAAATCTAGATCCTGTTCCTGCTGCAGTTGTAATTTCACAATGAGGTCAGGATTGAGATGGTCCATGCAAGTCTTCTGGTAGTGTAGGGGTGACCCCTGAATCTTCACTAACTGTATAGGCAGCCCCAACATGGATTCTCTGGCATCAGCACAAAATGGACACTTGACTTGTTTTTTCTCTGCACTCTGATGGACTTCACTTACCAGTCAACTTATATGCCTGACTAATCTGTTCTGAAAAAAAAACAAACCATTTGCAGGGCAATCTGCAAATAAAGACTATTTTCTGTACACACAGAGAAAACATAAAGACAAGGACAGGCTTGTGTGTGTGGAACAAGAGACACCTCAAGGCCTCAGAAACTGCAAACTTTTACAGCCTAATAACCGAGCCAGCCAGTCCTCAATGGAGGAGTTATCAGTGAAGTGTCGCCATGGACCCCTGTTCGGTGTTACACTGGCCTAAAGCTGACCCACTAGAGAGGACAAAGAAGCTGTCCAGAGTGGGGAAATTGGACCTTTTGCATCTCTAATCGTGGTCCTACTTTAGCTCACTGAATAATTCAAATCTAAGCCCTTAAAACTACAGGGGCAAGAGAAGGTGGTGAGGGTGAGTGTTTCACCATCAAAAAGCTGCCGACAAGAAGAACAACACCCTTATAGGAACAAATTCTCTCAGGCCCCCCCCCCGCATCAGGGCTGCCTGGTCATGCTCCAGCAACACTGGAGGGCACGGCACAGAACTGAAGTCTCTCATCCCTTCTACACCTTAGTTTAGGGCTGAACCTGCTTTGTTCCCCTCACGGGACAAAGGTAGTCCCCCATCTGGCTAAGTTAAGTGCCTCGAAACAAGCAGCATGTGGGTCCCAGCAGCAGAGAACAACGCTGTAACAACCAAGACTCCCTGAACAGACCAGAGACCTCCTGCATAACAGTAGCTCCTATCCAGAAAGGAGACATCCTGTATGAGCTGAATGTTCATATTGCTTGCTTGAAAATGGTCTGAACTCCTCAGGCAATATGGATTACAAAAGCCTGGCCATACACATAGTTGTAGAACTGGGTCGACTTGTCAACCTGCGCACTGGCAAAGATTTAATTGGTGGATGGGGTAACTGTTGAGCTGGTGGTGGACCCTTGGCCCTAGATAGAGTTGATGCAACCCATAGAGCAAGCCCTACGGGTCCCCACCGTCGGGAGGCAGAGCTGACTAGGAGATGGAGGCCAACTGGATCTTCGCCAATACCAGCCCTCATTCCCCGCAGGTTGAGCCCTTGGGTGCCGGGGCTGGCTGGTCTTAGGCGGGCCTCCGTGTGATGACTCCCAGTAGATGAGACACAAGGGTTGCCGAGGACCAGCAGAGGTATCAGGGGACCGGTGTAGGTCCGGACGAGGCAGAGATCCAGAGACCCGGGCACCAACAGGAACAGGGCAAGACAAGGGGCGCCCAGGTAGAAGAAGGCCAAAGCCTCAGAGGCCAAGTCCAGGGAGATACCGGAGGCGTAATCGAAGATGGGCTAGAGTCAGGGCAGGCGGCTGAGCGAGGCAAGGTACAGAGTCCAACAGAGCAAAGGTCAAAGCCAGAGAATCAGTCCAGAGTGTAGTCCAATGAAGCAAGGGTCAAAGCCAGAGAATCAGTCCTGAGCATGGTCCAATGTAGCAAGGGTCAAAGCCAGAGAAGCAATCTTGAGTGTGGTCCAATGAAGCAAGAGTCAAAGCCAAGGAGTCAGTCCAGCGAGACAAGGAAGGGACCAAGGTACGGATCAGGAACAGGAACCAGGAATGGAGTCAGGATCAAAAACCAGGAACTAAGTCAGGATCAGGAACCAGAAACGATGGGCAACAAGCACACAAACAAACATGGAGACCTGTTGCCAAAGCAAGGAACTAGTGGTGGGCCCTGCCTTTTATAGCAGGGCCCAATGACGTCATCATCTGGGGTCACGGGCTAGTTTCCCACTATGGCCCCTTTAAAGGTCAGAACAGTGTGTGCATGTGTGCCTAAGGCCAGGGCCCACAGGGGGCTGAGCAACTGCGTCTCCCTGCTGCACACGCGGGGAGACCTGCTGGGAACTGGGAAGGTCCGCAGAGGAGCCAGGAACAGCTGAGGAGCCAGTAGGTCTTCGGGGGCGTAGGCGGCTGCCCACAGCCATGAGTGAGGATGGTCCGGGTCCGGGAGCAGCACTGCAAGGGTGAGTAGGCCCGGTCGCGGGCCTACTGCGGACAGGGCACGCAACAGTAACATGGTCTGAATCCCAGAGTGCTGTAAAATGCAGGGACAGTTCAGGCAGGGGAAGGGAGCAAAAGTTGTAACCAGGCCCTCCCAGTTGGCTTCTACTGCTGCCTTCTGTTCTCTGCTGTGCCAGAGTGCAGGGCTGCCTGTTCACACTGCTGACCATCAACGTCCATGAGGAAAGGCTAAAAGAGCTGGGTTTATTTAGTCTGCAATAAGAGAAGGCTGAGCGGTGACTTCATGTACGTAAAAGGGCATTAATTAAGGATGGCAATCAGCTGTTCTTCACCTCCGCCGTGGGTGAGACAAGAAGTAATGAGCGTTTTACTCCAGCAGGGAGATTTAGGTGAGACATTAGGAAGAACATTCTATCTATGAGGGTAGTCTGGAACTGGAACATATTACCCAGGGAGGTAGAGGAATCTCTGTCACTGAAGCTTACCAAGAACAGACAAGACAAACATCTGTCTATGATGGTTACAGGTAAATTAGATCCTGACTTGAGGTAGGGGGTGCACTAGATAACTTCTAGTCCCTTCCAACCTTCTCTTTCTATGATTTGTGTAACTCTGAAATATGAACGGCCTCTGATACCTCTCTCCTGTAATAGGACAGGCATACGCAAGTCCAGTCCTTGCCCAAATTTCCTGGGTAACCAAATGTACAAATGAACTTGGTTCCAGATATATCTTATGAATATTCATTGTTGGTAGCCAGAAAAGCAGGACCTGTTTGTGGCCCTTGAAGAACGGAGTTGCTGTAGGAACTTGAGCTGTGTGCTATACCAATAAGCTGCTAGATCCAGATTTAGCTCTTCACATCAGCCTGGTGCTAGGAGTAAAAAGAAAAGTTGCGGTGTTAGTTGTTAATAAGTCATGTAACGCTGCCCTTCTCTTCAGTGTATCAATATTTCCCAAGTCAATGTTTTCGCAAATTCTTGCTGCAGCTGTTTTCCTAGGAGTGGTATTCAGCCATGGGAAAAATGGGGAGATCGGCTGAGGTTATGCGGCATTTCCACTTAAAGTTTGGGGATATCTTCAGAAGCCCTGCAGGATTAACTTCTCTGAGACATAAAACGAGAGTGGAAATTTATGTTTACACGGTCTGCTGCTGTCCCTAAGCTCATCACACAGCTATATCGTTCCCTTCTTTCTAATGATGATGATCAGACAACAAGCCCTACTTTGATTACTAAATGGAATACAGATTTAGATTCTGATTTAGATGACACCAGTTGGACCTGGCATTCCATCTCTCCTTTATTTATTTGTAATAAAAATAAGGAGCTGATGAACCGGCTATTACATGGAACCAATTTTTACATAATTAATTAAATAAATAAATCATCTAGATATCCCTTTTTTTTTTTTCCTTGCTTTAGTGCTTCAAGCCCTTTATGCTGGAGGCTGTGAGATGGTCAGGGGAGCTGTATTCATATGTGGTGGGGGTGTAAAGAAGTGCAGGAATTTTGTGAAGGAATGCGAGGACATATAAATGAGAAAGTGGAGATACATGTTCTTTCTCCCAGTTTATGTTTGTTTGAATTTTTGGGATGAAGAGAAGCCCTCAAAAGCAGAAAAACAGTTACTATCTCACATGAAAGAAGCTGGTCGATTGACGATTGCATACGTTTGGAAGGCGTCGCCACAGATTTCGGTCTGGCGCAATAAAATGGTTGAACTGGCTATTATGGAACCTATCGCTTTTGACTTAAAGAGTAAACTTGAGACAAATGAAGCCACATGGGGAAATCTTGGAAACGGCATGTTCAGAATTAACAGCATTCAATATAGGTTGGGAATACTTAGAGAATTTTACCCCCTTCGATAATGTAAGGGACTGACTTTTGGTACAGGTTGTGATATTAGTCTGTTCTGTTCAGCTGTGTTTGTGAATAGATATTGAGTGAGGATGTATTCTTGTTTTCATGTCCTGGGAGGGAAGGAGGGGGGGTGACCGAGATGTTTTCTTCGTGTTGTGTTATGCTTTGAAGTGTGCTTACTAACTTGAAAAATTGAAAAATAAAGAATTAAAACAAAAAAAAAAATGTGGGTAATTTGGGGATATGACAAGATTAGCTGACCTGAATCCAAGCAGAACCAGAACGGATCCTTAACATAGAAAATCAGAAGTGATCTGTGCTGTGCTCATTTACATCTACATGGGTGACCACATGATTCAAAAGGATTACTGACACTTAAAATGCAAAAAAAAGACTTGGAGGGGGCATAATCCTCAGATATCAAGTGCATTGATCTCTTCACGGAGCGTGCTGCTTACTGCAGTGGATATTCTGCACTTCCAGGGGTTCTGTTATTCTTCTGTTTCGTCCTCCTGTAATTTTGTGTTCCACAGGCAAATACCATCAGGATTGAAATGGATGAAAATAGACAATTTTAATTTACTCAAATTGTCCATCTGTGCTCAGAGTTTTGCTGTCACATTTAACAGTGGATTTTTGAACAGATCCTCCTGAGAGCATTTGGGTCTGAGACAATGCAATCAGTCACCTAGCAACCGCTGTACAGAGAGATGCCCAAGTCTAGCACAGTGTGAACACTCAAATTAATATTCAACAGCAACCAGAGGGGGACTTTAGGGACAGCTAATAAGACCTATCCTGAACCCTGTACCTTGCTGTAGCAATGTAACATATTCACAAACAAGTAAGGAAGAATCTCACAATCAAAATATGAAACAAATAAAAAGTTAAAAAAAAAAATGAAACAATGAAAAGAGGTGTAACCAAAAGAAAATATAAATACGACTAAAGAAACTAGTAAGGCTTGGCATCAGAAGATAATATGCGCTTAGTTGTTGCAATCTACTGCCTCTCACCCAAAAATTAATAGGGATTAGATCTGGTAAATAACATAATTTCCTGTCCACTTGTCTAATCCCTATTAATTTTTTAGAAAAATTTTTTTGTTGCACGTAAACATTTTTTACTAAACATCTTTCACTTATCTTTAAATGATGCCCAATGAATGAAGCCGTAGATCAAAATGTACACATGCCCATATAAACACCCAACACGAAAATATACTCTTCCATGCACAGTTTTCTATGCTTTCTTACAACTGCTTCACTACATCCAATCCCTTTTTCAAATAAACCAACATTTAGGTCAGTTTAATAACTTACTTGCTCTACTCCGCTCCCCTAATAAACAAATACTATCATGTGCTATTTTTGCCAGACGACTCTTAAAGGTTCAAACTTCTTCCTCTATTGATATAGCTTTTACACGTTGGTTGAATTGGTCAGAGATAAAGTTGTCCTCACAAAATATCCGCTACTGTTTCTCTATCATTCCTAAACTCTCTGAAAATGTAGCCTTTGTGAGACCCAATTTAGGTTTTTGTGGCAACTATATATTCCTCAATCTATAGCTTTTAAATGTAAGTTAAGCCCAACTCCCATATGCGACCAAAATGGTGGGTGATCTCCATCGAATGACTTATGAGGAGAGGTTAAGGAACCTGAATATGTATACCCTGGAGGAGAGGAGGGTTGCGCTGGAGGTGGACCCTTGGCCTGGTGCAGGATTGGTACGGCCCTCTGGTCAGACCCAGAGAGCGCCTGCCACCAGGAGGCGGAGCACACGAGGAGACAGAGGCTAGCTGGAGCTTTGCCAATAACAGTCCAGGGTTTCTGCAGGTTGAGCCCTTGGGTACCCGGACCACCTGGACTTAGGTGGGCCTCAGATGGTCTCTCGTAGAGGTAGCAGAGGGATGTGCCCACCACGAGCAAGGGTGAGTGGCTGATGCAGACAGGATGGACCAGACCCGAACTGGAAGCTCCGGAGACCTCAGGGAGGTAACAGTTCAGGAAGGCTCTACGGGTGAGACAGGCAGCGCCTGCGGGTCTAGTCGGGTGAAGGCCGCAGATGGAATCCAAGCAGGCTGGTCTGGTAGCCACAGAAGGCCAGAAGAGAGTGTCTGAGTGAAGCTCAAGGGTCAAATCCAGGGTCAGTCCGAGCGTAGTCAAGGCAAGTGAGGGTCAGTTCCAGGCAGCAGACGAAGAGAGTAGTCAGGCAGGCAGTGGTCAGTTCCAGGCAGCAGACGAGAGAGGAGTCAGACAGGCCGAGGTCAGTACCAGAAATCAGTCGAGAAGGTACTACCTGAGTAAGGACACAGGAACACATGGGAACGCTAGAACAAGGAGACGCTGGAACATGGAAGGCAAACTAGCACACCAATGGTGTCGACCCACTTGCCAAGGCGAGGTCCTGGGGACAGGGCCTTGCTATTTATGCTAGGGCTAGGTGATGTCATCAGGGTGTGTCGGAGTCTGGTTTCCCGCGCTTGGGCCTTTAAAACTGAGATTGTCGGCTGCGCGCACGCCTAGGGACAGGGCCGATGCGGCCGAAGATGCGGAGCCCCCGAAGGGAGCTCCGCTGTGAGGCCTGCAGCATGGAGGAAGCCAGAGAGGACCACGTTGAGCATTGGAGATGCCGGGAGCTGGCGGCGGTGGCAAGACCGGAGCTAGTGGAGGGCAGTTCAAGGTAAGCAGGCCCGGTTGCGGCACCCACACGGCCGGGACGCGCAACAAGGAGAAGCAGGGGTGATATGATACAGACCTTCAGATACTTGAAAGGTTTTAATGATCCATGGTCGTCAACAAATCTTTTCCATTGGAAACAATTTAGTAAAACTAGGGGTCATGATTTGAAACTCCAGGGAGAAAGACTTAGAACCAGTGTCAGGAAATATTTCTTTACTGAGAGGATGGGGGATGCCTGGAATGCCCTTCCGGAGGAAGTGGTGAAGACTATAACTGGGAAGGATTTCAAAGGGGCATGGGATAAGCACTGTGGATCTCTAAAGGCTAGAGGATGAGAATAAATAAAAAAGCTAAACCAGCACGGACTGGAAGTTAATACCTTAAGAGAAACATGGGAGTAACCTGCACAGAGTGGCAGTTACTACACTTAAGAGAAACATGGGGGTAACTTACACAGAGCGGCAGTTACTACCTTGGGAAGCTTGCAGGGCAGACTAGATGACCCATTTTGGTCTTTTTCTGCCGTCATTGCTACGTTACTATGTTATATGTTACTATGTGAAAAATGTACAAGTGCGGTCAATGATTTTTTACATAGGTTTTGGCTTTGTGCTCCAATAAACAAATTCTGGACCTTAATAATTAAGCTTTGTACAACTATAGAGAAAATCGACCTCCCTCATGATCCCCACTTTTGGCTGTTTGGTCTTTACTCACACACCACCCAACCTATAACCATGTACACCCAACTATTCCTGGACCGATCCAGTCTTTCTGCTAAACAGATGATTCTTACGCACTGGATTGGCCCTCTCACCCCTTCCATAGGTATATGGGAAACCAAGATGCTATAACAAATCTATGTTATTAGAACATTAAGGGCCGGATTTTCAAGGATTTACGCGCGTAACCGGCCTTACGCGCACCGGGCCTATTTTCAAAAGGCCTGGGGATGCACGTAAAGCGCCATTTGCCACTGTGCCGGGGATCGCACACCGCAGTTGGCCGGCGCGCACAACTTACTTCAGCCCCAGAGCTGAAGTAAATTTTGTAACAAAAAAAAAAGAAGAGCAAGGTAGGAAGAAAAGGGCGGGGGAGGTAGGGGAAGGGAAAGGAAGGTGGGGTGGAGGGGTCGGGAATGGGGGAAGGCAGCGCGGCTTGGAGCGGGCTCGGTGCGCGCCATGTACACATTTGTGCACCCCCTTGCACGCGCCGACCCCTGATTTTATAACATGCGCATGCCTGCGCGCACCTTTTAAAATCTACCCCTAAGTTTCAAATTACAAATTATTTGAATCACAAATAAATGTAACTTGTTTCTTAGGGACAGGAGTTCACTATATATTTGTACGGAGGCTATGGAAGAAATACAGGTAATACTTTCTGAATATTTTGTGCACCCACTGCACATGGCATCTTATTGCAACGTGCCTATAACTTTCTCATTCCAAACTCAGATATAAAGTGTCCGTGTGTTTTTTTTACTCAATAATATATTCAATGCTTAAGGGGAACAACTCTCCTATAATACTATATATAACTTATAATAACAAAATTTCTCAGCGGCAATGTTTAAAGGTAGAATTGGAATGTTTCATAAATTTTTCGGGCATTACTGGATTGTAATGCCTTTAAATAGGTTTAATCATAAACTTTCCCCCTCCAACCTTTTTTAGTTTTTTTAGTGAATTTATAAAGTACGCTGTAAAAATCTCTCGGAGATTGATTACTGTGGTTGCATGTCTAAATCAAAATGATAATACCGACTTGTATGAAAAACCGTTTCTAAAAGTCCACCCGACAAGGCCTTGTTTCTGACCGTATCCCGGTCTTTCTTCAGGGGATGTAAATGGACTTAACAAATAGTCGGAATTACTTATCTGAAGGCGGGTTACTGAAGACTCTCGCTGGTGGTTGAATTGCTCATTCGTTGTCCGTGAAGTAACTTCCACGAATCAACATCATTTCAGATATTATATGAGCTGAAGAGCTCTTAAGTCTAAGAGCTTGAGACGGACACAGGGCTTATGGCCACCAGCGGGATGCAACTCTAATCTCCACTCATTTGATAATTCATCTAATTCTTCGTGAGCCGATAATCGCTTCGCTGTTCTTCTGTTTGAAACACTATATTTCGCTCTCGGTAACGCTCTATGTTGCCGGGGATTTTTAAAGGGCTTCAGATCCACCCTCTATTCCTCTAACTGACCAATGGATATTGAGACGTAAGATGACGCTGTAATGTGCTTACGTTCAGATTAGAACGTAAGATGACGCTGTAATGCGCTTACGTTCAGATAAGAGTGCTCCAGTCCAGTTCTTCGTTGAGTCTCTGTGGAGATTGTGTCTTTAAAGTAAATATCCAAAATGCTTCTCGGCGATTCAACATTGAGACTCGATCACCCCCTCTGGGTGACTCTTGGACTTGATCGATTATAGTCCATCGGAGGTCTTTAAACGTGTGGTGTAACTGCAGACAATGAGTCACTATTGGAGCTTTAACAATTTCGGTTTTTATTCGGGACTTGTGTTCGTTTAATCTGAGTCGTATGCATCTAGTTGTTCTGCCTATATATACCTATATATACTCTAACATCAAGGAGTCTTCAATCCAAACGGGTCACTATAAATGTGGCCAGTGCACCCATTGCAACAACACTATAGAGGGACAAGATTGGGTACAACCAACTACCCAATATAAAGTGCATAGAAGATGGCTAACTAGTTGTGAATCGTCCCACGTTGTATACGCCATCATCTGCCCGTGTTCCCAAAAATGAAGACTTGCCATTTGCAGGAGTGCTCACATAAGAACATAAGAACATGCCATACTGGGTCAGACCAAGGGTCCATCAAGCCCAGCCCTAGTGACTTTCAGGCTCGCCTCAGGACAATCCCATTCCTGTTCCACCAACTTCTTCACCTGCTTCAGCAACGGGAAGGTGGTAGGAGGCCCCCTCAACCCCTCCAGGAGCGGACTCACCCCTTCCTTGTCCAAGTCTTCCTGGGCAGCTTTAATCCCGAGCTCCTCCAGAACCCAGGGCACCAACAGGGTCCTTGTCCAGCCCCACCGAACCCCCTAGAAGCTGTTCAGGATCATCCATGCTATCCAACGAATCGTCCTCTGGGGCACGCAGGTCCTGGACCCCACCCTCACCCCCCCGCCGATGCACATTCGCTGCAAAACAAGGCCGCATTGAGGTGGTCAGGCCTGCAGATGCGGTCAGGCCTAAAAATAAAGAGCCTCTGTGAAATTCAGCCCTCAGCCGAGCCCGATGAAGGCAGGCAATTGGCCTGCTCCCTCTGGCCTGCCTCTCGGCAGGAAAACAAATACTTACCCGCTCCTCAGCCCTGCACAGAGCCTCTGCTGCTGCTTATCTCCTTGCTTCAAGTATTTCCTTTTTTTGTTTTTACTAAATTAAAGAGACAGGCCACAACTAAAAGGGGGAAAGAACTCCTCCCCTGCTTCTGGAGATAGGTGGCTGAAGAGACAGGCCCACTGAGAGAGAGGGCCCAGGGGGGGGGGAGAGAACCAAGACCCCTGGCTATCTACCCCCCCCCCCCTGTCAAGAAGGGCCGAATCTGGACAGGGATTACCAAGTCCCCGCTCGCCCTGCTGCACCCGAGGGATAGTCCAGGAAGGAACCTAACACCTCGGGGAGCCAAACTTTCTTCTTATCTTTTTCCAGACTACAGGTTTGCACCTCTACCATCTGCTGGAGACAGAGAAATACAGGTCAATACTGAGGGACTGCAGGTGGCCCTCTCAGTTATGTAGCAGTGCCTTAAAGTTTTGTTCTCAGCCTCCATCTGCTGGTAGGGATGCATAAACCCTCTCGTCTGGACTGATCCGGGGTACAAACAGAAACCCATTTCCTTAAAAGATGAAATGAAATGCCCAATGTATCTTTTGCCTTGTATGTTTGTCTTGATTATATTGTAATCTCTAGGAGGATCACGTGATGCACTAGCTGAGCAGACGAGCCTCGGCTCAGCTCCGGGCCCGTCTCAGCGATAGCGTGAACCCAAACCGCGTGAACACCACTAAATCGGACAGCTGAGGAGTCAGGGAAAGGGGCTCGACCCAGTGATTCGTTTTTTGCAAAAACCGCGGGTCGGATGGCATCATTGAAGGCAAAAAAAGAGAAAGAAAAGGCCAGGGTGGCTGACGAGAAAATGGCTGCCGCATCGACGGGTGAGTCCCACTCCCCCCCCCCCCCCCCCCCCGCTGCCTCTTACCATTAGATGACATAAAGCCAGCGATTCGGGAGGCCTTGGACGAGCGTTGGGCTGGACTGACCGATCAGTTGGGGGAGGTGAGGGACACCCTGGCAGCTCTGCCACCGCGGCTGGAAGCAGCCGAGACTCGTATCTCAGCTCTGGAAGATGCAGGCACTGACCGCATAGCCAAGATGGCGGAGCAGGCGTCCACGCTTCAGCCCTTGGCAGACAAGGTGGAGGATGTAGAAAATAGAGCGCGCAGGGATAATCTGCGCTTCCTAGGATTCCCTGAGAGCCTGGAGGAGGGCTCCCTGCGCACTGTGCTTGAGACGAGACCTGGCTCCCAGAGGCGCTGGCCCTGCCACACCTTAAGGGGAAGCTGGTGGTGGAGCGAGCTCACCGGCTGGGAACAAAACAGCAGGATCTGGATAGGCCCAGACTGGTGATTGCAAAAATTTTAAATTCAGCGCATAAGGCGGAGCTGTGGAGAGCATCGCGGCAGAAAGCAGATTTGAAATATCAGGCTCACACTATCCGGGTGTTGCAGGATTTCTCGGCAGCAGTGTCAGCGAGCAGACGGGGCTTTTCACAGAGATGCTCCACGCTTCACACCAAAGGCATAAAGTTTGCGTTGTTATTTCCAGCGCTTTTACGGGTTTGGCATGACTCGCGGGGGCATTGCTTTGACACGGTGGAGAAGGCTAAGGCCTTTGTGGATACCCTGGCTACCTGATGATTGTTTGTATCTCAGGGGAGGATAGTGATGGCTCCTGCAAGAGTTTGTTTTTTCTTCTCAAGAAGCAGACGAGAGTCCAGCGTCTATGACAAGTACAATCCCATTGCAGGTTTTGCTGCGTGTGGACGAGGTTCTGCAGTTAAAAGGCTGGTTGCCTAGTTCCGATGTTCATTTGGTTTTTTTTTCTGTCCACACATTATTGGGATACCGGACACCTCAGCTTTACAGATGGACTTGAAAGCCTCTGAGTGCTAGTTTTTATTATACCATCTGTTTCCTTTCATATCTGAGGAGCTATGGACTATGCACTTCCGCTGCAATAGGCCTTAGATTCTGGCCGATTACGCCCCTCCAGCTCGGACATAAGAATTAGATGGTAGCACGGAGAGGATTGGGTATGTTCCTGCTAGACAATGGAGGGTGTCTTTTCTGCCGGAGGACTGCATCTCTCAGAACTCGTACTCATATGTTCTCAGTTTGGTCTGGACTTAATGGAGTGGGGAAGTCACATGTTGCAGTTGCTTTTTAGGGGATGGGGCTTGGACCAGAGAGGGACGGCGAGGAGGGGGGAGAGTGCATTGTGGACCCTGTACATAAGGCTGGGGCGGTGCCCGGAAGCATCAGTAAGCGTGATCCTTACCTCCGCTTAGGGGGTCCGGGGGGTGATGATAATGAGGGGGACTGGAGGGAAACCCTATTGGGTGGGCCAAGGGGGGCAGGGGGAGGGAGGGGGGTTGGGGGTTGGGCAGGGGGAGAGGGGGGGAAGTTGTAGAAACGAGGATGAATGATTGTCTGGCTGGTTGGTACTATGGAATGAGTGTTTCCTTTGAAATGGGGGTGTATGGATGTTGGAAGGTGGGGGCCTTGGCTGGGAGGGTCCCTACCCCTTTGAGGTGGGATACGTGGCATTCCTGTGGTATGCTTAATCTTACACGGGTGATATCATGGAATGTCTGTGGATTACACTCCCCGGTTAAGTGTTCTAAAGTTCTCACTTTACTGAAACGTAAGCAGGTGTCGGTGGCATTTCTACAGGAGACACATCTTGCGGTATCGGAACTTAGGTACTTGAAGCGGGACTGGGTAGGAGAGATCAGAGGGGCAGGGGGTCCTCTAGCTCAGCAGGGGTTGCTATTTTAATACATAAAAACTTACCTTTGCAGATATTGAAGGAAATCGCAGACCCTCAAGGGCAATATATTATTCTCATTGCTGAATTGTATGGGCAAACTGTAGTGCTTTGTAATGTATATGCCCCTAATACCTATAACCCTCATTTTTTCAGATGTTTATACTCATATTTGCTACCACATTTGACTGACATACTTGTAGTGGGCGGAGATTTCAATACAGTTAAAGATGGAGAGTTGGATGCTCGACCCGCGAGACAGAGGGAGCATGGAATGGGGAGGGGTCCTGTAATGTTGGAAGATACACTGCATTTACTAGATGTGTGGAGAACTTTGCATCCGCTGGAACGCAACTTTACCCATGTCTCGCAGGCGCACAACTCGCAATCCAGATTGGATTTTTTCCTAATCAGTGGTCACGCCTTTGGGCAGGTGCAGGGTGCGGAAATCGATAATATTGTGATTTCAGACCATGCACCCGTATGGGTGGATTTTCAGTTTAGAGGCAGGCAACCGGAAACAAGACTGTGGCGTTACCCTTATTTTTTGGCCAATGACAGCCATTTTCAGGAGCATGTGAGGGCAAAGTGGGCGGATTATCTGGCCTGTAACCAATCTCACAATTCGCAACCGATCTTGCTTTGGTCAGCGGCGAAGGCAGTTCTGCGAGGGGAGATTATTTCGTATATGGCCCATAGAAGTAAAATGCTTAACAAAAGGATCTTGCAGTTAACCAGGCAGTTGACTACTGCTCGAGCAGCCTTTAATAGGGCAGGGACACCCCGTAATCGGGACCGTTACCGCTCGGTCCAGGGGGCATTAAATTCTCTTCTTCATCAGCGTGCTAAAAAAGGGATTCTCTACTATAAGTTCCAATTGTTTTAATATTCCAACAAAGCAGGCCGCATGATGGCTAACCTTCTCCGGTCGACTCGGGGTCGCATGCACATCCCTGCATTGCGTATGCCCACAAGTAGGACTGTGAAGGACACTCCCTCTATCCTACAAATCTTTCGTAATTATTATGCTGATTTATATACATCTACGAGGGGTAGTGAGGAGGTTTGGGATAACTTTTGCTCCAAGGTGTCTCGCCCGTGCTTGACAGAGGCGCAGCGGCAGAGTTTAAATGGCCCCATAACAGAGGAGGAGGTGAGGTTGGTTATTGGCCGCCTACGTCCCTTGAAGGCTCCAGGCCCAGATGGTTACACAGCGGAATTTTTTAAACTTTTAAAGGAGCAAATAGCGGGTCCATTGGCAGAGGGATTTATGGATCTCATCCGCCAGGGATCTTTCCCTGCTTATGAGAATCGGGTTCACATCACGCTTATTCCTAAAGAGGGGAAGGATCCCCTTCTTCCTGAGTCCTATAGGCCAATCTCCTTACTGAATGTAAATGTCAAAATATTAGCAAAGATTTTGGCAGATAGATTGGCTGTCCTCCTCCCCTCCTTAGTTGGAGACCATCAGGTCGGGTTTGTCAGACAGCGCTATGCACTGGCAAACATTAGGCGGGTGTTGGTTGCTATGACCATGTGTCGCCAAATGGATATTTCTTACCTCACTATTAGCTTCGACGCTGAGAAAGCGTTTGATAGAGTGGAATGGAAATATCTCTTTACTGTACTGGAGAGGATGGGGTTTTCGGGTTTTTACCTTCAAGCATTACATCTCTTATACACGCGGCCTGAGGCGGTCGTTATCGCTAATGGCACGCAGTTAGAACCGCTGGAGATAGCTAGGGGAACCAGGCAGGGCTGCCCTTTATCGCCCCTCTTGTTTATCCTTCAGCTCGAGCCTCTTCTCCTTGCCATTCAAGACACTCGAGAGATAAGGGGGGTCCGTAGGGGTAGTCACATCTTTAAAACGGTGGCTTTCGCGGATGACTTGCTGGTTCTCATCACGGATCCCCAGAGATCCCTTCCTGTCTTAATGAAGACGATTTGGGACTTCGGAATTTTCACGGGCTTTAGTTTAAATGCCACCAAGTCTTCTGCGCTGGCCTATCCTCCCAATTTAAGAGATACATGGCCAGACGAGTTTCCACTGAGATGGGCGGGAGATCGCTGCGATACTTGGGGGTGCAGCTACCAGTAGATCCAGAACGTCTTTATCATGTTAATGTCCCTTCTCAGATACAGGTAATGATTGACAGCGTGAGGGGCTGGAGTCGACTTCCCCTTTCCCTTAGTGGCCGGATAAATATGGTTAAAATGATACTGTTGCCTAGATGGCTTTATCTTTTCCAGAATCTCCCAATATTGGTTTAGCACAGAGACATAAAGGTGGTTGAGAGAGCGATCAGGAAATTTATCTGGGGAGTGGGGAGAGCAAGAGTTCCCCTATCCTGGTTAAAGGGTGTGACTGGTAGGGGGGGGCCTTGGGCTGCCTGACTTGGCTGAGTATAACCTAGCTAGTAATTTGCGAATTGTGAGAGACTGGTTGGTGGACGAGTCCATGCACACATCCCTGGTAGCGGATAGAGCCTTGATGTATCCTTGGGCCCCCTCGTACGTGCTACAAGCTAACTCGGCGTCCCTGCCCTCTTTTTTGACTCATACAGCCATGATTGGCCCGCTGCGGCAGACGTGGAAACGGTTAGCTCAAAGGTTGCAGCTCCCTGCTTTAAATGCTTATTTTCTGCCGATAGGTGGGAATGCCGATTTTAGCCCGGGAACACAGTCCTCGGTTTTTCAGTCTTGGTTTGCCCGAGGGGTCACACTACTGTGTCATTTGTTAACACGTGAGGGGACGCTTTTCTCATATTCAGATTTTATGTCCCAATATGGATTTGGGGTGACACACACCTTCCCATTTATGCAAAATTGTCATTACGTACGGGCCCTCCCAGCGGATGCAAGGTTACCCTCATCTTACCTGATTTTGGACAATGTGTTCCATTTTGAGCGTCGCGTGGCTCTCTCACTGTCAATGTATTATAAGTGTCTGCGGCGAAGGTCAGCACTAGATCAAATTCAGATACTGGAGACACGTTGGAATGAGGATGGGGAGTTTATGGTGACTCAATCGATATTAAGAAGATGTTTTGGACGCATAGCCAGGGTCACGAAGAATCAATATTACCGGGAGTTGCAATTTAAATTTTTATGCCGGGCATATGTGTCCCCTGTATTGGCCAGGGATTTTGCTATAGCCCCTACGGCGGCTTGTCTTAAGTGTAGTCATAACAGGGGTACACTTTTGCATATGTTTTGGGCTTGCGGCCCGATACGACAATTTTGGCATCGAGTGGCAAATTATCTAGCGGACCTGCTGGATGTTGTTTTCCCTATTGCTCCGTTGTAGCTACTTTTTGGCTGCATCTCCCCGATTCGGATTCGGGACCCTGGCTCGCGTTTGCTTCTCTCCAAGGCCTGTTTGGTGGGAAAGAAGATTATTCTCTCAACGTGGCAGTCTGCTGAGTCCCCTTCCTTTTGGTTTTGGCGGAACAGTCTGCACTTCATGATGACCATGGAGAGCCTGGAGGCTCGGATGACATCCCAGCGCCGCAGGCGATTTCTGAGGATCTGGCAGCCGTACCTGCAGTCGTTGACCCCCCCGTGCTCGCAGTCTTGTTGTCAATGATTAATTTTCATTTCTATTTCTATTTCTGTAAGGGATGGCCTTGCCTAGGGAGAGGGGGACTATTTCATAGTACCTACAGTTTTACTCACTTCTATAACGAAAAGGGGGGGGATGCTGTAGAGGTTTTTTTTATTGGTGATACTGTTCTGGGGTGAGATCAGAGTTCCTCTCACTTCCAGGTGTTGTGATCTGTACTGTTATTGTATAACCCAATAAAAATTGTTTAAACATATATTGTAATCTCTACTGAGTAGGGACTGTCTCTTATATGTTTTTGTAGAGTGCTATGTACATCGAGTAGCACTATGGGAATGATAATTAGTTGTAATAACTGGTTTGTACCTTTAGGAATCACTGTCCCATGGGTTCATGTCGTCACTAAGAACATAAGAAATTGCCATATTGGGTCAGTCCAAGGATCCATCAAGCCCAGCATCCTGTCTCCAAGTGGCCAAACAAGGCTACAAGTACCTGGCAATTACCCAAACACTAAGTAGATCCCAAGTTACGGATGCCAGTAATAGCAGAGGTGATTCCCTAAGTCAACTTGATTAATAGCAGTTAATGGACTTCTCCTCCAAGAACTTATCCAAACCTTTTTTAAACCCAGCTACACAAACTGCACTAACCACATCCTCTGGCAACAAATTCCAGAGCTTAATTGTGCATTGACTGAAAAATATTTTTCTCTAATTAGTCTTAAATGTGCTACTTGCTAACTTCATGGAGTGCCCCCCTAGTCCTTCTATTATCCAAAAGTGTAAATAACCAATTCCCATCTACCCATTCAAGACCTCTCATGATTTTAAAGACCTCTATTATATCCCCCCTCCGCCGTCTCTTCTCCAAGCTCAACAGCCCTAACCCCATTAGCCTTTCCTCATAGGGGAGCTGTTCCATCCCCTTTATCATTTTGGTCACCCTTCTCTGTACCTTCTCCAGTGCAACTATATCTATTTTGAGATGTGCGGACCAGAATTGTACACAGTATTCAAGGTGCGGTCTCACCATGGAGCAATACAGAGACATTATGACATTTTCCATTTTATTAACCATTCCCTTCCTAATAATTCCTAAAATCTGTTTGCTTGTTTGACTGCTGCAGCACACTGAGCCGACGATTTTAAAATATTATGCACTATGATACCTAGATCTCTTTCCTGGGTGGTAGCTCCTAATAAGCAACCTAACATGGTGTAACTACTGCATGGGTTATTTTTCCCTATATGCAACACCTTGCACTTGTCCTCATTACATTTCATCTGCTATTTGGATGCCCAATCTTCCAGTCTCGCAAAGTCCTCCTGTAGTGTATCACAATCAGCTTGTGATTTAACTCTGAATGTTAGGAAGCGCTAGGAGAGCGGTTCTGCTTTCCAGGGGATTGTGTGTTCCTGGACTACGGCTCGACCCCAGAGGAACTCTGAAGAGGTCCGCGGTGGGCAAGACATGCCCGAGCATGGACTGGACAGGGGCGAGGCTGGACTGAAGACTGAAGACTGAAGATACTGACCCTCCCCCGGACCTGCGCACTTCGGGAAGACCAGCAACGCAATGGTGGTCTTATGAACAGTCCTCCGACCGTTCCAAGCCCTTTTGGACCTGCTGCTGGGTAACGGCAAGAAGTGGCAGGCTGGATGGAGGCCAGGGCGATGAAGACCGGAACATGGAGATTCAGACGAAGACTCAGGAACAAGATACTTGGATGCACAGACGAAGACTCAGGAATGAAGTACTTGGAAGTAGCTTCAAGGTATACAGAAGACTCAGGCAAGGTTCAAGGTATTCAGAAGACTCAGGCAAGGTTCAAGGTATTCAGGAGAGTCAAACAAAGTACTGGGTTGAGACTGTGACGCAGCGCGCCCTACATAGTCCACCTGCAGGACTGGTCACGGACCACACTGGACTTGAAGAGCCTCTAGACGAGATGTGGATTAATGAAAGGAACATGTCTCAGAAGCTGTAGAGGCCTGCACCGGAGCGTGCCCTACACAGCCGCCAGTGGTGGTCGCGGACCATGCTGGGACAGCACAGGTTCTCGCAGAGTCTTTGGCACGGACAGAGCAACTACAAGGGACTCCATAGACCAGGGGCAAGGACAGAAGCGGAAGTCTCCCGGAGGCTTGAGCTGCAGAAGTGAGGAAGGCATTGCAACACGAGGCGCCCTACACAGCCTGCCCGTGGTGCTGGTCGCGGACCACGACTTGGCACGCCAGGGAGGGTAGCAACGGGGAACCAGGGGTTCAGGACATCTGGACTGGATCATGGACATCAGGAACAGGAGGACAAACATCTGGACTGGATCACAGACATCAGGAATGGACAACAAACATCTGGACTGGATCACGAACATCAGGAACAGCAGTCGGACATCTGGACTGGGACATGGACAACATGAACTGGATCACGGACATCTGGACGAGACATGGAGCTCCAACGAAGAACAGGAAATACAGGACCTTGAAGTGCTGGAACAGGGACAACTCCTGGAGCGAAGGACAGAAGGATCCCAGGAGCGTCTAACTCCTTGCGACGGCCACGCTGGACTGAACGCTGGGCCCTTTTGTCGGGCTGAAGAGGCCAATGCCCGGGGAGGAGCTAAGAGAGGGCCACACCTGGCTGGCCCTTGAAAAGGAGAAGAGAGGCGCGCGCCCGCGCCTAAGAAAAGCTGGAGGAGAGAAGCAGGATCGTTGGTGGCATTTTCCCAGCCACGTGGAAGGCCTAAGAAGCAAGCAGGCAGCGGGAGCGGCCCTGCCAAGAAGCTGGAGGAAGGCAAACTGCAGGAGCGGCTTCCAGCCGCGAAGAAATCAAGCAGAGAGAGTAGGAGGAATGCAGGCACCAGCAGGGCCAGCTTCCTTGCCTCCCGAGGACCCCGGGAGCGGCTGCAGCGCGTCGGAGAGAGCAGGAGCGGCAGTGGTGGTCCCGACGCGAGGGAGAGCTCCCGGCGGCTCGGCCCTGCCGCGCAGAGCTGGAGGCAGCCGGGGAGGAGCCCGGACACAGCGGCACGACTGCCGCGGAGGGAAAGGTGTCAGCGGCCCGACTGGCCGAGGGAGGTAGGGAGCCTGCCCGCGCGCCTCGCAGCCAAGTTCACAACACTGAATAATTTTGTATCATCTGCAAATTTCATTACCTTACTCGTCGTATTCCTTTCCAGATCATTTATAAATATATTGAAAAGTAAGGGTCCCAGTACAGATCCCTGAGGCACTCCACTGCCCACTCCCTTCCACTGAGAAAATTGTCCATTTAATCCTACTCTCCGTTTCCTGTCTTTTAGCCAGTTTGCAATCCATGAAAGGACATCGCCACCTATCTCATGACTTTTTACTTTTCCTAGAAGTCTCTCATGAGGAACTTTGTCAAATGCCTTCTGAAAATCCAAATACACTACATCTACCGGTTCACCTTTATCCACATGTTTATTAACCCCTTCAAAAAAAAAGATTTGTGAGGCAAGACTTCCCTTAGGTAAAGCCATGCTGACTTTGTTCCATTAAACCATGTCTTTCTATATGTTCTGTGATTCTGATCTTTAGAATAGTTTCCACTAATTTTCCCGGCTCTGAAGCCAGGATCACTGATCTATAATTTCCCAGTTCGCCACTGGAGCCCTTTTTAAATATTGGGGTTACATTGGCCACCCTCCAGTCTTCAGGTACAATGGATGATTTTAATGATAGATTACAATTTTTAATTAATAGATCTGAAATTTCATTTTTTTAAATTCCTTCAGAACCCTGGGGTGTATACCATCCGGTCCAGGTGATTTACTGCTCTTCAGTTTGTCAATCAGGCCTGCTTCATCTTCCAGATTCACCGTGATTTGGTTCAGTTCATCTGACTCATTACCCCTGAAAACCATCTCTGGAACTGGTATCTCCCCAGCATCCTCATTAGTAAACACAGAAGCAAGGAATTAATTTAGTCTTTCTGCAATGGCCTTATCTTCTATAGCTTCTCTCTTAGCCTGCCTTATCAATATTTACACTTAACAATGTTTATGCTTTTTCCTGTTTTCGTCATATGGATCCCTCTTCAAATTTTTGAAGGATATTTTTTTGGCTAATATAGCCTCTTTCACCTCACCTTTTAACCATGTTGGTTAATGTTTTGCCTTCCTTCCAGCTTACTTAATGCATGGAAGACACCTGGATTGCGCTTCTAAGACTGTATTTTTATAACTCTTTATATTTTTCCAAACAGAGAAAAGTACATAGAAGCAATAACCCATATTGCAGTGAGGTACATGGCAAAAGAGAGTACATAGGGTAGCAAATGATTGATGGACAATAAAAGGGAAAAATAAAAAGAAATAACCCCGAGTGGCACCACAAATTAGCTTAAGTATCATTCAAATAATTCAGATACGGCCCCCAAATACTGGTATATTTAGCATGCTCACCCTTAAGACTGTACCGTAGCTGTTCCAGATCAGCAATAACCCGTTTTTGTGAGCATCAGTAAGGTATACTAGGGGTGACTTTTTCATGAATGCGAGTGATCGTAGCATCAGCCATAGTGCCCAGGGAATGGCCCCCACCACCAGCTACATTAAAAACCAAGAAGAGATGGTGAAAAATCGAAAATAAGTATTTCTTAAAAACGTCAGTAGGGAACTCTTCGGGGCCAGGGCATTTACCCTCTGGTAACAACTTGATAGCCGCCTGAATTTCAAGCAGAGAAATTGGGGCCACCATAAGATTGTATTTTTAAACAATGTCCACACCTGTTGTACACTTTTAACCTTGGCAGCTGCACCTTTCTGTTTTTTTCTATTTTCCTCATTTTATCAAAGTTTCCCTTTTGAAAATTTAGTGTTAGAGCTTCAGATTTACTTATTGTCCCCTTCCAGTTATTAGTTTAAATTTGATCATGTTATGATCACTATTCACAAGTGGTCCCACCACTGATACCTCTCTCACAAAATCCTGTGTTCCACTAAGAATTAAATCTAAAATAGCTCCCTCTCTCGTTGATTCCTTGACCAATTGCTCCATGAAGCAGTTGTTTATTACTTCCAGGAACGTTATGTGACTAGCATGTCCTGATGTTACATTTAACCAGTCAATATTGGGGTAGTTGAAATCTCCCATTATTACTGCACTGCCAAATTGGTTAGCTTCCCCGATTTCTCTTAGCATTTCATCATCTGACCATTTTGGCCAGGTGGACGGTAGTATACTCCTATTACTGCTCTATCTCCTTTTATAAAAGTTAGCGCCAGCAGCCTGATTCCACTCTGGTTTCCCAGTTTCTTACAAAACTGAATCCCTCCTCCCTGCATCATCGTCTCATCCACGCATTGAGACTCCGGAGCTCTGCCTG
The DNA here is from genome assembly GCF_901001135.1 of Rhinatrema bivittatum. Classification (NCBI taxonomy): domain Eukaryota; kingdom Metazoa; phylum Chordata; class Amphibia; order Gymnophiona; family Rhinatrematidae; genus Rhinatrema; species Rhinatrema bivittatum. Next base: position 58,361,965 of record NC_042616.1, read on the forward strand.
CCTCTGGGGACCTGCACCTGGAATGGGCAGCATTTCAGAGAATGCCACCCTGGAGGCTCCAGATTTCAGCTTTCTACCTAAAATCCTAAATTTGGCTTCCAGAACCTCTCTCCCACATTTTCTTACATCGTTGGTGCCCACATGTACCACGACAGCCGGCTCCTCCCCAGTACTGTCTATAATCCTATCTGGGTGACGCGTGAGGTCTGCCACCTTCACGCCAGGCAAGTTATCAGGCGGTCCTCACGTCCACCAGCCACCCTACTATCTACATTTATGATGGCCGACCTAACCCTTCCCTCCTGAGCAGTAGCCCTAAGAGACTTGTCCTAAGTGCGAGAGGACAACGCATCACCTGGAGAGCAGGTCCTTGCTACAGGATCATTTCCTGCTACACCAAGATGATGTTCTCCAACCGGGAGACTTTTGTGATCCAAGGCAGCACCGGGTGACGTGTGAGGTTGCCACCTTCGCACCAGGCAGGCAAGTTACCAGGCAGTCCTTCCGTCCACCAACCACCCAACTATCTACATTTATGATGGCCGACATAACCCTTCCCTCCGATACTGTACAGGTTACTTGGGGTAAATCAATCAGGAGTCTGAGGGGTTTTTTTTAATTTAATTTTATTTATATTCCAACTTTCAGGCACTTCAAAGTGGATGACATTCAGGTACTGTAGTTATTTCTCTATTCATAGTGGGCTCACAATCTGTACCTGAGACCATAAGGAGTGGTGGCAGTGGGATTTGAACCCTGGCTTCCAGCCCACTGCTCTAACCAATAGTCTTTTACAGCCAGCGAGCAGAGGTGTTTCAGGGATGGAGCTGAGGCAGAGCTGGAAGGGCGGAGTCAGCAGAATTTCAAATGTCCCTCGGATACAGCACAAAAGTCGAGCCACGCACTTGGAAAGTTGTTCTTGGTGATGAGGAGTTTTCATTGTCAGTATTATTTGCCTGGTATATTGAGAGAATGTTTTTTTTATTCAGATGATCTTCAGCCGGTCAGCAGGCGGCAGTATAAGAGCGCAGTGTTCCACTGGCACCAGGAGCTGAGGGGATGAATCCCAGGACCGAAGTCTTCACCCTGCTGCTAAGCTCTGAGAGAGAGAGACTGTAACACTGAGAGAGAGATGCTCGTTTCAGCAGTCATTGCACTGCTGCTGAGGATCTGTCAGAGGGACAGAACGGGCTGAGAGAATGAGAGTTGGAATTAGCAGAAAGAGAGAGAGAGAGAGAGAGACCTGTTTCAGCTGGGAAGTACAGCTGTGGGGTGACAGGAAAAGGTTGCACAGGACCCTCATATCTGACTGGGAAGGATGCAGCATTTCACTCTGCAGACAAACTGTTAAGTACCAGAAGTTACTGTTCTTTTTCTTTTTTCCTCTTTGCTGTTTCCAGTTTTTCAAGCCTTTTGAGTTTACTGTAAATCCTTTTCTTGTATATAATAACAAATATTCATTTATTAGCACTGTTTCTGTGAAGGATTAGTGACAGGTGAGTTAGTACTGGGTGTCAGCAGGGTCCTGCACCAAGTCTCACACAGTTCTTTCAGGTTTTTGTGTCAGGCAGAGCTGGAGTAACCAACCAGCATCTGAATCAGTGAGGTCTTCTGACCACAGATTGTGCTAATAAATAAACATTTGTCTGCTATTTAGTGATTCCTCAGTTGTTATATTTATTGTTTTGTCTTTTCTGGGTGCCTTTTCTAAGGTCTAAGCTCCTCCCAGAAGAGGACCTAGTTTAGGGTAGGGAGTGGACTAAACCATTTGCTATGACTCACTGGAGTAACTATAGAGGGCAGACGGTTCCCTGTGCTCTGAGGGACTCCTCGTCTCTGAGAAATCACTGATTAGCACTGTGAAGTCCCTGAATACCAACAAAATGTTTCTTCATTTATATTTATAAACTAATAGGTCCATGCAGCGGTGCCGAGAGCAGGAAGTTAGCTGGACTTACTCAGGTACGAGTTCCCGCTGGATAGAGCCAAAGACAGTGGAGTAAGTTTATTTAGCTAACTTCAGGGCTGCTACCCAGCTAAACATAAGCCCCACACTCGGTCATCTCTTTTTATCCAGGTAAGTTAACCATTCATTGGCCCACAATTTTAATACTTTGCGGTTTGTCCTGCTAAATTCCAAACTCAGCCGGACAAATCTGCTGACCAAGGACCTTTAAAAGTATTACAGGGTACAAAGTGATGTTTGCAAAGGCTCCTTACCTTGTCGTCGTCACTGCAATCACACCACACACACACGGGATACGGGATGTCAAGGGGAAATCTAATGCAGCGGTGCAGAAGTTGGCAGGACGAGCGGAACCAGAAAGAGAAAGAAAGGAGATGTGTGAGCATTTCCTGATGTCCTACTTTCCACCTGCGGTACAGGCATTGATCTTGGGTATCACAAAGTTAATTGTGTCCATTTCTGTATACAAGGTAAGGGGCAAGTTTTCAGAAGAGCTGCTGAGTGGCCACAAGCATTGATTATGTTTATTGGATAAATTTTCAATCAGAGCATGGCGGCTGGAAATGTTCCCAAATTTAGCTTATCCGGTTCAGCACTGAGCAGCTTCCTGAAAACTTAGCCTGAGCAGCTCCAGAGGATCAAACCTCACTGAAGGACCTGCCCCTTAATCTAAAAAAATACCCATCTCTCCCCTGACCCCTCCCTTACCATGACCGCTGACCTCACCCCTCCCCTGACCCCAGAGCTTACTCCAGCCCCAGAGCCCACCCTTACCATGACCCCTGACCCCAGAGCTTATTCCAGCCCCAGAGCCATCCTTTATAACCCCTGACTTCACCCCCTCTTCTCCACTCTTTGACTGCATGTCCCCATCCCCCTCCCAGGGGCTCGCATACACTGTGGATATTACCCATGACTGCCAGTGATAGAGCACAAACCTTGGCCATCGTGCAGCCCTCAGCAGCTAATTCCTTCCCACAGAGCAATTTCACTGCTCCATCTTACAAGAATGTCCCTCCAATGGGACTCTGCACCCTCACCATCAATCGGGCCGCACTGCCAGTGAGAGGATGACGCCTCTAGTTTGTAAAGTGCATAATACTTTACATCTAAAGGGTAGCAAGGTTAGATAATGTGTCTGAACTTAAAAATAAATGGAATAACAACAGTTATTCTCTCTCTGCTGCTGAGGCTAGATAAATAACATAAGAAATGCCATTCTGGATCAGAGCAAAGGTCCATCAATCCCAGCATCCTGTCTGCGAGAGTGGCCAATCCAGGTCAGCAGAATCCCAAAGAATGGATTGCTCGCCCTCATTAAATTTCATCTGCCATTTAGATGCATTATTAATACATATTTATCAATAATCTCTCTATTCACCTTCCTCTCCCTCACCACCTGGAAGGAGAGGGGATTGATAGGGGAGAAGAAGATAAAGGTAAACCCGGGAAACTCGCAGGGCATTTGTTTTACTAGAAATGTAGATTAAATTCACTTCCTTCCCCGCCGATGACAGGTCCTTCTATTCAGTTAAGAAATAGTCTTACTTTATTAGGAGTTAAGTTTGATAACTCATTAAGTTTTGCTCCTCACTTCTCTTCTAGCACAAAGATTTGTTTTTATTTTCTTAGGCTAATTTGCAGGCCATCTATCATAATAAGAGAGGCCCATGTATCATCTCAGCTGGCATTACTTCCAGTTCCCTCTCCTAGAGAAATTTGTCTGGAGCATGCAAGAGAGAGGAGTTTTCCTATTTAGCTGCATATTTTGGAATTCTCTTCCTCTCTCTTTATTCATTTCTCTGTTACTGATTTCCTGTTGGATTGTTTGTAATGTTTTCTTTTTAATTATGATTATGATTTATTAGCAATGTACATAATGATTTATTATGCAATGTACAAAGAATAAAATAAACAGAATTCCCTGTACGTACCAGGATCAGTCCAGACGGTGGCTTATGTCCCCCGTCCAACAGACTCGGGACATAACCCACCGTCTGGACTGATCCATGGTACTACAGGAACAAAAATTAGCAGGTAAGGAATAATTTTCTTTTCCCTGCTATAAATAAATGGCTGTAATGAATGCATCCTGTTAAAACTAGTAACAAAGTCATAACCAGGGCTGACAAAGAAGAAGGAAATCCTATAGGGCTGCATAAAGGGACAGTGAGTGCTGTCTGCATGCTGAAGCACTTCCTGCAACCTGCATGTTTAGCATGAAACACTAACATCTTCTCCAGAAAGCCCCAGAGATGACCTTGAACTACTTTTTTAAACATTTTGGACAAGACAGGCAAACGTGAGATAGGACAATACTTTTCAGGAATATTAGGGAGAAGATGGGTAATTTTTAAAATCCGGACAGACTATAGCTGTAACTTACCGGGGTCTGAAATGGGATTGATGGAGGGAAACGGGAAAAGGGAAGGGTGTCAAGGATGGAAGGGGCAAGGGAGTGGGAGGTTGGGGGGGGGGGGGGGGGGAAGGTGAGGGAACACATTCATGCACATTCACACGGGGAAGGAGGAATGGGGGCAGGGGAGGGGGAACAGTCAGTCAAGGGGGAGGGGGGAACAGTCAGTCGAGGGGGAGGGGGAACAGTCAGTTGAGGGGAGGGGAGGGGGTACAGTCAGTCAAGGGGGAGGGGGAAGTCAGTAAAGGGGAGGGGAGGGGAAACAGTCAGTCAAGGGGGAGGGGGAACAGTCAGTCAAGGGGAGGGGAGGGGAACAGTCAGTCAAGGGGAGGGGGTACAGTCAGTCGAGGGGAGGGGAGGGGGTACAGTCGTTCGGTCTTCTTCTTTATCTGTTAAAGAAAGGTTCAGACTTTAAAATGTGCAGGGCTGAACGCACATCACCATTATATACAGGGAGGACAATAATGAAAGCCATTTCCGGGGGTAAAACGCTCTTTTATCCACAGAAATGGGCTGTTTGATTATTGTCCATCCTCTACACAAGTAAAAGTAGGAGCATAGAACAAGGCATGGACTTTTACCCAGATAGTTTTGTAAATATTTCTGGTTTGGAGTTCGGACAGGGGAGAAAACTATATGCAGAGTTTTCCTTTAACTACGTTCCCTCACAAAAAGCAGGCAGGGGTGTTTTTGAGGGGGCAATAAACGAAGCAAATCTAGATGTGACTTTTGCATTCCTTATCACAGCAAACCTCCAGGTTAAAATTCAGATGGGATTGGCCAGACCTTGCATACTTTGATTATTTAGGTCAAGGCTGTGAAACATCCAGACCCAGATGAGACCCACAGCTCAGTCCCAGGCAGCCACTGCCAGAGCCCCAAACCAGAGGTTCATGGAGGGAGCTTTTGCTCAGTGTCTCTGACTCTTTCCCCCTCCCCCCCTATAATCAAATGTTCACGGCAGGAGCGAGCATGATCTGCTGCCACAGCTTTGGTTCATCTCCCCACCTTGTCCTTGAATGAAATATCCATAAGGACTGGAGAGCGGCACAAGAGCTCCTGCCTCATCCTTGGCTCCTTCCTGCAGCCTCCCACCCCAAGATTAAATATTCACAGGGGAAACAGAGCAAGAGCTGCTGCTCCTTCTGGCTCCTCCCCAGCCACCCAGAATTAAATATTCATGGCAGGAATGAAGCGCACACATCACATCTCTTCCTTTACCTCCCTGGAATAAACATTCATAGCAGAAGTAAAGCAAAAGCTGCATCAGCTGACACTTGGAGGTTAAACCCTTGCTTGGATCTTGAAGGTCCTAGCAAGCACTGCAGAGGCCTTGCCTGCTCCTGCACTTGTGCCTCTCTCCTGACAACCTCCCACCCACCAACTGGGTTTCCCAAGTACCCTACCACCTGCTCCTTCATGAGGGCTTTCTGAGGACATTGGGACTCCCTAAACCTGGGCTTTCACAGAATCCAGACAAATAAAGACCTCACATCCAAAAAATACAAGAATCACTGAAAAATTCACTTACCTAGGATCCACAGTGCTAATAGACAAAGCTTGTTATGAAGGCAGAACAGTGAACCCAAAGGATTTTAAATAAACTGCATTACAAGCAGGGGAAGAAGAAAAGGAATTTCCCAGTAACTCCAACTGGTTTTTAAGTGAACCTTTTTGCAGAGCTGAATGCTGCACCTGCCTCAGTTGGCTGTGAGGGCGCTGATCAGATCAGCTCAGTCTGTACAACTGGCTGCGCTTCCTTAGCTTTACAAACTTCCCTGTCTGTCCCTATTAACCCACAGCTCTGTCTCCCTCAGAGACCCTCAGCAGCAATGACTCTAATGGTAATAAAAGGAAATTTTACATGGGAGGGAAATAATATTAACCACTAAAAGTGTTTTGCTAAAAGGAGAAATGAGGGAAAGGGGAAGCATAAACAAGACAGAGAAAGGGAGGAAAATTAGAGAACAGCAAAGGCAATTGGGCAGAGAGGAACGAGCAAAGGAGAAAAAGAAACATGGAAGGGGGAGAGCAGGAGATAAGGAAGGGAGATTGATGAGAGAGGGAGGAGGGGAGATATGGAGGGAGGAGGGGGAGTAGAGGGAGCATTGGAAGGAGGGGTGGGAGGAGTTGTTACAATATTCAGTTCCAGGTAGAGTTGTTCTGTGCTGCAATCCTCCTCCCCTTTCACTCTCGCTTGTAGTTCATTTCCATGTTGAGTCAATGCTCCTCCCCTTTCTCCTCTCGCTTGTAGTTCATTTCCATGTTGAGTCAATGCTCCTCCCCTTTCTCCTCTTGCTTGTGGTTTACTTCCAGAAGCTTCAGGTCCTTTGGTCTCTTGCTATCCAGAGCCCCAATCAGCAGAAATGCTCACTGCTTGCCCCCATCCTTTGCATAACAGATGCCCTGGCATCTTTGCCTTTTATTATGTCATCTCCTGTCATCATAACATCACAAGAGGGGGGGGAGAGACCATGTGAGGCTGATGGTGAGGGGAGAGGAGAGGTGGCAGAGGAGGAGCAACTGAATTCAGTTCAGTACAAATTAATTAAAATAATCTGAATATAATAAAGAGGAAAGTTGCCCCATGCCTGCATTGCTAGTGGGCAACCTGAACTCCGCCCCTCCCTCGTAGCCTCCAGCTCTGTCTGTATGGAACTTGATTCCTCCCCTCTCATTCTTTTTTTTGTAATGTAATGTTTATTGATAACCATTAATGACCTTGTAAACAAAAGATATATGTATGCATGTACAATAATCATATGAATAACAATCCAGTTATGACATGTAGGAAATTGGGAAATAAATGATGTAACTATAACAGCACATTACCACTGAGCATGACTACTAATAATAAAGCTTGCCTAAGAAACAGACATAAGTTTGAGATGTCTACTTAATTGGCTCGATCTGTCCCCCCATACCCTTGAAAACTGTCCAAGGTCTGGTGAGTGATCACATGCGCTTAAAAGTCAAAAAGGTCATGTGGAAGGAACTGACGATTGCACGGAGGCTCCGTTCCTCCATGTAAGGTATGGATGCCAGATCCTGAGATATCCGGGCGAGTGTTGGTGTTTTTGAGCTGTAATTTTATACAAGATGCTCACAGCGTCTAATTTGTGAAGTAAATCTTCTTTTGATGGGACTGTCGAAGGTTTCCAGGTGGCTGCTACCAGGCAACGAACTCCGATGCAATATTGATTAACCAATAGACTTTCATGTTTTGATCCCTCCACAGGTACATTTAGAAGGCAGTTAGCTGGAGATAGCGCAGTCCACCGCTGTAGATTACTGAATATAGTATCTGACATGTCTAGCCAAAGTCTCTGCACTTTAATGCATGACCACCAAAGGTGCAGATAGGTTCCAACATGACCACAATCCTTCCAACATAACGCACCATCACGAATGTGTGCTTTATGCAGTCTGTAAGGTGTGAGATGCCAACGAAACAACACTTTAAAGCCATTTTCAGTTAATGAAGTAGACACAGAGCAACACTTAGTACAAGAAAATATCTGATCCCATTCCTCAACGGTAAACGTCTGTCCCAACTCCTCCTCCCACTTTTTTGTATATGGAGGTGAACCCGTTAATGACCCTTGTAGTGCATTATAAATTTTGGACAGCCCACCCTTAATTCGATCAGCAAAAACACACCTCCCTTCAAATTGGGATCTCCCCTTTATGAGTTCATCCTGAATACGCTCCTGATGTATAAAATGACGAAGTTGCAGAAAGGAATATAAAGCTGAGGTCGGGAGATGATAGACCTCCTGTAATTGGGCAAATGATAATTCGCCATCTTCCCCCCAAAGCTGACCCAAAGTGTGTAAACCTCCCTGGCGCCGGAGTCCCAACCTGAGGGGAATTTAGTATTGTAAAAGAGATGCGTGTTAAGGAAGTATTTTCTAGTCCCTACCAGTAAGTGTTTCACTTTTCCCAAGTATGCAAGGTGGTAGCCAATGAGAGGGTAAGTGACCCCCCTATTTTCAGCGTTGGCTTAGGTTGCCATATTAAAGCCTGTATAGGCATCTTGCCTATTGGTGCTTGCTCAATACCCACCCATCGGGGTTTCTCTTTATGCCTAGGCCAGGATAAGATAGTACTGAGCTGTGCTGCCGCGTGGTACCATTGAAGTCTGGGGACCCCCATCCCACCTCTCAGTTTACGCCGGTACAGCACCGTTTGAGAAACTCGGGGGGGCCTCCTTTTCCAAAGAAATGCAAAAAACGTCGCTGCCACTGCTTTAGTAGTGCTGCGGGGACTGGGATGGGCAATGATTGGAACAAATAATTAAATTTCGGTAACACCGACATCTTTAGGATCGCTATTCGTCCAGTCCACGAAACAGGCAATGTAGCCCATTGATCCAAATCACTAAATACCTTGGCTACCAGTGGCATATAATTCAATTTGAATAAATCCTGTAATTTGGTACCTATCATAATGCCTAAGTATTTTATTTTAGAACCAGCCCATTTTAAAGGATATTGTACTTTCAACTGGTCAGCGAGTGCCCCCGGCAAGGAGAGGTTAAGTACCTCTGATTTATCAAGGTTTAAGCGGAATCCGGAGACTGAACTATATTCCTTAAGCAGATTAATTACACCAGCCAAGGACTTCTGTGGGTGAGATAAAGTGAAATAATATGTCATCGGCGATTAATGACAATTTATAATCCTCCTCCCCTATCCGTATACCCATGACTGACGATTCATTCCTAATTTTAGTGATGAAGGGTTCCAAAACAGTGCAATTAGTAGCGGGATAAAGGACACCCCTGTCTGGTGCCCCTTCCTATGGGGAAGGGGTCCGAGTATACCCCGTTTACCTTAACCCGAGCCCTCGGATGGTCGTATAATTTGAAGAGCCAATTCAAAGATTTCGGACCAAAATTCATCTTCTCTAATGTTTTAAACAAAAACTGCCAGTGGACCATGTCGAATGCTTTTTCGGCGTCAACTGCCGTTAATATAGCCGGGGTCTGTCTGTTGTGTGTACCACATGAGATCAATAATTTTCCTAACATTGTAGATGAGACCTTCAGGGACATAGTAGCCAAGTCCCAACTTCAGACTGGCAGCCCTGGTGCTGCCTTGGAGGAAGAAGGTCTCATGATTGCAGAGCATCAACCTGGTGCAGCAGGAAAGGCTCCTGCTGCAAGGACCTGCTCTCCAGGTGGTGCATTGTCCTTTTGCACCGAGGATATCTCCCCAAGGTCTACTGCCCAGGAGGGAAGGGTTAGGTCGGCCGTCATAGTTGGTGATTCGATTATTAGGAATGTAGATAGCTGGGTGGCTGGTGGGTGTGAGGATCGCCTGGTAACATGCTTACCTGGTGCGAAGGTGGCGGACCTCACACGTCAGCTAAATAGGGTTTTAGACAGTGCTGGGGAGGAGTGATGACGCTGCGGAACACCGCCGCCCACGCAAAAGGTTATCATTCAACCTGCCGCTGGCAGGTTCTGGAGTGGAGTCGTAGCCTAGTGGTCAGAGCAATGGTCCCTCAACCAGGGAAGCCAGGGTTCAGTTTCCACTCAGGGATTGCAAAGGCAAATTACCTCTCTCTCCAACAACAATAAACATGGAAAAAACCTTTTTGGGATTTTTTTCAAAAGGCCGATATTCGGCTCCATTTGTCCGGCTAAATTTGGTATTAGCCAGGAAAATTGCAGACTTTGAAAATCCCACCCCCTGAGCGGCCCGACTTAGCCCGATGACTTTTTCTCTGGCTAAAACATTATCTGGCTAACTCGGGAGCAGGGTGGGGAGCCTTCCGGGTCAGAATTCGGCTCTCCGGCTAAGGTGAGTGCTGGGGCCTAGCCTGTGGCCACCTCAGCATAGCCTCCGGTATGTGAGGTGGCACGCGAGACACAACGATCCTAATCCCAGGCCCTTCCGGGGGGGGGTCTAATTTATTATTTTATTTTATTTATATTTAACCCACACCTTTTTACTGGTAGCTCCAGGCCGGAGGTAACAAAGTAACACAGTAAACCATGGCAGGGCAGATAAAGATCACAAGGGTCCACCCATTTGAGATTCGTCCACTTTGGTTAGAAGTTCCTAGAAATTCCCATACGCAACCCAGTGACGACTTCTGCCTCCCCCTGTGTCTTTCACCTCACTTTTCAACTCTGTTCCCACCGCCGCTGGCTGTATGGGTCCCGAGCGTGCCCCAAGACTGTCGCAGTCACGGCATCTACGTCCGTCACTAGCGGGCCGTTTCAGGCCTCGCCCTCTTCAGCTTAATCGAGCGCCTCTGAGCCTGTCGAGCTGCACCTTAAACACCAGCGGCTCCGTCGTCCTGCACCCCCCACGGTGAAACATCCCTCGAGCGAACCGTGAAACACTGCACCTAGGGAGCCCCGCAGACTTCAAACATCCGCTGTTACGACTGCACGGCAGAAGTCTGAACCACGCTGGGCTCCGTAGATAAAGAGCTCTGTGGTTCCAACGAGGGGAAATGGGAGGGCTGGGCAGGGGGTGAGAGTGGGAGATGGAGATGGAAAGTTGATTAGATGGGTGAAAAGAGAGAGACTGAGGACTGGAGTGCTGGCGAGGGACAGAAAGGGGTGACACTTCCCTGCGAGTGGACAGAAAGTTAAAGGAGTAAAAGAGAAAAGGGAAGGCTCAATGTCTGAGATAGGGGTAGGGAAGACAGCAGAAGGGAAGAGCAGAACCAAGGGTAATGGCAAAAAGAATGTGAAGAGAGAAAAAAAGGTTGAAAATGTTTTCTTTGCAGTTTTTAGAGAGGATCATAGGACTGCCCTGGGAACGTGCATTCCTTCTGTCTTTGCATTTTGCTCAGTTCGGGAGGCAATACATTTCTTTTGCTTTTTCCCAGTGCCCAGGGCTCAGGGTGACGCGTGATAGCGGGTGATCGGGGACATTTCTGGCCCTGCCTCGGTGGATGACTCAATCGATATTAAGAAGAAGTTTTGGACGCATAGCCAGGATCACGAAGAATCAATATTACCGGGAGATGCAATTTAAATTTTTATGCCGGGCATATGTGTCCCCTGTGTTGGCCAGGCATTTTGCTATAGCCCCTACGGTGGCTTGTCGTGTGGTCATAACAGGGGTACACTTTCGCATATGTTTTGGGCTTGCGGCCCGGTTCGACGATTTTGGCATCGCGTGGCAAATTATCTAGCGGACCTGCTGGATGTTGTTTTCCCTATTGCTCCCTTGTGGCTACTTTTTGGCTGCATCTCCCCGATTCGCATTCGGGACCCTGGCTCGCGTTTGCTTCTCTCCAAGGCCTGTTTGGTGGGAAAGATTATTCTCTCGACGTGGCGGTCTGCTGAGTCCCCTTCCTTTTGGTCTTGGCGGAACAGTTTGCACTTCATGATGACCATGGAGAGCCTGGAGGCTCAGATGATACTCCAGCGCCGCAGGCGATTTCTGAGGATCTGGCAGCCGTACCTGCAGTCGTTGACCCCCTGTGCTCGCAGTTTTGTTGTCAATGATTACTTTTCATTTCTCTTTCTATTTCTGTAACGGATGGCCTTGCCTACGGAGAGGGGGACTATTTCGTAGTACCTACAGTTTTACTCGCTTCTGTGGCGGGGGGGGGGGGGTTGGTTTGGGGGGGGGGGATCCTGTAGAGGTTTTTTATTGGTGATACTGTTCTGGGGTGAGATCAGAGTTCCTCTCACTTCCAGGTGTTGTGATTTGTACTGTTATTGTAAAACCCAATAAAAATTGTTTAAAAAAAAAGAAAAAATGTAGGTACTACGGAATAGTCCCCCTCTCCGTAGGCAAGGCCATCCCTTAAAGAAGTTTCCCCCTCCCCACCCCCTCCGAGCACATCCCTGCCCCCCCACTGTTTCCCCCCTCCGAGCACATCCCTGGCCCCCCCCCACACACTGTTTCCCCCTCCGAGCACATTCCTGGCCCTCCCCCCACACTGTTTCCCCCCTCTGAGCACATCCCTGGCCCCCCCCCCCCCACACACACAGTTTCCCCCCTCCCCTCCCCCTCGGAGCACATTCCTGCCCCCCCCCCCCACTGTTTTCCCCCTCCGAGCACATCCCTGGCCCCCCCCATACACTTTCCCCCTCTGAGCACATTCCTACCCCCCCCCCCCAGTTTCCCCCAACCTGGCCCCCCCACACACACACACTGTTTCCCCCCCTCCGAGCACATCCCTGCCCCCCCCCCCCACACACACACACACTTTTTCCCCCCTCCGAGCACAACCCTGGCCCCCCACACACACACACTGTTTCCCCCCTCCCCACCCCATCCGAGCACATCCCTGGCCCCCCCCCCACACACACTTTTTCCCCCCTCCGAGCACATCCCTGGCCCCCCCCCCCACACACACAGTGTTTTCCCCCTCCCCACCCCATCCGAGCACATCCCTACCCCCCCCCCCCCCCGCTGTTTCCCCCCTCCGAACACATCCCTGGCCCCCCACACACACAAAGTGATTCCCCTCTCCCCACCCCCTCTGAGCACATCCCTGGTCCCCCCCACACACTGTTTCCCTCCTCCGAGCACATCCCTGGCACCCCCACACACACACTGTTTCCCCCCTCCCCACCCCCTCGGAGCACATTCCTGCCCCCCCCCCCACTGTTTTCCCCCTCCGAGCACATCCCTAGCCCCCCCCATACACTGTTTCCCTACTCCGAGCACATCCCTGCCCCCCCCCCACACACACAGTGTTTCCCCCCTCCCCACCCCCTCTGAGCACATTCCTGCCCCCCCCCCCCACTGTTTTCCCCCTCCGAGCACATCAATGGCCCCACACAGTTTCCCCCTCCCCACCCCCTCCGAGCACATCCCTGCCCCCCCCCCCACTGTTTCCCCCCTCCGAGCACATCCCTGGCCCCCCCCCCACACACACACAGTTCCCCCCTCCGAGCACCTCCCTGGACTCCCCCCACACACAGTTTCCCCCTCCCCACCCCCTCCGAGCACAATCCCTGGCCCCCCCCCCCCCCACACTGTTTCTCCCCTCCGAGCACCTCCCTGGACTCCCCCCACACACACTATTTCCCCCCCTCCCCACCCCCTCCGAGCACATCCCTGGCCCCCCCCCCACACATACTATTTCCCCCCTCAGCACTCCCTCCGAGCACATCCCTGGCTCCCCCCACACACACACACACTGTTTCCCCCCTCCCCATCCGAGCACATCCCTGGCCCCCCCACACACACATTTTCCCCCCTCCGAGCACATCCCTGGCCCCCCCACACACACATTTTCCCCCCTCCGAGCACATCCCTGGCCCCCCACACACACACAGTGTTTCCCCCCTCCCCACCCCATCCGAGCACATCCCTGGACCCCCCCACACACACAGTTTCCCCCTCCCCACCCCCTCCAAGCACATCCCTGGCCCCCTCCCACACTGTTTCCCCCCTCCGAACACATCCCTGGCCCCCCACACACACACAGTGTTTCCCCCCTCCCCACCCCATCCGAGCACATCCCTGGACCCCCCACACACACTGTTTCCCCCTCCCCACTCCCTCCGAGCACATCCCTGGCCCCCTCCCACACTGTTTTCCCCCCTCCGAACACATCCCTGGCCCCCCCCCCCACACACACACACTGTTTGCCCCCCCCCCCACTGTTTTCCCCCTCCGAGCACATCCCTGGCCCCCCCCATACACTGTTTCCCCCTCTGAGCACAGTCCTGCCGCCCCCTACTGTTTTCCCCCTCCGAGCACATCCCTGGCACCCCCCACACACTGTTTCCCCCACCCCCACACACAGTGTTTCCCCCCCGAGCACATCCCTGGCCCTCCCCCCACTGTTTCCCCCGCTGAGCACATTCCTGCCCCCCCCCCGAGCACATCCCTGGCCCCCCCCACACACACACACACTGTTTCCCCCCTCCGAGCACATCCCTGGTATCCCCACACACAAAGTGTTTCCCCCCTCCCCCCCCCCCTCCGAGCACATCCCTGCCCCCCCACACACACACACTGTTTCCCCCTCCCCCCCCCCTCTGAGCACATTCCTGCCCCCCCCCCCCCCACTGTTTTCCCCCTCCGAGCACATCCCTGGCCTCCCCCACACACACACACTGTTTCCCCCCTCCGAGCACATCCCTGGCACCCCCACACACAAAGTGTTTCCCCCCTCCCCACCCCCTCCGAGCACATCCCTGCCCCCCCCCCCCACCACACACAGTTTCCCCCTCCCCACCCCCTCTGAGCACATTCCTGCCCTCCCCCACTGTTTTCCCCCTCGGAGCACATCCCTGGCACCCCCACACACTGTTTCCCTCCTCCCCACCCCCTCCGAGCACATCCCTGCCCCCCCCCCCCCCTGTTTCCCCCCTCCCCACCCCCTCTGAGCACATTCCTGCCCTCCCCCACTGGTTTCCCCCTCGGAGCACATCCCTGGCACCCCCACACACTGTTTCCCTCCTCCCCACCCCCTCCGAGCACATCCCTGCCCCCACACACAGTTTCCCCCTCCCCACCCCCTCTGAGCACATTCCTGCCCTCCCCCACTGGTTTCCCCCTCGGAGTGTAACCGTCTCTTTTTAGTCAGTAAGGAGGTCCAGACAACTGATCCGTAAAGATAGACTTTTATTGCCAGCAAGATGCAGCTAAGACAAAGGCTCAGTACAACTGCATGCCCCTCCCCTCCAGGAGCAGACTCTTATGCACTTTACAGTTCTTATCTTTTACACATGCGTTGTAAACACTGCTGAGCAAGCATATTCCGGCTGAAGGGGCTACTGACCCCCTCCCTAGACACCCTGGAACTTTCATGAAACTTCTCCCATGATCTGCAGGAGAGGCTGCTGGGACTTGCAGTTCTGGAAAGGAATTCGCGAGTCTGCAGTAATACAGCCCATCACATAATACATCCATTGTTCTAATCTAGGTTACAGCAGTGAAAGCTTATCAGAGAATAAGAACAGCGAAGCCAAAAAAAATGAAAATGTGCAATGTGCTGACAGAGAGTTTCTCAATGTCCTAATTACAGCTGTATTGCAGACTGTAAGTAAACCCGTCATGAAGCAGGGAATTCTGGTACATGAAGTCCTTTGTCAGGTTGAAGCGTTCAGACCCCTTCATTCCCCCCTTTGATACTTATCATTCTTTATGAAAAGTATCACACCATCACAACGCAACTGTGGAGCTGAAAGAAACAGAAACAAGGAAAATTAGCAATTTGAGTTCTCAGGGGGCCCTAATTTCCCAAACAGTCTGATGGTTTCTTCACGGGTTTGAGACGGATGGGCCCTAATGGCTCCACCCCCCTTTGTAGCCCGAACTTGTCATGTATGGGAAGATGGCCCAGGATAAAACATGAGGATGGTTAAACAGGTTCTATAGGCTCAGAGGAATACATGTACAGTGACAGAAGCTGCGTGGCTGTTTTGCGTTCAGCAATGTCCTTCATCACCCGACGAAGGCGGTTTGAGCAAGAAAGGAATAATTCAGGGTCCTAAAAAACAAAACAGAATTAAACTGGCTGGGATAACAAACAAGCTCTTAAATCCACCGATCATGGAAAACCAACCACGGAATCCATTGGTCCAGTCCCAAGCACTATTCCATTGCTGGACAGGGACGTGTGCCATCTTGACCATGCGATCAGTGATGTCTTGGATAACCTTGTTTTGGTCATCTACCTGTAAACAACAATTGGAGAGGTTAAATGTTCCACAAACCCTCCTTCCTGGGCCAGAGGGTAATCTAAAACCAATCTATTCTGGTACACTGCAGTCATAATTTTGGTATTTTGTTTTGCCCAGAGTTTAAGAGCGAAAGCAGTCGTTGGTGATGAGCTCCAGGACTGCCTGAAGCCTGATGATTCGATGCAATTAATACTGCTTGGAAGGGTTCCCGAGTTGCCCCTTTTTGCTGCTTCATCTGCTCTCTGATTTCCTTGACAATAGGGTTTGATTTCCTGGTGTGTGCTTTGCAATGCATTACAGCCACCTTGCGAGGAAGCCAAACTGCGTCTAGTAATTCACGTACTTCTGATGCATTGTTCAATTGTTTTCCCTCTATAATGCTCCATGCACTTGAATTGTAAGGAAGGCATATTTAGAGTCTGTATAGATATTTACAGTTTGTCCTTCTGCCAACTGCAGAGCTCGAGTAAGGGCAATTAGTTCAGCTTTTTGTGCAGACGTTCCTGGGGGAAGAGGTTGAGCCTCAATGATTTCATCTTCGGATACAACAGCATATCCAGCAGAACGTATCTCATGAATGATTTGGCTGCTCCCATCAGTGAATAAAGTCCAAGCTCCTTGCCAGGGTTGATCCCTCAGGTCTGGTCTACTGGAATGTATTGTAGTCATGACTTCTTCACAGTCATGGGCAACTGGTTCAGGTGCCGGCATAAGAGTGGCCGGGTTCAAGTTTTTGCTGTCTTGTATTTGAATTTCAGGAGTTTCACATAACAGAGCTTGATACTTTACAAGACGTGAATTAGTCATCCATTTTGGCCCATGAGTTTCTAGTAGTCCTTGGATAGTATGAGGAGTTGTTACGTTCAAGGTTTGTCCAAAAGTTAATTTGACTGCTTCTGGAATTAGTAAGCATGCAGCCGCAATGCTTCGAAGACAACCTGGCCATCCTTTTGCAACATTGTCCATTCCTTTTGACAGATATGCAACAGGTCGTTCCGATGATTCTAGAGTTTGAGTCAATACCCCAATGGCCATTCCTTTCTTTTCATCGACGAATAGATGGAATGGTTTCATTACATCTGGCAATCCTAAAGCAGGTGGTTCAATTAAGGCTTCTTTTAGTTGACGTAAGCTTGCCAGTTCGTTTCCTTCCCATTGGAAGGGTTGAGATTCTGCCTCTTTACCCCGCAACTTGTCGTACAGGGGTTGGGCCATAACAGCATAGTTAGCAATCCACAGCCTACAGTATCCTGCAGCTCCAAGGAACGCCCGGAGCTCTTTCTTGCAAGTGGGTACAGGTTGATCTCTTATAGAACTGGTGCGAGAAATCCCCAGACATCGGGTTCCTCCACGTATTTGGAAGCCTAAATACTCTACTTCCAATTCACAGATTTGCGCTTTCTTTTTACTTGCACGATACCCTTTTGAGTACAACGTCTTTAGCAGCTGAAGAGTGGATACCGCACATTCGAGGTACGTCTCTCGAAACAACAGAAGGTCATCCACGTATTGTATGACTGGCCCATACTTTACTTGATACATCTTTAAATCTTTTGCCAGTTGCTCACCGAACAGCGTAGGTGAGTGCCTAAACCCTTGAGGCAACCGTGTCCATGTGTACTGCTGCTTTACTCCAGTATCTGCATCTTCCCATGTGAAAGCAAAAATCTTTTGACATTCCTCCGCCACCGGGACGGAGAAGAAGGCATCTTTGAGATCAATGACACTGTACCACTTTGATGCAGGAGAGACTTGAGCCAAGATTGAATACGGATTTGGGACGAGGGCTACTAGATCTGCTACTTGACTATTCACTTTTCTTAAGTCTTGTACTGGTCGATAGTCATTAGATCCAGGCTTCTTTACTGGCAACAAAGGGGTGTTCCAAGCAGATCGGATTCGCCGAAGAATGCCCAAATCATACAGTCTTTGCAGGTGTATCTGGATTCCTTGTCTGGCCATATATGGAATGGGGTATTGAGGTTGATTAATCACCTGTGCATTCTGTTTCATCTCTATCCATATGGGGGTAGCGTCGATAGCTATTCCTCCCGGGTTCTGTTCGAACCATACTTGGGGTACACTATCCATCAGTTGTCTTCGTTTTTGTTGAGGGGGGTGTTGTTTTCATATCGATGTTCGATGGTTCGTTCGACTATGGGAAGATGTAGTCTCCATTCTTCTTGGAGGGGACAGATGAGTATCACTGGATGGTCCCCGAAGGAGGCTTTAACTTCCCCTGTTGGTTGAAATCTCAATGTGGTCTGAGGCTTACACAGCAGGTTCCATCCGATAAGGGATACCATGGTCCCGCCTACTTGTATAGTTCATTCTTTCTGCAGAGGGGCAGTGAGTACCTGACCTGAGGCACCCACTATAGAAACAGTCTCTTTCGTCGGGGGGGCCGATTGGTGCAGTCATGACAGATCGTTGGCCTCTGAGTCCAACAGGCCCCTGATTTTTGTTGTGTTACCTCGTGGATCTCCACCAGAGGGTCAGTGGGGATTCTTCCCTCCCGGTCTCTTCAGGCTGTATGCTCCTTGTCGCCTCCCCCGCCATCTGCCAGTGGGGGTTGTCCGATCTCCTTCCTCCTCGGCCCCTTTGTGTCGGTGCAGGTCCATTTTTGTCGTTAGTATTCACTGCAGGGCTCCCGTATTTGTTTTGCCATTCTTCACAGTCTCTCTTCCAATGGCCTTCATTTTTGCAGTACGCACACTGATTCTTTCCCAAAGGGGGGGTCTTGTTCCCCCTCCTCTTCGCGGTCTGCCATTGTCTTGGCTCCTTCCCGTCCGCGTGTCCTCGAGAGCGGCAGCTAACAGTCACTTTCTCCTTCATGTCTCTACTTGCTTCTCTCTTTTCTCTTCCACTTCTCTATTTCCACATACTTGGTCTGCTATAGCTTTTAACTGGCTGAGGCTCATGCCCTCAAAGCCTTCGGCCTTCTGCAGCTTCTTTCGGATGTCGGGTCTCTATTATTAAGTTCCTGGTTGCAGGGACGGGCCCTTTTCTTCTCTTCCTGATCCCTGTTCCAATACACCTCAAAATATGATGAAAAGATCACAGTCCATCTGGAAATTGAATAGGTGACCTGCGCCTGGAGGCAAATCAGTTCTGACGAGGCTGAGAAGCTGCAAAACATTGCTTCCTTCATACTTGTAAGTTTGGCATTGGGTTAATTCAATAAAGTAAACCTGGATCTGCAGGCAAGGATCCAAGGGGGGCGCTTTAGGTGTGCAGGAGTGATGATCAAACCCTTGGAAGCCTTGTATCAATTACATTGCAAACACTAAGAACATATGGTAATAGCCAGAGCCCAGCCCCCACCAGTGGTAAAAGAACATAATTGCAATATATATATATATGTGTGTGGGGGCCACTACTTTATCATTTGGGCCGACTCATATTTGCTCTTGTTCCTAATCTTGCATAGTGGCCCTTTCTCTTGCCCACAACTTCCAATAATCCTTATCTTGCGCCTGCCACTGAATCAAAATTTTTAATATTAAGTCTTTGTTTTCTCCGTTTTTTTTTTTTTTTGTTTTTTTTTTTTTACAAACGGCATCCTGTAATTCCCACAGTCAGCGCTGCACATGCTTGGCTGTCTTATCTTGCCAGTTCCTTAAAACAGGGAGTAGCTCTGCATATTTAACTACTGCTAGCCAAAGAAGCAACAAGAAAAACTTTAACAAAGAACCCATTCTTAATCATTTCTCTAAATTTCCCAGAGACAGCTTCAAAATAAACTGCGTCAGCAAAAGGGAGTTCATACTTTATCATGCGTTCCAATGTAACTTTTAAATAACAGATAATATATAGGAGACAAGTAAGAACAATAATTAACATGGTATTAGAGAATAGAAAGATAAGCATAGGGAGGACACTGGGATAGAAGATATGAGAAAACTGAAAGCTTCTGATTAATAACGTCAGCATTGAAACGCACAGCCATATTGAATGCACTACGCACTGGCTCAACGTCTTTTTTTTTTTTTTTTTTTTCCTCTGGCTCGATTCCCTCCTCTCTCCTGTAATTATCTCTGCCGTTAACCCTTAACTGCCATCAAGTTCTAAACTTCAACACCAGTAAATGCATTCTCCAGCAATCAAATCAGTATTTTAACTTAACACTGTACATTAATTTGTTGTATAGTAGTCTTGTGCAGCATCTGTAAACCAAAATCTCTTCTTATTAGGGTTTAAAACAATTAAAACAATTAAAAAAAATCCCTGGTACATGTGCTTGCAATTCACAGATAGCAGTTACATACATTACAATCCTTAATTAATAATGGGGACTTCCAGTTCCCCATTTTGTGCGCCTGAGCCACCATTACGAGGGCGGCTCCCTCCACTAACTTCTTTGCCCACGACGGAGGATTTTCAATAACTGCGATCCATGCGGTTATGTACGGTATATCCTCAGGGCAACCCGGATTCCCTTCTTCACTAACTATTTTCTGGACCCTCGTGGCCGTTTGGAAATCGAAAGTTCCTACCGGAGGCCAATTTACACACAAACTGGGCCACCTATGGGTGCATCGTTGAATCATTCCGGGTTTAGTACATTTATGTCTATCGAACACTTCCCTATAGTGTTCCGTCATGGCTTTTAATGGAGTCGAACCGCCCCCTCCCATTAGGATAGAATTCACAGACAGAGGAGGGAAGGGAAGACGGATAGGTAAGGGGTCCGTACCCGTCAGACACAAAAGGGTCACAATCGCCCCGACTAGGACGCGGTCAGCCCGGCCTAGAACTGCGAGGCCATTCACTCTCTTTCACACAACAAGAAACCTATTCCCACTATCGTACGCGTTACTTCTTTTTCCTCTTTTTATGCGCGTGGCTTTCGGAATGCAATTCCTACCAAACCACCGCTTGGGGTGTGATCAAAGCCCCCTCGGTCCCCTCACGGATGGACCGGTTATTTGCTACTCTTTTAGCTATTCTTCACTTTTCCCATCATTCCCATAATACTCGCCTGCAGGGTTCTTCCGAACGTCATGAAAGCCTTCTTCCCGGATCACCAGCCCAAAGGTCTCAGAGGATCTCCGTGGAATGACCCCCTCAGATACCTGATCACTGAACTCAGCGGTGGCCACTCACCAGGCAAGTCTGGGGGATCACTCCGCCACAAAATCCCCTGGACCAACTGGGGGGCTAAAATAGCGTCCCCGGTACCTCCTGGCTGGCTCGCCAAATGTAACCGTCTCTTTTTAGTCAGTAAGGAGGTCCAGACAACTGATCCGTAAAGATAGACTTTTATTGCCAGCAAGATGCAGCTAAGACAAAGGCTCAGTACAACTGCATGCCCCTCCCCTCCAGGAGCAGACTCTTATGCACTTTACAGTTCTTATCTTTTACACATGCGTTGTAAACACTGCTGAGCAAGCATATTCCGGCTGAAGGGGCTACTGACCCCCTCCCTAGACACCCTGGAACTTTCATGAAACTTCTCCCATGATCTGCAGGAGAGGCTGCTGGGACTTGCAGTTCTGGAAAGGAATTCGCGAGTCTGCAGTAATACAGCCCATCACATAATACATCCATTGTTCTAATCTAGGTTACAGCAGTGAAAGCTTATCAGAGAATAAGAACAGCGAAGCCAAAAAAAATGAAAATGTGCAATGTGCTGACAGAGAGTTTCTCAATGTCCTAATTACAGCTGTATTGCAGACTGTAAGTAAACCCGTCATGAAGCAGGGAATTCTGGTACATGAAGTCCTTTGTCAGGTTGAAGCGTTCAGACCCCTTCAGGAGCACATCCCTGGCACCCCCACACACTGTTTCCCTCCTCCCCACCCCCTCCGAGCACATCCCTGCCCCCCCCCCCCCCACTGTTTCCCCCTCCCCACCCCCTCTGAGCACATTCCTGCCCCCCCACTGTTTTCCTCCTCCGAGCACATCCCTGGAGACAATGTAAAGCCCGCCCCCCCCCCCGTGTGATGTCATAAGTCTGCGCCCAGCAGGAAGACGAACTGCCCCGTGCTGCAGGTTAACGGTCGGAAATCAGAACCTTCAGCCCCAATCTCAACTTCCTACTGCTGTAACAGCTCCTGAGCTGCTCTGCCAGAGGCAAACACTCAGCTCTTCCCCAGCCTCAGAAAGAGACCCCGATTCATTTCTATTCCTGGCAAAAGCAGAGTGGAAAATGCGTGCAGGAGGTTCTGCTCAGGTAGGAGATTGCCTCCAACTTCTTACCCTCCCTATACAATCTCTGCTGCAGCTTTCTAACCTGGGACACTGCAGAGTCAGCCCTGACTTTGATAGGACCCCGTGCAGACTTGGGGGTGCAGAAAAAAAGACTTTGGGACCTAGGGTTGCCAACTTTTCCACAGACCAGAACTGGACACTTGACTGAGGTGTGGGATGCCCCTCCCCTCGTTTGCATGAATTTGCATAAACTCGAGAAATATAAAACCAATATAATAAGAGAAAGATGAAATGGTTAGTGGCAGGTGAGAAGGGAACTGAGGGGGCGAGATAAGGATCAAGAGGCAGTGGGGATGGTTAGAAAGAGAAGAGGGGACTGGGGTGGGGAGCAGAGAAGTTATCCCCCTACCACCAATTTCCTCCTTCAGCAAAATCCTCAGCCCCTTCCCACCCCCATTGTGCTTGCTCCATGCCCTGACCTCCCCACTCAGTCCCCTATTCTCTCCCCATTCTTGCTGTCTTTTTGCCTTTTCTTCCTCCTTTTCCCTGCTCTCAACTCCCACCCCCTTCTTCTCTCTTCTTCCTGATCACTTCACTTCCCTCTTCTTTTGCTCTCACTCCTTTCCTGCCTCCTCCTCATTGCTTCCCATTGCTCCTTGTGCTAACCATTTCTGGTGGAGTGTGGATCTCTTTGAATTGTAGTGGTGCTGAGTTGGATAGCAGCAGAGAGGTGGCAGCAGGTCTGAACTCCTACACACAACATGGCACACAGAGCAGTCACCTCCCTGAGCAGTCTCTCTTCTTCACACACACCAGTCACCTCTCAGCCCAGTCTCTATCCCTCACATACACCAGATATCACCCTGACCAGTCTCTTTCTCTCTCTCTCACACCCACAAACACATCATCGCCCTGAACTGGCTTTCTCTGTCACACATATGCACTCTCTCTTACTTACATACATGCTCTCAATCACACACACGCTCTCACTTAGTCACATACTGTCAATCACACCTGCACAGTCATGCTCTCTCTTACATACATACTCTCAATCTCACATATGCTCTCTCTTCCTCTGGCTCGCTCTCACAGCCCCCTCATCTCTAGCACAAATGGCAGCTGCAGTAGCCTCCTCCTCCAGCCCCTGCAGCCTTACACTTGTAATCGGAGACTGTACAACTGAGGGGAAAACCAGACTGTCCAGTTCAAAACCAGACACTTGGTCACCCTAGTGACCAAGGAGGGAGATCAGGAATCTCACCAAGCAAATCTTTGTATCACAGACTCTGTGTTTAACTGGTTTCTATTTGATATTATCTTGCTCTGGGTCTGTGCTATGTGATTGTGAATTATTTACACCCAGAAACCTCTCCCCCTGCCCTGCTGAGCCCCAGCACTGGGAGGTCTCCTGATGGATGTGAATGAAGCAAAAGGAGGTGAATGAATTTCTGGTTTGTGTTTCAGGTCCCAGTAACCTTTGAGGACGTCGCTATCCATTTATCCCAGGAGGAGTGGGGGTATTTAGAAGAATGGCAGAAGAAGCTTTACAAGGATGTGATGAAGGAGAATTATCAGATGCTCAGATGACAGGAAATAGAGGGTAGGATTAAATGGACAATTTTCTCAGTGGAAAAGGGTATACAGTGGAGTGCCTCAGGGATCTGTGCTTGGACTCGTGCTTTTAAATATGTTTATAAATGATCTGGAAAGGAATACGATGAGTGAGGTATTCAAATTTGCAGATAATACAAAACTATTCAGAGTAGTTAAATCACAAGCAGATTGTGATAAATTGCAGGAGGACCTTGTGAGACTGGAAAATTGGGCATCCAAATGGCAGATGAAATTTAATGTGGATAAGTGCAAGGTGATGCATATAGGGAAAAATAACCCTTGCTGTAGTTACACGATGTTAGGCTCCATATTAGGAGCTACCACCCAGGAAAGAGATCTAGGCATCATAGTGGATAATACTTTGAAATTGTCAGCTCAGTGTGCTGTGGCAGTCAAAAAGCAAACAGAATATTAGGCATGAGGAGGAAGTGACGTCACTTCCCATGCCGGGAGGGTTTTAGCGGAGCTCTCTGCCCCCGGAGCGTTTTAAGCAGTGAAACCTGAGAAAAAACCCCCGAATCGCATCGTTTTTTAGCGATTCCAGCAGCGGATACCGGCAGGAGCATGGCACAAAGGAAAAAACCGGTCGATTTTAAAAAATACTCCTATACTAAAGGCAGTGACGCCCCGGACCTCCCTGAATCTAAAATGGCGGCGGCAGCCGAGACGGAGGACTCAGAGACTGAGGGGATCACCCCGGAGCTCCTGGACTCAGATCGTCCTCTGCGTTCGGAGATGCGCTCCTGGTTTATGGAGCTGCGGAGAGACATCAAAGTATTTAAGTCTGAGATTGCAGAAACGCTGCAGGAAATGCGGGAGGACCATGCGGCCCTAGGCCGGCGGCTAGACGAGGCGGACACGAGGCTCGATGACCAGGAGGAACGCTGGCAGCTGCAACAGACAGAGGTGGCTGGATTGCAATCTGCGCAGATGGATCTCGCGGACAAACTTGAAGACCTGGAGAACAGGTCCAGACGCTGCAATCTCCGCTTCAAGGGAATTCCGGAGAAGGAGGAGTACCAGGACTGTGCCCATATAATTCCAAAAATTTGTTCTTTGATTCTCGAAGGTTCGGCGACTGAAGATGGTAGTACTCCACATGATCCGCAAGTTGACCGTGCGCATAGATCTCTGGGTCCCAGGGTTGGGAATCGGCCCCGCGATGTTGTGGTCTGTTTTCACTCGTTCGTGTATAAAGAGAAACTTGTGGCAGTTGCCAGGCGCCAACGTGTTTGGATTTGGGAAGGCAATGAGATCTCTGTGTATGCTGATTTGGCAGCTAGCACGCTCCGCAAGTGCCTTTCCTTCAGACCGGTCACGTCGGCCCTCACCACAGCATCCATACGCTACAGATGGCTTTTCCCGTTTAGCTTGTGGTTTCAGGTGGAAGGGAAGTCCCACAAAGTCCGTACTTTGGATGCAGCGGTACAAGTTCTAAAAGAACTGGGACTCCCGGTGGACTTACCGACGACGACAGCCATAGGAACCTCTCAAGTGAAACCTGCCACACCGAGATGGCAACGTGTTACCAAGGGAGGCTGTCGGCTCCGCAGGAATGCCAGTGAAGTCGGGGTGGAGGCAGCAGGCACCTGAACTTTCTGGATGGCTAGTTTGTTTTGTTCCTCATGGACCGGTTTACCAGGCTTTCGTTTCTAAAGCTTTTCCCTACCTTGACTGTAGGACTTGGTACTGGTTTGGGTGATCGCAGTTTCAGTTTTCTCAGATAATGTTAAAAGTGTCAGGATGGGGCGCTCTGGGGGGATGGGAGGCACCGCTCTCTGGCATGGTAACTTCCTCCCTACTTTTCTCCTGGCGGGTGGGAATCCATCCAGGGTACTCAGGGGATGGGGGGTGGGGGGTCGGGGGACTTTGCTTCACAGGGTACACACTACAAACGGGGTGATGAGGGTGCTAGGGCTTGCTGTGCTCCTGGGCTCACATGTATCGGGGAATTCTATGGCCCTATCCTGGGAGGAGCTAGGTCCATCTGGTGTATCCTGCTGGTCACCGCTGGTGGTGCGCGGTGAAAGGATCTGACCCTTATGGCCACGATTACTTTTCTTTCCCTTAATGTTAAGGGTTTAAACTCTGGCAGGAAGAGAAAATTCTTATACCAGGAGGCAGAGCGTCTCTCTGCCGGGATCATTTATTTGCAGGAAACCCACCTGCGTAAGAGATATGAGGGCCTACTGCGCTCAGATAAATACCCGAAGCAATTTTGGGCTGCTGCGACCCCTGATTTTAAATATTCAGGAGTGGGTATTATGTTCCACAGAGATATTCAATTTGAGGTGCGGAATACCTTTGCTGATTCGCAGGGGCGATTTTTGCTCATTAATGTCATGATGGGCGGGGAACCTTATGCTTTATGCTCTGTATATGGTCCCACTTCTCAGAAGGAAGCATTTTATATGCAGCTTTACCAAATGCTGGCAACCCATGCATCAGGTAGTGTTATTTTGGGTGGGGACTTTAATCTCACGCTTAATCCTCGATTGGATAACTCGACTGGTCTAGCACTGACCCGGCCCTTGCACGGAAAGCCTTAAAAAAGATTCTTACTCTTACAGCTGGGGTGGATATTTGGCGTTCCCGATTTCCCACATCTCGCTGTTATACTTATTTTTCGCCCCCACACAACAGTTATTCACGGTTAGACATGTTTATGATTGATAAGACTAAACTTAATGCTGTTCAAACTGTAGAGATTGAGCCTAAAGTATGGTCTGACCACGCTCCCATTTGGTTCC
Source organism: Rhinatrema bivittatum (assembly GCF_901001135.1). Classification (NCBI taxonomy): domain Eukaryota; kingdom Metazoa; phylum Chordata; class Amphibia; order Gymnophiona; family Rhinatrematidae; genus Rhinatrema; species Rhinatrema bivittatum. The sequence continues at coordinate 58,388,484 of NC_042616.1, forward strand.
AACTAGCGGTGGGTCAGTCAGATACCGGCCAACGTTTTTGGCGGCTGAATGATTCTCTGTTAGAGGATGATTTTTTCCAGAAACAGTTATCTCAGGAAATCCAGGATTATCTTAGCCTCAATGATACAGGAGAGGTGGGGGACGGGGCGCTATGGGAATGCTTGAAATGTGTTGTACGTGGGTCATGCATAGCGCGGGCCGCCCACATCAAGCGGCTACGAGAGCGGGAGCGCCAGGTTTTGTTGACGGAGCTGGCTGGGTTGGAGCGGGCTCATATGCGGGGGGGGGATTCCCGAGCCCTGCGGGGTCAGATGCAGGAGCTGCGGGGTAAAATTGAGGCTTTAGACTCCGCGCGGCTCGCCCATCAATTGGAATTGGCCCAACAGCAATTTTTTGAGGGTGGGAATAAAGCTGGCCGTTACTTAGCTCATAGTCTTAAAAGGAAGCAGGCTCAGACTCACATTTCCAAAATTAAGGATGAATCGGGGGGACTTCTCACCGATAACACCGCCATTAGGCATTGTTTTCACAACTTCTATTCGACGTTATATAAGGGGGCAACCGACATACAGGCGGCCTCAGTTGAGGACTACCTCTCTCGGATACCTCTTCCCCAGCTGACCTCCGCCCAAAGACAATTTCTCGATAAAGAAATTACGGCCCTTGAATTAGAAGAAGCTATTAATTCCCTGAAGGTGGGAAAATCGCCCGGCCTAGATGGGTTCACACCCCGGTTTTATAAACGATTTGCAACGGCCCTATCTCCCACCTTATTGAAGTTTTTTAACTCTTTGCGGGCTGGGGCTACCTTGCCTGCCCAGACTAATACGGCTGGGATTACTTTACTAGCCAAACCTGGCCGGGACCCTTCTGTTTGTGGGTCGTATAGGCCCATTTCCCTGCTGAACATTGATGTGAAGCTTCTCGCAAAAATTTTGGCGAATAGATTAAATTGCTTTATTTCACAATTGGTAGGGGTCGACCAGGCAGGATTTATTCCCGGTCGAACTACCGCAGACAATGTCCACAAAATTATTGATACTCTATGGTATGCCCAAAGACATAGGATTCCAACAGTGGCTTTGTCCATTGATGCGGACAAGGCCTTTGACCGTGTGCATTGGCCTTATCTTTTTCACACCTTGGAGACTATGGGTTTTGGCGCCTCATATTTGCAATGGTTGGGTCAGCTTTATAATTCCCCCCGGGCGTGTTTGAAGATTAATGGAGGTTATTCCGCCCCCTTTACGGTGGGCAGGGGGACTCGGCAGGGGTGCCCACTTTCCCCGCTCCTTTTTGCTATCTTTTTAGAGCCCTTTGCCATCCGCATCCGTCGCAATGCCACTATCTCTGGAGTGACTGTGGGGGATTTTACCACAAAAATTGCGTTGTATGCTGATGACATCTTGTTCACGCTTACTGACCCAGCCGCTTCTCTCGACTGTGTAGTTGAAGAGATGGAGGCTTTTGGGCGGGTGTCCGGTTTCACGGTTAACTGGGACAAATCGGAGATCCTCAACATTAACTTACATCCCAGATCGGTTAATCTTCTCCAGGAGTTGTTTCCTTTCAAATGGGCCAAATCCCAAATTAAATACTTAGGGATTCAATTAAGTGCAACTCAGGATTTGCTTTCCATTAACTATACTCCTCTATGGAATAAACTTTCTAAGGATATGGAGGAATGGAACCGATACCAGATTTCGTGGCTGGGAAGAATGGCTGTTTTTAAGATGAATATTCTTCCAAAATTATTGTATCTTTTCCAGACGCACCCTATCCCAGTCTCAGTATCAATGTTAAAACAGTGGCAACAGCGTTGCATGCATTTTATTTGGGCGGGACGTCGGCCGCGGGTGGCGCGGCGAATCCTTCACCAGCCTAAATGTAAAGGAGGTTTGGGAGTGCCGGATCTTCTCCGCTACTTTAGAGCAGCTCAGTTTAAAAAATTGGTGGATTTGCACCTGACTAGACGTCCCAAGCAATGGGTGCTTTTTAATCAGGAACTTATCGGGGATATACCACTCAGTAGTTTTATTTGGCAACCTAAACACACATGGCTGGTAGACCTCGATTCTGTTCTGCCCCCTTCTACACGCATGTTGTTCCAGTTATGGCACCGTTATGGTGCTTCCTTAGTGGGCACTAGGGCATATCACACCAGTACGCATATTTACTTTAATAAAGATTTTTGTCCGGGATTTGAGAGTGCTGCCTTCTCCGAATGGAGGAGACGGGGCATCAAGATATGGGGTCATATTTGGGGCTCCTCCGCTTTGCGCCCTTTTGCTGATCTCCAGCGGGTTTATGACTTACCGGAGTCGGCCAGGTACTCCTATGTTCAATTAGTGCATTTTGCTAAGACTAACCTGCTTGCTACCCATTTGGCCCAGGGTGAGTCAGACTTTGAACAACTGTGTGAGAGGGCGCATGGCTGTACTAGAACCTTGTCCCGATTGTATCGCATGTTAGGTTTACAGGACACCACTGTTTTCCCATTCCAACGGGCTTGGGAACAGGACCTACAGGTTAGCTGGTCCCCTCAAACTTGGAATTTGATATTTCAGAATCTGGGTAGGGGGTATATTGCGGCTTCTCTTATTGAAAACTCCTATAAGCTGTTATATCGCTGGTATAGGTGTCCTTCCCAATTGCATAAATATATACCTCTATATCCAGATACCTGTTGGCGAGGCTGTATGGAGGAGGGCACTTTTTTCCACATGTGGTGGGCCTGCCCCCACGTTCAAGTGGTTTGGGGGAAGGTGCATCAATGGCTCAGTGCTCTCTTTCCTGGCAGTCCTGTTTTTACTCCTGCCAACGGGCTACTGGGTCGGGCGATTTCTGGAATGTCGCAGCCTGCTAATCAGTTAGCCCATTATATCTTTACAGCCAGCCGCTGTGAGATAGCGCGTTTGTGGAAATCCCCTTGCCTCCCTACAATAGAGGACATTCAGTGTAAAGTTCGGAGGATCTATAGATTATCCCATATTACGGCGTATAAACACAAGAAAGTGTCCCACTTCAAGAGAACTTGGTTTCCCTATCAACACTGGCTTACCCAGGTGTCTGGGGCTCCGGTGACTTGAATATTCTTTTGACCCAGGAATGGTCCCCATCTAGTTCTGTTTGTCCAGGGCCTATTGAGCTGGTTTCGTTACTCCTCTTGGCATAAGCCTCATTTGTATATTTCCTTTCGAATTGTCTTCGTGTACATGTGAAGCATTGGGGGGTGGGGTGGGGGCTGGGTATAATAGTTAAATGAACCATGCATAGTCTGTGGGTGGGGAACGCCGGTATGGACTATTTAGAACTGTGTTACTCTTTCTCATATCCGGGCCCGGCTGTTCCCTTTGTTTCTTCAATTTACAAGTGCATAATCAGTTAATAATTGCATACAACACTTGGAATATACATGCTTTGTTTATTCAATTTATAAGTGCATACTCTGTTTACAATTACTTTCGAAGTTTGGACTGTACATGCTTTGTTTATTCCAGTTACAAGTGCATACTCAGTGTACAATTGCATTCAACGTTTGGAATGTACATGCTTGTTGGTTCAATAAAAAACCTTAAATACAAAAAAAGAATATTAGGCATGAAAGGAACCACACAGGATAGAAACCATTAATATGCTCTGAATATGACAAAAGCTTCACAATAAAACAGGGACTGAAAATGCATAAAAGGTTCCACAGAGGAGAGAATCAGGAAGCATAAATGGAGTAAATGTCTTTCACCAAGTCTTGCTGAGTTCCTTTATGTTGCATAATACCTAAAGTAAATCTCAGTGAGGTGACTATTACTATTGAAGTATGACAGGAAGCAGAATGAAAACATCATTCTGGATGCACCTTGCCCAGTATAAAAATATGCCCCCCTTAGTCCAAGCACTGGGGCTAATGAGAGGTGTAGTAATAGTGTTGAATCTTCAGGCAAAGGTGAAATCCCTGGTGCAGCTGAGGGCCATGATGATGCTTTTCACGGACCCACGGCAGCAGCTAAGAAACCACAAAAGCTAATGAAAAAATGTAAAGGGTTATTTACTACCAACTGGATCCCTGAAGACAAAAAGGGGAGGATGAACTGCTCTTTCTATTCCAATTCAATGTAATTGTGGCACAAATAGCCTCCCCCTCCCTCCTCCCCCAGCTCTCCCAGTATCTTTGCCGATCTCAGTCTTCAGCTGGGATGGAGATCCGCGGTTACCACAATCCTGGCTCCTGCTTTTCATGTTCCTGTGTGAGCAGTGCAGAGAGCGCCAGCCGGGATTAGGGTAGGAGCTCACCACAATGAGATTGGCAAAGGTCCTCAGAGGGAGTGAGAGGAGGGTATTTGTGGCAGAATTATGTTTAAACGGGGAGCAGGCGGATAACTCTTTATATTTTTCCAAACAGAGAAAAGTACATAGAAGCAATAACCCATATTGCAGTGAGGTACATGGCAAAAGAGAGTACATAGGGTAGCAAATGACTGATGGACAATAAAAGGGAAAAATAAAAATAACCCCGAGTGGCACCACAAATTAGCTTAAGTATCATTCAAATAATTCAGATACGGCCCCCTAATACTGGTATATTTAGCATGCTCACCCTTAAGACTGTACCGTAGCTGTTCCAGATCAGCAATAACCCGTTTTTGTGAGCATCAGTAAGGTATGTGCTAGGGGTGACTTTTTCATGAATGCGAGTGATCGTAGCATCAGCCATAGTGCCCAGGAAATGGCCCCCACCACCAGCTACATTAAAAACCAAGAAGAGATGGTGAAAAATCGAAAATAAGTATTTCTTAAAAACGTCAGTAGGGAACTCTTCGGGGCCAGGACATTTACCCTCTGGTAACAACTTGATAGCCGCCTGAATTTCAAGCAGAGAAATTGGGGCCACCATAAGATTGTATTTTTAAACAATGTCCACACCTGTTGTACACTTTTAACCTTGGCAGCTGCACCTTTCTGTTTTTTTCTAACTATTTTCCTCATTTTATCAAAGTTTCCCTTTTGAAAATTTAGTGTTAGAGCTTCAGATTTACTTATTGTCCCCTTCCAGTTATTAGTTTAAATTTGATCATGTTATGATCACTATTCACAAGTGGTCCCACCACTGATACCTCTCTCACAAAATCCTGTGTTCCACTAAGAATTAAATCTAAAATAGCTCCCTCTCATGTTGATTCCTTGACAAATTGCTCCATGAAGCAGTTGTTTATTACTTCCAGGAACGTTATGTGACTAGCATGTCCTGATGTTACATTTAACCAGTCAATATTGGGGTAGTTGAAATCTCCCATTATTACTGCACTGCCAAATTGGTTAGCTTCCCCGATTTCTCTTAGCATTTCATCATCTGACCATTTTGGCCAGGTGGACGGTAGTATACTCCTATTACTGCTCTATCTCCTTTTATAAAAGTTAGCGCCAGCAGCCTGATTCCACTCTGGTTTCCCAGTTTCTTACAAAACTGAATCCCTCCTCCCTGCATCATCGTCTCATCCACGCATTGAGACTCCGGAGCTCTGCCTGCCTCTGGGGACCTGCGCGTGAAACAGGAAGCATTTCAGAGAATGCCACCCTGGAGGCTCCAGATTTCAGCTTTCTACCTAAAATCCTAAATTTGGCTTCCAGAACCTCTCTCCCACATTTTCTTACATCGTTGGTGCCCATATGTACCACGACAGCCGGCTCCTCCCCAGTACTGTCTATAATCCTATCTGGGTGACGCGTGAGGTCTGCCACCTTCGCACCAGGCAAGTTACCAGGCGGTCCCCCCATCCACCAGCCACCCAGCTATCCACATTTATGATGGCCGACCTAACCCTTCCCTCCTGAGCAGTAGCCCTAAGAGACTTGTCCTAAGTGCGAGAGGACAACGCATCACCTGGAGAGCAGGTCCTTGCTACAGGATCACTTCCTGCTACACCAAGATGATGTTCTCCAACCGGGAGACTTTTGTGATCCAAGGCAGCACCGGGTGACGTGTGAGGTTGCCACCTTCGCACCAGGCAGGCAAGTTACCAGGCAGTCCTTCCGTCCACCAACCACCCAACTATCTACATTTATGATGGCCGACATAACCCTTCCCTCCGATACTGTACAGGTTACTTGGGGTAAATCAATCAGGAGTCTGAGGGTTTTTTTTTAATTTAATTTTATTTATATTCCAACTTTCAGGCACTTCAAAGTGGATGACATTCAGGTACTGTAGTTATTTCCCTACCCACAGTGGGCTCACAATCTCTACCTGAGACCATAAGGAGTGGTAGCAGTGGGATTTGAACCCTGGCTTCCAGCCCACTGCTCTAACCAATAGTCTTTTATAGCCAGCGAGCAGAGGTGTTTCAGGGATGGAGCTGAGGCAGAGCTGGAAGGGCGGAGTCAGCAGAATTTCAAATGTCCCTCGGATACAGCACAAAAGTCGAGCCATGCACTTGGAAAGTTGTTCTTGGTGATGAGCAGGAGTTGTAATTGTCAGTATTATTTGCCTGGTATATTGAGAGAATGTTTTTTTTTATTCAGATGATCTTCAGCCGGTCAGCAGGCGGCAGTATAAGAGCGCAGTGTTCGACTGGCACCAGGAGCTGGAGCTGAGGGGATGAATCCCAGGACCGATGTCTTCACCCTGCTGCTAAGATTCTGAGAGAGAGAGACTGTAACACTGAGAGAGAGAGGCTCGTTTCAGCAGACATTGCACTGCTGCTGAGGGTCTGTTAGAGGGATAGAACAGGCTGAGAGAATGAGAGTTGGAATTAGCAGAAAGAGAGAGAGAGAGAGACCTGTTTCAGCTGGGAAGTACAGCTGTGGGGTGACAGGAAAAGGTTGCACAGGACCCTCATATCTGACTGGGAAGGATGCAGCATTTCACTCTGCAGACAAACTGTTAAGTACCAGAAGTTACTGTTCTTTTTCTTTTTTCCTCTTTGCTGTTTCCAGTTTTTCAAGCCTTTTGAGTTAACTGTAAATCCTTTTCTTGTCTATAATAACAAATATTCATTTATTAGCACCTTTTCTGTGAAGGATTAGTGACAGGTGAGTTAGTACTGGGTGTCAGCAGGGTCCTGCACCAAGTCTCACACAGTTCTTTCAGGTTTTTGTGTCAGCAGAGCTGGAGTAACCAACCAGCATCTGAATCAATGAGGTCTTCTGACCACAGATTGTGCTAATAAATAAACATTTGTCTGCTATTTAGTGATTCCTCAGTTGTTATATTTATTGTTTTGTCTTTTCTGGGTGCCTTTTCTAAGGTCTAAGCTCCTCCCAGAGGAGGACCTAGTTTAGGGTAGTGAGTGGACTAAACCATTTGCTATGGCTCACTGGAGTAACTATAGAGGGCAGACGGTTCCCTGTGCTCTGAGGGGCTCCTCGTCTCTGAGAAATCACTGATTAGCACTGTGAAGTCCCTGAATACCAACAAAATGTTTCTTCATTTATATTTATAAACTAATAGGTCCATGCAGCGGTGCCGAGAGCAGGAAGTTAGCTGGACTTACCCAGGTACGGGTTCCCGCTGGATAGATCCAAAGACAGTGGAGTAAGTTTATTTAGCTAACTTCAGGGCTGCTACCCAGCTAAACATAAGCCCCACACCCGGTCATCTCTTTTTATCCAGGTAAGTTAACCATTCATTGGCCCACAATTTTAATACTTTGCAGTTTGTCCTGCTAAATTCCAAACTCAGCCGGACAAATCCACTGACCAAGGACCTTTAAAAGTATTACAGGGCACAAAGTGATGTTTGCAAAGGCTCCTTACCTTGTCGTTGTCACTGCAATCACACCACACACACACGGGATACGGGATGGCAAGGGGAAATCTAATGCAGCGGTGCAGAAGTTGGCAGGACGAGCGGAACCAGAAAGAGAAAGAGAGGAGATGTGTGAGCATTTCTCATGTCCTACTTTCCATCTGCGGTACAGGCATTGATCTTGGGTATCACAAAGTTAATTGTGTCCATTTCTGTATACAAAGTATGGAGCAAGTTTTCAGAAGAGCTGCTGAGTGGCCACAAGCGTTGATTACGTTTATTGGATAAATTTTCAATCAGAGCATGGCGGCTGGAAATGTTCCCAAATTTAGCTTAGCCGGTTCAGCACTGAGCAGCTTCCTGAAAACTTACCCTGAGCAGCTCCAGAGGATCAAACCTCACTGAAGGACCTCTCCCTGACCCCAGAGCCCACCCTTACCATGACCCCTGACCTCACCCCCTCCCCTGACCCCAGAGCTTACTCCAGCCCCAGAGCCCTCCCTTATAACCCCTGACTTCACCCCCTCTTCTCCAGTCTGTGACTGCATGTCCCCATCCCCCTCCCCGGGGGCTCACATACACTGTGGATATTACCCATGACTGCCAGTGATAGAGCACAAACCTTGGCCATCGTGCATCCCTCAGCAGCTAATTCCTTCCCACAGAGCAATTTCACTGCTCCATCTTACAAGAATGTCCCTCCAATGGGACTCTGCACCCTCACCATCAATCGGGCCGCACTGCCAGTGAGAGGATGATGCCTCTAGTTTGTAAAGTGCATAATACTTTACATCTAAAGACCAGCAAGGTTAGATAATGTGTCTGAACTTAAAAATAAATGGAATAACATCAGTTATTCTCTGTCTGTTGCTGAGGCTAGATACATAACATAAGAAATGCCATTCTGGATCAGACCAAAGGTCCATCAATCCCAGCATCCTGTCTGCGAGAGTGGCCAATCCAGGTCAGCAGAATCCCAAAGAATGGATTGCTCGCCCTCATTAAATTTCATCTGCCATTTAGATGCATTATTAATACATATTTATCAATAATCTCTCTATTCACCTTCCTCTCCCTCACCACCTGGAAGGGGAGGGGATTGATAGGGGAGAAGAAGATAAAGGTAAACCCAGGAAACTCGGAGGGCATTTGTTTTACTAGAAATGTAGATTAAATTCACTTCCTTCCCCGCCAATGGCAGGTTCTTCTATTCAGTTAAGAAATAGTGTTACTTTATTAGGAGTCAAGTTTGATAACTCATTAGGTTTTGCTCCTCACTTCTCTTCTAGCACAAAGATTTGTTTTTATTTTCTTAGGCTAATTTGCAGGCCATGTATCATAATAAGAGAGGCCCATGTATCATCTCAGCTGGCATTACTTCCAGTTCTCTCTCCTAGAGAAATTTGTCTGGAGCATGCAAGAGAGAGGAGTTTTCCTATTTAGCTGCATATTTTGGAATTCTCTTCCTCTCTCTTTATTCATTTCTCTGTTACTGATTTCCTGTTGGATTGTAATGTTTTCTTTTTAATTATGATTATGATTTATTAGCTTGATTAATCACAAAATCTTACAAAAGGAAATCAATGCAATGTACAAAGAATAAAATAAACAGAATTCCCTGCTATACATAAATGGCAGGGAATTCTGTTTATTTTATTCTTTGTACTTTGCATTGATTTCCGTGTCTGGTTATGGAGCCAGTGCAAGAAATTGAGACCATACTCAGGTTGTTTATATTTGGTTTATTCATATTACTCCAGGCTTGAATATATTTCTATATGAGTAATCTGGGGTTTTCGCTCCAGTGGGGTGGGGTAACAGTCTCAGGAGTATAGTATGATTTTGTTTACATGTTCATGATCACATTTCAATGTTATTATGTAAGTCATGGTGTTTCTTATATGCAGAAATAAAAACTTACAAAAAAAACCCCCCAAAAAAACCAAACTAGTAACAAAGACATATCCAGGGCTGACAAAGAAGAGGGAAATCCTCTAGGGCTGCATCAAGGGACAGTGAGTGCTGTCTGCATGCTGAAGCACTTCCTGCAACCTGCATGTTTAGCATGAAACACTAACATCTTCTCCAGAAAGCCCCAGAGATGACCTTGAACTACTTTTTCAATAATTTTGGACAAGACAGGCAAACGTGAGATAGGACAATACTTTTCAGGAATATTAGGGAGAAGATGGGTAATTTTTTAAAAACCGGACAGACTGTAGCTGTAACTTACCGGGGTCTGAAATGGGATTGATGGAGGGAAAAGGGAAGGGGGTCAAGGATGGAAGGGGCAAGGGAGTGGGAGGTTAGGGGGGGGAAGGTGAGGGAACACATTCATGCACATTCACACGGGGAGGGAGGAATGGGGGCAGGGGAGGGGGTTACAGGGGAGGGGGTACAGTCAGTCAAGGGGGAGGGGGGAACAGTCAGTCAAGGGGGAGGGGGGGACAGTCAGTCAAGGGGAGGGGAGGGGGTACAGTCAGTCAAGGTGGAGGGGGAACAGTCAGTCAAGGGGAGGGGAGGGGGTACAGTCAGTCAAGGGGAGGGGAGGGGGTACAGTCGTTCGGTCTTCTTCTTTATCTGTTAAAGAAAGGTTCAGACTTTAAAATGTGCAGGGCTGAACGCACATCACCATTATATACAGGGAGGACAATAATGAAAGCCATTTCCAGGGGTAAAGCTCTCTTTTATCCACAGAAATGGGCTGTTTGATTACTGTCCATCCTCTACACAAGTAAAAGTAGGAGCATAGAACAAGGCATGGACTTTTACCCAGATAGTTTTGTAAATATTTCTGGTTTGGAGTTCGGACAGGGGAGAAATCTATATGCAGAGTTTTCCTTTAACTACGTTCCCTCACAAAAAGCAGGCAGGGGTATTTTTGAGGGGGCAATAAACAAAGCAAATCTAGATGTGACTTTTGCATTCCTTATCACAGCAAACCTCCAGGTTAAAATTCACATGGGACTGGCCAGACCTTGCATACTGCAGAGGCCTTGCCTGCTCCTGCACTTGTGCCTCTCTCCTGACAACCTCCCACCCACCAACTGGGTTTCCCAAGTACCCTACCACCTGCTCCTTCATGAGGGTTTTCTGAGGACATTGTGACTCCCTAAACCTGGGCTTTCACAGAATCCAGACAAATAAAGACCTCACATCCAAACAATACAAGAATCACTGAAAAACTCACTTACCTAGGATCCACAGTGCTAATAGTCAGAGCTTGTTATGAAGGCAGAACAGTGAACCCAAAGGATTTTAAATAAACTGCATTACAAGCAGGGGAAGAAGAAAAGGAATTTCCCAGTAACTCCAACTGGTTTTTAAGTGAACCTTTTTGCAGAGCTGAATGCTGCACCTGTCTCAGTCAGGGGTGAGGGTGCTGATCAGATCAGCTCAGACTGTACAACTGGCTGCGCTTCCTTAGCTTTACAAACTCTCCCTGTCTGTCCCTATTAACCCACAGCTCTGTCTCCCTCAGGGACCCTCAGCAGCAGTGACTCTAATGGTAATAAAAGGGAACTTTACATGGGAGGGAAATAATATTAACCACTAAAAGTGTTTTGCTAAAAGGAGAAGTGAGGGAAAGGAAAAGGGGAAGCAAAAACAAGACAGAGAAAGGGAGGAAAATTAGAGAACAGCAGAGAGGAAAGAGCAAAGGAGCAGGGGATAATGCAGGGAGATTGATGAGAGAGGGAGGAGGGAGAGCAGAGGGAACATTGGAAGGAGGGGTGGGAGGAGTTGCTACAATATTCAGTTCCAGGTAGAGTTGTTCTGTGCTGCAATCCTCCTCCCCTTTCTCCTCTCGCTTGTAGTTCATTTCCATGTTGAGTCAATGCTCCTTCCCTTTCTCCTCTCGCTTGTAGTTCATTTCCATGTTGAGTCAATGCTCCTCCCCTTTCTCCTCTCACTTGTAGTTCATTTCCATGTTGAGTCAATGCTCCTCCCCTTTCTCCTCTTGCTTGTAGTTCATTTCCATGTTGAGTCAATGCTCCTCCCCTTTCTCCTCTTGCTTCTGGTTTACTTCCAGAAGCTTCAGGTCCTTTGGTCTCTTGCTATCCAGAGCCCCAATCAGCAGAAATGCTCCCTGCTTGCTGCCATCCTTTGCATAATAGAGACCCTGGCAGCTTTGCCTTTTATTATGTCAGCTCCTGTCATCATAACATCACAAGAGGGGGGGAGAGACCATGTGAGGCTGATGGTGAGGGGAGAGGAGAGGTGGCAGAGGAGGAGCAACTGAATTCAGTTCAGTACAAATGAATTAAAATAATCTGAATATAATAAAGAGGAAAGTTGCCCCATGCCTGCATTGCTAGTGGGCAACCTGAACTGCGCCCCTCCCTCGTAGCCTCCAGCTCTGTCTGTATGGAACTTGATTCCTCCCCTCTCATTCTTTATTTTGTAATGTAATGTTTATTGATAACCATTAATGACCTTGTAAACAAAAGATATATGTATACATGTACAATAATCATATGAATAACAATCCAGTTATGACATAGTAAATTGGGAAATAAATGATGTAACTATAACAGCACATTACCACTGAGCATGACTACTACTAATAAAGCTTGCCTAAGAAACAGACAGAAGTTTGAGATGTCTACTTAACTGGCTCGATCTGTTCCCCCATCCCCTTGAAGACTGTCCAAGGTCTGGTGAGTGATCACATGCGCTTAAAAGTCAAAAAAGTCATGTGGAAGGAACTGACGATTGCACGGAGGCTCTGTTCCTCCATGTAAGGTATGGATGCCAGATCCTGAGATATCCGGGCAAGTGTTGGTGTTTTTGAGCTGTAATTTTATACAAGACGCTCATACTTTTGCTGGCGCATCAGGCGCAAGCAAAAGTAAGCTGGATTTTAGTAGATACGCGCGGAGCCGCGCGTATCTGCTAAAAAACCTGGATCGGCGCGCGCAAGGCTATTGATTTTGTATAGCCGGCGCGCGCCGAGCCGTGCAGCCTACACCCGTTCCCTCCGAGGCAGCTCCGAAATCGGAGCGGCCTCGGAGGGAATCCTCTAACGCCCTTCCCTCACCTTCCCCTCCCTTCCTCTACCTAACCCACCCGCCCGGCCCTGTCTAAACCCCCCCCTTACCTTTGTTGGGGGATTTACGCCTCCCGGAGGGAGACGTAAATCCCCGCGCGCCAGCGGGCCTCTTGCGCGCCGGGCCGCGACCTGGGGGCGGGTACGGAGGGCGCAGCCACGCCCCCGGACCGCCCCGGGCCGTAGCCACGCCCCTGTCCCCGCCCCAAAACGCTGCCGACACGCCCCGAAAACGCCGCTGCGCTCGGTCCCGCCCCTGACACGCCCCCGACACGCCCCCCTCCGAAAACCCCGGGACTTACGCGAGTCCCGGGGCTCTGCGCGCGCCGGTAGGCCTATGTAAAATAGGCTCACCGGCGCGCAGGGCCCTGCATGCCTAAATCCGCCTGGATTTGGGCGGATTTAGGCGAGCAGGGCTCTGAAAATCCGCCCCATAGCGTCTAATTTGTGAAGTAAATCTTCTTTTGATGGGAATGTCGATTGTTTCCAGGTGGCTGCTACCAGGCAACAAACTCCAATGCAATATTGATTAACCAATAGACTTTCATGTTTTGATCCCTCCACAGGTACATTTAGAAGGCAGTTAGCTGGAGATAGCTCGATCCTCCGCTGTAGAGTACTGAATATAGTATCTGACATGTCTTGCCAAAGTCTCTGCACTTTAATGCATGCCCACCAAAGGTGCAGATAGGTTCCAACATGACCACAATCCTTCCAACATAACGCACCATCACGAATGCCTGCTTTATGCAGTCTGTAAGGTGTGAGATGCCAACGAAACAACACTTTAAAGCCATTTTCAGTTAATGAAGTAGACACAGAGCAACGCTTAGTACAAGAAAATATCTGATCCCATTCCTCAACGGTAAATGTCTGTCCCAACTCCTCCTCCCACTTTTTTGTATATGGAGGTGAACCCGTTAATGACCCTTGTAGTGCATTATAAATTTTGGACATCCCACCCTTAATTCGATCAGCAAAAACACACCACCCTTCAAATTGGGATCTCCCCTTTGAGTTCATCCTGAATACGCTCTTGCCGTATAAAATGACGAAGTTGCAGAAAGGAATATAAAGCTGAGGTCGGGAGATGATAGACCTCCTGTAATTGGGCGAATGATAATTCGCCATCTTCCCCCCAAAGCTGACCCAAAGTGTGTAAACCTCCCTGGCGCCAGATAAGAAACAGAGAGGAGTCCCAACCTGAGGGGAATTTAGTATTGTAAAAGCGATGCATGTTAAGGAAGTATTTTCTAGTCCCTACCAGTAAGTGTTTCCACTTTTCCCAAGTATGCAAGGTGGTAGCCAATGAGAGGGTAAGTGACCCCCCTATTTTCAGCGTTGGCTTAGGTTGCCATATTAAAGCCTGTATAGGCATCTTGCCTATTAGTGCTTGCTCAATACCGACCCATCGGGGTTTCTCATTATGCCTATGCCAGGATAAGATAGTACTGAGCTGTGCTGTATCGTGGTACCATTGAAGCTTGGGGACCCCCATCCCACCTCTCAGTTTATGCCGGTACAGCACCGTTTGAGAAACTCAGGGGGGCCTCCTTTTCCAAAGAAATGCAAAAAAACGTCGCTGCCACTGCTTTAGTAGTGCTGTGGGGACTGGATCAGCAATGATTGGAACAAATAATTAAATTTCGGTAACACCGACATCTTTAGGATCGCTATTTGTCCAGTCCACGAAACAGGTAATGTAGCCCATTGATCCAAATCACTATATAACTTGGCTACCAGTGGCTTATAATTCAATTTGAATAAATCCTGTAATTTGGTACCTATCATAATGCCTAAGTATTTTATTTTAGAACCAGCCCATTTTAAAGGATATTGTACTTTCAACTGATCAGCGAGTGCCCCCGGCAAGGAGAGGTTAAGTACCTCTGATTTATCAAGGTTTAAGCGGTATCCGGAAACTTCACTATATTCCTTAAGCTGATCAATTTCACCAGCCAAGGACTTCTGTGGGTGAGATAAAGTGAATAATATGTCATCGGCGAATAATGACAATTTATAATCCTCCTCTCCTATCTGTATAGCCGTGACCGATGATTCATTCCTAATTTTAGTGGTGAAGGGTTCCAAAAACAGCGCAAATAGTAGCGGGGATAAAGGACACCCCTGTCTGGTGCCCCTTCCTATGGGGAAGAGGTCTGAGTATACCCCGTTTACCTTAACCTGAGCCCTCGGATGGTCGTATAATTTGAAGAGCCAATTCAAAGATTTCGGACCAAAATTCATCTTCTCTAATGATTTAAACAAAAACTGCCAGTGGACCATGTCGAACACTTTTTCAGCATCAACTGCCATTAATATAGCCGGAGTGTGAGTCTGAGTCTGTTGTGTGTACCACATGAGATCAATAATTTTCCTAACATTGTCCGCTGCTTTCCTCCCGGGAATGAAACCCACCTGATCGGGATGTGTCAATTTGGCCATTACCCTGTTTAGTCGGGGAGCTAATATTTTTGCTAATATTTTCAGGTCGATGTTTATCAAGGATATTGGTCTATAGCATCCGCAATCGGAGGGGTCCCTCCCCGGTTTGGCTAAGATAGTGATCCCAGCTACATTAGCTTCAGGTGGTAAGCAAGCTTCAGCTTGAAGGGCATTAAAGGATTCCAACAAATATGGAGATACCTGATCAACAAACATTTTGTAAAATAATCCCATATACCCATCTAGACCCGGGGCCTTGTTTGCTTTAAGAGCTTTAATTGCCTGCTCGATTTCCATGGGGGGATTAATGTTCTCGAAAGACTGTTTTTCAAGCGCCACTCCCCTCTCATTCTGCACTCTCAAGCTCCTCCCCTCTCACGCTGTGCTCTCCAGTTCTGCCCCTCTCTCTCATGCTCTGCTCTCCAGCTCGGCCCCTCTGTCTCTCACATTGTGCTTTCCAGCTCTGCCCCTCTCTCATGCTGTGCTCTCCAGCTCTGCCCCTCTCTCTCACACTGCTCTCCAGCTCTGCCCCTCTCTCTCTCTCTCAGGCTCTGCTTTCCAGCTCTGCATTAACCCCTTACTTGCCCACCTGCCTGCCCCCGAAGAGACATATCAGTGGCAATGGACAGCATAATCTTCCCGCTCCCCTCCCTTGGATTTCCTCACTCACTGGCTCCTATCGGACAAACAGGAGGAGGAGGAGGACTGAGGCCTTGCAGATCCTTCAGTGCATCCTCCTCTCTCCTCCTCTGAGACCTGAATGGTGCAGTTTCACCCCCTTGGTTCAAAGCAGGATGCTTAGACTCAGTAAAGGAGGAGGGAGGATGTTTCACTAACACTGCAGAGTCACTGTCCTATTCCTCTTCCTTGGTTTGCTGATAGTACCCTCTGAGTGAGGGGGTCCATGGGCATGGGGAGCTCTTGTAGAGTTTTAACCTGAGATTGTGGGCTGGAGGGAAGAGAACAAACTGGGGAGTGAACCAATAGAAATGGGGGAGTGAACTGGGGATGAGAATAGTGAAGGATTTGTGTGGTGGAAGAAGGGAGGAAGCTAATGTATCAGGGTGAGTGAGGGGTCTGGGAGGAGTGAATAAACCATGGAGAGTATCAGGGTGAGTGAGGGGTTTGGGAGGGGCAAATAATTTGAGTGACCAAGGGGTTTATGGGGGGGGGGGGAGCCAGGGTGAGTGAGGGGATTAGTTGGTGGGAAGAAGTGAAGGAGAGAGGGTGAGGGAATTAAGGGGGCTTTGGAAAGGGGGTCAGGGGAAGAGCAAGTGAAAAAATGGAGTGAAAGGGGCTTTGGAAGGGGGGATAAGGAAAAGAGAGGATGGGGTGTGATTCTGCTACCAGACATCTTAATTACACACTTCCTACACTTCACAGTATTTCCCCATCCTTGGATTGGCTTTACTGCTGGTGGAATGAATGATGCATGAAATGTCTGTCTCTCGCCCCTGATCCTCTCTGTACTGCATTTTTTCTCTCTTTTCCTCTCTGAGCTCAGCCTCTCCCTGACTGTAACTCCAGGTCTGCACAGCCCGAGCTCTCTGCTCACAACACAATGCAGTGATGGTGTCAGCCAGAGGAAAGCAGAAATCTGATTTTGTTAGCAGGACCTGAACTTTCTGATTAATCGTGGCGCAGTCAGACATTAAACTGAGGGGGATCTTAGTTACCTGATGGTTCTGGATGCTGGTGCTAATCAGTCTACAGCCCTCCTGGATGTACACAGCTCTCCAGCCCATCTCAGTCCTGTAACTTGCTGTCAGATTAAAGAAAAAAATATGTCTGGAAAACTGAAGACTCGCTGACCTGGAGGATTGTTTTACTTCCTAAATATTTTATAATATCCTATAAATAAATCTTCCAGAGCTTCTCCACATCCCTGCATCATATGGATTTATTCTCTTGTGAGTGCCTCTCTCCTAACAATCTCCCACCCCCAACCGGATTTCCAGTTACCTATGGACAAGTAGCCTGGCCACAAACTACTTCCCAAATCTGCTCACTCTGAGCCTCACACCATGACCACTTATCTAGACCAGACGTGGCCAACCTTTCACGCACCAAGACTCGTGGACTCAGAATTTACCAAAGATCCTCAGCAAAGGGGGTCCCAATGAGTGCCCCTCATCCCTTCCAGTCTCTCTCTCCCAATCCCCCCACCCTGTCCCTACCAGTCTCTCCCTCTCTCATATCCTAATCCCACCAGTCTCTCCCAATCCCCCCACCCTGTCCTTACCAGTCTCTCACAATCCTCCCACCAGTCTCTTCCCAGTCCCCCCTATCTCTCGCCCATATCCTCTTCCCACCCATCTCTCTCTATGTCCTTCTGCCTTGTTTCTACAAGTCTCTCAATCCCCCACCTTATTTATTTATTTATTATTTATTTAAGGTCTCTTTTATACCGACATCCGTTGACACATCGCATCGGTTTACAAAAAACAAAAACATTTGGGCGGAGCCCTTACATATAACAGCGGAACAAGATTAACTTTTGGGTGGGGCCCTTACATATAACCAATAGAGTACATTAAACAGGGGGGTGAAAACTAGATATAAATATAAATCAATATGAGTAAACCAACTATATACACAGATAGGAGAGTTCAAAGTACAAAAAACAGCAGGCAAATTCTTAGTCTTAAATCGAAGGCATTCATAGTCATAGCTCGAAGAGTATATATTATAGAGGAATTCTCTAAAGGGGAAATTCTAAGTGGTGGGGGGGGATATGGAGTAGGCTTGCTGGAAAAGCCAGGTTTTCAGTTTTTTTGAATTTGGGTGTATGTGTCTCTAGGCGTATATCATGGGGTAAGGGAGTTCCATAAGGTGGGGCTGGCGAGGGAGAAAGCTCTGCTAATAGTAGAGGAGAGTTTGAAAGTTTTGATGGGTTGGGCACGAAGGGTCCCTTGAAGGGCTGTGCGGGTGGGTCTGTTGGATGTGCGGGGGAGGAGGGGGGGGTTGATCCAGTTGAGGTTGGAGTTTAACAGACTTCCCACCAGTCTCCGCCAGTCTCCGCCAGTTTTCTCAGCCTGTTTCTTCCAGTCTCTCTCTTTCTATTCCCCACCATTCTCTCTCAGTTGTCTCACACTGTCCCTACCAAACTCCCACTGAATGCCCCCATCCTGTCCTCACAAGTCTCTCTATCAGGCATCCAAAGATTCTCTCAATCCGTCTCTCTGCAGGCCAAGCATAGCTCCTCCAACCTCCACAATAATAACGACAGGGCCTCAGCCCTCAGTCATTCTTTTTCTTCCTCTAACTTGACCCCTTCTTTCTCTCTCCTTTCCCTCCCGTTCTCTCTTTGTCTCTCTCTCCTACACCATCCTCCATTACCCCTGCTGGATCTCACACACAACTCTCCCTATACCCCTCCAAAACTAACTCCCTCCTGCACGTCCATCTTTCAAACCCTCCTCCTTCCCAATCTCCCTCTGGCTTTCTCTCACTCTTCCACCCCATCATACCACTGGCTCTCATTCTCTCCCTCCCCCATCACTACATCTGACTCTGTTACCCTCCCTCCTCCCCTTCATTACCTATGACTTTGTCACCCATCCTCACTATCCCTCTCCCCCCCTGTCACTTCTAGCTCTGTCGCTCTCCCTCTTCCCAGACCTGGAGGAGATAATGGAGACAGAGAGGTATATAGAGGAGACCTTCAGGGACATCGTACAGCAATCGCACCTCCACTCAGTCAACCCTGTGCTGCCTTATCTTTATCGTTATTAACAATGTATGAGAGATCACGTGATATGGTGAGTGCGGCCGGGTGCTTAGTGGTTGAGCTCTGGGGATAGGGTCCCCGATCCTTCACCATCCGCACTGCAAAAAGCATTTTTCAGGGGCAGAATATCAACTAGCCGTCGCTGTCTATGTCGATAACAAACTACATGCAGAAATCGCCATCGGGGATGCCGCCGAAAGCGACTAGAAGAGACAAGGACAAACCTCGCGGCCCTGACTCCAAGATGGCGGCGACTCAGCAAAAATCTAGTGGCAGCGAAGACCCCGAGGGTAACTTACCGCTTCATCCCACAACTCAGGAATTACAGGAAGCAATTGTGGCAGCACTAGACAGTAAATTTACTGGCCTCTCGGAACAGCTAACCTCACTGCAATCTTCCCTCGCGGAAATTGCGCCGCGCTTAGATCAAGTGGAAGGCAGGACCGGAGTACTAGAAGATGACGTACTTGCTCTCATTACTCGAATCTGTTCCCTGGAAAAGGCTTTGGCGGAGCAGCAAGACAAGACAGATGATCTTGAAAACAGATCAAGACATTCATATATTCGTTTGCTGGGAATTCCAGAGTCGCTGGAAGATCAAAACCTGCGTACTACTCTAAAAGAATGGATCCCTACGGCACTCGGACTTCCAGATCTCCAGCCCACATTTGAAATAGAAAGAGCACACCGTCTGGGTGCTAGAGACTCAGCCCGGAACGACGAAAGGAGACCGTGTATTGTAATCATCAAAGTTCTCAACTTTCATCATAAGCACTGTATTTTACAAGCAGCGCGCAAAACACCTACCCTACAATATCAGGGTTCGGCTGTCCGCATGGCGCCCGATTACTCAGCAAAGGTCTCAGCGCAAAGGAGGGCCTTTTCCCCAGTGCGCAATCTTCTAGTTGAGAAACATATTCGTTTCCAAATGCAGTTCCCGGCAAAGCTCCGAGTTTAAAGGAGGGAAAATGGTCGGTATATGAGTCACCGGAGTCTACTAAAGCATTGCAAGCTGAGCTCTCTTAATGACGCATGTAATCTTGCTGTTTCTCTTGTGCCAGATTATTGATGGGGTTGGAAGGGGGCCCTAATCCCCGATCACATTGATAACTTGATCTCTAGGCAGGTCATTGACCTGGGAGGGTATTCTGGAACTCGTGGGGTGGGGGGGTGGGGATGGGATAGTAAGGGCATTGGGAGACCAAGGTACTCAAATGTTGATCTTAGAATTATGGTGAACATTGGGGAAATGTTAACTAAAATTATGTGTGGGGCAGTTCTGGCTGGGGTTATGAATGTGCAACTCATTGTTAAAAGTATGGAGGGGAGGCGAGGCTGGGAGTCTCCTGCTCCTTCTTTTTCATTGTTCATAAGTCTGTTTAAAATGTTTTTGCTGTGCAGTAATGGGAGCTCTTTATAAAATTGTGTCTTGGAATGTAGATGGGCTAGGTCATCCTATAAAAAGAAAGAAGGTGTTCCAGCATTTAGCCCGTTTAAAAACAAATATAGCATGCTTGCAAGAAACTCATTTGAATCCCTTAGAGAGTAAAAAATTATGCAGAGAATGGGTCATCACCTGTCACTACGCCCCAGCGGTAGGGAGAAAAAAAGGGGTAGCAATCTTAATTAACAAAAATACACCTCTCTTAGTTACCAGAGAAATTGTAGACTCAGAAGGAAGATATATTATTATTATTGGGACTTTAGAAGGGAAGCCTTTAACTATTTGTAACATTTATGCGCCTAATGATTCTGGAACTAGTTTCTTTTCTTCTTTATTGCAACTCCTCCTTGAGCATAAGCAAGGTTCCCTGGTCCTCACAGGTGACTCTACCTGTGTCGCTGATGCCAAGCTGGACAAGTCAGATATTCTCGCCAGTTTTAGGGTGCCAAAAGAGTCAGCTATCCAATTTCTCTGTAAAAAATTAGGCCTCTTGGATGTCTGGAGAGTGTTGCATCCAGAGACACGTGACTACACTCATGTGTCTCGTGCGCATGACTCATTATCCAGGATTGACTATGTCTTAGTCGATACAAAATTGTTTTCTAACATTGAAAAGGCGGAGCTTGGCCCCATTGTGGTGTCGGATCACCCACCGGTATGGGTTGAGCTTCAACTCTCTGGGGCTGACAATGCATATAAGATCTGGAGATTCCCTGGGCATTTAAACGGAGATAAGGCCTTTCATAACTATCTAATAAAATGTTGGGATGATTTTATGCAAAATAATCAACAACACTTATCGCAACCCCTGCTATTCTGGGCTACAGGTAAAGCTGTAATCCGTGACGATATATTAGCCTATACCATTCGTAAAAGCAAACAGCTATTAAGTTCCATCTTGCATTGGGAACAAGAGTTACGTCGTAAAAAAGAAGATTTGGCACAAAATCCGTCAAAATCTAACAGGGAAGCATATTGGGCTTGTTTAACCCATTTTAATTCACTTTTACATGCCAGGGCCCAGAAAGCGCTAAAATCCTCAGAACACTGTTTTCACCGATATGGGAATAAGGCGGGGAAGTTGCTAGCACGTTTGGTTGCTACTAAGCGGAGGAAGACTTTTATTAGTAGTCTCAGAGCCAAAAATGGTCAGATAGCGAATAAAACGTCTGAGATATGTAAGATCCTTCAAGACTTTTATGCAGGGCTCTACACAGAAGACAGGTTAGGCTCCTCCATGGATGAAACTAATTTTTTAAAGCATTTAGCACTACCCAAATTAACTACATCTCAATTAAACAGTTTAAACAAGCCCATTCTGGAAATGGAGGTGCTGCAGGTTATAAAAAGTAGTAAAGCCCATAAGGCCCCAGGCCCAGATGGATTTTCATCGGATTTCTATAAGATTTTAGGAGATAGAGTAGCAGGCACCCTCTGCCGTTTTTATAGAGAGGCGGGAGTCCAAGGAAGTTTTCCTTCTGATTTTTTTTTGTATGTAATCTGTTTTTATTGTCTCAACTGGCAAACATAATACAAAACATATCAATAGCAAGTCTGGTTAACTGAACATATCCAATACAACTCAATTACTGTAGGATATAAAAAATCGAAACACTTCAGATATGGACATCTTACATCCTGAAGCAGCTTATACATATGTCACCGAGACAATTTACCAGTGAAAGGTGTAAACAAACCCCCCGTCATCCCAACCCCCCCTGCCCTTCCCCCTGCTGGAGAACAATGCAAAACATAGCGAAACATAGCAAACATTGGGTACAACATGTAAAACCAAAATTATATGAGAATCCAGAATCAAAAACAACCTGGAATGAATAGTCCACTATACAACAAGGCGAATAAGGAAGCCCCTACTAAATTTTGTAGAATATGGAGGTAATAGAAGACGCTTCAGGCAGCTTTCATGGCAGGCAGGCAAAAGAGACCTGAGCACACCTCAGAGTCCTCCTTTATTGTACATTCATACAAAGGCAGATGATGTGTCATTACATGATTGGCTACTTTCCACATAGCAACAGACGTATCACCACACTATTGGCTTGGCTCAGGGGGGGTGTATGGATCATTTCATTGGCTGCTGAAATCTATACCTCCTGACTTTGTCCTGCCTCTGACTAGGGAACACCCAGCCCCTCCCCCAGGAATTCAGGGCCAAGCACAAGCCAGAGAAATACATGATAGCCAGGTATCCTTTCCCAGGCAGAGAGACTTAAGCACAAGTGATGCTTTTATTCAGGCAAAGGTCAGGGAGAAGGGAAGTTAGTGTTTAAACCCTGATGAAATGGCTTGCTGGCAAAGCTTATATTTCCCACATCTCACCCTTTCTGTTTTTGTTTAGGCAGCTCAATAAAGCTTTAGACCCCTACGGAATTCTGTTATGTCTTGGTATGGGCTGGAAATAGGAAAAGGGGGATATGGAGGGAAGAAAGCTGATTCGGCGTGGTGTGCCAGCTGCCGATGAGCTCCTGAATCTCCATATCACCCAGAGCTGGTGCAGCGTGGTGTGCCAACGGCTGCAGGGCTCAGGATTCCCTATTAGGCATCTTACAAGACATCTTTGTATCCGGGCTGAGAGCAAGGTTTCAATATGGATATGAGGGTTGGGTATGCACTGAATACAGCATCACAGGCAGATAATTAAGACAATTATGGTAATTATAATAGAAATCAGCCTTTTGAGACCAGAAATATCAGGGAGCCAAGACCATAGCCAGTCCCATGGAGAAGTTGGTATTCTATCTGAAAGTGGTGCATCAGCAACCATGGTTTCTATCTGCTCTATGGTATGTGTGAGGTTTGCTTTATAGTCTGATATGTACACACAGCAATGAGATCCAATTAATGCACAAACACCACCCTTTAAAGCTAAAATTGTGTCTAAGGCATAGCTGTTCTGTAATGCTACTTCTCTAATCTGAGAGACTTCTGTTGTGAGTAGTTTTAATGCATGGACTGTCTGATTGAATAGGGCAATAGTCCAGTTAGCTAGGATGTGTAAGTCTCTGTAATTCATATCATTTGGGTTATATAACTACAAAGGGTAAATCCTTCGTCCCCTCTATACTTTCTGCACCTGCTTGGGTCTCCCACTGCACATCCTGAAATCTGCCAATTGCATATATATATATGTGGTATACTTATGTAAGTGTTCAGTGATTAATACAAAGGTTCAGTTACAATATGGATATTTCCCACCTGAATCCCCTTCCCATCCCCTGTATCATAGTCCCAACAAAGAGCGGCAGTCTCTTGAATACGGCTACCAATGTGTAGTATGGTATTATTAACTGGAGAAGTAATGAAAACCTCTCTGTAAAGGATAATTAGTCCATACTGTAAGGTTAAATGGTACAGCATGCATCAGTCGTTCTCCGCAGGCATGGGTTGGCATGTGTGTGCAGATCCAACAGTCTGTTCGATTCAACAGGTGTGAAAAGTTCTGTGCATCGAGGATGTACATGTTGTCCTGTCAGAGTCCTTGTTCTGAAATCGCCATAGCTGGAGAAATAAGGCAAAGGAGGAGGGTGCAGAACACAATTGTTAATGAGTTGGCATTCAGGCAAGAAAAGGCGGCTAATAAGTTCTCTGGAGTTTTCTCAAGGCCTTGCTGTTCTAAGAGTTGTGCAGATTGGTTGGATAGGGCCTTGATCTGTCCCCAGGTCATGTGGTGCTGCTTTTTGCGAGGAGTCCGGTCTCTGTCCTTCTGAGGGCTGTGGAGGCTCAGGGAGAAGTTTGGGATCGGGTCCTGTAGACCTGGACACCTTTCCATCTCTCCACGGCTTGATTGGACCTGTGGAAACAAGCAGAGAAACATATCCTCGTCCCTATGTTAAGGTAACGGGACCATACCAGACATTAAATATTCTATACAAAACTGATGGCTGTGGGTGACTAACCCTAGTCCCATAATGATTACTCATGGCTGTGGTCTTATGTGAACCTGATATGTTTAGATGATTTAAACAATACTTTGTTCAGCCAGTCCTTCTTAGTGGGAAGTCCAGGGGCAATCCCTCCTTTTTGTTTTTGTTTTGTCAAGAAGCTGTCTTAAGGGTAAGATTGGCTCTCTCCACAATGGCTTGCCCTGTGGTGTTGTAGGGGATGCCAAATAAGTATTTAATGTTCAATTATTGACGAAATTCATGTAAAGGAATGGCTGCAGTAAATAGAGCCATTATTAGTTTTCAGAACAGAGGGTAACCCCATTATCAAGAAAGTTTTTATGCAGTGATCAATTTTCATTCAGTAAAATAGCAATAAATGTAAATTAATCGTTTAAAGGAAAAGTCATTTGCAGTAAGCTGAATCACAAATGACAAGTATGTCAGACATTATATTAAACATATGTTACACAAGACTGACACATATTCATTCATCGTGCAAATGTTCATTCATAGTCTTCTTGACATCAAGACAGACAACAGATAACACATAATATGAGCTAAAAATCTTATCAAAAAGGTATCAAAAACAAAATTAGATCAAGGATCAAAAGTCAAAAGGTGTTAGAAAAATGTTAAAATAAACTGCAAAGTGTTCATCTTCACATCTCTCATGGCAGTGTCAATCTGGAAAATATTAAAAACTGGCATACTGCAAAAAATTTTACTAAGGTAAGGATTAAAGTCAAATTCTTACTTTTTTAACCTTGAAGAAATCAATTCTATTATTCAATTTAATAAAATCAATTTGGATTTGCAAGAAAAGGCTTGGGAGGGATTGCTTTAGATGTAGCAACCTCTATCAGTAAAAATTTTAAGGTTCAGAATTCTGTATAAATTTTGTGAAAAAGAAAATAAAACTGAAGTTTCTTTAATACAGAAGGTCTGTAGGCCTGAAAAATAAAAACTATTATACAACAGAATTATTAAAACAATAATATAATATAACTTGTAGAATAACATAGCGCCTCCTAGTGGAGACACCATCATAACTTTATAGATTGCAACTATTGTTCCAGGTTGCAATCAATAATACTCTGAGCTTACTTTCAATGTGGAATATCAGAATAGAATTTCTTCATATAATTATTAGAAAAGGAAATTAAACACGCTGTTCAGTAATCTCAGTTCAGCATTAAGGAAGTTTGAAAGTATTAAAAAGATTAACAGAAAGAGAGTGAGACGAGGAAGGGCTAGTACAGGAATGCTGAGTTATAACATATAGAAACTAGAGAGAGAAACTGCAGGACTAAGTCCAGTTTTTTTTTTTTCTTTTCAAAAGTTCTCCCTCCCTCCCCCATGAGTGGCAAGCAAAAGTTAACAGAAAGACAGTAAAAGGGGGGGGGGGGGGGGAGGAGCAGTGTTTCTCAAAAGAAAAGAACTGCACCCAACGAATTAATCCTTCAGTCAATAGGAACTGAAAGATAGCATTGTTTAACAATTTAGATAACATCAACCAGAAACAATGGTTGGCAAGGACTTGCTGATTTCTTGCAGACAGATTCTATCTTTCTCCTGTAGGGAAAATTACAATAAAAATAGAAGTTCTGTGCACTGGCAATTCAAGCAATTGCTTATAAACTTAAATCTCAGAGAAATGGAGTCATTTTAAATGTGAGCCAAATTAATTTTGCAAAAGGGAAACTTTCACATGTAATTTACACAGTATATTGTTCAAATTTCAGTACAGTTTTAACATAAGGCTCTGCATACACTTTGTGGGGGAAATACTCTCAAAGTATGCAGATTTTCTGTAACTGAATTCAAAGACTAACAGAAACCATTTTTTCCAAGTTTGCTGTGTCTGCTCCAGCACTAGGTGTAGTCTGGTTTGTAACAGGCCATTGTACTGTCTCATTAAATCATTTTTTTTTCATAGTGATTTTTTCTTTGCTTGTAACGCAGGAGTCTAATTAAATCATTTTTTTCATATTGATATTTTCTTTGCTTGTAACGCAGGAGTGCAGCTGCCTGGCCCAAGGTCTTATACGCTGATTTCTTTGAAGACCTGGGGGCATAGCCACTGCTCATGGCACTCCGGGCGGCACTCAACTCTATTGCTGCCACACCCAGCTCTTTAATCCCTTTTGTAATAGGAGAGGCTTGAATCCCTTTCAATAATTCCTCCCTTGTGAGATTTCCATGTTCTAGATGAAATCCCATGCTGACCGCGGCACATAAATTGTTACCGGGAGCAGTGGTTTGAGATGGTAATTTACCTGGACAAATTGGTGATGCAGAATTAATGACTGTCTCAGGCAATGGCAAATGAGGGTACAGGGAGTGGTTGGTGGGGGAAGGGGGTTGCAGGCAAGATGGAGGGAGGCTAGTTTTTCTGACCTCAGTGTTTTCAGTTTCCTGGGGCCTTTTCTCTGAGGTGGTCGCAGAGGAAGCCACAGCTTGAAGTCCTAATAATTCTTTTTCTGTAAGGTTTTCTTTCTGCTGTTTCTGCTGAAATTCAATGCTAATCACCCCACCCAGGCCAGGTTGTGGTTCAATTGTGCTCAAGGACTGCTTTTCTAAAGAAGGCGGAGAAGTGTGAATGGGCTTGGGTGTGGGTATGGAGAGACACAAAGAATTTGCTGTCTCTGAGGGAGACTGAGCATAAGATGGGGGAAGGGTATTCTGATTGAGTCTACCTGCTTCTAAAAGCACATGGTTTGGAAATGCTGCCTTGAAACTTTTTTTTTCTATGTGTTCTATGGCCTCTGTACATTTTTGCCAGATTAATATTTGCTTTATGGGAGCTCTGGGAGCCATACGAAGACTATTGCCTATTAAAATCCAGTTCTGGATATTCAGAGTTCCAGCCTCTATTGAATACCAAGGGCAACGGCAAGCTATTTCACTTATTAATTTTTCTAAGTCCCCCAGGCTGACTTGTGCTTTTTCTTTTCTTCTGGTGATGAAATAATAATTATTGATTATTTTCTGCAGCTCTCTGGCATGTAGCCTTTGCTGTACAGGTAAATCACTTCCCATGCTCACGAATGTGGGGAACAAACTTGCTGAAAAATACTTTAAAAATACTAAAAAGTACTTTAAAAATACTTACAATTGCAAATCTGTTGAACAGTACGTACCTAAGCTATGACCAGCCGAAATGAGCATGGAGTATATCATCACGGCGGGATCACCAGATGTAGAATATGGAGGTAATAGAAGACGCTTCAGGCAGCTTTCATGGCAGGCAGGCAAAAGAGACCTGAGCACACCTCAGAGTCCTCCTTTATTGTACATTCATACAAAGGCAGATGATGTGTCATTACATGATTGGCTACTTTCCACATAGCAACAGACGTATCACCACACTATTGGCTTGGCTCAGGGAGGGTGTATGGATCATTTCATTGGCTGCTGAAATCTATACCTCCTGACTTTGTCCTGCCTCTGACTAGGGAACACCCAGCCCCTCCCCCAGGAATTCAGGGCCAAGCACAAGCCAGAGAAATACATGATAGCCAGGTATCCTTTCCCAGGCAGAGAGGCTTAAGCACAAGTGATGCTTTTATTCAGGCAAAGGTCAGGGAGAAGGGAAGTTAGTGTTTAAACCCTGATGAAATGGCTTGCTGGCAAAGCTTATATTTCCCACAAAATTTGGGCAATTAATGTATGCCTGTCCATAGCCCCGAGAAGGAACTGTACATGGCACTATTTGGTCTCCATGACCTGTAGCAGTTCCTCAGGTACCTAGAATGTTATTAGGAACTTTGATTGTCTAACCATGTCTTAAAGGGTGCCCAAGTATTCTGGAAAGTTGATACTTTATTTTGGTGTATGGCTGTCAGCCGACCTAGCTGGTAATAAGATAACACCCTATGTTGGACCCTGGCTAAGGTTGGCACTGCCTGTTGCTTCCAATGTAATGCGATCTCTGCTCTAGCTGCAATAAAAATTTGCAAGAGCAATTTCTGTGTCTGAGTGTTATGTTCTGACAACGGGAGCCCCAAGAGAGCATGCCAAAGCTGTATGGTAGATGTGACTTGCAACATCTGTGCCAATCACTGAAACACTGCATTCCAGAAGGTGCGGATCTGTGGGCACAGCCACCAAACATGATAATACATGCCACTAGCTCCGCATCCCCGCCAACAATGATCAGGGATAGAAGAATAGAACCTATGAAGTGTAGCAGGCGTGTAATGCCAACGATAGATCATTTTATAGCAATTTTCTTGAAGCCCTGTTAAGATGGAGCATTTGCGAGCCATGGTATAGATAGTGTCCCAATCGCTATCATCCAACTGGGTCCCAAAGTCAGATTCCCACAACCCTCGGTATTTAGACTCTCTGGGCCGTGCATTATTAAACATTGTGTATATTTTAGAAATAATACCTTTAATAGCCGATGCATGCTGACACAGCGTTTCAAATAAGGTATTAGTTGTACGCATTGGGGCGGATTTTCAGAGACCTGCTCGCGTAAATCCGCCCAAAACCGGGCGGATTTACGCGAGCAGGGCCCTGCGCGCCGGGAAGCCTATTTTACATAGGCCTCCCGGCGCGCGCAGAGCCCGGGACTCGCGTAAGTCCCGGGGTTCTCCGAGGGGGGCGTGTCGGGGGCGGGCCCGGTCGTCGCGGCGTTTTGGGGGCGTGTCGGCAGCATTTTGGGGGCGGGTACGGGGGCGTGGCTACGGCCCGGGGCGGTCCGGGGCGTGGCCGCACCCTCCGTACCCGCCCCCAGGTCGCGGCCCGGCGCGCAGGAGGCCCGCTGGCGCGCGGGGATTTACGCCTCCCTCTGGGAGGCGTAAATCCCCCGACAAAGGTAAGGGGGGGGTTTAGACAGGGCCGGGCGGGTGGGTTAGGTAGGGGAAGGGAGGGGAAGGTGAGGGGAGGGCAAAGGAAAGTTCCCTCCGAGGCCGCTCCGATTTCGGAGCGGCCTTGGAGGGAATGGGGGTAGGCTGCACGGCTCGGCGCGCGCCGGCTATACAAAATCCATAGCCTTGCGTGCGCCGATCCAGGTTTTTAGCAGATACGCGCGGCTCCGCGCGTATCTACTAAAATCCAGCGTACTTTTGTTTGCGCCTGGAGCGCAAACAAAAGTAGGCTATTCGCGCGCCTTTTAAAATCCGCCCCATTATGTGCAACCGAAGCCCCTTGCTAACAAAGGAACGAATCCTAGCATAGAGGAAAAAATCAATAGTCCCTTCCGAATATAAAGTGCATAATTTGTCCCTGAGTATCATCTGTCCTTGTTGAGTGACTTGATATAAACGTATAAGTCCTGCACTCATCCAACGCCTGATAGCTAATGAGCGTTCCTGAAAAGGTAGGGCTGTGTTAGTAAATAGGTGCGTCATTAGGGAATATCTCTCCCCCCCTACCAACAAAGGCCTCCATCTGTCCCAGATGCGCAGAGTGGTGCAGAGAGCGTACGGGAGATATTTAATAGTTCCCCAGGTAGAGCGTGGTTGCCACGGCAACGCGGATATGGGGAAATGGCCCAGTAGTCCTTGCTCAATATGCACCCATTGTGGAATCTCACGCGTGTCATGTATGGCCACAAATGCTCGCAATTGGGCCGCATAGTAATACCAGGCTATGTTGGGCATTTGTAAGCCTCCCCTATTCTTAGGTTGATACAGAATATGTCTAGCCACCCTCGGTGGTCTTTTCCTCCAAATAAAACTACAAATTATTTGTTGCCACTGCTTAAGGCACTTGGTGGTTAGTTGAATAGGTATAGTAGTAAAAAAGTAAAGAAAGCGAGGCAGTACCGTCATTTTCACTATAGCTAATCTCCCCAACCATGAATGAGCAAGGCTGCCCCATCTTCTAAGCTTCTCTTGTAAGTTGGTGACTAGTGTTTATAATTTAAATCAAATAGTTGACGGTTATGTGGTCCAATCCTAACTCCCAGATATTTAAGGGAGGAGGTAGCCCACAGGAAAGGGAAGGTACAATTCAGTTCTCGTACTTCTCCAGGAGGCAAATTCAAATTAAGCAACTCCGACTTTTCATAGTTGACCCGCATGGCGGACATCGCTGAGAAGCTATGGAGCTCTTCCATTACCCCTTTCAAGGATGTCCGTGGGTCAGTCAGGGTTAGCATGATGTCATCTGCAAAAAGGGAAATTTTTGAATGTACCGAACCCCCAATAATACCCTTTATGTGCGCAGCTCTTCGAACTCTTGTGGCAAAGGGCTCGAGAAACAAGGCGAATAACAGGGGTGATAGCGGGCAGCCCTGTCTAGTACCCCTCTGTATGGGAAACGGGGTTCCATACCCGCCGTTCGCCTTCACCCGTGCCTGTGGATGGTCATAGAGTTTACGGACCCAGAGCAAAAAGGATTTCCCAAAACCCATGGTCTCCGAGTTTTAAAAAGGTACTCCCAGTGAACAAGATCGAAGGCTTTCTCTGCATCCAGAGCTAGCAACACTGCAGGTATGCCTTGATGTTGAACCACATCCACTATATCCACTTTCCTGCGAACATTGTCCGCCGCTAATCTGCCTGGTACAAACCCCACTTGGTCATTATGGATCAACCCAGGAAGTATCTTATTAAGTCTAGCCGCAGGAAATGGGTCTGTAGGAACTGCACTTCGTAGGATCCCTGCCCGGCTTTGCTAATACGGTGATACCCGCAGTGTTGCAATCCCTGGTAAAAAAAAGTGTCCCCTAGCAGGGAATTAAAGGCGTCCGTTAGAGGCTCCACCAACAAGGTCATAAATTTCCTATAGTACAAACCAGTGAATCCGTCCAACCCTGGAGCTTTGCCCGGCTTAAGCTTCTTTATAGGGGCCTCCACTTCGCCCGGCTCAATGATCTTGTCCAACCCATTTTTCTGTTGCTCAGTGAGCTTTGGAAGTTGTACTTCTTCCAGATAGCTAGTAATGCCCTCCCCAGTGATGGCGGTATCTCTAGCATAAAGGTTCGAGTAAAAGTCCGTAAAGTTACTTCAAATGTCCTCTGATGAAGTGGATATGGGCCCGTGCGCGGTCTGGAGTTTAGCTATCACCATGCGAGCCTGAGCCGATTTAAGTTGGCGAGCAAGAAATTTTCCCGCCTTGTTCCCCCCTTCAAAATACTGCTGTTTCAATAGCATGAGTTGATGGCTAATTGCAGTATCCTCTAGTGCTCTCAGTTGATCCCGTATCCGTACTATCTGGTGATAGGTCGAAGCGGACTGAGTCCGGCTGTGTAATTGCGTCAAGGTATTTAATTCTTGTGTCCATTGACTACGTTGTCTGTCCCTCAATTTATTGCAATGGGCCGCCCTAGCTATGCATGCCCCCCTGACCACTGCCTTGGAGCACTCCCATACTGTTAACGGTGACATGCCTTCTGTTTGGTTAGTATCAAAATAATCCTTCAATAATTGTTCTACTTGACCACAAAAAGCTGCATCTGTGAGCAGAGAGTCATTAAGCCGCCAGGATCGAAACCCTTTGTCCGTACCGGTAAAGGTGCACTTGAGCCATATGGGAGCATGGTCGGACCATGTGATAACATCTATTTCTGTTTTATCAACTAAAGTTTGTAGTGTCTTAGAGAGAAAAAAATGATCTATTCTAGTATAGGTGCTGTGTGCACTGGAGAAGAAGGTGTAGGATCGAGAAGTGGGAAACCTCTCCCTCCATATATCCACCAACCCCCAATCTTCTAAGAATTGGATCCATCTCTTACGAGTCCCCTGATCATGTAGTTTCCCAGAACTGGAGTCCCTAGATGGGTTCTGAACAAAGTTAAAGTCCCCGCCCATAATTAAATCCCCCTCCAAATGCTGTAGCAATAAAGTATGGAGTACATCTATAAAGGGAGCTTTTTGTGCATTGGGGAAATATACATTGAGTAACGTATACACCTGTTTTCCCACTCTCAATTTAATCAAAATATAGCGACCTTGAGCGTCATACATGTGGTAAAGTTCGTCGTGAACGAATGTGGGTGCTATCAACACCCCCACCCCTGTGTATTTGGAGGTTTTTGTACTAGCTGCCCAGTGTGCCGTAGTGTAATTAGGGAAGCATAGAAGGCGCTGGTGGTGCCTTCGTACATGTGTTTCTTGAATAAACACAATATCCGCCTGTTGTCTCTGCAGCTCTCGTCTCAGAAGAGACCGCTTCCTTGGCGTGTTAAGCCCCTTAACATTTAAAGACAAAATTGTAGTCGCCATCTATACTGTCAGTAGTCAACCAGATCCTATCACAAGCTTTTCCACTCCCTTCTCCCTTGGTTGCCAATGTACTATGACCAGTGTGAGATATGTTGATGTGGATAGCTAAGATGTGTGGATCCATTTGTACAAATCCATACCCAAACATGCATACAAAAACTCCAGCATTCCCCCCAAGAAATCCTACTGTATCCCTGCAATCCTCCACGGGATACCTCTCCTCCGGAGGTCGGTGGTTTCGCACGGTGCGCACTAATCCCATCACCACTCTGCCCCACCCTTATATCATATACAATGTATGAGAATATAAAAACCCCTTCAAGTAACCATTGTGTAGAGCACGCTCTACCCATATGTGCCCCCTCCCGAACAGCAATAAACGTAAGTAACAGTAACATTAATGCCTATGCAGCGAGAACCAGTAGTGGCATCTGACTACCCAGCCACTGCATCAAACCTTAGTCCCAGTAGAACCACAATAGTCCTGTTGGCCTGGCCTCCTCAGCCGAGCTCCTGCTCTGCCGGCCCCTTCTGTTCTGCTTGTCTCCGAAGCCTCCTGCCCCCTTTATTCGCCCTTTGCCATCGCGGTGCATTGTCCAGCTTCTTCTGTTGAGTCTGTCCATCGATGTGCTGAAATGTGACAGGAAGTTGGGCTTTCATGAACGCCATTGCTGCTTCAGCCACTGTGGTAACCTTATAGCTGGTTCCCTGGATCTGAAAATGAAGTCCGAAGGGAAATGTCCATCGATATTTGACGTTCCGCTCTCTCAATTGAGCCGTAACCTCACGCAGCTCGTATCGTTTCCTCAGCGTGACTGGTGACAGATCTTGAAATATAGATATGGCGTGATTTTTCCAATGAATGACTTTCATCTTTCTAGCCAAAAGATAGATCCTCTCTTTGATAGGAAAACTTGAAAAGCACAACACAATGTCTCTGGGCCGTTGGTCCGCTCTAGGACCTAGCGCCCTATGCGCTCTTTCAAACTGAATTACCGCCGGTACCAAGGTACTAGCCTGTTCACCCTCCGTTCCTTGAAGCAGGATATGCTGACAGATCTGGAGTGCTACCTCTTCCACCTCCGCAAACTCTGGTGTCTCCGGCACGCCCCTTATGCGTAAGTTGTTGCGCCTATTTCTGTTCTCTAAATCTTCAACCTTGTTCTGAAGATCCAAAATTGCAGAAGAAGCAGCAGCCTGCTGGCTAGCCAGCGTGTTTATAGAGTCACCATGTGCATCAATCCTTGTTTCATTTTCATCCACTCTGTGCCCTAATGCAGCAAGATCCTCCTTCAGATCTGCCACGGACGCCATGATGTCTGCACGATGCTGTTTTAAATCTGCTCTGATTTCCATAAACCATGTCCTGGCCTCCGCTCTGGTAAGCAGTGCTGGGTCGGGAGTATCCTCGCTGCCGCTCTGTGCCCCGTTGTGCTCTGATTCGAGGAGAGTTGTTGTTCCCCCCGCTGCGGCGGGCTCCGCGCCGCCATCTTGACTCGACAGGGCCGCCGACTTTTCAAACGAAAATTGCCGCAGGTCTGTGGTCTTTCTTTTTGTAGCCATACCCACAAACAGGAGAGGGTTTCCGCACAGTTTGGGTAAAAAAAAAACGGCGATTTCGCGCTGTTTTACCGCTTCCAGCGGGGTTTCTAGCAATCTGGTGAACGGAGTGAAGGCTTTATGCGACTGCACGCATCCGCCGGAAACAGCGCCCCCCTTCCTTCTGATTTTAATAAGGCCTTTATAACGATACTTCCCAAGCCAGGGAAGGACCCTTTACAAGCGGCCTCATACAGGCCGATTTCTCTTTTAAATTGTGACTTGAAAATGTATGCGCGCATTTTGGCGCAGCGTCTAAGCTCCGTTCTCCCAGATCTCATTTCCCCCTTTTCAGACTGGGTTTGTGAAAGGCAGAAACCCTGGAGCAAATGTTATCAAACTTATTTTGGCCATTGAGGCTACTAGACGCTCTGGCTCCCTCTCTATGGCAATTGGCTTTGACTCTGAAAAAGCCTTTGACAGAGTTTCGTGGGAATACATGTTTTCAGTACTGCGAAGATTTGGATTACAAGGGGCTATTTTGCAGGGGATTCAACTCTTATATCAATCCCCTGACTCCTTCCTCCTAGTTAACAATTCTCTGTCAGATGCCATACCTATTAAGAGAGGAGTGAGGCAGGACTGCCCTCTGTCCTGGCCTTGGACCCCCTTTTACGTAAAACAGGAAGTTCACAGATCATAAAAGGGTATGGCGGCTCTCACACACAGTTCACAGTTGCTGCCTTTGCAGATGACATGCTTGTTTTCTTAACCAATCCGATTGCTGCTTTACCAGAGGTATTGAATATTCAGTTTGAATTTGGCAGATTTGCGGGTCTAAAAGTTAACACAGAGAAATCGGAGGCACTAGATATAACTGGGTGGCTGACCCACCAATGGCCGGGCACCTTCCCATTGAAATGGGTCTCCTCTGATCTTAAATATTTGGGAGTGAAAATTCCAGCTGATCCTCAGAGAATATATGCACTTAATGTGGGTCCTTTAAAACAAAAATTACTAAAACACCTTGAATTATGGCATAACCTTCCTCTCTCTGACCGGCATTATGGTTGAGTGCCAGGAAGGGAAGGGAGGGAGAGATGGGAGGGGGGGGGGGAGGAAGGTTCCAACATATGGAAAACTTAAAACCTGACAGATCCAATTGTCTTCTGGGAGTTCTATAAGTTAAAAATCCTTCTTATGATCGACCGAGCATACAGTGTGTTATGATATATATGTTAATGATTGTGTGGATTGTTGTTGAACTCTAGTGGATGTAAGTTTAACGTCATATGTAATAAAAACTATATTTCAAAAAACAATGTATGAATCGCTCGGAGCATAAGGCTGAGCGATTTACAAAGATTTGTACCTAATCGCATAAAAACACATATTGCAAACAGAGACTAAACTATCAGAACAAATAACGCCTGCCCGATTAAGAGTCTTTCTATAAAGAATAAACAGCATAATTACAAAAATGCTGATCTGTACAAGTAAGTTTTTTTAAACTCAGCCCTGAATTTCTTTGTGTCAGTCTCTAGCTGTAGATGGATGGGGAGAGAATTCCAAAAATTCAGGGACAACAATGAAAAAGATCTCTCCCGTGTCGCCTGCAGTTTGTGGGATGGAATTTCTAGCAGGCCCCGGGTGGGAGAACGCAAATTTCTAGTAGGAGTCCTTGCAAATTCCAACAGCCCAGGGTGGGAGGAGGATAGGCTTCCAGGGCCCAAGGTACAGTGGTTGATTCTTGGTGTAAGTGCCAAAGAAACAGACAGGACACTTTGGCTAGGTTTTCCAACTTAAAGTTTACTGCAGATTGTCCAAAAGTAATTAATTGGCACCATACATACTTAATTCTAGTCACATCCGTGTCCCAAAGCTATTCTCAATTTTCTCTGTGACTCTGTCTGTGAATGTGTCGCTCAGAAATGGGGTTCTGATTTGATCTCACTCTCCAGAGTACGGAGCAGTAACACTTTCAGGTGGGCCAGGGGGTCTCGTATTACTTCGGGGTCCCTGTGTCCCACAATACCTGAGGTCCAGGTGTACTTCAGATTCTCTAAACACCAGTTCTTCAGTCTTTTTCCAGGGATGAAGACCCCTGGTGGGGGCTTTATAGGAGACCAACAACTCTTACTCACAGTTCACCTCTTCAGACAGTAAACAGGTTCTTTCAGAGTGAAAGGTTCAGGCAGCAGGGAAAAAAAAAAATAACTTTTCTCTTTTTTTCCCCACTCTTAGGCAGGAAGGGTTTCAGCAAACCTCCTTCCGAAACAAAAACAAACAAACAAAAAAAAAATCTCCACAAAAATACTCAATGAGGTGTGAGAGGGAGTGGCAAATCTCCTTCCATCCTCGTCCTTCTCAAAGGCGGAGGGCATTTTCCCTCCTCAAGACGAGACAAGACCAGGGGATCCAAGGGAAAAAAAAATTACCTGAAAGTAAAATCCAGAATTTCTCTATCAAGCTGCAAAGACACTGAGGCTACTGCTCCAGCCAGGTTGTGTATGGAGAAGGTATACTGCCGCCTCCATATCCTGGGAACACTAGGTCATGAGGCCTGGCCTAGCAGAGATAAGGGACCAAAGAAAATGACAATGTTTCTCCTAATAAAAAAATGCCACATCGAATTCCCACTGTGCCTGTCTTTGAGCAGACAGAATGTTCTGTCTCCACGGAGTGTGTGTGTAGTATATGTTTCTTTATTACACTGTCATCCTGTGTCATCCTGTGAAATTGCATAGCTCAGATTTTCTGCAGGGTTTTTATGCCCTTGCCTGATTGGTTATTGTTAGTCGCTGTTCGAATGTTTTAAACTTCCTAACTGGACCCTGTCCTCTTCCTTTGCCCTTTCTCTCCCTGTTATGTTCTTCTTCCTTCCTATTGGTCCCTTGACCCACAGCAGACTGGGACTGAGTTTTTCCTGGAGGTTTTTTTTATGCCAGCTGGGGAAAAGGATCATCCTGAATCCTCCTACAAGCATCGCTTTTTACCACTAGTATCCACAGCTTCTAGGACAGTTGCGGTCGCCTCCCTCTGGCTACTGGGGAATCTAGAGATTCTGAACAGCTGTATCAGGCTCTGCTATCTATACGGCTATTCTTGTATTCTTGGTGCCTTGCCTTTCTCAGTGAGCGTTGAACTGTTCATCAATCTAAGAAATGTTGTTTGGCATTCAAGAACTTAGTTTTCTCTGGTATCTAAAGCTGGAGAAAAGGTTTAATTGACTGCCTAGGAACACAAGCTAAGAAATCATATTCTGAAGCCAGTACACGGGAGCTCACTACTCCTGCAGACCTCCTGCAGACTCCTGCAGGCATACTGATTTTTTTCCCAAGATCAGCAAAGCCATCAAGTGGATGTCACCAGAGTTCTGCAGAGACTATGGGATAACCGTCTCTACGCTAAGCTTGAAAAATGTGCCTTCCATCAAGAGTCTGTTCCTTTTTTGGGTTATGTGGTGTCCAGCAGAGGGTTCCAGATGGAGCCACAAAAAACCAAAAGCATACAGGACTGGCCTCAACCCACTGGCCTAAAAGCACTCTGTCGCTTCCTCAGCTTCACCAACTATTATCGCACATTCATCCCGCACTACTCCACCTTAACGGCACCACTCACTGTCATGACTAAGAAAGGAGCCAACCCTTCACAGTGGTCACCTGAAGCAGTTGCTGCCTTTCAGACCCTCAAAGAAGCTTTCCTCAAAAAACCTTGCCTTCGCCACCCGGACCCTCGACGGCTAAAGAAATATAAAAAATACTTGAGCAGGAAGTCAAACCGGTTAAAAAACAAGGACCATTGAGCTTGTCGATGATTCAGTCGAGGTTGATGCCTCCGATGTCAGAGTAGGAGCCGTGCTCAGCCAGAACAGTGATACTCAGACACTGCACCCTTGTTCTTTTTTTTCCCGGCGTTTTACTCCAGCCGAGAGGAATTATGGTATAGGAGATAAAGAGTTGTTGTCTATTAAGCTAGCATTTGATGAGTGGCGTCTGTGGCTTGAGGGGGCACAACATCAGATAACTGTATACATGGACCACAAAAATTTGGAATATCTGTGTCATGCGCAGCAACTGAATCATCGACAAGCTCGATGGTCCTTGTTTTTTAACCGGTTTGACTTCCTGCTCAAGTACCATCCTGCTGACAAGAATGCCAGCGCAGATGCCCTCTCGCGCTCTTTCACTCCAGAGGATGTTCCTGACGAACCTCGCCGTATCATCAGCCCTGAGAAGGTGATGCTGGCTGCTACTCATTCTGTTCCAGCTGGGAAGACAGTGGTGCCCCAAAGCCTGAGAAAGAAACTTCGGAAATGGGCTCATGATTCCTGCTTAGCCGATCACCCTGGGCAATTCCGTATGCTATCCACATTACAGCGGTATTATTGGTGGCCTTCAATGAAGGAGGATGTATGCATGTACATGGAATCTTGTGCCACTTGCGCAAGACAGAAGCCTCCGGCTGGTCGCCCTTGGGGTCTCCTCCAGTCTTTACCAGTGCCAGAAGAACCTTGGACACACATTGCGACGGATTTTGTCGTTGACCTGCCCATCTCAAGTGGAAACAACACCATATGGGTCACAGTTGATCGTTTCTTGAAAATGGCGCACTTCGTGGCCTTACCGGGGTTGCCATCTGCCCCAGAATTAGCCAAGCTGTTTATATAACATATATTCTGCCTGCACGGCATGTCAAA
This sequence comes from Rhinatrema bivittatum, assembly GCF_901001135.1. Lineage (NCBI taxonomy): Eukaryota > Metazoa > Chordata > Amphibia > Gymnophiona > Rhinatrematidae > Rhinatrema > Rhinatrema bivittatum. The sequence goes on from NC_042616.1 coordinate 58,427,211, forward strand.
GCATATCCTATCGGTTCATGGCTAAATTCTAGAGGGCCCTGTGTAAGAAATTTGATATTTCTTTAGACCTAACGTCAGCATACCATCCTCAGTCAAATGGTCAAACCGAAAGAACAAATCGCACACTTAAGCAGTTCCTTCGCTCCTACGTCAACTCCTGACAAAGCGACTGGGCAGAATTACTTCCCTGGGCAGAGTTCACTTTGAATTTGCATCCCTCAGCTGCTACTGGATCTACACCTTGCCAAATTGTGTATGGTCGGCAGCCATTACCTCCTTTACCAATACCTCTGTCGGTTTCATCACCTGCAGCCCAGGCTTTGGCTGAAGAACTCCATCAACTCTGGAACCAGACCAAGGGCCTCCTTCAAAAAACGGGTTAACGGGTCAAGAAATGTTATGATTCTCATCACAGAGCAGCACCTCAATTTCAACCAGGAGACAAAGTATGGCTCAGCACCAAGTATCTCCGTCTCAAGCTGCCATCTATTCAATTCGCTCCATGCTATATTGGGCCTGTCTCCATATTACATCGTCTGGGACCAGTAACTTACAGCCTGCAGTTATTCACTTCCATGAAAATACATAATGCCTTCCACATATCTCTCTTGAAGACGCTCATCCTCTCTGAGTTTTCTACCATGACTCCGGATCCTCAACCTCTTGATGCCGAAGAAGACATCACATACCAAGTGGCAGGGCCACCATCAGGGCAGTATTCTTGGGCCTGCAGTATGGGGCCCCAGGATCTACTGCCACATATGGGGGCCCGCAGCCGACAGGCGGCAGGTGCGCTTGGGGGATGTATTAGTTCATGGCAAAGAGGCCCACTGAGGCTCTCTCCGACAGTCTGTCGCCCAGGGGCCTACTGAAACCTGGAGCCGGCCCTGGGTGCGGGCCCCAGAGAAGGGAGAGAATCAATGCTATGCGTGTCTTTTAGACACACATAGCATTGATTTACAGAGCACCGCAGACAGAGACTCGTCCGCGCGCTCTGTCCTGCCAGCGTTCACTGTCTGACGCGGCTGTGACGTCACCGCCGCGTCAGACAGTATGCGCCGGCAAAGCGCGCGGGCCGTCGCTGTCTGCTTGCTAGCTGGAGGCCGAGGAGCCGCGGAGTCCCCGGAGCGCAAAGGGTAAGTAACAAGTTTGTTTTGCCGGTGCATTATCTATTTATTACTGGGGGGACGTCTGGTGCATTATCTATTTATTACTGGGGGGAGCTGGTGCATTATCTATTTATTACTGGGGGGACGTCTGGTGTATTATCTATTTATTACTGGGGGGCTGGTGCATTATCTATTTATTAGTGTGAACTAGGCCTAACAAGTCAACCGCTGAATGAATGGCCACATGAGGGAGGGTTTACATTGAATTTTCGGCTTCCGTAATCAAGCACATAATGTGTATGATCGGGAAGGCCCAAAGCATAGTAAGACAGTTTTTTATGTGCGAGAAGCACTTTTTTTCTCTTTTCTTGATTAAATGCATTTTTTTATTATAAGCAGCAGCTACTAAAATGATTTTGCAACAGACTTTCTTTGTTATATAGAACACAGTTGGAACACGGCCTTATACATAGTAAGCAGTTTATCATAGACCTTGATTACTAGCAAATGTTCATTATTTGTCTCTAGTAAATTCTGATAACCCCAAAGAATGTACCATCACAAATCTGGCTCTTAAAAACGGAAGCAGAAAAGAGAGCGTAAAGAAGAAGAGGAAAAGTTGAAGAAAAAAAAACTCATACAACAGTACTTTCAAAAGCCACAAAGTGACAGGGGAGATGAAGTTCAGGAAATGCAAACAGAAGCTTCTCATGAAACAGTTGAGCCGACTACTTCATCCTGTCAGGTAGCTGCACCTGTGAGCATTTCTTCAGTGATAGAAGAAGAGGCTGAAACATTGTGTAGTATGCCACCATGTGCAGTATCAGAAGACGATGCAGACACACGGTCCTGCACCTCGTCACCGAAAAGACCTGTCATTATAGATGAAGATTCGTCTTCAGACCAAATTGTGACATCCCGTGTTTGTACAGAGGTGGAAGAAGAAACACCTTCCTGCACAAATGCAAGTTCCTACCCTGAGAATGACGATGTTGCCCTAAACACAACTTCAATAGAACAGTCACACGAGGAAGAAATTGACTGGAAAGACCCAGCACTATGGCCAGATGTCCTCAAAGACAAAGAAAGAGAGAAGATTGTCCTTTCTGGACTTTTCAATGTCGAGCAATTAAAGAATATGGCACAATCACTACCTAAAGATGCTGACACTCGTTCTTTCAGTGATTTTCTTCTATATGCCAAGTCATCAAATGGACGTGAGAAGATTTTAAGAGATTGGCTGAGATGGAGTCCAAGCAATAAAGTACTGTATTGTGTAACTTGCATGGCATTTACTAATGACTCTATATGTAAAACAGGAAGCATGCTTAGTAGGAAGGATGGTTTTGATCCATCGAAGCACAAGTGGCATCGGTTGTACATAAAGTTGCCAGAGCATGAACACTCTTCACAGCACAGAAGGAACTACTGGAGGTGGAGAACACTTCAAAATTCTATAGGTGGTCATGGTGTTGACTATGAGATTCAAAGAAATTTGTCGAAGGAAGCCGATAAGTTTATAGCTCTTTTAGAAAGACTTCTGGATGTCACATTGCATCTGGCTTCAAGAAACATGGCGTTCAGAGGAAGTTCTCAAAGAATTGGAGAAATCCATAATGGCAATTTTTTGGGAACTTTGGAAATCTTGGCAAGATATGATAATTTACTGAGAGAGCATTTGGAAAAAGTCAAAGCTAGTCAGGAAAAGGGAAAGAAACTTTCAGCTCATTATCTGTCTTGGGCCACACAAAACGAATTCATTAATATTTGTGGAAAACATGTCCTGAATTCTATATTGTCAGAAAGGAAAGAAGCAATATACTTTTCAATAATATGTGATTCTACACCTGATTCTTCACATACGGAACAGAATGCAATCGTTTTACGATACGTTTACAGAAAGCCCCAAGACGGAAAATGGAACATTCGGGAAAGATTCATTGAATTTTTTGATTTTTTTCAGAAGACTGGAAAAGAAATTGCAGACATGATCATGTTTAGGTTGAATGAACATGCCATTGACCTTAAAGACTGCAGAGGACAGGGATATGACAATGGTGCCAACATGTCTGGCAGAATTAAAGGTGTAAGAGCCAAAATCCAGGAGACATACCCAACAGCTATTTTTTGTCCCTGTGCTGCACATTCTTTAAACTTTGTGGGAGTGCATGCAGCCGCAAGCTGCCCTGAAATGAAGACCTTTTTTGGAAGTGTTAACAGGTTATATGTTCTGTTCAGTAGCAGCCCTGCAAGATGGAACACATTGATTGAAGAAGTTGGAAGGTCCCTGCATGGTTTAAGTGACACTCGGTGGAGTTCAAGAATAGAGGCTGTACGTCCAATTGCGCAGAATCTGCCAAGCATTTTAAAGGCTCTGGAAAAAGTTCTTGCATCCAGAAAACTCACAAATGATGCGCATTCAGATGCCCAAGGTCTATATGACTATTTTTTATCCTTTCGGGCAGTGGTTTTAGCAACATTCTGGGTAAAAGTGCTTACCAGCTTCGAGGAGGGAAACAAAATACTTCAATCAAGGTCTATTTCTATGGAAATTGGTGTCGCTAACATTAAAGCTCTCTCTGAAGAGATGAAACTGCTTCGAGAAAAGTGGCCTGTTTTACTTTCTGAAGCTAAAGCTGTGGCAGATTGCATGGAGATTCCCAAGGAACTACTGAACCCTCAACAATTGCGGCAAATAAATTCAAGGCATCATGATGCAATAGATCCTGAAGATCATTTTAAAGCTAATGTCTTCCTTGTGGCAATGGACACAATAATTTCTGACCTTCATCAACGCTTCCAGTCTATGGAGGAAGTCTGCAAGCTATTTTCTCCAATCTTAAAAGTGAGAACAATGAGTGAAGAAGATCTGATGGCATCGACTGAGGAATTGATCTCAGCATACCCTGAAGATTTTACATCATCTTTACTCAGTGAGCTGCAACATCTTCGGAAAGTGTACGAAGCGACATTTCCAGAAGACATGGGTCCCTTAGATTTGCTTAACTCAATCTACAAACTAGAGCTTCAAGGAATATTCGGAGAGGTGTGTATTGTTCTTCGGATTTTCACCACCCTCCCACTTTCAGTGGCGGAAGGAGAGAGGGCATTTAGCAAACTTTCATCAATCAAGAACTATCTGCGTTCTACAATGAGTGAACAACGTCTAAACGGCCTGGCAATTCTCTCTATTGAGCATGAGCTTGCCAGACAACTCAGTTACAAAGACTTAATTAAAGATTTTGCAAATCAGAAAGTAAGAAGACTGATTGCTTCATAAACCTGAATTTGCTGTTATTTCCACTATGAGTCAAGATGGACACAATTCAGTACTCACACTGAACTGCTTTATTGGATAGAACCCACTGGATTTCTCAGATACTGTGCATTTATCTAAGTGATTTGAGTTTGTTGACTTGTTTTTATTTTTTTACACCTATGGTGGAGTTTACACATAGGTATAAACATTGTTGCATATACTTTATCCACTGAATGCTTGTGGCCCAGACATTTTGGCTGTATGGGGCCTCAAAATTCCTGATGGCGGCCCTGCCAAGTGGAGGACATTCTCGATATTCACAAACGTGGGAAGCATTGGGAGTACCTCATATCCTGAGAAGGATATGGGCCAGAGGAAAATACCTGGGGGTCTGCTAAAAATATCTTTGACAAGGATTTGATTCATCAATTTCATCTAACTCATCCAAGGAAGCTGAAACCCCCTGGGAAGGGCCCTAAGAAGGGGGGTACTGTTTCGCCCATTGGTCGCAAATGGCTGCGACCTCTGTTGTTCACCTCCTTTTTTCCTGCAACAGTAATTCTCAGACAATTGGCGACCTCTGCCTCTGCATGCCGCTCTCCCCAACATTCCTGGGACAGCGTGGGCAATCCCGTCCGCCATCTTGAATCGGGGATTACCTAGGGCACGCGCTTGTGCCAGGCCACATCTTATAAACGTCATGGAGGGAACCTCGAGGGCGTCCCCTCAGCATGACGTCATCTGCCTGTGTGTATTTGAGCCAGCCAGTCTGAGCTACCTACGAGTTAGCAAGTGTTATAAATCAGCTCTCGAGGAGGGAGGAGTTATCAATCTTGTTGTGGAACTCCAGGAGGAGTTAGTATTCTGTTATACTCCATAGGCGGAGTTAGCAATCTTGTTGTAGCTCTGTAGAGAATCTGCTAGGGAGTTAGCAATCTGTTAGGAACTGAGGTAGGAGGAGTTAACAATCTGTGAGGATCCTCCGTGAGGAGTAGCAATCTGTATGAATGGCTCCTGTAGAGGGAGGAGTTAACAAACTGTTAAGGTATAGACTGCGGAGTAGCAATCTGTTATGAATCTGTAGCTGAAGACTTCTGATGAGGAGTAGCAATCTGTTACCAACGGAGTGCTTGGAGAGAGCACCGTGCTGCAGAGGAATGTAGATAGGTGGATCCTTGGGCCAATGGCAGATGACTGCGCCCCCAGGAAGATATCCTGAGAGGGACCACCGGCTAGGCTGGGTATGGAGACAGACACAGATAGTTCTTTTATTAGACAGGTTAGTAGAACCACCAGAGGTGGCAGTAGTGAGCTGATATGCCTGGCAGGGCTGAAGTCCCTCAGGTACTGGAACAGCGATCCCAGGGTTGCTGAACTGTAGAAAGACTGTAAATAGTGAGTAGACAGGGTATGCTGTGTTCATAGCCAGAACTAGATGACAAAACTCACATAGGTCTTAAAGATGCTCAGTAGCTGGAAAGGGTTAGGCCCTCGAGGAGCGAGTACCCGGTTCCAGGGAAAGCTCTGAGAGAGCAAAGGTAACTCACAAATGTCTGTATCTGTGATAGCTTTCAGGCAGTAGAGAATCTTCAGAGTATCCAGGAACATGGGCCCTCAAGGAGTGAGTACCGGTTCCTATCTGCAATCTAAAATAAAGAAAAGAGAGTGGGGCCCCCGAGGAGCGGGTACCCCTGGTAAGTCCGAGGAGGCAGAGTAGCTTGGACGAATCCGTAACGAGTCCGTATTCTTGTCCGTGTCCGAGTCCGTGTCCTTGCCAACTCAATCTGTTAGCGTTTACTGAGACCTTTTATATTGGAAGCGGATGACGTCAATTCAGGGGGACACCCCCGAGATTCGTGCCCTAGCTGGTACATCAATCGGACACGTGCGCGCCCTATATCATCAGGCAACATGATGGATCCACAGCGTCGTGCTGGTCCGGGGATGTCGGAGGGAGATGGCAGGAAGACGCCGCGGCTGCTAACCATCCATCAGACCCGGAGGGAGTCACCACAGAGGTAAAGAGGGCGAAGTGAGGGCGTTGAGCAGCGATGGTCGCAACAGTACCCCCCTTCAAAGGGCGATCTCCTCTTCGGGTACCAGACTTAGGTTTCAAAGGATGCGCGAGGTGAAACTGATGAAGCATCTCTTTATCCAAGATATTGGTCTGAGGCTCCCAAGATCAAATCGGGGCTGAAGCCTTCCCAAATCAGAAGGTATTCAAAAGTCTTGCCTCTGTTACGAACATCCAGAATCTCTTTGATCTTGATTTCTAATTCGTCTTCTGCAATAGTGACAGATTGATCTTGAGATTCAGAAGAATCTTTCAGAGTGTTATTGATGATATCAGCAGCAATGGGTAGAGCTGCTGTGGATGTCACTGAGGAATTCAGTGGAAGTGGTGATGTAGAAGAATGTCCAAAATCCACTTCTAAAGATGACTCTCCAGTAGATGATGCTGGATGAGAAATGGTAGTATTTAGCAGCAATAGCTAACTGCTATAGATGCCACTGAGACTTGAACGTAAGTGGCGATGTTGGGGTACGTCCAATTCCATTTCTAAAGGTAACTCTTCCTTGAGAAACTGGATGAGATGAATTCAGCAGCAATAGCTCAGCTGCTAAGACATCACTGAACTTTCAGTGGAAGTGGCGATGTTGGGGTACATCCAACCCCACTTCTAAGGGTAACTTCTTCAGTAATGTAACTGGAGGAGGTGTTGAATTCAGCAGCAAGGCTCATCTGCTAAGATGTCACTGAACCTTCAGTGGAAGTGGCGATGTTGGGGTGCGTCCAACCCCACTTCTAAGGGTACTTCTTCAGTAATGAAACTGAATGAGTTGTTGAATTCAGCAGCAATGGCTTAGCTGCTGTGGACGTCACAGAATCTTCAGTGGAAGTGGCGATGTTGGTGTGCATCCAACCCCACTTCTAAGGGTACTTCTTCAGAAATGAAACTGGAGGAGATGTTGAATTCAGCAGCAATGGCTTAGCTGCTACGGACAACACAGAACCTTCAACAGATGTGGCAATGTTGGGGTACATCTGAAACCCACTTCTGCATAACTCTTCCACAGATGAAGCTGGAAGAGAGATGGTGGCAGCACCAACAATCAAACAGGCTGGTAGCTAGAGATATCTTCTTCGGAACTAATAGGGCTGTAGTCCTTCAGGCACGACTTCTGAGTTAACCAATCGTAGCAGATATCTCTCAGTAATAGTCCGTGAAGACGGTTAAGATGTAGAGCGCCATCTAGCCATGGCAATCATAGCAACCGCTATGAATATCAGCAGCCAGAGTAGAACTGCGGTGGACGTCATTAAGATCCTCAAGAGAAGTGGCGATGTAAAGGAACGTCCAAAGCCCACTTCAAGTTGATGCAATAATGGATCTTCTAATTTGATGAAGGGATTCCTCAGGTCCTCCACAAGACATCTGAGAATAAGGTAAAGATGTAGAGCGCCATCTAGCCATGGCGAACATAGCAACCGCTATGAATATCAGCAGCCAGAGTAGAACTGCGGTGGACGTCATTAAGATCCTCAAGAGAAGTGGCGATGTAAAGGAACGTCCAAAGCCCACTTCAAGTTGTGATGCAATAATGGATCTTCTAATTTGACAAAGGGACTCCTCAGGTCTTCCACAAGACGACTGAGAATAAAGTTGCCTCCTGCCCCTGAGTCCAACAGGGCAGGGGTCCGAACCATTGCTGGTTCCGAGGTCACAGAAACTAGGAGAGAGAGCGGAGGAGATAACGTCGTATGGCCCAAGAACAGTCCTCCCGCGGGACTTAGGCCCGTCTGTTTCCCGGACGAATTGGGGATGTAGAGACATCATGGCCGGGCTGACCACAGTACATGCACAGGCCGCGTTTCTTCCAAAATCTTCTCTCCTTAGAGGTCAAGTGACCATGACCAAGTTGCATCGGTTCATCTTTATCAACAGCAGGAATTGCTGGACACATTCGAGGTGCAGGGGTACTGGCCTGTTTCAACCCAGTTAATACCTTAGGCCGGAGTTCCTTCACCTTGTCTTGGAGCCGACAATCCATCCGAATGGCTAAGGCTATCAATTCTTCCAGCGAGTCAGGTGTCTGGCGAGCGGCCAGCTCGTCTTTCAAGCGGGTATCCAGGCCTCTGCAGAAGAGAGTCTTGAGACAACTGGGGTCCCAGCGAAGTTCTGCTGCAAGACTTGAATTCTATGGAAAATTCAGCCAATGATCTGTTGCCTTGCTTCAAGTCCACTAAAGCAAACCCGGCAACAGACATACGAGCAGGGACATAAAAAATAAATTTAAACAAGTCCATAAATCCTTCTATGTCCTGCAAAATAGGGTCCTTGCGTTCCCACAAGGTAGATGCCCACGACAAGGCTCTCCCATCCAAATATGACAGGATGTAGGTGGTCTTAGAGAGATCCGTGGGAAACAATGAAGGCTGTAAGGTGAAATGCATGCTGCACTGGTTCAAAAAGCCCCGCGTCTTCTGGAGTTCTCCGGAGAAGCGAATAGGAGCAGCCAGTGCAACAGCAGTCTTTAAAGTTACCTCCTGTAACTGACCTTCTTGGGTAGAAGCTGTGCCTTGTATCTTCTGTGTGTGAAGCTGATGGAATGCTGCAGTAAGTTTCTCCAAGGTTTCTTGCTGTTCAGAGATGCGTTGAGCCAGGCCCGGTATAGCCTCAGAAACATTCTTTTGGTTCCAACAAGATGGTCTCTTTTGTCAGGAGACTCTTCAGATGATGAACATTTGGACAATGATATTTTTAGGATCAGTAGACAAAAGTCAATTATGGTCATTAATAAAAACCATGAGACAAGAAACAACAATACATGAAACCAAGAGACAAACCCAACATCAGATTTTGCTGTTGAAAGAACATTTGGTTTTTAATTTATAATCAAGAGTTCTTTCAGAAGAAGAGTTGGGGGTGTTAAACTATGGTCTTTCATTTGTCCCTACTATGAAGTAAAATATATTTGATATTTGGGTCAAATTTACATTTTTTCGATGTTTAAAAATGGCTCTGTTTTTTATTAATCAACCAATAATTTCGTCCAATTCTGTTTGTACAAAACATATTAATGGATGCCTCCCAGACTGCCTGATCCATTGATTGCAGCATATGACCATATGAGTCTTCAGGAGATACCAAGAATGGAGCCTGTGAATAGATACCAACGTCATAATCTTTCTAGGTTAGAAAGACAAGTTATAAGGGGGTCATTTAACAAAATTCGTTAGGACCCTAACACTTGTGATAATGCCGTAATGCATACGATAAACACCACATCATGAAATGCATATGCAAATTTGAAAATTTTATTTAAGTTGGAGGAGTAAATGGAAATGAGGGCTGGTTAATATTGTGTATGATAACATAATGCACACTATCACAGGATTTAACGCTGGAAATAACTAAACCTTTTTTCTGGGCGTTATGCCTGCAACAGTTGTGCGTTACGGCTGAAACAGGATTTATCACAAATCCCATTTTGGAAGGGGTGAGAGAGAGGGGAGAAGGATGAGGGAGAGGGAGAGGAGAAATAGAGAGAGCCTCTGCAATCAAGCTAGGTAGAGAGAACATGTTACAAATCTTCTCTTCTTTCACCTTTCATCTTTCCAAATCACATAAAATCTTCCCTGATGGTAACTGTGCTGTTTGTTCCTATGACTGTGCATGTTAAACTGACTCCACAAACTTCACCCTGAGTTACTAGTGCCCCCTCTTACAGTCATATAAATAATTAACTTTTTTGCGACACTCTCACTCTCTCTCTCTCTCTCACTTTCTCTCCCCCCCCCCCCCCCCCCCCCCACACACACACAATGTGATAAAAACCTGTCCGTTTTTTTATCATGGGTGCTATGTCTGCTATATTTATAGCAAAATAATGAATCTAGGCCTAAGATTTTAAAGCAAGACTCAAATTTGATTATCAAACCTGCAGATAAGGGAGGAAGTGTGGTTGTAATGAATAAAGACCAACATGTAACAGAGGCATTACACCCATTATATGATACAACTTTTATAGACAGATAGTGGAAGAGCCAACTCCAGTTTTACAAGTGAAAATTAAAAGGATAATTGATGAAGGCTTAACAGAAAAAAACATAAATCATAAAGAAGATTGTTTTTTACTAGAAAAAGATTTGATTGTACAAGTATTTATTCACTAACATACACAAATCTTTGAGTGCCTGTTCGTCCTATAGTTGTAGGGACTGGATCAGTGTTAGAACCATTATCTATTTATGTAGACCAATTGTTGCATCCATTGATTTCTCAGGCCTTGTTGAACATGCGAGATTCGGCATATTTTATTTCTTTGCTACAAGAACATCAGAAGATTCATGAGAGTTGGTTATTGTTTTCAAAAGATATTACAGCTTTATATACCAATATATCACAAAGATCTGCAATGCATGTAATGGAAAGGACTTTACAGTAAATGGACCCTGGTGATGGTTTGAGACAATTTACTTGCAAATTAGCTATGATACCATTAATGGAAAATTTCTTTAAGTTTGGGGACTTCTACTATCAACAAATTTGGGCAGTGGGGGCCAGAATGACCCCTTTGGTAGCCTGTCTTTGTGTTACTTCATTTGAGAGCACTTTTATTTACACCTCACCATTTTGGACTAGATTAAAATGTTGAAAGTGTTTCATAGATGATGTTTTTTTCTTATGGATACATACTAAAGAGACTTTGTTGGAATTTACCCAATGGATTAATACCAGAAACCAAATTCTTCAGTTTACTCTTCAAAGTAGCTCTGAACAAGTTCTTTCTTAAGTATTTTGGTTAGTAAAACTTCTTTAGGTACAATATAATAGTCATCATCCCAAGAAACTGAAAGATAATATTCCAACAGGATAACTTCTACATTTACGATGTCTGTGCTCCATGAAACAGGATTACAAGATTCGGGCTGTAGATATGTGCTAATGTATTGTCCGGTGAGGGTATCCAAAGCCTGTTATAAATAGAGCATTTAAGTAGGCTCTGTTTGCACATTGGGCCGGATTTTAAAAGCCCTATGCGTGCAAATGAAAGCAATAAAGTGTGCTTAGACCTCTTAACTGATGGAGAGCATACCTGGCTTTTATGCCTCACTTCTACCTTGGGCTTCATTTCGTTGGGCTGACCAGGGCCAAATGCTCTGCAAGCAACACTTAAAGGGAAGGGTGATGCTAACCAGCTACTGCTCTTTCTCTACCCCCTAACAGCCAGTCAAGTAGCAGATGCTGAAGTAGATCTGGATAGCACTGCATCCTTTACACAGAAGTACTCTGCAGCATCTATTGGCGTGTCTATGGAAGCAGATGCAAGAGTAGATGTTTGAGGTCATGAATGAAACATTTTAGCTCTTCCAGTCTATAGGAGTTTTAAAAACATTTGTATAATCATTTATTAGATATAAGGATGATTTTAATTTGTAGTTTTCTTGTTTTACTTATCGTGACTCATGAAACTGGAAGGCCTGCCTGAAGACTGGTGCCTGAAGGAATGAAGGGGGCAAGGGAAGTGGGAAGAGAGGAGGTGAGAAAGGTAGAATGAATGAATTTATAATCACAGTATACCACATCGGTCACAGCACAAGAGGCAGAGGGGAGAGGGTCCCTTCTGCAGAGGACTTTGCTAGCAATGGGAAGAGCCAGCATCAGGTAGGTATAAAAAGAAACATTTTATTTGGGGGGGGGGGGGGGGAGATTATTATTTATTCTCTACCTATTCGTTCAGGGTGTGCAGGTGTGTGGGATAAGACTTGGAAATGAAGTTAAACCTGGAGTATGGAAAGGCCTGCCGACCATGCAGAGTAAAATAGAAGGATCAGCCCTAGGGAGGGCAAACGCCAAACACTGACAGTCTTGGAAAGAAGAATCAGCAAGTTTCTATTGGTGAGACTCTCACGAAGTCTATGTACAGCACTGCACAGAGATCCAGCACAGACACAGCTTGGCTCATAGCTAATATGTTGTCTTTTATTCCATATACTGTGATTACTCTTTCTTTTTTTTCAAAGTCGACGATTATTTCAAAATAAATGTCTTTTATTCCATTCCACCCAGGACACGGTGATTTTATAGCTTGCGCACCAATATGCGCACACATGCTAGCCTGAGCACATGCACGTGTGCGCCTCATTTTAAGGTGGCCCTTCCTAGACGCATAAATCCCATTTCTTCCATGTAAGTCAGGGTATTTTAAAACCGGTGGGCGTCCACACCATGACCAGTTTCACCAGTTCGTCTACCAGTTCACCCAGTGTTCAGTTAGGCCCTCCAAACTCCCCTGCTTTAACAGCCTGCACTCCCCCCATTACCCCATGTCCTTTAAACCTCTCCAAAATGGCTAATTTGGGGGGGGGGGGGGGTTACAACTTACATCTCTTCCATAGCAGAAGAAAATTTACAGGGCAGTGTACCTGGGTGTGCGACAGGGCGTATAAGTATTTACATGCCCTTCTCTTGACCACACCTCTACATGCCCATGCCCCGCCCAGACCATGCCCAAACCACACCCCTTTTTGAAATCAAGTGAGATTTATCTCAGCAACCCTCCTTATAGTAATCCCAATTTTCTTCATGCTAGGGATAACCAACTGCTCTCATTTTATCAGGACACACAAATTCAGTCCATGCACAGACTTGTAATTCTACTTTTTATTTTTAAGGAGAAGTCAGAACAACTAATTCCAGCATGCAGGCCTGAGTCAGCCTGTCCTGATGAAATGGAGGCAGCTTGTAACCTAGGGGTTGTTAACTGATTTCTCCCCCCCCCCCCCACACCCTCTCCAAATCCACTGAGCAGGCTGATCCATTGCATGCACGGATTTGTAATTCTGATTTTCCCGTTGATTTCCCCAAGAAAATCAGAATGACAAGTCCGCTCAAGCAAGGGGACAAAACCAGGACTGGATCAGTCTGTTCAGTTGACCTGGGGTCAATTGGCAATCCCTGTTGTAACCCTGTCTTCACTTTGTCAATGCCCAGCGACCTGCCCTCTCGGAGGCTAAAGTTTATCTAAATACTCCACCTGTTTACAAAGTCCATTCTGTTTCATGGAGGGCTTGGTCAAGGACTTCTCTACCCATCTACAAAGTCACTGCCTGTTGATTTGTTTTTGGTTTTTTATTTGTTTGATTATACAAATTTTAGATGGGATGAGTGTTCTTTTAACATGCATTCCACAAAGTAGCAGTTACCCCTGCACAGACATTGCTTTATATGTTTACCAAGTCAAAGCAGTGACTTTGAAGGATTGTGTGTTCCTTATGTGAAGGGAGCGCCTTAGGGAATTGTCCCTGCCCCCTTAGGAGCATGCAAGATGTGCCTTCAGCTGGTCTGAGTGCCCTCACTATGCCTGGGGCTCTCAACAGATTCTGCCCTTTATGATGTCAGAGAGAGTCATTGTTAAGGAGGAGCACCTCTCCCCATTGGGGAGTGAGTAGTCGTGGAGGGCAGATTGATGGGAGTGGTTGAAGGAGTAGGATTCTAAGGCCTCGAGTCCTAAGCGGTGTCTACAGCCCTCTCTCAATGAGGGACTCCATAGGGCCTATCTCCCACTCAAGCCGGACCCAGTGTGAGTGGAAGAGAATTCCAGGATGAAAGTACCTGGAAGAGCTAGAGGAGAGAAAATAAGTTCCTGCAGAGTTTAGTGGACCTGGGTATTGAGAAGTGCCAAGGGAAAAAGGCATCCTGATTAGGAAGTGTTCACCAGAGTCAGAGGATGTTTTCAGCTAAAATTAGCCCGAGTGTCACAGGAGACTGAAAGGAAGCGACCAGGACATTGGCGACAGGTACTGGGAGGGCCTGGGGTGGTAGAGGGTACATTCCCCAAAGAGCAGGCCTGTTTGAGGGAGCGTTGGAAAGAGACTGCTTTTTTTTGCGGTATTGGTGCACTGCTCTAAGCGTACTATATTGGATTTTGTGTTTTTGCCACCAGTTTATTTGAGGAAAGACTTTATTTTGAAGAGCAAGGTGCGAGAGAAGGGTGATTTTTTAGTGTGACTAATTGGTGTGCAGAAGAGCCCCTCCAGAGACAAAACCCTAAGGGGCCTTGAAAACTGTGCCTTTCCCCGCTTTGCGGGAGCCCCAGCACATTCATAGGGCCTTGAGTGGTCTGTTTTCCTCCCCATGTGCCCCACTGCCCAAAAGCTGACCAAGACGGGGGGGGGGGGGGGGTAAGCTAAACTTAAACGGAAGCAAGTTAATCCTCAAGACCCTCGACCTCTCTTCATCAACAGAGAACCAAAACGTCTCGCCACCAGCACGTCACCTCCCTCCCCTCAGAGGAAGGGCAAACTCTGCATAGGATCTTGGCTGGTTAATATCTCGGGCATATGTTTTCCATCTGGGGATCTGGGTGTCGGGCTGCACAGAGACAAAATGATGCTGAAAGCCTCGTCCTGCACCCTCTGTGCTACTTCATGCTGGCCATGGCCCCGGGGATCATCTGCATCTCTCTCAGCCTTCGTTTTTCACCACAGGGTGGAGTTGGGGAAGGGGGGCAGCTTTCAACATGAGAAGACAGAATAAAATGAGAGCTGGCGTTCGGTTAAATACATCAGGCATGTTTTTATTTAGCAGCAGGAATATTTGCAGTTCTACAGAGTATTTAATGAGGTGTACTTTAGTGTATATGAATAACTGTGCATCTATACAGAGAGAGAAAGAGACTGACCAAGCAATCAACTATCCAACCTTCTGGGGCTACATAGTTAATTCCTGTATAAAACAAAAAGCACAGAGAGATTATTAATTACAATATTGAAAAATGAAAGAAAAAATGTTTGAATAATACATTGCATTTATAAATTTGGGTTTGAATACTAGGGTTCCTGTTGCGGGATACATATCCCATATCCTTGGCTGCCGGTGGCCTGGTGAAGTGGTCGGAAAAAAGAGCCCTGAAGCTGGAGAAGTTTAATTTCCTTATATACCACTTATCAGAGGGAAAGTTTCTAGGGGACAAGGACCTTATGACCATCTGGATGATCTTGTACAGTTCTGTGTGCACCGATGGCACAATGATGATAATAACTACGATGATTATTATTACAAAAAGAGCCGGTTGGGAGGACAGAAAAAAAAGGTTCTGCCTTTGCTCCCCACTGAAGGGCCACTAGCATAGAGGAAAAAAAATGTTAAATTGGTCTATTTGACCAAGCACAATGACGTCTCCTTCCGAAAGAGATACATTTAGTAATCTGGAAGGCCTGAAATGTATCTAACTACGAATAATCATTGGATCTATGCCGTGCTCTCCTCTACTGAGTATGACCTCCCCCCTCTCACCCGCCCATCCAGGTCTTGGACCCCTCCACCGCATACTTGGCTCTTACCATGATGGCGTTGACGATATCATTGTTGTTGTGTCTGAGCGCCCGCACAGCCTTGGCACGTGACACATTGGCCTGGGCCATCACAAGTTCGATATCTCTCACCTCCAGCCCTGTCTCGTCAATCTGAAGTGAGAAGATAGTGATCAGGGACAAACCACGAAGAGAAAACAGCCACGACTCTACTTCTTAACCAAGTCACCCCAGCACCAGGGTTTGACCATATTTCTGCTTCCCAAACCATATCAAACCCAACCCTTGTGCGCTGCCTGATGCCTGCTTTAGATTCAGGGCACTTCTCCCTCAGTTTTCCAAACATCTCTCAGGCATTCCTGTTCGGTAGACGGAAAGATTATAACCTTTCTTTGGGCTTATTCGCTGATTCCAAGAGTTGCCCTCTGTATTCTTTTCACTGTTTATCCCCGTTTCCTCTCCGGCAGAGACTAGCATGACAGCACCCAGTGCTCACTTCCAGCACATGGAACAGGGTCTGCAGCTTTCTAACAGGCCAAAGCAACAATCTGTGCGCTGCTTTTTTTTCGGTGCACAGTTTTAATGCACGGATTAGAATTGCTTAAAACTCACAATGCAGCAAGCTAATGCATTGGGAGTTAAAACATGCATATACCAAGTTTAAATCTGGGGGAGGAGGAGAGGATGGGAAACCGGGGAAGAAAGAGACTGTGCTGAGAGTTAAAAAAAAAAAAAAAGATAGCTGGATAAATTGTACTTATCTAACTATCTGGCCACTGCTAACCGCCATCACTTAGTCGGATAATTATGAACCTATCTGGCTATCTAACCATGGTTAGCCACCACCACTTAACCAGGTAAGTCAACACTTATCCAGCTAAGTGATGGTGATTAACCGCGGCCTGACAGCCAGAGAAGTCTGTACTTATCTGACTACTTGGCAGCAGAGTGGGAAAGACTTGGTTTTTTGAGATTTTTATGTACCTATACACAGCAGCGCCGGAAACTTAACTCCATCTCTAATCAGGAATTAAGTTTCCAGCACCAAAAAATATAGGGTTAGGCTAGCACACCCCTCTGCATCAGGCAATACTTCTTAATATCCCAATATGCATGGGGTTTGCATGCGAGGGCACCGAGCAGCACTCACATTTTTCAACGCACATTTTGTGAGCGTGAAACTCCTTGCTGCGTCGGCAGTAAGGTTTATGCTCACACAATGTGTGTTTACACAAGGGTTAAGCTGTGTGTTCGGCTGAATGCGCCTTTCTGCATCGGCCTGTATGAGAGCACATCGCCTGCATGGACTGGTCATGCAAGGGCTGATCTAGGGCAGTGTTTCTCAAGCCGGCTCCAGAACAGCAGCTAGCCAGTCTGGTTTTCAGGATATGCACAATGAATATGCAGGAGGTAGATTTGCAAGCACCGCCCCCATTATATGCAAATCTGTCTCATCCATATTCCTTGTGGAGATCCTGAAAAGCAGACTGGCTAGGGAATACGCCAGGACTGGCTTGAGAAGCATTGCTTTAGGAGCACTACAAAGCTCCTAAAACCGACTGGCCTGTCTTGACGCCCCACTCCTTACCTCCTCCTCTTCCTCACTTTCCTCTTTGATTGTCAGCGTGGGTGTGGTCTCTGTGATCAGAGGTGAGTGCTCCATTGGGACCTTGAACTTCTCAGCTGCAGCTTTGTGGACCTGCTGTGATAGATCTTCAATCTGCATGAGGCCAAAAGGATAGAAGGAGAGACTGTCTTAACCAAAGAGAACGATCCAACCTCTTCATCCCCCGAAAGCATATCTAGATAGCCCAGGTAATGAAAGATACCCTAGATTTTCAGACATTAAACAAAACATTTACATCACAGATCGCAGCCAGGGGGCAATTTTCTTGTGGGCTTGGTGAATAAATCCCCGCCTGTGGATCTGAGGCCTGCCTGGAAGAGTGCTTCTGTGCTGTGGATCCCGGAACATGCAGTACAGAACGAGGCTGCATCTTTCTCCCTCACAGATGTGCACCCAGCATCTAATTAATAAGGACACGTGTTGTCGGCAGAGCCGTGGCGGCGTGCGATAACGTGGCACACTCTTTCTGCTCGTGCCCTCTGGTGCTTGCTTTCTGGCAAAAGAGCTTGTGAACCACTTAACAATATGTTTTAAAATCAAAACACCTCCCGCGCCAGGCTGGCGCCTAAACGTGGAGGAGGAATCCACGGAATGAAATCGGAAAGAAAGATTAAGATGCTCCTGCACGGTTTTGTAGTTTGCAGCGGCAGGGGTGGCGGGAGTCTCCAGGATGGAGCAGCTGCCCCTCCTCCAGCGGCGGATCGGTGGCAGATTAATGCTTTAGCCACTAACAATACCAAATTCTGTGCATAACGTGCCAAGCTAGAAGTTAAGGGCAATGAGATGCAGAATCCCTTTTTGATCCAGGAAGCCCAGGCTAACCTGCCTGTGTCTTTTTCAGCTCCTCACTTATTTCCCGCCAGTTTGGGCTTTTTTTTCCCCTAATGATTCGCTTTTTTTTTTTTTTTTCGCAGGTTGCTTCTTATCTGGTGTTTTTTTTTTTGCCAATCGTGTTTTTTGGGCTCGGTGCTGTGATTGGCTGATGCTGCCGATGAGGCCTGTCCCATAGCAGGCCCACCCAAAACTTTTGCCGCAGTATAGCCAGCCAGAGCTGCAAAGCTCACAGGAGCACGAGGACAGACCCCGCACGGCAAGCAACAGCGTTGGGTGACCAAGGAAGCTTTTAAGAAGGGAGTGTAGCACTCAGCTGGCTACAGTACAAGAGAAGAGGTATCAGGAGGTGAGGAATGAGTGTGCTGGGAGGGGAGAATGAGTGTGAGGGGACCGGAGACGTGCTTGGAGGGGGTGGGGGAAATGAGTGTGTGGGACCAGAGATGTGCATGGAGGGGATGGGGAGGGGGGAATGAGTGTGAGGGGCTGGTGTTTTTTTTTAGTTGTTCTACACCATTTTTTATTTCATCTAATTATGTTTTTTTTATTTCTTCTCCCTGCAGCAGATCACCTATGTAAGAAAGCCTGTCCATACCTGCTGACTACAGGTAAAAATTAATGTAACATGGAAACCTGTAATGGTGTTTTTTTATTTGTTCTACACCACTTTTGATTTCATCTAATTATGTTTTTATTATTTCTTCTCCCTGCAGAAGATCACCTACAATTGTAAGAAAGCCTGTCCATACCTGCTGACTACAGGTACAAAATAATGTTACATGGAAACCTGTAATGGTGTTTTTTTATTTGTTCTACACCATTTTTTATTTCATCTAATTATGTTTTTTTTATTTCTTCTCCCTGCAGAAGATCTCCTTTGTAAGAAAGCCTGTCCATACCTGCTGTTCCTGTCATTGGCTGCTGCTCTACTAAATGGTTTTGATCTACTATGGCAAAAGTAAGGAACCGGACTAAGAACGGTAAAAGGTACTGCAAAGCATGGGAAGAGGAATGTGAGCTAAAAGCGTGGATTCAGCCTGTGGTCGGCAATGAGAGTAGGGCAATGTGCAAATCTTGTAAACGTGAAATTCGTTTTGGGCTTGTTTTTTTTTTTTCAGAAAATAGCACTTGTTCTTTCATGATAACCCGGCAGCCCTGGGGCAGATGGAGTCTGCTTTCAGAAGGGAAGGATGTGGATCATGTGTGCTCTCTGAGTTAGGCCCTCAGTCTGTCACAGGAGAAGAGAGGCACATGCCTGGAAGGAAGAGGGATACTAAGCAGCTTTTACAGTTTTTCTGCTTTCTACCTTTTTGACCTGTGCCATCCCTGGCAGGCTGTATCCTCTGCTCAGGGTGGTCAGGAGAGACTGGACACCTTTTCGGCCAGCATTGGAGGAGGATGCAGCACCCAGTGTGAGAAGATATCCCGGTTCAAGTTTTTTCAAGTTTTGTATTTTTCCATCTCTGGGGTAAGGGAGAATTTTTCCTTCCCCCTTTTTTCCCCCAGAACTGGAGACTTTGGGTAGCTGTTGCCGGTACAGGCCTTTCCTCCTGGAAGGCCAACTTCTTTCTCTTCAAGAGTAATCATCAAGGGAGAAAAACATCTGGAGACCCCCCAACCGGAGTTTCCACCCCAGGACACAGGGCTCTGCCAGATGAGGTTCAGGATTCAGCATGGACCTCAGGTCCCTTAGGGATAGTTATCTTTCCCTACCATGGAGGATAAGAGGGTTCTAAGCCCCTGCCTGGAGGGACATTTCCACAGAGTTAGAGAGTATCCACATCCTGGCTTCATGTAAATCTTGGAACACGGGAAGTTTCTGGACACTTTATGTTTTGCATCTATTGATTCTTTTAAGAAGAAAGACAGTGAACTTTAAGCTGAACACCCATCCAGTGAGTCCTGCCTGGTTTGTGAATGTGCCTGTCCAAAAGCGCTATGCTAGCACATACACGGGGACTACCATTACTGCCTGGGCCAAGAAGGATAGTCTTCACCCCCCTCAGAAAGGACCCATACCTTGGGGATTATAGGAAAGGGGAATGAGAGGTGAGAAGACAGCCCCACTTATAAATTCTTTTCCTCCTCCAAAGAAAAGGGTTACATACATATCTCATAAGGTTATATAGTTTAGAAGGCAGAATTTTAAGTGTGAGTTAAACAATTGTTTTTCCTTTTTCTCCTTGCTGCCGTTTGATGTTTCTCTGACACATAGTAACATCATAATGACGGCAGAAAAGGACCAGATGGTCCATCCAGTCTGCCCAGCATAGCAACTATCACTCTCTGCAGGTTACCCCCATGATTCTCTCAAGGGTTACAAGGGCTGACTAGCCAAGATCAGGAGACCGCAGGGTAAGCTGATCCATCTGCTGGAGACAGACAAATACTGAAGGGCTGCAGGGTAGGCTCTGTCCTGATATAGGATATCCTTTCAGTTTTGGTCTGTCTTCATCTGCTGGACAGGAGGCTCAACCCACGGTCTGGACTGATCCGGGTACATACAAGGAACTGTCGCTCTGTGCAGGTTACCCCCATGATTCTCGCAAGGATAGTAACTGTTGCTCCGTGAAGGTTACCCCCATGATTCTCTCAAGGGCAGTAACTGCCGCTCCTTGCAGGTTACCCCCATGATTCTCTCAAGGGTAGTAACTGCCGCTCCTTGCAGGTTACCCCCATGATTCTCTCAAGGGTAGTAACTGCCGCTCCATGCAGGTTACCCCCCTGATTCTCTCTAGGGTAGTAAATGCCTCTCTCAGGTTACCCCCATGATTCTCTCAAGGGTAGTAACTGCCGCTCCGTGCAGGTTACACCCATGATTCTCTCAAGGGTAGTAACTGCTGCTCCATGCAGGTTACCCCCCTGATTCCCTCTAGGGTAGTAAATGCCTCTCTCAGGTTACCCCCATGATTCTCTCAAGGGTAGTAACTGCCGCTCCGTGCAGGTTACACCCATGATTCTCTCAAAGATAGTAACTGCCGCTCCATGCAGGATACCCCCAAGCCTTATGATAAGGGTAGTAATCTTTACAATCCAAACCAAGCAACTGTCAAACCCATAGTAAAATTACTGCTAGCTAGCAACACTTTTACAGGGAGAAGAGCCTTCTTGATAATTCAGACAATGCTGCTTGTCGTTCTTTGCTTTGGGTCAAAGGGGACTTCCTGTGCTTTTTCCCTTATGTCTGTGTGTCAGTTATCCCAGACCGTAAAAAGTCAAGGCCCAAGTTGGTTGTCCTCTGTACCCAATTCCCCTTTCTCCCCCGCTGTTTCCTTTCCCCTGTGCATAGCAAGACAAGCTCATGTACAGTTCAAGCAAGAGAGCAGAGGAAAGAAAAGTAGACAGTTCAGGATGCAGATGCAAGTTGAACCATAAAATGTCTAACGTCGGGAAGTCGCCACAGGGCCACACAGCCAATCAGCCGGAACTTTCCAGACAATTGGAAACTGTGACGTTTGCAAAGCTGAAGAAGGCCACCTGCGGCCTCTCAGAAACAGGTGATGAGCTTGTGATAAACTCATGGTTTGGGGGTTGCCAAGAAGTGATTCTTGAAGCTCCCCCATTCTTCAGAAGTCAGTGGGCATTCCCCAGCTGAACAGCAGCAGCCAATGGTGTGCCTGGCATCACCTGATATGTCATGGCAAGATCGCTCCGAGAAAACCTTAGAGCATCACCGCAGCAAGAGACTTTTATATAACCGGAGCTGAACTTGCATCAGTAACTGAGCTGCACAAAGGAGACGTTCGTGATGCTCCCTACACTGAGGTCACAGAGTGCCCATGAGAAAGGGTCCCTGCCAAACTCCGGTACCTGTGCTGGGAGAACTTTGATTGGCCAACGGAGACAGTCCCACTGGAAACAGCCTGGGTGAGAGCTACTCATGTTGGGGTGGGGGGGGGGGGGGGTGATGTCAATTCTTTTCGTTTCTTTTCATGTCTTTTTGTTCTTTAGGTTCACAGGCTTATGCAAAGGAGAGAGAAACTGTCTTGCTGAATACATCTTGGCATAAATTCTTATTGTGTCCTAATGAGTTGTGACTTACAGTAAGTGTCCTCAGTTTGTAAGATACTACTCCCTAGGGATAAGTCCAACATTTTTGGTGGCGGCTTCTTCCCCAAACTCAAACCTGACCACTCTGAAGAAGGGGGAATAATAAGGTGTTGCAGGGCGAGCAGCACCATCAAGAAGTAAACCTTATAGTACAGTGACGGGTCCAACCTGGATGGAATTCTAGAAAGACTGCCAGAACAAGCAAGGTGGGGTGACAAGTCCTGTCTGTTGTTAGGGAATATATCTTGTTTGTTGTCTCCAACTGAAACATAGGTGCCCCCTTTTCTGGTTCCACTGAATAACCTGCTGAGTCCCAATGTGGGAGGTCCATTGTGGTCAGCTTTAATCCCAGGTGGTAGCTCAGAGCTGGATGGGTGGGGGTCACTTAGGGGGTTATTTTCCAAGCTGTGATAGGCCCTTATCATAAGATTTAAATTAGGGGGAGGGGAGGAGTCGGGGTGGAGTTAGGGAAGGAATTATGGTACTGGCGGCGGCACCGCCGGCGGCGATAATGTTTCGAACATTATCGCCGGCGTAGGCCGGCTGTAGGCTATCGCCCGACTGCCCCCTGCTTCGCCCCCCTGTAGCGCAGGGTTCATCATTCCGCACGGAATGATGAACCCTGGCCTTAAGTTTGCAAAACTAAATTCAGCTCCTTAAATTTGGTATCAAAATCTCAATTCCAAGGCTATGAAGCCACACTGACACTGACCCTTAAACTCTGGCGAATATATTTAGCTTCAATCCAACAACTGCTTGCTCACATGAAACTAGTATTAAACAATCAAAAAACTGAAATAGTGTATTTAAGCAACAAACTTATGCCCAATGTAATTACTACTTATGATGTTAACGCACTTAACTTGAGCTTAGTGGATTCAGCTCGAGACTTGGGTGTGATTTTGGACAGTGAATTGAACATGAAAATGCATATTAGTAATATGATCAGAGATGGTTTTAATAAGTTACATATTTAAAAAAAATTGAAACCAGTTTAAAATTTTAATGATCTTAGAACCGTTTTACAAGTCCTGTTGTTTTAAAAAATTGATTACTGTAACGCTTTCCTTTTAGGCCTCCCAGAGAATTGATTGAGACCTTTGTAATTATATTTGAATGCTGCCGCAAAGGTCGTGACTGGCACAAAAAATATGATCCTATTACCCCTAATTTGAAAGAGTTACATTGGTTACCTATAAAATATAGAATTGATTACAAAGTTTGCTGCTTTTACACAAATCCATCAATAATGTGAACACTGAATGGTTGAATGCTTCTTTAAGGATTTATACCCCGCAATGAAACTTATGGTCAGCAAATAAGTATTTATTAGCACTACCATCAGTTAAATTGGCTCATCTGACTAAAGTTAGAGAGAGAGCAGTGTCTATAGCTGGACCCAGATTATGGAACTCTCTTCCCATCGAGCTGAGATTACAATCGAAGTATCAGACTTTTAAGAAAGAATTAAAAACATGATTATTTATAAAGGCCTTTGGAGAAGACACAAACTGAGGGTTTTACGCTTTACTGAAAGCTGAACTTTTGACATATTGAGAGGCTAATGTTTTGTTTTACTGATGTTTAATGTTTATTGTTTTTAAAATTATCAATTTATAGTTGTTGTACATGATTTTTTTTTCCTTTTAATTTTATTGGTTTTTTTAATTGATTTTATTTTCTTCATTTTATTTGTTTTTTCTGTTATATTGTATAGTTCTTTTGGTATTTTGTATTGAAATTGTGAACTGGCATGATTGATTTACAGAATATTGGTATATAAAATAATATAAATAAATATTTGTCCCAGCAGTGCCAACTTTTCAGTCCAAGCATAAGCCAAGGAGTCAAGTGGAATCTCTCTCCTGCTACCTAAGCTAAGACAATGGCCCTGATCACTGAAGCAAGGAGCTGAAGAGAGTCAATACTGAGTCTGGAGGTGAGGGAATATCCCAGCCATTGGACAAAGTCTCTCAGTGGTGCTCCCACTGGTGGTCACTGAGAGAATGGCTGTGCAGCAGAAGAGTACAGCCAGGGAAAGAGCATGTGATGGCCATGATGTCATTAACATCTGCCATGTACCCTTTGGGGGTAATTTTCAAAGGAGTTACGCGCATAAATGTAACTACTATTGTAGCAATTTTCAAAAGCCATTTACTCACGTAAAGTGCACTTATGCGAATAAATCCTATGGACGATTCAATGGCATATATTGTAGCAATTTTCAAAAGCCCACTTACTAGAGTAAAGTGCATTTACATGCGTAAAACCCAGATTTACGCATGTAAATGCTTTTTAAAATCTGCCCCTTTATGTGCTCTACTGCATGGATTATCAATCTATTTATTTATTTATTTAACGTTTTTATATACCGACATTCGTTTACACATCACATCGGTTTACAGAGAACAGTGGAAATATGAAGGGAAATTACATATTAAAAGATTTAGTAACTGTATCTTAACAATTAGGACAGCTAAGTAGTTTGATAGGTGAACAAGAGGTAGTAACAAAAGAGAGCAAATTCAACAAGGAACAAGAGGCTATCTAGCCCTTGGATGCACCTTACGAGTCAGCTTTTTAGCATCTCCACGATGAATATACATGAGATAGATCTGCATGCACTACCTTTACTGTGTGCAAATCTGTCTCACGCATATTCATTGCGAAGATCCTGAAAACCTGACTGGCAAGGTGTGTCCCAAGGACTGGGTTGAAAGCCCCTGCTCTACTGTAACACATTTAAAATGTATTTTTACTTTTAAATTTGCAAAATGTATTTGTTTTTAATTTTCTCCAGTTACTTTTATCTCTTGTCTACTTCTAATGCTTAAAATACTGAATCTAATATAATACCAGTGCTCAATATAAAACTTAATCGTGTGCTGAATAGCTCAATCACTGAAGAAAGCCTCAATCCTGCGTGAATGATCAGATGATTCCACAGAACAGGTCATATTGTTTGATTTCTCCTTCTCATTGTGAGGGAAATTTTTAAATTGTAAAGGTTGCACACTAAAAGGGCCCATGCACTTTGCATCTGGTGTTTTTGTGTGGGCAGTGGAAGGGGAAGAAGGATGAATGTTAAATAGCATGCATTCTTTCGGAAATCCCCGTGTATACACGCTTTCTTCCTCTCCAAGCCTGAACCCTCCCATGCCCCCTGGCGAGCGCCTCTTTTTAACCCAGTTAAAAGTATGTGCTCTGTGGAAGTTCGGGTGTACTTTTAGCCAGGCTCATGGCTCTGAAAGTTGCCCCTTTGTATAAATAACACATCGCTCCCCCATCCCCCATCATCTCTAGATTTCTAAAAAATCTCACCTTGGCCTCTCCAAATACAATATAGATATCGGAGGCAGGGCTCTTGAAAACATCGGGCTTCGTTATCACAAACAAAATGTTCTTGGATTTGCGGATCGTGATGCGGGTCACTCCGTGGATCTGGCGCAGACCCAGCTTTGACATGGCCTGGAAGAAGGACAACAGGTGGGTTACTGGTTGGACGAAGCTGCATTTTAAGCCACTTCCAGACTTTGGCTGAAAGGAAAACTAAAGTGGTCGAGATCCATGCCTACATCTGGGCAAAAAGAAAGCCTTGCAGTACCTCAAGTACAGTATGGGGGCAGATTTCAAAAGGCCCGGCGGCGCGGGTAAAGCCCCAGGATGCGTGTAAGTCCCGGGGCTTCAAAAAAATGGGCAAGGTGGGGGGGCGGGGTGGTCCGGGGGCGGGGCAGGGCATGGCCAGAGGCCTCCGTACGGCCGCTGGGCCAGGGGGATCGCACGCCGGCACTCGGCCTGTGCGCATAACTTCCACAACAAAGGTAAGGGGGGGGTTCGGGTTGAGGGGCGGGACAGGGGAGGTTGGGTGGGGGGAAAGGAAAGTTCCCTCCGAGGCCGCTCCGAAATCGGAGCGGCCTCGGAGGGAACGGGGAAAGCCAGCTGGTCTCCCCGAGGTCTCGGCGCGAGCCAGGTGCACTAGTGTGCACCCCCTTGCGTGTGCCGACTCCTGATTTTATAACATGCGCGCACAACTGTGCGCGCATGTTATAAAATGGGGTGTACGGTTTAAAATCTGCCCCTATGTTTCTAAAAAAAACCCCCCTTCCTCACCCCCAATAAGCTGATTAAAGCAAATCCCTGGCTAAGCACTTGACTATCTTGCCAGATTTCAATGCCCGGTGCTGGTGCTAATCTCTAGGGATTGGACTTTTATTGTAGTTCTAGTCACTTCATTACTTAACTCTTTATGCTCCAAAAAGAAAGAATAACTGTAAAACATAAATAACGAAAGGAATAATAGAATAAAGGATATTATAACAACCCTTTCTTCTTAGTGAGCTTAGACCTTTCTTCTTGCCTTAGTGGCCGAGCCCTTATCCTATGATCCATATAGCTTTAGGTGTGAAAGGTTTCCTGAGAGGTAAGGTCTTCTGGTAACCAGGAAAAAGGGCGAGTTGGTTCATCCCTTCTGGAGAGTAGAGATGTGAGGGAAGATTTACAGATTAGCTGCCATCATATCTCTCCTTCTCTTCTTCATTATCATCCTCCTCATCATCACCATCCCCATGATCACCAGGCCTGGATTTACGCCTAGGCGATGGAGGCAGTTACCTCAGTCACCATGTTTTGAAGGCGCTATCCAATCCCCGTACCTGGTAACTCACTGCTTATTGCTCCTGCCTGTCCCCCTTCAAGCAGCGTTCAGGTAACAAGAGGGGGAGAGGGCTGGGGAAAAGCACTGAGCAGTTGTTTTCCACTCTGTAGTGTCAGCGCTAGCTTCACTCCTTTCCCTCTTGTCCCTGCAGAAGGGGAATGGGTGAAACTGGAGCAGACCCTGAAGGCAGCATGTGAGGTGTAATAGGAGGGGGAGCGGGCAGGAGCAGACGCAGCTCAGGCTACAGCGGTCTGTGCCCCAGGAACTGTGACTCAGCTGAGGGCAGAGTGGGAGAAGAAGGAAGGAAGAAATCCCAGAGCACAAGTCAGGGCGCTGTGAGCGATTCACAGAGGTGGGCAGAAGGAGAGTGCTGGGGTCAGGCGGGAGGGAAAAAGAGAGAGTGCCGAAGTCATCCTTGGAGTGGAGAAGGGGAAGGGGGAGAGAGAATGGACTATCAGGGAGAGGTGAGGAGGGGGGTGGGAAAGAAAGTTCAAACACATTCTCCTCCTGCCTTCCCCCCAATCGCCCCCTGCTAATCAACAGCAATCTCAGGCTGACCACAGCTCGAAAGGTCTCAGGTGTGACAATCCCACCTCCAGTGCCAGCTCAGAGCTTGAGGTAGGCCAGCAGGGGAGCCGTTGTCATTCGCTTCCCTGCCCTCCTCTTCTCTACCCTGGCCTGGCTCATGGCAACAATGGAAAGAAGTTGGCATGGGGCCTACGAACACCTGCACGCTCTCAGGCCCTATGGTGGTCCCATTTTACAAAGGTTTCCTTAGTAACAGGAAGGCCTCGTGGAGGAGTAATATTTTGAGATATAATGGGGAGGAGTGCAGTGGTTAGAGATTTGATGGGTGGCTCCGATTCAATGTTGTTTGTATGATTATATGGTGTTTTTTAAAAATATATTTTATGTTGTCTTATGTATGCATTCATATGTATTTTTATGTTCACACTGATTTGGTTTACCACAAGAAAGTCGGTCTAACAAATAATAAATTGAAATTGGCAGGGCCTCTGCAAGGTTTGTGAGTTTGCACTTGCGCAGCTTCTCTCCATTGCTGCCTTGGATTGCGTGGAGGGCAAGGAGGTGAGGGGAGAGGTGAAGAGTACTGGGGGATGTGCCCCATGGGAGCGGCCTTGCACAGGGGCACCCCTGGGGCCTGCCCGCTCCCCATTCTCCAGTGCCAGGGCATCCCATCCCCTGCCGTGAGGGCCTATAGGCACCGTAGTCCCAAAGTCAGCCCTGATTATCATCCCCATCCTCCTCATCTCCATCATCATTCCCTCCATCCCCATCCCCATTATCACCATTGTTATTATCATAATATTCATCTTTATCCTCATCCATGCCCTCATCACCATCCTCATCATCATTCTCATCCGCATCATATCCTCCTCCTCTGCCTCATTATTATCATCCTCCTCCTCCTCCTTATCATCATCTCCCTCATCATCCCCCACCATCCTCATCAGTTTCATCCCCAGCATCTTCCTCCTCCTCGTAATCTCCATCATCGTTATCTTCAACCCCATCCTCCTCCCTATCATCATCATTACCATCCTCAGCAGCATCCATATCATCCGCGTCACCATCATCCACGTCATCAATATTGAGTGGCTTTGTCCAAGGAAATAGCTGTACACACTCCCATCCCCCCCCTCCCTAGTACACATAGATATGTATAACTGCATAAGAGATACTACATTTTCAGTAATGTTATACAAGTCTAGAACCCGAGAAGCAGCAGGGTAGCATTTCAGGTTTCCGAAACCCAAGAGTGTTGAATTATGCCAAAATGTCTGTTAAGTTTACAAATGGAAGCAAAACAGCCAATCGCATCTTGTTAAAAGAAACCCGCGCTGGCTGAGCACTGAGCTGTTCTTCCCATAATGCGCAGGGTAGGGACAAATTCTCGACCTGTACTGATTAAAATCCATCTGAGACTCATACATTTTTTTTTTGCCAATTTTTCTAACTTCACAATTTTTTTTGTAGGGGTGGAGGATTTGATGACACATTCATGAAAATCCCAGAACATAGCTAGGATTGTGATTTTCAGACCCTTTCTAATGAAACCCTGGTAGGAAGGGACACAGATCACATAATGTGGATGAGCCTCTCTATATCTGAAGCTCTGGTTGGAAAGGCCATAGGTCACATACTGTAGCTGGCCTCCCTCTCTCTCACTGAAGATCTGGATGGGGTCCCGGATAACATAGCAACATTGTAGATGATGACAGATAAAGACCAATTGACCCATCCAGTCTGCCCAAATATTTTCCCTCTTATCTACACTTCTAAGGATATGTCCCAGTTACAAGCCATTGACCACTTGTAGGATGCTGCTAAGTCATTTTTTGTCATCTTCTTTGGGTTTCTACCATACTGGATAAATGAGCAATTAAATATACAAGTTCCCATTACTTACTCCAACACTCACAACTTACCACTCAGTTTTGTAATAGACTAAACTGTTACCAAAACTAGGAAAGCTGTTGGCTAACATTCAGCTCCTTATGTCCCCTTGGCCTTGCTGGATGGCCACTAGTTCGTGCTGCCTTTATCTATGCCACCCATTTTCTTCTCATCATCTCTCTTTCTCTCTCTCTCTCTTTCTTTGCACCTGCTTTTGTAGAAGCGAAGAGTGGGTTGTTTGCAGTACCACCACCTCCTAACCTTGTTCCTACCACTCTCTGTCCCAGTCAGGCTTGAATTCTGCCATGGTTTCATTGTTAGAGTATTTCGAGCATCCACCACACTCTCTGTAATGAAGTATTTTCTCGAGTTTTTTCTCAACTTTCTTGTCTGCAAGTTCAGATCATGACCCCCCTTGTCCTTGAATTTCCCGTTCTATGGCAGATGTCACCTTCCCATACTTTATTGAAGTCTGTCAAGTACTCAAACATTTCTATCATATCCCACCATCTCTTTTTTTAAATCCAGGAGGGACATTTTGAACGATTTAAGCCTTTCTTGGTAGGACTGTACCATTTTAGTAGCCCTTCTCTGAACCACTTCCATCCTCTCGTTTTCCTTTCGCCAGTATGGCCTCTGGAACCAAATGCCTACTACGGTTGGGCCTTCTCGCTCTGTAGCAGTGGTCGGGTGAATCACAGGTCACATGTTATTGTTGTTAGCTTTTCTCTTCACGTCATACTGACCTTCCTTGCCTTCTTTTCGCTTCTGCTCTGCTTGGCTTTGCTAATGGCTTCATCACCAGTGCCCCCAGAGTGCACAAACTGGGCCTGGAAAAGAAAAGGCTTTTTTGATTCAAAACCATTTCCATTGCCCCTGAACCCAGATTTCATTTTTACCTCTACTCATTGACAGCATTTTTCCTGTAGGTCTAAACTTTCCAAAGTTTACATAAGTTGGATGATTAAAATGTACTCTTAAATGGCTATTGGCATTAGTTACACATCTAACGCATATTCAGACACCCTCAATTGTGTGTCTAAGTATCTTAGACATCTAACTTCATGAAGCTGCATAAGTAGGCAGTTCGGAGGTATATGTTTCCCTTAGATGGGCAAATATAATTTTCAAAGCATTGGATGCTTAAATGTAATATCATTTATGGATAGTCTTGCCACCTGACCTCCGGTCAACCACGAGAGGCTGAGTCAGTTTTGGTTTAACCCCACCCAACTCTACCCCCCCCCCCTGTATCTGTGCACTTGTATTTCTGCCTC
Organism: Rhinatrema bivittatum; assembly: GCF_901001135.1. Lineage (NCBI taxonomy): Eukaryota > Metazoa > Chordata > Amphibia > Gymnophiona > Rhinatrematidae > Rhinatrema > Rhinatrema bivittatum. The sequence continues at coordinate 58,457,756 of NC_042616.1, forward strand.
TCCTTGAGAAGCTAGAGACACAAATCCAGCTGCACAACATTTGGATCTGAATGCAAAAGTGCACATCTTTGAAACTTGGATCTCCCAGCATCTTTCATCCTCTCCCACCATTTGCAAGAAACAAGTACTCCTTTGTCCCAGTATCATCTTATTCTTCAGCATCCTGTAGGCTCTCCCCATAGTAGATTAGTTCCTTTGAAAGGTGAGGTCATTGACAATTAGTGCAGAAGCATTAAAGGTCTTCACTGTTATGTGCACTTAGCACTCTTGCGTGCATGCACTACACACGAAAACATAGACTGTGATGGCAGGTAAAGACTACGGCCTGTCTAGTCTGTCCAGATTACTTCTTGTTGCATACTGTACACCACAGTGGAACACAGGCTCTCCTTCACTTTTTAGTCGCTAGGGACCTTCTCTGCTTGTCCCATCCTTTCTCCAATTCTGCTACTGTTACTATCAGGGATCCGAATTTATCATGTTTCGTTTTATTTTCTGGAATTTTGTCAGAAAAAAAGGCGCATTTTTTTTTCACATTTTGTTTGTTTACATTTTTTTTTTTTATTACTGCAGATACCAGAAAACAGACAGTGTACGGTGTACACAATTTCAGGATTAGAAATCCTTTCTATTTTTTTTATTTTTTAGAGCATTATAAATTGGAAATTAATTTTAAGGTGACATTATCATCTTCTCATATACTAAGTATAGTGGAGTGACTGACAAAACTTCTAACTTCCTCACAGAGACCAGAAGAGCATTTTCTAATGCTGGCACGGCAGAGAGATCCCCACTGGCAGTGACACAGATGGGCTGAGAGTGGTTGCCTCAGACTGGTTGTAGAACATTTGTGTACCTCCAGCCATCTTTCTGTCTGTGTGAGAGAGACAGAGACCAGTCAGCGAGGTGACTGGTGTGTGAGTGTGTGAGAGACAGAGACTGGTCAGCGAGGTGAATGGTGTGTGTGTGTGTGTGTGTGAGAGTGTATGAGAGACAGAGACTAGTCAGGGAGGTGACAGGTGTGTGTGTGGGAGAGACAGAGACTGGACAGGAAGGTGACTGGTGTGTGTGTGTGGGAGAGACAGACTGGACAGGGAGGTGACTGGTTGTGTGTAAGAGAGACAGATACTGGCCAGGGAGGTGACTGGTGTGTGTGTGAGAGACAGAGACTGGTCAGGGAGGTGACTGGTGTGTGTGTGGGGGAGAGACAGGCTGGACAGGGAGGCGATTGGTGTGTCTGTGAGAGACAAACTGGACAGGGAGGTGACTGGTGTGTGTGTGTGAGAGAGAGAGACAGAGACTTGACAGGGAGGTGACTGGTGTGTGTGTGTGTGTGAGAGAGAGACAGAGACTGGACAGGGAGGTGACGTGTGTGTGTGTGTGTGAGAGAGAGAGACAGAGACTGGACAGGGAGGTGACTGGTGTGTGTGTGTGTGTGTGTGTGTGAGAGACAGAGACTGGACAGGGAGGTGACTGGTGTGTGTGTGTGTGTGTGTGTGAGGAAGAGAAACTAGTTAGGAAGGTTACTGGTCTGTGTGAGACAGAGACTGTGTGTGAGTGACTGGTTGTGGCCCCTAAGAAAGAGGACAGAGCTTCAGCAGCCACTGCTACTTCTGGTGTGTGCTATTGGCTTGCAAGGGAAAGGAGTAGGAGAGTTGCTGGAGAGGGTAAGTAAAGGTGGCTTTTTAAGTTTATTTTTCTTGATTGACTGCCATTTTAATTATTGGGTATTATGTGATGTCTACTATTTTGAAATATTTTATTGATATTTGGACAATTTTTAATCATTTTTATGAGTTTTTAATTGTTGGATGTTATTCTGTTCATCAGCTGTTTTGTAACATTTATTAGAATAGTTTTACAATTATTTCTAAGTGGGGATCTATAGCAGCTTGGCTTGCTCTTTTTTCCTAATAAGAGGTGTATTAGTGTTTAGGGCCTGGTTAAATATTTGTAGTGTTGCCTTTTCATAGATAAGGTTATTACTGTTTGAGTGTGTTCCATAATACAGGTTTAACTTTGTGCGGATTAGTTTGTGTGCGTTATTATGTTAAGTGCTATATTTCTCTTTCCATTTTGCACTGAATACAGAGTGGCTTTTTTGGTTTTCCATTCCAGTTTGTCTCCATATTTATAATTTGTGGTGTTTCTGTACAGTGGGTTCAACCTTCCCTCTACTCCAGAATCCCCCAGTATCTTTCCTAATTCCTGAATGCACTGTCCTATCCCTTTGCAGCGTCTCCATCAGTTTTCCCCATCACTGAGGTCAGATTAAGTGGCCTGTAGTTATAAACTCCTCTCTGTTACCACTTTTATGAAGAGGGATGACCTTTGCCCTTCTTCAGTCCTCCAGAAACCCCCTAGAACCTCTTCCAACTCCAAAGATCAATTGACCAGAACCATTAGTGGATTCAGCAGAACCTCTCTGAGCTCCCTTAATATCCTGCGATGCATCTCATCCAGTCCCCATTTCTTTATCCGCTTCAGTTTTTACCAGCTCCGTACCTAGCCCCTCCTTCTGTAAGTGAAGTCATATCCCCTGCACTATCATATACAGTGGACCCTTGAGTTATGACCGGCTTGAGTTATGACCAACTTTCCCGGACTTGAGTTACGACCAAATTTCAAGTTACGAACAAAATTCTGGTTTTCAGTTACGAACAGATTTTGAGTTACAACCAAAATATATGTATATGAGAGAGAGAGAGACTAGACATAATGCCCACATACTAGGTAGGTATTTATATCCCTATATGAGGCCCACCTAGTTACTCGAGGTGAGGTGTAGGGGTTAGGGGCCACTTTAACATGCAGAGTGTGGTGTACAAACAGAACAGTGCACTCTTGTGAAGATTTGATGACCTTCGGAGTGAGGAAACTCACCCAAAGATGAGGTTTGTGCAATGTTCTCTCAACCTAGCTTGATGTTACCCAGGTAGAGAGTCCATATACAGATATCGTAAAGGAACTGGTGGAGGAGGTGAAATTGTTTCTGGTAGGCTAAGCACATTTTATAAAGAAAAGGAAATTATTGGTGTTTCTGGTAATTACAGACATTATACAACCATTTTTTATTATAGAAATGGTTAGGTAAGGGGTGCTTTTGGGAGGTTTGGAACGCATTATGGGTATTTCCATTATTTCCTATGGAAAAAATAGTCTTGACTTACAACCAACTTGAGTTATAACCAGTAGGGATGTGAATCGTTTTAGGACGATTAAAATTATCGTCCGATAATTTTAATATCGTCTTAAACCGTTATGGAACACAGTACAATAGAGATTCTAACGATTTATCGTTATAAATCGTTAGAATCGTGAGCCGGCACACTAAAACCCCCTAAAACCCACCCCCGACCCTTTAAATTAAATCCCCCACCCTCCCGAACCCCCCCCAAATGAGTTAAATAACCTGCGGGTCCAGCGGCGGTCCGGAACGGCAGCGGTCCGGAACGGGCTCCTGCTCCTGAATCTTGTTGTCTTCAGCCGGCGCCATTTTCCAAAATGGCGCCGAAAAATGGCGGCGGCCATAGACGAACACGATTGGACGGCAGGAGGTCCTTCCGGACCCCCGCTGGACTTTTGGCAAGTCTCGTGGGGGTCAGGAGGCCCCCCACAAGCTGGCCAAAAGTTCCTGGAGGTCCAGCGGGGGTCAGGGAGCGATTTCCCGCCGCGAATCTTTTTCGTACGGAAAATGGCGCCGGCAGGAGATCGACTGCAGGAGGTTGTTCAGCGAGGCGCCGGAACCCTCGCTGAACGACCTCCTGCAGTCGATCTCCTGCCGGCGCCATTTTCCGTACGAAAAAGATTCGCGGCGGGAAATCGCTCCCTGACCCCCGCTGGACCTCCAGGAACTTTTGGCCAGCTTGTGGGGGGCCTCCTGACCCCCACGAGACTTGCCAAAAGTCCAGCGGGGGTCCGGAAGGACCTCCTGCCGTCCAATCGTGTTCGTCTATGGCCGCCGCCATTTTTCGGCGCCATTTTGGAAAATGGCGCCGGCTGAAGACAACAAGATTCAGGAGCAGGAGCCCGTTCCGGACCGCTGCCGTTCCGGACCGCCGCTGGACCCGCAGGTTATTTAACTCATTTGGGGGGGTTCGGGAGGGTGGGGGATTTAATTTAAAGGGTTGGGGTGGGTTTTAGGGGGTTTTAATGTGCCGGTTTTGTGATTTTTAGATTTTTAGATTTTTCACGATTTTTCACGATTTTTCACGATATTTTACCCCCCCAAACGGCAACAATACGATTCCCTCCCCCTCCCAGCCGAAATCGATCGTTAAGACGATCGAGGACACGATTCACATCCCTAATAACCAGCCCTGTGGAACGAATTGAGTTTGTAAGTCAAGGGACCACTGTATAATCCTGCCAGCTGTCCAGTCCCTTCCTTGGTGAACACTGAATAAAAGGGTTTGCTTTTCCGTGTCGCCCTCCGCACTTTCTCCTTTTTCAGCGCTGCCCTCTAATCCCACCTCAGCACCTCCTTCTTTCACTGACGCACCTGAGAAAGATTTGGCCACCTTGATTTACAGCCTTTGCTCTTTTTTTTCTCTCCTCGAGCCTCTGCGGTCCTGAGAGTCTCCTCTGCTTCCCACAGCTTTTCTTGATATTCTTTCCTACCCTCTACTTTCTGAGATCCTTTTTCTTACCTTCTGTATGCTTTTTTTTTTGCCTTTACTTTTTCAGCAACCTCTTTTGACAATCATACTGCTCTCTTTTTCCTCTTACTTTTTATTTACTTTCCTAACAAAAAAAAAAAAAAAAAAACGAGTCCTGTTGTCCTTACTATAGCACCTAATCTGTGGTGAGCACATCTCAAGGTCTTTAGCAGAGTTACAGCCCTGCTAGTAAAACTTTCCTCCCAATGCGTTTACAGTCTGTGTTGCCTTGATTACTGTAACCTCCTCCTCACCAGCCTCCCTTCTCCTCCTCTCTCCTCTCTTCTCATCAGTCGGAAGGCTGGAGCCCCGAGTCAGCTTCCAGCCCCAGTGCTCTGACCCCCCCACGTATCACCGCTTCTTGTGTTTCTCCACAGACTTCCCTCCCCTTTCCCTCATCAGTTCCCACATCTCCTACTCTCCCTCACATTCCGTCACCCCTACCTTCTAAGCTCAAGCAATTTCTCCCTCAGCCGCCTCTCAGGCCCTCTTCTCCACCTGGGCCTCACTCCTCGGTTCTCTATCCCCCCCACACCTACAACCCCCCCCCCCCCCAACGATGTTTCCGGCAGTAGGACCCAGCTCACAGTGGGAACTGATGCGTCAAGCACAGATTTAAGAAACCTCCGACTCTCTCGCCCACACAACGCTGGCTGCTAAGGCAGGGCAGGGATTTCTCATCAGTGTGGCTGCCTATGCCCATACATACCACTGACAGGTGGTGCGTACTGGACACACACACTTTCCCTGGCTTGTATGCATTCATAGTTCTGTTAAATATACATGATAAGCAGCCTCTAAAGCTCTGCAAAGACACTGCAGTGTCAGATATTTATTTCAGCTTCTAAATGTCATAGTGACAGGTACAAATTTGAATCAGCAACTCTTTTTTTTTTTTTCCAACCAGTTTGGCAAAATGATGAACAGCGCTGTTTTCTAGGTCTAAATTTAAAACCCAACATTCTTATGTCACCCGTTGGCTAGTGTGTTCAATAAAGGAGGCCACCGGCCATAAGATTCATGCTTACTTTTAGCTGGCCCAGGTGTAGCTGCTGAATGACTTTTAGCTCTTGTCTGTTCGTCCAGTGATTAAAAATCATCACTTCTTCCCACAATGAATGACTGCATAGCGAAGTGCAGCTTAAAACTCAGGCTGACTCTTCCTATTGGTTTTCTGCACTTTGCATTCAAGTTCAAGGCCATTTATGATCAGAGCACCATCTTAAAGTAAAACAAAGTGTAAAAGGGTCACTGCAGTGGGAGCGTAGAGTTGAGGCTGATATCAGAAAGTGGAAAGGCGTCCTCTAATGATGTCAGCTTCTGAGATGGAATGCCCTGAGCTTCCCAATGCGTTTTACTGTGCAGTAACCGATTGGGTGAAGAAATTCCCAGCAATAACTTGTTTTTACGAGAGATTATTAATCACTGGACTGAGCTGATATGGCTTGCCATCTTCTGGATACCTGCTGCCAAGTTCACTGATGTATCTTTTCACTGATTGATTCATGTCTGATTGAAGCTTACCAACACAGAAGTTTAACGCTGGGGCTCTGCCAACTCTACCTGAGTCTGAGCTGTCCGTGGTTCTGAAATATCAGGTTCTTCCAGCTCTGGGATTGATTCCTCATTACTCTCGGAGTCGTTACAGGAGCCTAGAAACAGAACATAGGGTACCTTTTTACCACCGATCTAGATTTTGAAGGAGAGCTGTCTGTTGCTCAAGCTGCAGTCAGCTGCATTGCAGAGGCTATGATGATATAAATGCACAATCCAAATAAAAAAAAACCCCACAACATTTTCTATTTTTCAAGATTCTATGTTAAACTGTTAACTATCCAGCTGATAAGGCGTGAACTGGGTGGAAGATCAGTTTCCTTCCGAGCTACCAGCACCGCTGACAGAATAATTCTCTGACAGCAAAGCTGGACGTCATCAAAGAGCTAAGATTGTTTTGCGCTTCCGTTGGCTGTGGGGATTCTGTGGGGTGGAATAGTTTGGGTGGAGTTGTGGGAAAGATGGAGTCCAAATTTATTAGCAATATTTTTTTTTGGGGGGGGGGGGGGGGAGGCTCTTTGGGCTGATAGGCCTTCAACTTAAAAAAAAAATCTTTTGTGGGGCTTGGTGAAAGCAGAGAGGATTCAGGTACTTTAGTGGGAGATCAGGCTTTACAGGCCCACAAGGATTGTTTTTCAAATTTTGTTATCCAGCACTTAACTGGCTACATAATTTGAGTATAGCTGGTTAAGACTAAGTTATCCAAGTACATGTACTCTGATAACTTTAAACCTAACTGGCTATATTCAAACAACGGCAATTAAGTTTGAAAGTTATCCAGGTATATTTGAGTATATTCAGTGGGACATTTATCCCACTGAATATCCCTGACAACTTATCTGGCAAACTTTAGCCAGATAAATGATCTGTTCACCACATTTCTTAATTGGCTTCTATGTGTTTTATCATTTTTGATTATTAATAATTTCTTTTTTTTTTTAGTGATAACACACATGGGGGACTGCCCAGTAATATATGTAGGCAAGTTGTTGTTGTTTTTATCTGCTTTAAGTAGATGATTGTTCCTTTATTTTTACATGGCTTGCCTTTGATTTGCTTTGTTGTTTTATGCCCTTCTTTCCAGTAAAAATAAATAGTCAAGGCAGATTGCAGCCATAAAACCAAATACATCAGATATAATAAAATAAATCATATAATCTATAGTTATTATTTTTGTTAACTGGAATTGACTATGGAAACTCACTTTTAATCGGCCTGCCTAAATGCCATTTAAGGTCCATTCCAATTACTTCGGAAGGCTGCTGCGCACTTAATTATGCCTGTGGAGTGAAAAGAGCATAGCTCGCCTTTTTGAGCCAAACTGAACTGGTTGCCTGTCGAGCAGCGTATTAACTTTAAGGTACCGATTTTAGTTTTTAGAGTTGTTACAGGGGTTGGCCGGTCTTATTTAATGGATTTGTTAGCTGTTTATCAGCCTTTTCTATTTCTGCAATCTGGTAATTAATGATGGTTTGCTGATTGTGCCTCCACTGAAACAAGGTCACCTAGTGAAAACCCATACTCCAGGCCTTTTCCATCAATGGCCCAGTATTATGGAACTCCTTGCCGAGGTCATTGCACTATATTATGGATATTAAGTTATTTGATAAACAATTAAAAGCATATATGTTTCAAGAAGCATTCTTTAATGTTGGTGTAACATGTTATATCGGGGCTGTACAAATATCCCGATGAGTCCAAAGTATAGCAGCCAAACTCGTCTATGGAGCAAAAGGCAGGGATCTTGCAACATCAGTACTAGTGCAACACCCTTGGCTGCCCGCAGAATATAGAGCTGTTTATGGTGGGTATCCACAACATTTGGCCAAATTACTGACACCTTATCAGTCTCAAAGAACTTTGCACCCGCTTCATCAAGAGCTGCTGGTGATTCCATCCTTTTATCACTTTTGTTTGCTTTCTCGAAAAACCATACTTTAAATTGGAGATCAGTCACCTCTGTTTGCTTTCCCGTAAAACCATACTTTAAATTGGAGAACAGGCATGAAAATGCACTTCAAAACTTGTCCCTCCTCTAAAAAAAAAACAAAACCAAACAAACTGGTTACAAAACTGTCCAAGAGCTGATAACATTCCTCCTTGTTTATATAGAGAAAAGAATATGACAGCAGATAACACACTCAGGGCTCATCTAGTCTGTCCAATTTCATCCCATGTGCAATGCCAAGGAACTCAGTTGATTTCCGACTTTCCCATCACTTCTTTGCCCACTAAAGATCCTCTGTACTTATTCCATGCCTTCTTCAGTTCTGTTACTGTTTTTTACCCTCCACCATCTCTTCTGGGAAGCTCTTTCATGCATGCACCATCCTTTCCATTAAGATTTTTTTTTTTTTATCCAACAGGTGTCCTCCCACTCCTATGTACTTCCATAGGAAGTACATAGGAGGAAATCCGGGGCTGGGATGCTGGTGCCAAGAGCCTTCATTTGCAACTACTTAGGGATTTTTCTCCTATTTTTGCATCTTCTCCAAAATTGTGTTCAGTTCAGTCATTGCAGCAGCATTCCTGGGCTGGAGTTCACCAGGCTCCTTTCCTACAATTACAAGCCCTGAATTGGGCCACTAGGTGTCACTCTTAGACTATGATTAGGACTCCCTCCTGTTAAAGCAGCTCGCTGAGGGCCTCACATACCAAGCTTTTTCCCACAGGCACAGAATGTGAAAAAACGCCTTAGTAAGTTGTGCCCTAAAAGACAAAGGCTATGTAGAATTCTATGAAAACGATAAAAACCAATGCAGAATAGAAGAATGTGCGGTTCAAAGTTCATGGTACCACCAGGCCAAGCTAGTTCGAGGTAAGATGTTATCCTCTTGCTGGCCTGCATGGTGCGGATCAGGGGGGTGCGGGGGAGGAAGTAAGGGGATTTTGGTCTGTGAGGGCAAAGAGGAGCGCTTATACTGAAGGGGGAGCAGAGAAGGGTCTTATGTTGGAGGGGGAAGGTTTGAGGTCTCATGTGGGGAGGAAAGGGTTTCTAATGATTGGGCGTGGTGGACCTGGATCCCTAAATTGCGTTTTGCATGGGGTTCCTCTGGGCTAATCAGCCCTTTATTGTTGGGTAAGCCCAGCACAGGGGAATCAAAAGAATGTGCAGTGCAGGTGCTATAAGATCTCTGCTTCCTTCAGCGTGGCTCTTTCTGCACGTATACATTCTGCATATAACGTTTTTGGTACATTGGTGTTAAAACCCCAATGTACTGCATGCCGTAAAAAACCCCCCAAAAACAAAACATATTATCATCTTGGACGATTTTAGTGTACTCAGTAGCACATAAGACTCTTTTATCTCCTTCTTTTACAGTTCTAATCTTTGCCAGACCGCTGACCTTCTGTATGATCCCTGGCAAATCCCTCTGGAGCCTAAGAATAATTAGCAAATTCCTGTGAGCAGGCTACTCCAGTTTTCACATGGTAGGTATTAACCATTGGGTTTGTCATGCAGCTAAGTGTACGCGCCTAACTTTACACCTTGCAGAACGGTGGCGCGAAGCTGACGCACACAAATGGCAGGCCGGTTCTGCCCGGGACACTGGAAAATGAAAGCTCTGTCGTTCAGGTTCATCGACGCCTTCCCCAGGAATGCCTCTATTTTTTTCGTCTGGCCAAAGTTAGGCCATGCTGGGAACCTGCGTGCAGAGTTTTAGGTGGCTGGAAATCCACTTGCGTGTGTCCAGCCAACCTGCGCGCCGGAAGCCTCACTTTCATGCTCGTGAGTTGTGCATTTATCCCTTCCCATCCTTTATAATGGAATGGCGCCCAGAACGGAACCCCAGTACTCAAGCGAGCTACCCCTAATGCATGGCTAGTGTTACAGTGCCACATGGTCTTGTTAGCTGCTTGATACGCTTGGTGTTGAACTCATTTAATGACAGCCATTAATGCTGCATTTAAAGAACTTAAGAATATGCCATATTGGGTCAGACCAAGGGTCCACCAAGCCCAGCATCCTGTCTCCAACAGTGGCCAACCAAGTCACAAGTACCTGGCAAGTACCCAAACATAAATAAATAGATCCCAAGCTACTAATCCTTATTGATTAACAGCAGTTTATGGACTTCTGCTCTAGGAGCTTATCCAAAACTTGTTTAAACCCAGCTACACTAACTGCTCTAACCACATCCTCTGGCAATGAATTCCAGACATATAAAGACATATAAAGAACTAGTGGGTTGAATTTTAGGTCATTCAGGTGCCAAGAAAACTATGGATCTGTATTTCCACAGAGTTTTGCCATAGATACAGATAGGGAGAAATCCTTTTGTTTGCAGAACTGTTATGGTGTCGTAACTGTATTTCTGGATCTTTTTCTTTTGTGTTTACTTCAAAGCTATATGGAAAAGAAAGAAAAAGAAACAAAAACAAAACACCAGCATTGATTCTTCCTCCTGTTTACAATCAGGTTCCCACTAGGGACAGGATCTTCTAGAATAAAAAAAAATATTTTTTTTTACTGTCATAGGGCTCTCGAAATTGGTTCCATCCTGAAAGTTTTGGCATTAAGAGACAGCATAAGAGCTTTGGCAGCAGAAAAGCAAACTGTCAAAAAAAAAAAAAAAAAGAGCCCGTGGAAGGATGCCCAGTGTCCTCGTTGGGGGAAGAGTCCATCAGACACTGAGCCTCAGACAGCTCTTTGGCGAGAGTTACCGGAGCCTGCCTGCTTTGGGCTGGAAGCAGGACGTCTAAGGTGATTCAGCACCCCGTATCAACCTTGCACTGGGGACCCTGGCGGTTTTTTCCCCACCACTTTAAATGCTTCTTATTGTCTCTCTAACACCTTAATCTGAGATACCCTACCCGTGTGAAAAGGTCCTGGATTAAAGGGCAGGATTTAGATTCACTGGTCCTTGGATTAAGGGCAAGGTTTAAAAATCGCAATCTGATAAACCCCAGCCCAGGAAAAATGTTCAGGGTTTAGAGCGGCAAATTTTGTGCCCAGGTAACCTAATGATCTCCTTGATGGTCCTCCCCAAATGTATTCCATAGGAGCTCTTCAGATCTTACAGATATGCCAGCGGAAGGAAACATCGCACTCCATATGATACCAAGAGTCACAATGGGTGAAGTTTGTTGGGGGGGGGGGGGGGGGGGGGGAGGGGTGTTCCACAATGAAAACCAAAATACAAGCTTTCACTGCTTTAATCCTGGTATTGACTAGGGTGCCTGGGTCTCCTGCAGCAGCACGGGGCGAAGTCTGCAGCAAAGGATAGAAAATTCTGTGGCACAATTTTTGTAATTCTCTATCACATATGCATACACCTGTTCATGTCTTTAAAAAAGCAGCATTTGTTATTGAAAATCAATGCAATTTAGAAAATGTTGCTTTATGATATGACGTATTCAATCACATGCGCGCATATGTTATTTACTTTTATTTTTTATTTGCATTGCACATGGCCTTAATTGTATGCAGATCTATGTCATGCATATTCATTAGGGATAGCCTGCAAGCACAACCTGTTTGTGGCCCTCAAGAACCGGAAAAGAATACCAGCAGGCTAGTGAGGAGATCTGCATCAGTCCAGCTTGTTCTGTTTTCTCAATACAAGTTGTATTGTTAATAATTAGATTTTAACAAAATACATTTGGATTTTTAGCCTGCTTTTCCAAATAACGCTCAAGGTCGGGCATGGGCAACTCCAGTCTTGGAGAGCCCCAAACGGATTGTGGGGTTTTTTTTCAGGATATCCTAATTAAAATGCACGAGAGAGATTTGCAGGCACACTGCCTCGACTGAATACAATCCTGCTTTCTGCATGGTCATTAGGGTTATTCTGAACTTTGACTGCCCCAGGGCTCTCCAGAACCAGAAATGCCCACCTCTGCTCGAGGCCTGCAGCATTATTAGAATTCACATACCATAAGCCTTTGCCCCAAACAGCTTGCAAAAGAGGGTGCTCGAAGCAATGAGAGAGAAAGCAGTTTGTCAAAGGTGACAAGGACGGTTGGTGGGGAAAAGGGAAGCCAAACCCTGGTGTGGATGGGCAGACTAGATAGGTTTTTTTTTTTTTTTTTTTCTGTTGTCACGTTTCTGCGCTTCTCATGCCATCGCTCTAACCACCAGGCTACGCCTCCCTGTTGGGAAGAACAGTAATGCTGTATTAGGGCCCGGTGTAATAGGCAGGATTGTTGCTGTTTGATTTCTGGGAGTTAGTGCTGTTTTGGCATGGAAGGTTTGCTCTATAGGTTCTGAGTGAATTTTTATTGGGTTTTATGTTACTTCACAAAATACCTGGTAATGGAAGGAGTTTGTGTCGCTGTTACTGAGGTGACAAAGAGTTAGAATTTTAATATCTTTTTTTTTTTGTATGATGGATAGTAACTTCCTACTCCTGCAAAGCCAGCAGTTTCAGAGACTACCTTCTGCCAATGCAGCATGGGTTTCTTGTCATTTATATATGTATCTAGGGCTTGATTTTTTTTTTTTTTTTTTTTGGGGCAGTCTACCCCCAAAGCTCACAGGTGACGCATTCTTCAGACACTGTGGCCTGATTTCTGAAACCGATTTGTATTATACATATGCATATAAAACTGTTTAATATTAAAAAAAAGAACGATACGGGGTTAATTTTCAAACCTGTGTGTTTTGGCACAAAGCCCGTGGGCGCTTTAACCTACACCACTTCTAGAAAGGGGAACCTCCGAGCACATTCTCCCCTTGGAAAACTGCCCCTGCAAAAGAAGACACACGCCCCCCCCCCCCCCCCACCCCCAAGAGAGCTGCACCTGCACATCCCCCGCTCTGTGCACCGGAAAGCGCAAGCATCATGGGACAGCACCACGGACCGTCGGGCACGTTTTGGGCAGACACTGTCCAGAAATCGCTTTTAACGAGATGAATCGTTTTTCACCAGCCCATAACTGATTTTCCGCTCTATGTCCAATTTTGTGGGTTTTTTACAGGATTGTTCTGGGGGTGGGGGAGGGGGAGGCATCACGATTGCTGAGTTTAATTATCAAACTCTCAGGGTGGGGGCTGGCCTTCGGGTGTGAAAGATAATTGGGTGTGGGGGGGGGGGGGAGAGGCAAGGCTGAAGGTTCGCCCGGGGTGTCGATCGCCCTGGCGCCGGCTTTACCTTTGTGATTGGTGATCTCGCAGGTCCTCTGACCCATGGCTGACTTTGTGTCCCGCAGCAGCGTCAGGCTCGACGCCTCTCTTAAGCTGTTCAGCTCTGGGTAGTGGTAAGGGGTGTCGCTCTCGCTGGAGGAGCTGGATTCGGACTGGGCGGAGCTGTGGTTGGTTCTCTTTTCCTTTTCTCCGTTGGCGGGCGGCTCGCCTTCCCCTCTCGGCTTCCTCCCGCTTGCCGGCTCTTCCACGGAGCTTTCACGGGCTGCAAAAGGAAAAACAAACCTCGTGGGCTCTGTTTGGGTCCCAGCGGCACCCATTCTGCTCGCTGAAACGAAAAGGAGCTCATTCCCTCCCTGCTCACTGCCTTTGGGCCGCAAGCTGGACCGTGAAGAGCCAGAACCAAGTCTCAGGCCTAGAGGTTTCCAGGCGTGGATCCTGTAGGTTTCTTTTCTCAGATACTAACTTTCTCTGTGTATTTGATGAGCTTTTTTCTGCCTTTGCATTTCGTGCAACCTATAGGACTGCTCTTACGTCAATGAGCTTTTCATGCCTCTATGTACGCTTGGTCTAGTTTTCTTATAGTTATTGTTTTTTTGTTTTATTTAACTAATTATGACACAGAGTACGTTTTCATGGTAATTCGTTAAAACATGAACTTATTGCTCAGTCTCTTGATCTTGTTTTCTCTGATAAATATAATGATTAATGTGCTCGATTCCTTAGACCCTCTGTTGCTATCAGGTTCTGAAACTAAAACCCTCCCCCTTGCATGACTGTTCCGACCTCTCAGACTTGGAATATGAGAAGTCACTTTGGTTTTCATGGGGGACTGGGCGCACCTGTACTTCTTGCACAGGTGTAGCCAAAGGTTTCTTATGTGTTCAGGTGAAAAAACAATGATCATAGTACAGTAGCAATGCCTCAGAATGCTATGCTAGGAGCATCTTGTTACTAACTCAGCAAATTATAGAAATATAAGGCTGGAAGGGACCTCAACAGGTGCTCGCATCCTTTCATCTTCCCCCCCCCCCCCCCCCCCCCCCAGGCAAGACCCACTAAGGACAATATTCAAAGGTAACTCCAAAACTTACCTGGACATAATCGTGAATTCAAAACTCCCTTCCCGCTCCCTAGCAAGGTTTGTCTGGGTAACTCATTATCTGCACAAAGTTAGCAGGGTAAAAGGTGATGCTGCTGGGGGAGTTCTGAGATAGGGCTAAACTTTAGCCAGTGAGCAGTGATACTCAGTGCTACTTGGGTAAGGCTGGTTGGAAAATTAGCTGTACTGAAGCTACCCAAGCAAATTTATCCGGGTGACTTTAACCGGGTATATTCAGCGAAACATGTAGGCCCCTAAATATAGACCTGCTATTCATTTGCTGTTGCGATTCTGCCCTGTTTGGGCAGTATCTCACCTTTTTTCTTTTTTTTGTTTCTGTGCATTGCCGTTTCTTCAGTGCGGCTGGAGCCACGCTGCTTCGGCCCTTCCTGTAGCCCGGGCTGCCGACGTCTTCCTCATGCGGCTGCAGCCGCTTACCAGCAGCCTAACATGGCCGGAGCCGGCCCCGTATAGCCCTTGCGGCCCAGAGGCCGCCGACTGTCTTCCCTACTGACCCGTGGCAGGGAACCACCACCGCCGCTGTTTCTTTGCGGCAGGAGCTGCGCTGGGGCATTCCCTGCGCACAGGGGATCGCTGATGGCGTTCCCTGCAGCCCGGAGACCACTGATGATTTCTTTTACCTGCCTGTTGGCAGGGGACCCTCTGGGTGAAGTCTTGTGGCTAGGGAGCTGCCAACAGCCCTCCTATGCGGTCAGGGGAAAGCCGAAGACATTCCCATGTGGCCTGGAGGCTACTAACTTACCTCTGGTCCCTCCGTGGGGAGAAGGTCATCATCCTCGGCCTTGCCTGCACTTTGAAGCCGCCTCCGGTCCACCTTCTGTGGCAGGGAGCTGCCCTCCATCCCAGGGCCTGCTCTGAGGCCTGGTTCCTGTTCCTGCAGTCTTCAATGGCAGGGACGCCGCTCTCCAAGGTTATGTCCATCTTCTCCTAAGGGGCGAAGCCGCACCTTCTCTCCTGTCTTAAAGGTACAGCCAGGGAGTGGTGCCCCTTTGATGTCATCAAGGGGGTCTCCTCTTCAGCCCTATGAAAAGGGTCTGGCTTCACTTCCACCTTGTCTTCGCAAGGAGCCAGTCCTCCT
This sequence comes from Rhinatrema bivittatum, assembly GCF_901001135.1. NCBI lineage: Eukaryota > Metazoa > Chordata > Amphibia > Gymnophiona > Rhinatrematidae > Rhinatrema > Rhinatrema bivittatum. The sequence continues at coordinate 58,473,253 of NC_042616.1, forward strand.
TAGGACTTCTCTTCATTTCCAGCTTCTAGTTGGCACTCTGTTCTTCATGGGATCCCGTGTCTTCGTCCTGATGTTTCTCATCCAGATGTCTTCATCATGGTCTCTTGTCTCGTCTTGTCAGTTCCAGTTGTCCTGATGTCTCCTTCGTCCATCTCAATGGATCTGCTGATGTGTTGTTCATCAGATCTCCTGGACTTCTCTTCATCTCTTCATCCTGGCCGCTGCAAAACGCAGTGGCCAGGATCCTTACAAACACACGGCGCAAGGACCATATCACTCCAATCCTAAAAATCTTACACTGGCTTCCCATTCAATATAGAATACTTTTCAAAGCTCTCACTATCATCCACAAATCTGTCTACCAACAATCCACTCTCCAACTCACCTTCCCTCTTGAACTACATACTTCCGCAAGGCCAATAAGAACTGCCTACAAAAGTTCGCTCAAGGCCCCTCCCAACAAATCATCAGTCCACAACTCTATTCACAAGCGTGCACTTTCGACAGCAGGTCCGTTACATTGGAATTCGCTTCCTCAAGACTTACGCCAGGAACAATGCCATCTAACATTCAGAAAAAAACTTAAAACCTGGCTGTTCGCACAAGCCTACCGTTGAAGGAACCCCTTTCGACCAACACTGTCTCTCACCCTTCAACCTCTCCCTTATCCCTCCCCCCTACTCACCTCCCCCCCACTCCTCCCACCGGACATACCATGTTAATAACCGCTGAGGATAAATCTCTGTTTATGTATTACTAATTTATTGTTTTTTGTTGATTATATTTATCACTCCTTATTGTTATAGTTTAATTCTGCCCTATCTTCCATCTTCCATGTTTTACGCTCCCTGTTTTAATGTAACTTTTCACTTCTACCTAGATGTTAATTGGTTTCCCCCTGTTCTATTGTAAACCGGTACGATAAGACCTGGTCTTGAGTATCGGTATAGTAAAAGAAGTTAAATAAAATAAATAAAATCTCCTATTGTCCTCGTCTCCAGATATCTTCATCTTGTTCTTCTCAACTCTGGATCCTGGACTCTCACTAATCCTTGTTCTGTTGTCGTCTCCAATGCCTGGCCTTGATTGGCTGTGCATGGTGTGTCTCGGTGCAGGCCTCGTCTGAGTCTTCGTTGGATTCTTCTATCAACCTGTGTGGGGGAACCATGGCATGGTCCGCGACCAGCCCTCATTGGCTGTGTAGGGCGCGTGATGTGGCAGTACCTATTCAGTATGGTGGTTTGTGACTCTGTTGGAGTCCTTCTCTTTTAGTGACTCTGAGTTCGTCTCAGTTCTTCTTTATTAACTTTGTGTATTGATTCAGTTTCTTCAATCGACTTGCATTCGTCACCGTCTCCATGAAGTCCTCACGTATCCTGTGTCTTCGTTTGATGTCTTCATCCTTCCACCACTGTCTGTCCTGTTGCAGTTGCTGCTCCCGTGCGGCAGGGAGTGGTCAGAGGACTACTCCAGAGACCACATTGTGTTGTGGGCCTCTCTTCTGCGTACAGGTTCGGCAGTGGCCAGGGCGCTACTTCCAGCAACACCAGCCTATACTTGGACACTCTTCACCTGCCTCAGCGCTTGCCGGAGCTCCTCTGCGGGTGCGTCGTGGCCCAGGGGCACACAGTCCCTCAGAAATGGAACAGCCCCCAGCGTTTCCACAACATTTGCCTAGATTTAGGATCCTAAGGGGCTCCTTCACAAAGCCACGTTAGGATGTTTACTGCGTGGTAAAAGACCCAATGGAGGGATAACGCCAGGCATTTCAAATACCTTACGTTATTTAGTTCCTGGCACTGTGCATATTAAAATGAGCTAATTAGCATTCCAATGCATGCTAATCAGATCATCCATACCTTAGACCAGTGATGGAGAACCTATGACACGTGTCAAAGGTGAAACCACGTTATAGGTGACACGCCAGCATCCAACAACACCTGACAAAATTATAGGACCACTGTAAGCTGCTGCAATGAACACTAGGCCCCGCAGCAGCTGTGGTAGGGCGGGGACTCCCTCGAGGCTCTCTGTTCATTTCTCTTGCTTTTCCTGCAGCTTCATAGGCTTCTGCTTCTCTTCAGTCCACCCCGCCCCCCCCCCCCCCCCCACGGCTGCAATTGTGGCTGCATTTTTTTTCTTTTCCCCGTGGCATCACTGGTAGCTGTGGGACTGTTCCGTCCTCCCCTCACCACCGCAGTGGTGGGAAACACTCCCGCGGCCTTCCCTCACACCAGCCCCGTCTCTCTCTCTCTCTCTCTCTCTCTGCTGCAGGAGGCAACAGCAGACCTCCCAGTGCTACCTCACCGCAGCTGAAGGCTCCTCACTGATTTTTGCGGATGGCCCCCCTTATCTTGGTACCGTGGCAAAAAATAAGTCTCTCTCATCCATCCTGCCTTTCTGCCCACTTTGTTCCATACCAGCTGGTAGTTCTGCCTTGACCCCTTCTGACTACTAATGTAAATACATGGGGGTTTTTTTATATTTAGAGGCTACATAAGAGAGAGAGGGGGAGTGTGCAAGGAGCATGTGTGCATATGTGTGTATTTGTCATTGGGTGCGGGAGACCATGTGTGTATTTTAGCAGGTGCAAGGGAGCATGTGTCTGTGTATGTAAGCGGATACAAGGGAGTGTGTGTGTGTGTGTGTGTGTGTATATAAGCAGGTAAAAGGGAGCATGTGTGTGTGTGTGTTAGCGGGTACAAGGGAGCGTGTGTGTGTGTGTATATAAGCAGGTAAAAGGGAGCATGTGTGTGTGTGTTAGCGGGTACAAGGGAGCGTGTGTGTGTGTATGTAAGCGGGTACAAGGGAGAGTGTGTGTGTACATAAGCAGGTAAAAGGGAGCATGTGTGTGTGTGTTAGCGGGTACAAGGGAGCGAGTGTGTGTGTATGTAAGCGGGTACAAGGGAGAGTGTGTGTGTGTGTATATAAGCAGGTAAAAGGGAGCATGTGTGTGTGTGTTAGCGGGTACAAGGGAGCATGTGTCTGTGTATGTAAGCGGATACAAGGGAGAGTGTGTGTGTGTGTATATAAGCAGGTAAAAGGGAGCATGTGTGTGTGTGTGTGTATATAAGCAGGTAAAAGGGAGCATGTGTGTGTGTTAGCGGGTACAAGGGAGCGTGTGTGTGTGTGTATGTAAGCGGGTACAAGGGAGAGTGTGTGTGTGTAAGCAGGTAAAAGGGAGCATGTGTGTGTGTGTTAGCGGGTACAAGGGAGCATATGTCTGTGTATGTAAGCGGATACAAGGGAGAGTGTGTGTGTGTGTATATAAGCAGGTAAAAGGGAGCATGTGTGTGTGTGTGTGTTAGCGGGTACAAGGGAGCGTGTGTGTGTGTGTATGTAAGCGGGTACAAGGGAGTGTGTGTGTGTGTGTGTGTGTATATAAACAGGTACAAGGGATCATGTTTGTGTGGATGTTAGCGGGTACAAGGGAGCGTGTGTGTGTGTCTATGTAAGCGGATACAAGGGAGAGTGTGTGTGTGTGTATATAAACAGGTACAAGGGATCATGTGTGTGTGGATGTTGGGTACAAGGGAGCGTGTGTGTGTGTGTGTATGTAAGCGGATACAAGGGAGCATATGTGAGGATGTCAATGAGTATAAGGGAGCGTGTGTCTGTATGTCTGCATAATTGCTGTTTTCATCCTGTTTGATTAATGTGCTGTATGAAACTGTTTAATAAGGAATATGTTTTTTGTATTAGTTTGTTTACTCGTTTTCATTTTTTGTAATTGTTTGACAGTTGTTTATATAATACATGGTACCAGACATGAAGGGACTGTATTTTTTTGTAAATAAATCAAAATAGATATTCACTTTGTAAATAAAGAATTGTGTCTGTTTTGTGTGGGGGAGGGGGTGATACACCAGCAGAGTCAAGTTAGGTATTTTCCGAATTTTTGAAATGCTTAGCCCTAAAGTTCACCATCACTGCCTTAGACCATGCAAATCAAATAACTTGTCTTGCCCGAAAAATCTTAAGCCACGTTATTTGAATGGAATTTGGCTACAACTCAAGAGTTGTAGCTAACTTTCCCCAGAAGCCCCTTAGTGTTGGCCTTAGTTAAAAAAATAAAAATATTTTATTGTTAATACTCTGGCTCAGTCCAGGCCCTGCCCCCAGTCCCCCAACTCTTCCCCTTTCAGTAAAATTTAAGGCCAGCAGAGATCCAACCCTCCCTGATGCCCTACCATAGCCCATTCTCCAGACCCCCAAAGTACTTAAAAATCACACCCTGGTGGTCTAGTGTGGGCCGAAGCGCCCCGTAACTGCCAGACCTGGCAGCAGCCATTCTTCAAAATGGCACCCACCAGCCTCTATCAAGTGGGACCCATCACAGGGTCACCATCATATGAGTTTTGGGGGCCATGTAACACTGTGGTATTTTTCCTTTTGGTATTTTATCACGAGAAAGACTACCTCAGGAGCCACAAAGTGACAGGGCCAGTTACTGCAGTTTTGTGACTCCCGCAGTATTCTTACCCAAGCTTAGTGAATGAGCCCTTAAGTTAGGTGTCTAGTGTGGAAAGTTGATGCTAAGCACCTAACTTTTTTTCTCCTTGCCCTAACTCCAACCCTGTAGCCACTCGCTTTTTAAACTTCTAAATTTAAGAGCCTGGTAAAACTAGGACCCTAAATTTAGTCACTCAGCCTGCACAAATTCTCAAAAGGGCCAAAGTTAGACACCTATACCCTTTGCAAATAGACCTCTCATTGTCTACATCCACATCATGTTGTAATTCTAATTTTGGGGTGCTGGGTCAGGAGTCCTACATTCTGCTTGGCAAGAAAAGACCAGTTCAGCTGATACGTACTGCTTACAAAAGGTGCATTTTCTCCAGTGGCCTATTTTTTTCTTCTTCATTTAAAAAAGATACAAATACTTGTGTTTCAAACTTTGTTTTTGGCATCCTACTAATGATGACCTTTTTGTGTAATATGTCATGAAGTGAAGAGTCCTTGGTTTTATCTCAAGAAATCCCACCTGTCTCCCAGAGCATCACATGCTAGGAACTGCTCAAACAAGACTTCTTGCACCTGAAAAAGATGATGCTTAACACTGTGTATAATGCTTCAGGGTCCAGAGAATGTCCCTCATCAGCACTTGTCGTCTTCACTCAATCTATTATAATAGTTCTAAAACAGAAATCATTATTTTAGCACGTTATCCTGTCGATAACACACCCAACAATTTCTCTTTTGAATCCCATTCCATCACCATCTCCCAAAGTGTACGCAATCTGGGTGTCACAATTGACCCCTCTCTCTCTATGTGCAACCACATCAGAACTATTACCAACCCCTCCTTCTACAAACTATGTTTACTCCGTCACCTTAAACCCTTTCTTGAACACTCTCTGATTTCCGGTCTGTCCTTCAATCTCTGCTATTCTCCGGTTTAGTCTACTGCAACTCCCTCTTAGCAGGTCTACCTTTATACGTGACCAATCCACTGCAGATTATACAAAACTCAGCAGCAAGACTCCTAACTGACACTCCCATGTGTGAACATATTTCTCCTGTACTCGGATCACTACACTGGCTCCCAATCTCTTACCATATGGGGTACAAGCTCACTATCATCATACACTCCTCAGTTCACAATTTACACTCCCAATGGATTTCCTCAATTATAAAAATCCACACTCCCTCCCAACCCCTCAGATCGAGAAACCTAATGCTAATAGATGTCCCATCTCCAAAGCTTATACCTCTTGAGGAGACCAGAAAATGCGCCTTCTTCTCTGCAGGACCACTCCTTTGGAACAGCCTACCAAAGGAAGTAAGATGTCTCCGAGAGAGAATATTTTTTTTTAAAAAAGCCCTAAAAGCTTTCCTCTTCAAAAAAGCATTCCCGAACCTAAACAATAATGAATTACCCCCAACATGTCCCTCCTCGGAGTGTGCTACTTAGCCGACCACTGACCACGCTACTAGCCCCCCTCTCTCGATTGCCTGAACTCCCTTGTGCTTATATGTTGCTTCCCTCTTACTGAAGAACTATGTAACATCCTGTTCATTTGATTGTGTATGTTCATATTGTACCCCGCTCTGAACGAAGGAAGGGCAGGTAATAAATGTTTCTAAATAAATAAATAAATAAATAAAGCTGCAAATACTGGATTATATTAATCAAAGCATCTGGGAGAGAGTCCAATCAGACCAAGTCCCTGTGGGAACACTGTAATTCACCCACAAGGATTGATTTTCATGAAAAACGACAATATTTCCATCCTTCTTCAGTCAAATGTATGTGACAAACCCCCTTGTGCTTCTGGCACTAGAATCGCACTAGTGAAAGAGTTTGGGGAAGTTCACCTAACTCCTTGGGGAATTGTAAATGGGGAATTGTAAATGGTTTTACAATATTTGAGTGTTGTGAAGAAATTTCTGATGTGGGTGATTTCATTAAACTGCCACTAGATGGTGCCATGTCTGGTAAAATTACCCGAAACTTGTAACTTAGGAGTGGAGGTTGAATTTAGGTGAGGTGTCACCTTTAACAGGACTGGGGAGGAAGATCCCCTAGAGGGAGAAGTCTCAAAGAATGTAATCCCAAGGTTGAAGTTTGGTGGGAGGTGTAGGAGTTGTGGAAATGTCAAAGGCTCACCTGCGGAGGAGGTGCCGGAGTCCCTCTCCCCAAGGAGAGGGCTCTGCAGGGGCTTTCCTCCTCAAGGATAAAGGCTTGAGACTGGAGAGGTGTTTCTCCCCTTGCAGAGATAACCAGGGGACTCGTTTAGAGCGCACAAGGAAGGAGGAATGATACTGGGTCTCATCATTCGTGGAAGACCAGAAAATAAAGAAGGTGCAATAAACTTGAGTTAGGGAAAACAGAGGACAGCAGAGTTGCTTACCTGTAACAGGTGTTCTCCGAGGACAACAGGATGTTAGTCTTCACACATGGATGACATCATCCGATGGAGCCCCGATGCGAAAAACTTGTCAAAGTTTCTAGAACTTTGACTAGGCACACTGAGCATGCCCAGCATGCCATAAACCACGGATCCACGCGGGGTCCTTCTCCAGTCTTATAACCTAGAATTAAGATTAAAATAAAAAAAATAGGAGAAACCTAACTCTGTGGGGTGACAGGTGGGTTTCGTGAGGACTAACATCCTACTATCCTCGGGGAACACCTGTTACAGGTAAGCAACTCTGCTTTCTCTGAGGAAAATCAGGATGGTAGTCCTCATACATGGGTGAATCCCTAGCTACAGGCTGCTCCCCAATACAAAAAGGGACCAACAGACACCCAACCAGGTGCCAACGGTCACAACAACAACAACAGTGCTGTTGTTAACAGAAGGGGAGACAGCCTGAACCCAAACAATTGGCCTAGGTGGGAGAGTTGGGTTCTACATCTCAAATAGGTTCCGAAGGACAAACTGCCGAACCTACTGTTGTGTCGCCCATCCCTATCCAGACAGTAATGTGATGTGAATGTGTGGAGAGAACTCTATGTCGCAGTCTTGCAGATCTCCTCCACGGGAACTGCTCGCAAGTAGGCCAACGATGCTGCCAAGGCTCTGACAGAATGAGCCTTGAACGTGACCCCCAAGATGCAGATCGCCTGGGCATAACAGAAGGAGATGCAATCTGCTAGCCAATTGGATAGTGTCTGTTTGGCAACAGCAACGTCCAACCTATTCTTATCAAAAGAAATAAAAAGTTAAGTGGACTGTCTATGAGCTTCTGTCTACTCCAGAAAGAAGGCTGAGGCTTGCTTGCAGTCCAAAATGTGCAGTGCTCATGTATAGCTAGAAATAATTGTATTCAGACTTACTCCTCATCTACTGCAGCCATAAACTTGCTCTGAAATATACCTGGACGTGCACCCTTGCACGTAGCTACATGTATGCTTATCTCTTGGCCCCACTCTGGAATGTGGCAGGTGGAATGTGGGCGGGGCATGGGTGTTTCAGAGTGGGGCCAAGAGATATGCATGCATGTAGCTACGTGCAAGGGTGCACATCCAGGTATATTTCAGCGCAAGTTTACTTCTGCAGTAGATGAGGAGTAAGTCTGAATACAATTATTTCTAGCCATATATGAACTGCTTGAGGGGTCCGGGTTAACTGGGGGGGGATTGAAGTCTAAAGAACCAGGATGTCTTGAGGACATAGCTATACACGGGGCAAACTGGTTAAACTGGTCATTTCCTGGAAGAGCGCATGTTATAAATGTGCATGTAAATGCTGACATTTCTCTGCTGTTTGCGTACACACTTAAAATTAGGAACACACATACATACGCCAGGCCTATTTTATAATATAAAATTCCAGCATATATAGCTGTGCACCCATATACACATTTATATGGGCATGCACGTGCACGTTTTAAAGTTACCTCCCTTTAATAGTATAACTACTTCTTTCAGTTCAGCAGAGCATACATATTTCCCAGGAACTCTTACCACACCGTATCACACTCACCTTGACTTCCCGCTGTTCCCAAAATACCAGTGTTAAGTTAGATCATAAATTCTTCTTACCACCTTTAAATTTTCTTCTTATCTTCCCAAACTAGCACCTTCAGACCTGAGCAGGGATTCTCCGAGGACAAGCAGGATGGTAATCAGAAACCTTATGTTAAAGTTTCTAGACCTTTGACTAGGCACACTGAGGATGTCCAGCATGCCCTATACCATGCATCCACGCAGAGTCCCTCTCCAGTCTCTGCTTTTCCACGGAGCTGTAAGCATCATGGTGTGAGTGAGTTTGCTTTGGCTGATTTTTGGCTTTGTGGAAAACTTTGTTTTTCTCACGTTTTTTTGCAGGTTTTTTCTCATTGTTCCATTGCTGGGTCCCTCTCGGTGCCTTCCCTTAATGTTTCCTACTCAGGGTTTTTGGCGATTTGGGTAAGTTTCTTTTCACGGTTGATTCCCCTGTGGTGGCGGTGCATCGGTGCCTGCTGGCCATTGACACCCTCCTGGCATCATCTCCGTTAGTCCCATTTTGTTTCATCTGTCACAGCCGCGACTGATTTTCGGTGATGCTCCTGGTACCCAAGGACCATGTCCATTACAGATTTGCACGAGACATGTGTCTTTACTTGTGCGTGTATGTGGCAGGTTTATAAAACTGGGCAGACATGCGCATGTTAGCCATCTCGAGATGGCTACATCATAATAGACGACGTGCCCTCAATATTAAAAAAAAATGGAAATCATCTATTTTGAGATATCCCCAAACTGAGGTTTTTCCAACTTTTTACTTTGAAAACCAGGAAATCATAGTCCAAACTGTTGCAAGTGATCTGGCCGTCATGCTAGATACCAGTGAAGCCTCATGTTAAAAACTTAGTTAAGTCTGGCTATTACAAACTTAGAATGTTGAGGAGACTCTAACCTTTTTTAGAAGCGGATGATTTCAGTTTAGTGCTTCAATGCATGACCTTTGCAGGACTGGACTACTGCAATTCATTCCTTTTCGGGGTTCTCTATAACACCATTAAGCCTCTTCAGCTCTTACGGTATTCTGCAGCTAGGATTCTTTCCAGAGCATGTAGATATGATCACAAAACTCCGGTATTGAACAAACTACAACGGTTACCAGTACAGTATAGGATTCGATATAAGGTGCTCTCTCTACTTCATTGTGTAGTTTTGTTGCGTTCGTGCCTGTTCTCGCCCTCGCTCCACCCTCTCTACCTTTGTGGCGACTCCCTTCGGGTCTGACGGACAGATGCTGCCGCGGCTTCTCCTCGCCACTTCTCCCCGGAAACCCCGGGCTGGCTTGATGCTGCGGATCCGCCATGTTCCTGATGACGTAGTGCACGTGCACGCGCTCCAGAGTTTGTACCGGCAAGGGCGCAAACCTCGGGGGCGTCCCCTGTAGTGACGTCATCCGCTTCCAACTTAAAAGGTCTTTGCTTGCAACTACGAATCGAGTTAGCAAGGGGGTTTGATTGCGGGGATCATTCCGACCCGCTCCATCCTCCGCTGCTCTGCCTCCTCAACTTACCAAGGGGTACCCGCTCCTCGGGGGCTCCGCTTTCTCTTCTTGATTTCAGATTGCTAAGAAGGGATCCGGTACTTGCTCCTCGAGGGCCTACATCCCTGAATGCTCAGAAGACTCCTTACTGCCTGGAAGCGATCGCAGACGTGAACACTGTGAGTTCTATTACAGATAGGAACCGGTACTCGCTCCTCGAGGGCCCATGTTCCTAATCTCCGAAGACTCCCTTCTGTCTAAGACTTTATCGCAGGTACGGAGATCGTGAGTTATTATTGCAGATTGCAGATAGGAATCAGTACTCCCTCCACGAGGGCCCATGTTCCTAAAACCCTTCAAAAACTCTCTTCTATCTCAGAAGCTATCGCATACCTATATCTGGTACATTACTATTTCATATTGCAGATAGGAACCGGTACTCGCTCCACGAGGGCCTATGTTCCTAAAACCCTCCAAAGACTCTCTTCTATTCCAGAAGCCATCTCATACACAGATATTGTGAGTTCTCATTTCAGACTGCATATAGGAACCAGTACTCACCTACAGCTCCTGTTCCTGAATATACTGAAGACTCTGTTGCATAGAAGCCATTACTGATATCTACAATTGTGAGTGTATCATCTGCTACTGGTTATGTATCCTGCATACGCTGTCTACTCACTACCTATAGTTTCTCTCTACAGCTCAGCAACCCAGAGACCGCAATTCCAGTATCTGAGGGACTTCAGCCCTGCCGGGCACATCAGCTCACTACTGCCACCTCTGGTGGTTCTACTTCCTGTATAATAAAGAACTATCTGTGTCTGTCTCCATACTCCAGCCTCGCCGGTGGTCCCTCTCAGGATATCCTTCTGGGGGCGCTGTCATCTGCCATCGGCCCAGAGATTCACCAGTTTCCATTAAGTGTTTATTCCTTACACTACTAGAGCGGTATCATACAGATTGCCACTCTGTGGAAGCCAACCCACAATAGATCATTAACTCCGCCTACGGAGTATTACAAATTGCTAGCTCCTCCCCTTTGGGGAGCAGCATTGAACAAGTTTACAATAGTGATATTTCCTGGCTAGGCACCTGACAGCACCTATATACACCATCTAGGAACCTTTGCTTAGCAAATAAAGGATTATTACCTGTTTCCACCATTCAACAGGCACACTTGAGAGAAGTAAGGGAAAGAGCTATCTCTGTAGCAGGACCCAGCCTGTGGAACAAAATGCCTGAAGCCTTGAGATTAAAGGCTGATAAAAAAAACAATTTAAAAAAGGGCTTAAAACCTGATTATTCCAGCTGACTTTTAACAAATGGTAATATGGTTTTAAGAATCTATTGGCTTCTGTCATCATCTTATTTATCTGTATGGCAAATAGGTACAAAGGCAGTTAAATGTCTTAATGAAGTGATTAACAATGTGCTTCATGTTATTTTATGGATGATGTACTTGTGTTGGTTTGTTGGTTTTAATCATTTGAATGTTTTATTGTGAACCGCTGCGGTTTAAAGCGGTCTAGAAGGAATTTAAATTAAATAAATAAATAAACGTGCATCTCCCGGTTTTGGTGTGTGTATCGCTTTGAAAATTCACTTTTAAGTTGTTAGTGAAATTGATGCTGCTGTAGCCTGGCAGTGGAAGCCTATGAATTCCTGATTCAATGTCTTTTAAATCCTTTTGTAAGCTTAGACTACCGATAACTACAGAAAATAGGGAGGATTCCTTTCAAAACTGCTTGCATCTGCCCTTTTATGTGTGTATATGGGTGCACACAAAGTTGCTACTGTATTTTATCACCAGCATGGAAAAGATATGCACAGGTTATAAAATACGAGTACATATGTGCGCACAAATGCTTGCATATGTAAAAACCACGAGACGCACAAGTTCGGACTTATCCGGACTAATGTTTATTTATCTGCCTAAGTAGCGGACAAGTTGTGCTTTTCAGACTTATCCAGCTTTGCACGCTTGCTGCTACTTTGCTGGATAAATTGGAATATAGCCAGAAAAGTGTGCGCAAATCATATACCCGCATATTTGTACTTCCAATTTTAAAAGGATATGCATGTAGATTTTAATCATGTTAATTTGATGCCTTTACACCCTGTAATTCAACTTTTACATGTGCAAGTTAGAATATTTCATAACATGCGCACAGCAATGAAATAACCAGTTTTACCAATTAGACTACCAGTTTGCCCAGTCTGTCCTCAGCTCATGAAGACCCTCCTGGCACTTCAGCCTGAAGTCATCCCCTTTGCACACAGACCCCTCCATCCAATCATTTTTTCACTTTAACAATTGTTTATGATCACTTACACCAGATATTGAGCAGAAGCAAATATACACAAGTAAAAGACGTACGTGTGTCGTTTTGGCAGGTTTTAAAATAGCGACTTATTTGCGTAAATGTTGGCTCTGCTCCTGGCATGCCCCTTCCTTACAGGTGCAAAGTTACTGTACTCGTGGATCCCAATTTATATGCATAAGTCACAGTTTTGAAAACAGCATATATTCGCGTAAGTGCTAACTTTTACACGCGCAACGTTTGAGAATTCACCTGAAAACTTGTTGGTTTGGATGTACGTGGAAGTGTCTCCTTACTTTATCTAAGGGTGTGAGATTTTGTGGACAAAGTGGGGAGAGGCACAGTAAAAGGGGGTTCATAGAGGTGGGGGAACTAGATGGTGTGTTTCTGGGCCTGGGTCCACTACACCACCTGCTTGACCCAACCTGGTCTGAACCCATCCGAGAGACCGGTGCTGCGCTCTCAGAGCAGCACCGGATCTTCTCGCACCTCATGTGCCCTGTCCGGCGGTTGAGAGGGATGGGGGGGAGGGGGGGGGGAGGAAGAGGCTACATGTATAATTGTAATCACGGGGCAGACTGTTCTAACAACACAATGGTGCAGAGCACTGTCCTATTACTCTGAGAAGCTAAAAGCCTCGGAGTCATTCTCGAATCTGTCCTGACCATGGAGAGCCAAGTGATAGCAATAACAAAGCAAACGGTCTACTGCCTCCGCAAGATGAAGCAGTTGTGATCCTTTCTGCGGGCAATAGATGTCAAAACAGTGGTGCAATAGCTGGTCCTCGCTCACTTAGACATCTGCTAGGGCCTGTCCCAAAAGGCAAGTAACGAGCTATGGCGACTCCAAAATGCTGCTGCTGCTAGAAGAGTCACTGGCAGCAGAAAAAAAAGGAATGGGTTTCTCTCCTTTTAATCTTCATTCACATTCAGGACACTGACTGAAGGGCATTGGCCTCTCTTAACTTCCAAAGTATTTTAATGTGTTGTTAACTGTTTTGACTCTTTATTTTTTTTTTTGGAAAGGCAGTATATAAATCATGATTAAAATAAAAAAAAACCAAAAGAAGGTGAGTGGGTATTCTTCCCCGCCCCTCCCCCTCCCCCACCTGGCCACCCCCATTTCTGACAACACTACAATTAAAGAAAACATGAGCCAGAGCATTCGGAGAAATGGCACCAGATTTCTGAAACCAATTGCCCCGTGTCTGCAGGGCACTAATGATGACTTGGATTTCTGGCACCAAACTGGCAGCGTGGCCCTTTGGCCAGCAGACTGGCACAGACTGAAAAATGCAGCTTACCAGCCTGTAGATCCCCAGATCAAACGCACCCAATCTATTACCAACTCTGATATAAACTGAGTAAAGCAGGGCTTCCCAGATCTGTCCTGGGGGATCCCCCAGCCAGTCAGGATATCCCCAATGCAAATACATGAGATAAATCTGCATATATATATATATATATCGGAGACTCACTATATGCAAGTTTATCTCATGCATATGCATTAGGGATATCCTGAAAACCCAGGGTAGGTTTGGGAAGCCCTGTGATAAGTGATGTGACCTTCAGCCCTGATGTAAATAAAATTATATAATTAACACTGCTGTTTATAAGTAATTCCTAAGCTTATCCTCATTGTAATCCACATTGCAGAAGCATGCAACCTATGAAAGATTAAATGAAATGAAATGGCAATTTAAACCTCTGGTGCCTCTAACAACTGATAAATCTGCTGTAGGTATTATACATAGGAATTTATGGGACTTTATTCAGCTGGCAAAAAGTTAACTTACCCCTAAAGCTGGGGGGATGACGACAGGATAGCATCCCTGAAACCACACACATAAACCCAAGTTCTACTCAAAAGAATCTCCTGTTTCCTGCCTGAAGCCCCTTTTTGTTTTTTCAAATCCTCCCCCACATTTGAAAACTGGGTATGATGAGAACAGCGGTGGTGTCCACCTGCCACCAGGAGCCATATCTGCTCGAGGGAGCTCTCTCGTTTTGTATTTTTAGGACAATGCTTAGTGTATCTCTCCCAGGCTGTAAACCTTCGGCGAACACTGTTCACCAAAGAAATTCTCCAGAAATTCACATTAATTTGGGTCTACAGAGTGTTTACATTGGGGGGGAGGGGCAAAATCTCTGGCTAAAACCCTCACCTTGGAAATTTAAAATGCACCAATATGTTTTTATCAGGAATGGTCTTCCCCCCTCCTAGTATACTGGAAACATAATTCAGATGTTTTACTATGAGCAACAATGGCAGAGGGGAGCCTAGATCTTGTGGCTATCATAGAAACATGATTCAATAAATGCCATGAATGGGACATGGCCAGAATCCATTCAGGAAAGGAGAGAAATAGTTCATGATGTAAAAGATAACGTCAAATGTACTGACATGAAGGGGTTGTGGGAAAGGAGGATGCACTGTGGGCCATTTTGGAAAGGGTCAATGGTACTTCCATTTAAACTGGTTCAGCATTGTCTACAAACCTCCGACACAGGTAGAAGATATGGACAGAAATCTGTTTGGCCACAGGAAAAAAGGGAGAATAAGGGGGAAGCTGGTGATGGTGGGAGATTTTAACTAGTGAAAGGAGAGGTAAAAAAGAAAATTAGTAGTAAAAAATATAATTCTAACAATGCTCTAACATGGCTATTGTTTCAGCAAATTGTCTACATCAGGGGGAAAAACCTCGCAGAAATATATTTTTAAACAGTAAACATAAAACTTTTTATTTGTGTACATACTGGGAGATCGCTCATACATGGGCACTTCTTAAAATCCGCGGTTTTTAGACTAGAAACCAAGTTGTGCCATTATTTTTCTCAGGTTTTTCCCCTGAGGCAGTCAATTTGCCAAAACACAGCCATGTTGGGACATGTTTAGAATTCTATTTTTTATTTATATTTTGTTGTGCAGTTAATACATTGTTTCATGTTATTTTTTTTGGATGACTTTTTAACTATTCATTTTTTGACATCACTTCTTTCATTGCATTTTTCACACCCTTGTGGCTGATATCTTGCCTCTCCTGCTATCTACTTGGTGGGAGATGGCGAAGCAATGTGACAAGGTGATAGCTAAAGCCAGAAGAATGTTGGCTGCATAGAGAGAGGCATAACCAGTAAGAAAAAGGAGGTGATAATCCCCCTGTACAGGTCCTTGGTGAGGCCTCACCTGGAGTACTGCATTCAGTACTGGTGCCCGTATCTCAAAAAGGATAAAGTCAGGATAGAAGCGGTCCAAAGAAGAATGACCAAAATGGTGAGGGTTGGAAGACTTATGAAGAGAGGCTGAAGAATCTGAATATGTACATCCTGGGAAAAAAGGAGGTGCAGGGGAGATAGGATACAGACCTTCAGATACCTGAAAGGTTTTAATGATGCACAATCGTCAAACCTTTTCTGATGGAAAGAAATCAATAGAACTAGGGGTCACGAAATGAAACTCCAGGGAGGAAGACTCAGAACCAATGAAAGGAAATATTTCTTCACGGAGAGGGTGGTGAATGCCTGGAACGCCCTTCCAGAAGAGGTGGGGAAGATAAAAACAGTCAAGGACTTCAAAGGGGCATGGGATAAACACTGTGGATCCCTAGGACTAGAGGATGGAAATAAAGAAAAGAGTGCATGGGGGTAACTGGGGGTAACTTGCTGGTGTGGCAGTTGCTACCCTTAACAAATAAGCCTTGATACTGTTAATGCAACTCCATCATTGCTCTCTGCTTCAACAGAAGTGAGAAAAGGGGAATTTAATTCAGTCAGCAACCAACAAGGGGCCCGATTTTACGGTCTAGGGAACAAATAAACATGGGGGTAACATAGCTGATGCAGTGCTTGCTACCCTTAATCACTAAACCTGATCCTTTGATGCAACTCCAACATTGCTCTCTGCTTTCACGACAACGGTTAAGGGAAATTGGATTCAAACAGCATCCGAGGGTCCTGACCTTTACGGTTTAGTAAACTGATAACTATGGGGGTAACCTGCACAGTGCAGAAGATACTGACATAAGCTTGCTGGGCGGACTGGGTGGATCATTTGGTCCTTCTCTGTTTCTATGTTAATCTGCCATATGTTATTTGGAGTATTAGAAGCAGAGCAGAACCTGGATTTCCCTCCTCAGGCAAAAGGTAGTGGATACCCCCAAAGGAAGGGACGACACTGGACCTGATACTTTCAAATGGGGAGCGCCCATTATCATCGGATGGCATGGTTCAAAATCACGGCTAAGGCAGAGACGAGCTACACGAACGTCTTAGTCTTTGAATTTGAAAATACCTGCTTTGGTAAAATGAGAAATTTCTTCACAGAAGTGCTCATTACGCGGAAAGATGTAGGTGAAGTGGAAGCGCAGCAGGCCAAAAAAAGAGTTGGTAAAAGAGCAAGGAATATTTATGTTAATAAAGTGATCTAAAGGAAGAAGCAACCAATATGGTTTTCAAAACAAATGGCCAAAATAGGTAAGGGCAAGAAAAATCAGTATTCAAGAGATATTGATGTTATTACCTGAAAGGTATTAATAATGCACAAGAATCAAACCTTTTCCGGCAATAAGGAAGCTTTAGGAACTAGGGATCATGATATGAAGCTCCAAGGGTATAGACTCAGGAACAATGTCAGGGAATATTTTTTCAAGAAAAAGGTAGGAAATGCCTGGCATGCTCTCCTGGAGGAGGAGGTGAAGACAAGACCAGTGATGGGATTCTAAAGGGACTGAGATAAATGCAAATGTCCCCAGGATGAAAGAAGTAAAAACGTTCAAAGAGTTCCGTGTGTTTCACTTCATAAAGCAGCTGTCTGCTCAGAACCAGGGCTAACAAGTTGAGAGAAGGACCCCTGCCCAGAAAAAAAACAAACAGGCAAGAAGCACTGACCAGCCAATGGAGGCTATCTATACCCAGGCCGAGGATGTTAGAGTGAACACGGTGGAAAAAGGAAGGCTTCTGTGCTCTGTGTTTCCCAGGCTCTTCTGGAGAACCGAGCTAGAGGGAGCAGAGAGAGCAACGTTTGGGGACAGCTGAAGGGACACAGAAGGGACACAGAAAGGACAGACAGACAGAACTGTGCTCTGGAAAGAGGTCAAGCTGCAGCGTGAGATCCACACACACATAGAACGTAGAAACAGAGAAACATGATGGCAGAAAAAGACCGTATGGCCCATCCAGTCTGTCCATCCATACAATTGATTTAGCTTTATAATTCCCATCACTTCTTTAGAGATCCTCTGTATTTATCCCATGCTTTCTTGAATTCAGATGCTGTTTTATCTCCACCACCTCCACTGGGAGGCCCGTTCCATGCATCCACCACCCTCTCTGTAAAGAAATATTTCCTAAGATTGCTCCTGAATCTACCCCCTTTCACCCTCATCTCATGACCCCTCGTTCTAGAACAGGGCTTCTCAAACTTGTCCTCGGATTTTCACCATATCCACAATGAATATGCATGTGATAAATTTGCATATACCGAGTCTTCATGATATGCAAATTTATCTCATACATTTTCTTTGTGGATATCCTGAAAACCCAACCGGGTGTGAGAGTTCCTAGGACATGGTTTAGGAAGCCCTGCTCTAGAGCCTCCTTTCCATTGAAAACGGCTCATCTCCTGTGCATGGAAAACCTTTGAGATATTTGAATGCCTCTCACATATCTCCTCTATCTCACCTTTCCTCTAGGGTGTACATGTCTAGATCTTTAAGTCTATTTCCATATGACCATTTTAGTAGCCACTCTCTGGACCAACTGCATCCTGTTTATATCCTTTTGGAGGTGCGGTCTCCAGAAATGTGCACAGTATTCCTATACAGGGGCAATATCACCTCCCTTTTTCTGCCGACCATTCCTCTCCCTATGCAGCCAAGCGTCTTTCTGGCTTCTACCGTCGCTTTATCCACCTGTTTGGCCACCTTAAGATCATCAGATACAATTACCCCCAGATCCTGCTCTTCCTTTGTGCTTAGAAGAATTTCACCTCCAATACTGTACTTTTCCCTTGGGTTTTTG
The DNA here is from genome assembly GCF_901001135.1 of Rhinatrema bivittatum. Lineage (NCBI taxonomy): Eukaryota > Metazoa > Chordata > Amphibia > Gymnophiona > Rhinatrematidae > Rhinatrema > Rhinatrema bivittatum. The sequence goes on from NC_042616.1 coordinate 58,491,526, forward strand.
CTTGCTGAATGTATTACTCTGCATTTTCTAGCATTAAATCTTAGCTGCCAGACCCTCAACCATTCTTTGAGCTTGCCTAGATCCCTCCTCATGTTTTCCACTCCTTCCTGGCTGTCCACCCTGTTATATATTTTGGTATCATTAGCAAAAAGACAAACCTTTCCCGACAACCCTTCTATTATGTTGCTCATAAAAATGTTGAAAAGTACCGGTCTAAGGACTGATCCCTGAAGCACACCACTAGTAACATCCCCGTCCTCAGAGAAAATTCTATTTACCACTACCTTTTGTCGCCTCTAACCCAGTCAGATACTCCAGGATCCATACCAAGGGCACACAATTTATTTATAAGTCTTTTGTGCGGAAGCGTGTCTAAGGCCTTGCTGAAATCCAAGTACAGTGCGTCTAGCGCTCTCCCTTGATCCAACTCTCTGGTCACCCAGCCAAAGAAATTGATCAGGTTTGTCTGACAAGATTCCCCTCTGGTAAACCATGCTGCCTCGAATCTTGCAATCCATTGGATTCCAAAAAATTGCACTATCCTCTGTTTTAGCAGCGATTTCCTTAGTATGCTCGCCACAGAGGTCAGCCTAAGTGGCCTGTAGTTTCCTAGCCTCCTCCTTACTTCCACATTTATGAATAGGAACCACATCTGCCCTTTTCCAGTCCTCTGGAACTACTCTTCCTTCCCTCCTTTTGTAATATTGTATTTATTCCTAATGAAGAAACTCCAAGTAACTCTAATACATCCTTTATTTATTCAGATTAGCCCCCAGTTTTGTGCTGTAAATATTACCTAATATATTATGTTAACACTGTTATAATCTTTTACCACTGTTATTAATTAATACCAAATATATTATGTTTAACACTATTACCAAGTTGAACTGTTACCATTTACTGTCAATCCTTCTGTTTATATAATTCATTGTAAAGCTTGTTGCTGCATTATGTTCCACTGTAAACCGAGGTGATGTTACTAACGTGCCGCGGTATATAAAAAAACCTCAAATAAATAAATAATAAATAATACTCCAGACTATAAAGAAGCATTGAAAAGCTGAGCTGCCAGGACATCTCCAAGTTCTCTTAGAAACCTTGAATGCATCCCATCCGGCCCCAATACTTTATCTACTTTAAGTTTAGTTAGCTTCTCACAAACACACTGTTCTGAAAATCGATTGAGGTTTATTTACCTCACTTCCAATCTTATTTGTGTTTGTTTTATGTGGTCCTGCTCCAGGCATTTCCACAATGAACACTGAACAGAAATTTGTTAAGCAATTTTGCTTTATTCTCATCAGCCTCTACATATTCCTTCCCTTCACCTCAGAGTCTCACAATGCTACTTTTGTACTTTCTTCTATCACTAACATATCTAAAAAAAAAAGTCTTGTCCTCCTGTTTTACAGTATTTGCAATTTTTTCTATTTGAATTTTCACATTCCTGACTACTTTCTCAGATTCTCTTAATTTTTCCAGATATTGTGGCCTGTCTTCCTCTTTCTGCGATCTCTTGTAGTCTATGAATGCTAACCTTTTCTCCCTTACATTTTCAGCCACTTCTTTAGAAAACCATAACAGACTCTTTTTCTTCTTCCGGCTAACTTTAGGACAGGTGTATGGGCTGAACAGAATTAGCCAGATAACCCTGGTCAGTCCATACACCTATTCTAAGGCTATCTGGCTAACTCAGCTCTATCCCTGTTATGCCCATTATCCTTCCACTATTTAGCCGATTAAATACTTAGATTTGCCTAAGTATTTATCTGACTGAGTGACACTGAATATTGGCCTCATAGTTTTGTACACTCCTAAGTCAGAGTAACTGGTATATAACTTTTTAAAATAAAAAAACAGTCTGTGATGGTGGAATCGACAAGCAGCTGGGTCTGAATGACAGGCTGCACATTTTGTAATAACTAGATCCATATTCAGTAAGCTGGAGAGAAAGAAAGATATCCGGCTAAAGATATCTTAGCGAAATAGTTAGTGGAACTTATCTTCTACTGAATATACTCAGCTAACGTTTCCCCGATAACTTTTCTAACTCACTGACTAAATGAATATAAGCTAAAAAAAAAGTTAGCAGCAGAACCCCTCCCCATTCCCCCAATCAGTTAAAATAACTTGCACTGTTAGAGGGCCAATCCCCTCTGTCCCCACCAATCATCTGAAAAAAACAATAGCACGGCAAGTGGGCCAACCCTACGCTCCTCTGTTAACTCAAACAAAATATTTGTGAATATCCGCACCCTGGAGCCTCCCGCTCACCAAATTCATAATCAACACTATGATGAGGCAAGAAGACTGGGGAGATTCACTAATATATGGAAAGTATTGGCAAAATGTGAATTCTAAGTTGTTTGGGAATCAACTATGGCAGGGGTGGCCAACTCCGATCCTCAAGAGCCATAAACAGGTCTGGTATATCAGGATATCCATAATGAATAGATATGAGATATATATGCATTCAAGGGAGACAGTGCATGCAAATCTATCTCATGTATAATCGTTCTGGATATCCTGATATACCAGACCTGTTTGTGGCTCTTGAGAACCAGAGTTGGTCATCCCTGAACTATGGCACCCGTGTTGCTGCTCATTGAACCAATCAACAAAAAGAGCACGCAATCAAACTACCATATACAGCACAACCACAAACACTCTTGTTTCCAAATGTTAGAACAAAATAGTGACGTAACAGCTGGTTCAATGCACAAAGACAGTGCCATTTTCTGCTCTGTGAAATATCTGGGTATAATTCCCAACTTGGGCTCCTACAACTCATGTACTCTAGGACCAAGGGTGTTGCAAAGGTTTGGGGGAGTGGGAGAAAGAGAAGGAAGTGAAACCTGTTTCCGACTTCTAGACCAGCACTGGGCATGCTCTGGAAAGAGGAGCAACACTGCCTTGTCTGCTTTATAATGGGATGATTGTAAGGGGGGAAAGGTCCTTGGATAATACATAATGCTCCAGTGCCATGACCTATGGATTCCCACCCACCACTCCCCCCATCAACACACACACACACACACAGTCTTTGGGAAGTGCATGGAGCAAATGAGGGACCTATTTAGGAATAGAAGATAATCAATTAACAAGTAAGAGAACACCAACAATTTACCTGCTAAATATTTTTTGGACTCCAGCAGTACTGATGACTGGTGTTCAGCATGAATGTCCTCTATGTTTGAGCTTGCTTCAGATACAGGAAGTTCTGAGGTGTCCCCTTGGTCTTGAACACTGTCATCTGGATGACGGGATGGGGAGGATAAACATGGCAGAGGTAGTTCAATGGCACCAGTGCATGGAGGAGTGGGGGATGCATCACGGAGAGGAGAATGAGTTGAGGACATCTCTAGTGGAACATGAAAGAAAGATGGGACTGTGGAAGACTCCTGCAATGGAGACTGAAGCTGTGAATCACCAACCTGAAAAGGTTTAGATGTCTGACAATGTGCGAAATCAGCTTGCTGCTCATGCACTAGATCAGATGGCCTGGTCACATTAGGTGATTCATGAGGTTTTTTGTACTCTTTACTGCCTCTACCATCCTCTAATGCACTTGAAATTTGGATTTCCTGGTTATCATTTGCTTTTGGATGCTGCAGGTCTTGTGATTTTACCTCGGTTTTCTCAAGTGTCTCGCTACTCTCTGGACTAGTTGCCTCTACATTGTTATCCCAGTAATCTTCTTCTCTAAAGATGATGGTATCTTGCTCTCTCAGACTATCTGCCACCGTAGGCTCACTGAGCTTATTCAGAAGCCCATCTTCCTTCCTGTTTTTGGAATGCATTTCATCATTCTCCTGAGTGGATGCCGCCTCTGAAGTTTCTTCCATGAAATGATATGATTCTTCCCCCCATGCTACTTGAGGCTGCACCTTAAGACCACAGGGGAATGAAGTTTTTGTTTGGTTGGTCTGCAGCGCAGCTGGCAAAATCTCTTTAGGTTCCATTAAGCCACTGTCTTTCAAGACGGAAAAATCAATTGGGAGCTCCACTGATAATGGACTACTTTCAAGACAAGAAGGCCGCATTCCCAGTTCTAAGGCCTCCAACTTACCAAAGGAGCCCTGCAACATGCTGGTTATTTCTTGCAGGCTGCCCAACCTTTCTTGTTCAGATGTTTGCAATGAAAAGGCACCAGAGGAGTCCGAGCAGCTAGAATGGTTTGCTGACCTACTTTCGGTGACTTTGAGGTCAGCTTTACCTATGAATGTCTTCGTGCTTGTTGCCCAAGGATACTCTTCAGCAACACTGATTTTCATCCCTAAATTTTGATTTATGTGGCAGGGAGCGTCTGTTAGCAGGCTGCGTGGACCAGCGGATTCACCTGTGCATTGATCTTGCTCTGAAGATACGGAAGGCCTTTCTAACACCTCAGAATGTGACTTGGCACACACTGGATATGTAGAACGAGTCTCCTGAGCTTTTATGGGTGCTTGACTCCCTTTTATGTTTTCCGGGTTACTTTTCTCCTCTTGCTTGGAAAATGCAGGTTTCTGGATGTCCACTGCATTGATAGGCTCTGTCAATTTGCTGCCTTTAGAAGGTGACGTGCTCCTTTCTTTGGGGGTCTGGCATGAGCTTGAATCTGACAGTAAAGGAGACTTCTTTGTTGTATCATATCCTAATTCAGGACCTGCATCCTTTGGCACCCCAGATGACAATGAAGTGCAATATGTGTCCATGGGTGACTCTTGTATGCAGGACATATGTAAAGACAGCTTAGGAGAAGATGAGTCCTGCTTCTCCACAAGTGGCTCTTCACTTATCAGATTGTCACTGATACCTGCACATATTCTTTTTTCTGGGTCTGTATCTTTACTGTCTTTCAGGCCCAGATCACCAGACAGCTGTTCTAAAATGCATGTGGATAGATGAGTTTCTGAAACTGATCCTTTAGTCATAGTCTTATTCTTGGATATATGTTGATCTATTAAATCTGAACTTTGTTCTGAAGTAAGATTAGATTTCATCTCTTCTGTAACTGTTATGCCGTTATTTTTATCCTGAAAAATAGGACACGTGCATTCCTTGAGTTCTTTCAGCACATTCTTTATATTTTCGGGATCTAGAGCTGATAGGTTACTCATGCCTTCCTCCTTCTTCTCATAATGATGACATGTATTCTCTCTATCGGGTGGTTCTTTGGAGGGGGATTGGTCTCCAGCCTCCACGTTTGGTATGTGTCCTGTTCTACTGCTATTTTCAGGCAGCTCACTGACTCTTGGAACTTGCGTTTCTAATTCTGGTGATTGTGGCATTGAGGCTTTTTGCATATATAACTCCAGTTCCTTTGTGCCTTCTTTGCCTCTGAGATCCAAATCAGATCCTACAGGAGAGATTTCTCTTTTGCTGTACTGTACACTCTCTGGCACCAAACTCTTGGAGGCCTTTTCACCTGTTTTTGTGCATGAATTGCTGTCTCTTTCCTGATCTCTCAGTTCATGTTCCCTGACTGTGACACACTCGCTCAAGCTTTCTTGTATCTCAGTAACATCCTTTGGATGGACCTCTGCAGCAGATGGCTCATCCAAAGCTAACTTTGACTGTAAGTTAACTTTATCAGAAAATCCTACCCCTTCTATGATATCTTCTCTCACTTTATCTTGTTTTTGACACATTTGTATTTTTGTGCTCATTTCTGGGCATAACACGTTTTCAGAAAACATGTCTCTAGTAGAAAATATGATGCCTTTTACTTCTACTGTAGTTTCTCTTAGACTGGAATTGCTGGTCTCTGCTACCTCTGACTGTAGTGGGCATTGTTCAGAAGGGCTTTCGGTATATACTTGCTGCTCAGCTGCAGTTGCTTGGACCTCTCTTGAGTCATTTCTGTTTGTAGCCAGGGCTAGTGATGCTGAGAAATCCCTTTCATCCTGCACATTTATCTTGGACACAGTACTCATTTGCAGTGCTCTTGCAGTGACTTCTTGCTCACAAGCTTCCATAGGTGTTTTTGAAAATGCTAACACTGGTTGCAAATCTGTACTTGCTGTCATTTTCTCCATTTGTTCATTTTTGTCTCTAGTTTCTTCTTTTTGTCTTGTTAGTGACTGTGTTGCAGGATAACCCTCCACGTGTTCATCGTTGTTATTGACTTGATCAAGGGAAGAGAGGTCCTCCAGCTCTTCGTCAGAGTCAAAACAGGCAATCAGGCATTCTTCTGCTGGCATAATTTCAAACCTGGTCTCCTCTGGCTGCTGTGAAAACAGTTCACAAGTCATTTCTGTCTCAATTTCTGATGTTTCCTCTCTCTTTTTCAGTTCTGAAATTTGCAAAACTCTTTCTAATTCAGTTTTTTCAACAATGGCCACGTTTGCTGGTAATTCTACCTTTATGGTACTATCCATTTCTACAGATTTTAATAATTGTTCTTCAGACTCAACCAAAGCCTCTTCTACTTGAAGAGCACTTGACTCAACTTCAAAATAGCTTTTGTTTTCTAATTCAGCAACACCGAGAGGAAATGGTTTTAGCTTGGTCAATGCTGCCATAGTTGACTCTCTTTCATTCTGATCCTGCCTTACTTCTGCATTGTCAGTTTCTAAATGTACATCTGCAGCCTTGCCTAATAGCACTGCATGATTTGGGGGCTCATAGAATGCTGTAAATGTCTCAAGTTCTTCATCAGTGTCAAAGCAAGCAATTAAACACTCTCCATCAGTTAGAACATCTGTTTCCAGAGCTTCTTCCATCTCTGACAAGGACGTCTGTTGCTCTGCAGAATTTTCGGATACAGATCCAATTTCCTCCTGGTTGTTTTCTGCTTGCGCTGATGCAGTCATGTACAAGACTAGATCAGATTCTAAAAATGTAGTGCAGGGTTTAGCAGGACTTGATTCATTTTGCAGTTCACAACCTGGCCCTAAAGAGTTGTTTTTATCTGTTTGTGAAGCGCTACTGCTGCTGCTGTCAATGGGATCCATGGATGGATTCCATGAACTATTTTCAGGCTCAGTTGCACTCTCTTGAATGACAGTGAGGTCTTCTAATCTTGGATCTATTGATTGGGGTGGTATCCCAGCATCCTCTGTTTTTTCTGGCAGCTCAGCTTGGGCTAAAGAGCATGTTTCATGTCCTTCTTTTTCTTCACTTTCACTGATTACTTCTTCTACCTTCTGCTGTTGAAATGCGTGATGAGGAGGATCAGCCAATAAGTGCAATTCTGATGCAATTTGTTCTTCTGCTGTAGTAAGGCTGTTTGGATCTATATCAAGAGCTGTAAACACGGCACATTCTTCATCTGCATCAGATGAGTCAGAAGAAGTCTCCATTTCACTCTCACTTCCAAAGTCTGGGGACTCCTTCTCTTCATCCCCAGGAGCTGCTGTGCATCCTTGAATGGCATCTGATACCACAGCATACTGTTCAGTACTATAAAGTTTCTCATCTTCTTCTCCATCATATGATGCTGAATCAAAGGACTCTGAGGTGTCATCTTGATAAGCAAAGGATTCATCCACTCCTTCATTAATGGAAGACTCTGACAAAGAATGTAAGAAAGAAGCAGAGGTGCTATCATCATCTTCAGCATCACAGATCACATCATTCTCAACAGATTCTCCTTGGGGAAACAAAGTGATTTCCATTGATTCTGCCTCAAAGATCAAACTTCCACAAAAGGGCAGCAAATCGGCAGGGATCATCTGATCATTCTCTGTACCCTCTGGATTAATTCCAATGAAATCAAATGGCAGCTCAGTGGAGGAAGTCATGTCAGGGTCTCCACTTGTGGCTGCTTCCGTTTCTGGATAACAGCTTGCACCAGGTGTACTGTTAGGCTCATTTAATGAGTGAAGTTCTGGGATGATATTGGAAAATTGATGTGAAGAATGGAGGGTTTCCAGTTGCTTTGGATTGGTGAGGTTTATGGCGGTCACAGATTCACTAGGATCTTCAGCTTCATCCTTTTGAGGAACAGTTGCCAAAGAAGAGGAAAACCTGGAGTCCCACTCTTTTTCTTCTATCTCTGAACTATGTTGTCCATAGTCTGTGTCCTCATCTTTCATCTTCTCACTAACTGACAGTGAGAACTGACCTTGGTTACTTCCAGAGGAATCTGTTCTAGGTATGGTGCAGGTCTCCTTCTCATTTAGTTGAAACGAAATATAAGAAGTGCTTGGGACATCAGAAAAATCTTCAACAAGTCCATAAAGCAATTCCACACCAGCAGTCGGGGCATCCATGGCTTCTGATTCAGCCATCAAATTCGGGGAACATGAAGGAGATGCACTGGATGTGCCTGATGAGGCCCAGCTGCTTCCATCTGCAGTGATGTAGGATCCTGATGGAGATGTAGGAGGGGAGCATAAGCCTTCATTTTCCATATCATTCTGGTCCTCGTTCAGACTGTCTCTTAAGTACGAATGATGTTTAAGGTGAGGGTATGTGGTCTTAGTAGGAGTTGAAGGAGCTGTAAAATAGAGGTCTGAATCCATGCTCCAGGCCTGCACGTTTTGTAAGGGCTGGGGCTTCGTGGTGGGAGAATCAGTGTGGGGATCTTTGGTGGGTTCAGAAGAGAATGAAGGCACATCAGTCATGGTTTCACCCTGAGAAAGCAACTGCTCTGTTAGAGTAGTTTCTCTTCTTGATTCTTCATGTTCCAAGTGCAACTGGTTGAAAGGCTGAGAACTGCAGGCATTTGTTGCCGGACAAGGATATTTTATGGACATCCCCTTGGTGCTAAGTTTTTCTGCAGTCAGGTCACTCTCCAGACTGTACTCCAGAATTGTGTCTTCTGTATCACTTCTTTCTTCTTCAGAAACAGTCTCTGAAGTTCCTGATTTTAGTGTTGTGCCTGATGTGTTCACAATGGACAATTTACTGTCTAAGAGCAAGCCATGCAGTACATCACCTGCACCTGTTTCGTTGTTGCTGCACTGTGTTTCTTGACCCATCACTATTCTGGTATCCAGAGTATCCATATTCAGGGGCTCATTGTGAGTCTTGGTGTCGGCACATTCTTTGAGCGTTGCCAAAGCATCTTGATCAACAGAGGGGCTGCATTCTTTTAATTCAGCTGATGTCAGTGGCAAACCAGTAGGCGGGCCTCCTATGGCCATGTCATAACTTGCCCCTTCTGGTTGAGGCCTATCTCCTGTCTTAGCTTTCAGGAACTCAGATGTGCTTTCAGTGCGGAACAAAGAATCCACAGCCAGCTCAGCTTCACATTCAGGGGTGCTTATTGGGAAAGCCTGTAGTGGTAGGAGGGTCTTGGGAGTTGAAGCATCACAACTAGGTGTTGAAGCAGTGGAAATGTTTGAGGAGAGGCCTGAAAAAGAATGAAAAACAGAAAATATCCATAAGAAGAAGGGCATGAACATCAGCAATTCCTAGAAATCATTCAACAACAATAGTAAAATAAAAGGCAACATTTTCATCAGGGATTTCTGGTGACATCTTAGAGTTCACTCTTTTGTTTCCTGAAGAGTCACCAAATACCTTGATGAAATTAATGCTATGCAAATACAAAGTTTCAGCTACAGTGGAGCCCTCTTATAGGACACAAATACTTTTCTTAGTGTTTGGGTAATTGCCAGGTTCTTGTGGCCTGGTTTGGCCTCTGTTGGAAACAGGATGCTGGGCTTGATGGACCCTTGGTCTGACCCAGCATGGCATGTTCTTATGTTCTTACGTTCTTAAGAAACTAACTGTATTGGAAAATTCTCTAGATTGAAAGGGTGTCAGTCCTATGGATGAAAGATTGGAAAAATACAAGAAAACAAGAATGTGCACAAGTATTATACAGTTATAGGAATAAATATAAATATAAAAATATAAAAAACTGGATTGTATTATTAATTTAAATATATTTCCTGGGAAAGTTTAACAGTTCATTTCTATTTTTGTTGCGCGCCCTGTCCACTTTTGGCCCGCGCACGGGCCTGCTCACCTTGCTAGTTCCTCTGCAGGTCACGGGTTGGCCTCCCCAGCGGCAGCTGCAAGCGCCTCCAGGCCTAGGCGTCCCGCGGCGGTGGTCGCTGGGCCTTCCACTGCACATCAGGCCTCACTCTGGAGTTTGGCGTCCTCCGTGGCGTTGGCCACGCCCCTACACGCGCGCGTGCGGACTGCCCAGTCTCTTGTAGGGCCAGGGGCGGGTCCTAGCTCCGCGGCATGTCCTGATTGAACGTACTACTTAAGGAAGTTCCTGCCTGCACTTCCTTGCCTTGGCAATTGGGTCGGCACTGTATGTGTACTAGTTTGCCTCCACGTTCACAGTCTTGTTCCATCCTTGTTCCAGCATCCTACTGTTCCAGCCTTCTACTGTTCCAGCCTTGTTCCAGTATCCTCCTGTTCCAGTGTCCTTCTGTTCCAGCATCTGTCTGTCCTGTCTCCCCAGGTAGAAACTTCAGACTGTCTCTCTGGTACTGACCTCTGCCTGCTCCATTGACCATTCTGCTCGCTGCCTGGATCTTGACCCCTGCCTGCCTTTGTGACCTCGTCTGACCTCTGGAACTTGACCCCTGCTTGTTGACTACTCTCGGACTGATTCCTGGTATCTGACCCCTGCTTTGGCTGACACTCCTCGGACTGATCCTCGGAACCTGACCCCGGCTGTCATTGACCACATCTCTTGATTCTGGCTTTGTCCCTTGCCTTGTCATCGCCTACGCTGTATTGGCCTTCCCTGATTCTCCAGGCCTACAGCCTAGTGACCAACCACACTCTCTTGCTGCTCATGGGCACACCTCTCTACTACCTCTCCGGGAGACCCTGTGAGGCCCACCTAAGTCCAAGCGGCCTGGGTCCCTACGGGCTCCACCCGGGGGGACCACGGGCTTCCAGTGGTGAAGCACTTCCTAGCCTCTGTCTCCTCCTGTGCTCTGCCCCCTGGGGGCAGGTGCTTCCTGGTCCCTACCAGGGAGCCGTTCTACACTGCTCCAGGGCAAGGGTCCACCTGCAAGTGCAACAGGTTGCCAAGACCATGGACTTGGCGGAGTATCCCACCTCCAGGGCCCTACAGGGTTTGGCTGCCACAGTCCAAGAACATCGCAGAGCTTTGGAATCGTTAGCCTCTTCGGTGGAAGAGCTCCGTTCCCAGCTGCGAGATACAGCTCTGGCCAATCCCGTGGGCCTATCGGCCTCTATACAACCCAAAGCATCGTTGGCACTCCCTACACCTCCACGACACAATGGGGACCCACACTTCTGTTCCTTGTTCCTGAAGGAAACAACTAAAGTGTCCTTTCCCTCCTAGAGGGGAAGGTTCTTGCATGGGCTCTCCATTGTGGAAACGCTCTCCATTGTGGAAACGCTCTTGCATGGGCCTCTCCATTGTGGAAACGCTCCGATCCCCTGCTTTCCAAGTCATCCGAGTTTGTTGCTCTCTTCAAGCAGACCTTCAGAGACCCAGGCCACCAAGCTGTAGCCAGCCATAATCTACTCCACCTCCATCAAGGTTCTCAGACCCTCTCAGAGTATACGGTGGAATTCAGGACCCTGGCTACTGAGCTCAGGTGGCAGGAAGATTGTCTGCAAGCCATCTTCCTAGATGGTCTCTCCAGTGCTCTCAAAGTTGAACTCTCCGTCCGTGAGACTCCCAAGTCTCTAGAGGACCTGATTTCGCTTTCCTACTCCATGCCCCACGTGTGTCCAGAGTCCTCCAGCCAAGACTCCATCACCAGTGGTGAAGCTCTTCCTAGCCTCTGTCTCCTCCTGTGCTCCACCCCCTGTGGGCAGGTGCTTCCTGGTCCCTACCGGGGAGCCGTTCTACACTGCTCCAGGACAAGGGTACACCTCCAAGTGCAACAATTTTTTAATGGGAGAAAATTGGTAGGAAAAATGCATGGCATTGTGCAATGTGGGTATCTGAGGTACAGCAGACAAATGAAAGGAAAATTATGGCTGTTGTGTTCCAGAACAAATGGGCCTTCAATCAACAGAGAAGGATGTGTAAATGATAGAAATGCAGGTATCTATTTGCGTTATTTGATCCAAAGTACTTCAATGAGCATTTCCTCGTCAAAAGCAATGAATAGGAGCTCCCTCTAGAGCCAGGTGCCAGCCAGAGCATATCACTACTGAACACCTCTGCAGCACTCCCAGTTCTAGGTTGGCGCAAACAGCAGGATCCAGGCTTGGGAACCTCTGAATGCCAATGCTGCTGCTGCTACAGGGTCATTGGGTAAGAGGAGATTCTGTGATGTCATTAACATAACAACATAAGAAATGCTATACTGGGTCACACCAAAGGTCCATCAAGTCCAGCATCCTGTCTCTGACAGTGTCCATTCTGGGTCACAAGTACCTGGCAGGTTCCCAAAGAATAGATCCAGTCCTTCTTGCTCATAACCAGGGATAATGTTAACCCCACAATCAATGAGAACCAAAATATCATCACATCCCACAAACTTATATATAAACATAAAAAAATGTTTATTAAGAATAATACATCCTGACTAGACACATGATACTAACTAACCAATGATGTTTATATATAAGTTTGTGGGATGTGATGATATTCTGGTTCGCATTGATTGTGGGGTTAACATTATTGAATATTAGAGAACCTATTTCTATTATTGCCCTCTGTGTTTGCATAACCAGGGATAAGCAGTGGCTTTCCCCAAGTCTACATGGCTAATAATAGTTTATGGACTTTTCTCGTGGAACTTGTCTAAGCCCTTTTTTTGAACCCAGCTATGCTAATTTCTTTCACCACATCCTCTGGCAACAAATTCTACAGTTTAATTGTGCACTGAGTGAAAAAATACTTTCTCTGATTTGTTTTAAATGTGCTACTTATTAGTTTCAAGGATTGTCCCCTAGTTCTATTTGAAAGGGTAAATATTTATTTTAGATTTTTATATTCTGCTTTTCAGCACTTCATGGCAGATTACATTCAGGTACTGAGGTATTTCCCCTATCTCCAGAGGGCTTACAATCTAATTTTGTTACTGAGGCAATGGAGAGGGTGAAGTGACTTGCACAAGGTTACTAGGAGTGACAGTGAAATTTGAATGCTGCTTTCCCCGGTTTGCAGCCCACTGCTCTAACCACTAGGCTCCTCCTCCACACCCTGCATGCCTGTTCTACCACATTCTTCTATCATATTTCCTCTCAGCTATCTCTTTTCTGGGCTGAAGAGCCCTAACCTGTTTAGCTTTTCTTTCAAGGAGCCATTCCATCCCCTTTATGTTGGATGGTTGCCCTTATAACATACTTGACATGATTCCCAAGTGATGAAAAGCTGCTCAGCCCCGTGGCCTCATGCCTCATGCTGCAGCTGGGGCTCGAATCAAAATCCTTGAATGGAAACCTTGTTGTGTGTTATTTTCTACCTACTGTATTTTTGTATAGAATTTTAAGACCTTTTCTTTCCTAGAGTTGGAATGAGGTGATGTAACAGAACAGGTCTGGCCAATCAGTTGTGACTTTAGTGTATCTGTCCCCTCTCAATAAAGGGTTTGGCATGCGTGCTGGATACTATGGTGCACAAAGAAGAGTTGAATTGCATCCACTGTATGTTGTGTACAGGAGACAGAGAAGCTTCGCTTGCCTAATTAGGATTTAAAAAGCTGACTTGTAGAATCCAACTGAAACTCTACCATCATCATTGTAGGGAGAGAAGAAGTATTCTCTATTGGTTGAACAGCTCCCCTATGTGGGCTGCTGCACTGGCAATGTCCTAGCTCTGTAAAAACCAGAGGCACCAGCATAGGGTTAATCTGTGCTTGCTCCTGTTTTCTTTTCTTTTTAGGAAAAGGGAGACTTTTGGGCCTTATGGATTAAGGTCTGGATTTTGTAAGGCAGAAGAGAGTTCTCCATTTTCCTGTTACTCATGGATCAGTTTTTCCCTTTTTTGTGAAGTTTGGCTGAAGGAAGTTCCCTCAGTCCTTCCTTTTTTTTTTTTTGTTGAAGGTTTGGAATCTGGCTTTATTATGGTTGCTACCTAAATTCCCCTTTCCAGAAGAACTTAGCCTCCATCATCAAGACAGTCGTTCCTCCAGAGGAGTCTCTCGGCCAGAGAGATCCAGTGGCCTTTTGAAAGGGGTATAAAGGAGGTGATCTTCATTCATTCCTGGGAGGAGGGACGAAGTAGAAAGTAAGGAGAAGCGTGGCACCCATTCGGTGTTTACCACTAACTTATCATCAGGGTCTTCTGGGAGGAGGGAGGAGAAGGTGTAAAAAGCCTATTCAAATCACAGCAAAGAGAACCAGAAAAGGCAACTGCCCAAAGATCAATGACAAAGCAAAAAAAGTGGAGGGACAGGAGAAAACTGATGACAAGGACAGAAGTGGCATCAGAACATGTGCTTTAGTTTTTGTTAAAAAATGAACAATCCTGTATAAGAGCATAAGACTTGCCATGCTGGGTCAAACTAAAGGTCCATCAAGCCCAGTATCCTGTTTCCATCAGTGGCCAATCCAGGTCACAAGTGGCTGGCAGGATCCCAAGAGCTAGATAGATTCCAAGCTGCTTATCCCAAGGATAAGCAGTGGATTTCTGCAACTCTACCTTAATAATGGTTAATGGACTTTTCCTCCAGGAACTTGTCCAAACCTTTTTTAAATGCAGCTGTATTAATAGCTTTCACCACATCCTCTGGCAATGAATTCCAGAGCTTGTTTTCTCTCATTAGTTTTAAATGTGTTACCTAGTAACTTCCTTGTGTGTCCCCTGGTCTTTGTACTCTTTGAAAGAGTAAACAACTAACATTTACTCTTTCCATTCCACTCATTATTCTAGAGACCTCTATCTTATCTCCCCTCAATCATCTCTTTGCCTTTCCTCATAGGGAAATCATTCCATCCCCTTTATCATCCTGATTGCTCTGCTTTGTACCTTTTCTAATTCTGCTATATATTTTTTGAGATGTGGTGACCAGAACTGCACACAATCGTCAAGATGAGGTCGCACCATGAAGCGATACAGAGGCATTATGATATTCTCTGTTTTATTCTCCATATCCTTCCTAATAATCCTGAGCATTCTATTTGCTTTCTTGGCTGCTGCTGCTCACTGAGCAGAAGATTTCAATGTATTATCAACAATGACGCCTAGATCCTTTTCCTTGAATGGAGATTCCTAATATGGAACCTGCATTGTGTAGATTTAATTTGAGTTACTCTTCTCAAGGGCATCACCTTACACTTGAGTGCATCACTTTGTACAAGGAAACAATCATAGTGACCTATTCATGCAGTAACTCAATCATTTACCACATTTGTCAAAAAGGATGCTTCTTTTTAAAAAAAAATTTTCACTTTTTATTTATACATTTTAATCAAATATATTGAATATTTGACAATAAAATAGGCAATAAACATGGTTAAATATAACATAATAGGAAAATGGTTAAGAAGAAAACAAAATTCCAAGACATACACCAACTAGACCCCAAATTAAGGGGGGGACGGGACAGCAAATACCCATGGGGAATGGCTGAGAACACAGAGGCAAATTATAAACAAAAATGAAGGATGAAAGTTTCAGAGCAGAACACTACCCAATCAAAAGGATCCCTCACTAGCAGAGGGAGTGTGTAGTACAGTACCACGTTTAGCATCTATAAATTTCCTCATCTGTACTGGGTCAAAAAACATAAATCGTGAAGCATCCAAAATTATTACACATTAACAAGGATAACGTATAATACAAGTAGCCCCTGAGGAAAGTACTTCAGGTTTCATAACCAGGAACTTCTTTCTACGCTCCTTTGTGACTCTGGCTAAGTCTGGGAACATCCAAATTTTCTGACCTTTGAACAATACATCTTTATTACAAAAATACAAACAGAAAATATTATTATGATCCTGCATAAAAACAAAAGTCACCAATAGAGTAGCATGGCCCACTACATTTCCCTCTCCTGAATTCTCTAGAAAGTTAGTTAAATTAGCGGGGACATCCACCAAGGTGTTGTCGACAGTTCTCTTAGATGCAGGCAAAAAGAAAATCTTCTCCATAGGAGGTAATGCAGTCTCGGGAATTAACAAACTTCCATCATATAAGAAGCAAAAAGGTCAGCACTTGGACTTAAAGGAATATGAGGAAAATTAAGAATTCTCAGGTTCAAAGACCTGAGAGAGTTCTCAATATTTTCAGTTCTTCGAGAGGTTAAAGATAGATCTTTAATTATGTTAACCTGCATATCTTGAACCTTCACTAAAGATCACTCCACTTCAGACACCTTCCTTTCCACAGTACATAATCACAGTTCAAGGGTTTGAAATTTATTATGCAAGTCTGTAGTTAGCAAAACTAAAGTTGAGAGAGACCTTGGGGTGATAGTGTCTAACGATCTGAAGTTGGAGAAACAATGTGACAAGGCGATAGCTAAAGCCAGAAGAATGCTGGGCTGCATAGAGAGAGGAATATCTAGTAAGAGAAAGGAAGTGATGATCCCCTTGTACAGGGCCTTGATGAAACCTCAACCTGGAGTACTGTGTTCAGTTCTGGAGACCGTATCTCCAAAGGGAAAGAGACAGGATGGAGATGGTCCAGGGAAGGGCGACCAAAAAGGTGGATGGTCTACATAAAATGACTTATGAGTAGAGGTTGAAGAACCTAAATATGTACACCCTGGAGGAGAGGAGGAACAGGGGTGATATGATACAGATACTTGAAAGGTTTTAATGATCCATAGTCAACAACAAACCTTTTATGTTGGAAAAAAATCAGTAGAACTAGCGACCATGATTTGAAGCTCCAGGGAGGAAGACTCAGAACTAATGTAAGGAAGTATTTCTTCACGGAAAGAGTGGTGGATGCCTGGAATGCCCTTCCGGAGGAAGTGGTGAAGACTAAAACTGTGAAGGATTTCAAAGGGGCATGAGATAAACACTGTGGATCCATAAAGGCTAGTGGATGGGAACGAAGAGAAGAGCCATGGGGGTGGATTATTTTACCTGGTGATACTACCCTTACTCAATAAGCTTTCACACGATTAATGCATTTCTAACATTGCTCTCTGCTTCAATGGCAAGGGGAAATGTGGAAAAGAGGATTTGCATTCAGATAACAACCAACAAGGACTGAACTTCACAATCTGGGTAGATTTTATCATTCGAAAACTTGTAAACCGTTATGAGAGCAATGTTAATGCCTCTACTAACCTCTTAACATTGTATTCGTCGAAACTTGTAAACCGTTATGATGGCAAAACCAAATGACGGTATATAAAACTCGATAAATAAATAAATAAACAAATTAGAGTGGGGGTAGCTTGCTTATTACGGCGGTTACTACCTTAAACCAATTAAGCCTGATACATCACTTTGAATGCATATACAGCATTGCTCTCTGCTTCAACGGCAGGGGGAAATGTGGAAAAGAGGATTTGCATTCAGACAAGGACAGAACTTCACAATCTGGGTAAACAAGCGTGAGGGTAGCTTGCTTATTAAGGCAGTTACTACCCTAAACCAATTAAACCTGATGCATCACTTTGAATGCATATACAGCATTGCTCTCTGCTTCAATGGCAGGGGGAAATGTGAAAAACAGGATTTACATTCAGACAACATCCAACAAGGTATTGATCTGTGCAGTCAGGGTAAACAAGCATTGGGGTAACTTGCTTGATGTGGTGGTTACTATCCTTAACCATTAAGCCTTATGCTCACCTTTGATGCAACGCCAACATTACTCTCTGCATCAATAACAGGGGATGGCAGGAAATTTGAATCAAACAGTTACTAACAAGGGCCCTGAACTTGGTGGTTGATGATACAGATAATTATGGGAAAACAAGTGTGGAAGCTTGCTGGGCAGACTGGATGGGCCGATTGGTCTTTTTCTGTTGTCATGTCTATATTTCTATGTTTCTTCTATGACACAGACTTATTTATGGACATCTTAACAGTCCACAGTCTCTCCAGAGTTTTCACAGTAGGTTTCTCAAAAGAAGCTAAATTTTGAGAACCCAGAGGAGAGGCCAAAGAAAGTGGCAATAAGGCCAATGAACTTACTTCATATGACCCAGTCAGCATAGTAGACTGTGCATCCATCCCCTCTACAGCAGCTAGCATTTCCCGGGGCTCTCACAGCTCTCCAGCCGAGCTCTGTCTCAGAATTTGCGTCAACTGGGCAGAAGGAACATGGCCAAATGACACAGCAGAGTTGTCCAGAGATTTAACAACATTGGAAGAAACATCTGTGAAAATGGTGGCACTACTGGGCAAAGGCGGAGTGGATTGGCAGTTGGAGCTGAGAGAAACTTCAGCCACCAACAGACTAGCATTCCCTGTTCCAGTCAAGCCGGTCTCAGCCGCCGGCCTCAACCACCATGGAGGTAAGTGCATGTTCCGGCATCATTGTCTGATGAAGGGCAGCCGACGTTTCCAATGGCTTACCCTTCTTATCAACTGCATTTTGTTTCCCCATCGACAAATATTTTTATGCGAAAAGAGGAAAACCTTGGGA
Source organism: Rhinatrema bivittatum (assembly GCF_901001135.1). Taxonomy (NCBI): domain Eukaryota; kingdom Metazoa; phylum Chordata; class Amphibia; order Gymnophiona; family Rhinatrematidae; genus Rhinatrema; species Rhinatrema bivittatum. The sequence continues at coordinate 58,509,905 of NC_042616.1, forward strand.
GCGGCTTAAGAACACTTCTGCTCAGGAATGGCCATTTTAGGTCCCCCCCCCCCCGCTAAGTGTTTTAACTGCATACAAAACATGATATATATATCCAAAAAACATTTTTTTCTTAAGAAACAAAGAATACATAGCTTATAGTTCAATGTCCCATAAGTGGATATCCAAACAAACAATCAAAAGATGTCATCAATGATGCAAGTCTGAAGACAGCAAGTTTCACTTGTATAAACTCACCAACACTGGCCAGTTTTAGTGAATGTTGCCTGCTTCAGGGGTTACTTTGCAATTGAAGCCACCATAATGAACTGCACGTCTCACATAGATTCAAGCAAACATTGAATTCAAGCATATATTGAAATCTATGTGAGACGTGCAGTTCATTATGGTGGCTTCAATTGCAAAGTAACCCTTGAAGCAGGCAATAAGTGGGGAAGAAAAAGGGATCTTTAGTGCCTTACATCTTCAAATGATGCCAGTAATCCTACAGGCTAGAAGCCATTTGCTGGCCAATAGTGATACACTGTGGATACTACTGGAAGGGTGGGGGGGGGGGGAATTGTAATTAACCTCCTTTGTGAGCCTATCCGACAATTATAAACGATATTGTTAAGCTTCTTATTATATTCATAAGTTGTGAATCGTTCAATGTTACCCTATCTGTATTCTCTCATGTTCTTTGTTGCACTGTAAAGCACTTGTTGCTGATTTCGTTTGAATGTGAACTGATGAGATGTTCCCAATGTTCATCGGTATATAAAAACTGCTAAATAATGAAATAATGAAATTTAAACTGGTAAAGTCCTGATTTTTTCCTAAAACCTTAGTTAAGTGATACATTACCTAAAGGGCAAGGGACAGAGTATTAATGAGACTTCTTAACCAATTACAGCTGTCTCTTTGAAATCTGGAAATTTAAAAAATCGGTTTTGTTTTTGTTTCAAGGCAAACAGGCAGAGAGAGATAAAAGAGAAAATGGGAAAAGAAGTTGCTTGTAGCTGGGAGTTTTTTTAGTTACTTATCCAGTACTGAAACAGATAGTCTTCTGTTATTTTGCAGATAAAGTAAATAAGGTGAATGTTAGATAATTCTTATTTTGGTTTTATTTCAGGCTAGGTGAAAAGTATTAAGATAGTGCCTACATGAGGGGCGCTCTCGCGCGACGCACAAGATGGCCGCCTGAGTCTTCGGCTCTGAGAGTCCCCGCTCCGTTTTTCTTCTTTGTTGTGGACCCAAGTTCTTTTTCTGGCTATTTTTAGTTTTTTTTGTATATCTCTACCATGGCTACCTCGAAATCAGGAAAAATCGAAGCGGCGTTCGCGGCCTCTGCTGGCACGAAACGTTCTAAGCCGGATCCCCCCACGCCAGAGAAAATGGGCGCTACGAAAACCATGGCCTCCGCGGAGTTAGTTTTGGCCGAATTGAAACAACTTAAAGACCTGATCCAGGTGAATATTGATACTACTACAGCGATTCGCACGGATTTGCAAATAATGACCACGCGTATGGACGGTTTTCAGAATCGACTTGATGATACTGAATCGCAGGTTGCCGCCCTTCTTATCACAACTGCGCCACTGGCTGGCTTAACGAAAGAGATGGCGCAACTCAAGTCCGATTTTGAAGATCTTTCTAACCGGAATCGACGAAATAACATTCGTATATTAGGGATCCCGGAGGGTGTGGAGGGGACGGACTGCTTACAATTTTTAGGGAAATTTATTCCTACCCTGTTACAAATCTCTTTTGATCATCCGCTGGAGATTGAGAGGGCTCATCGGATTCCGTCCCGGCCCCCCAACTCCTTGAAGTATCCGAGACCTATGATTCTGAAAGTTCTCCGTTATCCTCAAGTTCTTCAGATTTTTGCGGTGGCTCGCAGCAAGGCACCTCTCCATTATCAGGGTAATGTTATACTTTTTGTCCCGGATTTAGCAAAATCTACTGCGCTCAAACGCAAATCTATGTTGGCGCTGCGCCCCCGATTACAAGCTTTGGGGGCTAAATATGGCTTAATGTACCCTGCACAAATGAGAGTAACTTACAACAATCATACTAAGATGTTCCATACTTCTCAAGATTTGGAAGATTTTCTCCTTTCGTCAGAATCAGGGGCCGCCATGGTAACTTGAGTTCCCAGCTGATTTTGTTTGGGTTTCATTATATTTCCCTCCTAGGTTTTTCTCTCGGCTACCTTATGGGAGGTTATTGTTCGCACCGTATCAGCCGGCTTATGATTTCATAAAGTATAGACTTGGTGGCTGAAAATAAGCCTTCTATAATTTTTTCTTTCAGTTTTTGTTACATTGGGTCTACTTTTTGGCACATGTTTCATACTGGAGCGGGAGGCTTGGGGACCATCTCGCTCGCCCCGAGGCTCTTTATTTTCTTGAAGTTAGACGGCTTTGCGCTGTCCTGGCAAGGTTTGCCTCTGTGTTTTGGCTCATTGTTTTTTTTTTTCTCTTCTCCTTTTTTGTTTTTTCGTTCTTTTTCTTTCTCAGTTTCAAAAGCTATTGGATGTCACTACTAACTCAGGTCGAGTTATACATTTTTATTTTTTTTCAACTTTTCTATTCAACTTTGGAGATGATGGAAGGGCATATTAAGTCCCTAAATTTTTGTTCATTTTTCTCATGGCGTCCAAGATTTCTTCTTTTATACTGACATCGCTTAACGTCAATGGCTTCTCCCATCCAATTAAACGGAAAAAAGTGCTCGCTTACCTTAAGACTCTTCACACTGATATCGCATTCCTACAGGAGACTCACCTCTCAGCTGTGGAATCTCTTAAGCTCAAACAGGATTGGGTGGGCCAGGTGTTTTTCAGCCCTGCCGTACATAAGAAGCGAGGGTACTGCTATCTTGATTAATAAACATCTTCCTGTGACGCTCCTGCGGCAATTAGCGGATGTTGATGGTCGATGGAACCTTATTCAATTCTCCTTACAGGATGAAACTTTTCTTCTTCTTAATCTCTATGCACCAAACATGGATAATCCGTCTTTTTTTCAGGATACTTTTAAACACCTGCTTCATTCGGATACGACTCAATGCCTTGTGGGAGGTGATTTTAATCAGGTATTAGATCCCGTATTGGATAAGAAATCATCAGCACGGTTTACCATCTCTAATTCTACTAAAACGCTTCGACATCTCACTGATACTTATGGCTTTGCTGATCCTTGGCGTTTACTTCATCCAACAGATAAGGACTACACCTTTTACTCCTCTCCGCATTCTTCTCACTCTCGCATTGATTTTTTTTTGGTCTCTACTTCACTAATGCCTCGAATTGATGCTGCACATATTGCACCTATATTAATCTCGGATCATGCTGCAGTGACCATTTCTTGCTCCCTACGATCCCCTATCATGTCTCATCAGCAATGGCGTTTTAATGCGACCTTACTTGAGGAAGCTGGGTTCAAGTCGCTCCTTGAGCAAAAAATCGCTGAGTATTTTTCTTTCAATGATACAGAGGATATTTCATCTTCATCTTTATGGGAAGCGTTTAAGGTTACAATCCGTGGTGAAATCCTCAGTTACACAGCTCGTCGTAATAAAGTACAGAAGGAGGAATTGGCGACTCTTCACCATCGGGTTGAGGTTCTTGAACAAATGCATTGCCATCGCCCAACTTCAGTTTCCCTCACGAACTTACTCAAAGCCAAATACCAATACAATCTACTCCTCAGCTCCCGTGTACATCTTGGAATCTTCTCCTCCAAAGCTAAATATTATGCTGGGAACAATAAGTGTGGTCACCTCTTGGCTTCTTACTTAGCAAAGAAAAAGGATAAACAACGTATTACTACTATTTTGTCATCCACTAAAAAACCCTTAACTGATGCGACAGCTATTTTGCAGGAGTTTTGTTCGTTTTACTCCTCTTTATACCAATCGGAAATTTCCCCTACGCCTGCCTTATTTACTGACTTTTTCTCTTCACTGGATCACCCGGTGCTTTCGCCTGAACAGATGACGCACCTTGATGCACCTTTCACTTTGACGGAAATTGAGCAGGCCATTGCTTCCTTAACACCGAACAAGGCTCCCGGACCTGATGGCTTTAATGTTAATTTTTATTCAGCTTTTCGGCCCTTATTGGCACCTAGATTGCTTGCCTATTTTTCCTCCTTTTCTTCCTCTCAAGATGTATCTCTTTCTTTCTCACAAGCATGTATGGTGGTAATTCCAAAGCCAGGTACCGATAGTACCAACCCTGCTAATTACAGGCCTATTTCTTTATTGAATACAGATTATAAAATTTTTACAAAACTTCTTGCTACCCGACTGTCTCGTATTATACACCTATTGATCAATCCTGATCAGTCAGGTTTCATACGGAATCGCCTTATTAATAATAATACTCGTTTATTTTTTCATATCCATCAAGAGGCTTTTTCTGATCCTGATCCGATGGTGGCGGTGTCTTTAGACGCGGAAAAAGCTTTTGATCGTGTTGAGTGGCCTTTCTTATTTTATGTTCTCCAATGGTTTGGTTTGGGACCCAATTTTATACACTGGATACGTTCCTTATATACAGCTCCCACTGCATTTTTGTATATTAATCAGCAACGTTCTTCCCCCTTTTCTCTCCACCGTGGTACCCGCCAAGGTTGCCCCCTTTCGCCTTTTTTATTTAACCTGGCTTTGGAACCCTTACTCTCTGCTATTCGTCAGTCTGCTCAAATATCAGGTATTTGTATTGGTCATGATATGTTCAAACTTTCTGCATATGCTGATGACGTTCTATTATTTTTACAAAATCCTATGTCTACTCTTCCGCATTTATTTTCTCTCATTTCTCATTATTCTTCTCTTTCTGGATACAAGATTAATTGGCACAAAACTGAGCTTCTTCCCCTGAACTATGCTGCTTCCTCGTTGGATTTTGCTCAATTTTCTATTCATAAAGTTACTACTAGTTTGAAGTACCTTGGGGTACGGTTCTTTGTCGACCCCCTAGATACGATACGACATGGGGAAACCCAAATTTTGCAAACAGTGCAAGACTTAACATTACGTTGGTCTCCTTTATATTTGACTTGGTGGGGACGATTGGATACAATTAAAATGGTTATTGCTCCTAAAATAATTTACACCCTCTCTATGCTTCCTATTTTTTTTTCTGCAGAGTTTTACAAAAAAATTGACAGATTGTTAATGTCCTTTCTGTGGAAAAACAAACCACCTCGTATTGCGCTTGCTAAACTTAAATGTCCCAAGTTACAAGGGGGAGTAAATTTTCCTGATTTTTATATATATCATCAAGCGTTTATTTTACAACAAGGTTTTCATTTTTTTGATGTTGACTCCCCATCTTCAGAACCGCCTAGATGGGTCTCCATTGAACGCCATCGGTTGGCTCCCTACCCTTTGTTTTGTTTTCCTGGTATGGATCTTATTCCTGATGCGGCTCATGACCCTATTTTACGCTCTTTACATAGAGCTTTTTCTGAATTTGATTCCTTATTGCCTGATACTTCCCTTCGATGGAATAACTCGGGCTTGGCTCCTATTTGGAAGAATAAAATGTTGCTGGTAGGAGGGAAGCCGCTCAGTTGGCCAATTTGGCAGCAGTGTAATATCTGGCTTTTAACATCTTTGTTGGACTCTGGGAAACTTCTGTCTTTCCATCAACTTCGCACCAGATACCGTATTCCACCGACTCAATTTTTTGCTTGGTTGCAGTTGCGTTCCTTGCTTTCTGACAGCAAGTTACGCCAATTCACCCTGACTAAAACTTCCCCGTTGTTGGAATTTTATTATTTACAAGGTCCTAGAGGTCATTTGGCTTCTGGAATCTATAAACTTATTAAAAATTTTTCTTGTCGCTCTGGTATCCGAGCTTTGTCCCTGTCCTGGTCCTCCGATTTGGGGATCGCGATTACTCCGGCTATGTGGAAACACATTTGGTCCTCTGCTATTCGGATTTCCTTGTCCGCTAGCTTAACTCAGACTTCATTTTTTATTATTCACAGAGCAGTTTGGACTCCGTGGAAGCTACATCGGGCTGGTGTGATTTCTTCCCATGATTGTTGGTCCTGCTCGGCGCCCAAAGCTACGTTTAGTCACATGCTTTTTTATTGTCCCCTGGTACACGCCTTTTGGACTCACGTTTGGCATACGGTATCTGGTATTCTGTTGCTCACTACTCCTCTTTCCTACTCCTTAATAATTCTAAAGGGCGCTGATCCGTCTCTACAGCTTCGGCAAGCTCATTGTAAGTTATTGGATTTTCTCTTAACCATAGCTCAATATAATATTATGTCTAATTGGAAACATAGCGAATTCCTATCAGAACCACTATGGTGGAATACTGTTTGTTTGTTTTCCAAATATGAAAAAGCTATGGCACGCTCCTGTGGTCGTTTAGGCAAATGGTCTCAAGTATGGAAGCCATTGGACGATTACTTGGCTTCATTATAATTTCTTCTGAGTAATGGATGCTTTTCCTTTGTCTCCTTTTAGTTCCTAGTATCTGGTATATTCTTTTTCGTTTAAGCTGCTTTGCTCCTCTGATGTCATAATTGTGGTGGATACTTTGCTATTTTGGTTTCTTTGTTAATATTTTTTCTTTCCTTTTTGTGTTGTGCTGTTTTATTTGATTATTGCTGTATTTGATGTCTTTGTTTGTGATACATCAATAAAAATTATTTCAACAAAAAAAAAAAAAAAAAAAGATAGTGCCTACATTTTATGAGTATTAGGCAAATTTAGTTTTACGGAATAATCTGAAGATTTGTCGCAATTTTATTCAGAACAGAGAGGGAATTTTTTAATTTTATTTTGATGGGGTTTTAGTGAAATACAAGTTAATTGCCTGGTCCACATGGAGGCATCCTGCAGCTGCATTACCATCCAACCGGAGCAAGAAGACTGCAGAGAAAGTCATCTGAATTATTCAGCAATCACATAAGGTTAAACTGAGAACTCATATGCTAATATTCTGGCCAGAATTTAGATGGGGATTTTAGGAACTCATTTTTAATTTGCTTGAATTCAGGACTAAGATGAAAAGGTGTGGTTTAGGGGGCGCTCTTTCGCCGGCAAGGAAGATGGCCGCCTAGGGGAATCGCTCCGCTCCCGAGTCAGCAATAAGAGCCACGATAAACCCTCTAAAGTAAGGAAACCTCTTTAGAAACCGGCGATCCAGCTGCCGCTAGTACCTGGGCACATATGGGCATGGCGGCTAAAAGGAAAACAGTGGATTTAAAGCAGTTTCACTTTAGTAAACTGCCGCCCGATGTAGGGAGCGACCACGAGGTCTGGGCCCGTGCAGGCCGCGGACAATGAGAGCGAGACGCCGCTGCAGGGAGCCGATCCTCTAGCCGGGAGAAGCCCGGAATGGGCGGAGGCTTCTGCTCAACTTAAAAATGACATCCAAGGCTGGTTTATAGAGTTCTGGGATGATTTAAAAGCACACAAGCAGGAACTCTTGGCCTCGATGTCTGACATTCGCGATGATATCGCCAGCCTGGGCCACAGAGTTGATGAGCTCGAGGTGAGGGTGGATGCGAATGGGACTTGCTTTAAATAAAGTGGTCACGCAGCAAGGCACGATGGATGGAGAGCTTATGACTATACAGGAAAAGCTGGAGGATCTGGAAAACCGCTCCAGGCGGTGCAACATTAGCATTTGGGGGGTGCCAGAGGTCCCAGAATACAGCAATGCCATGGAAGTGGCAGACTCAATCTGCCAATTTATTCTTCAGTCCAGCCACGAGCCAGGTGATTCAGCTGAGAGCAGCCCCCCCACGAGCACATCAAATTAGAGAGGGCTCATAAGGCTCTTGATCCCAGAACAGACTCTAGGCCTAGAGACCTTGTTTTGTGCTGCCATAGCTTTCTTCAAAAATCCAAGATAATGGATGCAGCCAGTAAAAGGAATTCCTGGTCGTGGGAGGGTCATACCCTGACTATTTACCAGGATCTGGCCCCATCCACGCTACGCAAACGATTTGATCTGAAAGAAATCACTGCCTATTTACGTGCAGAAAACATCCGGTACCGCTGGACTTTTCCGTTTGGACTCCATTTTGCGATTATCATGTCAAAACTCTAGCAGACGCTATTGGAGCCCTTAACAAGGCTGGCCACCAGCCCAATATTGCAGCACCGAAGAAACCCTCCAAGCATCTGAAGATGGACGACCACCCAAAATGGCGCAGGGTAGGAAAAGGCGGGAGCCGGCTGCGCCGTCACTCTGAGGACTCCCGATCGGCGCTGTCAGATCAAGGCTGATTTCATTAATTTGGGACACTGTTGGTTCGGATAATGACTGTACTCCCAGGCAGTTTCACTGGAACTGACTTCTGCGTCCATTAGCTTGCCTGATGCAGAAGATCTTCGGTGGCGGTTCCATTGCTTGAAGGGCTGATGCCAGCACCGCCTGTGTAGTGAGCAAGCTTATTGTTGTATGTTCGAAGGTTATAAAAGATGGGTTTAACATTTTTTACAAGTTTCGGGAGGGGGCGGGAGGGGATGAACCATGCCGGCAGAGGGTGACTCCCAGGTACGGAGTTTTATCACCCACAAGTTATGGAGGAGTGATGCCAGACTATGGGGTATTTTTGGGTTATCCTTTCCAGGGATCGCTGTTTATTATTACTGTATTCTTTGTTCTGGTAGCTGTCGTTTAGGTAAGAAACTTTCAACATGTGCAGATTAACTGCACTTGCCAAGGGGCTGTACCCAGGGGAGTGTATTATGTCTCTTAATGTGAAGGGCCTTAACCACTACCGTAAAAGGTTCCTACTTAATCAAGAGCTCCAAACACATCATATCTCTATAGCAATGATACAAGAGACACGCTTACAGAAGTGACATGAAAGGGTCCTTTCGCTTCACCAATACCCACATATATATCTCGCTGTTAGTACAAAGGTCTCCAAATATGCAGGTGTGGGTATACTGATTACTCGGGATTTCATACATGAGGTACTAGAGCAGGGGTGGGCAAGTCCGGTCCTCAAGGGCTGCAAACCAGTCGGGTTTTCAGGATACCCCTAATGAATATGCATGAAATAGATTTGCATACAACTGAGGCAGTGTGTATGCAGGTCTCTCTCATGCATATTCATTAAGGATATCCTGAAAACCCGACTGGTTTGCAGCCCTCGAGGACCGGAATTGCCCACCCCTGTACTAGAGATTTTATGGGACCTGCTGGGGCGTTATATCCTATTAAAAATTAGGTTGGGGAAACAGGTAGTCACTTTGGTCAGCCTTTATGCCCCTAATACCGGACAAGATGTCTTTTTTAACACGCTGGATGAGGTGTTACTTAAGTATGCTGAAGGCGCAATAATCATGGGTGGGGACTTTAATGTGACTCATAGCCCCACTATGGATAACTCGGCACAGACATCCATCACCCCGAGGATAGTCCAGCAGCGATTGTCTACCTTGATTTCGCACTGGCAATTGGGGGATGTATGGCGGCAGAGAAATATGCACTCCAGAAGTTATACTTACTTTTCCCATGCCCACCAATTATATTCTCGGTTGGACTATTTTTTAGTGGACAAAGAAATGCAAAATTGGGTGACTGATGCTGGAATTGAACCCATTGTATGGTCCGATCACTCTCCGGTCTGGATTCGGGTGAATCTTAACAATCAGGATCGAGGCCAAAAGTTCTGGCGGTTAAATGAAGGACTTCTCAAAGACCTTGTATTTGTTCAGTCCTTGAGTACAAAGTTGACAGTGTACTTCCACAATCATCTCAATGATCTCACTACTAGGCCGACTATATGGGAATGCTCAAAAGCAGTCGCTCGGGGCATACTTATTATCCTTTCGCAAACGCGAGAGGGAGAAACAGCGGAAAGCACTTACAACGGACCTTACTCAGTTGACACAGCAGCACTTGCAAACACAGGGCCCTACGATACTCCAGAAAATAAATAGAATAAGGGATGCCCTTAAGGCACTCGATGCGGAGGCACTCGCTTTTCAAATGGACATAACTAAACAGCAATATTTTGAAGGGGGAAACAAGGCGGGATGCTTGTTAGCTAGACGTTTAAAAGAGGTTCTTGCCCAAAACAATATCACTAAAGTAAAGGACAGTGGGGGACATCTTATTACATCATCAGAGGGGATCAGGAAATGCTTCACTGACTTTTATGGTCAGTTATATAGCAGAGATACCGACATTGTTGGTACTGACATAGATCACTACTTAAAGGACTTACCATTGCACATTATTACGGTCGAACAGCAGCGGTATTTAGATGGTCCTATTCTACTAGCTGAGGTGCAAAGGGCGATTAAAGCTTTAAAACCAGGAAAATCCCCAGGCTTAGACGACTTAACTGGAAGCTATTACAAAAGGCTTTCTCACACAGTGGCAGAACCTCTAACTGAGATGCTTAATTCCTTAAGGGGCACAGATTCCTTAGCGAATCATGCGAATGTAACGGGAATTACCGTTCTCGCTAAACCAGGATGGGACCCAATTCATTGTGGGTCATATCGTCTGATATCGCTCATCAATTTGGATCTTAAGATATTAGCCCGGATTCTAGCAGAACAGTTAAAGGGCATTATTCCCTCATTAGTGCACAATGATCAAGTAGGATTCATCCCTTCCCGTATGGCCAGCGATAATATTAGAAAAGTGGTAGACCTGATAGATTGGGTCCATCACCATAAGACACCTGCTGCACTCTAGCTATAGACACTGAAAAGGCCTTTGACCTTGTACACTGGCCTTTCCTGTTCAAAGTCCTTGATAAAATGAATTTTGGTGAACTCTTCCAAACTTGGATTAAAAAACTGTATGAGCTGCCCCAGACTAGAGTGAAAATAAATGGGGGTTATGGCCTGTTACTTGACACACAAAGGGGAACGCAGCAGGGTTGCCTCCTCTCGCCCATGCTTTTTTTCCCTCTTTCTAGAACTTTTTGCCTTGACAATCCGGAGGACGGAGACCATTACTGGGGTCCAGCTTGATCATTTGCACTTTAAACTGTCATTATTCGTGGATGACTTCCTTTTCACATTAACTGACCCTGAGGTCTCCCTACAAGGTGTTATGGCTGCTTTGGAGGAATTCCATCGGGTGTCTGGCTTCACAGTGAACCTGGAAAAGTCGGAACTATTGAACCTTAATTTGCCCAGTCAGGTGGTTCTGAACATCACAAAGACATTCCTGTTTCGATGGGCACGTACTTCTGTTAAATATTTGGGGGTGCAAATTGGTTCGCACAATTCTCAGTTATTCTCACTTAACTATAACCCACTTTGGAAAAAAATAGATAAAGATCTGCTGAAATGGTATAGGGAATATTATTCATGGCTGGGGAGGCTAGCAATTATTAAAATGGTCATCTTAACCCGCTTATTATATTTTTTCTCTACTATTCCTATTTTCATTCCAACAGCCCTACTAAATCAATGGCAAACCAAAATTTATGGTTTCATATGGCGGAAGAAGCCACCTAGGGTAGCTAGAACGACTTTATTTCTACCCAAGCAGGCAGGGGGTTTGGGAGCACCGAATATAATCTGGTACTATGCCGCAGCCCAATTACGGTATTTGGTGGACTTATAAAATAGGGTTGATACTAAACAATGGGTTCAATTGGAGCAAGTACAAGTCGGGCCTATGCCTTTACAAGCCCTACCGTGGCAACCCAAATCTACCTGGAGGCCATTGACATATGTGCCACCAGCCTTGAGCAATACTTTGCATTTATGGAAGATTTTGAAGACTAAGCTAGTGGGGCCCTCTGACTATCACCAGATGTCCTGTCTGTTTCATAACACTCTCTTTAGAGGGGGCATGGATAACCCCCACTTTATGGCTTGGGAAAGACAAGGGATTGCTTCCTTTGGATATATTCTTACGGGTACCACTATACATGCCTATGATGCACTGCCCATTCCGGGCCCTCCTGGACTTGGACAGGTGCTTGAATTTGCTCAGGTACGACACATCTTATTTACGCTGATACATGCTAATAAGGTCCACCCGACCAAAACACTTTTTGAGAACTATTGCGAGCACTCAGGCAGAATGAAGGGTATTCTTTCCAAAGTTTAAATATTACTGAATAATCATTCTCCATACTCAGCAGCTCACATAAAGGCATGTCATAGGGACTTGGGGGAAGAAATCGAACAGGAAGTTTGGAACATAGTATTCTTTCAATTATCCAAAGTGTCGAGTGCTGCCACCATACAGGAACAATGTTATAAAGTTCTCTATAGATGGCACTTGACTCCGGAGAAACTCCATAGAATGATTCCTGCGATTCCCAATGTCTGCTGTAGAGGGTGCGGACAACTGGCCACTTGTTTTGGATCTTGTTTTGGAAAGGGATCTTGTTTTGGAAAGGGGTTAATGATTGGTTAGTAAGTGTGGTGCCTGGAATCAGAGTTTTGAATCCTAAGTGTGTCCTACTCAATATACCTTTGGAAGGCCTTCCAACACATGCCAATAAGTTTTTCACCCAAGTCTTTATAGCAGCTAGAGCTGAACTGGCTAAGGCTTGGAAGTCATCAGATACTCCATCTTTGATAGTGGTCTGTCATAGATTACACAGTCAATACCATATGTCCCATCTCATTGCTGTGAAACACGATACCATGAAGGCATTTACGGCCATATGGCATCCTATGACCACCTGGCTACATACTCAGGGAAAGCCCTCCTTTGAGACTGTAATTAGACCTTGGACTCAGAGTATATATTCCTTGACACAATGACATGCTATTTCCTTACCAGCAGCAAACAAAGAATACAGAGCCGGATAATGCAGTTCAAGGTCTTTTATTTCATCAATATTTTATTACTTTTTATTCTACGGTACTTCTCTTAAAATGTTTTGTATCTAGCGCGGATATCTGGAAAGGAGGGAAGGGGGAATGGGGAGTTATGTTTATCATTATATAGAAAAAATATGTACATATGTTTGCTTTGAAACCACTATTAGGCATACTACTGCACACAAGAATTATAGTACTACCAGAGGAGGAGCACTTGTGTATTAGCTACATATTTCATTTATCTGTTATCAATGACAAGTACTCTATCATCTGTGAAACTTCAATTTATTTATTTAGATTTATATTCCACTTTTTGCAGCACTTCAAAGTGGGAAATTTGCAGTTTTCAAGGGGTGTTTTCTCTAACATGAATATTATTTTATTCAATGAGAGAATATTAGAGATTATGCATGATTTACTAGTGGATCAGCTGATTGATCTGCTTTGTTTCATAGAAACTTGGCTGAATGAAGCAGATGAGTCACTGTAGGTCCATTCATGCCCCCGCTCGATATTTGCTTCTCCCACCAAGCACGTTTTTGGAAAAGAGGTGGTGGTGCAGCTGTGATTTTTTTAAGCATTAATTCTATTTCTAAGGTGTGTATTTCAACAGGCCAAGGGAATGGAATGCTTGCCTCTTAAGATAGGGGAAACAGAGAAAATTTGATCTGTGTGTAGTTTATTTGGCCCCTGAGGATATTGGTTCAACTTTGTTAGAATTAAGTGAGTTAGTTTCCTATTGGACTGCCCCAGGATGGTTTTTCTGGTGGGTTTCACTATGCATGCAGATATTCCAGATAGGGGTACGGCTCGGGTTCTGCTGTCTGCTTTTACAGCTCTTGGAATAGTTCTAGTTGTCTTGATCGGATACGTTTGGTACATTTGGTGGATCCTGTCGTTCATGACTTCACTACTGACTTGAAGTAAATTTATGGACATGTCTCTCTTTTTTTTTAACTGATGGTCAGAAAATTTACTGACAGTTGGCAACCCTGCAACCCTATTCCAAGCTGTGATATTCTTTATTGGACCATAAAAAAAAAAGATCAAAGGTCATAGTGACCATGAGCTATGGAAATCAAGTCTGTTCTTCAGACGTGCAATATCATGACATGCAAAAAGTCCAGGTTCCTCCAGAATCAGCATGGGCTACTAAAACTCTGAGCTGTAGAAATAAATAAAGGATGTTGATTGTTTAAAAAAAAATTAATCCAAGATTATTAATATGTAATACCAAATTTCTCTTGCTCTTTATGGCTCTGTAACACAAAGGCAGGGACCCAAGGCCAGAGCCGTAGCATGCCTATGGCCAATATGGCCACGGCCATAGGCGCCTCTACCAAAAGGCGCCATGACGCTGCTGCCGTGAGGAGCCTCAGTAAGTGGAAAAAAAGCATGGCCCGCCAGCCACGCTGATGATTCTGGCGGAGCTGCGCTGCTTTCTGACTCATAGGCATCGGCCAACAACGGAAGAAGCCTAATTGGTAGCAGTGGGACATCGCATGATTTCCTGAATGCTGCTCACCCCCGCGGGGTGCTGCCGCGATCCCCTCATTCACCTCCCTGCTCCTGTAGAATGGAAGGATCACGGCCTTGCAGCGCGGGCTTCTTCCTCCACCTGATGACATCATTCAGACACTGGCAGCCGGGAGGGTGAATGAGGGGATCGTGGTAGCACCCTGCGGGGGTGAGCAGCATTAAAGAGATCATTCACCTGCCACCTGCAGTGAGTGGAGGGTGGAAGGAGTACAAGATTGTTGGGGACTAGGGACCAAGATTTCTGGGGACTAGGGAACAAGATTTCTGGGGAGTAGGGGGGCCTGAGAGGGGAAAGGAGGCTGGGGAGCAAAGACTGCTGGGAAGTGGAGGTTTGGAAGGGGAGAGCCTGTTGAGCAAGACTGCTGGGGAGTAGGGTTTCTGGAATGGGAGAGGCATCTGGAAAGCAAAACTGCTGGGGAGTGGGGGAGGGGCTGAGTGGGGAGTGAGTTGTCTTGGAGAGGAGAGGGGACCAAGAGTGCTGGGGAGTGGAGTGAAGGGGAGCAAGACTGTGTGGTGCATGTGTGTGGGAGAGTGAAAGAGAGAGCATGTGTGTATGTCTGTGGGGGAGAGCGAGATCATGTGTGTGGGAGAAGGAGAGTGAGAGAAAGCACGCATGTGTGTATTCATGTGGGAGAGAGAGAGACAGCGAGCATGTGTGTGGGAGATTGACCCCTCTTCCTCTCTGCCTGCTAATCCATGATAATTGGATTTTTGGAAATTAAAAGTTTTTGGAAATTGGATTTTTGGAAATTGGATTTTTGGAAATTAAAAGTTCCCAGATAACGGGTGCATTTTTTAAATCCTTATTAGTTCTAATTATTGGTATTATTTGTTGTATTTGAAATATTTTATTTATGTTTGAAAAATGTTTATATGAGTTTTTAATTATTGAATGCTATTCTATTCATTAGTTTTGCATTATTCTTTTTATTGATATGGTTTTACTAATTTTGTTTTAAGAGAAATGGTAATGCTTCTGTTTATTTCATTGTTGCAGTTCATATAGAATTTGGATTGTTGCAGTTTCCAGTTTTTGCCTGTACATTTCTATTTCTATTTTATGGTCTCTTTATTCTGTATTTGAGGTTCTACCTGTGTTTTACATGTGTGACTGAGAAAGGTATTCTAATAGTGTGTAGTTTGTATGTAGAGATCTATAGCAGCTTGGCTTGTTCTGTTGTCCCAATAGGGTGTGTATTGGAGTTTTAGGCCTGGTGTAATATTTGCAATGCTAACTTTCGTAGGTAGCTGTTGCTGTTTGAGTGCTGGCAGTTAGTGGGGGTTTTTTTTATACAGAATGTTTATTGCATTGTAATTCTGTTTTCTCGTGGTTCTCTGAGGGTCATGCACATGCCCAAGATGCATTTACAGTAGGTCTAATACCATATGAATTCCAAGTGTCTCTTGCTTTTTTGCAGGATTTTCTGGTGGCACCACAGCAGTGCATGTAAATATAATATACATATTGTAAGTGATATTTTTATCTCAGATGACTAAGTTTTGAATGTCCTTTTTCATGTAAAATGTGTTATTATAAATGCATAATTTTTAATTGTGTGATGGGGTAGGGGGTACAAGGCTGTAAGGTTTTCCTAGGGTGTCTAATACCCTTGCACTGGCCATGGGCATTACTGAACAAACATTTAACATAGTTTCCCAACTCATGGTGTTATGTGTTGTGTAATGGGCAAGGGTGCAGTTTTTCACTTGGCTATAGGCACCACATTGCCTGGCTATGATTCTGCCCAAGGCTCACGGCGACTCGCAGTAAGTAAGGTGACGAGAGTACGTCATATCATCAGTTCTGCTTTTACCCACACACTGCACCTATGGACATGCTCCAATTTCCTCAAGAAAATCAAAACTACAAGATCCACCTCCCCTCACCCCAGCAACAGGTAAAATCAGGACGGGATGAGCCTGCTCCTGAGGACCTGGAGCCATCTCACAATCCTACAAACTGGCCAATGTTGCAACAATGTCTTAGGCTCTGGCCAGCAGATGTGTAACACATACAGTGGCTATACAGCAGGAGTGGTTAACTGTGGTCCTGAAGAGCCACAAACAGATCTGGTTTTCAGGATTTTAATAATGAATATGCATAAGATAGATTTGCGTGCACCTCCTCCATTGTATGCAAATATCTCATGCATATTCATCATGGATATCCTGAACATCAGACCTGTTTGTGGCTCTTGAGGACCAGAATTGGGATCCCCTGGTACACAGGGTTGATAGTCACCCAGGTCAGTCAGAGTGGCTGATCCAGTCCTGGTTTACCCCATTACATGCAAGGAAATGTGGCCCTACTGTTCTTGGGGAAATCAGAACTATCTCTCCATGCATGCAATGGGTAAAAACCAGGACTGGATCAGCCTTTCCAGGCTGATCTGCTTTAAGTGACAATACTAAGGAGGTCCTTTTGTAGTTTTCCCACCTCCATATGGCACCTTCTCAGTTTGGGGATGGAAAGGAAGGAGAAAGTTGTTGTGGTACAGGTTAGGTTAGGTACTAGCACTTCTATACATGTCTTGGACAATGACTGAAACTCCTATAGAACTAAACTAAAATTAAAATTGATATCAGGGATGGCCAACTCTGGTCCTCAAAAGCCACAAACAGGCCAGGTTTTAAGGATATCCAGAATGAATATGAATGAATAGATTTGCATGCACTACCTCCACTGTATGCAATCTATCTCATGCATATTCATTGTGGATAACTTGAAAACCTGGCCTGTTTGTGGCCCTCGAGAATCAGAGTTGACCACTCATGATCTATAGCAAAGTTTAAATGGCTGCCTCCACCCTTTATGTCAAAAAATAATCTGGCTATAATCAAAATCACCTCCCCAAAAGAATTTTTAATACAAAAAAACAGGGATAAGTCTGTTAGTATACTCCAATAAATAATAACCTCAAATATATTACAATTTTTTATTACAAATCTATATATATTTCAAACATATTTTCACTTGCTTTATCAAAATATTGTATCAAATACATAATCTATACACTACTGAATTCCTATTCCCTAAAAAGTAAAATCCATCTTAATCAAACTCGTACTCTAAGCCAGTCCTCGAGTGCCACAAACAGGCCAGGTTTTCAGGATATCCACAATGGATATGCAAATGTTTGTGGCACTAGAGGACTGGAGTTCATCATTACTTCTCTAAGCACTTCTCCATGTATCAAACACACATCGCATAAACCCCATCCACATCACCATCAAAAACCCAACATTTGTAATGCAACATTCAAAAATATAATTCAAGCTAGAATATCATAAATCTGTTGCTTTCTAGCTGACTTCCAACCCACGTAGGGTCTCTTCTCCAGAGCGGACGTCTAACTTTAAACAATGTCCCTCGAGTATTCTCCCAGTGTTCCTCGAATATTCTCCCAACAAGAGGCTGCTTCAGGGGATATTCCTTTTAGTCTGAATCTGGAACCACCTTCCGTTATTGCCTGCACCGGCATGATCAAAAAACCCCACAGTACTGCGTTCAAAGAGATACTGTCCAATATTTACCAGCACACTCAGAAAAACAGACTTAAAAAAACCTGCTCTCCGATGTCTTCCAAACACCGCTTATCAGACTACCATAACTTGGTCCTCAACACCCTTTGGCATGTTTGCATGCATCACCTATTACCTAGTAGTGAAGAAGTGAGGGGGAAGCTAGAGATCAACCAGAGTCTAGGACATTGCACCAGGAATGAAATTGGACAGACTTAGTTGGCCTAATGGTCTTTATCTCCCATTATATTCCATGTTTCTAGGTTTATACTCTCCCCCCCACCCAACCAAAATCCCCCTCAGTTTCCGGCTCAATATCTGAGAACTGAATTTTCCATCCTCAGTGGCCAATTTGGGCTTTCTGTTAAAACAGGACTTCTCACACCCGTCCTGGAGACCCCACAGACATTCGAGTTTCCAGGATATCCACAATGACTATGCACGACTTAAATCTGCACATACTGGAGACCTGATATATGTACATTTATGTCATGCATAGTCATTGTGAATATCCTGGAAACCTGCTGGGCCGGAGGGTCACTAGGATGGATGTGGGGAGCCCTAGGCTAACGTTACTTTGTGAGTGACGTATCCAGTCTCTTGCTTGATATATATATATATAGATATATCTATCTAATACTGTAAGTTTATCAGCTTGATACTGATTTCTGATTTTGAATTTCTTTCTCATCAGCTTTATGAGCTGTCTTACCTTTAAACACAAAAGAGAGGCACCGGCCTTTCCCTTCCATGTCCTCTGCAGACCAGATACAAGGCTGCAGGGAGGACATCTTTGCTCATCTCTATTGTGGCCTCATCTTTTTTCTTTTCTGCTCCTATTCCCCTGGGATAATGTCCCACCAGCTCAGATTCAGCATCGGCGGTCACAACTAGCCTGATTGTTGGAAGTTAGACCGCGGTGACTGAGTGCCCCACGTGGTCCCTTTGCCCTCATTCTCCCAACCTCGTAGGCTGGGATACCTCTTAAAGGGCCAGCAAAAATGATATTGTAACACAAGAGCTTTTGCGAGCACACAGGCCTCTTCTTCTATATATGATATGTAGAAGGGTTAAACAGGACTGGCTCATATTAAATCTTTTTTGTTTGGGGGGGGGGGGCAATAGATGCCCACTTCCTCAGGCTCCTTTGGGCTTCCAGCTCAATTGGAACAGGCCTCTGCAGGGCTACGGCATCAGGAGCCTTCATTTGCAATTTTGTAATAGTCCACACCCCTTTCCCCAACACAAACACATACACTAGGGTCACCAGCTGGCTCCAGATTGGCCCAACAGGGTTGATTCAGTCCTTGTAGTCTTACTTTTCTTAGGGCATGCAATAGGGCAATCAGAACCACAAGTCCCTGTGTGCAATGGGGTAAACCCTGGACTGGATCATATCTGTCAGGTGAATCTGGAGCCAGCTGACAGCCCTTACACACATTCCTAGCCCAGCCATTGCAGCGATTTTTCTCTGGTCTGTGGTTCAGAGCCTGGTAAATGTACACTCTAAGTTCAGCCTCCAAGTGTCACCATCATGAGATAACTATAACTCCTGCCCCACCCAGATCTGGTCAGCCCCAGGGAGAAGAAACCGGGATTGGACATCAGATGCAGGTTCTCCATATGGTGGTGCTTGCAGCTCAGCCACTGGCTGCAGTGCAGCTCAGCCACTGCAAGCTGATGCCTTGATCAGCTCCAAGAAACCTCTAAAAGATCCATCTGAACTGAAACAACAGCATGCAATGATGTATTTTTTTTTTTTTAATTATAAATATGAAATAAAATGACAGAAACCAAAGAAACAGCTGTAGCAGAAGCCTTGCAAAAATGTCTTGGAGAGCTGGATTACATAGCAATAATCTACTCAAAATATCCAGGTACATTCAAAGCATCTGATTATATTAAGCACTTCTTTATCTGAGAGAAGAAACTGTGCTTTTGAGCCCAAAGTATTCCAAAGAGGAAGCTGGAGCTCTGAATGCAGAGAGCACTTGCGGGGATCATCAGAGCCAGAGACTACATTAAAGGCATGTCTCTCTCTCTCTCTCTCTCTCCTCTGCTCCTACATTAGTAATCAAAGCTTTTAATGTCAAGGGGTCCTGAGCAGCCAGGATAAGCGGATATTGCTTTCTCGGGAAGGAACCTAAAAGCAATTGACCACAGATAATGTAACGTAGAGGTAGACTTGTTTGTCAGTATTTAATGCTACGTAAAGAGAGAGACACAAAGATGGAGAGGAGCGAGAGAAAGAGAGAGAGAGAGAGAGAAACCTGAGGAAACAGATGTACAATGAGAGAGCACGAGAAAGCGTGAGAGAAGAGCATCAAGAAACAGAGAAAGCCTCTGGAAAAGCAAAAGAATTAGTGAGAGTCAGCGGGAAGCATGAAGCAGGAGGAGATGTGAGAAGAGCAGGAGAAAAAGGAACAAAAAGAATTTAAGACAATTAGAGAGAGAAACTGAGGCGGCGGGAAAAGGAAAGGACGAGAGGGAGAGAAATGGAGAGAGCGAGAGACAGCTTTCAACCCGTTGCCCTACTCGGGAGTGCAAATCCGGGCTCTGTCATTAAACCCAAAACTGCAAAGAATGAGACAGAACCCCCGAGGGAAATTCTGCACCTCCGGTTCTGCGAGCAGACACTCCGCATCCACAGAAACTTCGCCGACAACGGGTGCAGCACAGGACTAGGGCGCATCATCTAGAGAATCTTTTGCTCCCTTAGGATCAGCCACTTTCATCCTCTTTGTGGACCTCCTGTTTGTGATGGAAGTGCCTCTCTTTGCTTGGGGAGTAGAAACACCTGCACTGGTATTAGTGCCAGATAATGTGGGAGATGGTTAACAGGTACATATTATTACTGTAATAATACGTGACTGGGGCACACCATCGCATTTTATACGTCTGTAACCCCTGCCCTGACTCTTGGCTGGGCACAGAGGCTCACTGGGAAGGTCACACTGGCAAGCGTAGGCCCCACGCCTCCCAGGAGTTTTTTCCCAACACAGTGGGGGGGAAAGGATCACACTTTCAAGTGATTTTCTTGGCGATTTTCTTATCTCTGGACTGGTGAGCACTTCTGCACAGCAGTCCAGCACGAATAAAACAGCACACCTCATATATTAGATGATGTCCAAAAATAAAGTTCATTACTGGTCACTGACTGCAGGAAAACAAAATCCACTGCTTGGCCAGTAGAGTAGAGTGCGGTTTATTTGTTAAAATGCGGAATTTTCCAGCTCGAAGGGTTCAGTAAAGGGTCAGAGGCGTTTTGAAGTACCCTCCTATCTTTTTTATAATGGGGAATCTTCCGGTGCTAAGAAGACTGAAAGGGAGTTCAGTGGGTACATGTGAAAGCTATCTGAGTGGCAGAGTGGTTCTTCCCCTAGAGGGAATGCAGATTCTGGGGGCATAATAACGCTGCCTCCCCCGACTGGTCTTGGTGAAGTGTTGAGGAGGTTTTGTGGAGCCATTTTGAAGGAGTTGGAACCTGAAGAAAGGTGGAATTGAAGCCAGCGAGTGGGAGCAAGGCTGAGGGCCAGAAGGACAGCATGAGGCTAGTTCCTGTCTTGGAGCCTCAGTGCAGGGACTGGGAAACTTCAACTGTCTGAAGCAAGGGGGAAAACGTTGTCTTGGGCCATCTCTGCCAAGTTTTGAGTAAACTGAGACATTTCAAGGGAGGCTGGGCCTGCAGAAGGCCTGAGACAAAGGAGCAGAGGGTTAACATTGGTACTGTACAAGATGTGAATTTTGGAGAATAAGTGAAGGAGTTTTGGACTGTGAATTTTTGCACCTACATTTTTCTGCTGTTTTACTGTGGATTCTATGTTGTTGTTTTTGTGGTTTGTTTTTTACTGGCTGAAGTTGGGTGTTTTATTTTTCCAAGTAAACTGCTTTTTCTGTTTAGAGGACCAATTTTTATGTGGACATTGAGTTATTGGGAGATAATCTCTGCCCAGCTGGCTGTACAGGAGAGAGCCTGCCCCTAATCCACAGGACCCCTGGTTGAGTGAATCTAGTGCTCTCCAGGGTGTGGTAAGGTGACCCCCTAGTCAAGGGGGATGGCACTTAGTGCATCAGTGGTACAGGAAGTAAAGTCCAAACAGCACAAAAAAATGAATTCAGTCTCTCACAGTAGCAAATGCTGCGCTCCCTAACAAGTAAGCGCTGTGGGTCAGGAATCCCCACCTTCCGGGATCTTCCCCTGGTACTTGCGGTTTTGGGGGCAGAGCTCTCCTTTTACTCCAATAGCTTGCTGGAACGTCCTCTGAATAAGTCGGGAACCCCTGGAGCTGATGCTTCATTTCAGGCGGCAGCTCTGAAACAGATCTCCAAGTCTGGCAGTCTTCACTGGACGTCCACTCGAAATTCCCCTCTTGTTCCAAACCTAAAGGTAATTTCCTTGGACAGGTAAGGAGTAGGGACTTGCACCTCTCTTCCTTGAGATCCCCTCTGGGTCTTCTCTAAAGGGCTCGGTAATTTGCTCTCTTTCCATCTGAAGAAATCCTCCTTACCTGGATCTTCATAGGATACTTAGGCATCCTCATTGGACCCTACTCAGCAGAAAACCCCTCTCTAATTCTAGAGGCCTGAGGACCCCGAGCATGGGACCCAAGCCACCCACCTAGGACAGGATATGCCTTCAGTTCCTCTCTCTTGTTGCAGGTAGAGACCCCAAATACTAGCACTGCTCCAATGGGAAAGGCACTCCGAACAACTCTGTACCACGGGGACGCAGGAGTTTTGTTAAACTACTGACGTCTCCCGTTGGGAAGTGCCAACTACCTACCACTCCTACTCTGATAGCATGCCATGTAGGATCTATTAAGACCACTGATTCAACCTTTAATAAGGGGCAAACTTAGGACTTCCCCTTACAGGTCAAACTAATTAAAATGCTGTTTCTGCATTGGAATGTGTGGTTGTAGGAACAGAATCAAAATCAAAGGTGAATGTGCACAGTTCACCTTGGTGCACAGTTCACCAGCTATTGAGCTCAGTGGAGCTACAAAGTCATCCCAGTCCTAAGATGATTGCCTGAAGAGGATGGAACTACTGGTTACTTTCCTCTGGCATCATTTGAGGAGGAAAGTGTTCACAGGCTGTTGTTTCATACCTATTCATGACTTGTTCTCTTCTCTCCTCTTGGTTTCCAAGCTGAGGCCGTATTTCTTTTTACTTTTTATTTATTCCTTTTTGTATACAAGACAAAATTACTTGAACAACAGAAATATCAAGGTCTCATATAAAATAAAGAAAAATTAACATGAAAATTAAGAAATATACACTTATGTAAGTACCTCACCTTGCTACATCAACAAACCATGAGGAGGACCAAATACAAAGGAGAAATAATTTTAGAAAAAGAACAATAAAGAAAATGGCTTAACATATGAAACTACCAATCAAAATTACAGTGGATAGATATTATCGAGTGTCAAAAGGCAATTTCATGGCTTCTAGAAAGGCTCTCAATTGACTGGGAACAAAAAATAAAAAACAATCATTTTGGATTTTAACAATGCATTTGTAAGGGTGGCATAAAATAAAGGATGCACCGATGGCTACAGTTTTTTGCCTTAAAGAAAGAAAACCATGACTTTTGTCTTGTGCAGAATGTGAAATATCAGGGAAAATTCTGACCGCCTGACCATACAACAAAGAATCTAAATTACGGAAATATAACTTCTTAATTTTCCCTATATTTTGCTCAATAACAAATGAAGCAAGGAAAGTGTATACCGCTCAATCACTTCAGGTCTGGAGTTTTCCAGAAAGGCTGTCAAATTAAATGCATCTGCACCAGCCCGGAGACTGACCAGGCCTTGACACAGTTCAACGAGTTGCAGTAGGCAGGAAAAAAGGCCTTGTTAATAGAAGGAATTTGATCTCCAGGAATAAACAGCACTTCAAGGAAATATTTCCTCAAGGTAATAAAGGGAACCCCCCCAATATGGGGGAAATTAACCAGTCTTAAATTAAAACGTCTAATCCAATTTTCAATAGCTTCGATTTTGCGAGAAAGAAAAAGCCTGTCTTTGGAAACCGAAGCATCAAAAGAACAAATATCTTTAATGCCTGGCTCCAAAGACTGGATTTTAGTCTGAATGTCCCTCATGTCTTTTCACACCTGGATAAAGAATTGACCTAAGCACTGCATTCCTTCATAGAAAGACCAAGACTCACTGGTAACTCCCACAATTCTTCCAACGTCACGACAGCCGGCTCAACTGGGGATGGCTGTAACTCACCCAGAGGAGAGGGCTGGCTCGGTTGGAGAGATGGCACAGGAGGATTCCACAGGGTAACGCCACTTGCAAGATGGCAGTCCAGCAGAGGGTGACGGTAAAACCGCATTCTCCACCTGCCCCGTCTCCGGCAGCGCAGTAGGGCCCTCTCGATTTCCATCGTGGCTGCGAGGTCACCCAACAAGTGACGGGAATGACTCACGGATCTGCCCCTTCTCTCTCAGCAGGTGGTGGATGCACATCCAAGGGGCCGAGGGAAACCTCCTCCCCTGGCAGACATGACGCTCCTTCGATGCTGCTCACAATGGGGAGAAAAGGTAGCTCTGGAGAACGTGAAGGAGGTAATCAGGTGCTGATTGTCCAGGTGAGAGGGTGTAGAGGAAAAAAAAACCCCCCACCCCACCTTTCCCTTTCTTTTTGGCGACACTGTGAAGGAAAATAGCAAGGAAACAAAGGAAGGACAAGGAGCTGCCTTCCATGCCCTATCTGGATGCTGCCATCTTGCCTCCCCGGGGCTACAGCATATTTCTGTATTTTGTAATGTTTTTTATTACATGCGGGGTAAGGAGCGAAGATATATTTTTTATTTGCGGCTTTAGCTTGTGAGATAGTCTTCCCAGCTCCTTAGTGGGACTGGCGGGGGCAGTGCCCGGCTGTGGTGAAGATTTTTACAGCTGTGTTTTTCTGACGATGTACTTTGATGTATCTTGTTGCTCTGTCTGTGTTCTTGGGCCCTACTGCAAGGCGCACTGAGCGTAGGCTTTGTCTATAAAAAGGAATGAGTACGCTGACATTATATTACATTCATAAATAAGAAAGAAAAGAGGTGAACCTTAACGCTCATTAATTAAACAAACATGACATCAAAAGGGTTTTGTGCAAAGCGATCTTATTGCCTCTTGCCTCGCAATAAGCTGCAAGCATCTTCAGCGTGCAGACATTTAGATCATATCAGTTTGTTTTTATATATGAATCTATCTACTTTTGCTTACTTATATGATGTGTGTGAAATTGTATTTATTTACTTGTTTGTTTGTTTTTATAATACCGACATTCAACACATTTTATCACCTCGGTTTACATGGAACGAGTTGAGTTGGTTACGTTGTAACAGGGTGTGGTAACTGGGAGAACATAACAGGGGGATAATAATTTAGCAAACAAATAAAGAATAACTTCGGGAGGGGGGTTTCTCTTATGAACATTTAGGTACATAGAAGCTTAACATTCTGCATTAACTGTGGTTTCAGATAATATGGCTTGAATCAGTGGGATGTTCCTGGGGGGCGGTGGGGGGGAGGTTTCATATTTTGAGTTAATAGCTGTTTCAGTGTAGTAAGGCACATCAAAAAACACGCTTATCTTTACTGAATGCTGCAATCAGCTCCAAGACTTCTGAAGCCCTCCCTCTTGGCTGCCGGTGCCTGAATGATGTCATCAGGTGCCGACAGCCGAGGACGAAGCAGCCTGTGCTGCAAGGCCATGATCCTTCGATTCTTCAGGAGCAGGGAGGGGAAGTGAGGGGATTGCTGCAACACCGCGGAGGGTGAGCAGCGTTAAGAAAATCATGCGCTGTCCCACTGCCACCAATGAGGCTGTGCAACAGAAAGAGGCCAAGAGGGGCTATTAGTATTTTTACCTTCCCACCGAAGGTGCAGTAGAAAGAAACCTGGGGAGGGCGGCCGTTGACATCTCCTCCCTCCCATCCGCGGCGCAATAGAAAGAAGCTAGGCAGGGCCATTGGGTTCTCCTCCCTCCTCCTGCGGCAGAATATAAAGAGACCTAGGGGGTGTGGGGCATTGGCATCTCCCCACCTGTCTTCAATGCAACAGCAATAGACTTAACCAGGCCTTCAACATCTTTGGTTGCTGAAACAGAGGCCTGGAGAGTGTGAACGTGTAATAGACAATAAGGAATAAGGGTGAGAGAGCCTGTGTGTGGAGGAAAGCCAGGGAGCATGAGAGAGCCTGTGTGTGTGTGTGTGTGTGTCATAAACAGAGAGAGCCAATGAGAATGAGAGCCTATATGTATGTGTAGAGGGAGAGAAAGCCAGTGAGTGTGAGAGAGCCTATGTGTGTGAAGGGGAGAGAACTAGATAGTGTGAGGGAGCGTGAGAAAGCCAGTGAATGTGAGAAAGCGTGTGTGTGTTTGTTAGGGAGAGACAGCCACTGAATGTCAACAGCCAGTGAATGTGAGTCAGCCCGTGTACGTGTATTTATGTGTGTGTGTAAGGGGAAGAGAGCCAGTGCCCAATGAGCATAAGAGCCTGCGTATATGTATGTAAGGGGGAGAGCGCCAATGAGTGAGAGAGAGCCTGTATATGTGTGTGACGGGGGAGAGGCAATGAGAATGAGACAGCCTTTGTGTATCTGTGTGTGAGAGAGGGAGAGAGAGCCAATGAGGGTGAGAGAGCCTGTTTGTCTGTATGTGAGAGAGAGAGAGAGAGAACCAATGAATGCAAGAGAGCCAGTGAATGTGAGAGGGTCTATGTGTGTGAGTTAGAGAGCAAGCCAATGAAAGTGAGAGAGCCTATGTGTGCATGACAGAGAAAGGGAGAGAAAGCCAGTGAGTGAGTGAGATCCTGTGTGTGTGTGTGTGTGTGTGTGTGTGTGTGTGTGTGTGTGTGTGTGTGAGAGAGAGAGAGAGGAGAGAATGTGAGCCAGTGATTGAGAAAGCTCCTGTATGTGTGTGTGTGAGGGAGGGAGGAAGGGAGTGAGTGAGAACTTGCGAGTGAGAAAGCCAGTAAGTGTGAGAGAGTATTTGTGTGTGTGAGAGAGAATGAGTATGTATGTGTTAGGGAGTTTGTGTATATCAGAGTGAGAGAAAGAATAAAGTGTGCACCTTCACTCTCCCTCACTAATCCATGCCCATCTCAGAGTGACTGGAAATTGAAAGTTCCCAGGTATGGTAAGCGTGGGATATTTTTTGTCCCTCTGTTTTAATTATTGGACTTTATTTGATGCATCTGTTATTTTGAAACATTTTCTTGGTGTTTGGTAATTTTTAAAAAAAATTTAGAGAGGAAGCGGGGCAAGATGGCCGTGTGAACATAGACACCGAAAGCTGCTCCTCGTCCCTCAATTGCTTCGGATTTCTTTCTATCATTTATGGAGCCTAAACAGAAGGGAAAGGTCAGTGTTTATCCTTCCGAAACCCTTTACTTCAAGGGGCAGAAATTGATCACCTCATTCGCGTCTCCATCCCTTGATGTTGCCAGCGACTTGGTCCCCATTGAGAGTGCCGGCGGAGGAGTGCTGGTCTCTCCAGGGGGAGAGGTTTCTTTCAGCCCCTGGCCTCAAGTCTCTCTGCCAGCAATTGGACGCGACGTTTCCTCGTCGATCGCCATGGCGCAGAGTAATGACTCACATGCTGCACGGGAGGGGCTCATCTGCAGTCGGCATCCTTTACATCTTTATCGGAGGGACTGCCTTCATCTTCCCTGAAGTTTGCCTTCCATTATATTCTTATATATTATATTGCCTGTTCCTGTTGAGGATTCTATCGTTGGATTGGTTTCTTCTCCTTCTGTACCAGGTTTGGAAAATTAATCTGCAGCTGGGATGACTTTGAAGCCTCCCCCGAAACCGGCAGAGGTAACACTAAATTCTTTGTGGGACTTAATTTCTCATAAATTGGATACCTTTTCATCTAAGTTGGACCTATTGGTTACCACTCATGACCTTAAGATTACAGTACATGATAATAACATTGTTTCTTTACAACAGGATATTAATAATTTGGTTGCTGCTCATTCTAGTTTGGTCCAGGAGCATGGTAATTTTTCCAGAAGGCTTGAATTTCTGGAAAAACCATCTAGACACCTAAATCTACATTTCCTGAATTTTCCTAAGATCATGGGTGAACTTCCTATTATGACATTAAGGAGATACTTTTTGGATGTTTTGAAATTTTCTGTTGATGTTTTACCATCTATCAAAAAGGCAATTTTTCTTCCCATTTCTTCAGGTTCTAATCTGACTTCTTTAAATGTATCTCAACTTTTAGTAACATCTGGATATGAAATAATTGAGCATGCTACATTGCTTGTTTCTTTTGTATTGGATAGAAATATAAGTAAGATCATGTCTTCTTATTTTCATAATTTAGATTCTCAGGTTCAGGGTCAGAAAGTCTATTTTTTTCCATATTTATCTAGATTTACTCAGGAGTGGAGGAGAGGGTTTCTTATGTTAAGACAAGAGGTGCTAGCATTTGGGGCTTCCTTTATGCTATGATATCCTTCTAAATGTCACATGACAAACTTATCAGATAATTATACTTCATCTCTCCTGAGCAACTTAGATCTTTTATTGATTCAAAGAGAAATTTAACATAATCTCCTGTCCCCTCTGAGCAGCAATAGACTTGATTTTAAATTACAGGGTGATTATCAACGCTATGGCTCTTTCATAAATAATTTCTTAATTTTCCTCTTCTTTTTTCTTTGCCTCCCTCTTAATTCCTTTGTTAGAGTGTTAAATATCATTATTTATGATGCCTTTTGTTATTTCATGCATATTTATGTTTGATTCATTTCCACTTCATATTATGTTACAAAGTAATGAATATGTGCTTTGTATTAATAAAAAGTTGATAAATAAATAAAATAATATGAGTTATTAATTATAGGATGTTATTCTAGTCATCAAATATTCTGACATATTCTTTTTATTAGTATGGTTTCACTATTATGATTTATAGTTCTTGGTTTTATTGTTTGATGTTTTGTGAGGAATGATGATGTTTCTGTTTTCCATTTTTGCATCATATGCAGAATTTGGCTTGATGCAGTTTCCATTCATTTTTTGTCTATATTCTATTACCCTTGGTACTATTACCCTTGGAACTGTTCCAAACTCACTTAAACAAGCCATAGTTAAACCAATACTGAAGAAACCTAAACTCAACCCTGCCAAACTTGCTAACTATCGCCCCCATATCCAACCTACCCTTTATAGCAAAAATCCTCGAAAAAAAACAGTCAATCTGCAACTTACAGACTACCTAGAAAAGAATCACATACTCTTCCCATCCCAATACGGATTTCGTAAATATCATAACTGAGACCCTCCTCATCTCCTTAACAGATCACCTCCTCAAAGGCCTGGACAAAGGTCATCCATACATCCTGGCTTTACTAGATATCTCCGCAGCCTTTGATACTATCAGCCACAAGATTATAATTGAAAGACTCACAGGAATTGGCATTACCGGAATTCCCCTACTCTGGTTCAAATCCTACCTACACAACAGACAATACAAAATCCAAATAGGCAACAGTGAATCAAAGGCCATTGACCTATCACGAGGTGTTCCCCAAGGCTCCTCCTTATCTTCAACTCTATTCAACATATACATAATCCCACTCTGCCACCTCCTTTCCGAGCTTGGTCTTCCCCATTTCATATATGCAGATGACGTACAAATCCTCATACCTGTTACAGATACCCTTCCCAAAGCCATTAGTTCATGGAAATCAGCCCTAACAGCAATCAACAACCTCCTCACAAACCTTAACCTTGCCCTCAATGCAACCAAAACTGAACTCATGTAATATCACTGTAACACATTACAAACAACCCCTCCACCCTCCACATGCCTCAATCTAGCATATCCTTCTCTCAACATGTAAGAGACCTTGGTGACACTGTGGACAACCAAATTAACTTAAAAAATTTATTAACACAACACTCAAAGAATGCTACTTCAAACTCCATACTCTAAAAAAACTAAAACCCCTTCTACATCTCAACGATTTCCGTACTGTACTCCAGTCTACCATTTTTTTTTAAATAGACTACTGCAATACTATCCTTCTTGGCCTCCCCAAAAACACGACCTACCCCCTCCAGATGCTTCAAAATGCTGCTGCCAGGATCCTCACAAGCACCCGCAAAAGCGACCTCATTACTCCAATTCTCAAAGAACTTCATTGGCTCCCACTATCACACCGGATACAATATAAAGCCCTTACTATCATACACAAATCCCTAATCAACCAAAACATGCAATGGTTCAATGACGCATTCATATTTTGCAACAATATAAGACCCACAAGAACGCAATATCTGGCAACACTATGTATACAATCTCCCAAAAGCACACACCCCACGACCACGAAGCAACGTGCATTATCTATTGCTGGGCCTGCGCTCTGGAACACCATGCCAACAGACCTGCGACAAGAACTCTGCCCTAAAACGTTTAAACAAAAACTTAAGACTTGGTTATTTAAACAGGGCTACACCTGAAATCCTGTTATTGACTCACTTCTCTCACCCTCTTAAACCTTTACTGTCTCTTTATTTCACCCCTCCTTTTCTCCCTGGATCATAATCTTCAATTTACCTCTACCTATTTAATCTCCTTCTCATATATCTAATCAAACTATAATTTCATTCTGCACACTGCACACCTTTGCTACTTCGTCATCTTAAACTTAGGCAACTTCTTTCTAATTTTCATTATCTAACATCTCTGATACATTGTTAATGTATAACCAGGACTATTGTAATTATTATAGCCTCTTTATTCTATATTTCATGAGGATTCGTCTGTGTTCTGCATGTGTGACTGTGGTAAGATATTCTGCTGACATGTAGTTTCTATGTAGGGATCTATAGCAGCCTGGCTTGTTTTGTTTTTCTAATAGGGCTTGGTGTAATATTTGCAGTGTTGTCGTTTCTTAGGTAGGGTTGTTACTGTTTGAGTGCTGGCAGTTAGTGCTATTTTGGTATGGGAGATTTACTATATTGTAATTGTAATTCAGTTTACTCATGGCTTTCTGGCGGCCAAGCTCATATCAAACGCACTTTACAATAGGCCTGATATCATATAGGTTCCTAGTGTCTTTTTTGCAGGGTTTTCTGGCTGGTACCACTGCAGTGCATACAAATATAATATACATATTGTTGTAAGTGATATTTATACTGTTCTTTGAATGTCCTTTTCCATATAAAATTTGTTACAATAACTGCATATTTTTTACATGTGTGTGTTGGGGGAGAACATTGCACAATGCTGTAAGCTTTATCTAGGGCACCTAAAACCCTTGCACCAGTTTTGGGATGGCAGTGGAGGGTAAAAGGGTGTTTCAGGTAAAAAAGACAAGTTTTCCTAATGGTAGGATGGCAAGTGTTAAGTAGTTGCAGTTTTTCTGACTATTCTAATGGAATGTTGTTGCTATTTTTATATTTGGGATCATTTGGTGCACAATGTTCTAGTAATCATGCAAGTAATAAAAGTTTTCATGTGGACGGACATATAGGAA
Source organism: Rhinatrema bivittatum (assembly GCF_901001135.1). Lineage (NCBI taxonomy): Eukaryota > Metazoa > Chordata > Amphibia > Gymnophiona > Rhinatrematidae > Rhinatrema > Rhinatrema bivittatum. The sequence goes on from NC_042616.1 coordinate 58,541,258, forward strand.
ATACTCCATAAACCCAAGTGTTCGGAATTTTCTCAGTTGAATTTTGGTGACCCTAAGTACAACACTAGAGAAATAGAAACAAAAATGTATTTTCTCCTGTACTGTGCAAAATACAAAGGACCTCATTTTAATAAGCATTTATACGCATAAAATTATGTTTCACATGTATAAATGCACTTTACCCATGTAAGTGGGCTTTTGAAAATTGCTACAATACATGCCATTGAATTGTCCATAGGATATTCGTATGTAAGTGCACTTTACGTGCGTAAATGGCTTTCTAAAATTGCCATGATAGTATGTTACATTTGCCCATGAAATTCCTTTTAAAATGTCTTCCTTAGCTAGCAGGGATGCACAATTCCCAAAGCTGACAGAACAACTCAAAGACTTCCAACAAAAGAATGTGCTAGAAAAACTCTATATAATCCTGGGGAAAGAGGAGAAACAACAGTCTATGTGATATCCTGCCACCAGGCCAGAAAAGTAATATGACCAGAGACAATACGTACCAATGTAGCCTATTGTTACTATAGCCCCTTTGGTATGATCCAGGCATCCCCAGGCAGAAGACAAATTTGGTCCGGTCTGAGGGAAGTGGGCATGTTCCTACAGAGAATGTTGATCAGATGGTGAATAGGAATGGAAGAGCCTGTGGCCAGATTCTTGGTAGAGGCCAAAACATTGGACCACATAAAGCCCATTCTACACAAACTGCACTGACAATTAAATACCCTCTGCTTCGTCTTTAAATGTGTGAGTAAACAAGTCCCTGAGTATCTCTCCCAACCTCTTGCCTCCTACACCTCCACTAAAGAACTCCAATCCTCCCGCAAGGCCCTTCTGTCCTCCCCCTCCCTACCTTGACTTCCACGAAACTGACCTGACTAATGGCCTACAGCAGCTATGCTCCCAAAATCTGGAATGAAGTACCCCTACCTATTCACTTTGAGCTGTGCTACCTCATGTTTCTGAAAAAAGCAAAGGCATGGCTGTTCAATCAGGTCTTCCCCCAGCCAGACCATTAGAAATGAATTAAGTTCCTTTATGCCTGCACACAATATTATGACTAATGTAACTGCTAAAATACTTACTATTTATTTATTTATTTAGTTACCCCTAGATTCATCAAAATGCATTATTAACGCATTGATAATGTCTGTGTTATGAAAAAGGAGTGTATTTAGGGAAATTTTAGACTTATTGCACCATGTGTTAACTTACTGCTTTCCATTGGTAGTGTGGTAAACATAGCACACCCTGTAATAATCCCTATTTTTCAAGCTAGGGTGAGAGAACAAGGTACAAATTTCATCTTTGTGAGACATTCCTCACTACAAATGATGTCAAATCTTCACCAAGGCGTACTGTGCTGTTCGTACGTCTCACTCTACATGCGAAACTGACCCCTAAACCACCACCAACACCTCACCTCGATCTATTAGATAGAGATATAAATTGTTGCACACTGTGAAGCCCTCCCCAGAGGTTCTCTCTCTCTTTCTCTCTCTCTCTCTCTTTCTCTCTCTCCAGTGCGATATTGCCCCTCATTTTATTAAATCCCATCCAAACTGATTCCGCCCCTCCATAAAATTTGCATTTGCACTGTGCATTATTGTTTTTAACACATGCATTATGGCATTAACGTGATATCGCATGCATTAACGCCATAACACATTTTGATGAATGACCCTATTAGTTAGTTAGTTTATATACCATCGTTCCAAGTGAAGATCACAATGGTTTACAAAAGTAACAAGCGTCTTTATGTCATTATGTTATATGAAGTAACACATACTGGTAAAATACAAATTTTTGTAAGATACATTTTGGGGTTTCATATACTTTAAGATACATATTTTGGTATGATATATACCTTGGAGGAACTTAAGTGGGTCATATAACTCTAGGGTGATGTTCTTATACGTCTCAACTGAGGGTGGGGACAATAGATTAGTAGGATAGGGATTCTGTTTAGTAAATTTACATGGTTGTAGGGGGTTGTCATGAGCTACTTTGTTCTCTCGTTACTTGTTATTGTTTTTTGTTCTTGTTATTAACTCTGCATATAGATAGAGTTTAAGTTAAGATATAAGTTCTTGTTGAATTAGGATTCTGAAAGAATTTAAGTTAGATTATAAGGAGGAGATGTGAGTGATCATATAATCAAAGGAGCTACATACCCCTGATGAAGAAACGCTCTTGTAACACGGCCGGTGTTGGGTTTAAGTATGCTGGTTCAGTTTGATCTTTACATGTCAATTACCACACAGATTTCACTTTAAAGTGGATGTCACATACGATGAAAATATGTTGAGCACTTGCAAAGAAAGAGAAATGTTTAAAAATATTTAATGGAAACATTTATTGATTTATTTATTGATTTATTTATTTATTTTGTTCAGCGTCGCCGTAACAACAGGCATAGCCTTTACAAGGAACAAAAAACTGTAGCAAAAGGCTAAATACAGATTAACTAGGTACAATATTTTGAAGTACAGATTAACTAGGTACAATGTTTTAGAAGGGATATCTCGGAAAAGGAGATAAGAGTATTTAAAGGGAGAAGCTCAGTTATTAAGTTAAAAAAGCTAGAGGATAAGGTCAGGAAAAACTGAAAATACAGGCAAATATTTACAAAAATTCAAAAGTATCAGGTATCAATATCGTGTAGAACAACCCTCAGCAATTATTCATATTGGTGGGAGGTTCAATAGTGAGGGGTATTTGAGGGAAACATAGAAACATAGATGTGTTTTTAATTGCAAAAATGTTTCAAAAAACAAAAAATAGATCTTGGGCAAAGAGGGGGGACATGGTGATGAGATTTTCTGGGGAGTCTGTCATGGGGGACTTTGTCAAATGCCTTCTGAAAATCCAAATACTTTGTATCAGGGGTAGGCAACCTGAAGCTGGAGCTGTTACATATCGGTGTGTTTTAGTGTGCCCTTGGACCTCAGCTGACCCCAGACGGATCCAGGACCGAACCGAGGGTTGACGGCATGTTCCAGCATGGCGGGACTACGGTCTTACCCTCTGCCGGGCCTGCAAGCTCCCAGCGCCAACAACAAGATGATGTTGGTAGGGGAACGGTCCTCCGACTGTTCCGAGCCCTTTCAGACCTGCCGCTTGGATTGGCATGGAGCAGCAGGCCGGCCTGAGGATGAGGGCAGACGGAGGCCTTGACACATAGACAGGACACCAAGGTTGATGTGAGTTGAAGACAGGACACCAGGACTGATGCAACGGCATCAGGGACGAGGGTTAACGCGAAGACATGACACCAAGGCTATTGAAGACATGACACCAAGGCTGTTGAAGACATGACACCAAGGCTGATGCAATGGCATCAGAGACGAGGAACTTTGACAAAGTCCAGACGAGACGAGAAGCTGGGCAGGAGGACATTGGCGCTGTCTCTCAGGGCGCCCTACTCAGCCCACCTTCATGGGCGGACTCAATGGGTTGGTCGCGGACCACCCTGTCCCACTGCGTGCCCTACACAGCCCGAGGAGGCTGGTCACGGACCACGCGGAGAGTGGGACAAGTGCAGAGAAGAATCGACAGAGCTATATGTCATCCGGAGCTCCACAAAGGCTGGCAGAACAAGACGGCTCAGGAGCACAGGAACGAATTCCACCTGCAGGCCACTCCACGCTCGGGAAGGACGTCATCCGAGGGACCAAAGGCCTGACAGGAACAGAAGGCTCAGGAGCGCTAAAGACACAGGAGCAAGACACCAAGGAACCCGGGACATTAGGAAGCGGAAGATCAAAGACGAGACACCAGGACACCTGGATGGGGACCTCAGGCAATCAAGACATGACATGACAAGAAGACGAGACGATGAGGAGCTCCACGAAGAAGACCTGATGGAGCTCTGGCAGGCAGGAGCCTCCAGAGTGAAGTAACTCCAATGCAAGGCAAGGAACAATGGCAAGACCAGCCCTTTTATAGGGCTGTAGCAGGAAATAGTTCATAGGTGGGGCCCAGGGCATATCCGGCCGTGGGCCCTTTAAATTCAGCAGAGAGGCGCGGCCGCCTGCCTAAAGGCAGGAAGGAAGCTGTGCAGGACCGTGGACAGCGGCCTGCACTGACGTCGACGTCACGGATGCAGCAGGGCTGGGCCTGGACGCAGGTCCCGAAGACGGCAGTGGCTCCAGCCGCTGCAGGAGGCCCCGGGGGCGGCTCCAGCCACCTATCCAGGCCGGGGCTTGCGGCCTCGATGCCGCGAAAAAGAAGCTGACGTCGATGACACAAAGAAGTCCGCTGCTCCTGCCGCAGAGAAGCGGGGTGCCAGGGGCAGCCTCCAGGCCGCGAGAGCAGGAAAGTCCGCGGCTCCGGCCGCACCGGAAGGCCCGACTTCGGCGGCTCCGTGCCGCGTCAGGCAACAAGGATAAAGAAAGCGGTGAGTGCCTGCTCGCGGGGAAACCCGAGGGCAGAGTTCATAACAGGAGCGTCACAAACGGGTCTGGTTTTCAGGATATCCACAATGAATATGCACTAAATATATCTGCAAACAATGGAGGCAGTGCATACAAATATACCTCATACATATTCATTGTGATTGTCCTGAAAACTGTACCCTTGGTCTACAGTGCAGGGATAGTCATCTACATTTTATTTACACCGTATAGAAAATCTAATAGATTTGTAAAGCAAGACTTCCCTTTCTAAAACCATGTTGACTCTTCTTCATTCAGCCATGTCAGTCTACATGACCAGAAATTTTGTTTTTAAGAATAGCTTCTACCATTTTGCCTAGCACTGACATCAGGTTCACCAGTCTCTAATTTTCTGGAGCCCTTTCTAAAAATATGTATTACATTGGCCACCTTCCAATCTTTGTGTTAGGATTCGTAGGTTTCGTGAAAACTTGGCCCGAGGTGAGGGTTGACACCACCTGTGGGCTGGAGCCCCACAGGTCCTCACTGTCGGGAGGCGAGGCCAGCTGTAGCAGGAGTCAGTGAGTAGTGGCAGAGAGATAGGGCGTACTGCGTCAGAGCCACGTGATCACAGGAGCTAGTAGAGAGGATACTGTGGGGTGCTCCGAGGAGCGGGGTAGAGACACAGTTCAGAGGGAACCCACGGTACTCAGGCAGGACTGGAGATGAGAGTGCCAGAGCAAGAGCCTCTGACAGAGGAGTGCTAGGCATACCCCGAGGAGCGGGGAGCGTGGGATAGGCACTGTAGGTGAAGTACAGCAGAGACTGTCCCAAGTAGCGGGGCAGCATAGAGAGTGAGGCTCTGGTGTGATGACGTAGGCTGACCCGAGGAGCGGGGAAGCCCAAGTTGAATCTCTGAAGCAGTGACGTAAGCCACCCTGATGAGCAGGGCTGCTCACAGAGGTATCTCAGATAGAGAATCAAGGGCGGCCTCGAGGAGCGGGAAAGCCCGAAGTACAGTCTTAATGTAGAACATGGGCACTACCCCGAGGAGCGGGGAAGCACGGAGTGCAGTCTCTATGTAGAACATAGGCACTACCCTGAAGAACGGCTAAGCAAAGAGTGCAGTCTCTTGTAGAAAGTAGGGTCTGCCCCAAGGAGTGGGGACGCACGAAGAGTAGTCTTTATGTAGAATGTACGCACTGCCCCAAGGGACGGGGAAGCACGGAATACAGACTCCCAGGCAGAAAGGTGGTCTGAGAGGCAACTCTGAGGAGCAGGGAAGCCGGCAGGCAGGCTCTCTAGAGGCGCAGAAGCTAACCCAAGGAGTGGGGAAGCCTGGAGACAGAGTCCCCAACTAGAGTGTAAGTAGGACCCCGAGGAGCGGGTACCCAAGCTAGAATCCAGAGCCAAAGGCAGGTCCGATGCAGGAACCACGATCCGAGGAGACAGGAGCAAGCACTAGGCAAAGGAACTCGTTGCCAAGTCAGTTAGCAAGGGACAAAGGAGGTCCTTAAGAATCCCAATCTTGTGATGTCATCAGTCGAGGATGCCCCCGAATTTCACGCCATTGGGCCTTTAAAGAGAGGCCTGGTGATGCGCACGCGCGCCTAGGAAGGCCCAGAGTCGGTGTGGGTGGTGGCAGCGACCCGGCCACCATGAGGAGCCTTGTAAAGCCAGAGATGTGTGGCAGTGGTGGCTAGCTCCGGCCGCAAGCTGACCCGGAGAGGAGAGCAGACCAACACATGTTGTCAGTCGAATCGGTTGCAGCTGTCTGTGACCAACGGTCATAACACTTTGTTTACTGCAGCTGTTTTAAATTAAATGATAGGCTATAGATTACCAGTAACAGATTTGCAATTCATGTTTGAGTTCTTTCAAGACTATGGGGTGGATACCATCCAATCCTGGTGATTTGTTACTCCTTAGTTTGTCAGTTTAATCTATTACGTCTTCCATTATGACAGATATTTGTTTTAGTTGTTCAGAATCATCACCACCAAAGAATGTTTCCAGTACAGGTGAGCCTCTTTCAATGGAAAGGAAGCCCTAGAACAAGGAGTCTTGTGATGAGGTTGAAAGGGGGTAGACTCAGGAGTAATCTTAGGAAATATTTCTTTACAGAGAGAGTTGTGGATGCATGGAACAGCCTCCCAGTGGAGGTGGTGGAGACAAAAACAGTATGTGAATTCAAGAAATCTTGAGATAAATACAGGGAATCTCTGAGGAAGTGATGGGAATTATAATGCTAAACTAATTGGATGGATGGGCAGACTAGATGGGCCATGCAGTCTTTTTCTGCCATCATGTTTCCTCCTCAGTAAAGATTGAGGCAAATAGTTTTTCTGCTATTTTCTTGTCCTCCCTGAGCACATCTTTTATCCTTTGATCATCTAGTAGCCCAATGGACTCCCTCACAGGCTTTTTGCTTTGAATGTACTTGAAAAAATTTTATTATTAGTTTTTGTCTCCATGGCAGATGGTCCCCATCAACCATAGGAGCCACTGCAGCCCTACATCCCACAGGGACTGATGAAGGGAGCATAGCTCTCCAAAGCTATTCATAGATGTACAGTAAAAAGGGATCTCCTACAACTTTTTTGTTGACCCTTATTTCTACAACTGAGAATTGGAAACAGAAGGAGAAAGAGTCATCTGAAAGGCAAAGGAGAATGTTCTTGATATCAAGGCAGAGGAGGAAAAAGCCTCTTCTGTCAGTAAGGGCAGTGTTGTTGTTAAAGGGAGCAGCAAGGAGGCAGGAGACTGAGAACAGAGAGCATGGTGGTAGCCTAGCAAGAGATGGGCTAGAAAAAGTATGCAGGGGCAGTCTCATGGGGGAATTTGAAGACCAGTGGGGCAATACGTAGGTACTACATAGAAACAAACAGCAGAATGCATCAGACAGACATGGTGTACATTAGCTGACTGCATATCTTTCACAGCTTAAGTATATGAAAAAAAACCCATATGACTAGACTCCAGCCAGTAAAAAGGATTTGGATCACACACACACACACACACACACACACACCACATTCACAATCTGCTGTGAAGCTCCATTTACAGCAACTGCGCCCAACGGAAAAGAAAAATTGCAGTCTTTGGGATTCTATAGCTTTATATCAGCAGGTACGAGAGGTAGCAACAACCACAAGGAAACTGGAGTGGAGAACTTTACACAGAAAAACTGAGTTTCAGTCTTAGAATGTGGGCACTAGCAATGGCTATGAACTTATGCTACAATCCAACAAGCTTTTGTTGTCATGAAATCTCCTTCTCCCTCCTCCTTGTTCCATTGTCCACTGATTGGCTTCAAGCAAACAGAGCACACTTGAGAAGGCAAATTACAATAAGGCACTGTCAGGTTTATTTTTACTTTTTTAGAGGGCGTTTTTATACTTTTGCTTTAGCAGTGGTTGTTACATCATACTGTGGATCACTAAATACTAAATGCTGGACATGAAAAAAAGGGTAGCATGGAGGGGTAACCTGTACAGAGCTGCAATTACTACCTTTAACAGAAGACATAGGGATAATCTGCATGGAGGTGAGCTACTACCCTTAACAGAAGGCATGGAGGTAACCTGCATGGAGCAGCAGTTACTACCTTTAACAGAAGACATAGGGATAATCTGCATGGAGGTGAGCTACTACCCTTAACCGAAAGCATGGAGGTAACCTGCACAGATGGCAGTTACTACCTTGTTTCCCCGATAGTAAGACACCCCTGATAGTAAGACGTAGTGGGAATTTTAGGGGGGTCGGCTAATGTAACACATCCCCCGAAAGTAAGACGTAGTAAAAAAATTATTTTTAAATACCTGTCGGAGGGCCGCGTGGGTCCAGGCGGCTGGCGGCGGGAGCCGGGTGGTCGCGTGTTACCTAGGCCGCGGGCGGGTGGGCGCTTGTTCCAGGCGGCGGCGGGGGGGGGGGGGGGCGGGTGGACGCGCGTTAAATCTAGGCCGCGGGCGGGTGGGCGCTTGTTCCAGGCGGCGGGGGGGGGGGGGCGGGTGGACGCGCATTAGTTCGAGACGGCCGGCGGGCGGCGGGTGGTCGCGTGTTAAATCTAGGCCGGGGTCGCACAGGCGCGCATTCATTCACTGCCGGTGGGGCAGCCCCCACCGGCAGTGAATGAATGCGACCCCTGCGATTCGATGCTCAAGGCAGTCACATGCCGTGACGTCACGGCATGTGACTGCCTTGAGCATCGAATCGCAGGCAGTGAATGAATGAATGTGCGCCTGTGCGACCCCGGCCTAGATTTAACACGCGACCACCCGCCGCCCGCCAGCCGTCTCGAACTAACGCGCGTCCACCCGCCGCCTGGAACAAGCGCCCACCCGCCCGCGGCCTAGATTTACGGTAACACGCGACCACCCGGCTCCCGCCGCCTGGACCCACGCGGCCCTCCGACAGGTATTTAAAAAATTCGACTGTTTTTCCAATATAAGACATACCCTGAAAGTAAGACATAGTGGGACTTTTGGGGGTAAAAAGAAAGTAAGACGCTGTCTTATATTCGGGGAAACACGGTACCAGGAGCAGCTTGTTGAGCAGAGTGGATGGACCATTTGGTCTTTATCTGCCATCTAGACTATGTTACTATGTTATCATTATGTATTTATTTATTTTAAAATATTTATTACCCACCCTTCCTATGTTCAGGGCAAGGTACAAGAAAACACAAATAATAAAATTACATAAAATTTAAAAAAGAATCAATCAACAATGACATAAAGCAAACAAAATCACAGACATTGACAGCGCTGATAGACTCAACTATTGACAATATATTATGACATTGCAGTGCTCAGATGGAATATGCCTTTTGAAATAAATGAGTTTTTAAGAGTTTTCTAGAAAAGCTTTGGTTCTGCTATTGTTCTTATCTCTTTCCAGAGGGTATTCCATAAAAAAATGCCGGCAATGGAGAAAGCATGTTCCCTCCCTAGTCTCTTCAAGATGAACTGTCTGAGGAGAAGGAATATCTAGAAGGCACTGACTGGAGAAGGGTAAAGTTTTGAACTGCAATCCATGGTGAAGGAATATTATGAATCAGACTATGAATAGTAACTGCAAGCTTATATTGTATCCGAAATGAAATTGGGAGCCAATGTAACATTTACAAAACTGGGGTGATGTCTTTGTGTATATGTGTTCCTGTTAATAGCCCGGCAGCAGAATTTTGGATAATCTGTAAAGGGTGAATTGTATAAGCAGGCAAACTACTGAAAAGTGTTTTGCAATAATCCAAACCAGAGAAAAAAAGCAATTGAAGAACCATTCAAAAATCAGGAGGATCCAGAAGTGGTTTTAGATGGTGTAAGAGTCGCAGCTTTAAAAATGAAGTTTATGGGAGGAAGTGACATCACCGTCAGCAATGGCCGCTTAGCTCTGAGCTCCCAGCCCTAATCCCTACGCATCACGACCCCAAGCAGCAATTATCGCCGGATTTTTTACATCGACGAACGACCTTACTAACGCGATGACCGTCCCGAAGAAAAGAACAAACTTGCAAAAGTTCCTTTTCACCAGCACCATGGCACAGATGGCGCTGGGAGAGGCAGATTGGGCCCAGGTTGACCATGCGGCCCCGGAGGTGAGCGAGAGTGGCGAAGAAGGTGCAGGAGATAAAGTGCCGAGCCGTGCTGATTTTCAAAGCTGGTTCGGGGAAATCCGTGGCACAGTGACAGGCCTCCAGAAGGACATACAGGACCTGTGTGCAGAAATAAAAGGTGATCTGGCAGCGCTGGGGAGCTGGGTGGGGAGACTGAGGCACGCCTGGAAGACCAGGCCTCAGAACTATTAAGCTGTAAGCTGGCTCAAGATAAACTGTTACACACCAACAATGATCTACTAAATAAGTTGGAGGACCTAAAAAACAGGTCTCGCAGGGCTAACTTAAGATTTAGAGGGATCCCTGAGTCATCAGAGTTTATGGACTGCAAACAAGTGGCGCACAGATTTTTGGCTTGATACCTGAATCCCCCGAAACAGCAGGTAGTGAAGTTGGAAAGAGCCCACAGAGCACAGGGCGCACCACGAGTTAATAGGCCCAGGGACATAGTAGTGTGTTTCCACAGCTACACCCAGAAGGAAGAGATCACCATGAAGGCACGCAGAGCACGGCCAGTAATGTGGAAAGGAAATAAAATAGAGGTCTATCAAGACCTAGCTCCTTCTACCATTCGCAAGAGGAGGAAACTCAGAGATTTTGTAACTACACTCCGCAACCATAATGTCAAATATAGATGGCTCTTTCCATTCGGCCTAAGTTTCACAATAGCTGGAGTCACATCACGGATCTCTTCTCCAGAGGAAGCTGCGGATATGATACAAGCGGCAGGCATGAACATTAATATATCAACTAACACCTCAGAAGGCGAAAGATCCGGTCGACCCCGCAGCGAGATGCCCAGATGGCAATGAGTGGACAAGGGAGGCAAGAGGCTTCGCCATCACTCAAGTGGATCCATGCAAGTCAGCGATTGCCCTGGATGATTTGATCACACCTGCTCATCTTATTGAATCTACCGAATGGCAAGAACATGCATTCTATTTCGCCGGTGGACTCAACTTGGTTTTGTATATTACTATTATAATTTGGGGTCTAACTTTTTTCCCTGTCATGATTACATATTTGTGTAGTGGGATGGGGAAGGAGCCAGGTGGGAGTGGAATGGGGGGGGGGGTGTCAAAAATGGCGATGTACACACTCCTCCGAAAGGAGGCCCACTGGGGTTGGATGTGGGCTGCATTTTGGTCAGTTAAAAGGAGAGGGAAGGTGGGGGGGGGGGAGGGGATGGGGAAAGCTGTTATGAATGCCAAGGTGTATAATATAGGCTGCATGTATTTTTTCACCAAGCTGGTGCATTATGCTAGAACTCAGGGGCATATGATGAGAAAAGATCCATCTCAAACCACAATCAAAATGACTGATGGCAGGGCTACGAATAATGTCCATTAATACAAAGGGGCTTAACTCACCCTACAAGAGGAAATCATTATTTCAAGAGGCGAGGAAAGGGCGAACAAATGTTATTTTTTGTCAAGGGACGCACTTACTTAAGTGCAGAGAACGCTTGCTCTGGCACAAATTCTATCCCCAAAATATTTAGCATCAGCCTTGATTAAAAGGAAATAATGCGGGGTGGGCATCCTCTTTTCACGCTCATTGGTAATCGATGTTAAGGACAGCATGAGTGACCCGGAAGGTAGATACATTGCGCTTAAAATCATGGTTGGTACAACTCTGTTTACTCTTCTCACCCTATATGGCCCTAATACTGATCAGAGCTTGTTCTTACAAAATATATCAACCTTATTAGAGTCCTGGGCTGAAGGACAAGTGATAATAGGAGGTGACTTCAACCTTACTAGGTATCCCGTTTTAGACAACTTGGGGCTGGGGGTAGCGGACTTTGGGCACAGAGGTAGGCCTTTAAACATTTGATCTCTGAGAGAGGGCTAGAAGATATTTGGCGACTTTGGAATCCCACCCAGTGCAATTACACGTTTTTCTCCCATGCTCACCGTACTTACTCACGCATAGACATGTTCCTTATTGACAAAGAACTAGTAGATTTCACTATAGACTCGAATATTGGGCTTATCTCATGGTCAGACCACTCCCCAATCTGGTTAGAAATTAAATTACTCAATAAAACCACTGGCAAACTCTATTGGAGACTGAATGATAGCCTCTTGAATGACAAACATTTCATTGAGTCTTTGTCGGGTGATATCAAAGAATGCATAGAACTTAATAATATAGAAGGAATATCTCCCAGTACCCTATGGAACTGCTTAAAAGCAGTAGTCAGGGGGAAGTTGATCTTCCGGGCCAGCTTTCTTAAAAAAGAAAGAAACTCTAGAAGGTCTATCCTTCTTCAGTTCATTGCTCATCTATCGCTAAGTCAAAAATGCTCCCTTGACCCTAGAAAATTGGAGGACTTTTGTCTACTAAGAAGGAGCTCCAAGCTTTAGATCTAGCAAAAATAGCTTTTCAGTTGTTCTTGCAACATCAGCAACATTTTGAATTTGGTAACAAGGCTGGGCGCATCCTTGCTCAAAAATTAAAAGAAAGAGCAGCACAATCATATGTTACCAAGATAAAAGATGCATCAGGGGCTATGATATATACCGCTGAAGAATTCAGCGCTCATTTTACAAGCTTCTATACTGACCTTTATGCATCTGACACTGTTGTGGGAACCCCAACCATAGATGATTATTTAGAGGGAGTGGAGCTCCCGACTCTTTCTGAAGAGGCACAAAGGTTCCTCAATGCCAAGATCACTCATGCAAAATTGTATCAGGTGATCCAAGATCTGAAGGTGGGCAAGTCTTCAGGGCTAGATGGGTTTAAAAACCAAATTCTACAAGGTATTCCAAGCTGAGGTGATTCCCCCTATGCTCTCCATGTTTAATGCACTGAGAGCGGAGGGCTCGCTATCTCCCGAATCTAACCTGACTGGCATAACTATTTTGGCCAAGAATGGGCAGGACCCCACACAGTGTGGATCCTACCATCCCATTTCTTTAATAAACATCGACCTCAAACTTTTGGCCAAGATATTAGCAACCAGGTTAGCAAAGGTTGCCCCGTCCCTGATTCATTAAGAGCAGTCCGATTTTGTTCCAGGCCGGCTGGCCTCAGATAATGTGAGGAGAGTCCTGGAGTTAATATGGATGGCAAAACAGGTCGACATGCCTCTAGTTCTCCTAGCCAGTGATGCTGAAAAGGCTTTTGACAGGGTGCACTGGCCATACCTGTTTAAAATTCTTGCCAAATTTAATCTAGGTCCCGATTTTATTAGATGGATTATATGAGAACCCTAGGGGTAGTTTAAAGATCAATGGAGAATATGTGGTACCATTCCCTGTAAAAAGGGAATGGTACTAGACAAAGTACTAGACAAGGCTGCCCCTTATCTCTGCTTCTCTTCGTACTGTCTCTTGAACCATTCACAGCTAGGGTACATACTAAAAATGAAGTTTGTGTAAGAGCCTTGATGTGAGCATGCAAAGAGAGAGACGGATCAACAAGAATGCCAAGATTACAAATTGTTTTGGATATGGGTATATTTTGAATTTTGAAGACAAATTTTTCAGGAATAAGAAAGAAGGAACTGAGATAGCATCATAATTTTGGTTTTCAGGACATTTAAAGCTAATTTGTTTTGAAAAAGCCAAACATGAATGGTTGTAAGACATGATGAGATGAATTGCTCTGTGAGATGCCAAGTATCCTTGAGGGGGAAAACAAATTGTATGTCATCTGCATACAATTTATAGTGTACCCCAAGGCCAGCAAGCAGCTGACATAAAGGAATCAGATAGATGTTGAAAGGAGCTGCTGATAATGCCGAGTCTTGGGGTACACCAGAGGTCAAAGGGACTCAAGCTGAAATTTTTGACCCAATTGTTACTTGTTGAAGATGACAAGTTAAGTATGAAGTAACCATGAAATCACAGAACCAGCAATTCCAAGAGAGCACATCCTGGAGAGAAGGATCCAATGATCAATGGTGTCAAAGGCAGATGAACTATCTAGGAGAATGAGTGCAAAAAAATTCCACAATCAAAACCCTATCGAATGGCATCAAAACTAGAGAGAAGAAGCGTTTTAGTATTGTGAAATTGATGGAACCCAAATTGGTACTGATCCAGAGAGGGGTTGGAATCGAGAAAAGTAGTACGTTGTTGGATTGCATTCTCTACTATTTTGGCCAAATAGGACGAGATGGGACGATAATTTGAAAGCAATGTCGGGTCAGCAGAACCCTTTTTCAAGATTGAATGTACCAATGCTCTTTTCAGTGAATCTGGAAGAAAACCTGCTTTCAGTGATATATTTAAAAATTTTGAGATGAAACTGGCTGATTCAGATTGGATAAGCTTTAATAGAGCAGTAGCGCATGGATTAAGAAGGCAAGTTGATGAATTCATTCTATTAATGATGCAAATAATATCACGGTTTCAAAACATCGATTACAGCATTCACAGAAGTTTGAAATGTTTGCCTGATAATAATCAGTTTTTCATTAAAGTAAATTGCAAAAGTGTCTGCTAGATTTTGTCCAGGAGCTGAAGGGGAGTATTAGAGGGAGCTGAGATCGGGTTGATAATCTGCTTAACATGTTCCCAGTAGGGTTGGGTGGGATGTTAACCCCTCCCCCCGAGTTATCAATCTCAGCCAAAAGGCCAGCAAGGAACAATCATAAGCCCATAGGTCAGGCTTTGCACTTAGATCGTAGCCAAAAAGCCAAGAAGCAATCAAAGTTCCTTGTTTTAATGTAATGTTTTTTATGTTTTTAATGTAATGCCTTGTTTGTGCAGACTCTATGTTTCAATGTAAACCGAATTGATTTGTAAGTGGTTACAAGAATATTGGTATATAAAAGTCCTAAATAAATAAATAAAATAAATAAAGTCCATCTTGAAGAATAAATGCTTTTTAAACTGTACATCAGCAGCACCCACAAAGATGGATCCAAAGCCTTTCTACAGATCAGAAGCAGCTCACTTGAAAAACTGGAGAGCAGATACCAAACCAACAGCACTAGCAAAAAAAAAATATTTGCAGCTACAAGCAAAATCATTAAGATCCTCAATCTCATTTTATTCATTTTGATTTTGAATGTATTGAAGTGTATTCCTGAGCAAGTGTGACAGTATTTACAATTTTTTTAAATGCCTTATGCGTATTGTCTCCCATTGCTGTGAATCTCAGCATATCTGAAATTAATGTTGTCAGCAATTTGCCACCTCACCCCCAAATCAACTAAACAGCCTGGTCGAGTCCTGATATTACAGGCCTGGATTTGTAGTTCAGATTTGTTCCCCTTGATTTCTCTAAGAAAATCAGAATTACAAATCCAGGCCTGCAATGAGGCAAAACCAGGATAGGATTAGCTTGTTCATTTGACTTGGGTGAAATGGTGTTCCTATCAGAAGCTCATAGGGACATCACACTGATATATGCAATAGGGAAGTGTGCAGAAAAAAATGTTTGTTTCAGTTCATTAAATTGTTTAGTCTGCTGCAATAATTCATTTTGTTTCTTTCAAATGAAAATAATTCTTAATTTATTCATGTCTTCTGTTCATTCATTTACCATTAATGTCACTAGAAGAAGCAACATACACTACAAAGAACTATCAGGTCAGCTAACAAAGGTTTACTAAATATTCCATCAATTCAAAGTGCTCATTTAAGCAAAGTTAGGGAGAAAGCTATATCGGTAGCTGGGCCTAAATTATGAAATACCATACCAGAAAAGCTCTGATTGTAAACAAATATCAAAAGTGTTAAAAAAGAGCTGAAAACATGGCTGTTTAAAATGGCATTTGATATTACCTGAAGAACGAATTATAACTGGTTGCCAAGTACGGTCTGGTATTAGGAGAAGAACATGTTTATATCTCAAATTATGGCTCGAGTTTATTTTCATTATTTTTTGCAAGTGGAGACTTAGAGAATATGTTAATTGTTATTTTGTTTTATGATGATCATGTGTTGTATGTTTTTATCATTTTATGAATGCTTTATCATGTAAACTGCCGTGATTTGAATCTGGAACGACGGTATACAAATTAAATAAATAAATAGACATATCCGATTTTGGGCTCCAAAACTGAGGTTTTTCTATTAAGTTCTAATGAAACTTGCAGGTAGACATCATCAGAAGAGGGACCAGCATGCCAAGACACAAAGACTGTGTCAAAGTGACACCACAAATGGCATGAAGAGCAAAAAGCATCAATGCAAGGCAAAGTAACCCCAACAAAGGCATCAACACCCCAAGGCAGCATGAGAGGAGCAAAGTAGCACCAAGAGTGGCAAAATTATCCCATCGCTCCAAAAGAGGGTTAAAAGGTACCAACAACAGTAGCATGAAGAACCCAATGCACACAAAGAGGAGCAAAGCAGCACGAACAACAGCCCTAGTCACCATAAGACGGGAAAAGTAGTCAACCACAGTTGCAAGAACAGCCCAAGGTATTGTGAGTGGGGCAAGACATCCTGAGCAATGATCAGAAGTCAGAGGAAAATCTGGAGGAAGTCTGTAATGGTCCTTTTGTAAATAGACTCCTTATAGAATCAGTGATGAGATGACGAGAATGCTGGGGTTGAGCTGGGGTAAGAGAGTACAGGAAGAGTACTGGGGGGGGGGGGGAAACAGGACTGTTTTTGGCCGTCTTTTTTGAGGGGTAATTTGAGTTTTCATGGTCTCTGCAAACTCATGGAATTTGTCATAGTCAGCTTGAGAAAGAATTATGCTCTGGTTTTTATTGCCTGTTCTGTACTACTAATGTAGAACTTCAACAGCATACTTGTCATTTTGTTTGTTCGACTGTTGCTGGGTTTTTTTAAATTAGGCGATCAATAAATATAAATAACTAACTAAGCAACCATAAAAACATAAGATTAGAGATATAACATGCTGGGTCAGGCCAAGGTCCATTGAGGCTAGCATCCAGTCTTTGAGAATGGTCAGTCTGGGTCACAAGTACTTGTCATTATGGCAGATGCCATAAAAGAAAATTCTGGGGTTGGGTTTGGGTGGGAGGGCTAAGGTTGGGGTTAGGGAGTGCTAAGATTGGACTGGAGGAGTACAGCCTAAGTGCTGGGGTGAAAAGAATGCTGGGGTTGTGCTGGCGGGTGAGGCAATGAACATATAGGGGTAGATTTTAAAAATGCCTTCACGCGTAAATTGGGTTACGCGTACCAGGTCTATTTTAGAAAGGCCCGGCAACGCGCATAAAGCCCCAGAACATGTGTGTCTCGGGGCTTCGAAAAAGGGGTAGGGAGTGGGCGGGGTGGTCCAGGGGAGCAGAGTGGGGTCAGAGGCTCCCGGCACAGCAGACATTTGCCGCTGTGCTGGGGAATCGCATGCCGGCAGGCTACTGGCGTGCGCAACAGGTAAGACAAAGGTCTGAGGGGATTCTAGATAAGGGCTAGGGGGCAGGAGGGTTAGAAGAAGGGGAAGGGAGGTTAGAATAGGGGTTTGAGAAGTTCCCTCCCAGGCCGTTCCGATTTCGGAGAGACCTGGGAGGGAATGAGGGAAGGCCGCAGGCGTCAGTGCACGCAAGTTGCACAATTGTGCACCTCCTTGCACGCGCCGACCCCCAATTTTATAACATGCACACGCCCGTGCACACATGTTATAAAATCGGGCATCCATGTGCACGCACACGCACTAGTTTTGAAAATCTACCCCATATTGCGTACACCTCTTCTTCACTTCTACTTTGGATGTCATGCATGGAGTAATAATGGAATGGTCTAAGGTCTGGCAGCTAAGATTTAATGCGAAAAAATGCAGAGGAATGCATTTAGGATACAAAAACCCAAGGAAAGGATTCAGCATTGGTGATAAAATTCTTCTATGCCAGTGGTTCCCAACCCTGTCCTAGGGAACCCCAGCCCGTCGGGGTTTCAGGATATCCACAATGAATATGCATGAGAGAAAATGTACAAGTTATGGAGGCAGTGCATGCATATTTTCTCTCATGTATATTCATTGTGGATATCCTGAAAACCTGACGGGCTGGGGGGTCCCCAGGACAGAGTTGGGAACCACTGATCTATGCACAAAGGAAGAGCGGGATCTGGGGGTAATTGTATCTGATAACCTTAAGGTGGCCAAACAGGTGGATAAAGTGAAGTGATGAATAAACCAGAAAGATGATTGGCTGCATAGGGAGAGGAATGGTCAGCAGAAAAAGGGAGGTGATATTTCCTCTGTATAGTTCCTTGGTGAGACCTCACTTGGAATACTGTGTACAATTCTGGAGAGTGCACCTTCAAAGGAATTTAAACAGGATGGATTCAGTTCAGAGGGTGGCTACTAACTTGGTCAGTGGTCTTCGTTCTAAAGAATATGGTGATAGACTTAAAAATCTAAACATATACACCCTGGAGGAAAGGCAAGATTGGAGAGATATGATAGAAATATATCTCAAATATCTCAAAAGTTTCCATGTACAGGAGGTGAGCCTCTTTCAATGGAAAGGAGGCTCTAGAATGAGAGGTCATAGATGAGGTTGAAAGGAGGCAAACTCAGGAGTAATCTTAAGAAATATTTCTTTACAGAGAAGATGGTGGATGCGTGGAACAGCTTCCCAGTGGAGGTGGTAGAGACAAAAACAGTATCTGAATTCAAGAAAGCATGGGATAAATACAGAGGATCTCTAAAGAAGTGATGGGAATTATAAAGCTAAATTGATTGGATAGATGGGCAGACTAGATGGGCCATATGGTCTTTTTCTGCTGTCATGTTTCTATGTTTCTGTGTTTCTATATGAGGAAAGTTGTAGAAATGGTACTAAAGCCTTTTCAAGGTGTACATTTCTGGCTAATCAATTTATGTTTTTGTCAAATAATGGCCAATGATTTCAAAAAGTGTAAGTAAGCACTGTATTTATCATGGTATTATTTACAGCTGTTACAGCAAACACCGTACAAGTCAAGTCTTCTTGATTTGATGAAGCACCGTCTACAAATTCCTGACAGGCTAAAACTGTTTGTTCATCTCAAAGGAAGGGATCATTGCCAGTTGGTTCAATTAAGTTGTAAAGGCTTGGAGCACAGGAGCACTGGCACTTAAAAGCACAAACCATATCTTCAGATTGCAGAGTAATGCAACAAGAATAGTGGCATTAACCCCTAAAGGCTTACAATGAGGGAAACGGTAGCAAGCTAGGGGTTTTTCATCTTCCAATATATCAAGTAATCTGGACTGGACTCATATACACACACAGCAGACAGTTAGTTTTCTTAGGGAAAAAGCACACAGTGGCATCAACATCCCCAGAAACTAGGGCTGCCAACTTTCAACTGTCAAATTTCCGAACATTTGGAGATGCTGTTTAATATTGTTGGTGATGGAGTTTATGCAAATACGAAGAAGTACAGGAGCACAGTCTGCACTAGAAATATAATAAACACACGCCAGAGAGTGCAGAGAAAACTCATATAGTCCGTTTGTAATTTTCAAAACAGAACAAATCCTTTTTTATTTATGTTGTGTTCCCCTGTCAGTACTATTATGAGTACAGTTTTCAGTGGAGCTTAGCTTGATGTTACCCAGGTAAAGAGTCCATCAAGCTAGGTTGAGAGAACATTGCCCAAATCTCATCTTTGGGTGAGTTTCCTCATTCCGAAGGTCATCAAATTTTCACAAGAGACTACTGTTCTGTTCGTACATCTCACTCTAAATGTCAAAGTGGCCCCTAACCCCTACACTAATACCTAAACCTCACCTCGAGTGGCTAGGTGGGCCCCCCATAGAGATATAAATACCAATCTAGTGTGCAGGTATTACAGCTCATCTCTCTCTCTCTCTCTCTCTCACAAATGAAAAAGGTGTAGGTAAAGCCATGCAATATGGCTTCACAAAAGTGTGAGCCCAGTCCACTTGGCCAAAATTCCCACCCCAATATTTTCTCATTTGCATTGCACCAAACATTATGGTACTTTTACATGCGTTGTCACATGCATTAAAGGTGTTTTTGGCATGCAAAAACACCTTAACACATGTGAAAATGCCATATAGCACTTTGATAAGTGACCCCCTTAGCTGGCTAAGTCTGGTCAACTAAAAGAGTTTTCCTAAAGTTAGCTGGATATACTTAGCCGGATAACTATATTCACTGTGGCTGCACTATTGAATATGCCTCGAATATGCCTCCAAAGTTAGCCAGATGAGTTTATCTGGCTAACTTTGCTATCTGGACTGTGTCTGAATGTAGAGCTCCTCAAGCCCACAATTGGAGCATCTTTTTACATTATATGAGTTGGCATTCTAAGAGATTACAGGATAACCTGCCCTTAGCACTTATGGAGGTCATGCTCCACTGTCCTTGAATTTAAGAAACAGAAATGAACATGAAGAAGAGGTTCTATGAGAGAGGTTATTCTGTACAGATCATAAATCTGGTGTACACAAGGGCAAGATAGGCGCAGCAGGAGCTTTTGCTATACCCAAAGAGTTCAATGCCAGATACACGGCTTGTTTGTGTGTTACCTTTCTCCCCCCCCAAATGTATCTTGTTCAGCAGAGTATAAGACAACATTGGTCCCTTTTACAGCTACATTTGATGTTTCAAACTTCACCTATTTTTGCACTAAGAAAGGGGCATAACCTTCGAGACAGGTGGTTCACTCTTTGTTTCAGCAACAGGTGTCTAGTGTGAGACCTGATTCTGAACAATTGGTCCATTATCCTTGTGCCTAACGTACTGTTTGTCTGCAATCAGTAATGAGTCACCTTTATCTCAATTAAGGTAATGAGTCACCTTTATCTCAATTAAGGAACACATTCTACATACTTGACATACTACATACTTGATCATGAGAATAGTTTATTTGATTTGCTGTCCATGGAAATTGATTTATGTTGGAAGGACTAAGCAGATCTTGAAACAACATATAAATAAACGTTGCAGTTGTTTGAAGTGTAGGAAGATGAATGCCCCTTTGGTGATGCGCTGCATCGATGCTGGACATAGTTTTCAGGACTTGACATTTTCAGTTTTGGACAAACCTTGACAAAATATACGAAGAGGGAACTATGACTTTTTGCTTCTATATTCTGAACAATCTTGGATTTATAGATTATATACGGTTCATCCTTGGTGATTAAATAAAGAGGTAGAGTGGTCTATATTCATTTAAGTTACTGATTGGTCTCACGTCTATGGGATAATCGGTAACTAGTCTGCTATAGAATATTTTCTCAATGGGTGAAGTGTGTTTGATGGCCAATGACAACTATAAGGAGGTATGCAATTGTTGGATTTTTGGAGTGAGAGGCTTCGAAGACATTGATTTATGGTGACAATAACTGCATGTTAAAATACTTGAGTAACACAGCATTTGTTTGAAAAGTGGTATGTTGAGTGTTTATGTAAAATTTTTTTAAGAAGGTGATTTGAATTTTTTATGAACTTTTCATGAATTTCTTTATTAATTTTGTGTTTTGATTTTTTGTAGTCATCCTGATGAAGGCAACTATGTTACCGAAACACTGCATTATCGGGTGTTTGGTGTGTAAAGTGTGTGCATGAGTTTTCAAATTCGTACAGTCCCTCAGTGGGCAGATAAGTACCACTGACTTTTGTTTTCATATACAGTAATAATTTGTGGTTAGAAATGAATGGAGTAGTAGATGATTTGACAATAAATGTTGATTTATGATTCTTCCTAAAATCCATTGCAGGCACAAGTCAGTGGATTTATTTTACAGCCCATATCATGTGCTCATTGAAACAGATTTGAAGTTTGTTTTTTTTAAAGACGATTCAGTCATTGGTTACACATTTATAGTCCTCATTCTTTTTTTTTTTTTAATTCCATTTATTGTGAAGGATTATGCTTAATCTTTTTTTTATATATTATAATTTAACACCAAAGACCATACGTGTGGAGCAACACAACAAGAAGAGTGGCATCATCGCCCCAAGATACAGAGTGAGGGCTAAGGCAGGAAGAAGAATGGCATCAAAACCCAAAGGCAGTAAAATAAGGGCAAAGTGCTAGCAAGAGGGGCATAAATACTCCAAGGGTCCATGAATGGCGCGGCAAGAGTGTCAAATATTGTACGACGCCTCGGCCCTTTTTGTGTGAAGCGGTTAATAAATTTCATTAATTGAAATGAAACATGATGTCCTGGAGATTCCTGAAAGTGTTGGTGGAGACTGTATGGGGGCTGTGGGGGAGGATGGTTTAGTGTGAAGGTTTATCAGATGATGGTCTGAGAGTGTAAGGACAGAGGTGGATAAGTCTGAGAGGCAGCAGCTGGAAGAAGGGACCAGGTCAGGGCAGCGGCCATGCCGCTGAGTAGGGGGACAGTAGAGCAGAACTGGAGGTCAAATGAAGAGGTTAAGGAAAGGGGTTATGAGGCATAAGGGTCACTGGGGTCATCGGTATGGAGGTTAAAGTCGCCTGAAGAGGTGTAGCTAACTTTCCCCAAGGGTGCCTGGCAAATGCCGCCAAGGGCCGCCATCTGAAAGAGGCTGCAAGCAACTATGGTAAATCTCCCCACCATGTTCAAGCAAGCCCTGGTAGCCCATGGTGCCACGTCCCCCATGATCCCATTCCACCCAACCAGCTGACTCACAAGTATTCATTCACCGGAACTTGAAGCCCTTCCTTCAGCCCATAACCCTGCCCCTGGCCTCCAAATCACACACTTACCCTCTTTCCAAATCCCCCCCCCCCCCTCCTGCAGCTGCTTCCCTTTCCTTCCCCCTCCCTTCCCCCACGGGACCTGGGGGGGGAGGGGGGGAGGAGCTATCCCAGTAGCACCTGACCTGCCAGCGCTGTATGACGACGTGGAGTTGTGTGACTTGAGATGCCCCCTTTGCTGGTTGTTTCAAAAGTAGCTATGTGGGCTTCTTCTGTATGGGGATGAGTGGTTTCACAGTTGGACTAAATCAAGGTTCTGCTTTTTGTCTCACCTGTCCAAAACCACAATGAATAGTGAGTGATAATGTTATAATTTTGATTCGATTGTTTCCCAGTGGTTTGATGAATCGGTGAGGTTCTGCCTGACTTGTTAATAAGGGCATTTTTTGCATGTTTTTATTTAGGTGGATTATGGATTAGTATTGGCCTTTATTTGTTTTATTATGTAGAACATTATTTAATGTTTTTTATTGCTTTCCTCTCTAGAGCAGGATTTTTTTTTCTAGGAAGACAAACAAGAAGTTATAATAAATAAATGCAGTCTTTACAAAATAAGTGTCAAGAGTGATTCAGGAAGGCCAAGGGAGGCAGCTGTTGTCCTCAGAGGATAAATATTATCATCCTGAGGGTTCTGGTAACACTGGAGACCCTCAGCTTCCAGTCTCATGGTTTGCGAAGTCATTCAAGCTGTGGGTGGGATCTTCTAAAGAGCAGTGAAAAGCTCAGGGAACCTGCCCCAATGTATATCACACTTTCCCCACCCACACACACACACACTCACACCCAGACCCAGACCCAAACCCACCCACACACACACTCATACCCAGACCCACAAACACACCCATCCACACAAAGACACACCCAGACCCACCCACACACCACATACACACACACACACTCACACCCAGACCTCCAAACACACACCCAGACCCACAAACACACCCACACACACAGACCCAGATCCACAAACACATGCACACACATACCCAGACCCTCAAACACACCCACATACACACTTACACACATCCAGACCCAGACCCACACACACACACTCATACCCAGACCCACCACACACACACACAAACACACATACACACAGACAAACACACACTACAGCAGGGCTCCCTCTTTGGGCCATATACACAGCCTGCAAATCTCTACTAGCATTTTACGGAAGAACATAAGATTTGCAATACTGGGTCAGATCAAAGATCTATTACGTCCAGTATCCTGTTTCCATCAGTTGCCAATCCAGGTCACAAGTACCTGGCAGGATCCCAAGAAGTAGATAGATTTCAAGCTGCTTATCCCAAGAATAAGCAGTGGATTTCTGCAACTCTACCTTAATAATGGTTTATGGACTTTTCCTCCAGGAACTTCTCCAAATTTTTATTAAATGCAGCTAAACTAACAGCTTTCAACACATCTTCTAGAAAAGAATTCCAGAGCTTAATTATGCATTGAGGAAAACAAGTATTTTCTCTTATTAGTTTTAAATGCACAACTTAGTAACTTTGTTGTGTTTTGCCCGGTCTTTGTATTGTTTGAAAGAGTAAAATACTGATTCATGTTTATTCATTTCACTCTACTCATTATTATCATATTTCCACTTAGCCATCTCTTCTCCAAGCTGAAGAGTCCTAACCTCTTTAGTCTTTCTTCATAGGGGAATTGTTCCATCCCCCTTATCATTTTGGTTGCCCTTCTCTGTACCTTTTCTAATTCTGCTATATCTTTTTTGAGATGTGGTGACCAGAACTGCTCACAATGCTCAAGTTGAGGTCACACCATGAAGTGATACAGAGGCATTATGATATTCTCTGTTTTATTCTCCTTTAATTTTCTAATAATCCCTAGCATTCTATTTGCTTTCTTGGCTGCTGCTTCACACTGAGCAGATTTCAACATATCTTAAATGATGACAACTAGATCCTTTTACTGAATGGAGATTCTTAATGTGGAATCTTGCAATGTATAGCTATAATTTGGGTTCCTCTTTTCTAAGTGCATTACTTTGCACTTCTCCACATTAAATTTCATTTTCCATTTGCAGGCCCAGTCTCCCAGTTTTGCAAGGTCCTCTTGCAATTTCTCACAATCCTCTGTGATGTAACAACTCTGAATAATTTTGTGTCATTTGCAAATTTGATCTACTCACTCATTCCCATTTCCAGGTCATTTATAAATATGTTAAAAAGCAGTGGTCCCAGAACAGATCCCTGGGGTACTCCACTATTCACCTTTCTCCATTGAGAAAATTTACCATTTAACCCTACTCTCTGTTTACTATCTTTTAACCAGTTCGCAATCCACATTAGGACACTGCCTCCTATCCCATGACTTTTTAATTTCCTAAGAAGTATTTCATGAGGGACGTTGCCAAATATTTTTTGGAAATCCAGATACTCTATATAAACTGGTTCACCTTTATCCACATGCTTATTTACACCCTCCAAAAAATGTAGCAGATTGATGAGGCAAGACTTCCCTTGGCTAAATCCATGTTGGCTTTGTCCCATTAAACTATGCCTATCTATACTGTATGTTAAGTAACTTTGTCTTTTATGATAGTTTCTACCATTTTGCCTGGCACAGATGTCAGATTTACCAATCTGTAGTTTCCTGGATCACCCTTGTATTCCTTTTTAAAAATTTGTGTTACATTGACAATCCTCCAGTCTTCAAGTACCATAGATGATTTTAATTATAGTTTACAAATTGCCACAATTTCATTTTTCAGTTCTTTCAGCACACAGGGATGTATACCATCTGGTCCAGGTGATATGCTACTCTTCAGTTTGTCAATTTGCCCTCTTACATCTTTCAGGTGCACTGAGATTTGTTTCAGTTCCTCTGAATCATCATCTTTGAATATCATTTCTGGCATGTGTTTCTCTCTTACATCTTCCCCAGTGAAGACCCAAGCAAAGAATTCATTTAGTCTCTCTGCTATGGCCTTATTATCCCTAAGAATGGATGGTTCTCCCTTCCTTCTCACAAAATCTTCTGCCCTGGGCTTGACAATATCCTGAAGGGGAAGCAGCCATCCAGAACTTCATGGCAGGAAAAGTGAACTCCACATCATCACCATCTCAGTTTGTAAAACTGAGTACCATATAAACAGAAAGAAGCAGCAGCACCATGGGCTGAACTAGAAGCAGTGTTCTCAGCAGCCACCTCTTGGAGGGTCATCCACTTAGGCTCTATCTGTGACACAAACAAGCAGTGAGAGTCCTTTGTGCATTATGTGTGCTTACAGCTCAGATGATGCATGATCTCTCTCCTTGGTCAATTATTCCAGGCAGGGTTTTCAACTGTCAGTAAATGTACTCACAATAAAAAAAAAGAACCAAAAAATGGCAGGTCCCTAAAAACAATATAATGTCAGTAAAAGCATCATGAGTTAGGGGGCTTGTGCCTCTGGTGCTGTGGGCTCAAGCTTTGCCAGGCTGCCCTATTTGGGAGTCAGGAACTAAATCTCACTACATAATGGAGGTGGTGGTGGTAGTGGTGGTGGTAGTGTGTGTGTGTGGGGGGTGGGGGGGTTTGCAGATCTTGGCATAGTAAATCCCACTGTGTGAAACATGGGCCATAAATTTAAAAAAAAAATGTGGTTATTAGTAAAAATGTGGCAGACTATTAGTAAAAAACATGTTCATGAGTTGGCAACTCTGTTCCATGAGATGCAGCGTCACAGAGCACGTGAGACACAGCATCACAGCACACGTGAGACACAGCATCACAGCACACGTGAGACACAGCATCACAGCGCACGTGTGTACTCGCATCCCCTGTTTATTGTTACCATTCGGGAAATCACATATAGGGGTTCCCATGGCACAGCGTGCAAGCCCTGACCAGAAGCCATGGGTTTTCTTTTGCTCTCACGTCATCCTTTCCTTGGGGCATGGCCTCTGCTGCAGGGTTCAGTGGGAAGCTGAAACCACAGCCAAGGGGGCCCATCCTGAACAGCTTCTATACTGCAGCTACCAGAAGCCAAATAATTCCAGGCTGAAATGTCAAACAAAGGGAAAGCTTTCCCTATAAATCTTATCCCCTGACATAGACAGTACACAGAGACACAGAGAGTACATACACAGTACATAAAACATATACATCTACACAATGCACTCCCATCACCCACAACACATTCGCACAGTATACAAAGACATATGTACACACATGGGGTAGATTTTCAAAGGGTTACGCGCGTGGGTTATGCACGTAACCCCCGAAAACCTACCCCAACCCCCCCTGCACGCGCCGAGCCTATCTTGCATAGGCTCGGCGCGCACAAAGCCCCGGGACGCGCGTAATTCCCGTGGCTTTCCTGGGGGGGCGTGTCAGGGGCGTGTTGCGGCCGGTGCATCATCGGGGGCGTGTTGTGGCCAGCTCATCATCGGGGCATTCCGGGGCATGGCCACGGCCTCTGGACCAGCCCCTGGACCGGACTATGACGTGCCGGTGGCCGGCCCAGTGCGCGCAAGTTACGCCTGCCTCGGGCAGGCGTAACTTGTGCAACAAAGGTAGGGGGGGGTTTAGATAGGGCCAGGGGGGTGGGTTAGGTAGGAGAAGGGAGGGGAAGGTGTGGGGGGGAAGGAAAGTTCCCTCCGGATTTTGGAGCAGCCTCGGCACGTGCAGGCTGCCAATTTTGGGCAGCCTTGCGCACGCCAACCCTGGATTTTAATGGATACGCGCGTATCTATTAAAATCTCACGTACTCTTGTTTGCACCTGGTGCGTGAACAAAAGTAAGTGCGGGTGCAGATTTATAAAATCTACCCCTCAGAGTACACACACACACATGCCCTCCCACATATACCCTAGCACTGCATATTCATACTCATGTACACACACAGCGTGCACACCGACTTATAGACATTGTATATATATATATGTTTGTACACACCCACAACATAAAACACACAGTCTAGTAGTGCTTTAGGAATAAACAGTAGGACATGCAACTCAACATTTTGAAAGGGGTGGGGACTAATTGCTGGATCATTATAAGGACTAAGCTAAATATGGAAGCGGTGATGAGAGGGCCCTCCCTTGCACGCTCTGGCTTTCTCCTGAGGCTTGGGGCCAATGTTACCCGTCCTTCCTGGCTCAGAGAGGCCCATGTTTGTCCTTTGCTCAGAATTCCAGTCATCCCTGGTGTCAGCAGGGTATGATCGCACGGGGGGGCCAGTCACTGAATCCCCCGGGGGGGGGGGGGGGAGGAGGAGGCTGTCTGTCTGTCCCACACTCCCCACCCAGGCTCAGGCTCTGGCCAGCATTTGCTCCCATGCCAGTTTTGATTTCACTTTACAATCCCTTGCTGCCGCTCTCCTAATCTATCTGGGCCCCATCTAAAGCTTGTATCCCATAGGCCACCTCCAGTACTTCCATTCCAACAGTATCAGGAGGGACGCATTAACTCTTCCCTCCCCTTATGCTTTTTTTAAATCCCTGCCCTTCTCTCCTTGTGACAAATGTGTCTCTTTTCTTCCACGTAAACAGCCTGTGTCTCTGCTCTCCTTGTCACAGATACGTCTCTATTCTCCTGTGACAGCCCTGGTTCACCCTGAGACAGCAGTGTGGGTCTCGTCTTACTTCTTCCCATATGACAGCACTGTTTCTTTTTTTTTTTTTTTTTTTCCCCCCCCAATAGCAATCTGTTTCTTCTCTCCCCTTGTAACGGCTATATCTCTGCCCTCCCCTGTGACAATCACCGCCTCTTTTTCCTCCTCTGTTGCAGCCGTGTCTCTTCTCCCCCTTGGGACAGTCTCTGCTCTCCCCTGTGACGGCAGCCTCCTTCTCTTCTCCCCCCCCCCCCCCCCCTGTGACAGCACAGGCCTCTTCGCTTTACCACAATAGCAGGGCCCCAGCACGAGTCTGTATAACCCCCTTGGCACGCATGCATCAGTCTGAAAGCCTCCCGGGCCTCTGTTCCCCGTCTCCCAGCTGCAGCGCTCAGTCTCTGGCCTGTGCTCTGGGGAGCAGCAATGCGCAGCCCCTGCAACCCGGTAGTTCTTTGCGCCTCCCTTCAATCCCCCCCCCCCCCCCTCCCTTCCTCCTCTGAGAGTCTCTACAGTAAGACGATTTGTGAAATCAGGCCACCTCGGCTAATTCTGCGCCAAAGCTCCCCCCACAACGGCCTGAATTAAAAAACCCTTCCCTCCTCTCATTTTGCCTTGTGCACAGGCGTCCCCCCCCCCCCGCCCGCCGCCTGTAGTGTCTGTCTCTCTGGCTTCAGGAGCGGATTGCCCCCCCAATCCCCGCTATTTTAAGTCTTGCGCAGGGCGCAGCCTTTCCCCTCCCCCTCCCCCCCCTCACAGTCCCCGGCCTCGGCTGTCAGAAGGGGGGGCTCTCCCCCTCCGCACCCCGGCACCCACCTGCTTCGCCTTGCAAGGTCCGTGGGGGCTCCATCTGCAGCGCCCCCTCCTCCTCCTTGCTCGAGTCCCCGGGCATCGTCTCGCGGCTGCCCCCGGAACCTCCGATGCAGAGGACAAAAGAGCGAATAACCACTTCGGTGCGCGCTACGAATGGGGGAGGGGGAAGCCAACCCCCCGCCCGAGAGACGAGGATCTTGCAGAAGGTCCTAGGAGGAGAGGGCAGCGGGTAGGTGGGAGCAGGCAGGGCTCTGCATCTCGCCTGACTGCGAGCTGGGCAGTGCGCTGTGTGCGCCTCTATGGAGCCAGTGTGTATCAGTGCAGCTCCACGGGCTGAATAGAAGAAGGTTAAGGCTGCTTTCTCATGCTAGATGATGTCAGAAGCATTTTTTTTTTTCCTCTTGTGCAGAGAGCAGGGTGTGTGCCAGGCACTGCAGAGAGAGAGAGGGAGAGGGAGAGGGAGACTCAGAGAGGGAGGCATGCACTCTTTTCAGTCAGTGCTGCAGACTAAGGAGGCCCTTTCTCTGAATCTTTTTTTTTTTTTTTTTTTTTTTGTTCTCTTTCTGTTGAAAGGAATCACAACAAGCTGCCCGCGGGGCTGAAGGAAATGCCGACGACCTCCTTCCCGGCCGGCTGGTTTTTTGTAAGCACCGGGGGTTTTTATTATAAGAAAGGTTGCCCCCCCCCCCCCCCCCCCCCCTTTGCAAAGCGCGAGGAAGGCGTCGAGCAGGAAAGGCTGCGGAGGTTGCTGTCCGAGGTGCTGAAGGTCCGCCGCCGAGGCGGGGGAGAAGGCAGGACGGAAACCTCGGAGGAAAAGACAAAACCCGCAGTAGTCAATAACTGCTTGGGAAACCCTTTCTCGCTATCGTTTTCCCGAGCAGCAGAATTTTTTCTAGACCTGAAATCCTTGCAAAGTACGTACAATAAATGCTCTAGAAAGAGTGTTCGTGTAAGCAAAAAAAAAATTGTTCCTATGAGAGTTGGACCGTCCCACAACCCCCAAAATAAAACGCTGCAGTAAAACGGAAGGGAATCTTAAGAAAATGCAGACGCGTCTGAATGTCAGGTCATTTGCAATGTGATTGTTCCCACACTTTTATAGGGGCCCTTCTAATCAAAATAAAAGTCTACTGTGCCTGATTCTTCTGTCCAAAAGGACGCCCCTGGGTTCTTCCTTTTTAATTTTCTACAAGGGGTTTATCTTCTAGACACCGTCATGGGTGACAGCAGGAGGCATAGTGCTGTTGCTGTTGCTACCGCTGCTGCTGCTATTGGGTAAATACAGACTGCTGAAAATAAAAGTAAATATGAGGTTAGACATACCGCGAGCACGGCACCCAGGATAAGACGTATCACAATCAAACCAAGCCAAAGCACTCTTGAGACTGCGAATCGTACATAACCTTGTGCACCAGTAGTAACATTTTCAGACAAACAAATCCCCAAGATGATTAACCGTTACGCAAAGGGGGCTGGAGTGGGAATTAACCTCCCTTTGCAGGCTATCCACAATCAATATGCATTAAAAAAAAATGATTTGCATACAACGGAGGCAATGCATGCAAATCTGTCTCATGCCTATTCATTATGGATGGCCTGAAAACCAGGCTTGTTTGTGGCTCTCAAGGACCGGAGTTGGCCATCCCGGCTATAGAATGAAACCACATATAGAAATACTAACGTTTAACACAGTCTTCTAAAGGACAGCTTGCCCTCATAAGGGAACGACATGGAAAAGGGTGCATACAGACTAGGGGGAAGGGTTCTAGGCAGAACTAAACAAGTTTCTTTCCACAGGAACACAAGCAGAATGAGTGTTGTGCGGCACTGCTGTCTTGGGTGCTTTTCTCAACATGTCCTTGTCTTTAGGGGGATGGTTCTCTCACCTTCCTCCACTCCTCCCTATTGCTGAGGCAGAGAGTCTGACAGAGTGAGCAGCTGGACGCCTTGAATGCGCAGAGCACAGTAGAGGTAACTGTATGCAAAATCATGACAGTGCTGTGCTTAGCCTGAAGAAGCTGAAAATAATGATCCTGAGTAATTTCCTCTTCCAGACTCCCCTTCCACTCTTGTCTCTGAAGGTGGCAAGATACCCCATTTGAGACAAGCAGGAAACCTGGAGATGGACCTGTCCATGCTGCGCAGATTAAGACCACGGTGAGGGCAGAATTCTTCTAGCTGCATATCTTCCATATGTTTAAAACCATTAACTGAACCCCTCCTGTGATTTTCACGCTGTGTTCCAAGCCCTGATTCTTACAAGGCTGGTCCTATTGGAATTCAGTTTATTTTGAACTACCAGTAAATTCCCTTAGAGTATTGCAGATTGCTCAGAACTCTGCTGCATATATTGTGACTGGGTCCAGTATTAAAAACCACATTACTCCTGTCCTCTGCTCCCTCCATGCTTATCTATAAACTTCTAAGTCATCATTCATCTCCTTGGATCTGTGCTATTCTGTATATTTTCAATCCTATATGAATGAACATTAAGATTCACAGTCCACGGTCTGCTTGAGGTTCCCCTCTCCACGTTCATCCCACCTTGCCCATGACAGAGTTTTTTCTATGCAGGACCTTTGTTTTGGAATACTCTCTCTGAACAGCTGCATACCATCACATGTACTCAGGCCTTTGGAAAGTCAATGAAGGCCTTTCTGTTTAAGCAAGCCCTTTGTTTTGTATAATTAACATCATGAAACCTATTTTTCCAGGAATTGTAGATGGATAAGGCAGCACGTTGGCTGTGGCCTCATTAATGCCTTTTTTGCTAGCAGTCTTCTTTGTCTTATATTCACAGCATGTTGTCTCCTTTATGATAGGAGTCTGTGTTTGCTGCTGTTTTATGCTTTTGGCTATCCCTGCTGCCCTTCTGGTAAACTTGTGTTTTGTTTTGTTTTTTGACAAACTTATTGCAGTAGGTTTGCCACTTAAGCTAATAAGTTGGGTTGGTTTTTGTTTTATTGATTGTTCTTCTAAGTATGACATTCGTAAACAGCATAAAAACATTTTTTTATGTAAAAGTTTTTATGTAAATTTTTTTTAGGTAACAGCATAAAAAAAGGCATTTGTAACCACAAAAAAGCAGGGGAGTAGCTTGCTTGATATGGCGGTTACTACCCCAAACCAAATTAGCCTGATACTTCACTTTCAATGATATCCAGCATAGTTCTCTGCTTCAACGGCAGGGGGAATGATGAAAAGATCTCTGCTTCAATGGCAGGGGGAATGATGAAAAGATAATTTATATTCAGACAACAACCAAGAAGGACTGAGTTGCACAGGCTGGATAAACATGCGTGGGAGTAGCTTGCTATGACGGTGGTTACTACCCCTAAACAATTAGCTAGATACTTCACTTGGATGCAGCTCCAGCCCTGATACTTCACTTAGATGCAGCTCAGCACTGCTAACTACATCAATGGCGGGGGTGGAAGGGAAATAAATCGATGGCGGGGGTGGAAAGGAAATAGATCGATGGCGGGGGTGGAAAGGATGGCAGGGTGGAAGGGAAATAGAACATAAAAGTCACTTACAAGGGACAAGAGAAACAGATAAGTATGGGGAAAAAAAGAAAAAAAAAGTGAAAGCTTGCTGGGCAGACTGGATGGACTGTTTGGTCTTCTTTTGCCGTCATTTCTATGTTTCTATATGTTTCTATGTAGCATAGTTCCAAAGATTTGGTGATGTTGCTACATCTG
This sequence comes from Rhinatrema bivittatum, assembly GCF_901001135.1. NCBI lineage: Eukaryota > Metazoa > Chordata > Amphibia > Gymnophiona > Rhinatrematidae > Rhinatrema > Rhinatrema bivittatum. Next base: position 58,573,915 of record NC_042616.1, read on the forward strand.
GTTCTTTTGTGTTTGTTCATTTTGTTTTGTTACTGATTAATTTTATGCCTGTTAATTTGTACCCTGCTTTGAACTGTAGATTCATGCAGGTTAGAATTTGTTTAAACAAATAAATAGCAGAATTCAAGCATGATGGTATTAAGAACAGGAGAGGAGGAAAGCTTGAAAAAAATATGGGAATAGGGGTTTTGGCTTTGGTAGGGAAACGTAATATGCCCATTTATCCAGAATAGTGGAATGTCAAAAAGGGAATCAACAAAGCGAAACTGCACTAAGCAGCAGCATGACTGCATTGAGCACCCAAGAGCATACAGCATGATCAGCCAGCTTAACATGGTAGTAGTACTTTGGAATATTCTTAGGTATAATTGAGAGGATGTTGTGAGTTGACCAGCTTGGAACAATAGAATAACATGCCAGCTACTGGCAAAAAAGATAAGGACTAATATCCTGTAGATGGTCAAGGTTGTACAACTGACAGCTGGGAGATTTCCTTTACCATATAGACTGTTGATAAAGGCAAGGATGGGAGATGACCAGAGCTAGAGTAGTATAGGTAGGATCAGTTAGGCAGACTGAGTGGACCAAATAGTCAAGTAAGCTTGTGGTAACACAGCAGATCTCTAGTTGCTAAGAAGTGAAGTGAAAGCCAGAGATCAACTGGAGTCTATGACTTTGCAACAGAAATGAAATGGACAGATTAGATGGGCCTAATGATCTTTGTCTGCCATCATATTCTCTGTTTCCATGTTTTTATCTAGTTTTCCATTTCATAGCCGTAACATTAAAACTGACCCCCAACCACATGGCTCCCTGTTCTTGCAAACACTATGCCACCAAATATTTACAGGGATTTGGAAACTGGAAGGGAATTTACACAAATCCTTGCCAGTGACAATCTATTGATCAATTAAAACCTCAAACAATGTGTTTCACTAATGATGCAAGTTCCAGTCCCCATTGTGAGAATGCATTTCTATCCTCCTGGAATCTCATCCAGATCTGTAAGAACACTGGGGTGCCATGTGAATATCCCAGACACCTCAGTCAAGACCAAAACATCACAACTCTTGGCTTTGGCATTGCTCAAAAGCACTGGAGTGCTATTAACCACTTTAAAATATCAATAGGCCAATGCATACATCTTCTCTATAATAGAAAATTAAGGACAGGCCACTGTATGATTCTGGTCATACAATTCAAACTATGAACCCTATGATGAACCATTGTATTCTGTGCTCATTCAATGGAAGAATCACAAATCTAAGGCTCCTCCTGAAATCCCTTTGTGGTTGGTACAGTATATAGGAGAATATCATCTCTCTTTTTCTGCTGACCATTCCTCTCCCTATGCAGCCAAGCTTTCTCCACCTGTTTGGCCACCTTAAGATCATCAGATACAATTATCCCTATATTCCACTCTTCCTTTGTGCTTAGAAGAATTTCACCTCCAATACTGTACATTTCTCTTGAGTCTTTGCATCCTAAATGCATTACTCTGCATTTTCTAACATTAAATCTTAGCTGCCTGACCTTAGACCATTCCTCAAGCTTCACTAGATTCCTCCTCATGTTTTCCACTTCTTCCTGGCTGTTCACCCTGTTACAGATTTTGGTATCATCAGCAAAAAAAGACAAACCTTTCGTAACAATCCTTCCATTGTGTCACTCAAATTCTACCTTCCCATGGCTTGGTCTGGAAGCGATGCTGCTGATGCTCTCTTCACACCATGAAGCTCGGAAATGATAGGGACAGCAGAAGCACGAGGGAGAAAGGCAAGTTCTCTATAAGTATAGATGCACTTCTGACTTCTGCTTAGAAGAATTTCACCTCCAATACTGTACTACTGCCTCCTCCTCCTCTCCCTAGTGTTTCTTGACATCATCTGCTGCTAAAATGGAGGGAGGGAATATTTGAAATAGAGGCTTTTTTGCTGACTGAAAACCAGGAGTATGGGGAAATGCAGGTGCTGCTAAGCAGGTAGGGTAGGGGGAGGATGTTGGTCTTGCCAGTTGCTAGGCAAATAGGGGTGTGGGAGGGTGTGGGTTCTGTTAGGCAGGTAGGAGTAGGGGAGGGTGTGGGTTCTGTTAGGCAGGTAGGGGTGGTGGGAGGATGTTGGCGTTGCTAGGCAGGTAGGGTTGGAGGGAGGGTGTAGGTACTGTTAGACAGGTAGGGATAGGGAAGAGGTAGTGACTGCTGCTAGACAGGAAAGGGTGCAAGAGAGAGGCAATGTGAAAGCTGAAGTCCAGAACCTCCAGGGTAGCATTCTCTGAAATGCTCCCTGTTCCATGCGCAGGTCCCCAGAGGCAGGCAGAGCTCCGGAGTCTCAATGCGTGGATGAGATGATGATGTAAGGAAGAGGGATTCAGTTTTGTAAGGAACTGGGGAACCTTTTGGGGAAGGGGGAGTCTTTTCCAAAGGGATGGGCTCCACCTTAACCAGGGTAGAACCAGGCTTGTGGCACTAACCTTTAAAAAGGAAATAGAGCAGCTTTTAAATTAAATCAAAGGGGAAAGCCAACAGTCGCTCAGCAGCGCATGGTTCGAAGGGAGATATCTTCGAAGCATTAGAAGATAGGGCATCCCAACAGAGAGGTTCCAATAATAAGAAAAGTAGTCCAAGTGCCTATAATTAAAAACTCATCTGAGTTAAAAGATTCCAGTTTATCCCTGTCAACTGAAAAGCAGAATGAAAATACAAACAAAAAACAAACTTTGAAATGTTTGTATGCTAATGCCAGAAGTCTAAGAAGTAAGATGGAAGAATTAGAATGTATAGCAGTGAGGGGGAGGTCCGTTCATGATTATAATTTTAATCATATTACCCCTTTTGGGGATTTATGACAACGATATATGAAACGTTCCTCTCTTTTCCAAAAAAAAAAATTTTTTCCACATATTCACATGTAAATTGTTTAAATTGGGTTATCCATTATTGGAACCAGGAAGACCATATACTTGCTTTAGAAAATTGATTGGAGGGTTTAAATTGTGGTTTATTCAATCCTGATAGGAATCCTCCATAAGCAATTTGGTGCTCGTTGTTAGTTTTAGCAGTGAATGATGACATAGACTTAATTGGCATCTCAGAGACATGATGTAAAGAGGATAACCACTGGGACAGTGCTATACCGGGGTACAAATTACATCACAATGACAGAGAGGAGCATCTTGGTGGCGGGGTGGGGCTTTATTTCCGGGGTGGCAATGAGTCCAACAGGATAAAGATCGTTCATGAGTCTAAATGCACAATCAAATCTTTATGGGTAGATATCCCTTGTGTGTCGGGGAAGACTATAGTGATAGGAGTATACTACCGTCCACCTGGCCAAAATGGTGAGACAGATAGTGAAATGCTAAGAGAAATTAAGGAAGCTAACGAAATTGGTAGTGCAGTAATCATGGGAGATTTCAATTACCCCAGTACTGAATGGGTAAGTGAAACATCAGGGCATGCTAAAGAGAGAAAGTTCTTGGATGGAATAAATGACAGTTTTATGGAGCAACTGGTTCAGGAACCAACGAGAGAGGGAGCAATTTTAGATCTAATTCTCAGTGGAGCAGAGGATTTGGTGAGAGAGGTAAAGGCGGTGGAGCCACTTGGCAATAGGGATCATAATATGATCAAATTTGAATTTATTTATTTATTTAAGTCTTTTCTATACCGTTGTTAAGTAGCTTCTGTCACAACGGTTTACAGTAGGCACATAAAGATAGGGATGCTGAGACATTAATTTACACAAGTGCCATATTGGTTCGGTACATAGTTTTTTTTTAAATAAAATAATTGGAATGTGATACAATATTGTTTGGAGTTTTTTTATTTTTTTCGGAATTAAAGCAAAACTAACTTTATAAGTGTCACTTTATCTTATAGTGATGGATGATAAAATAAAGTAATATAGAATAAAATACAGCTACACACGTATTGATTGTGGTGGTGACTGGAAGGGGGGCAGTATGCAAATCCATGGCTCTCATGCTAAACTTTCAAAAGGGAAACTTTGATAAAATGGGAAAAATAGTTTAAAAAAACTGAAAGGTGCAGCTACAAAGGGAAAGAGTGTGCAACAGGCATGGACATTTTTTAAAAATACCATTTTAGAAGCACAGGCCAGATGTATTCCATGCATTAAGAAAGGTGGAAGGAAGGCCAAATGATTGCCAGCATAGTGAAAGAGGCTATTTTAGCCAAAAGATCTTTAATTCAAAAATTGGAAGAAGGATCCATCAGAAGAAAATAGGTGAAAGCACAAGCATTGGCAAGTTAAATGTAAGACATTGACAAGACAGGTTAAAAGAGAATTTGAAAAGAAGTTGGCTATAGAGGCAAAAACTCATAATAAAAACGTTTTAAATATATCCAAAGCAGAACGCCTGCGAGGGAGTCAGTTGGACCCTTAGATGATCGAGGGGTTAAAGGAGCACTTAGGGAAGATAAGGCCACAACCGTCTCAGGTGCAACCGCCTAATCTCTCCTATCTATAATTAACCCTCACCCTTGTCCTGTCCAGTGCTGTTGTGTTTGCAAGAAACCACTGTCAGTCCGTTATTTGAAAGAAGATCTTTACTGGATGGGTATGGGCCACAAAACAATTACTGACATTCATTCAATTTACAAAAACATCAATTGCTAAAATATTTTCAACTCCCAAGGGGTGACCATGCCCTCACCTGCTGAATTGCAATTCACTAAATGCTTAATAGGATCCTGCTGCTGCAGTGTAGCACTGTTGTGGATGCAGTGAAGCCGTGCTCCAATTTCACAAGGGTTCTGTGGTATCATTCTACAGCAATGGGGGACACAGGGCCGTCAAAGCCGGGCCCTTCAGGTTATCCTGCATTCGATCCTGATTGCCAACGAAGTTCCAGCAGTGCGCTTAAGTCCTGCTTCGTAAAAAGAGCCGGTGTTACTCGTCAAGCATGCCAACACAATTTTTTTTGGGTGATGCGCAGGCCAATCTCGGCCATCAAAGCCAAAGACTTGACAGTCAACTCATCACGTTCTTACCCACCGCTGCAACATAGGAGCAGGAATACCATACTACTTGGTATTCTCTAGCCTGCCAGCTTTCAAGAATTGCACGTGCCGTGCACTCTGGGTCGTGGTCAACTCCCGCCCCTATGCCGCAGCTGTTCTGTGGTTCCCTACACCCACCACGCCATATTAGAACCATAAAAGCCATCCCCTCATGGGTGGGCAAACTGCCAAAAGAAGAGGCTGGGGAGCTGGCAAGCTCACCCTTAAATTCTGTTTGCTGGCCCAAACCCCCCCAGCCCCTTCCCCCTCCCTTGCTCCAGAGGCAGAGCACCTTGCTGGTTGTGGCTGCACCCACCTTAATTGGGAGCAGGCCAGCCCCTTATCCATCTCATGTGCAACTGCCTCATGTCTCCTATCTATAATTACCCCCACCCTTGTCCCGTGCTGTCATATTTGCAAGAAACTACTATCAGTCCTTTATTCGAAAGAAGATCTTTATTGGATGGATATGGCCGCAACATAGGTCATAACATACAACTATTATATCACAAAACAATTAATAACATTCATTCAATTTACAAAAACATTGATTTGTAAAATATCCTCAATCCCTAGGAGTGACCACACCCTCACCTGCTGAATATCAATTTGCTAAATGCTCCATAGGATCTTGTTACTGCAATGTAGCACCATTGTGGATGCATGGCCATCAAAGTCTTGCCTCTCAGGTTATCCTGGGTTAGGTTTTGTAGGTTTCGTGGACCCTTGGCCCGAGGTGGGAGTTGACTCTCCCTGAGGGGTTGAGCCCCACAGGGCCCCACCGTCGGGTGGCGAGGTGGAATGGAAACAGAGGCAACTGGACCACTGCTGTGGCCCAGGAGAAAGGAGTTGTAGACGAGTTGTCTGCATCACAGCCACGTGATCGCAGACATCTGCACTGAGGCAATACTGCAGGTTACCCTGAGGAGCGGGGTTTGAGAGAACAGTCCAAAGTATTGCAATACCAGGCAGGTCAGGAGACAGGATAAACCAGAGGAAAGATCTCCAAGGCAGAGATGCACAGGGCAGGCCCGAGGAGCGAGGAAGCGTGGAGACAGGCTCTCTGGTGTAGTAACGCTGAGGATGCCCCGAGGAGCGGGGAAGCGTAGAGACAGGGTCTCTGGAGTAGTAGCACTGGGACTGCCCTGAGGAGCGGGGAGGCGTAGAGACTGAATGTTCAATGTGGTAACGCTGGGGCTACCCAGAGGAGCGTGGAAGCGTAGAGACTGGAGCTTCAGAGTGGTAACGCTGAGGCTACTCCGAGGAGCGGGGAAGCGTAGATGTAGGAACTCCAGTGTGGTAACGCTGAGGCTACCCCATGGAGCAGGGAAGCGTAGAGACAGGAACTCCAGTGTGATAATGCTGAGGCTACCCCAAGGAGCAGGGAAGCGTAGAGACAGGAACTCCGGTGTGGTAGTACTGAGACTACCCCAAGGAGTGGGGGAGCATAGCAAAGGATCTCTGGTGAAGTAGCGCTGAGGCTATCCTGAGGAGCGGGGCAGCACAACACAACATCCCGGAAGGGAAGCGCAGGGCAGGCCCCTGAGGAGCGGGTACCCAGAGCCAGAGTTCAAGTTTGAAGAGCAGAGATGCAAGGCAGGAACCGCAGGTCCAGAGAACGGGTACAAGCATCACAGGAGCTCAGGGAACTCATTGCCAAGTCGATTAGCATAGGGCAAAGGAGGTGCTTAAATATCTCACACTTGTGATGTCATCAGTCAGGGACACCCTTGGAGTTCCTGCCATAGGGCCTTTAAAGGGAGGCCTGGTGGCGTGCGCGAGCGCCTAGTGAGGCCCAGAGTCGGAGTGTAGGTCAGCGGCGTCCCAGCCACCACGTGGAGTCCCGAAAGTCAGGAGGAACGTGGCGGTAGCGGCAAGCCACAACAGCGAGCTTACCGGGAGTGAAGAGCAGGGCATGACTTGACGTGAGTTGGGTCGGCCGCAGTTGCCCATGGCCAACAGTGATAACAATCCTGCATTCGATCCTGATTACCAATGAAATTCTAGCAGTGCGCTTAAGTCCTGCTCCATAAAAGAGCCGAGGTCACTCATTAAGCTTGCCAACACAATTTTTTGGGTGATGTGCAAGCCAATGTCGGCTGTCAAAGCCAAAGACTTGACAAACAACTTATCATGCTGTTACCCACCAATGCAACATAGGAGTGTTGAGCCATGTGATACATTGGATGCAGTAATAATCAAATGGGAATATGGTAATCCTGAATGGCCCCAACTGCCAGGGGTCCATTAATTTCATTTCTAGAGGATAGATGGATAGTGCTAAATTGCCTAGAGCCATAAGAAATGTAAACTAACCTAAAGAGGTTAAGAAAGTATGACATGCCCACACTGGCAAGAATATACCTGCGGCTAGTCTGCAGACCTTGCAGTAGAGAAATAATAGCTATTATAAAAGGCAGCAAGGGAAATGCCATGAGGACTTGCAGTCATATCATTAAGCTCAGGGAGATTATGTGCTCATCAAAAGCATACCTATAGTACGGACTAGAACAGGGGTGTGCACAATTCACACTCCCACTTGCCTGCCAGAACAAGGTGATAAACCGCAAGATAGCACCAATATTTCGCCATCCAGGATTACTCCGCCGCCCCTGAACTATCTGACCCAGAAGTCCAATATTGATTGTACATTAACTTTGGAAACCAAGGCGATAAGCAATAATCGTTCAAAGAAATGGTTTAACCTGGAAATATAGTGGCGCGACATTTTGCCGTCCTGTGAAGATAATCGGAATTGCCACAGGAAACAAAGAGCCACCAAATTAGGGAAAAACCAAAACAATAAAAGAAGTCCAACAGTATGGAATCAAACACAAAATTGATTGAACACAACTAAACGTATTTCAGAGGGTGTTAAAGAAAAAGGGGGGACAGTTCAGAGGAAAGTGGACTAAAATGATATGTAAGAATATCCCTAACCACAGCGTAGATGGGAAAAGATTTTGCTCTGAGCCAGGAACATGCAATGTGCGCTCTCCCATGTGACTGCGATAGGAGTACCACTACCAAAATAATGCTGAAAATGAGAAAAATGGTATCTCGGTGCCGCAAGGTAACTGGGCAGCTCTAAGAATATGGCCCAATTGCACTGTCAAAAGCAGCCAAGCCATGGCTGTACCAGTGCTGGGTCCACTGTGGGAACCTTTTCTTGCAGATCTCCTGCCCATTCAAGGCCATTCTGGGGGGTGGGAGAGGGGCCTGCTCAAGCAAGCATTGCCAAGCAGGCAATGTTATATTTATAAACATATCATAAGGACTCCAAAGGAATATAAATAAGGACATTGGCTAGCAGGAGAGCCTGCCAACAAACACATGCTCGTACGTTCACCACCCCGGCACCGTAAACAGGAATTCTATGGGCACCTGAAGAAAGAATGCACGAGATATAATAATTAACTTTCAGACCCAAAGCTGCCCATAATTTAGACCCCTAAAGCCGAGGTGGAATCATTGAAGGTGATGAGTGACTGGGCATCATAAATGACCTGCTAAAGGAAGAGAAAAGGCTGACTCACAGGGTATGACGTGTAGCCTGATCAATGCACCTAGAACAGCAAACAGGAATAGTATGGAAGAATGACCATCCATGGCAGATGAAATCCAATGTGTATAAGTGCAAGCTGATGCACACCAAGAAAACAACCCACACTGTAGTTACACAACACTAGGTTCCAAATTAGGAGTTATCATCTCGGAAAAGATTTAGGCATCATAGACGTCAACGCACTACATCCAATGGTCCTCAGTGCCACAGTGGTCAAAAGCAACAGGATGCTAAGGATCATCGGGAAGGGAATGGTGAACAAAAAGGGGAATGCCCCAATGCATCTGCCTCGCTCCATGGCAAGATGCACTCTGAGCTCCGTGTGCAATTTTGATCGCTGCATCTCCGAAGACATATAGTTACACTGGAGAACTTATAAAGAAGGTAGACCAAAATGATAAAGAGGCATGGGACAGCTCCCCTACGAATAAAGGCCATAGAGACCAGGGCCCAGCTCGGAAACGTTGCAGGGAGATACGGCACCAGTCTACAAGACCATGAAAATACAGAAAGGGCAAATGTTAATTGGCCATCTGCACCCTCAAACACAAGGACTAGGGTGAATTCCTAGAAGGTATCACATAGCATAGTTAAAACAACTATATGCTGCTAACTTCAAATTGTATACCACATTGAGGACCAGGCGAATGCTACAGCAAGAAACAGAAATTTTGTCTCCCTCTCTCCACCCTTTTTGACTCAGAAGAGCAAGTGTGAGGTCCACAGATATCCTGCAATGTGGGTCAACAGCACCGGTACTGTTAAATAAGTTGCATCTTTAATGTGAGTGTTACATGACCCTAGTGAAACATAAATCTATTTTCTTCTGTGCCATAACTTGTGGCCTAAAATGCAAGCTGCAATTTATCAGTGCCACTGCTTGGACAGTGCTCTCTGGAGGTTGCAGCGGTGTGAGCTTCACAATGCTAAAACAGTGCAGAATTATGGAGGTGAGCTGCCCTCCCTCGTCTAAGATAGGACAAAGTTTCCAGTGAATAGAATGAATGACTGAAATTTCAAATGTATAGACCTCCAGGCAGAAGCTCTCCTTGGCACAATGCAAGCAACATGAACGGAACAAGCATAAATCCGAGAGAGGCTGAGATCATCCTCAATATGCCATGGCTTATGAAGGAGGTTCATAATCCCTCACAGATAATTATGAGCCCCCCCCCCCCCCCAACAGACCACAGGTGTGCCTATGGATGCTCAGCAGGGTAAGAAAGGGGAGGAAAGTCTCTTCCCAGCACGGGAAAGGGAGCAAAGAAGAATCCATTGGTCTATCCAGTTTGCCCAGCAGGTTTCTTATGGAAGTAACTGCCACTCCGTGCAGGCAACCCCAAGCCCTATGTCAAAAGCAGCAGCATTATCAAACATCAAGCCTTTAATGCAGGATGCACCATGTGGCAAAAATTTGCCTATTGATGTTGCCGCTTCTCACCCTCCTTGTTCCTTACTGCCCACTCACATGGCAGTCCCAGGATGCAGGCCTGAAATTCTGTACCAGATCCCCCTTGGCAATGTTATCAACAAATGGGTGTCCGATGCAAGAGCCCTAGCATTCTGCATAGCCACTCTCATGATACTCTGCACGAATGCTATTTCATGACCTAGCAAAATCCTCCCTGCTGTAGTGCTGAAAATGAAAATGCCGACATGCATGCTGTTATTGTCTAATTTTTTCTGGACTTAAAGCTTAGGGCACAAGAACACTGCGATTCAGCAAGAGGTTTTAAAATTTAGTTTATTTGGCTTTTTAAAGAAGAGGCAAAGACAAGTGTTCTTGTGAGATGCAATATGCCCTCTATCTGTAATAAGTAGCATCTCAGTGAATCTCTGACATGCCCTGACTTATATAATCAAAAATACAACATTCCCGAAGTTTCCAGAATGAATGACGTGACTGCTCAAAGACTTCTTCTACAAAGATACCTTAGGCTGTTGTCATGACAATCTATCATGTATAGGAAATGCTTGTGATGACACCCCCCATTCAATTGTAAAAATCATTCTATACTAGTCCTTCCTGAACCCTCCTCCCATCATACAAGTTCCTGTATCACTCTGGCTTTGATGCAATGTATTCTCTTCTGTTCTTCTTTTGTTCTTCTTTGTTTGTGTAAACAAATCGCAGTCTGGGTCTTGAATAGAAGCTAGACTTGAATTCCACTTCTTAGCACCAGGATTCATTCAAAACTGTCACCTCACAGGATCTTCTTTTTCAACTAGTTTCTGTTAGTTGAAATATGCATCTGCAAGACAACAGCTTGCATCTTGGACTCAGTTTCTCTGTATTGTGAAGCAAATGTGCCATTAAATAGGCCTCTCTCCTGTTGTTGCCAGCAAATCTGTCTCAGAGCTTTTCTGCAAGTCATGCTCAGAAAAGCACTCAAAGTTCATTCACCTCTTGACAAGCCAAAGTACAGCAGAGGTGTCTGGGAATTATTGGTTGTCTGCTCAGCCTATTCTTCATTTCCCTCTATGGGACACCTTTAATGGACAGGTGTCACATCAACCAGTCTTCGATGATAAGCCATGACAGAGGAACTTAAAAGTGTATCCTAACCACTAACCTTGGTATTTATCAGGTGTAGTGCATACGTGTGTGTCCCTCTAGATTCCTAATTAATATGAAGGATGCTCCCACAAGCATTCACTAGTTAATCAAACAATAACATCAAAACTAATTTTCACTAGGTAGCTATTAGCTCTATAATGGAGCTATACAGATACCTGCATTATAAAAAAAAACCCTACTTCATAATAACATAATCACATATGTTATCTTTCAGAATCAAGTAAGTACATAATAGTGGTATAACATATAAAGATAAGTACACAGAGAGACCAGTATGAAAGTACTATGTTTCTCATATAATACTAGGTATACTGGGCAAATCTTTTCAAGAAGTACTCTCATTATGAACAACTACCCAGGATAATATTCATTAAAATGACAAGCAGGGATATAATCAATGCACCTTACCAGAAAAGTAAAGGAACCAATAGAATAGAAGAAACAAGAATCAATAGAAGAACTCATACTGTGTTATGCATACATGATGTAAAAGTGTTGCAAAGCATAAGACATATTCTAGTCATATGCTGTAGTGATGGAAGATCAAATACAAAGGCATATGCATGATAGGCAAAGGCATAGCAAAAGTCTGAAACATCATACTAATTCTGTAGGGTATTAATGGTGCTATCCAGTATTAGGACAACAACCTGTAGCAGTGAAAGCTCTCACTATTTGGCCAGTCCTAATTCACTTGTGGCAGTCATCTGTCCAAGAGTTAATACAGCTGTGTATGGCAAGTATTAATTTTTAAGGTAGATGATGGCTAGTAATACTGCTTCGTCTTCAGATACTTCTAGGGGAAATGGGGCTCATACCCTTCTTATATGATGGTAAGTCTAAATATATTGGGGATAATCATAACAATAAATGAAAGCTAACTCTGTGAGAAAGTCTTTAACATATTATGTGAACTACTTTGCAGAATTGATAAACCATCAGTGTAAGATTTTACACAGGGAAGGAAGGAATGTCATATAAATAAAAGACAGAAATAAGGAAAATTATATCTTCCCCTTTGGAATCCTAAATAGAAACCCACTAACTTATAAGTCACAGATAGAGTTTATAGTGAAAGGGCCAAGATAAAAAGAAAAGAACAATGAGCAATTAATATGCCGAAAGATATAGTAATAGAATGTTGCAGATCCCTATAGCAGAGCTCCTCATGTGTAAGGTATGTTTTTGTTTCAAGGAGAACCATCTCATAATAAATATCACAAGCTACACTAGTAAAAACTCTTTGTGAAAGAGAGTGAAACAGTCATTAGGTAAAATCTAGTAAATAGTGTCATAGGAAAAAGATATTCAAAGAAGGGTTCAGCGAAACATTAGAATAAGAAATAGAATATGGAGATATTAAAGATCAGCAAAGTGATTATCCTAAGTGCAAGCTGCAAAACAAAAGAATAGAAATAGCTTATAACTTAAGCTGGTGTGGAAGAGAAATATAAAGAGATCTCCCTCTTGAACCCTGAATTATCATATTTGAATCACAATGAAACACATCACCCTCTATGTGATCGAAGCAGCTTCCATAGATAAAGATAGAAAAACCTAGTACATATGCATTTAACTGATTCAGCATATAAGTATTATAAAATCTAAGACTGGAACATACTGCTTAACTTGGAACATACAAACTAATAAAAACAGCATCACTTCAGATAGTATCATTAACTTGAAAACCTAAGTGCTGACAGAAAATGAAAGAACCTAAATTCTGCATAAAGTCATTCCCACAAAACATAGAAAAAAACAAAAAGCAGGTATAAATTGTAAGCCTTGCAGTCCATATAATAGGTAAGAACGTCTGTGACCAAGAATAATTTCTGCATTCAGTGCGTATATAGTTCTTTTAGTAGGATTCAGTGATGATGTCAAGGCAAAATCTCTTAGCTCCTTAGATTAGATGCATGTGTATGAAGTCAAACCTAAATAAAAGTGCAACAAATCCGATTAAGTAGTAAGAAAATACTTTTATGTCACGTACTCCCTATATTTAATTTGCCAAATAATCCCCACATTATTTCAAAACATCATGCAATGGTCCAGACCACAAACATAAATACTCAGACTGTATATTAAAACATATATGTCACAGAACTGACTACATAATGCATGCATTCATTCATTCCTCCTTGTACACATGTAACATAGAACAGACAACATGACAAACTTTTGAGCTCAAAAAGAAAAACGTCTTTTAAAATATAAAAGAATTGGATCGATCCACAAAAGAAAACAAAAACTCAGGATTAAAAATAGAATAGATCTATTAAAAATGAAAAAGGAATCAAACTGGAATAAACTGCATTCTTCATCTCCCATAGAACAGAGACAGATGCGCTTTGTGCTTTGGTACCCTGGAAAGAAATCTAATATATAACAGTTAATATAATGATTAAAATGAAAATTAAAACATAACATTACAGGTTCCTTAAAAGTCAAACTACTGATATACCTTAATTCAGAAAAAAAACAGTCATAAAGCTACTTTCCTTTCTCTGTTGGTCCACCCCTAGGAGGCACTGTCCCCTGTGATAAGAGCTACTTCCTTTTACAAATCTAAAATCTTTTTTGTTTTCCTATGCCTGTAAACTCCTAACTCGCCTTCTAAAAGAGAAACTTAAAACAAACAACTTTGCACTTAATTAAAAGTCATTCTATTTCCATCCAATATGCATATGTTCCACAAAGTTCTTACTACCAAATCCTGCAAATACCCTAAATAGAAATACGAACCATTTCCAAAAACACAGACATATCAGCTAGGAGTCTGGAAGTCTGCAAAATAAAAGGATGGCACATACTAATATGCATTAACCAAAAGTTTTTCTTACTGGCACATAAATAGATAATAGACATTGCTGCTTATTTCTCTGCTGTTCACCGTCTCACAATCTTTCTCCTTTACATATCGTCTAAACAATCCACAATACAAACGTGCAATACCTGAACTCCCAACAAAACACCTAATTCATTCCCTTACTTCTAAAAGTTAGCAGCTAGTGAGATATAATCAAAACAGAGGACTAACGTAATTAACACTTACTGCCGCAGAAAGGTCATGCATATTAGTGCCGTCCGTTTATTTCTGACCTGTGTTTAATTTAAAATAAATCATATCTTCACACAATTAAATGCAACTAACTTACATCTTTTCTCTACTTTTACCCAAAACATTCTAAATGTCCCACCTCACAACCTTCTGCATATGCATTCTGTCATTATGACGCACAGTTAACATACTGCCATAGCACTTTACCTACTTACATCAACATAAAAGAATTCTCTTCCCTCTTTAACATTACGTCATCTCTCATCACTAATATTCACTTTCCCCATACTTTCAACACAAATTTCTGTTTTCACATTAAACAGATCAATTCATTAGTCCCTCTTCTATCACCTTTGCACTCAGTCCTATAACATACTTAAACCTCAAACCTCTCAGCAGAACTGTAAAATCCATTTTTAAAGTGACTCACTCCCAGATTTTTTTTTTTTTCTTTCTTCTCAAACACATTCCTAAGGTGGGGTTTCACCTCCTCTCCCGCCAAACAACTGTTACACTCAATGAATAGGTTTGTTAAGTGATAAAAACACTTAAACAGATCATTTCATTAAACTGGCATCGCTCTCATGTAGTATATCTATAGATTGTTTTCCTTTCTATCTCTCTGCCTATACCCCTGACCAAAGAAAAAACGATACATCCCTCTCCAATGATAAATCAAATCTAATTATGAATGGCTTTAAATAAACACAAGTTCATGCTTTCGTTCTTACCAAATAAAAGGAAACACACTGCACATAATGCTAAAAGCTCTTCACAATAAACTCGGTAATCACACAATTCTAAAAACTTAGATGCAAATATGAGCATCTCTGCATTAATGGTAGGAAATAAAACCAAAAACTAAGAAGCTTGCTGGGCTGGTTATTCTTTTTCTACGTTTACAGTGAACATAAGAGTCCTTGTGGCCAGCCATGGCTACATCATTCAGCCCTGTACCTTGAGGGGGAGGGGGGAGAAGCAAAACACCATAAAACTGAAAAACTTCATTTCTCTGGTTAATGATACCCTAACAGCAATCACGCATTAACTCCAAAGCAAACGTAAATATGAACTGATAAAAATAAATCTCATAAACTAAAATAAACTGGAGACATTTATGTACCTCTAATCACAGACAGCTGTAAACTATAATATCCAACCATGCAGTTTCTAGTTTTAAAAGCACCGCATTTGTTTGTGTTTAACAACTAAACTTTGGTAAAAAATCCACTAACTAAAAACTCCTTATCATACTAATTATAACTTTCAACTTACCAATTGTAACTTATTCCCTCTTTCTCCTTCTGAATCTACACACTTACAACCGCTCTACTCAGCCGCTCCCCAGGTGTAAAGTGAAAGTGAAACTGCTGCCGAGCCCAAGCCATGCGGTCTGAGGACAAAAGACCCCAGACTGACTAGTGCTGGCTACCCC
This sequence comes from Rhinatrema bivittatum, assembly GCF_901001135.1. Taxonomy (NCBI): domain Eukaryota; kingdom Metazoa; phylum Chordata; class Amphibia; order Gymnophiona; family Rhinatrematidae; genus Rhinatrema; species Rhinatrema bivittatum. The sequence continues at coordinate 58,589,574 of NC_042616.1, forward strand.
TCTGTTTTTTCAACTGTTCAATCTGAAAATAGCAGAACTTAATTTAGATTTTAATCAAATCATCAACTCATGTCCTGTCTCCCTAACATATATTAAAGAACATTTTGCAAAAAGTATTCTAAACCCGATGTAACACACAATCTATATACACTGTACAACAAATAAAATAAAAACATTGATACTTACAGATTTTTCCTTTTTTTTTTTTTTTTTCTTGTTACATACTCACAAAATGGATCCAACTTCATTCCACATCTGCTCTGAACTCATAAGTCTCCGGGATAACCTCCAGTCTACCTGGGTAACTCAATCTTTGAATGACCAGCCAATTAACCATTCAAGAACCTAGTGCTAGGTTGTCCACCAAACATAACACTACAGCTTATTAATAATTAATAACAACAGCTATTAAAGTCCCATCTGGGGTGCCAAAATGTCTAATTTTTTCTGGACTTAAAGCTTAGGGCACAAGAACACTGCGATTCAGCAAGAGGTTTTAAAATTTAGTTTATTTGGCTTTTTAAAGAAGAGGCAAAGACAAGTGTTCTTGTGAGATGCAATATGCCCTCTATCTGTAATAAGTAGCATCTCAGTGAATCTCTGACATGCCCTGACTTATATAATCAAAAATACAACATTCCCGAAGTTTCCAGAATGAATGACATGACTGCTCAAAGACTTCTTCTACAAAGATACCTTAGGCTGTTGTCATGACAATCTATCATGTATAGGAAATGCTTGTGATGACACCCCCCATTCAATTGTAAAAATCATTCTATACTAGTCCTTCCTGAACCCTCCTCCCATCATACAAGTTCCTGTATCACTCTGGCTTTGATGCAATGTATTCTCTTCTGTTCTTCTTTTGTTATTCTTTGTTTGTGTAAACAAATCGCAGTCTGGGTCTTGAATAGAAGCTAGACTTGAATTCCACTTCTTAGCACCAGGATTCATTCAAAACTGTCACCTCACAGGATCTTCTTTTTCAACTAGTTTCTGTTAGTTGAAATATGCATCTGCAAGACAACAGCTTGCATCTTGGACTCAGTTTCTCTGTATTGTGAAGCAAATGTGCCATTAAATAGGCCTCTCTCCTGTTGTTGCCAGCAAATCTGTCTCAGAGCTTTTCTGCAAGTCATGCTCAGAAAAGCACTCAAAGTTCATTCACCTCTTGACAAGCCAAAGTACAGCAGAGGTGTCTGGGAATTATTGGTTGTCTGCTCAGCCTATTCTTCATTATGCCCCAGCCTCGAAGCCCGCCATCACTGCGTGCAGGCGCTTGCAGCACCAAGGAATGCAGCCCTAACTATTGCGTGCACGGTGAGGTGAGGAAGCGCCTCATGAAGCAAGTCACCGCCTGTCTTTCTGCAGACCCCGATGCGCCGTAGTCCCAGAAGAAGAGAAAAGAAAACAAAGGTAGGCTGTAAGGCGTGGGGGAGAAAAGCAGAGCATAAAGCTGTGGTGTCGGACCATCCTGAATCAAGCATCAAAATTCCTCCTAGCCAGGACAATGCATCCCCAATGCCACGGTACCTGAATACCTGGGAGCTTGTGCTCCTCTCTGACCCAGTGCACCTCAAGCCTTTTCCTACCATTGCCGACCACATTAGGCCGATTGCCAGTGACCCCCCTTTCCTGCAATTTTCTGCACCAGGGTCGGCAATGTCCACATGAAGTGATTTCTCCTTCTGCAATGTGCTACGTAGCTGGAAGGCCTCCTAAGCTGCAAGGGATCACAAGATGGTTGCAAGCCTCTGCTGTCTGCAAGGCCTACCTGAAAGAACATAAAATGTGGCTGTGAAGCTGTGCCATCACCTGGCCTTTCCTGCCATCGAACCCACTCCCCCCAATCAAAATTAAAGCCCTGGAGGCCCCATGCAACAGGAGGCCCCCAACAAACCAAAGCAGATGGTGCATTCTTGGGAGTGGTGCTGGAGAAGGCAAGCAGAGCCTTGGCTTCTCGGTTGCCACACCACGCTGGATGTGCCACATGGCACCAAATTCCCCGCTACAGGCCGCGGGCCTGCACTTTCCACGGGCAACTGCCTCCCAAAAAAGATGGCGGCAGATGAGGTGCAGAGCTCGCCCAACACAAGTAGGCCGCCTCCCCTGGCCTTTATGCACTGCAGCCTCCACCCCTGCCCTCAATGCATTTGCTAACCGCAATGGTAAGAGGTGCCCTGGGGGCCCAGGAAGCTGCAGGGGGAGGTCAAAAATGGGGCCCAGAGTAAGAGGCAGCTCCCTGCACCATCAGTGGTCAGCCACAACGCGAAAAGCCAAGTAGCGTGAGAAACTGAAAAGAGGCCGGCCACTCCGGGAACCCCTCTCTCCCCCGATGCAAGAGGCCAGGGGCTTTCATCGAAGCAGGCTTTCCCCTGCTATCCGCCAACAGCCATGGCCTGAGTCAAATGGCCCCACCCAACACGATGCACTGTGCAAACTGAAAAAAGACAGTGCAGCCAACCAGAGCAACTGGCTGAAGGCAAACCCACTTTCCCAAGTCCCGCTCCTACTGAAGGAGGGCAGGGGGCAGGATGCACAGGGCCCACCAGGGAACGAGAGGGCGCAAAAACCCACCCCAATCCACCATGCAACCAAAACGGCCTCTTTTTTATATATATATAGTCTCTTACCTTCCAAAACAGTTGAGCGCCAATCACGCGTGCTGCAAACAGGAACAAGGAAAACAACGCGGTAGGAACTGGCCACCAGACCCAAGCCTGAGGGTCTACTGCCCAGCCACTTCCACAAATGTACTCAGCAGAGCAGTGCCGGGGCTGCCATTTGAGCCAGCCAAGGGGGAGGCAGGAAATGGGGTTTGGGTGTCCGCAACAGCACTGCCGAGGTATAGGGGCAGCATCCCTGGGCTCTGACTCCAGGCCTACCCATCTGCAAGCTGCCACATCACCCTGCTCACACACCACAACTGCCACCAGGCTCACGCCACTGTAACCAGCCACACCAAACTACACAATGAATCATGCAGCCAGCAGCAAGAAGGAGAACAGTAGAAAAAGTAGGCCGCAAAGAGGAGGAAAAGAAAGTAGGTACAATTTAACAGCCAAAACCCGCCGAAAGAAGAGGCTGGGGGGATGGCCGGCTCATCTTTAAATTCTGTTTGCTGGCCTAACCCACCAGCCCCTGCCCCCTCCCTTGCTCCAGAGGCAGAGCACCTCGCCGGTTGTGGCTGCACCCGCCTTAATTGGCAACAAGCCGGCCCCTTCATGGAAAGATTAAACAAATTATTTGCTTTGGTGTTTACTGAAGAGGATCTTGGGGGAGATATCCATTCTGGAGATGGTTTTCAAGATGATGATTCAGATGAACTGAACCAAATCATGGTGAACCTGGAAGATATGGTAGGCCAGATTGACAAACTGAAGAGTAGTAAATCACCTGACCCAGATGGTATACATTAGCTGGCATTCTTGCAGAAAGGCTACCTGTGGTGCTGGGCATTTCAGACCAAGTGGAGCCCTTGATTGTGGAATGTGCTCACAGATTAGGGAATAGAAGAGAAGGTGACCAATGGCCATGCATTGTATTTGTTCATTTTCTTAATTTTCAGCATAAACAAGTGATATGGCAAGCATTTCAACAAGGCATCAGTGCTGCAATATAATAATGGTTCTATAAAACATTTTCAAGAATTTTCCTATAAGGAAGTCACAAAGCACAAGGAATTTAGACCCTTGTGTGAACAACTTGCAGCCAAACAAATCATGTTTGCCTTACAATTCCCAGCCAGGCTGAAGGTGTGGTGAGACAGTAACCTACACTTATTTGATTCCATGCCCGAAGCCAAGCAGTTTGTGGAGAGTTTGATTGTTGGGAGCCCTTCATGAGCTGGCGAATGACATTCATGAAGGAATATATGCCTGCTTGAATTGCAGCTTACTATATTTTCTGAGTTCTCTCAGGTATTCGAGAGGAATAGCCAGGCTGTGTAGGCCTTCTACACTGTTTTCTTTTTTGTGTTTCGCAAGCAGTTAAGACATTTGATGCAGTTAAATGTATAAGGTTGCTCAAGTGGATTTACCCGATTGCAACCATTTCCCACCATTTTGCACCGCTTCCTTTGCTTTGCTGAGAATACACCAGAGGGTCCGCCTCATAGTGAAGAACTCATGAAGCCTGCATTTGTCCGACTCCCGGCACATAAACAGGAGGAGTTATTAATATGAAGGATCTTTCCATAAGGGACTCTTGTTTCTCTGGTTCTGAAGGCGTCGAACAGCAATGGCAGGATTTTGCCATCACCATTATAGCTTTCTGTGCTGTGGCATGCCGGGAAAAGCTGATCCCTAAACAGAGGAATTAATTTCATTTCTTGATAAATACCTTCTGGTTTGAATTTTTTTGAGAATGTTATACCTACGTTGCCTATTCAAATGCTTCAGATGATTGCTTTATATAAAGTTTTGTTTTGGGTTGATTCAGGGGATGGCACCTGAACACTAAACAGTATTGACTCTAGCTCTCTAGGAAGAGAGTTTAATGTTGGTAATAGTTGCTACTAGGGATGTGAATCGTTTTAGGACGATTAAAATTATCATCCGATAATTTTAATATCGTCTTAAACCGTTATGGAACACAATACAATAGAGATTCTAACGATTTATCGTTATAAATCGTTAGAATCGTGAGCCGGCACACTAAAACCCCCTAAAACCCACCCCTGACCCTTTAAATTAAATCCCCCACCCTCCCGAACCCCCCCCAAATGACTTAAATAACCTGCGGGTCCAGCGGCGGTCCGGAACGGCAGCGGTCCGGAACGGGCTCCTGCTCCTGAATCTTGTTGTCTTCAGCCGGCGCCATTTTGGAAAATGGCGCCGAAAAATGGCGGCGGCCATAGACGAACACGATTGGACGGCAGGAGGTCCTTCCGGACCCCCGCTGGACTTTTGGCAAGTCTCGTGGGGGTCAGGAGGCCCCCCACAAGCTGGCCAAAAGTTCCTGGAGGTCCAGCGGGGGTCAGGGAGCGATTTCCCGCCGCGAATCGTTTTCGTACGGAAAATGGCGCCGGCAGGAGATCGACTGCAGGAGGTTGTTCAGCGAGGCGCCGGAACCCTCGCTGAATGACCTCCTGCAGTCGATCTCCTGCCGGCGCCATTTTCCGTACGAAAACGATTCGCGGCGGGAAATCGCTCCCTGACCCCCGCTGGACCTCCAGGAACTTTTGGCCAGCTTGTGGGGGGCCTCCTGACCCCCACGAGACTTGCCAAAAGTCCAGCGGGGGTCCGGAAGGACCTCCTGCCGTCCAATCGTGTTCGTCTATGGCCGCCGCCATTTTTCGGCGCCATTTTGGAAAATGGCGCCGGCTGAAGACAACAAGATTCAGGAGCAGGAGCCCGTTCCGGACCGCTGCCGTTCCGGACCGCCGCTGGACCCGCAGGTTATTTAAGTCATTTGGGGGGGGTTCGGGAGGGTGGGGGATTTAATTTAAAGGGTCGGGGGTGGGTTTTAGGGGGTTTTAATGTGCCGGTTTTGCGATTTTTTGATTTTTTGATTTTTCACGATTTTTCACGATTTTTCACGATATTTTACCCCCCAAAACGGCAACAATACGATTCCCTCCCCCTCCCAGCCGAAATCGATCGTTAAGACGATCGAGGACACGATTCACATCCCTAGTTGCTACTAGAGGCAGAGGGGAGGGAGAAGAGAAGGGAGTGAGGGGTATTTAGGGGAGAGAATTAGGGGAGGAAGACAGGAAAGAGATGTCCTTTCATGTCATGAGAAAGCTTATTGATATGATTTATGCCCTACTTGAGGCTAAAATTGCAAAACGACTCTTTCAGTTAATTTTTGGATTAAAGGTAATCTACTGGAATTGCATAATGTTAGCAACATTCAGCAGAGCAGCAATGGTTATGAGTACATATCTGGGGTTTTCCATGGGGGAACTCAGGGTAGCTTACAACAGTGGAGCAGATATGATTAACACGGATATGATGATTAACAGAATGGGGTTCAAGCAGATTATATAGACAGAATAGTGGGACCACAAGTGATATTTGTAACATGGAATGTGGTAGGAAAGGGTTCATCTTTAAAAAGAGAAAAAGTGTTATCTCATATTCACAGGTTGAAAGGAGAGATTGTCTTCCTACAAGAATCCCATATGACCGACAAGGAGCATATCAAAACTAAGGAATAAAAGGGGGTTTACCAACTTTTTTCCTCTTCAGGAACCCCCAAAAGTAATTGTGTGACAATTTTAATTCACAAAAGGGTATCCCATGCATTAGAAAAAAAATGGGAAGATGATGAAGGTAGAATTATATTGGTCAAAGGTATTTTATTTGGCAAAACTGTAATCCTGGCTTCTGTTTATTCTCCAAACAGATATGAGCACCACTTCTTTACCAAACTGATTACCCATTTCTCAGCATTAGGAGATGCCCCCATTATTAGGAGTGGGGATTTCAATTGTGTGAAAGACCCTTTGCTGGACAAATGCTCAGCTTCCAATATTGCTAAATTGGGAAATGGGAAAGGCATTAAAGTTCCTTTGTAACTCTCTCAGAGGAATGGGACTTCACCCATTATGCAAGGGCCCATCCTACCAAATCTAGCAATCCCTGTTTAATGAGGTAGACAAAGTGGAGATAGGGACCCTGGTGATCTCAGACCATTGTCCTGTGATCTGCACTACTGGGGGAAATATTGGGTTTGAATCTTTATTTAAATGGAAAACGCTAGAATGGCTAACCAACAACATAGACTTAACCCAATCCTGTTCTGGGAAATAGCAAAAGCGTTAATGAGGAGACAATCATTCAATTTGCAATTTACAAGCGAAAGCAAAGAAATAAACCAATTCTGGAGCTGGGAAAAAGAATGGAGTACTACAAAAATCAATGGAATAAAGATAATTCAGAGGAATAGAAATCCAGGTTTAGAAATGCTCAAACTATTCTCAATGATCTACCAAACCAAAAGGCTTCAGGTGCTTTCTTTATATACATACATGCTGCGCGTTCCGTCCACGCTCGGCCCGCATCCGGGCCGGCTCACCTCACTAAGTCCTTCACGGGTCACGGGTCGTCCTCCCCAGCTGCAGCAGCAAGCACAGCCAGGCCTCGGCGTCCCATGGCGGCAGTCGCCGGGCCTTCTACCTCCAGCCAGGCCTCACGGCGGGGCTCAACGTCCTCCGTGGCGTTGGCCCTGCCGCTAGACGCGCACGTGTGGACCGCCCGGCTCCTTAAAGGGCCAAGGGCAGATCCCAGCTCCGCGGCGCACCCTGATTGAACGCTGTATAAAAGGAAGTGCCTGCCTGCACTTCCTTGCCTTGGTAATCGGGTCAATCACACTGTGATTTCTAGTTTGCCTCTGCATTTCCAGTATTTGTTCCAGACTCGTTCCAGCCTCATTCCAGTCTCGTTCCAGTCCTGTTCCAGCGTCCTTCTGTTCCAGCGTCCTTCTGCTCCTGCATCCTCCTGTTCCTTTGTCTCCCCAGGTAGTACCTCTCGGACTGTCTTCTCGGTACTGACCTCTGCTTGTTCTTGACTACGTTGATCGCCACCTGGATTTGACCTTTGCCTGTTTCCTCGACCATGTCTGCATGATGCTTGGAACCGACCTCTGCCTGACCTCTAACCACATCTGACTGCTGCCTGGAACCTGACCCCTGCTTTGGCTGACTACCCACGGACTGACCACTGGTATTGACCCCTGCTTTGGCTGACTATGCTACCTTGGCTCTGGCCTTGATCCTTGCCATACATTCAGAGACCCTTTTCTGGCACACCGGACTTCTAGCCTGAACATCGACCGCGCACCCTTGATCGTGGTGGGCACACCCCTGAACTTTCTCTCAAGGAGATCCTGCGAGGCCCACCTAAGACCAGGCGGCCCGGGTAACCAAGGGCTCAACCTGAGGGAACCCCGGGTTGCTATTGGTGAAGCTGCAGCTGGCCTCTGTCTCTTCCTGTGCTCCACCTCCTGGTGGCAGGCGCTCTCTCGGTCTGACCAGGGAGCCTACCAATCCTGCACTAGGCCAAGGGTCCACCTCCCGGCGCAACAATACACAAACTGTTTCAGCATGGGAACAAACTGGGGCAATTGATAGCCAATCTGACGAAATCTCAGTTTCACTCTAAATTTATTAGTAATATTAAGAAACCAGATGGCTGTTTTGATCATCAAAGGGAATTTTTTGCAGATTTAAAGCTACCAAATTTATTGGCTGCACATTTAGCGGCTTTAAACAACTCAATATCTATACAGGAATTTTTACCAGTTATCAAAGAGCTAAAATTGCATAAAGCACCAGGGCCGGATGACATGAACTCTTTATTTTATAAATTGTTCCGAGATTCGGTAACCCCGGTCCTAAGTGAATTATTTAATTATATGATACAGAATCAAGAGATGCCAGAATCAATGAAAATAGCAGCTATTACGATCTTATCTAAAACTGGTAGAGATTCAACTGATTCTGGTTCATATAGACCAATTTCTTTATTGAACCAGGACATTAAAATATGTGCAAAGGTTTTGCCTAACAGACTAAAATATATCATGCCAGACTTGATCTCCCCGGAACAGACGGGTTTCATCTTTGGCAGAAAGCCCACAGCCAACATAAGGCATCTATTAATTGCATTGGAAACATGTCCTTCACAGAGGATAGTAGACCCTTTAATGGTCAGTTTTGATACAGAAAAAGCCTTCGATAGGGTGGCATGGGATTTTTTTATTCACCTCTCTAAAGAAGTTTGGATTTATGGGCTCTTTTTTTATCTGTCATCCAAATTCTATACAAAGACCCTAAAGCATTAATTTGTGTCAATTGAACTACATCACAATTATTTGGCTTAAGGAGAGATACTAGGCAGGGGTGCCCGCTATCCTCACTCCTATTTATTTTGTCCCTGGAGCATTTAGTACGTAAAATCATGCAAGATATAAACATTAAAGGAGTGCAAGTACAGAGTCAGGAACTGAAGTTAATGTTATTCGCATCTGACATGTTGATGGTGTTGACTAATACTTGTATAACTCTTCTTCTTATTTTGAGTCATGTCCATGATTTTGGATCCTCTTCAGGGTTAAAGCTAAATCTGTTGAAATCCGAAGCTATGGATATTGCCAGTCACTTGCAAGGTGAGTTGCAAAACTTCCCACTTTCTTGGGCAAAAGATACCAATAAATATTTGGTGATTAAGGCGCATCAGGACCCCAATAAGTGATACCAGTATAATATTTTACCTCTTATCCAAGAATTTAAAAGAAAATGACTCCTCTGGAAACATTTTCCCCTATCTTTACAGGGTCACATAGTGTTAGTTAAGATGATACTAATCCCTAAGTTATTACACCTGCATCAGATGATATAATTTTTTGTTTCTGCAAATGTATCAATCTCTATATAGTCAGTGGCCTTCTGTTTAATTGGTCATATAGATCTGATGTCCACTGTTCGTGTTTCAGAAAAGTTGATTTTAGTAAAAGGTTGCTTGGTTGCTCTTCGATTGATTTTGGCTAATTGGTTGTCTGCCTCGGGTCCTACATTGGCTATTTGGTCTCCATCTATGTTCGATTTATTCATATTGGAGCGGCAATCAATACAACAATCCTCTAAAAAAAAAGCAATTGTCAAGGCAATGTTTATGGGCTCCCTTTGTGAACTCTTTATCAACAGAATTGAAGAATAAACTCAAACTGAAGGTATCAGTTGAGCATCGCCTGAATTGATCTATACAAACCTATACCTTCTAACCATTTCTATGCTATTACCTGTTATTTACAAATTGTCACTAAATGATGTAGCAAGAATTGGGCATAGTTCAGAAATGACATGGGGAAGGAGTGAGGGAGGGGGATCTATTTTGCTTTGGTTGGGGCTTGGATATAACTTGGAAAACTTTTGTGAACAGTGTAAAAGTTGTAATTTAAAAAATTTCAATAAAAAGATTATACAAAAAAAAAAGGTTTGTTTTCACAGTGGCGAAAGGTAAACAGTGGAGTGCCTCAGGGACTGATGCTTTTTAATATATTTATAAATGATCTGGAAAAGGGTACGACAAGTGAGGTAATCAAATTTGTGGATGACAGAGTAGTTAAACCTCAAATGGATTGTAATAAATTGCAGGAGGACCTTGCGAAACTGGAAGATTGGGCTTCCAAATGGCAGATGAAATTTAACGTGGACAAGTGCAAAGTGATGCATATAGGGCAAAATAACCCTTGCTGTAGTTACACAGTGTTAGGTTCTATCTTAGGATTTACCACACAAGAAAGAGATCTAGGTGTCATAGTGGATAATACATTGAAATCGTTGGCTCAGTGTGCTTTGGCGATCAAAAAAGCAAACAGTGAGATCGCATCTTGAATACTGTGTACAATTCTGGTCACCGCATCTCAAAACAGATATAGTTGCACTGGAAAAAGTGCAGAGAAGGGCGATCAAAATGATAAGGGGCATGGAACGGCTGCCCTATGAGGAAAGGCTAAGGAAGTTAGGGCTGTTCAGTTTGGGGAAGAGACGACTGAGGGGGGATATGATAGAGGTCTACAAAATCATGAAAGGACTTGAACAGGTTAATGTAAATTGGTTATTTACTCTCTCAAATAATAGAAGGACTAAGGGGCACTCCATGAAGTTAGCAAGTAGCTCATTTAAAACAAATCAAAGAAAATTATTTTTCACTCAGCGCATAGTTAAGCTCTGGAATTACCAGAGGATGTGGTTACAGCAGTTAGTGTAACTTGTTTAAAAAAGGGTTCCTAGAGGAAAAATCCATAAACTGCTATTAATTAATAAGCAATAGTAGCTTGAAATGTATTTAATGTTTGGGTTCTTGCCAGGTACATGTGACTTGGATTGGCCATTGTTGGAAACAGGATACTGGGCTTGATGGACCCTTGGTCTGACCCAGTAAGGCATATCTTATGTTCTTATGTTCTTGTGAATGCTACTAGGCATGGAGGGGTGGGGGAGAAAGGGAATCAGGAGTTTCATGAGTGGTGTGGGGGGAAACAAGCTGCTGTGCATGGAGGAGTGGGAGAGAGATATGAGGTGTGGCTGCTACTAGGCAAGGAGAATTGGGAGTTAGGGGGTTAAGAAGTCTGCTGGGCAGGAAGGTGTGAGGAGATAGTGGGTTGGGGTTGCTGGGGGGGGGAGGGATGGGGTGTGGGGGCTGCTGGGCAGGGGAGGAAGGAAGATCAGAAAATGCTGAGCAGGAAGGGGTAGAAGAGAGTGGGGTGGGGATATTCTAGCCAGTGAGGGGGTACAGGGAAAGTTGAGTAGGGCAGAGAGGGAGCACAGAGAAGAGGATGTAGGGGGCAGTTGGGAATGCTGGGCAGGGATGTGAGAGTGTGATTGAAAGGGAGTAAGTTCGGAGAAGTGAGGGATGATGGGGTATGGAGAGGGAGTGACAAGGTGCAAGAGCCGTAATATGTCATAATATGTTGGGAATGTGCATTTCATCTCTCTGAACTTTGCTTGGTGCAGGAGAAAATGTATTTCTGTTTCTAACTTCTCCAATTTTGCACAGTATGCAGAGAGGTTTCTTGGGGTTTCCATTCCAGTTTTTGTCTATACATTTGTAATTTGTGGTTTTTTTTAAATCTGTATTTGGTGAAGGTTGTTCTGTATGTATGACAAAGGTTTGAAATTGTACAAGCATGTCAGGCAGCATTTGTATCAGTATTCTTTGTTGGGTTTTCTCATTAGGATATGAATTGGTGGTGCACTGCTGTCTGGTAATTAGTGCTATTGCTGTTTGAGTCCTTGGCATTAGTGCCACTGTGATATGGCAGGTTAGCTACACATGTGCTGAGTGTTTTTTTCATTCAGGTTGTGTATTATTTTACAATGTTCCTGGTAGTAGAGGGTGTTTGTGTTGCTGTTACTGAGATGACACCAGAATAAAAAAGGCTTTTTTTTTGTGTGTGTGTAATGAGTTGTACGGGGAATATCCTAGTTGTGCTCTGCATCCATTGTTGAGAGGTAGGGGAGGTGTTCCTGGGGGATGCAGAGTATATGTTTATATTTAGCCACATGACAGTCATGTGTTTAGTGTGTCGCATATTTGAGTATCACCCGTCAGGTGGCTTAGTTCATAAGTCTTTTGTAAGACAACTGATAAAAGCATATTATTAGCAATAATAAAGGCATGCTGTTAGTAATTCATGAGTCTCTTCTGTCACTGATTTGTTTTTCTGTTTTTCTCTTATTGGGACATAGGAGTGTAACAGTAGCATTGGCTATTTTAATGGACCATATCATGTTACACTCAGCTTCCATCATCTGTTATACCCTTGAATTGCAAATGACAAAGAAATGCATTCATTATGATGGTATTTTGTAATGTAAGGTTTTCAGATGCATGCATGTTTCCAGAGAGCAGCTGCAAGGACACTTTTAAGTGTCCTTTTGGTAATTGTTCAATGAAGCCTCCCCAAATACCAAAAAACCTAGCTGCATCCTCTTCGCCTTCAAGGGCAGACATTCTGTCCATTTCCAGAGGGCCCGGCACAAAATAACCATCAATCCATTTCAATATTAGAATCCACTTCTTGGCCACCAATAAGTCAAGCTTAATAAATTTCCCATTATGTCTGTGAAAACAAAGGGCAATAAACAAAAAAATAAAATTATGAAAAGTGATACTTTCATTTATTGGACTGATTTAATACATTTCTGGACTAGCTTTTGGTAGATAACACGCCCTTCCTCAGGTCCGAACAGGAGAAGTAGGTTTATCACCCTTCCTTTCTGCATATTCAAGTGTCAGACTATCATGGCCACCGCGCTGCTTTATCCATTGCATCTGGTAACTTCCAAGCAAACCTTTCCTGTCTCCCAGTAAGCAAAAATGCCTCACGCTGTTGCTGTGTTCAGGATCTTTTCTTGAACGTGCGTTCGTACGTCTTTCAAAAACGTTTTAGAGTTTAACATTCTATAAATATTGCTTCTTACAAAAGAAGGTTTTGTTGTCTTTCTTTTTTTTAAAAAATCATGGAATTCCATTCGTGCTCATTTAAACTTATTGATATAATGTGCTTTAGTGAGGTTTGCTTTCCTTATTCATTGTTTATGACAATTTTTGTGCACGCATTTTAATACTCCATATGCAGCCATAATAAGGACCACTGGCTAGGGCTGTCTCCGCCCGGCCTTTTCCTCATTGTACTGGGGAGAACCTCTGCATCCCTCTGCTTCGGTATTAATTAGACGGTGCGGGAGTTCTGCGATTAGCCGATAGGGGAGCACGGCCTCCCTTGAAGGTTGGGATTCTGTTCACGTGTCACCCACAATGTCCAGCTGTTTGTTGTTGCTGCTTTTTAACACTATGCTTGTTGCACTGTATTTATCCTTTTAATATATCTTTGGTTTCCGAGCTCAGTTTGATTATATATTATATTTTTTTTCTATTGTGTTAAATTCTGTCTTTCTCTTTATGCTTGCAATGGATTATTTCTTTTATATACTCAATTTCCCACCTATCATCTTTCCTTTCCTTTTATTTCTCTTTCTCTCTTTTTTTTTCATTGTGATTTTTTTAATGTCGTTGATGCTGAATGGATTCCATTAGTTTTGGAATTTTGATTGGGATTTATGTAGTGGGCTGGGTGTATATCCTGCTTGAATACTAAAGAAAAGGCAGGAGTTTGGGGGAAGACAGCCATTATCTAGCACTTCTTATTGCTGCGGCACAAAGAATATTAAATGCATGTATGAATTATTATAATGGACGAATAAGGAAAGCAAATCTCACTGAACCAAAAATTGCTTTATATCAATACATTTAAATGAGCATGAATCAAATTATATTAGCAAAACTTTTACCTACAAGAAGTAATATTTATAGAATGTAAAGCTCTAAAAACGTATACACATACAGTCTGTATAAACTGTATATGCATGATCCATAATGTATTCTATTCTTGCATATGGTAATATATGTGTGTGTGTCTCTCTCGCTATATATATATACATCTATATATATATATATATATATAGTCACACATAGCATTCTATGGGAATGCTATGTGTGACTATATATATATATATATATATTTATATTTATATTTGTGTGTGTGTTTGACTAGATAGACACAGAGATAGAATAGAGGTTAGGTTGAGGGTATACTTACATACACACACAATCCTGTGAAAAAGCCCACTCAAAATTCCACGTATGACACTTCTGCAAGCAACAGATCCCATTTAGTATAAAATAAATAATGAATAAAGGGAAAGAAAAAAGGAAATATATGTAGGCTGATATTCAGTCCATATGGCAATATGGTCAGGAATTAAATATCTACATAGTTCCCTGGTGAGACCTCATTCTGGAGGCTGCACCTTGAAAAGGATATAAACATGATGGAGTCAGTCCAGAGGATGGCCTCTAAATAGGTCGGTGGTCTTCGTTCTAAAGCATATGGGGACAGACTTAAATATCTAAACATGTATAAACTAGAGTGGTGGTTCCCAAACCTGACCTGGAGGACCCCCTGCCAGTCAGGTTTTCAGGATACCCACAATGAATATGCATGAGATAAATTTACATACACTGCCTTCATAGCATGCAAATTTTATCTCATGCATATTCATTGTGGATATCCTGAAAACCCGACTGGCAGTGGGTATCCCAGGGCAGGTTTGGGAAACTCTGCCCTAGAGAAAAGGCGAGATAGGGGAGATATGATAGAGACATTCAAATATCTCAAAGGTTTCCATGCTCACAGGAGGTGAGCCTCTTTCAATACAAAGGAGACTCTGGAACAAGGGTTCATGCAATTAGGTTGAAAGGGGGTAGACTCAGGAGCAATCTTAGGAAACATTTCTTTACAGAGAGGGTGGTGGATGTGTAGAACAGCTTCCCAGTGGAAATGGTGGAGAAAAAACAGTATCTGAATTTAAGAAAGCACGGGATAAATACAGGGGATCTCTAAGGAAGCGATGAGATTTATAAAGCTAAATTAATTGGACAGATGGGCAGACTGGATGGGCCATATGGGCTTTTTCTGCCATCATGTTTCTATAGGTTCCTGTATATTTTTATATCTGTATATGATAAAGCTGGTGTCCTACCAGGCCCGGAAGAGCAGAAGTTGGCAATGGCTCGCTCTGAGCCGGGTGAAGGAGGTGGGGAGAGCCTCCTACTGGGCAGGAAGAAAAGCAGGAAGTGAGAGCAACCTCCTGCTTTCCCTGTGACACACCGTCCCGGGACTTCACAACATACCAGTAGGCCCTGACACACCTGCTGAGAAGTGCAGAACTAAGCCGTACTCGTGAAAACTTCTTCACTGACGTCAGACCTCTGGGTGTGGGGGTTCTTGAATGGCCAATCCTTAGATACCATGACCAGTGCCTTACTTCTGCATCTTAACTAGCCCATTGGATTTTTACTTTCTCTCGCTTTCTTGGCTTCTTTGATCTCCTAGATTTTATCCCCAATTTTACATCAGATTTTTAAGATTTTTGATTGAGTATATTCATAATTATAAAGTGATAATGGTAACCAGTGTTTCTACGGCTGTGAGAAATTCAGCTCTGTTCTATTTTTCGCCTTATTGAAATGTCTTTGTACTTTATACTAGCTGGGCCACTTGATTGACTGGCTCCACTTCTGCCACAAGGTCATTGGAATACACCACGTTGTAGTAGAAAATGGCTCCTCATGCCTTCAGTGCTGGACCAGAGTGAATTCACAAATCTGCTGTCAGTAGTCTGAGGCTGCTTTCATTTTCCCCAGGCACCTTTGCTGTTGCTTCTCCAGTAAAGCTATTCATACAGCTGCAAAACTGTCAGGCTGTTAGCAAAACCTGCCAACAGAACTTAGCCAATGGCCCTGGTCTGCACAATCAAGAAGCATTGATAAGGACTGTAAGATATTTTTATATTACCATAGGAAATATGAGGATATGAATTCAGATGTGTGGCATGTGTACCAGGTGTTTGTTGAATAATTGTATATGCATTACTGTACATGTATTAGCAAGGCATGTGTACACCCATAAAAATTTGACAAGGCAACCAAGTCTTCAGTTTTTGATGAGTTTCCCGGCATTCTTGGAGCTGTAGAAGGGTGGAAGAGAAGGAGGCATTGCATGGGGATTTTAGACATAATATTTAGAAGGAGCTGCTGCATTCCTCTCTCCATCTCTATTTTCTGAAATCACACATGGCACATTCACAGCTCAGTGAGACAGCAGTTTGGTGGAAGTCGATGTCCTGTGCAAGTGGTTTTTAATTGAACAGCAAACAAAGGAGCCCAACAATAGCTGGAGGCACCTTACAGGGGAGGAGGAGACAATGAATTATCTTGTAGGTCTGACAATGAGCAATGATACAAATTGCCAGCTGTTGGCTATCAAACACATACACAAGGTAGAGAGGGGAGAAATGTGACAAAAAGATGGAGGGAGGGAATTTAAGAGGGAATGCAAATGTTGTTGCCAGTATTAAGAGACTGCTGCTTCACCATCTGTACAATATCGTCCCTTCTCTCCTATATCTTCTGAGCTGGGAAGTGTAGTCAAACTAAGCTGCGGCCCCATGCTAGGAAACTTGCCAGCTTTCCTTGATTATATGGTGCCAGGTTGGTTGGACCCATCTCATCTTCCTGGGATGGAGCCATACTGCCATTCTATGCAGGTTGACTTTGTCATCGACCCTTTTTGGCCCTCTACCATTTCAGGTTAGATAAGCATTTAAGTTTCCAGTCCAACAGCTAAATCCCTCATTACTTTCATCCTGCCACTCCCCACCCTTGCTCTTACCATTTCTCGGTATCTATCCCTAGCATGCTTACATTTTGACATGGTTTTAATTTCCACCCCTCCCTCCTGTTGGTAGGCTAGTCCAAGCATCTACTACCCTCTAAGTAAAGAAATATTTCTTCAGAGCTCCCCACCTTACAACATCATATAATAACTCTTAGGCCTTGAATTCCTTTTTTATACAAAACTCTTTCTTCTTGTACTTTACTGAAACTTGTTAAATATTTGAACGTTTCTATCGTCCCCCTTCCTTCTCTTTTTCAATAAGTACGTTTTGAGTTCCTTACAGGCCCTGAACCATTTTGGTAACCTTCCTCTGAATTCCTTCTAATCTTTTGATGCCCTTACAAAGGTGTGGCCACCAGAAATGAACACATTACTCAAGCAGCTATCTCACTGGTGATGTACAGAAGGGCAATATTACCTCCTGTTTCCTGCCGATGATATTACTCCTTGTACACTCAATCATGCTGCTAGCTTTCCCTGCTGCTCTATTACAACCTTCAGACCATCAAAGCACTCCATATTTACATGACCCTCCCATCTGAGAGATTGGTTAATTTGATAGATTCCATTTTGGGCTTTGTGCTCTGAGGCGCAGCTCTCCTGACGTTGCGTTTTTTATGTGAAATAAACCTTATTGAGACACATAAGGAAGCTTTCTCATTGTTGTGTTCCGCGGCCGTGGAAGGCCATGACCGTGGCCCCCTATCTTGCCCGCGACGGCGACCCGCAGCGGGAGCTCTGGGGGAAGTCCCTGGTCCCCTTGCCCGTTGCTCTGGCACGGGTCCCAGAGATGGTCGCCGGGTGGGGAGCCGTTCCTACTCCTCCCTCGCGGTGTCCAGCACTGTTTCTTCCACGGAGGAAATCCAAGATGGCCGTCGCCATCTTTAGGTGTGAGGCCGTGCCTCCTGATCAGATTTAAAGGGACCTGATCCCTTTAACTACCCACAGCTGTTCCCTATAAGCCAGAGCAGAGGAAGTGTAAAAGGAGGCTTCCTCTGCTCATTCCTTGACTTGGCAACGTCCCATGTAGTCAAGTATGCTTGCTTCGGTGAGTTCTTCTACTTCGGATCCTCGTTCCTGTCTTGTCTTGGTGTTCCTGGTTCCTGACTTCGGATTGGCTAGCGGTGATTCCTGGTGTGTGACTTTGGACTGGCAAGCGGTGATTCCTAGTGTGTGACTTCGGACTGGCAAGCGGCGATCCCTCGGTGTAAGACCTCAGACTGGTAAGCGATGAACCTCTGGCACTTGACCTCGGACTTCTTCTGGACCATTGTCTCCAAGGGCCCACCTAAGTCCCAGCGGCCCGGGTCCCTACGGGTTCCTCCCAGGAGGACCATGGGCTTCCAGGGGTGAAGCTCCAGTTAGCTCTTGCACCGAACTCTCGACTCTTTGACCTCTCAAAGATCCACCTAAGTCCCAGCGGTCTGGGTCCCTACGGACTCCTCCTGGGGGAACCGCAGACTTCCAGTGGCGAAGACTCCGTTCCTCTTCTTGACGTCACGACTCTTCGTCTGCCTCCACAGTCGCCTCAGTTTCCAATGCCGAGGGTCAGCTGGTTGCATCTTCTGTCCTGCCTCGCCACCCGACGGGAGAACCGACGGATCCACTACCTAAGGTACACCATCCTCCCGTTGGCCCAAGGGTTCACAACCTGAGCATAACACTCATATGCTGCACCAGCATTATGGAACTCATGCCCTAACAATGCCCATTCTGTTATGAAATCCACCTCCTTTAGTAAAATAGTAAAATCATGGCTTTTAAATCTTGTGTTCACTTGAAAGGTTGTTGTTGTTCTGTTTTGCCCAGATGGTTAAGCTTCTGTTTTGTTTTTTTTTATCTTACCACTTTATTATGATGTTACGTTTAATATTTCTGTTTGCTATGTTGTCTTATTTTGGTTTGTCTTTATTGATTTGCTTTTGTTTTGCATTGTTCTGATTTATTAATTTATATTGATATTTCTTTTATGATTTTTTTTTTTAATGATTTTTCCTTTCCTCAAGCTTCTGAATATGATGGGTTACAGTAAATTTGAATTTTGGCAGTTGCCAGTTTTGGTTCTCTTAACTGATTGCTAATTGATTTGTTCACACCACATGCATAATTTTACAATGCCCTTTCATCAAAGCACTATTATTCTTTCCATTTTTTGTTTCGTGTCCCCTTTCATTTTATCATACCAGCCCTGGTGTGTCTCCCCTGTTTCAGATTTTTGTGTCATTTGCAAACAGGCTTATTCTTTGCTGAGATCCTTCTACAATGTCTCTATTAATGTTAAAAGAGCCGGCCCTAAGTCTGAGTTCTGAGGTACCTCACTGGCCATTTTACTTTCTTCAGAATGGACTCTACCTCTCTCTGAGTTCTGTTGCTTAAACAGTTCCTCTTCCAAATAACATTTTCTTTTTTGCCTAATTCTTTTTTTTCTTGGGCTGATAACAATAACAAGCATTATATTTAATAACATTTGCTTTCCTTAGTTTCAAGACATTTGTACAAACACAAAAATACTCTTTATCAGGTTCAAATTATTGGAGCATAGTAATGTGACCTAAATTTTCCCCAGAAGAAAGTGAAACATAAAGCCATCTCCCTTGAGTGACTTTGTTACTTCACAGAAAGCACATATTTACAGAATGCAGCAACAGAAAGTCTAGCAGCTAGTAACATTTGCAGCACTAGCTTCATTAAAAGAAACACTTTTGTTGTGTCCCCCCCCCCCCCCCCATTCAGCTCAAAAAGCCTAATTCTTGGCACAGATCTACTCTAGCCCCTACCACTTGAGACATCCCAGTAAAGACATTGCTCCAGAATTCCTGACGCTTAGGGCATGTCCACCCTACATATAGATGTATGCCAAAGAGCCCACAGGCTTTTCAACAGTGCCAGTTATTTATAGGATTAATTTCATTTATTTATTAGCGAAAAGTGCCCAGTGTTGCCCAGGTATCTGATCTATAACAGTCTATGCTTGTGGATGTGAGTGTGTTTGGGGGAGCGTGTGTGTGTGTGTGTGTGTGTGTGTGTGTGTGTCTGTCTGTCTGTGGACCTGCATTGGTGCATATGCAAGCCTGAGTGAACCAGTGTGTGCATGTGTGCAAGCCTGTGCATGGTTGCACACACTTGTGTATGCTTGTATGTGCCTATTCCTGCCTGTCCTTGTTTGTGAGAGTGTGAGAGACAGGCTTCGCAGACAGAGCATATTAGCAAACAGTACCCAGCATTGCTTGGATTGTCTAGTCAATAACAGACTTTGTGTGTGTGTGTGTGTGTGTGTGTGTGTATGTGTGTGTGTGTGTGTGTGTGTGTGTGCCTGTATACCTGCGTGTGTGTATGTATGAGTGTGTTTTACAGACAGTGCAAATTGTCTTTGTACAGTAAACTTTCCACTGCTTCAGGAGCCAACTGGTGGCCACAGCCAGACATGACAGTGTGATAGACTGTCCAACACAAGTGCGAGTGCGTGTGTACGTGCGTGAACGTGAGTGTATTTACAAACATTTGATATTCTGCTTTTTTCCAGGAATGGTCTCAAAGCAGATTACAATCAATTTTAATAGTGGAAAAAAATGGGAACTTTGTACTTACAGTGGAGTAAGCTGTGAATGGAGTAAGTAAATCATTAATTCAGAAGCTTTCTCTCCTTCTGTACACAATGACAGAGAGAATCTCCCCTTCCCTCCTCCCCTCACTGTAGATACGCATGCCCAATGGCCCCTATCCTTGCAGAGTGAAATTTGAGCACATCTTTTGTAGTATACTAAAAGGATAATTAACAGGGTGTTGGCTGTTGGAGGTTGGGGGACTGCAATACTAGTACTTTGTAACCTAATATTAAAATCATCTATTGTACCTGAGGACTGGAGGGTGGTCAATGTAACTCCGATATTTAAAAAGAGCTCCAGGGGTCATCCAGGAAACTATAGACCAGTGAGCCTGACTTCAGTGCCAGAAACAATAGTAGGAACTAATCTATAGATCAAAATCACAGAACATAAAGATAGACATGGTTTAATGGGACACAGCCAGCATGGATTTACCCAAGGGAAGTCTTGCCTCACAAATCTGCTTCATTTTTTTGAAGAGGTGAATAAGCATGTGGACAAAGGTGAAGTAGTAGATGTAGTGTATTTGGACTTTCAGAAGGCGTTTGACAAAGTCCTTCATGAGAGGCTTCTAGGGAAACTAAAAAGTCATGGGATAGGAAGCAATGTCCTATCGTGGATTACAAACTGGTTAAAGGACAGGAAACAGAGAGTAGGATTAAATGGTGTGTTCTTTCTGGAAAAATGTAAACAGTGGAGTGCCTCAGGGATCTGTACTTGGACCGGAGCTTTTTAATATATTTATAAATGATCTGGAAAGGAAGATGACGAGTGAGGTGATCAAATCTGCAGATGACACAAAATTATTCAGATTAGTTAAATCACAAGCGGATTGTGATAAATTACAGGAGGACCTTGTGAGACTGGAAGACTGGGCATCCAAATGGCAGATGAAATTTAATGTGTTCAAGTGCAAGGTGCTGCATGTAGGGAAAAATAAATGTTAGGTTTGATATTAGGATTTACAACCCATGAAAAAGATCTAGGTATCATAGTGGATAATACATTGAAATAGCCAGCTCGGTGTGCCGCAGCTGTCAAAAAAGCAAATAGAATGTTAGGAATTATTAGGAAGGGAATGGTAAATAAAACATAGAATTTAATATTGCCTCTGTATTGCTTTCTGATCCAAGGCAGCACTGGGGCTGCCAGACTGGATTTGGGACTTGGCTACTATGTCCCTGAAGGTCTCATCAATATACCTCTCCGTCTGCCTCAGCTCCTCCAAGTCTGCTACTCTAGCCTCCAGAGATCAGACTTGTTCCCTGAGAGCCAGGAACTCTTTGCACCGAGTGCACACATACAATCTCTCACCGGCGGGTAAAAAATCATACATGTGACACTCAATGCAGAAGACTGGAAAGCTCCCCTCTTGCTGCTGGACTGCTACCTTTCATCTTAATTTTATTGAATTCCTAGTTAAGTTTAGAATACTAAGGGAGTTGGAATTAGAGTATTTTAAATTTACAGGAGTATTTACTAATTAGTCTGCTATTTAAGTTTAGAATACTAAGGGAGTTGGAATTAGAGTACTTTAAATTTACAGGTGAATTTACTAATTAATCAACTAGTGTCCTACAAGGGGATGATTAAACTTTCAATAAGGGCTGGTACAATAGTATTATTTAGATAAGACCCTGACTGATTTTTATAAGAAAGTTTCTCCACTTCTCGCTACAACCAACTTACTTTCCTAATGTAGTAGCCAAGACTACGTATATCCTGTCTCTTTTAGATGGGAAAGCCCTGACCTGGGCTTCACCACTCTGGGAACGCAATGACCCAATCCTCAATAACTTGCCAGGTTTTCTTGCTCTCTTCAAGTCAGTATTTGATGACTCAGCTTTCAAGACAGTCACTGGATCTGCTCTTTTACACCTCCAACAAGGAGTTAAGCCACTTCCGGACTATGTTGTTGAATTTAAGACCCTATCTTCAGAGCTTCATTGGGACCTGGGGTGCCTACGTGCAATTTTCCTAAAGGCCTTAACTCCCGCATCAAGGATGAATTAGCAGCATGTGAATTACCTGATATCTTGGACTCACTCATTGACCTTGCAGGGAGAATTGATCGCCGCCTAAAGAGTAAAGAGTCCTAAGAAACATCCTTCAGGGAGTATGTGCTCATGAGCACCACCTGCAATTCAGACCCTGCCTTCACCTATCACTGAAGAAGATGAACCCATGCAATTAGGGTGCAGCCACCTTATCACCAAGGAGAAGCGCTAATGTAAGAGATTAAGTCTCTGTATATACTGCGGACAACCTGGCCATGTAATTCAATCCTGTCCCATCTGTCTGGGAAACATGCAGACATAGGATCTGCTGGAGGACTCTTCCTAGGTCTTACTACCCCATCTCCTCCACTGACTCTCCCAGTCTCAATCATCTCCGGGACCCTTGAATTCAAAACTCTTGCACTTATAGATTCCGGAGCCAGTGGTAATTTTATACTTAAAAGGTTGGTGGAACACCTTAGAATTCCTATCGTTCCAACACCTACTCCGCTGCTTCTCTCCTCTATACATGGCGAACCTCTACCAGGAGAGGTTTCCTAATCCACGCAACCGATATGCATGCGCACTTGTTCTCTTCATAATGAGACCATTTCATTTTTGGTCCTTGATATAGCCACTCATCCAGTAGTACTTGGTCTCCCATGGCTGCAAGACCACACACCCCAGTTTGACTGGGGCACCCTGGATCTATCACAATGGGGAATGGCTTGTCACAACAGATGCTTGAAGAAAGTAACACCTATGCCCTGTATGTCTACCACTACTTCTCTTTGCCGCCACAATACTCGTCCTATCAAGAGGTGTTTTCTAAAAAGGCAGCTGATGTGTTGCCACCACACCGGTCCTTCGACTGTGCTAGTAATTTAAAGCCTGACTCAGAGCCCCCTAGAGGAAGGGTGTACCCACTTTCTTTATCAGAGACTGACGCCATGTCGGCCTACATTAAAGAAAATTTGCATAAAGGATTTATCCAGCTTTCCAAGTCACCTGCCGGAGCCGGATTCTTTTTTGTTGGTAAGAAGGATGGATCCCTTCGCCCATGTATAGACTATAGAGGACTTAACAAAATCACCATAAAGGACAGATACCCTTTACTTCTGATTTCAGAATTATTCGACAGACTCCAGGGAGTCAAATTTTCACAAAGCTGGACCTAAAAGGGGCATACAATCTGGTTCGCATTTGTCAAGGGGACGAGTGAAAAACAGCCTTTAATACTCGTGATGGCCATTTCGAGTACTTGGTCATGCCTTTTGGCCTGTGTAACGTTCCGGCCGTATTCCAAAATATGATGAATGAGATCCTGCGACATATGCTGTACAAATGCATAGTTGTGTATTTAGATGACATACTAATTTTCTCCCAAGATCTACAGAGTCATCAAGTAGATGTTGCCAGAGTCCTGCAGAGACTATGGGATAACCGTCTCTATGCTAAGCTTGAAAAGTGTGCCTTTCATCAAGAGTCTGTTCCCTTTTTGGGTTACGTGGTATCCAGCAGAGGCTTCCAAATGGATTCACAAAAGACCAAAAGCATACAGGACTGGCCTCAACCCACTGGTCTCAAAGCACTCTGCCGATTTCTCAGCTTCACCAATTATTATCTCACATTCATCCACCACTATTCTACTTTGACTGCACCACTTACTGCCATGACAAAGAAGGGAGCCAACCCTTCACAGTTGTCTCCTGAAGCTATCACTGCCTTTCAAACCCTCAAGGAAGCTTTTCTCAAAAAACCTTGCCTTCACCACCTGGATCCTTGATGGCCGTTTATAGTCGAGGTTGATGCCTCCGATGTCGGAGTGGGAGCTGTGCTAAGCCAAAACAGTGATTCTCATACACTGCACCCTTGCTCTTTTTTTTCCCGGCGTTTTTCTCCAGTGAGAGAAATTATGGTATAGGAGATAAAGAGCTGTTGACTATCAAGCTAGCATTCGAAGAGTGACGCCCATGGATCGAGGAGGCACAACATCAGATAACTGTATACACAGACCACAAAAATTTGGAATATCTGTGTCATGCGCAGCAACTGAATCATAGACAAGCCCGATGGCCTTTGTATTTTAATCGGTTTGACTTTCTGCTCAAGTACCATCTTGCTGAAAAGAATACCCATGCAGACGCTCTCTCACGCTCCTTCACTTCAGAGGATGTCCTGGATGAACCTCGCCATATCATCAATCCTGAGAAGGTGATTCTGGCCACTACCCATTCCATTCCAGATGGGAAGACGGTGGTAACTCGGACCCTGAGAAAGAAACTTCTGAAATGGGCTCATGATTCCCGATTAGCCGGTCACCCTGGGCAATTCCGTACGCTATCCACCTTACAGCAATATTATTGGTGGCCTTCAATGAAGGAGGACGTAGGAGCATACGTTGAATCTTGTACCACCGGTGCAAGACAGAAGCTTCCAGCCGGTCGCCCTTGGGGCCTTCTCCAGCCCTTACCAGCTCCAGAGGAACCTTGGACGCACATCGCGACAGATTTTGTCGTTGACCTGCCAGTGTCCAGCGGAAACAACACCATATGGGTCACAGTAGACCGCTTCTCAAAAATGGCACACTTCGTGGCATTACCTGGGTTACCATCTGCCCCAGAATTGGCAAAGCTGTTTATATGGCATATATTTTGCCTGCATGGCATGCAGAAGCATATCCTCTCGGACAGAGGTGAACAGTTCACGGCTAAATTCTGGAGAGCCCTTTGTAAGAAATTCGATATTTCTTTAGACCTAATGTCAGCATTTCATCCACAATCAAATGGTCAAACCAAAAGAACGAACCATACACTTAACAGTTCATCCGCTCCTACGTCAACTCCAGACAAAGCGACTGGGCAGAGTTGCTCCCCTGGGCTGAGTTTGCCCTGGATCAACACCTTTTCAAATAGTGTATGGCCGCCAGCCATTACCTCTGTTAGCTATACCCTTGTCGGTTTAATCTCCTGCAGTCTAGGCTTCGGCTGAAGAACTCCATCAGCTTTGGAAACAAACCAAAGACCTCTTACAAAAGGCAGGACAACAGGCCAAAAAATGTTACGACACTCATCACAGAGCAGCACCCTAATTCCAACTAGGAGACAAGGTATGGCTCAGTACCAAGTTCATTCATCTCAAGGTGCCATCTGTTTGATTCACTCCACGCTACATTGGGCCTTTTTCCATATTCCGCCACCTGGGACCAGCAACTTACAGCCTGCGACTACCCTCTTCCATGAAGATACACAATGCCTTCCACGTATCTCTCTTGAAGCCACTCATCCTCTCTGAGTTTTCAAAAAAGACTCCGGACCTGCAACCTCTTACTGCCGAAGAGGACATCACTTACCAAGTCGATGACATTCTTGATGTACGTAAACATGGAAAGCAATGGGAGTACCTCATATCTTGGGAAGGATATGGGCCGGAAGAAAATAGTTGGGAACCTGCTAATAACATTCTTGACAAGGATTTAATTCGACAATTTCACCTAACTCATCCAAGGAAGCCGAAACCCCTGGGAGGGGCCCTAATAAAAGGGGTACTGTTGTGCCCGTCGGTCGCAAACAGCTGCCACCTCTGTTGCTCACCTCTTGCCTCTACACCAGCGATTCTGGGAAGAATGGCGGCCTCCACTTGCAAACGCCGACTTCCCCGGCGACCCCAGGACGGTGTGGGCAATCCCGTCCACCACCTTGAATCGGGGATTACCTAGGGCACGCACGCACCAGGCCCTCTTTTATACTCGTCATGGCGGGCACCTCGGGGGGTGTCCCCTCCGCATGTCATCACCCACCAGTGTATTTAAGCTATACTGCCTATGCTTCCTACGAGTTAGCAAGGACTTCCTTCCTGCTGAATTCCACTCCACTTGGAGACACTTCTCTATTTGCTACACTGAACTACTCCTGATCTCTGGAACTTGGACGCTTTAGGTACCCGCTCCTTGGGGGCTTTGTCGCTATCCGCTCCTCAGAGGGCCTTCCTGCCTGGAGAATCCATCCTCTACACTTCAGAGTACCTTCATCTACCCAGTTCTGCTGTCCTTCTGCAACTTCTCTTATCAACTACAGTACTGATTCTCCGTGTACCCTGCACTGCAGGCCACTATCGGATCTACCCTGAGAAGTGTATATTCTGGAGGAGGAGTTCCCTGGCATAGCCCGCTCCACGGGCCAAAAGCGTGGAACCCTGGTTGTGGCCCGAGGAGCGGTTATCATCACTGAGCACCCTTACTACTCTGGACTGTGTTTTCCTTCCCACTCAGTGGGTACTTCACCTACGTTCCAGTCTAATAAAGTCTCGCTACTATCTGTGTCCGTCTCAGCTGAGGCCATGCCTATCGTGGTGAGTCCTCACAGCTCTCACTACGATCCAGGGTCCACAACCATACCAGAACATAACAAATATGAATCTGTTATTTACTGTTTCAGATAATACAAGGACATGGGGCACTCTATGAAGTTAACAAATAGCATATTTAAAACAAATCAGAGAAAATTCTTTTTCACTTAATGCCCAATTAAGCTCTGGAATTCATTGCCAGATGATGTGGTTAAGGCAGTCAGTGTAGCTGAGTTTAAAAAAGGTTTGGATAAGTTCCTGGAAAAGTCCATAAACTGCTATTAATCATGTTGTCTTAGGGAACAGCTACTGCTTATTACCGGCATCAATAGCATAGGATCTACTTAATATTTGGGTACTTGCCAGGTACATGTAACCTGAATTGGCCACTGTTGGAAACAGGATGCTGGGCTTGAGAGATCCTTGGTCTGACCCAGTAAGGCTGAAGAGGTTAGGGCTGTTCAGCTTGTAGAAGAGACAGCTGAGGGGGGATATGATAGAGGTCTTTAAGATCATGAGAGGTCTTGAAAGAGTAGATGTGAATCGGTAATTTACACTTTCAAATAATAGAAGGACTAGGGGGCATTCCATGAAGTTAGCAAGTAGCACATTTAAGACTAATCGGAGAAAATTCTTTTTCACTCAATGCACAATAAAGCTCTGGAATTTGTTACCAGAGGATGTGGTTAGTGTAGTTAGTGTTAGGGATGTGCAGAGGGTACGGATTCATCCGATTCGGTATTCATATTCATTGGCGAGCAAATACTTTGCATTCGTTCAATGACGCCCCCGATCTGTTGATACGTTGCATTCGTTTTCCGGTTCCCATTAAAGTCAATGGGGGAAGTATTTGCAGCCTATTTTTGGCTGCAGAATTGGGGTTTTATTATCAATTTTGATGAAACTTCTGGGGAGTAATCATCAGAACAAGAAAAGAGCTCCAAGGTATTTAGACTGTGGCAAAGTGGCACCAAAGTGGCATGAATAGCCTAAGGTACTTTAAAGGGGCAAAGGGGTACCAGGAGTGGT
The DNA here is from genome assembly GCF_901001135.1 of Rhinatrema bivittatum. Taxonomy (NCBI): domain Eukaryota; kingdom Metazoa; phylum Chordata; class Amphibia; order Gymnophiona; family Rhinatrematidae; genus Rhinatrema; species Rhinatrema bivittatum. The sequence continues at coordinate 58,617,304 of NC_042616.1, forward strand.
AAGAAGAGTGCTTTAATAGAGGTGCAAAGCAGCAACAAGAGTGTCAAAAACACACCACAGCTTCAAAAGAGAGCACCAATAACAGATGCATGAACCCTCGAAGGCAGCACGACAGGCAAAGCAGCAAGACAAATGGCATCAACATCCTACAGCACAATGAAGGGGGAACATAGCAAGCATAAACACTAGCACCAACACACTAAGCAACCATGATAGTGGCAAGAACACCACAAGGAGCTGAGTGAGTCATTTGGTGTGTGGCAGCAAGGCACAGAGGCAGAGAGTAGATACAGGCTGGCTACACCCGGGAAGAGTTCCCTTTCCTTTGTGCAGGAAAGGGCTCCCTAGAATGGGGTGTTTCCATTGGCATCTAGTGAGCTCTCACTGGTCTTTTAAAATCTGGTGGACGTAGCTGATATACAAACGAGAATTTTCAAGGCCAAGACAGAGGAGGGTACATGTGAACAGCGGTTCAACATGGGTCAGAGAGTAGATAAAGGCTGGCTACACCTGGGGAGAGTTCCCTTTCCTTTGAGCTGGGAAGGGCTCCCCGGAATGGGTTGGTCCCTAGAGTGGAGCACGAGCCTTCAAAGCGTGGCGACGTGGAGCAGGGTGCCATGTGAACAGCGGTTCAACATGGGTCAACCGGTGCTAAGAGATAGGCTGCTACACAGGGGAGAGTTCCCTTTCCTTTGAGCAGGAAAGGGCTTCCTTGGAATGGGTTGGCCCCTAGAGTGGAGCACGAGCCTTCAAAGCATGGTGGCGTGGAGCAGGGTCTCATTGTGTTTGCCACAGTCTAAGTACCTTGGAGATCTTTTCTCATTCTGAACATGGGTCAACAGGTGCTAAGAGATAGGCTGCTACACTGGGGAGAGTTCCCTTTCCTTTGAGCAGGAAAGGGCTCCATGGAATGGGTTGGCCCCTAGAGTGGAGCACGAGCCTTCAAAGCGTGGCGACAATGGAGGAGGTCTCACTGTGAACAGCGGTTCAACATGGGTCAACAGGTACTAAGAGATAGGCTCCAACACCAGGGAGAGTTCCCTTTCCTTTGAGCAGGAAAGGGCTTCCTTGGAATGGGTTAGCCCCTAGAGTGGAACACGAGCCTTCAAAGCATGGCGACGTGGAGCAGGGTGCCATGTGAATAGCGGTTCAACATGGGTCAACAGGTACTAAGAGATAGGCTGCTACATCCGGGGAGAGTTCCCTTTCCTTTGAGCAGGAAAGGGCTCCCTGGAATGGGTTCATCCCTAGAGTGTATAATGGTACAAATTGTTAGGATTTAAGCATTTGCAAACAGATCATGACTTCATAAGCAAGACGGAGGAAGTTCTCTTCTCTGCCCTGAAACTAAAGAAAACTGTTTGTTTTATTTAAGGATCCATGCTGTGAAGGATTACTAGTTTGAATTTCCAGAGACTAAGGTTTCCCTTTGCAACGAAGGTTCAGCCGTTAGGACTGGACATTAGGCCTGGACGGACAGGCATAGCATTCGAGGACAGAGGTCAAACCCTTGTAGGGACATTAGACTTGGATGGACAGGCACAGCATTTGAGGACAGAGGTCAAGCCCTTGTAGGGTCATTAGGCCTGGACGGACAGGCACAGCAATTGAGGACAGAGGTCAAACCCCTGTAGGGACTTTAGGCTTGGACAGACAGGCACAGCATTTGAGGACAGAGGTCAAGCCCACGTAGGGACATAAGGCCTGGTCAGGCACAGCATTCAAGGACAGAGGTCAAGCCCATGTAGGGACATAAGGCCTGGATAGACAGGCACAGCAATTGAGGACAGAGGTCAAGCCCTTTAGGGACATTAGACCTGGACGGACAGGCACAGCATTTGAGGACAGAGGTCAAGCCCACATAGGAACATAAGGCCTGTACGGACAGGCACAGCATTCGAGGACAGAGGTCAAGCCCTTGTAGGGACATTAGGCCTGGATGGACAGGCACAGAAATCGAGGACAGAGGTCAAGCCCTTGTAGGGACATTAGGTCTGGACGGACAGGCACAGCATTCGAGGACAGAGGTCAAACAGAAACCTACATCTGCCATGCTGGGGCACGCCGTCGGCCCTCGGTTTGGTCATGGATCCATCTGGGGTCGGGCTGAGGCCCAAGGGCACACTACACACCCCTTCGTAACAGGACTAGGGGGCATTCCATGAAGTTAGCAAGTAGCACATTTAAGACTAATCGGAGAAAATTATTTTTCACTCAACGCACAATTAAGCTCTGGAATTTGTTGCCAGAGGATGTGGTTAGTGCAGTTAGTGTAGCTGGGTTCAAAAAAGGTTTGGATAAGTTCTTGGAGGAGAAGTCCATTAACGGCTATTTATCAAGTTTACTTAGGGAATGGCCTCTGCTATTACTGGCATCAGTAGCATGGGATCTTCTTAGTGTTTGGGTATTTGCCAGGTTCTGGTAGTCTGGTTTGGCCTCTGTCGGAAACAGGATGCTGGGCTTGATGGACCCTTGGTCTGACCCAGTATGGCAATTTCTTATGTTCTTATGACATAAGGCCTGGATGGACAGGCACAGCATTTGAGGACAGAGGTCAAGCCCTTGTAGGAACATTAGGCCTGGACAGACAGGGACAGCATTCGAGGACAGAGGTCAAGCCAACATAGGGACATTAGGCCTGGACGGACAGGTACAGCATTCAAAGACAGAGGTCAAACGGAAACCCACGTAGGGACATAAGGTCTAAACGGACAGGCACAGCAATTGAGGACAGAGGTCAAACGGAAACCCACGTAGGGACATAAGGCCTGGATGGATAGGCACAGCATTCGAGGACATGAAGAGCTCTCAGAAATAAGAAAACCGCTACTCAAGTCCAAATCTACAATATCAACCTATGTTGACTTTGTGGTTTACACAGTGCCTCTGTAAACAATGGGAACACAGAGGATGAACTAGAGTGCAACTACCACCAGTGTTTGATAGTACTAGAAACATCACTGTTGGCAAGGTCACAAAAAATATTGAGCATATGAAATATGCAAGCTCCAAACATCTTAAGTCAGCTTTTTATGTTCTTACATTCCAAATGTGGATGGACAGGCAAAGCATTTCAGGTCAGGCCCTTGTAGGGACATACAGCCTGGACAGTGGACGGACAGGCACAGCATTTCAGGTCAGGTACATGTGCTGCAGTGCTTATATTATCTGGAGCATAGGAGGCAGCTGGAGCTGCTGCAAGGCTTTCAATTGCTTTTATTCATCTTGCCATTCACAGGGAAAATTTGGAAACCCAAGCAAAAGCAGATTTACTTTCAAAACCACTATCATTTCCATCAACTCTGGTGCCAGCCTTGAGCGGTGAGGGCTCATGATATCCTCTGTCATTGAAAAGACACGTTCACTGGGCACACTGGTTGGTGAACATGACAGATATCACTGAGCCACTTTGCTAGGTGTGGCCAGACAGTGGACTTGTGTGCCCAATATGCCAGCGGATCTGTCTGCTTGTTCTCTGCGGGCTCTGAGAGATACCATGTCACTGACAGCTGTGCTGGTGTCTCCTTTGCTTGGGTGGGCTGAGAGTCACTCATGCCAGCTGCTTTCTCTCTAGCCCATAGCACAAAAGGTGAATCTATATGGGCAACATGCCTTTGGCGTTCTGAAGTGGAGGAGGAGGAGGTACTAGCTGTCGCTGACCGAGTGCTGCTCCTGCTTGGGCTAGCACAACTCTCGAAAGTGCCCACTGTTTCCTCCTCTGCTTCACACCTAATCTGTCTCTGCCTATGGCATTCCTGTTCACGGACTTTTGCTAACAGCAGGTCCTTCACCAATAGGAGACAAGCATACTGTAGGGCAAGTTTCCCTTTCACACGGGGATCACAGACTGTGGCGAGTATGTATGTGTTCTGTTCTGTTGAAGGCCTTAATCTGTCTTCCACCTGCTGCTGCAAAATGTCCAGACAATGCCGCACCTCAACTGTCATTCCCTCTTCCTGTTTAAAGGCCTCCAAATTTTCATCCAGGAAATTAACAATAGGGATGATGTCAGCCAAGGTGGCACTTCTGAAACTCAGCTCCTCCGTGACATCCTTGAAGGGCTGCAGGATTTTTACCAGCTGACTCATGACTAACCAATCATGATGCCCTAGGGGATTCTGCACACTTATGTCCATTGAACCAGAAAGTTCATGAAGGGATGTCTGCAGCTCCACTAACCTCTGCAGCATCATAAAGGTGGAATTCCACCGGGTTGCAATGTCTTGAATGAGACGCTTGTGAGGCATGTCCAAATCAGTCTGCTTTTGTTGGAGAACCTGCCCCGCCTTCACAGTTCTGTGGAAGTGCGCTGCTATGTTCCTGCACTTCTGAATAAAGCTATGCAGGTATTCATTCTCTTGGTCATTGGACTCCAATCCCAGAGCTGACTTCACTACCAGGTGCAGAGTGTGTGCAAAACATCGGATGTTCTTAAAGCGCCCGTCGGTTATTACCTTAACCATGTTTGCACCATTGTCTGTGACAAAGAACCCTGCCTGAGGATTCCTGTCTCGCTGGTGTAGTTGCCAGCCCTCCAGCATCTGTCTGATGCATGCTAGAATATTGGCTGCGGTATGGGCCTAGTTCATCAGGTGGGTGTGCAGTAAAGCCCACCTCCACCCTGATACTTGTTCAGTAATAGAGTTGCTGCCTGCCCCTGCCTCAGCCAGGTCCCACCAGTGTGCTGTCAGGGAGAAGTAAGAGTGTGCAGCATTCATGGCGGTCCAGATATCACAGGTGAAATTCAGACTCCCCTGTGCCTTAGCTAGCAGCGCTTGGATGCGACTGCGACACTGCTTGTACAGGCTGGGGATGACCTTTCTGCTAAATGTGGTTCTGGAGGGGACTTTGTAATTTGGTACTACGACCTTCAGAAAACGCTTGAAACCCACATTCTCCACTAACTGCAAGGGCTGGTCATCAAGGGCAATCATTTCCCCAATGTTCCTGGTTACAACTTTTGAGGCTGCCTGCCTCCTACCCCGGGATAGCGTTACCACACTCCACCCCATTTCCTCCATGGTGGGTTGTCGCTTCTGCCACATGATTAAGTCAGCATTAAGTAAAAGAGCTTTCTCCACAGCCGGACCCAAACTTTGGAACTCTCTTCCATCTGACCTCAGACTAGTAAATTGCCCTATCACATTTAAAAAAAGACTCACGACCTGGTTGTTCAACCAAGCTTTCTCCTAACTTTAACATTCTATTAGTACTCCAACCAATGATTCCTTTCCATTGGTAACCCCTCCAAGAGAACGCTCTTGCTATTTATCGCTATGCAGTCCAATCTTAAAATCCAAGTTTTTAACCTAACATCTTTCCTAAATTTAGCCTACATTAGGCCCCATAACTGTTTACTTTATATTGTTATCCCCAGTTATTTGTATCCAAGTTCTATCATCCTGTTTACTGTAAGACAACAACTTTTTGTCAAGGTTACTGTTAAAATGTAAACCGACTTGATTAGTAATTCTGTTACTGGAAAATCGGTATATAAAAATGCTAAATAAATAAATGTCAGGAGATTGCTGGCCTGCCACCTGACTGCTAGAAGGGGCTGAGGGCGTGGGCTGACTCTGCTCCTTTTCAACCACTTTATGCTGCTTGGAAGGGGTCCCCTGACTGGTACTGTCACCATCCCCAGATGGCAGTACTGTTGTTGGGTGCTGCCTCTTCATATGATGCATCATGCCAAAATTAGATAGATGTCCCATTTGCTTGCCTCTGCTTATAGCCCTACCACAATAATTACACCAAGCAAAACGCGCGTCCTCCATCACTTTAAAGTGGCTCCAGATCACAGATGTCTTTCGTAATCCTCCTTTCTGTATAGCCTTGGGGCTGGATGCTGGCACTGGAGCTGAGGTAGTGGATGCACCCTGAGAAGTAATGCCAGGGGCCTCAGTCACACTCTGTGCCTGCGCTGACTGCTCTTCCTCCTCCTCATCATCATCAGTTTCATCAATCCCCTGCTGCACTGAAGTGGAGGCTAAGACAGGACTAACTGATCCTCCTAAAACTTTGTCAGCTATTACTTCTTCCGTTTCTGATGAGAATCCACACAAGATGATTCTTCATCGGAATCAGAAGCAAACAGTGCCTGCGCTACATTGTCAACGCTAAGTCGAGACTGCTGTCCCACTGCTGCTTTTGGGTGTCGACATTTTGTCTTGCATGACTCAGCCTCCCCTTCCCTCACCTCCAAAACTACAGGGTCAGAAACAGGTGGTGGCGATGCATCATGTTTAGATTTTAATTTTTCTGGATGGAACTGCCAGTGCCTGCCCCTCCAAAGAGTTTAGATTGCAACAGGTCCCTTTTTAACTTTAACGGGGGACTGGCACTAGTGCCTTTTGAAATGCCTCCTCTTCCAGTCCCAATCACTTGACCACATCTAGCTTTCCCTGACATTATGGATTTAAAGTCACTGACTAGTGCCTACTGGCTGCCCACTGGCACATGCCTTGATAGGCACTAATGTAATGTGTGTGCACACACCAAGCTTGTAACTACAAAAGAGGCCCATGGGGGATTTGGCTGCACAGACTGTCCCAATAATATACTTGAGTCTGCTAAACTACCCAGTGCCCACTGGCACAGTGCCTTGATATGCACTAATGTAATGAGTGTGCACACACTGAGCTTGTAACTACAAAAGAGGCCCACTGGGGATTTGGCTGCACACACAGACCACTGCTGTTCCAGTATACTTGAGTCTGCTAAACCACCCAGTGCCCACTGGCACAGTGCCTTCATATGCACTAATGTAATGTGTGTGCACACACCGAGCTTATAACTACAAAAGAGACACACTGGGGATTTGGCTGTACACACAGACCACTGCTGTCCCAGTATACTTGAGTCTGCTAAACTGCCTGCCCACTGGCACTGATGCCCAGTGCACAGAGAGACTGAGTGAGTTCAATTGAACAAATGCAGTTAACAAAAAGCTGGAATTGTTGGCACAGCAGGAAAATCAATGAAATATATTTTTCAATGGCAATTCTAGCAAACTAGATAGAAATTGAATATATCTCTCCCACCCACAACACCCAAATGGTGCTTGCAACCTACCCCAGAGGGTGAATTAAACAAAATGTCACTGCTAGCAGCTTCTCTCTCTGGCACAGAGAGACCATCTCAGAGCAACTTAAAAAAGTGCTTAAAAAAGAAAAACAGGGCTAGCTGGCACTGCAGCCAAATGAAGCACAAATATCTTTTTCTACCTAAGTAACTAGCCTAGCTAACAATTGAATACAGATTTGAGAACTCAGACTAGTTCTGAGTGCATCCAGAAGTCTAAGAAGTAAGATGGGAGAATTAGAATGTATAGCAGTGAATGATGACATAGACTTAATTGGCATCTCAGAGACATGGTGGAAAGAGGATAATCAATGGGACAGTGCTATACCGGGGTACAAATTATATCGCAATGACAGAGAGGAGCACCCCGGAGGAGGTGTGGTGCTTTATGTCCGGGATGGCATAGAGTCCAACAGGATAAACATCCTGCATGAGACTAAATACAAAATTGAATCTTTATGGGTAGAAATCCCTTGTGTGTCGGGGAAGACTATAGTGATAGGGGTATACTACCGTCCACCTGGTCAAGATGGTGAGACGGACAGTGAAATGCTAAGAGAAAGTAGGGAAGCTAACCAAATTGGTAGTGCAGTAATAATGGGAGACTTCAATTACCCCAATATTGACTGGGTAAATGTATCATCGGGACACGCTAGAGAGATAACGTTCCTGGATGGAATAAATGATAGCTTTATGGAGCAATTGATTCAGGAACTGACGAGAGAGGGAGCAATTTTAGATCTAATTCTCAATGGAGCACAGGACTTGGTGAGAGAGGTAATGGTGGTGGGGCCGCTTGGCAATAGTGATCATAATATGATCAAATTTGATTTAATGACTGGAAGAGGAACAGTGTGCAAATCCAAGGCTCTCGTGCTAAACTTTCTAAAGGGAAACTTTGATAAAATGAGAAAAATTGTTAGAAAAAAACTGAAAGGAGCAGCTACAAAAGTAAAAAATGTCCAAGAGGCGTGGTCATTGTTAAAAAATACCATTCTAGAAGCACAGTCTAGATGTATTCCACACATTAAGAAAGGTGGAAAGAAGGCAAAACGATTACCGGCTGGTTAAAAGGGGAGGTGAAAGAAGCTATTTTAGCCAAAAGATCTTCACTCAAAAATTGGAAGAAGGATCCAACAGAAGAAAATAGGATAAAGCATAAACGTTGGCAAGTTAAATGTAAGATATTGATAAGACAGGCTAAGAGTGAATTTGAAAAGAAGTTGGCTGTAGAGGTAAAAACTCACAGTAAAAACTTTTAAAAATATATCCGAAGCAGGAAGCCTGTGAGGGAGTCAGTTGGACCGTTAGATGATCGAGGGGTTAAAGGGGCACTTAGAGAAGATAAGGCCATTGCAGAAAGATTAAATGATTTCTTTGCTTTGGTGTTTACTGAAGAGGATGTTGGGGAGGTACCCATAATGGAGAAGGTTTTCATGGGTAATGATTCAGATGGACTGAATCAAATCACGGTGAACCTAGAAGATGTGGTAGGCCTGATTGACAAACTGAAGAGTAGTAAATCACCTGGACCAGATGGTATACACCCCAGAGTTCTGAAGGAACTAAAAAATGAAATTTCAGACCTATTAGTAAACATTTGTAACCTATCATTAAAATCATCCATTGTATCTGAAGACTGGAGGATAGCAAATATAACCCCAATATTTAAAAGGGCTCCAGGGGCAATCCAGGAAACTACAGACCGGTTAGCCTGACTTCAGTGCCAGGAAAAATAGTGGAAAGTGTTCTAAACATCAAAATCACAGAACATATAGAAAGACATGGTTTAATGGAACAAAGTCGGCATGGTTTTCCCCAGGGCAAGTCCTGCCTTACAAATCTGCTTCACTTTTTTGAAGGAGTTAATAAACACGTGGATAAAGGTGAACTGATAGATGTAGTGTACTTGGATTTTCAGAAGGCGTTTGACAAAGTTCCTCATGAGAGGCTTCTAGGAAAAGTAAAAAGTCATGGGATAGGTGGCGATGTCCTTTTGTGGATTGCAAACTGGCTAAAAGACAGGAAACAGAGAGTAGGATTAAATGGACAATTTTCTCAGTGGAAGGGAGTGGACAGTGGAGTGCCTCAGGGATCTGTATTGGGACCCTTACTTTTCAATATATTTATAAATGATCTGGAAAGAAATACGACGAGTGAGATAATCAAATTTGCAGATGACACAAAATTGTTCAGAGTAGTTAAATCACAAGCAGATTGTGATAAATTGCAGGAAGACCTTGTGAGACTGGAAAATTGGGCATCCAAGTGGCAGATGAAATTTAATGTGGATAAGTGCAAGGTGATGCATATAGGGAAAAATAACCCATGCTATAATTACACAATGTTGGGTTCCATATTAGGTGCTACAACCCAAGAAAGAGATCTAGGCTTCATAGTGGATAACACATTGAAATCGTCGGTTCAGTGTGCTGCGGCAGTCAAAAAAGCAAACAGAATGTTGGGAATTATTAGAAAGGGAATGGTGAATAAAACGGAAAATGTCATAATGCCTCTGTATCGCTCCATGGTGAGACCACACCTTGAATACTGTGTACAATTCTGGTCGCCGCATCTCAAAAAAGATATAATTGCGATGGAGAAGGTACAGAGAAGGGCTACCAAAATGATAAAGGGAATGGAACAGCTCCCCTATTAGGAAAGACTAAAGAGGTTAGGACTTTTCAGCTTGGAGAAGAGACGGCTGAGGGGGGATATGATAGAGGTGTTTAAAATCATGAGAGGCCTAGAACGGGTTGATGTGAATCGGTTATTTACTCTTTCGAATAGTAGAAAGACTAGGGGGCACTCCATGAAGTTAGCATGGGGCACATTAAAAACTAATTGGAGAAAGGTTTTTTTTACTCAACGCACAATTAAACTCTGGAATTTGTTGCCAGAGGATGTGGTTAGTGCAGTTAGTAAAGCAGTGTTTAAAAAAGGATTGGATAAGTTCTTGGAGGAGAAGTCCATTACCTGCTATTAAGTTCACTTAGAGAATAGCCACTGCCATTAGCAATGGTAACATGGAATAGACTTAGTTTTTGGGTACTTGCCAGGTTCTTATGGCCTGGATTGGCCACTGTTGGAAATAGGATGCTGGGCTTGATGGACCCTTGGTCTGACCCAGTATGGCATTTTCTTATGTTCCACAGAGACAGACCACCTCCCAACCTCCCCAGATCACCCTTGCAAAGAAAGTGCATGGCACGCCGCGTGCTTAAGTATATATAGTGCTGGGTCATCAGGAAAAGTGTCACCGACCACTGAGTGAGAGCGCGATTGGCTGCATTGCAAAACTTCTTACCACTGATACATTGCATTCTGGTCTCCTTGCCAACCCGTCTGACCCACTCTGACAGGGCTGTGAGGTCACTGATGACTCACAGGAAAGGGCTGGTTTTTGGCTCTGGATACACCTACATGGCGTTCTCTGATTTGAAATGGCAGCAAAGAAAAGCGCGCGGCGCCAAACGTATGGAACGGATGATATGTTATATTCGTGAGGAATCGAGATACATTTCGTGACCCCACAAATACAATGAATAGGGACATATACGTTGCGGATTGCCAATACGTTGCAAACGAATGCACACCCCTAGTTAGTGTAGCTGGGTTCAAAAAAGGTTTGGATAAGTTCTTGGAGGAGAAGTCCATTAACTGCTATTAATCAAGTTTACTTAGGGAATAGCCACTGCTATTAATTGCATCAGTAGCATGGGATCTTCTTAGTGTTTGGATAATTGCCAGGTTCTTGTGGCCTGGTTTGGCCTCTGTTGGAAACAGGATGCTGGGCTTGATGGACCCTTGGTCAGACCCAGCATGACAATTTCTTATGTTCTTATATTCTTATGGGTAATGGCCAGAGAACCCGGCCTGTCATGTATTGATGTGCTACTTTAATCAGAAAAGTTGTGTGCCACTTTTTATGAGCGAGCTTCAGCTGCTCTGCCATTTGAACCCCAAGAACTTACCTGGACTTTGGCAGCTAAATCTGAACTGGGGAGCTGTGTTTGTCCGCAGTAAAGTTACAAAACATTTCTGATTAAAGAACCAGGACAATTTTGTGAACAGAGCAACCCAGCGTCATTGCTCTGTAGAGCTACAGGCTCGTGCAGCAGAACACTTCAGACAATGTTTGAAGGAAGGCAGATGGATTTTTAGGATGTTCATTTAATTATTGTTTTGTGGTTTTTTTTAGTTCTATATGTTTTATCAAGTTGTATTTCTTTGATTTGTTGCTCATCATTCTGAGCATTATATATGGAAGAGTGATTAAAAACAAGAAGTAATAAAATAATAAAATGACATTAACAATAGACAGGTTTCTGCAATCTGGGGTACGCACTCAGAAACCTCCCGTCAACAAACCCAGTAAATGGCTGGGACAGGGCCCCTCTAAAAGAAATTATCTGCCTTGCAGGAAAAGCAACTAATGCTTATTGATCCTGCTATCCAGCCCTTTGTTTCATGACAGCAGGCTCTCTCCACTTGAGCTCTCTAGACAAAAAGATCATTGTGTAACGTTCTCCCCTTTCACAGGAAGGCACATCCAGTTTGAAAAATGATTTATATTCCTGTTTGCAACAGGCCACCTCCTCAGCTCCCTTCGCTTGCCTAATCTTTTAACACTGCTGCTTGCTTCCTCTCTGTGCTTCAAGATGTACCCAGTGCTGTTCAGAAACAGAGAAGAGAAAATTCCTGCTCTCTGGTTCTGCCGATCTGGTTGACAGAAAGACATTGGGGACAGACAGAAATGGCTCCTGAAGCATAAGTCAGGGTGTTTGGCCAGTATTTTCACTCCCTCTCTTCTTCCCTTTCATCTAGTTAGCAGATGGCTAGGTCGCAGTGGAATCTGTCGTGAAATCTGTAGCAGAATCTGCAAGAGGAACATTTATTATTTATTAGAGATAAAATAGAGCAAAACAGCTGCAGTTAGGGAAGACAATGACTGCTATCATTATTGCCATCCCTGTAGATGAGCAGCATCCGCAGCTGCCCCAGAGTATCAGCACACACAGGGAGACAGTCCTCTGTCCTGTGGAGCCTGGCATCTGCCTACAACACCCAAGGACTACGAGAGCCATGGAAGTAGTTTGGGAGAAATGGGGGAGAGGCTGATTAGGAACCGAAAGCAGTGTCAGAAAGCTGGGTTTGTAGAAGTCCTATTGGAAATGGAGGCACTGCCATGAAGGTGAATATTAAAAGCCTGGCATGTGCATAAATTAGGGGATGCTCGCCCACATCGGGCTTGCATGGGCTGACCGAATTTTAAAAGCCTCCCAGATGCGCGCGCGTATCTCCCGCCACACGCACATCTAGTTTGATTTCAAAAAGGAGCGTGCTCCGAGCAAGGCACGGGTGTTACAGAGCGCGGCCAAGAGATGTGCACACAAGTACTTATGCGCCCTTGTGTATGCACAGGTCCACTACTGCATAAGTTTACTTCTGCTAGGGAGGAGGTGTAAATTAAAAAAAAAACCTAAAACCATCCATTTCTGTCAGGTTTAAAGGGTCTGGGGTAACTGGGGGGACTGTTGGGTCCTCCAAACCCTTCCCTATCAAATCAGGGGCGTATAGAGGACCTAGCTGTTATATGAGCAAACTGATGAACTAGTGAAACTGGCAATGGTGTGGACATGCACCCATTACAAAATACCCTGACTTATGCAGAATTGGGATTTGTGCGCCCACTTAAAAGTTATTTTATAATGTGCAGGAGTAGTCTATGGGTACACTGTCACTCAAAACTGTCAGCCAATCGGTGCTCACTGCTGGTCTAAGCCCCATCCACTCCCATAGAAGTGTATGGGTGTAGTCTCACCCACACCCCACCCCTCCTGCCCCTGGCCACACCCCACCCACCCCTAACTCCACCCATGCTCCTCCTACCCCATTGCAGTGAATGGAGTGGTCCCTCCCATACCCTCCCACACCCTACCCCAAACCAAACCCCCTGTGATGGCACTGGTAAAACATCACTGGAAGTCATACCCTCACCACACCTCCAAAAAATCACCCCCCTAGAACATCATCAGAAAAGGCCCTGTCACTTTTTGATGACAACAGAATTAATGGACTCTGGCCACTTTTGATGATCTCACTGGAAGTACATTTACATTTATTATATCTCTTAATCGCTCAACACGGTACCGACCTGAGCAATGAACAATAAAACATACATAATAGGATCATGTAAACAACAGTACACAAACGAATAAAAACAATACTGTATTCTCAAATATAATTCAATGCTAAAACATGACTAGTTATAAATAAAACACTAACATTACAAATTAAAACAGATAAAAACATAGTAAAATAAATGAAAATAAAACATCACAAACCAAACCCACAGCCAAAAATGCACCCCCTAGAACGTCATCAGAAATGTCCCTGTCACTTTTAATGATGACAGAGCCGGAAGCAGGGGTTTTTTTCCTAGTCCCTTTGTTTTAAAAGTTACTAGTTGTGACGTGGCAGGAAGCTTTCTCTCATTCTGTACACAGTGACAAGGAGAATCTCCCACTTCCCTCACTGTAGATACGCATGCCCAATGGCCCCTATCCTTGCAGAGTAAAATTTGAGCACATCTTTTGTAGTATACTAAAAGGATAATTAACAGGGTGCTGACTTTTGGAGGTTGGACTTGCCAGGTTCTTGTAGCCTGGATTGGCCACTATTGGAAATAGGATGCTGGGCTTCATGGACCCGTGGTCTGACCCAGTATGGCAATTTCTTATGGTATAATGTAGCACACTCTCTCCGAGTCAATGCGAGGGCATAAGGCAGACTAGGCCCTTTACAGCCTTGTGTCTGTTCCACCCCCCTGCCCTCACTACACACAATTAAAAATTCTGCATTTATAATAACCAATTTAGCATGATGCATGAGATCAGCATGAAGGAATTGCTAGATCTGAGCATTTTGAATACCGTGTGGCTGGTATAGGAGGAGCAGCAGTGGTAGCTGAATGGGCTCCTTCTTGCTCCCTTTTGGATCATGCACAAGCCTCTGCACATCTCCCCTGCCGGTGGGATGGGTCCACCAGCCGTGCTCAAGGCCTGCTTTCTTCCTCCTGCTGTCGGCAGCCATGAAGTCTCTTCTCTTCCTCCTGCCGCTGGTAGGTTGGACACTGCTGGCGGCGCATAGGATCTCCTTTTTCATTTGTTGGCGGGGGGGGGGGGGGGGGGCTGGAACCCTGCTAACCTTTAGGTAAATATGGATCAGGCAGCAGGGGGAGGTGGCCACCAGGCATTTTATAGGGCAGTTTTTGCTGCTCCAAAATTTTGGTACTTGAGGTGGCCAGCTTTCCCTGTCTCAGGCACTCATTCCTTTGAACTCCAAGACTCCTTCCTTCCAGAAAGACTTGGGTACCCCAACCCTGGGCCCCAATCATCTTCCTTGGACAGGAACTCTTCTCCTTCAAGCACCTCTCGGTGGTCAGAGAGCCCACCCCTGGTACTTTTCCTGTTGAGGAAAAAGACTCTTCCAAGTACCCTCCTTGTGGAGACACAAGCATAGATACTTCAGCCCTTGAGTGATCAAGGCTGACTCCCAGGCTGCTCCTGATTCTGGACTCCTGCTCTCTCCCAATCTATATCACATGGGTAATGCAGTTTTAGCAAACCTAGGGCACCACCCCCTGGGTAGTGCCAAATCTAACACATTCCCACCCACGCTGACCTCATTAACATAGGCAGGGTCCGTTGGGACCACCAACTCTATTCTACTGCCACACCAGGTCTGCTTAGAAGAGCTCTCCTAGAAGGCAGAAATTTGGGATCCTCCTTACAATAATAATAATATAAATTTTAGCTCATCTTTCCAAATAATGCTCACCCGACTTACTGCATTAGTAGTAATTCAGGCACAATAAATTGAGCTTGCAATCTAAGTGAATTCTTGCAATTCTACTAAATCTACCCTTTTCCAGTTTTATATGACAGCCTCTACCTCTAGAACTTCTTTTCAACTGTAATATGTTTATTTATTGCATATTATTTCTACTTTGAAATGTTAATGTGTCTTCTGATGGATAAAAGCTGATCGCCAACCAAGAGTCACACCAAAGATCTACCCCCAACCCCCTGGAAAGTACCTAGATCAGGCCCACCTTTTTTTTTAAATCAGAATCTAAAAATTCATGCCCTTTGCCAATTGTGATACATCATTTAAAAAAAATGTAAATCAGGTTTAAAATGGATTCACATGAGCAATGTGATCTTTCTAGTGCTACTCATCCTCCACCACAAAGTATGACAAGACGGCGAAATGCAAATATTTCAGAGAGGTTCCAGCCTGTTCTGTGACCAAGGAATGTTCCCAAGTGTTTGATGCAAGAGACGGAGGTAGTGCCAGGTACTTAAAGATCAAGGGTACAAGCCCATGGGTCCTTCCTCCTTCTTCCTCCTAACATTTTGATAATTAAACTGAAGAATCATACTTCTCTCCTAAAACTCAACATTCATATTATACATAAACCATTTCAAACTGAGTGACCTAAGGGTTACAGCAATGGACTAAAAAAAAAATAAAAAATCAGGGTTTGAATCCCACTCCCCCCCCGTCACCTGTCTTGAGACTTTGGGCAAGCCACTTAATGACCCATTGACTCAGGTACCTATTTAAATTGTAAGCTCTTTATGGTAGGGACTTATTGTGCCTGAATTCTAAAACCAAAAAAGGTTTTAAGCTGCCTTGAGCATTATTTGGAAAGACGGCTCAAAATCCCAAAACGTAATTAAATTACATACGCTTTTAAGAAGATCAGGTTCTTTCAGTTGCATGTAATGTGATGGCGGCGGCGGGGGGACGGACGTTGCCTGTTCCTGAGCTTCCAAATCAGAATCCAATGATGAAAATATATTCTTCTGCCACTTTCTCTCTGCTTAAAATGCTCTCTTCCCCATCCCACCAACCCTCCTAGCATGCCTCTGACTTGCTCTCTCACCCCCTCTGCCCTCACTATCTAGCCCCACCTTGCTCATGCTCTTACCCCTCTGCCCCTTGCTAGCCATCTCATCCCCCACCCCTTTGCTCACTCTCCTCCAATTCATTTACTCCCCCAGCCTCAAGTTGCTCTCTCTCCCCTCATTCTCTTCCTCCCTTGGTGAGATGCAAGGTGAGATCCTCCTTGCATCACAGCAGATCATAAGATCCACCCTGCCACCAGCAGGAGAAAAGCAGCAGCAGCAGTGCTTTTTACCTGCTTCCTCCTCTGCCGGCTGCACGATGAAGTCTGTCTACAGGGACTATAGGACCCCCCTTACATAGACTTTATAGTAAAGACCAGCAGAGGAGGTAGGCAGTCACTCCTAAGATGCACCGTCACTGCTTTACTCCTGCTGGCAGAAGGGAGATCATACCGAGAAGGGGGGTGGGGAGAGGATGGAGTAGCAGCTCACCATCTATTTTTGGCCACACCCTAGCTGTTTCAGTGGCTAGCACTTCATATCCCCCTTGCTATTCAGAGTTTAGCCTGTTGATGCAGACTGCTCCCTTCCTGGAGCCTTGTCAGGTTGCTAGCAAGGCTTATGTTCTAGAAAATGTTCTCCTGCGCCCAGGCCACGTAGCAGGTGCCTTGGGAAGGTATGAGCGAGATGCACGTATGGAACAAAGACAAGGAACAGCACAGCAACACCCCACTTTCTCTAGACTAAAGGGAAGCATGACATTTCAAAAATCTGGCTGAAAAGGGAGGGGCATCCATCATAATTCAGATTACATTGAAACCAAAATAATCAAAAAAAAAGACTGGTTCTGCTTTGAACTGCTACAAATTTAAAAAAATATATTATTTTGGCTTGGACTACAATCCAAAGAATGCAGGTCAGCAGATATAAGATTTAACTGTTAAGAACGCATAAAAAATAGTAAAATTAGCTTGGACATTCAGCAAGGAGAAGAGGAATAGCTCTAGGCAGAGATGGTAATCAGAAAAACTTCAGATGTTCCGCACAGAGAATGCCACTCAGCCTCTCCCTCAGGAGCGCACTGCACCAGGGCTCTCCTCCCCATCCATCCTCTCTGCCACCGCGCCCTCCTCAGGTGATCGAGCCTCTGCAGCTCAGGCAAGAGGTTGAGAATGCCAGGATGCTTGGCTCCCCTTTTAAAACTGCCTGCGGCCTGCGCCTGTTCCTCGACCTTAACTGCATGAAAACTTAAGATCCGGCTTTACCTTTCTGGAAGGATTAGCACAATGATTATTATTTATTTATTTATAAGATTCTCCTCCCCCCCCCCCCCCCCCCCCCCCCCCCCCGCTTTGCAAAGCACAGACCATGTTGAGCTCATGGCTCTTGGAGTACAAGTCAGCAATATCTTTTGCAGTTTTATGTTTTCACATTTTATAATTGTGTGGGAGGAATAAATGAATATGTAGATGCAAGCACAGCTCTTTCTCACTGAATGCACTGCTAAGGCTATAAAATAACCTCCTAAAACATTTAGTAGAATTTTTTTTTCTTATGGTGTGCCATGATCATCTTTTAGGGGTACTAATTTAGCTTGAGACCCCCTGGCCATTACCAAACATCTCTTACATAAACAGGGAAACAGAATATTAACAAGTACTCATTTTTATAGTAATACTGGAACTACACAGGACTGTAGAGCAGTGCTCCTCTACCTTTTTTATTTCTTGGCACACTTTCAAGTTTGCTCAGTGCTCATGATACACCATAATGAATTTTGTAGGATTGTAGCCCTCCCCCCTCCTACCAGCAAGAGGAGGGGAGCACTTTTTACACCTGTGGGCACCGCATTCTGCCAACTTCAATGGTCTCTCTGTTCCTTCTGGGTTGTCGTCTTCTTTCTTCTTTGCCGCTTTCCTTCGGCGATGGATATTTTAATACTTTCTCCTCTTTGCTTGATGCTGACCTTTCTTCATTCCTCCTCTTTCTCACCCCCATGGCCCCCCATGCCCTTACTTATGCCCTAAAAATGAGAAAACCAAAAACGTATTTCTGCAAGACAAAGCTTACAATTCAGAAATGCCTCCAGCTGAACAAATGGACACCAGAAAGATCTTCAGCAATAAAACCTAGAGAAAAGCACTGTGAAGAGGCTTGCACGGCAAGCCAATTAAAGCTCTTTGAAACAAATGAAGGTCTCACTGAGCAACCAACGACCTAAAAGGAGGTCGAAGACATTTACTCTTTCGGATAGTAGAAAGACTAGGGGGCATTCCATGAAGTTAGCATGTGGCACATTTAAAACTAATCGGAGAAAGTTCTTTTTCACTCAATGCACAGTTAAACTCTGGAATTTGTTGCCAGAGGATGTGGTTAGTGCAGTTAGTGTAGCTGTGTTTAAAAAAGGATTGGATAAGTTCTTGGAGGAGAAATCCATTACCTGCTATTAATTAAGGTGACTTAGAAAATAGCCACTGCTATTTCTAGCAACGGTAACATGGAACAGACTTAAGTTTTTGGGTACGTGCCAGGTTCTTATGGCCAGGATTGGCCACTGTTGGAAACAGGATGCTGGGCTTGATGGACCCTTGGTCTGACCCAGTATGGCTTGCTCTTATGTTATTACGCCCCCTCAGAGAAAAATGAGAAAAAAAAAATCTTCTGGGTGAAAAATGACAAAAACCCTGAACTTTGTCTCTAACAAAGGAGATAGCAGCCACTTGAAAAGTCAGAGAAATTTGGGATCAAGCTTAAATGCAACCCTCTCTGAAAGAAGGCCAAAATGTTGGAAGTATCCAATCGCATAGTAATACAGATCACTCCCCGCAGCATGCTTCAGCCACTAGACTCAAATATAAGAAAGCGAAATGGCACTCTTATGGGCCTTCAACAAGATAAGTGTTACGGAGAGAAAATATTCCTTCCTATGCAATCGCAACCTTTCAAGAACCAGGCCATAAGATAAATAGAGCTGGACCCTCCATGAGAATGAAACCCTGATTTAGGAGACCTCGATCTCCTAGGAATTAACCTGTAGTTGCATCAGATCTGCATGCCAAGGACAGCTTGACCAAGCTGGAGTCATTAGACTGAACTGCAAAAACTGTTTCACCATCTTTTTCAAGGTCCTTACTCTCAAAGCCAGGAAAGAAACATATACAACAGCTGACTTTCTAAGCATGGCTAGAGCAGAATGTCTGTCCTTTCTGAGTCATACTTCCAATGATAACTGAAGAAGCAAAGGGCCTTAGTATTCTTGCAAGTTGACATTCGGACTATTTGTGGAGATTCCCATGAATCCATTATCTTTGAAAAGTCTTCTGGCTGAGCTTCACTTTCTGGGAATCCACACATGGAACTACCCTGAACTGAAAGTGTTCTTCTGGATGCAAAAAAAAAATAAAAATGTTATTTGAAAAAAAAGGGATGAATTTATAATGATCTTCCCAGATGGGAATTTGGAAGTAAGCCTCGGAAAGATTTTGAGAAGAGAGAAACTTGCCCTGCCGCACCATCACCAACACAGACCGTAAGGCCTCCACACTAAAATGGAAAATGCAAAGACTGCTGTTTACCTTTCAAATCAAGGATGGGTCTGTAGGAACCATCCTTCTTTAGCACCACAAAAAAACAAACTAATTTCCAACCTTGCCCCTGCACTTCACACGGAAGTGGAATCGCTGATGCAAATGCAAAAGCTACTCAAGTCTCGTTTCACCCCTCCTGATGCATCAGGAACTGAAGTGGCAAGAACTAGGGTGCAACGGTGAAGATATGTGGGATCACTCCTGGTAAAATTGCTGAACACCTATATGCATACCCAAGGAAGAGAACCGACCAAACTTTATTGGGTGGAACAGCTGGATAAAGCGGAACCAGATGATTCACCTCTTCACGTTTTGGCTGCTTGAAAGGACAGATTCCTTCTTCTCAAACTGAACGATTGGGAAGGCAACCACTTTCCTGAGATTTTGCTTCCCCTAGGTCCTTTACCAGCTTGTTTAAAACCTCACCAAAGAAACAGTTTCCCACTTAAAAATAAGCTTAGATGGGCTTTGCAGGAACCATGGGCCACCCAGTGCTGTGGCCACAGTAGCCTTCATGCTGCAACCGATGAGGCTAAGGAACCAGAAGAGATCCCAATAAGGCCATATAAAGCATTCTCCAGGAAAGCAGCCCGAATCTCCAGCTGAACCATTTCCTGTCCTTCGTGGAGCTGATGTATCCAGCACAAGAGATTGAGCTTCTGTAATTAGACATCACAGATAGTGTTCTGCAATAGTAAAGATGTAGATGAAAAGAAATGTTTCACTAGACCCTAAATCTTTCAATCCTGGTGATCTTTGAGGGCTGTGCCCCCTATTACCAGAATAGTGTTGCAGACATCCACCAAAACCAGGGCATCCCCCGCAGCATCTGAAAAAGGCTGTGTCATTTAGTGGCAAAAGAACATAGCTTGTTGAAGCCTCCACACCTCTGAACTATTCTCCGAGGATTCCCACTCCATGAGGAGTATACTCTACACTTCTGAAGGAAGAGGAAAGGCTCTTAATGACCTATGGATTTCCTGCAGAAGAGAGTCCTATACTGAAACCTCCACATCTGAAAAAACTGAAGTCCTAAAGGACATGTCCACCTGAGATATAAGAGAAGTTTTTTGTGTCAAATAGGCAGAAGTCAGTCATTCTCAGTCTTTGATTGAACCTGTCTTTTTTCTAAGAGCTAACTACATCTACATTATCCTTCAGGTCGGAAAAAAAATGGGCTCTTCCCGCCTGCTCCACTGTGCATAATTAAGCTATTTCCAGCCCACATCCAGTAGCTGAAATGACCACTGCATAGCCCTGACCTGGGTGCCTGTGGGGGCTTGCCTTCACCAAGCCTCTTAAGGCTTGCTGTAAAATGCAAAGAAAAAAAATTCCAGGGAGAAATCCCCTAGAAAGAAAGGGGAGGGGCCTGGTATAGCTTCAGCACAGGTTTCCCTCACACAGGAGAACACTACATGCTCCTTCCCCCAAGGATGCAAGACATCTCAGCTTGGAAAGAGAAACAGATAGGAATGAGCTATGGGAAATATAAGAGTGACAGCTTTCCTGCCAAAGTTGCTGCCTCTCGAGGAGAAAATAAAAAACAGACTACTAGGCCAGACAATTGCTGCTGCACCTGGATCTGAGGGCCTGACCATAGGCACTGCTGAAATATTGCTGCTGCTGGATTCAGGATCCTTTGCAGGCTCCTTCGAAGAATCACTGCTGCTTCTGACACTGACTGGGCTCCATTTCAACACATTCAGAAGCTGTGCAGAAAAACTACAAGCTCGAAGACAAGGAAACTGATGGCTGGCAGGTGCATCAGATGCCGCTTGATATCCAAGGCACGCACAACTGATAATCTCATTCATCTCTAACCCTATCCAGTGTGAGCAGGGAAAATGTGTTTCAAATGAAATGATGATACCACTTTCAGTAAAAAGGAAGGTACAGTCCGAAGCTCTTTCGCCCCCAGATTTATTCGCAGAAAAGGCTCACAGCCTGTAGCTCATAAATATACCTTGCCAAACAGATCACTATCAGAAAAACAGTTTTCAAGGTCAGCAGTCACAAGGAAAGATCACATAATGGTTAAAAAGTAGGATTCGCCAAGAAACCCAATACCAGATTAAGGTCCCAAAGAGAAACCTGTACATGCAAGGGAGGACGTAGATGCTAGACTCCCTTCAAGAATCTGGACACATCTGGATGGGAAGACAAGGGCCTACCATTGATCCATCAGTGTTTAAGGCCAAGCCCTTAACCAAACCTTCCTGTAAAAATTCAAAAATTAGTGGAATCTCTACTTTAAGAGGGTGAGAACCTCTTACTCCACACCAGTCTTGAATCTCTCCAAACCCTAATATAAGCCAGGGAGGCAGAAAAGTTTCTAGAGTGAGGCAATTTAGAAGTCACCGCCAAAGAATAACCATGCTTCAGCAGCCAAGCCATCTGAAGGCCAAACTAAGACAAAACCAACCTAGATCATTGTGCACTATTGGCCCCGATGCAGCAGATCCTCCCTGACCAGCAGCCTGAGAGTACTGTCCACCAGGAGTCGCTGAAGATAGTCGTACCATGGTCTCTGTAGTCAATCCAGAGCCACCAGAAGCATAGTCTTGGTATGCCTTGCAATCTTCTGAATTACCCTGCTGATACTTGGCCAGGGCAGGAAAACATAACACCTGCTCCATAGCCACACCTAGTTGAGAACATCAAATTCCAGCACTCTCGGATCCATTCTGCAACTATAGAAGTGTGCCACCTTCATGTTATTGGAGCTCACCATTAAGTCCAAATACAGCCAACCCAATGAAACACTATAAGCTGAAAGGCATCATATGCCAGCTCCCACTCTCCTGGGTCCAAGACCTATCTGCTAAGGAAGTCAGCCCATAGATTGTCCTTCTTGACAATAGAAGTGAATATCTCCTGAAGATGTTGCTTTGTCCACACCATGAGAGCATCTATTTCCACTGAATTCTGATGGCTATTGGTTCCACCCTGATTAATTTATAATTTAGGCATCCATCGTGGCATCATCCAACACTCTCATTGCTCAACCTGCCAACTGCTTGGCAAACCGTAGGCATGCCAAGTTCCGAAGATTATCCGAAGATAATCTTCCTGTCAGTGAGCTCCCCAAACCTGGAGAATCACATCTGTCATGAGTACTAGCCAGTCCAGCAATTTTAGGAAAATCCCCTTTCTTAGAGGATCCGCTTGTAGCCACCACTGTAGTTGAGAGCAGACCTTTATCGGCAGGTAGAGCCAAATTGAATAGTCCTGAGACTGTGGGCTCCAACAAAACAGCAAAGCGTGCTGAAGAGAATGTATATTTTTTCATGTTATTTTTCATTTATTAAATTTATTAAATCACTTAACACAAATAAGACCTAAGCAATTTACAAATAAAAACATATATAAAAAATATAAAAAACATGGTATATGAGCTCTTGCCCATGGCACCACTTCCAGGGTCGCCATCAAACAGAGTACCCATAGATAGGAGCACACTGTCGGGCGTATTGTGTTCATCAACAAAAGCACCTGCACCATCAACTTCTGAATACAGCCCTCAGGCAGGAAAACCCTGCCCTGCTTCGTGTCAAACTGAACACCAATATACTCTAGGGACTGGGATGGCTGAAGACTGCTCTTGGTCAGGGTCACCACCCAACCCAGTTCCTGCAACAAGAAGTTGAGAGGAATCCCAATCTCTTTCAACTCTGCCGCCACCACCACCACCACAACCTTGGAAAATGTTCTGGTCGCGGTGGCCAGACCAAAAGGCAGCGCTTGAAATGGATGATGACATCTCAAATCACGAATCGCAGAAAATGGTATTCTAGCCAGATGGGAATATGCAGGTATGCCTTGGACAGATCCAAGGATGTCCAAAACTCCCCTGACTGCACGGCATTCTCACTAAGCACAAGGTTTTCATGTGAAAATGAGTCACCTGCAAATGATGGTTGATCCCTTTGAGATCCAGGATGGAACAAAAGAACCCTCCTTCTTGGGCACAACAAAATTAATGGATTATCGGCCCATATTTTCTTGAGATGTGGGCATTGGATCCACAGCCCTCAGACTGAGGAGCCTTGACAATGTACACTCTACTGCTTGCCTCTTCTGCGGGGAGTGGCAGGGAGATACCATGAACTCGTCTTGAGGAATACTGTGAAACTCCAGCACATATCCATCTTATATCACTTAAAGGACTCACTGATTTGATGCGATTTCAACCCACCTCTGATAAGAGCGAGGTGACTCCCTATTCTCCAGGTCCCGAGGGTAGGTCAGCAAATCTTCATTGGGAAGCTCGGGGGGTTTGACTACCTGAGTCTGCTCTCTGGAAGGGCTGTCTGTCTTAGACAACAGGACTCAGACCTACCAAAATGTCGAGTCCTCTGAAAGGCCGCTCCTCTGTAGGGTCAAAAATGCTTGGATCCCCTAGCACAATCTCTCATGCTAAAGGAAAGTGGTGTCTGCTTCTTATTCTCCAGCAACCGAGGAACCAGAGACTCGCCCCATTTATTGGCCATTTTCTCCAACCTGTTCCCAAACAAGAGCAAGCCTTAACAGAAACGTGGGGGCAACCTGCACGGAGCAGCAGTAACTACCTTGGAAGCTTGCTGGGCCAACTAGATGAAACATTTTAGTCTTTTTCTGCCATCATTACTATGTTACTATATAAAGAGCTACTTTGTAAGATTAGCCTTGGAGATCATATCAGCCAATTTCTCAGCCATAACTGATGTCTGGCCACTATTATCAAAGCCACTCCTCTGACCTTGGTGCAGACCAAATCGTAGTCCGCATCTGCCAAAAAGGCGGCTGCTGGCTCCATCACTGCCCTGGAATTCACCCCAGATTCATCGACCTCCTAAGAGAGAAGCAAACAGGAGCGAGCCACCAGGGAACAAGAAGCTGTCTGAAAAGTTATTGCCACTGCTTCAAATGTTTAAGGATTACTTCAATCTTTCTATTGTGTGCATCTTTCAAAGCTGCTCCTCCCTCCACGGGGATAGTCGTCTACTTGGGTACTGCACACACAAGCGCGTCCACTTTTGGAAAACGCAACCGCTCTCTAGCCACTGGCTCCAGAGGGTATATACCTTCCAAGACTCATCCCCCTTTGAAATTAGCCTCAGAGGTGCCCCACTCAAGATCAATCAATTCTTGAATGGCCTCCCTAACATGGAAAAACCAAGAGGCTTTACGCAAAGAAATAAAAATGGGATTTTTCTTTGGCCCACAAATGGATTCAGTCCCGGGACTCCCAGCATCTTTAATGCCTGTGAAATCAGAACCGATAACTCATTTCTATGAAAGAACCGCAACATAGTCCTCCAGCCTTGGAGGAATTTCCCCATCCACTAGGGAGTAAGGATCGGCTTCATCATACATGCCATCTGGGTCCCTTTCGGGAAGACCGGCCGCCAATCTAGGTGCACTTCGATGCTTAACCGCAGCACCAGGCGTGCGGGAGGACACCACTTATGACTCTGACCAGGCAAGATTACTTGGGGCCAAGGACTGCGCCTGAAGAAAGGATTGCAATCCTTGAAATAATTTCACCCAAAAAAAGGCAGAAGAATCCATGCCAAACATAGGAGGCACCTGTCCTGTGGCCACTGAACTACCGGCCCATGCTGACAAACCAGTTAAGGGAGTTCCAAGGCCAGGCGTCCCTTCTGACATGTCCTTACCCAAGCCCTGATGAGGCTGGGAAGAACCGGGCTTAGCAAAATCAGAGGAAGTAAATTCTCCCTGACCCTCCAAGCAGCGCTAGCACAAGTTAGAGGGGAGGCCAGGCTGAGATGCCCAAATATGACAACCCGCACAGAGGGTTAGGTGCTTAGGTTTTTTAGCTATAGGTACCATCAGTCTGTCAGTATGTTTAAGAGGCGACTGAAAAATGTGCGTCCAGTTGAATTTGCGCTGTAAAAAATAGACATCCAAAATTGAAGTGTATAACCTTATGACTTGATGAGTGCCCAAAAACAGAGCGCTCTCAATGGCGCTCAGATTGAGCATACAGAAAAGAACATGCCTAAATTAGACGTCACTACCAACTGGACGCCCAAACAGGCATCCAACTAAGCGCCCAAAAACTGGACACACAGCTGGATGCACTCACACGAACTGACTGTCCCACCGCGGCCTACCACGCAGTGCACCCTGCTACTGACTCTCATGAGGGGGCTTTGGCTGGTGGTGGAGCTGCGCCTCAGTACTGGGTCCCTTTCAGATGTTTCAACAGTTAAGTCCATGCCGGCTGAAAAAACAGCTATCGGACCAAGACATTCATCTGAGGAACCAGGAATTCTCAACTAGGGGAGGGACCACTTGATATTTTTGCAGGAGAGCGGGGCAAATTAAATTTCCTTTCTCCTTCTAAAACCTGAAGCAATCCCCAGTAGGGAGATGCAAGTCCACCATCTGCTGCAGACGGAGAATACTGGAAAGCTGATGTCACTGCACACACACACTGTAGATGGAGCAAAGCTGACATCATATCTGCTGGTAGAGGTGCATAATCCACTGGTTCTGGATTCCTCTGTCTGGATGCTAAGTCTTAATTAGCATTATTGCTCACAACTTTCAAGCTTAGGCTAATTCAAACCTTTTTTTGTGTCTTTTTTTTTATGCTTTGCAGTGTCAATATCACCCCTTCCCTTTCTGTTCCCTGCAATACAGGAGACGTGGGGGGGAGGGGGAACAAGAGAGGTGGGGCTGGATTAGAGAGCAGAGTGGCTGTTTGTTTCTCTGTGTGCTTCAGGCTCAGCTCCTCTTCTTCTCTTCCATGCAGGCTGCCTGGAGGGGACGGACTGGAGCAGAATAATCCTGCTGCTCTGCCTCTTAAGCCTGAAAAGAAGTGCTTTCCACCTGATTCCCCCATAAATTAAGCCCTGGCTTTTATAAATATTACATCTGAACGATGATTTTTATAAGCATTGAGAGAAAAATAACTTATTGGGCTGCTATCTGTGAGAAACGGCAGTATTCCCTGTAATGCCTTGGATAACTAACAACAGATTAACACTGTTCCTTCTTTGCATGTGATATGATGCCCTACTTAAAAATATATTTAAGTGAAATATTTTTCCCCCCATTATTTTTGCTTTAGGTTTGTTTTTTTTTTTTGTTTCTTGTTTTTCATTATTTTCTGGGGGACTCCCCTAGCCAGCAAGATTTTCAAGATATCCGCACTGAACATTCAGTAGCTAAATGGAGCAAGAGATTTGAGGAGTATCACAGGAGTGCCACACAAGATTGATCGTGGTAGTAGCTGGCCTCGACCCACTCAAGCCCTAGACCCACACCACTTCTTATCCACCCTAGGAAGAGACTCCTGCGCCATTGTACAAGTTTCACAAGGCAGACCTGTCTGCTGGGTGGCTCACTACAGATGACTGCTAGCCAAACAAGACTGTGAACCAAACTTTCCATTCAACAAAAGTAAGTACAACCAGGCCCTCTATACGGAAGTGCAATACTCATCTGGACCACTAAATCACAGAAATAAAGCCTTTAATTATTTGCATTTGGTTTCTTACGTTGTCAATCCTGCTGGGCTAAAAATAAAGAAGTGGCTGAGCATATGCCACAGGTGGAAACACAACGCAGACTTTAAATTAAAATGCCTTGCTGCAGGGTGCACAGCTCATGTAGTCTCTAAGGAGCAAGTTCATTTGTACAGCAATCCCCCTTTCCAAATACATATATATATATATATATATACACGTTTCTTCCTCCTCAGTTGCTCAAGTCGCAGCTTTATTCTCTTGTCACACATCTGATCTGTCTGCACTCCTCTCCAATATGCAGCACTGGCGGTTTTTCACTTAGCCATTTCCTCAGCCACTGCTTTGCCCATCTTGTCCTTCAGGAAGGCAGCCTTCTGCCACTCAGACTTCAAATCTAGCCACTCATAGTAGGGCACCTGCAACAGAAGAGAAAATAAAGGACTGAAGCCACCAGATCTGGCTGCTCTGTAGCACCTGAGCTCCAGGTGGGTCTTTCCCCCGTCCCCCCCCCCCCCTGCAACTTCTCCAACATCCCAGGGCTTTCCTTCACTCAGTCCAATCTCCTCCCTCAGTGCTGGGGAGCAGGGACAGCTGCTCTGACATTAGGCACCGTGATGCTACTCCAGCTGCCTTCTGTGTGCTGTAGCAATTCACTCTGGGCAAGGTCTATTTTAGTGTTGTTTCAAGACGCTTAAAGGAATGGTGAAAAAACAAACATTTGCTGAACTGCCCCTGTCAAACTGTGAGCAATTGTGGACGAAATTACTTTTTCCCTTGTCAAACTGAAGGCAGTTGGGCAACAAATCTGCAGTGAATATGAAAAAAAAAAAAATGCGGCTTTTTCCAATACAAACTGTAAAAACCTTTGGAAGTCTCATTTCTCTGTGGTTCTTTTTAGAGATTTTACTTTGAGTTCAAGATACCTCTTTATAGACAACCTGATGTCTTACTCCTAGCATGGGGGGGGGGGGGGGGGGTTTCCACCGTATTCTTCTTCCCAAGTCTTTGCTGCTGCCCCCTCCCCTGACAATGAGTCTGGGTGACCGAAACGCTGGAGGGGAACCTCCTGCAAGCCATCACCTGTCCCCTCCCTCCCCAAGCCTGAATGCACCGACCTCCACAGCCTCCTCCCCAAGGCCTACCTGGCTCCCATGAACAAGAGATCTGAAACCTAGCATGCAACATGTGGCCACACTTTTTAAGGATCAAAGGAAAATGTCATTTTTCCTTATAAAACTTAAGTTTAACCCCTCATGGATTTTGTGAGCAGCTATTTTCCTTTATTTTCTTGTCTTTTTGCATCTGCTCGCTCCTCACACCCTCCTCATGCAGCCTCTTTTCCTTCCTTGCCTTTCACTTTTCTCTTCCCCCTTTCCTTCTTCCAGCCTGTCTCTCCCTGGCCTCCCACTTCAGCCCCTCCCTCCACTTTCATTTTGCTCAGTGAAGCTAGATGGCAGTGGCTCCTCTCAGCCCTAAACAAGTGTAGCTATACCCTCATCATATATTCCTAGGTCTACTGAGGAAAACCTGGCCTTGACAGACTCATGCAAAACTCCCAATCACAAAAGTGTATTTTCTTTGGTTTACATTTCAACATTGCGGTGTACTGTATACAGTTTGAAATAATGCACTGCCGCCCTTCAGTGTATCTGTTTAGCTGAACAAATGTGCAGGGATGAGAGACAGCAAAGGAAAGTTAGATATCCCCTCTGCTCTACATCCACTACTCTACTCTATTAAATACTAGGGATGTGAATCGGAACCGGAATCGGTTCTGATTCCGGTTCCGATTCACATCGTGTTTTTTTTTCGTCCGGCCCGATCGCGGTTTTGTTTATCGGCTGCGCCCGAGCCGATAAACAAAAAACCCACCCCGAACCTTTAAAACTAATCCCTTAGCTTCCCCCACCCTCCCGACCCCCCCCACCAAAACTTTTTACAGGTACCTGGTGGTCCACAGTGGGGGTCCTGGGAGCGATCTCCCGCTCTCGGGCCGTCGGCTGCCACTAATAAAAATGGCGCCGACGGCCTTTGCCCTTACCATGTGACAGGGTATCCGTGCCATTGGCCGGCCCCTGTCACATGGTAGGAGCACTTGATGGCCCACGCCATTTTTAAAGATGGCGCCGGCCATCCAGTGCTCCCTCCATGTGACAGGGGCCGGCCAATGGCACGGATACCCTGTCACATGGTAAGGGCAAAGGGCCATCGGCGCCATTTTGATTAGTGGCAGCCGACGGCCCGACAGCGGGAGATTGCTCCCGGGACCCCCACTGGACCACCAGGTACCTGTAAAACGTTTTTGGCAGGGGGCGGGCGGGTGGGGGAAGCTAAGGGATTAGTTTTAAAGGGTCGGGGTAGGTTTAGGGGTTATTTTTGTGTGCCGTTTTTCCCGCCCTCCCCCAAAATGATAAGAGAACCCCCACGAACAATTTCGTGGGGTTTTTCCTATCGTTTTGGGGGAGCCCCCGATTTCTGACGATTTTGAAAATATTGTACGATATTTTCAATCGTCCGAAGCCTGATTCACATCTCTATTAAATACAGAGCTGAGAGTTTCTCACTCATCACTGCTATTTTTGATGGGTGGGGGGATCCTGCCTTGCCTGTTCTCTCTGCACCACCGTTTCCGCCTGTGTGAAATGGCTGGGAGATAGAGGGATGCAATTACATCATGGGCTGGGATATGAATTGTCCCCACTACTCTGAGGGGTTCTTCTGCAAATTATTTTCTAAACGCCAGCTCCCATGCCCCCCCCCCTCCACTCTCCCTCAAAAAAAAACAAACAAAAAAAAAACCACAACTGGTGATTCACACAGGCAGAAAACAGTGGTGCAGAGAGGACTAGCAAGGCAGGATTCCCCACCCATCAAAAAATAGCACTGATGTGTGAGGAACTTTGCAAAACACCCCCCCCCCCCCCAGGATCCAGAAGCACATGTACAAAAGAAAGACATGTGCACAAAGCCCCGTTTCCTCCTCACGGTGTTAATAAATGTACGCAGAGCTCCCTGGATTTGGTGTTTTTTGTGCCTCTTGATCCTGAAGGTGCAACAACGTCTCGGAGCCATGCCCTGGACCCATCCACTTAGCTCCCATAAACACCAGCTCCTTTTGAGCTTCCATAGCTACACTTGTTTTTCATGTTGCAAACATTCTGCAAGAAAAATAAATTAACTGGCTACAGCCCTGCTGAGTTCCAGCCTCCGAGTCTCAAATCTCCCGTCCCCCAGGTTACATGGGGTACTCACATCCACAATCAGGAAGCCAGCTGCTTGAAAGTGTCGCCGGGCCAGGGCAAACCGCCCCAGCAGGTCCTTGCTTCTGGTACTGTAGTTTGGGAAGGCCCAGCTCAGGAAAGCTAGTCTGTCATAGGGGAAGGATTTAAAAAAAACAACAACAAACTGCAGTGAACTAAGCAGGGAAACAGCTATAGAAGAGAAGAGATTATAGTGGTGCTCGGAAAATGAACAATTCCTATTGTGCCGGGTTTCTCAAAGTAGTCACGCATGGTCCAATAGTCTAAGAAGGCAGAATTGTGTTGGCTCTCTGTTCCCCTATCCCTCCAGCCAATTCCACATAGCTTGTTATTACAGGACTGTCACCTCACACCAGGCCAACTGAATAAGCTGATCAGTCCTTTTTTCTTGCTCCACTGCATGCATCAATTTGTAGTTTTTATACCAAAATCAGAACTACAAATCCATGCATACAAAGGGGTAAAACCCTGAGTGATTCAGCCTGTTTGATTGACACATCACAAAACTTCAAGGAGGAATAAGGAACCCAATCACAACTATCTGGGTGCAAGTATGGCAAGGGTTCTGGACTCCAGGTGCTGATCACAAACAGCAGCTTTCCTGCAATAATGAAGCTCAGAAGGACTTTACTCTGTGTGCAGTACAGGTATTCCCCCTGAAACCCCATCTGCACCATCACTCAATGCTGAATAAAATCTGCTTCCACTGCTGTACGATGATGGAATTCTGGTAGTTACCGCATACATAAAATATGCCATCTACCCATCTCATACATTGGTGCAAAGGTTCAGGTTCAGCACACTGACAGGATCAGAAAGCATTCTGGGTATTCGCATGCAAGCAAGCAAGCAAATATAGGACCTTAGCCAGTTTCCTGTACCTACTCCTAGAAACTTGTGAAGCATATGAAATAAAAATAAGATGTGGCTTAGAAATCAGACAAGCAACCAGAAGACAGATGGCCCAAATATTCTGTCTCCTACCTCAGCTGTCAGCTATACGACAGTGCCTCAGTGTGCACTCATTAGGAGGTGATACACCACGCCAGGAAATTATTGCACTGGGCCAATCAGCAGCCAGCATCACATACTAAGTGCCCGTTGAGAAAGACCTCTTGGCTTATGGAATCTACCCAGTTGCCTCAGTCAACTGTGTCACTGCAGGAACTATCTGATCTCCAGTCATCTCCCTCCCTTGCCATTGATCTCTACCCGTCCCAGGCAAGCTTGAATTCTGCTACTCTCTATGACTTGGTAGTCATAGAATGGGCAAGGAATCAGCTTTCGAGGTCTCTGTAGTGATAACAACCCTTATCCCCTATTCAGCAGCACACTTCTGACATAACCTATACTAACAGCCCAGTTGTCTGTAGCACTTGTTTATCCCCGGTGTCCATCGACAGTGACACGGGGCCCATGAGCTACAGGGTTTTCTGTGGCAGCCATCTGGGCCAGTACACACCATGAAGGAGGAGGTACTGAATTTGACAAGGCTGCAGAGCACATCTGGGAGGCTCCAGAGATGGTGGAATGAGTTTGCAGCACTAGAAATGGTAGGACAGGCACGGGGTAAATCAGGGGAGTCTTCTGAAGACAGTGGCATAGGGTTTGGAGATCATCAGATGACTAGAGACACCCTTTAAAAAGCCCCTTTTCCTGGATCATGAAAATTATAACCATGTCCAGCCTGTCAGAGGTAAACAAGCCTCGCAGGACACGGAATTTAATGAGAAAAAAATAAAGCCTGGAAAATATTTATGGCCCTCATAGTGTTCCTCAAACTTCACCCTCTCTTGTTAAAATGAAATGGATGGAGGTAACCTTACACAAGGAAAGCAAGTTTGTTTATCATAAACTATGTTTGCTGTAGAATGCAGAATGAATTAGCCATTACAAAGAGCTGACATCATCCGGTAGCACTGAATAGATTAGTCTCTCTAAACTAGTAAAACTTTGTGCTCAACAGAGCATGCGCAGAAGTTCCTGCTGGGACGTTGCCGTGCAAGTCTCCTCAGTCCATATCAGAGCTAATCTAGCTATGTAGTCCATTCTCCAGTGAGGTGGCTGGTTATTCCATGGCTAATTCATCCTGCTATCTATGGAAAACACCATTTAAAGTAAGCAAACTTGCTTTTTCCATCAATAAGCAGGCTGAATAAGTAATTACATGTGGGGAGTCCCAAACTAAAAGTTGCAGCGGAACGTTTATTTAGTAAGCAATTCAGCCCTCACTGTGAAAAGTGGATTACTGCAAGACCAGACTTTGCAAAACTGCTAACTCAAATTTACTTTCAGTCTTTGAGATGTTATCAAGAGAGTAGTGTGACAAAAAGGTGTGCAGGGAAGACCAAGTTGCAGCTTTGCAGATCTCTTTAATAGATATTGAAGATGCACCACAGCATGGCTCTCACTTGGCCTTTCATAGAGCTTGCGATTTGCAGCCCTGCTAAGGTGTAGCAGTGATGCACACATTCAGCCAGCTAGTTAGACAAGGTACGCTTGGAAACTGCTATTCCTAGTCGGTTGAGATCATATGAGATGAAAAATTGGGAGGTTTGCTGATGCTGCAGAGTTTGTTTCTTGTAATATGCTAAGGCTCTTTTGCAGTCCAGAGTATGCAAGGCTTTTTCACCCTCATGTGCATGGGGCCTAGGAAAGAAGGTAGGTAATACAATGGATTGATTGATATGAAAAAAGACAAGACAATCTTTGGGAGAAATTTCGGGTGAGTATGGAGAACCACCCTCTTGAGAAAGAGCTGCAAGTACGAAGGACAGTGCACGAGAGCCTGGTGTTTGTTGACTCTTCTAGCTGAAGTCACTGCAATGAGGAACACAGGATTCCATGTGAAGTTGACTCCAATAGTTAAAAAAAAAAAAAAAAAAAGAGGGCGGCTTCATTTGTTGGGAAAGGACCACATTCAGGTCCCATGGAACTGGTGGCTTTTGTACCAGGTTTGACATTCCATAGGCCTTTCATGAAGCGAGATATCAGATGTAGAGATTGGTTTGCTATCTACTATAGCGCAGAGGTGCACCTGTACAGATGAGGTGGTGAGGCCCAAGCCAGAAAAGTGGAGCAAGTATTTCAGGAGACGCTTAGGATCATAGGAAAAT
The DNA here is from genome assembly GCF_901001135.1 of Rhinatrema bivittatum. NCBI lineage: Eukaryota > Metazoa > Chordata > Amphibia > Gymnophiona > Rhinatrematidae > Rhinatrema > Rhinatrema bivittatum. The sequence goes on from NC_042616.1 coordinate 58,650,743, forward strand.
GGGTTTAAAGCATTTTGCTGACACCATTTGGAGTACTTGTGCCATCTGAAGGCATAATTCCTTCCGGTGGACGGTTTCCTAGAGGAGACAAATATATCCACAATTTCTGTAAGAGAAGATCCTCGATCACAGAGCGCTCAACATCCAAGCTGTGAGGTTAAAGCCTGAAAGGCTGAGATGGTACAATGTCCTGTCTTCCTGTGTCAACAGCACAGGGTCTGTTCCCAGATGTATCAGAGGACTGCTTTGAAGTTATATGAGATGTGCATAACAGATCTGCCTGGGTCACACTGGGGCTATGTGAATCAGACTAGCATGGTCCTGCAAAACTTTCTGCACTGTTCTGGCAGTAAGCAGTAATAGTGGAAAAGCTTACATGAGGCTTTGTCCCCCAGTCGAGAAGGAAAGAGTCTTAAGCCAACCTGCGATCACATGGCAAAAATGAGCAAAAGTGATTTAGTTTTGTATTCTGTTGTGAGGCAAACAGGTCTACTAATGGTAGACTCCAAAAGCTGAAGAGTTTATCGACTACTGATTGCTGTAGAGACCACCTGTGTAGTTGAAAAACCCTGCTGAGTTGATCCACCAGCATGTTGGACATGCCCGGCAAATCAGTGGCCTGAAAAGCAGCTTGACTGGTCTCCGCCCAATGCCAGATTTTTAGGGCCTCCTGACAAGAGGCCATGATCCTGTTCCTCCTTTGCTTGCTGACGATAAACATGGCAACCTGGTTGCCTGTTTGAATCAGGATGATGTGCAAAGGTTAATAAAGCGTATTTGATTACTCTCAACTCTAGAAGGCTGACCTGATAGTGGCTTGCTTTAAAAGTCCAAAGGCCCTGTGTTCGAAGAGCTCTGGCATGTGCTCCCCAGCCTCTGGTGGAAGCATCTTTCATAAGAGCGACTTCATAGGAGAGTGAAGGAAGAGGGGCTCCTTCTCTAAGAACTTGTGGGTGTAACCACCACTGCAACTCATTTCATAATCATCATTATTTGCACTGGAGATGACAGAGGTTGAGTTAGTTAATCCAGCTGGGAACATAGATCCCACTGGAGGTAGCAGATGTGAAGACAGCTCAGCAGAACCATATGGATGGCCCCTGCCAAAATGTCAAAGAACCATTCCGAGCCGCCTTGCAAGATAAGTGAGAAGAGAGCAGGATGTGGATAGACGATACCATGGTGTTCACTCAGTGGGGAAGCAGGAATGCTCTTTCCTGTATTGAATTTATGCAAGCCCCAATGAGTTTGAGACTGAGTGGACTCCTTGATTGATTTTCAAAGCTGATCACAAAAACTAAGTGCTGTAGCACAGCTATGGTTAAGCTCAGAGAACGTAGCACTTTGTCCTAGGAGTTCGCTGTGCTGAGCCAATTGTCCAGGTATGGGAAGCCTATTCTCTGGTGACCAAGATGAGCCGCCCTTACTGTGAGGCATTTTGTGAAGACCTCAGGGTAGACAAGAGGCCAAATGGGAATACTTTGCACTGGCAGTGGGAAGACTCCACCAGGAAGCAGATGTAGCGCCAATGCAAAGAGTGGATGGGTGTGTGAACATATGCATCCTTCAGATCCAAGGCACACATCCATTTGTCCTTTTCTATATAAAAGATAGGATTGTGCTGCAGGAGTTCATTTAGAATTTCTCTTGGAGTATATGTTTGTTCTGGCATCTCAAGTCAAGAATGGGCCACACTGCCCTTGTTTTCTTGGGGATAAGGAAGTATCATGAACAGAATCCCAGGGCATAGTAACATAGTGAATGATGGCAGATAAAGAGCGGAATAGTCCATCTAGTTGGTCCAGCAAATTTTTATTTATTTATTTATTTATTTTAAGGATAGTAGCAACTGCTGCTCCGAGCAGGCTACCCCCAAGCCTTCTGAAAGGGTAGAAACAACTGTTGCTCTGTGAAGGTTACCCCCAAGGCCCAAATTGTACTTCTCCAAAAAACCCAGTTTGGAACATGATAAAATTTAAAACAGATTGGGTTGGCCAATGCTAATTCTCTTCCTATAATCAAAGAAAATGGGGTGTTATATTGTTTCATAAAAACTTTCCTTTTATTGTTGGATGATTACAAATCCTAATGGTAGATTTATGTTAATGAGTGGATCAATATCTGAAAAAATATCTTTAATCTTTACATAGTAATACAGTAAAAAATGGCAGAAAAAGACCCAGGTGATCCATCCAGTCTGCTCAGCAAATTATTTATTCTTATTAGCACAGAAACTGCTGCTCCTAATGTTTATAATCATAGTTTTTTCACACTTAGGGGCCGATGAAATATCGGCACACGAAAAATGGGCGCTCATGATTGAGCGCCCGCTTTCCTAACACGCGCCCAGCCACCTCTCCTGGGCGCACGATATGACAGGATAATGAGCTGCCGCGTAAAAAAGGAGGAGGAGCTAGGGGACACAGTATGTCTCTAGCATCTCCTCTGCATCTGGCACCTAGGAGACGTGGCTGTCAGTATGGGTTAAGAAAATGGACGCTCAATACAAGTGTACGTTTTCTCTGGCTGCCAGCACAAAAACACACACAAATACATGACCTGGACCGTGTATATTGTGCATCCAGAATTTTATTTTTTGCGCGATGCTGCTCTCTGTGTTCCTCTTATTTTTTTTATCATGTCAATACTAATAGGAGGAACCACAGAAAACACGATTTTGGGTTTTTTTTTGGTAGATCCCTTGACCACGGCAAACCTTAACGCCAACTCCTGGGCTGGCATTAAATTTGCTGTGTTACAATGGGCCCATTGGCGGTGTGGAAGGTTTTTTTTAAAATCGATCAGTAATAGTTAATAGCCTCATCTATTCGAAATTTACATGTGATGAGCGCTATTAGCTACATGCTAGTTTGGTCGTTTTGGACATGCTAATCCCAGTACTGCATCAGTGTCCAAAATGTGTATCCAGCCACACGTTTAGCAGTACACTGACCTAAATACCTGATATTGCATCGACCTGTTAGTCTCATTGGTCATTCAGTTTCCAAATCAAGTTATCTTGAGATTGAGATGGCAGAACTGCTTCTATAGCTCATTACTGAAAAAAAGTGATTGGACTTCCAGTTGAAGCTGCAGTAAATGAGATGGATCTAGATGGAGCGAACAATGCTGGAGGGATGGAGACTGGGAAAAATGCAACCAGTATCCAGACTGTTCAATCTGAAGGACCCAGGGGTCTTTCCTGATCTGATGCCATTCCTCCACAAAATGTTGGATTCTTCCCCCTGGGAGAGTTGGAAATGGATTGTTCGGAGTGATCAAAAACTAGGCCCTGGTTTGGGTTGGGCCTATTGTGTAAGTTTCTGTTGCCAGTGTTCTCTTTGACAAGACTTGACTGGAAGTGGCTGCTGACTTTGGGTTGGAAGGGGCTGTAGACAGTATTGATGAAAAGATCAGCAAGGCCTCTTGTGGAAGTATGGTCGCTTATATGGATAAAAGTGATGTCATGCTGTGAAGGGCTGTTCATGATTTGTCAAGAGCAACTGCACTGTTACATGCTGGTCCTTAATTTGGGCAACTGTACAGTGCAATAACCATTTTTTCCCATAAACTCAGAACAGGTCAAATCCTCTGGTGGTGAGATATGGTCAAAAAATCTGGAAGAGGATTGGAGGGTGTGGCGGTAGTCTTCAAACAAGCCTAAAGGCATAAGGTCACTTACCCAGGACTCCAATGATAAAGAGGGCAAACCGGGAAAGGCTTCATCGCCTGGTCTAACACCTGCTCACATCCACTGCAATAGACTGAAGAATCCGAGCAAGGATTCTGATAAATGCCTCCCACAGGGTTATCAAAACTCCAGTCTGTGGTACTGCGGTAGTGAGAGTAGAGAGGAGATGCCAAAACATTCATTCCAACTCCTTGGTCAGAAAGGTAAAGAAATGCTGCACCAAGTCTGATTTGTCAAGCGACTGATGTATCCTCTGGCCTGGTGTAACATCATTTTCTGAAACCAGGAAAGACTCCTGCATGAGAACAGGCAGTCTATTGGAAGTGTGTGGTACTATAGAGGTCATTGGGTCCGCATTCTCCAGGCAAAGTCCCTCCACCACTATCTAGGCAGGGGAAGTGCCCTGGTTATTGGCAGTGGCAACCCAATCCCTTCTATACAGTGCATACTAGATCGGCTGGAGAGCTGTGTTGGCAAAATAACTTGATAAAACGAAGACCTAAGTAGATACATTGATGGCTTTGATAGGGTAGAATGGTTTGGACATCTTAGATGCTTTGGCAGGTTTTTGATGGGACTTTGGAGACATGCGTTCAGGAGTCCAGCACAGGCAGACAATATTGTGTCAGTTGCATTGGAGCTGAGCTGTGGGTTCTTGCACTGTGCACCATGGGATTGGAGGCCTCAGACTTGATTGGTGTCAAGAGCAGTGAGCACCTCTGTGTGCCCTGCGTCTAGTGCCTTGATGCACCATTGGCATCGCTGGAAGTTGCGTTGGGTAAGTTGATGCACAATGAGTCTCCAACAATGGCCGCATCAATGGCGCCGGTGCTTATGCACCGTGCTTAGAATGCTTATATTTCTTCAACACAGACTGCTTTGTCATCTATGCAGTGCGGCTGGTGGAACTTGATGCTGTGGCTTTGGCCTGTGAGGAAGGGGAGTTTTTGATAAGCTCCTGTTCAACTCATTTCCTAGCGAGGCAGACGAGGTTGCAATGCAGGACAAGGACCTATTGGGACTCCAGAGAGATTTAAGCAGTTCCTAGATTCTAAAAGCCCTGGACCTCTACAAGCACAAGGACATCTGTCCACAGGCATAGCAGTTCTTCTGGTCATGATATGGTCTGAGGCATCGAAAACAATTCGTGGCCTTTGGTAAGGAACATAATGTTCCCACAGATACAGCTCTTTGAACCACTCACTGTGCTTGATTTCTTCTTCTGCATGGACATAGTAGAAGAGAGAGGGCCACAGTTAATCGCCATAATTTTTTGTTTTGCTTTAAGAAGCACTGAAAAATGCTGTTTGGGGTTGCAAAGACACAAAGGCAACTTAAGAAGAAATGTAAGTTTAAAAAAAAAAAATATATATATATCTTAAATAAAGAAGTTTTTAGGAAGAGACAGATCGTGTCTATGCTGTGTTCAGACAAAAAAAAAAAGACTGAGGAGACTCACGAGGCAACTCCCGCACATGTGCAGTAGAGCTCAAAGCTCTATAACTTGAAGAGAAGACCATTTGGTGCTGCCCGATGTTACTCACACGTAACTGATAATTCAGCCTGCTTATCGATGGAAAAAACAATACAAGCAGGGTGTTATTTCCTCCCGTAGAACATGAGAGCCCCTTACCTATGTGCTCCTTCTGGCAGAGGTTGGGTCCCCTGGAACTGCAAGACATGTGGCGCCAGCATCTCATTTAAAGGCAGGGGTTTGTTCTCAGAGTTCAGCACCATCTCACCATCTTAAAAGGGAAGGGCAGTAAATAAATACTCAGGCTATGACCCAAGACCACGCCCTCTTCATCATATTAAAAGGGAAGAGCCTTCCTCATGCTTTTGAAGGAAAAAGCAACAAATAAATACTGAGGTTGCAATCCAAGACACCGCCCTCTTAAAGTGAAGGGCAGCAAACAAATACAGAGGCTGAAACCAGAGAGCCTGCTCGCTCCATGCTAAGATCTGCCTCGCCTCCAAAATGTGTGCCCTCACATTCCTCTTTAGAGAAAATGCAAAGGAGCGCACTGTGCAAGGTGAAAGATCACTGGAATGCTTTCAACGAGGAAGAAAATGGTCAAATGCACTGTAGTGATATTTTAACTCAGGGGTGCTTGGAGCCCCTCCCCCCACTAGACAGGTTTTCAGGATCTCTCGAATGCATGAGATTTATTTGCATGCACTACCACCTGTGTATGTAAATATTTCTCATACATATTCATTAGCGATAGAGAGAAAACCCAACTGGCTAGGGATGGGAGGGGTGGGCCCGGGGACTGTTTCAGCACCCCTGCTTTAACTGAACTAAATACGTTGGTTATTAGTTGTCAAAAGTTATACTTCCTCAGGTCAAGCCAAGTGAGTCGAGCAGAAATATTTCTGAACATAGAAGAAACTACAACACAACAGTCATGATAAAGTAACAGTAATCCTACAGAGATTAGAATTTAAGGGCTCACTTGTGTTAATTTTTTTAAAGGTGGAAAAGACAGCTATAGCTGGCAAGCAGCCCACGTTAAGGCTCTCCTGGAGAGTTTCCTCACCCATTTGCCACCCGTATACAGTGTCCACGGCCGTGCGGCAGCAGTCTACATCCCCAGCCAAGCCCTTGATCACCTCCCGAAGCTCGGTCTGCAGCTGACTGGGCTTCCTGTCTCCAAGCTGAGAAAGCTCTGCAGTCAGTATCTCTGTGGGAAGGAGAGGTCCCTTGTACTCGGCGCCCTCCAGCCTGGCTGTGGAGTTTATGTGGATCAGTTTTAACCTGCAGCTCTGCATCTTAGAGGATCTGTCACCTGTGAAGGAGGAGCATAATTAAATCCCCTCCAACCCAGAGCACACTCTCCCTCGTTGCCCTTTTCTTTCCGTTCCCCACAACAAACATATCTGGAACGTGATGGAGGAAGAGTGTTTAGCCATGAAGCAAACTTCCCTCCAGTCTTTGGCCAGCGAGGAGCTGGTGTCACCTGGGCCATGCATCAGTGGATGCCAAATGGTAAAACGGGGAGGAAACCACTTTAGTGGAGCTTTAGCATGCTCAGAAGTCTGAGGAATGCTTAAGTGTCAGACGCCTGACTGACATTTTCTTGGCTAAATAAATATATATGCCAATAGTTACCAAAAATGCTGCTGCAGAAGTCCGAGTGCAGCACTTTCTGCAGGTAGGAGGGGTTCACCTGCTGCAGCACACATAGGGACCATACCAAGTCTATCAATAGCTGAGGATTCAGACTGTCCAGCTCTGCTCCAACTCTCTGGTGCATCTGTGGGGAGAAGACGACAGAGGTCAGACAAGGGTCAGTCTCTCTCACCACCCTGGGTCCATCCTCCACACCACAATTCCCTTCCAGCTCTAATCAAAAGTAGTCTTGGCTCCTGTCACTTCAGTTCCACCATGCTTGGCTGAATGACTACTATTCCCCTTTAGAACTGCAGGCAGAGAAGGAAAAGTACTACCAAGAAGTCATCTTGTTGCCTACAGGTCCACCTTCTAATGCTCCCTCAACATCTCCACCCCAACCTCCTGCAGCTGAGAGGGCACAAGGCATAACCTATCCGCAGCTGCTCTACAGCCAGTATCACAGCAAGAGCAACATCTGCTCACCCTTCTACACCCCAAGAGCTATAACACTGGCTCCCAGAGCAGGAATCAAAGTCCCCACCCTGGGATCTGTATTGCACTGACTGATTACAAGGAATGGGATCCATTATTGTGCACTGGTAGGGTACATCCTATATTTTAGCTAATTGCCAGCTTTTTTTTTTTAATCTGTCTTGCAAATAAAAAAAAAATTTCATCTAGTGGATCTTTAAGAAAACGACCCTCATTTCTTTCGCATGTGCCTCAAACTAGCACTTCACAGATGACCCAGACTAAATAACCCAAGCCTTCTCAGTCCCCTTCAGGCTAGGATCCAAGCTGTCAGCTAAGGACAGTCCTTTTTTGGATTTTTGGTTACGTTTAAGACTCTATAATACAGAAGGGTTAATGCCCTGGTCCCACAGACCCCATCGAGCACATGGATAATGTAAAAATTGCCAAAGCGGGAGACGTAAACCTCCTGACAAACAAATACATAAGTAAAGAATAAGACAAACTATAAGGAGAAGAAGGAGAAGAACCCTCTCGCACAGGTTCTTAGTTACAGACTGTGGAATGCTAAACATCCCAGTGCATGAGAAATAAGCATGGAGTGAAGGGAGAAGACCTGCCCTGGCTAAGAAGGTGCCTATAAAAAATCTCCTTCGTTTACAAAGCCTTTCATCAGTTTAGCCATTAAGACTTTGAAATTCTCTCTCGCTGCAGCTTTCTATGTGAAACACGGCTCATGATGCGACCTGGATTTAGGAATCATTCCTCTGTGCCCTTCTAATGATGGAATGCCTGTCCCCACCGGGGCTGTGATTTATCTACAAATGCATCTTAAATGGAGTAAAGCAGCAGTGTAGCAATTACAGCACCACGCTGAGAACAGGAGAAAGCAGGATGCAAATCCCGCTTCTGCCACTGATGCTCCCTTGCGCCCTTAGGCAAGTCACTTAAACCCCTGCTGCCTCAGGTCAACTTAGGGAGTCATTTACTAAGTATTTTCTCCCATTCTGAGTCTATGGGAAAAAAGTTTAGGCTCTTAGACTAAGACCTCTGGGGACAGGGAAATATCTACTGTACCTGAATGTAATTTGCCTTGAGCTATCAATGAAAAAAAGGTATGAGCTAAATCCAAATAAAATATTTGAATTCGCTGGGTTTTTTGTTTTTTTTCTTTTTAGTTTTTAAGCATCCTTGTATGAAAAGGAAAAACAAAACAAAAAAAACTTGTGGCCTAGTCATGTCTGTCCATCCGTCTGTCTGTGACCTATTCTAGAGGTGCAGTATACAGAGATGTGCCACTTGGGGGTGCTGTGTTGGGGGAAAAGCAAATGATGGCAGCTGGAGATGATGCTCTGCCACAGCCATCCATCCAGCCAATTTAGGAGAGTTTACGCAAAAGGGCGCTGTGGCGAGAAAACAGATGAAGCCGCAGCCCCCAGGCTCTTACCCAACCACATGAAACTGGCCAGTCTGGAAGCGCAGTCCTACCAAATAAGATGTAGCGCTGCATTTTGGAAAGAAACCAACCCCACTCTCCCTGTAGAACACCCTTGCCAATCTGTTAACAAAAGTAATTTAAGAATTGTTTTTTTGAGATTTTTTTTTTTTATAACATCCCACATCCTTTTTAAGCCTTCTTTTTCTAAAAAGGAAAAAAATATATATCTTATGGTGACATCAAGCCAGTCGATCTGTGATATGGTTCAAACTTGGTGTGTGTTCCGTGCTAATGGGTCTCATGCTACCTGCCAACTTTGAAGTCTGTCTGACCAGCAGCCGTCACTTCCGGGGGGGGGGGGGTCTATGCCTGGTCATGACTTCTGATCTCTGCTGAATGCAAGGAAAAGAGAGAGAGGTTGAATAAAGGCTATGCCAACAATGCTGTACAGCTCAGAAAAAAAACGGGAGCATCACAGGAAAGGAAGAGAGAGATCTTGCAGAAGACGTATGTTATTTGTGCCACGTTACAATGAGAGAGGGTCTAGGGCCAAGCAGCAAGATAAAAAAGGATTGCCATATGCCTTGAGCATATACCTTTTCTAATTGTTTGTGTATTTATTTATTTATAACTTTTATATACCGAGGTTCAATTAACAGAATTAATTATCACTTCGGTTTACATCACTAAGACCCAGACATCTGAGGGCAGAGATATGAAAAAGTCTCCTTCACTCCGCATATGCACTCACATTCAGTACTAGAATTAGGCCCGACTCTGAAGCTGTTTAAATGCACAAAGACCATTCCAAGCTGTGAAAGATCTTCCATTGCTTACAACCAGAAACGCAAGAAGCCGTAGTGACCTCTGCAGGATTTAAAGGGCAGTAACAAGCCGATTATTTGTGCTGAGCTCATGCACGGTCTTGACCCGTTTAGGGTTGGGAATGTTTCAACTGTGAGCAAATATGACTAACATTTTCAGATAATTCTGAGTAGTTCTGCACTCTGCAGACGACACAATACCATCTATGCCAATATTTCTGCCACATCAGCTAAGGTAGGCATGGAAAACCACAAGAGGAGCTAGGACCAAACTGCAGAAGCTGTGGAAAAGAAAGAATAAAGGATTTAAAAAAAAAAAGAAAACAAAATGAAAGCAAAATGAGCAAAAAAAAATTGATTTTAAAAATTTCTGTACTTTCCCTGGCATGTAGAAAAAGGGGGTTAACAGTATGAAGATCAATTGTTCTTCATCTCCAATGGAGACAGGACAAGATGAAGTGATCTTAGAGTCAGGGCAGAGTCAGGATAGACATCGGAAGGAAACGAGTGTCAGTGCGGGTAACTCCAGAGCTGGAGCGTTACCCTGGGAGGTGGGGGGAGTTTCTGTCACTGAAGCTTTCTAAACGTGGGTGAGATAGGCATCTGTCTGGGTCGATTACAGGTACAGCATATACTGCCTGCAGGTGCAGGATGGACTAGAGACTTTGAGGCTCTCTCCAGCTCTGTCCTTCTAGGAGTTTATTAAAGCTGTGTTTCTGCTAACATTGCATTTTATACTTCGTTACACCAGGTCCAAATGCTATATTTTGAGGGCATTTATAGAAGGTTTAAACTACCTGCTTTGGCAATAGTCATTATATGACTGTAGAGGGGGTCAGGTGGCAGGGCATTAACCCACCCTAGGTTAGTTTATTATTAGTCTTACTATACCATCGGACTTCTAATAAACAGGCCGAATCAGTAAAGTCCGCGGGAGAGTGGGCGAACGCCCGCTCGCCTGTGCGCGCGCCGCAGTATTTAAATGAGGCCCGGCGGTAGAAACAGGCAAAAGGAGGCGCTAGGGACACTAGCGCGTCCCTAGCGCCTCCTTTTGGCCCAGAGCGGCGGCTGTCAGCAGGTTTGACAGCCGACGCTCAATTTTGCCAGCTACGGGCTCGGAAACTGGACACCGGCAAAATTGAGCGTCTGGTTTTCAACCCGACAGCCGCCTTCAATTTTTTTTTTTTTCTTTTTTTACCCTTTGGGACCTCCGACTTAATATCGCCATGATATTAAGTCGGAGGGTGCACAGAAAAGCAGTTTTTACTGCTTTTCTGTGCACTTTCCCGGTGCCCAAAGAAATTAGCGCCTACCTTTGGGTAGCGCTAATTTCTGAAAGTAAAATGTGCGGCTTGGCTGCACATTTTACTTACTGAATCGTGCGGGAATACCTAATAGGGCCATCAACTGGAGCGCACTGTACTGTATCGGCCTGAAAGTGGTGTACAATATTATACACTGTACATTCTCAGTCAAATTATCAAGAACTGTCCTCAGCTCACAGCCCAGTCCATGAACATGGATCCCAACCAATAAAGGCTGACAGCAATTTTATTTTTATTTATTTATTTTTTTTAAGAGCAGGAGTTGTAATCCTCTTGTTTTGGTAATGGGGTCTAGGGGCAGGGTGCTAACCTCCTGTATCATAAAAATTCTCAATCTCAGACTTAAAGCTAAGAAGGGATCGTCCTTGGCTCATGGATTCACTGAGGATGTTCCATTAATGCAGGCTGCACAGGCGAACACACAACTACTAGCTACACGAACCATCTGCGTTTTACCTTTTTCAACACACAGAAGATCCGTTAAGAGACCACAAAACCCAACACAAATCCAAATTCACAACTATCCTGCCACCCCCTACTTCTGTCTACTGTGGATGGAAAGTTAATTGCTCTGATTTCTCCTTGCCCTCAAGCACACTGGCTCCTGACTCTCATGAGGGGGCTTTGACTGGTGGTGGAGCTGCGCCTCCGTACTGGGTCCCAGCTCTCAAACAGAGATGTCCAGCTCTGCGGCACAGAGCACACATGAAGAGGACATGCTGTCAAACATGAAGAAGACATGCTGTCAAACAAGCCTTTACCAGCTCATAGAAGCCCTCTCCTCGGCTGGGCTGGAAATTAAGGCGTGCAAATGCCAGAACGATGTTGCAGAGCTGGAGAATGGTGAACTTCTCAGCGTTATCGATGGTGTACTGAGAAGAGAACAGAGTGCATATATTATATCCAAAAGAGTAAGAACATTTCAACAGACGATTACACCTTAAATAAGAACATATTAATGCAGCTGATACCATCAAATGCTAACAAAGGTGACAAATATGAATAAAAATCTATATGTATTTAGTGGACACACAGTAGCTGACACACAAAAGGGAGGAATTAGTAAATGAGCAGAAAGGCCAAACATCAAACCTGGTGTGTATAAATACTAACCCTCAAGATCATGTATTAATACTAAGGTGATAATTTCCTTTCGAATCCAGTCAGACCAGTTCAAAAGAATAAGTAATGGCCACTGATCAGCAGATAGAGACAGATCAACAGGTTCGCTGACCATGCCTTATAAACATCTGTGCTGACCTCAGCCTGCCATTATCTGCAACAAGCTAACTTTAGAAAACTTGAATCCATTCCAACATCTCATCTTAAATCTTTATTTTTTTTTAAACCAAAAAGGCTTCCATAAAGAAAAAGCAAGCAGAAACACTATTTACAAATCCATAGGGCACTTACCTGCTCAGTAGAAATTCACAGATTCCATCCTTTATTTCACAATCCAACTGAAAAATATAAACACGTTTGGCAGCATAGGAAAGGTCCTGGACTGGCTAACTGAACTCAAGGAAAGGAAATTATCAGGCAAGAACTAAATTTCACCTTCCTCATCATCCAGTCAGACCAGTCCAGACAAATGGGATGGACCCAAACAACTCCTGAATAGGGCGGTTCAATGCCAACCCCGCTCTCAACACCTCAGAGCCAAACAAAACTTCTTCCCTGCTGCTCACATCCAATTGATGTTTGGAAAAGGAGTGCAAGGAAGACAAAGCTGCTGCTTTACATATCTCCAGGGGAGAAGGCAAATCTGCCCATGAGGCTGCCTGAGCTGTTGTGGAATCCAGAGATGTCCCTGTAATGACTCTCAAATCAAGGTGGCTGCCTCACCTTTCCTAACTCTACCCTATGGCACAAAAAGATGATCCAGCTTCCTGAAGGAATGTATAACCTTAAGATACCTTAAGAGAACTCTTCTCATATCAATATTGTGAAGCAACATGCGTTCTGCCAAGCCAGTATGCTTCCTAAATGAAAGCGAACATACAAAACGATTCAGACGAAAGGTCATAATCAACTTGGGAAGAAGAGAGGGCATCATATGAACCCTGACCATATTCTTTGTAATCGTCCAAAATGGCTCCCTGCAGAAAAGATCCCGTAACTCCAGTATCCTTCTTGCTTAACAAATAGTCACTAGAAAGGCTGCCTTCAAGATAAACAGCTTCAGCAAAACCTCCTGCAAACCCAACAAGAAGGACAATACCAAACTGAGGTCAGGAGGAGGAAATGGATTCCAAACCCACAGCCCAATGTGCTTCTTGTCCTGCAAAAAAAAACAAACAAAAACATGCCACATCTGGATGTAAGGATAAGATCCTAACCGAAACATGACACATGCAGCAAGAAATATCTGCCACCTGTACCTTCAAGGAGTTAAGCACCAAGCCTTCTGAAAGACCTTCTTGCAGAAAATCCACCACCACTGGCGTTGTTGCCTTGTTAGGATTCAACTGAGTACCAGGCACATCACTGCTCAAAAACTGTCCAAATACAAAATAAGCCAAAAGAAGTAGAGGAGTTCCTAACAGCAATAAAAAGAGCCTGAGCATAGACGATTCCTCTCAAGGGCAAGGCCATAAGACAAAATCAAGCCAGATCTTCATGGAGGAAAAATCCCTGAGAGAAAAGATCTCCATGATGCTGAAGCCTCAACAGCTTCCCTTGCAATAACTGCACAAGATCTGTATACCAAGGGTGCCTCAGCCAGTCTGGAGCCACCAGAATCACTAGATCTGGATGTCCTGAAGTTCTCTGAATCACTTCCCCATGGAGAAAAATTCAAAACCTCTATATTGACCAATGCTGAACTGGAGTACCGAGCCTGGCAGAGTCCCTTCCTTTTTCCTGCTGAAAAATTGTTCTAAATTCACATTTTGAAAGGTTGCCATCAGATCCATTAGTAGGATTCCCACCTGGTCACTACCTGATTGAAAGCTGTCTGAAACAGAGACCATTCTCCAGGGTCAGCGATATTGCGGCTGAGAAAATGGGCTTGAACGTTCTCCACCCTTTGTATGTGCAAGGCCGCAATTATCCTCAGAGACTTTTCTGCCCAAATGAGCAACAAACCCATTTCTTGTGACACCTGGGGACTTCTGGTTCCTCCCTGATGGTTCACATATGTTACCACCATAACACTGTTGAACAGTAACCTGACCACCTGACCTCTGATCAACAGAGCAAAATGCAGCATAGCAAACCAAATCCCTCTGGTCTCCAAACGAATGACTGACCACCTTGCTTCCTTATGTGACTAATGACTATACATCACAGCCCACCAGACTAGCATTTATTATCGTCGCCACCCAGTCCTGGGATTCAAGATCCACTCCTAATTCCAAACTCCTATAATTTTGCACAGTCGGAAACTCATCCTGACTGTCTCTGGTACTAGCAACTTTATGAAATAATTCTGAGATTGAGGATCCCAAAGCTCTCCAAAAGGAGTCTCATGTGCACCCTTGCTCAAGGCACTAGGTCCAATGCTGCTGCCATGGAGCTGAGAAGATGCAGATAACCCTACATCACTGGACTCTTGACCAATAGCAATAAAAGAGTCTGTGGAAATAATTTCTGAATCCTCTGCTCTGTCAAACACGGTCAATCTGTGTGTGTCAAATAAGGCTCCCAGATACTCCAGAGTTCCTGCAACAACTGAGCCACCCTCTTAGTGGCTCTCCTATACTGACTTTGCCCTTATCAGCTAGTCTAGATAAGGATGTACAAATATCCATTCCTTGCATAATGCTGCTGCTAAAACCATCATCGCCTTTGAAAAGGTCCTTGGGTCAGTGGCCAAACCAAAAGGCAGGGCTAGAAACAAAATGCCCCTCCAGCACTGCAAAATGTAGGATGCACTGATGATCCCTCAGTATCAGTATGTGAAGCTAAGTCTATGCAAGATTCAAGGAGGTCAGAAATTCTCCCTTCCTTACTGCCATAACAATTGACTTCAAAGTTTCCATCCTGAAATGAGTTACTCGCACGAACTTGTTGATCTGCTTCAGATCCAGGATGACACCTCTTTCTTGGGAACCACAAAATAAATGGGAGTTCTGACATAGCCCCCACAACTTTCAATCTGAGGAGCCAATTGAGCATCACCGTTATAGCTTATTGCCTTCTGGTGGAGCAACAATGGGAAACCATAAAAGCATCAGAAACCAAACAGGAGAATTCCAGAGCATGACCATCTTGTACTGGCTCCAAAATCCACTGATCTGATGTAATTTAGACCCACCTCCAGTAAAATTGTGACAAACGGCCACCTATTTCCGGAACTGGAGATTAAGTTCCTCAAAAAAACTCACTGAGCATCTCGAGAGGAACCAAATCCAGATGATTCTTCCTTACTGCCTCTCTTGTTTGATCAAGAGGACTGATGTCTGTTAACGGAACAGGCCCTTTGATTACTAGATGTCCTTCCCTGTTTGAACATCCTGAAGTCCCAAAACCTATTTCAGGCTGGAAGAGAGAGAACCACCCTTTGCCTCACCCCAAACCATGGCCATTTTCTCAAGGCCTTCTCTGAACAGCAGCTGCCCCTTAAAGGGAAACTTAGACTGGACTTAGAGATCAAATCCACTGGCCAGTTCTGAAGCCAGAGTAGCCTCCTAGCTGCCACTATGGATGCTACACCCCTTGCAGATTTCCACACTAAATCAAAGCAGTACCTGAGAGTAATATGCTTTTAAGTGCCTGAAAGGCAGAATATAAATCAGATAATAAATAAAACTGTTGCACCCAGTTCAAATTGAGAGTCTTCCACACATCCTCTGAACACACTGCACCAAACATGAGCCAGACCTTGCCACTGTAGTGCTATAAGCCATTATCTGCAGCGCTATGCTAAATGCCTCAAAGACTTATTTTAACAGACTTTCTATCTTGCACATCTTTAAACACAGCTCCTCCTTCAAACAGGATTGTAATTCTCTTAAGTCACAGAACAAACCAAAGATCCACCCTTGGGAAATGAAATCTGTCCTTTTCGAGGGGAACAAAGGGATATAGTTTGTCCAATGACTGGCCTCCCTTAAAATTCACCTCCAGAGACACCCACTGCAGATCAATCAGATCCTTCACAGCCTGATGAAGGGAAAAAACTTTGGTGGTTTTCTAATCTTGAGCATAATGGGATTCTCCACAGAGCTTCCTCCTTCTAATATTCTGAACCAGAAAAATTCTCACCCTCCAATGTCTTTTCTTCTTCTCCACTGGACTTTTTCCTGCTCATACTTCCAGGCAATCTTGAAGGAGCCAGATACACTGAAGTGGATCCTGGGTCTGAAATCTGCCCCACAGAAAAGTCTTGCTGCAAACATTTTAAAAACTCCCTGAAAACAAAAGCCCAGGCCAAGAAATGAGCTTCTGTACTTGAGGAAGGAGAAAGTACGCCTTTAAATGTTGCAGCTGAAAACAGATCTAAGGCCTCCTGTCCTCCCCCACCCCGCTTGTCCTTCGGACTCAGTGAAGGAGGATCAAGCTCTCCTTCACTCCACCGCAGCCCCAATATGGCTACCGTTCCCACCTCCGGGATTCAGGATCCGGCGGGATAAAATTTGGCCTCCGCAATCACGATACTTCCCTCCCCCCCGAGTTCATTTCACTCCCTCACGGCTTGCCCTCACCATAATCGTAACACACCAACCCCAAAAATCCACCAATATAGGTAAAATTCACCAAAATGCAACACCAAAAACCTACACCCCCTCTTAATTTTTTTCTCTTTACTTATTTTCTCTTCTTTAAATTGTCTATCTCTAAACAGTAAAAATTCACAAAGCTTCTATAAAGAAAAAAAATCCATATAAAAAAAAATCCTTATTCAAAAAAAAAACAAACAAACTTTTAATGATGGACAGTGGTTGTTTCATCAACCTCAAAGAGTACCATCCAGGTTACCCTCGTTTTTGCTTTTAATCATAAACAAACCACCGACCACCTTAGTTTTCTTTATAATTTATTCGTTCGAAAAACTTTTTTTTTTAAATTTATTATGAATTTTTTGTCTAAAAAATAGGAACAGTTCACTGCTTAACTCTTTTAGAAAGCAACAATCCTCATTTAATCTTGATAACTTCCCAATTATATGTTCTCCACAGTTCACAAAATCTTAAGCTGAATCAAATGTTTATAATTTTAGAATCATATGGTGGCTATAATTTTCATTGAATATTAAACTCACAACATTAATTAGCACAATCCAAGAATGAAAAATACTTAGCCCAGTCTAGTTATATTTGTAGTTCTCAACCAGGTAGCAAGATCTTCAATCCACGCTGTTAATTGAGCCGCTGAGAAAATAGTCCATGGCAGCGTTTTAACCTGACATGGCCAGGTTTCAAGACATCTTCTTCAAGGGAAACCGCTTACCCATGCCTCTTTCTTAGCTCACCAATATGTTATTCCATCACATTTATTTTCATTTTTCTTTTTGCTCGCAACACGCTGCATTGATCTTCTTCGAAAAGAAGCAGCCCTCCAGAGGGGAGAGCCATAGAGGAGGAGGAAAGGGCAGAGGTGGAGAAAAGAGTGAGGAGGCATAAAATATCTAACCCAACCCTACCCAGACAATTCTGGAAGTTCCCTAGCTCAGGGCCTGCTCCACAGAGAGGGAGCATAAGGTTTTCACCTCAGCAAATTCCTTTTGTTTTTTTCATTTCTTACATATCTTATCTTGAGGCCCTGCACAACAGAGGGAGTGAGAGGCAGCATTTTATCTCCGGAGCTTCCTGCCAAATTTTCTTGCTCAGCCTACCAAGCCTTAGTCCACATCATAAGATGCTCGCCGACACTGGCGAGCTAAGGTCAGCATGAATGCATATAAAAAGTGTGATATCAGCAAACCTGTTGATCTGTCTCCATCTGCTGGTCAGTAAGCATAACCTATTCTTTTGGACTGGTCTGACTGGATAGTGAGGAAATTTGGATTTATTTATGTCAATATGCAACAATGAATATTAACTCATAACCAGGTAATAAACAGTACCAAATATAACAGCAAGGATTACTATTACTATATAAAAAATATTTATGCTCGAGGTGGAAAAGTATTTTAGAAGTGACCCAAATGGGATACTTTGTAGCTATTTCGCTTTAATTTTTTTTTTTTAACTTTCTTTTCCTTTAGTTTTACCCTTTGCTTTCTTTTTCCATTCCCTCTCAAGCATTATCCTCCACCACCACCACCCCCCACTCCCTCTTTGCCAGCTTCTTCTCCTTGGCCCATCAGTTCTCTGCAGACTGGACATTTGAGTTCTATTACAGCGTTCCACAACCCAGGGTCTGCCTGCAGCAAATGCTGTAGCAATCTCCATACAGGCCCAACACACTTCTGTCAAGCATAAGGTCCCAAGTTTTAGGTACCCATATTTTTTTTCTGCCCCGTTTATACTGTTGATTATATTAAATATGAAAGCTGAACACTGAAAAAAGAAAAATTCTTAACAGACTCCAAAGCTGCCAAAGGCAGAGAATGCATCATTCTAACTGGCTGGGCACAGTATCTCTCTGTCTGAGTCTGTAACTGCCCAAGAGCTGCCAACACTCAGCATGGTCCACCAAGATCTTCTGGTGACACATCGTGCCAGCACGTGAGCTCCACCTCAGCATAAGCAATGCTGCTCCCCAAAGAACAGCCTCATCTCTCACTTGCACTTCACCTCTTCCCAGTTACCTGCCACCCATCATGTACACCCCCCCAATGCCAGCAGCCTCTCACCTGGGTAAAGGCCTCAAATAGAGGCAGGTTGAGCCACTTGAGGTAGGCGAAGGACTTGACACATCGTGAGATGTCATTGGGGTTTAGCTCTGGCACTTTAGGAAGCAAGTCGGAAGCCATTTTCTGGAAGACCTGTGTCTGGTGGAAGTTCAACTTCCCTTAAAAAAACCAGCAGAAATCAAGCAGCACTTTCCATGAAAAATGTACAGTAATTTGTGCAGAAAATCCCAAACATGCTTTACAGTGGAGGAACCCTTCAACAATGGCTTGATCTGCGCAGAAGATGCCACAACCTCCGCTTTCTTTGTAATATTTCAATAGGAACAGAGAACAAGCAGAAATACTTGCAATTTAGCAAAAAAGGGATTTTACTTTATTTTGTTTTCAGTTTTTCACACATTTTCCAAATTACAGTCTTACACGTCCCCGATGTCAGTGTCAGAAATCACCTGCTGGAGCTTGAGATCAGATTAGTTCATGCGTTGAGCAATATGCCAAGCAGAAACCGATGAACTCTAGGGAGCAAGTCACCTTCAATTCTCTTGCCAGCATAACCGGTCCTAGGAGTTCTGAGGAAATTGTGGGGGGACTACTCTACAGAAGGTCTAATTATAAAATGTTTAGTTGCAAAAGGGAGAATGACGGGTGAGAAACTCTTAGATTTTTTTCCCCCTTTGGTTTATTTGTAAGCAAAACTACAATTATCTTCTATGTTGGTCCTTCACGTGTACACAATACTTGATGAAGGTAGACAGTGTGCTTTTTTTTTTTTTTTTTTTTTAATTAGACTTAAAGGGAGTAATTTCCAGACTCTCTGCACTGCACTTTTAACCTCTGGATTTCACACCAGTCTTCAAAGTGCAATACACAAGGACCTTCGCTTTGAAACCTGCAGTAACTTCAAGTACTTGAGGACATATGCACTTGCATTTTCTGTGGGTAGGTTTTGCTGACGCGTACACGCGACGATGTGAAAGTACACTTTTCCTCCTCTAACCCGAACACGCCTCGGGGGAACACCTCCTCTCAATATGGCTAAAAGTAAGAGGTGTAGTGGATCGGCAATTTTCACAGTTGATTGATGTGGCTAAATCACTATTTGCCCAAGTAAATGGCTTTGAAACGTTTAACTGTTAAAGGAGCATTACTATTTGCTGTGTGGGCTTTTGAAACGATGCAGAGAGCATGGCTTCCTGTTACAGGCTCCGTAACCTTTATTCAGAATATCTGATTGACACCTCTGCTGTAGTTTAGTAACAAAAGTACAATGCATGGCAACTTCCCAGGATTTTTTTTTTTCATTTATATTTTATTAATTATGTCATTAACAATACATGTAATGAGATAACAGGAAAACACAAATTAACTCTTCAAAAAGGATACAATATAAAAAGCAATGTTTTACTATTCTAGCCCACATTATGGGTAAGAGAGGAATGTATTAACTAGAACATCTTAAAAGAAATAAAAATTTCACATATGGATTTCGAGGAAGAGAACTATACCATTGTATCTGTCATAATACTATCATATTAGTTACTTAACACTCATAGAAATTCCTGCATTCTTATCTATTAGGAAGCAATCCAAATGGAGTGGGATGGGAAAAAAATTGTTATTCTGATAAGTAATTAAACATTTACATGGGATTTGAATTACAAAGACCCTCACTCTGAGCAAACTTCAGATGATAAATCCAGGATTCTCCTCCAGTTTTGCCAGTACAACACACACACATAGCGCCTCTATAACGGGCAACAGAGAAAATATGCCCAAAATTTAGATCTGCCCTGCAGTCTAGCCAAGACAGGAAAGAGTACAGATGGACCCAGCCTTCCCAGAAAAGCACACTGGCTACCAGAAAAGCAAACAGTTTTTCTTTTCCTGATGTCACCAATTAAGAGTGGAGGATGCCCATCCAGCCACTACAAACTTCAGCATGCATATGGAGAAATTACTCCTTACCTGATAATTTCCTTTTCCTTAGTACAGACAGGTGAATCCAAAACCAGTGTGCTATGCACCTCCTACCAGCAGATGGAGACAGAGTAAAACTGATATCAAATTATATATACACCTGCAGTGACATCAGCCTGCCAGCATTCATTGCAAAAGCCAACTGTGGACAAACTAGCAAAACTTAATTATTAACGGATAACCATCCAACACCCACCCATCAGAAAAACACTGAGCTCAGACAAAGAGTGTAAGAACACTGATATAGGAACTGGATTGATACTTACCAGTACTCCCTAGTTCCCTGTACGTACCCGGATCAGAACAGACTGCTGGGTTTTGCCTCCCTTCCAGCAGATGAAGACAGAGAAAAACTTGTAAGGCACCCCTTCATAACCTGGTTGTACTCCCTAGAACACACAGTCACACAGGACCAGAGCACAACTTTCGGCAGCCAAGGGTGGGAAGTTGGATTCATTTGTCTGTACTAAGGAAAATGAAATCATCAGCTGAGTAGTAATTTCTCCTCTTTTAGCATACAGACAGGTGAATTCAAAACTAGTGGGATGTACCAAAGCTACTCCCGAACAGGGCGAGAGGCTGCCCGCGGTCCAATCAAAACCACAGGTGGAAAGGCTGAGTTCTACAAGGCCTGCACATCCAGGCAATAATGTCAGGAAAAAAAGTATGTAAGAAGGGCCACGTCACAGCTCAGCAAATGTCGACGGTAAACAATCTAACCTCTGCCCATTGACACTGCCAGAGCCTTAGTGGCATGAGCCCTAACCTGACTAGGCAATGGCTGCTCAGCGTCCATATACCCTTGCTGTGACTACCTCCTTAATCCAGCGGGCTACTATAGCCCGCAATGTCGGCTCACCTTGTTTACTCCCACCATGGAGAACAAAGGTTCAGAAATCTCCAAATACCTCAAGACATGCCTTTTGACATCCAAGGGCCGTAACAGGCGATATTCCTCTGCATCTCTTACCCTGTCCAGAGACGCAGTGAAAATCTGAGACCACTTTCGGCAAAAAAAACAAAAAACGGAACGTAAGCAGCTTTATTGCTCCTGGAGTCACTCTTAGGAACAGTTCGGATACCTGACAAGCAGAAAAACATTGCCACAAAAAACACACTTTAAAAGGTCAGTAACCTTAGGGAAAGGTTACACATCCGTCGAAAAGTAGGGCCCGCCTAAAAATCCACAAGGGCACCAGTAATTGCAAGGGAGGACAACATTGCCTTTTCCTGCAATGTGGGAGGCTGAGATCATCTGTAGATGTATTTCCGCCCATTCCATAAGGAGATCTATCTCCTGTGACACTTCCTGGCTCTTGGTTCCACCCTTGCAGTTGATATAGGCTACCATTGTTGCGTTGTCCGACATTACATGGACTGCTTGACCCTGGAGTCTGTGGCTAAATTGTAGACAAGCCAATTTGACTGCCCGGGCTTCCAGGTGGTTGATGTTTCAGAGGGTCTCTTCTTCAGTCCAACATACCTGGGCCGTCAGTTCCTGAAAGTGAGTTCCCCAGCCCTAGAGGTTCACGTCTGTTTTGAGAACCAGACAGATCGGAGAGATGAGGTTCCTGTAGCCACCACCAGAGCCAAGAGCATACTCCCATCGGTAAGTGGAGGCGAATCGAGTTGTCTTGAGACTGCGGGTTCCAACATGACAGTAGGGAGTGTTGAAGTGGTCGCTTGTGTGCCCTCGCCCATGGCACTACTCACCGGGTTGCCGCCATCAAACTGAGAACTTGGAGATAGCTACACACCGTCAGGCATGTCGTGCTCATTAACTGACGCCCTTGGGATATCAACTTCCTTATCTGCGTGGTCGGAAGGAAGACCTTACCCTGCTTGGTGTCGAAACGGACTTCCAGATATTCCAAGGACTGAGAGGGCTTGAGACTGCTTTTGGCCAGGTTTACGACCCAACTGAGTTCCTGAAGCAAGATCATCACCTGCTGTTCATCCAGAGACTCTTTCACTGACATGGCCCGGATCAACCAGTCGTCCAAGTATGGGTGCACCAGGAGTCCCTCTTTTCTCAATGCTGCTGCTACGACTACCATAACCTTGGAAAATGTTCTGGGGCGGTGGCTAGGCCGAAGGGCAGTGCCCGGAACTGATAATAGCAACCCAGTACCGCAAAGCATAGGAAACACTGGTGTTCGTGATGGATTGGAATATGTAGGTAGGTCTCGCATAGGTCCAGGGAGGTTAAGAACTCTCCCGATTGTACGGCCATTATCATGGAGCATAGGGTTTCCATGTGGAAATGATTCACTCGTAGACGACGGTTGACGCTTTTGAAGTCCAGTTAAGGAATCTTCCTTCTTGGGTACAATGAAATAGATGGAACTCCACCGGAGGCGGGAAAGACCATTGGATCGCGCACTGAGCACGGAGACCAGAAAGGGAGAGGACACGCCCCAATTTCCTGACTAAGGTGGTGTTGGATTTCCATCTTAATCAGTCAATCATTCTGCCACATTCTTTCCCAGGTCCCATTGGCACCAACGGGCCTCCTCCTCGGAGGAAGCGGCAACGACTACCGCATCGGTCAGGGGAAGCATCGGTGCCCCACTGGGCACCGATGGCTGCCTGGGAATTGATGTCAGCTCGGTTGGTAAGACACAGATAAGCACACTGAGATGCTCTGGTAGCGGTTCCAGCAGGGATAGCCCAGGCACAGATACCCCGCAGCACACAATCGACTGCCAGCTGGACTCGGTACTCCAACTCCTCCTCGAAGGTTGCCTATGCCAAAACGGACTGGGAGATATCACTGTCAGCCAGATCTTCCTTGGAGCCTCGAGGTGGATTGACGACTGACACCTGAACTGGTGGAGACCATCATGGACCCCTGGCATCAATTGAGGATCTGCACTCACCGCAGGGTCTCTTCAAGGGCATCACGGCAAGTGCCAGCGCCAACCCGAGCCTGGCACCGTGCATCAAAGGCGACCTGTGCCAATGCTTCCCTCGGTGCTCAGCCCGGTCTTTCCCTGGTGCCAAGGTTGATGACAACAAACCAGACGACCTCGACCTGGAGGAGACCAACAGCGATCGGTCCCTGGCACCCCTATCCACGGGCAGCACCGACGGAATGGTGAGCCCCGCCGGTGTTGAGGGCTCGGTGTCCATCGGTACGGCTCTTCAGCCAACAAAAAACCTGACTGGGAAGCGAGGCAATATGAAGAGGGACTCGAATCGAGAAAAGATGCAAAAAGACACCGATGAATCTGTGCATAGTTTTCCACTGACACTTTTTAAGCTTAACAGCATGAGCTCACAACCGCAATGTAAAAGCTCCGCGGAAATCAAGAGACTGAAGAGGGATCTCACGTGGCCGCTGGGATTAGGGCATGCTCGGTGTGCCAAGTCCAAATTCTAGAAAATTTGACATAAGTTTTCTTTGCCGTGCTCCATCAGATGTCGTCACCATCCTGCTTGTCCTAGGAGAAAGGAGCAATATCTATTGGGGTCCATTTTCAGCTGCAATGCAGCTCAGCTAGTTAGCCAGATAAAACATATCCTAACTAGCTAGGTATCCGGTTGAATATACCAGATTATCTTAAAGTTAGCTGGTTAGGTTAAGCAGCTAACTCGGCTCCACCTGGAATCGCCTCCCTCCATCCCTTTCTTTCTGAGCAGTTTTAAAACCTCACGCTAGGACAAATCCTGGGTGATCCACCCAGCCTGCCCACTTGAAGATTCAGGGGATTATTCACCAACACTGATATGTCAAAAACGGTCCCTTTCTTTATTCCTACTCCTCCACCCCTTCCAAAAGCTAGGCACAAATAATTTGCACTCACTCACCATATGCAAAAGCCAGGTCTATCAGCAGACTGCTGCTCAGGCCAAACTGCCTCTGCACAAGGTGGTAGGACAGCGCTCGGAGCAGGGGCACAGAGCGACGGTTCTGGGCTGCCAGTGCCAGGGCCACTCGCCGTGTATCTTCAGCGGAGAAATGCTCTGCAAACTCCAGGGCCTGCCCAAAATAAGAGTAAGAGTTGAGAGACGTGTCACTTCTCAAAACAGTACATTATGCTGGTTTTTAGGTACAGAGGTGGAGGGGGGAGTGGCAAGTCGAAGGCCTGCTGCTTTGCGACATGTAATCTACTACCCCTCCCCTCCTATGGATATATGCCACAATGCAGCAGCAGATGGGAGAATAGATAGGGCATGCAGACACACAAAACTGCGGTGTTACTAAACATCTTTCCAACTGAAATAATCTTCATTAAAGCAAGACATCCATAGCTGTTTGGAAGATTGAAGCAGGTGCTATTTCAATGTGGATGCCTGATCCTGCCATGATCAAAGGTAGGAAACCCACATAACTTTAGTACCAGCTGAGCTTTATGGGTAGAAAAGCTGGATGCAATACTTTCAGGTTAGTTGGAATTCTGATCAGTTCTGAGCAGGGGCATTACCATTTGATATTCTGAGGAAAATTTAGATGTTAATGTTCCCCCAAATCTCAGGGTAATCATAATTAAATGTTCTCCAGGTAACAAAAGTGTGACAAAGCAGTGGTCAGAGACAGGGGGTGCTAGGATTCATAGCGATGGTACCACAAGTTGAAAAAGAGGCACGACAATGCCTTTGTATAAGGTCATTAGTGAAATCTCAGCTAGGAGTGCTGCGTCCATTTCTGGAGGCTGTTCAGTCCAGCCAAGGGCTATCAAAAAGGGGCAGGGTCTGCACTAAAAGTCCTTAAGGGCATGAATATGTATAACCTAGAGGAGAGAATATGATAAACACATTCAAATAACAAGATTTAAATAATGCACCAGAAGCAAAATATTTCACAGTGGAAAGGAAGCTCTAGAAGAGTGATGGTGAACTCCAGTCCTTGAGTGCCACAAACAGGCCAAATTTTCAGGATATCCACAATGAATTAAGATTGGAGGCAATGCATGCAGATCAATGTATGTAAATTTCTGTCATGCATATTCATTGTGGATTTACTGAAAACCTGGCCTGTTTGTGGCACTCAAGGACTGGAGTTCACCATCACTAATCTAGAACAAGAAGTTATCAGGCTGGAAGGGGTAGACTCAGGAGTATCATTAAAAAACATTTCTTTGCTCACCGATTAGAGATATTGCCAATACTGAAGTATTTTGCTTCAACCTCAGAAACGAACATGCAAAATATATGAACATTTGGGAACCATATTAAGATTTTTTGGAAGGTTCTTGATTGGTTGCTTGACCTATTAATATATGGAGCTATACACAATGTTCCTAGTAATGTGTTGGAGTAATGCCAACACATATTCTATTGACTGAATCGGCCTAAAAACTGTTTAACTGGGGAAAGACTGTTCTTTTTTTATGATGATTATAGGAGTTTTCCTCTGTTATCCTTCTAGTTGTATGCCATGAAAAAGTTAATAAAGTTATATAAAAAAAAAAAGTCTTCACAGAAAAAATGGCAGTTATATAAAACAGCCTCCAGTGGGAGGTTGTAGAGGCTAAAACAGAAACAGAATTCAAGAAAGCCTGGGATAAGCACAGAGGATCCTTGGATACCAGGATGTGAGAGTTAAGCCCAAGATTGAGTAGGGTCTCTCGTATTCTAAAAGCAATGGGCACATTAGAAGGGGTCTTACTGTCCTCATCTGCTGGTATTTTCTATGTAGATTTCAATCAGTGCCCTCACCCACAGCCAGACACTTGCCCAGGGAAAGAAGATCCAAGATATGAGCAACTCGTACTCATATTCTGTGAATATCTGGTAACAGAGACTGGGGAAGAAGGAAGGGGAGTGGATCTGGAACAGGACAGAACAATGTGTTGCGACCACAAGAGCAGACCAAGAGGGGTGTGGCAGGTCCATCATGCATGTGAACTTTCAGGCCTTATCTTCAACAACATGACACATATGAACAAGAGAGTCAATATTTATGTTTAGCTCTCACTGAACAGGGATGCGATTATGACTTAATTCAAGGAGCATCGAAATAGAGAAGGGTCGTTTCCTTCCAGGGTGATCACTACCACCCCTGAACACTGACTGTGTTAGAGGAAGAGTCGATCAGCCTCCCTAGCAGACACAGACAGAGCTCTAGTAGTCCTGCTGGTCATGCAGGCTAGGACATTCCTTAAGGGACTCAGACAAAGTAGCCAAGACAGATATTATACCTGAGTTTTCCCAATCACAGTATCCCCTCTTTAGATGTCAGCTGAGGAAAGGACCTGGGTGGTCCTGGAAGCTCTTGTTTAGCATCAATAGATGATTCTTCCATTGTCCCCATAAGAGTATTGCAACAAGCACAAAATCCAGCCGTCTCCTTGAGGCAGAATGGTTTGTACGTCTGTTATAGCAGCTTATGAATTTGTTATACTCCCCAAGTTAAAGAAACTGCCCTCTATGAATACCGCTATCAGACCCCAGACCTGATAGACTAGGGGTCGGGAACCCATGGCTCGTGAGCCAGATATGGCTCTTTTGAGGGCTGCATCTGGCTCGCAGACAAGTGTCGCCACACCTTCCAGTCCCCCGCTGACCCAGCTGCTCCCCGGTCCTCCTCCGCCCGGGCTTAAAATGCTGTCAGCCCGGGCGAAACGCAGCAGGACAGCTGGAGTCAGCGGCACCGGCGTGCTCTCTTCTTCCCGCCCCCCGGAAGAGGAAGTGGTGAGCATCGGGTGCGTGCGCGGGAAGAAGAGACCACGCTAGTGTGGTCTCTTCTTCCCGCCCCCCCAGCGGCCCGGAAGAGGAAGTGGAGAGCATCGGGTGGTGCGCGACGAAAAGACGACTGCAGCGCGGCTCGGAGGAAATGAAGAGCTTCAACCGCGGCCGATGGGACTCCGCCTCCGTGAGGGCTGAAAATGAAGGAGGTTAGCGTTGGGAGGAGGCTACTGCTGCCGCCGCGAGTTCCCGGGGTGGGGGAGAGAGAGAGTGAATGAGCGAGCAAGCATGTGTGTTTGAGATCCTGTGTGTGTGAGTGAGAGATTGCATGTATGTGAATGATTGAGAGCCTGTATATGTGAAAGAGAGTATGTCTGTGATTGAGAGCCTGCCTGTGAGAGAGAGAGCATGAATGTAAGTTTACCATTGGGAACCTGTATGTGTAAGTTTGTGATTGAAAACCTGTTTGTGTGAAAGAGTATGTGTGTATGATTGAGATCCTTTGTGTGTGAGAGAAATCATGTGTATGTATGATTAAGAGCCTGTGTGTATAAGTAATAGAGAGACCATGTGTGTCTGTGTGTGATTGAGAGCTGATTTAGGTGAGGGAGCATGTGAGTATGTGATTGAGAGCCTGTGTGTAAATGAGAGAAAGAGAGGACATGTTTGTAAGCATGTGAATGAGAGAGTGTGTGTGAGAGAAAAAGACAGCATGTATTTATGTGATTGGAAGCCTGTGTGTGCGTGTGTAAGCGTGAAAAGACCTTACCTTAAGAGCCTATATAAGTGAGAGAAAAAACATGTGTATATGTGAGTACTGAGAGCATGTGTGTATAGGTGTGTCATTGAGAGCCAGTGTGAGAGAGAGCGCTGGTATGTGACTGAGAGAGGAGAAAGTTCCAAGCAAACTACCCCGCCTCCTGCTAATTCAGAACAATCTCAGGACATCTGGATATCAAACGTTCCCAGGTATGCAGAGCAAAACATTTTTTGTATCCTTATTATTTTTCATTACTGGATCTTTGTGTCTGCTATTTTGAAATATTTTGTTGGTATCTGGAAATTTTTTATATGAGTTTTTACTTATTGGATATTCCACTCATCAGCTGTTTCGAAATATGTTCTTTTTGTTAGTACAGTTTTACTGCTGATGATTTTATATTTCTTGATTTGTTTTATAAGGATGGGTGATGTTTCTTTTTTCCTTTGTTACACTGCATACAGAGACTCTGGCTTGTTGCAGTTTCCAATTCAGTTTTTTCTGCATGCTTCTTGTTATGCGTTTTGGTCTCTTTATTCTATGTTAGGTGAGGGACAGCACGTGATTCAGGTGAGGTTTTCTGCTGGCGTGTAGTTTCTGTGTATGACTCTATAGCAGCCTGACTTGGTCCGTTTTCCTAATAGGAGATGTATTGGTGTCTTAAGGCCTGGTGTAATATTTTCAGAGACTTATTGTACTTTAAAAGTGTGATCTTACATAAAATGCACACATTTACTTGTATTTAGTTTTAAACATATTGTATGGCTCTCATGGAATTACATTTTAAAATATGTGGCGTTTATGGCTCTCTCAGCCAAAAAGGTTCCTGACCCCTGTGATAGACTCAGCTAAAAAGAATGGAAACACATAATGCTAGGGCTTACCAAATTTGTCCTGGGGACCCCTCAGGCAGTCGGGTTTGCAGCATATCCCAACAAATATGCAGGAGATAAAATTAGCCAACAACTGGCTTACCTGACACATGCAAAATCTATCACATCCACAATCACTGTGGATAGCCTGAAAACCCAACTGGCTGTGCGGTCACCAGAACAGGTTTGGGAAGCTCCTTACTTGTACTAACCTGGCATTAAAAGCTGTCTGCAGCACTCGCTTATCCCCAGGTTCCACTGCTGACAGGGACGAGGGGCCCATGAGCTACAGATTTTCTTGTGGCAGCCAAATGGGCCAATGCATGCCATGGAAGAGGCACCACTGAATTTGACAAGGCTGCAAAACTGTGCTCATCACTTCAAAACAACAACAACAAAAAAAGCTGCCAAGCTAGAGCCGTGTCCCTTCTGTTTTGTAGGGGTAAACAAGCAGACACAAAGAGACGGTACAGGGGCTGTTTTGGACCATGGTGGAAGCTCAGAAACACCCCCCCCCCCCCCCCCCGTGTCCTCCTTTCACTGAACTATACCTTGTACAACCTCATCCAGATGGAGGTGGCATGTGTAAGGGCAAGCCCAATATTCACAGATATTATCCAAAGCTGTTGTCTTGAATGTTATGGTCTATTGGAACTGACTGTGCGCTGTCTTTATTTAGTTTTGAGGATTTTTTGGGTGATAGGTGAACTAGAAACCTTCACCTAAATATAAAAATGAGTAAATGCTCTGCAAAGGGATGAGAGTGGGTTTTTGTTGTTTTTTTTAATTCTTTTTTTTTTTTTTTTTTTTTTTTTTTAACACAAAACTACAAATCAAGAGTCTCTTGATATAAAGAAACAACTTGGTAGTCTATAGACCAATAAACAGTAATAGCAAAAAAGAAAAAATGTCACGATATATCACATTAATGGTAGAATACAACAGCTAAAGAAAAACAAATAGAAAAAAAAACAAGCAATATATACCTATTGACCTTCCAGTCCTTAAGGGACAGCACTACCTATGCCAAATAAAGGACTCCTATTTTGAATACAACTCTCTAATTAAATAGGATCAAAGAAGATGTACTTGATTCCCTGTAATCTTCCTAAACATTTACATGGATTCTCTTAAAAGAAATGTAGCACCTAAAGGCAAGACGCTACTTTAAGAAAAATAATTTCCTTCTAGTCTGTCTCTTTAACTACATTGGGGAATACGTACATTTTCCGACTAAGACAAGACATTTTTCAAACAAAAAAGGTTCTCAAAGTCCATTGCTTATCTGTCGCTCAAGCAAACATCACTAAAAGAGTAACTCTTTCTAAACTCTCAGAAGCAGTCTGCTCCAGGAAAGCAGCAAGATCTAAATCAGGAGCGGAAACCTGGGCTTCAGCAGTATCAGAGGAAACAGCATTGTTACGTTCAGGCAAATAATACAGCTTTTGTAATATCAGGAATCACTTCTTTAGATACTTTTAGAAAATCAGCAGAAAATATAGTTAACCCCCCAACGAGTGAGTTTGTGAGCACTTAGGAAAGATGAGAAATCTCAGTTTAAACCTATATTTCACAATGGATTAATAGGCAATCCTTAATAATAGCCACATTAGTTTAATGCTCATAGCACTGTATGCTGCCTTAAGACATTTATAAAATAAAAAAAAACCCAAATCTGAATAACCCTTAAAAAGAAGAGCTACTGAAGCCCATGCATGTGTTGTAAGGCCACCAGACATCCCTTACCTTGTCTTCCAGCCTCTCCATCAGGGGCCTTGAGATGTAGCCCACCTTCGTCATCAGCACCACCACCGTCCTGGTGTCATCCACCTCCGTCCAACGCAGCTCCAGGTGCCTGACCAGGTCGCTCACCAGGTCCTTCTGGATCTGAGTGCAGGCAAAAGGAACGTAGAAATCCGCCAAGAGCACCAGGTGCTTGAAGTTCATTCTACGCAGCCGCCATCGCACCTCCTGCTCCACAGATTTCAGCTCCTTGCTAGCGTCATTCAGCCCCAGAGAGAGCAGGCTTCTCAGGAGAGACACCAGGTTCCCGTTCCACACCACAGAAACCTGTAAGACGACAAGTACTAAAGTCATAAAAGGGCTGAAGTGTTGCCTACTTTTCTCCATCTGACAGCGCGCCTGGGCTTCAGACTGTGGGTTGAGCCTCTTTTCCAGCAGATGGAGACAGAGAAAAACTCGAAGGGTATCCTGTATCAGGACAATGCTCACCCTGCGCGCCCCTTCAGTATAAAATGATATCAAAGCAGAGAAAAAAAGTAATCGTAAACCGTACTAGGAACAGGATCAAGCAAGCAACTATATATACAGAAAGAAGTTTTTGTAAAGAGTTTTGAGTAAACACTCTTATCACTTATATAGAAGGTACTTCCGATGCCCTTTCAGTAGAAATATCTTCAAAAAGAACATCTTCGAGCGGCTGATCTGAAAATGGCTAAGAATAAGCAGAATAAATTCCCTCCGGTAAGGGTGGGGAGTCTGGACTGATCCGTGGTACTACAGGAACGAAAATTAGCAGGTAAGAACCAATTTTCCTTTCCCTGTATGTACCCGGATCAGTCCAGACAGTGGGATGTACCAAAGCTTCTCTAAAAAGGGTGGGACCGAAATAGTCCCTCTTGAAGCACCTGCTGCCAAAAAACCCAAAAACTGGTGCCTGCACATAAAGGCAATAATGACGAGCAAAAGTGTGAAGAGATTTCCAAGTAGCTGCTCTGCATATTTCTTGTGGAGAGTAACTGGCTTTCCGCCCGGGATGTAGCCTGCGAGCGAAAAATCCGCCTGGTGGAAAAATACTGAACCTTCCCATAGGAGATTCGGAAGGTGCCCGAGGCGAAGGGGACCCTCCGCTGTGAGGTTCACCAAGTCTTCTGGGCCATTCACTGGTCCCTTGTGGAGTTCTATTCTCCTGAGCACTTTGCCCACCAGGGGGCCAACGTGGAAAAACGTAGAGGAGAACATGGTAGCATGAGAACGTCTACGCCTTCCGATCCGATCCGTGCTCCCTCCTGCAACTGAAGAACTGGGCGGTGTCCATTAGATCAAGGTGAGGAGTGCCCCAAAGGCGTATGAGGAGGGCCATCGCTTTCTCTGACAATTCCCACACTCTGGGGTCCAGGCGTTGACGACTTAAGAAATCTGCCTTAAGTTCCCCGTTCCTGCAATGGGGGGAGGCTGCTAGTCAGGCCAGATGACTCTCCACCCAGTCTAATAGCTTGCTCGCCTCCAGGGCCACCAGTCGACTCCTGTTTCTACCCCGGCGATTGATGTAGGCTACTGTGGTGGCATTGTTGGACAGGACCCGCACAGCCTTGTGACGGATGAAGGGCAGAAAAGTCTTCAACACCAGGCGGACTGCTTGAGTTTCCAGGCGATTGATGTGCCAAAGAGATTGTTCCGGGGACCACTGACCTTGTGTCGACTGAGCCTGTCAAACCGCTCCTCAGCTGGAGAGGCTGGTGTCTGTGTCACAATCACCCACTGAGGGGTCTCCAAGGGGACTCCCCTTAACAGGCGCTCGGGAGACAGCCACAACTGAAGATTGGAGATGGTCACATCTGAGAGTGGCAATGGGGTCTGAAACTTCTCCGTTATTGGTTTCCAGCAGGATAGCAATGCTCTCTGCAAAGGACGCATGTGTGCGAAGGGCCAAGGAACCACATCTGTAGTCGAAGCCATAGGACCCAGGACCAGTAAGTAGTTCCAGGCTGTGGGAACCGAAAGAGACGCCAGATGTCGAACTTGGTCCATGAGCTTGAGCGCCCGTTCCTTGCTCAGAAAATCTTTGCCCGAGCGGGTGTCGAAGCGTGCTCCTAAGAAGTCCAGAATCTGTGAATCTGAGATTGCTCTTGGAAAACTTGACCACCCAACCTAGGGAGTTGAGAAGCGACAAAGCTTTGTTGACCGCCAATGTGCAGAGAGACTCTGACTTTGCCCGAATGAGCCAGTCGTCCAGATAGGGATGGACCGGGACTCCCTCCTGCCGGGAGGCCCCCACCACTACCATTATCTTGTTAAATGTGCGCGGAGCGGTGGGTAGGCCAAAAGGGAGTGCGCAAAACTGGAAATGATGCCCCAGGATCTTGAGGCGGAGATACTTCTGATGTTCCAGGCATATTGGAATATGGAGACAAGCCTATGTTAAGTCCAGGGAGGCCAGGAACTCGCTGCTGCCATGACAGACTGCAGGGCTTCCATCCGGAAGTGGGGGACCTTGAGTGCTCTGTTGACTCTTTTGAGGTCCAGAATTGGTCGAAAGGAGCCGTCCTTTTTGGGAACAATGAAGTAAATGGAATATTGGCCTGACCCCTGCTCCCCAGGAGGGACAGGGGTGATGGCTCAGAGACCCTGCAGCCTGTCGAGCATCTGGCGCACTTGTCACTTTCGTGGTCCGCATGGAGCAATTAGGTACCAGTCTGGAAGAGGCAGAGCAAAATCCAAAGCGTAGCCATGTTCTATGACTTCCAGAACCCATTGGTCTGAAGTAATTTTGATCCATTCCCCATAATAAAGAGAAAGTGGGCCTCTGATGTTGGGAACGGAGAAATGGGTCGGCCGTATCTCATGGAGTGGCCTCTGTAGAGGAACTCTGAGGATTTCCGCTCTGAAGGGTCGGTGCCCATGAAAGGAATGAGACCATGACTGAGACCTTGTTGACAGGGTTCTCTGTGGAGTTCCTCGCGATCTGTTGTAGTTGTTTCTGCGCAGCCCCCAGAAACGAGAGCATGAGGGGGAAAAAGGTTTTAGACGTTTGGAAGATCCTCAGGAAGCTTAGAATCTTGTTTTCCCCTAAAGATTTTATAAGCTGTTCCAAGTATTCACCGAACAGAAGTTTACCCTTGAATGGGAGCGCGCCAAATTGTGACTTAGACGATGAGACCGCTGCACAATTTCGCAGCCATAGGAGGCGTCTGGCCGAAACAGCCGATACTATGGATCTGGCTAGGACTCTGAGGAGATCATAGGGGGCAACAGCCCCATAAGCTACCGCAGCCTCGAGCCCCTCCGCCTGTTCAGCCTCTGCAGACGGAAGGTCCTGTATGCTGAGTAGTTGTTGGACCCATCTAAGGCTTGCTCGCTGCATGAGGCTGCTACAGACAGCCACTTGGATCTCCAATGCTAACACTGAAGATTCTTTTAAGGTAAACCTCAAACTCATGATACTGAAGATCTTTCAAGACGTTGCACCCACAACCGGAATGGTAGTTTCTTTGGTAACAGCTGAAACCGAAGATTCTGCCTTAAGGACCTTGAGCAGCTCTAGGCATTGGGGTCTGGTAGTGGATAAAGATTGTCCACTGCCCTGCCGACCCGCAAGCCGGAGTCAGGTGACTCCCATTCTCTGAGAAGTAACTGCATCGGCATGGGCTGAAATGGGAAGGTATGTGGAGGTGCCCTGAGTCCCGCCAGGACAGGGTCCACGTTGCTGGATCCCGGGGGAGCCGTGGTATCCTCTGGAGATGCATCTATCCCCAGTTCAGATAAAACAAAGGGGATTAGGGGATCCAATTCCTCGCGCTGGAAGAGGCGTAGGACCCGTGGATCGTCCCCCGATTCACCGTATCCGCTTTTGTGTCAGGTTCCGGAGGCTGAGAAGATGGACCCGGAAGGTTGAGGTCCCCCTGAACAGTCCGAACCAGATTAGTGCCCTGATTTGTCCCCGATCAGGGGTTCTGAGTGCTTGCGTGGCAGAAGCCCTCAAGATCTTCTTTGGTGGAGGGTCTGGAAGAGTTTGATCCTGTTGCAAGCTAGCCACATAGGTCTTATGTAAGAAACACACAAAATCGGGGGTAAAATGCTGGGGAGCGTTCCCGGGCCCGAGGTGGTGTAACATCCGGCTGAGGATCAGGGACTGGCAGGGGAAGGTCCACAGCGCTTAAATCTGGAGGGGAATGATGAAAATCCGAATTCCTTGCCCTCTTCCTGCAAAGGATCAGCCATGAGGACTGACTCTAAAATGGCCGTGGTCTTAAGGGACGGGGCCAGTCTGCCAGCGCGCTTTCCTGCTCTATTTCACGATGCCGATTTCCCCGGCGCAGAAGAGGGTCCCTCCCCCGAGCAGATACCATCACGGGAGAGCCGCAAGCAGGCTCCCTGCAGGCTACACAGAATGCCAATCATGGCATGGGAGCGAGGGGGGGGGGGGGGGGGGGAGTGAAACAACGCCGCGAACAGCAAGGACTCCTGCAGTACCTGGCTGGGAGCGGGAGAATGAGGAAAAACCTCTTCAGACCGCTCTTTCCCCCCTGGGCTGCTGTCCTTCGCTCTAGTCAGCCCTTTTAATTAATTTAAGTATACAAGGAGCAGAGGAATGTATGACCTCTCTGCAAGTAAGGGACCTGAGGCATGGCACTTCTCAGGGGTCCAAGTGGGGGAGGGACTGGACCACCAGTATCACCCCTAGCCAGGCAATGGGCCACCGGGAAAAAAAGGTCCTAGGCTGACAAAGTAAAGGGGAAGAACCCCCTAAGGCCCTAAAGAGTGAGCACTAGGAGAGAGGGGGAGCTGAAAAACCCCTTCTCCAATCATAAGAAAAAAGAACTTTTTTTTTTTTGGTAAATACTTGCCCTAGATCGCTTGGCCATCCAGACCTCCTCACCAGAGGCAGATCGACGGGGCTCAAATCTGGCGGGGAATGAGAGAAACCAAGTCCCCTCCCCTCCCTCAGGCAGCGAATTTGGCACGGGCTCTGGGGAACAAAATGGCCGCCGTTCCCGCGGTGTGGTGAGACGGGGCCTGCAGGAGCGTCTGCTAGATCGAGATCGAGACGCCTGCCGCCCCGATGCGGAACCCTCCCCGCCAGGCAAGCACACCAAACATAGCCCATCGCAGGAGAGCACTGTTGGCGGAGACAGAACAAACCTCCTGCACCTGGCTGAAAGCAGGAGAAAAAGTAAAACTTCTTACAAAACCGCTCCTTCCTAGTCCGGTTTTCCTTCTTGCTTCTTTTTTTACTTTATTTGCAACAAACACAAAGGAATGTGACTTCTCTATGTAAGTGGACCTGAGGCATTAACCATCTCAGGGGTCCTCAACGGGGGAGGGATTGGACCACCAATATCGCCCCAGAGCCAGGCAATGGGTCACCAGGAAAGAAATCCTAGGCTGAAAAAATTCAAGGGGAAAAAACCCCTCTAGGATTTAAAATTGCCTCAGGGAGGTGTATAAAAGAGTGAACACTGAAGGAGAAAAGCAGCTCAGGGCCACCTTCCCCCTGAAATGGTAAATTAGATTTTTCAAATAAATGTAGTACTTGCTTGATCCAGAAAGGAAAGATGAGGGAAATAAATTTCCTCAAAGATAAGAATATATGAAAAAATGGGAACCGCAGGTTCTGCCACCTTCATCTGCTGGAGACAGAGAAATACTGAAGGGACGCAGGGTGAGCACTGTCCTGATATAGGATACCCTTCGAGGTTTTCACTGTCTCCACCTGCTGGAAAGGAGGCTCAACCCACTGTCTGGACTGATTCAGGAAACTCTTTTTTTTAATTTCTTAAAGGGGAAGTGTTGCCTTTCTGCCCTTCTAGAGAAACCCAAGGATCTTATACCCTGATTGCCCTAAGGGGAGGGAAGAACAGCCACCTTTACTGTCATATAGTCTTCAGCACCCTGCTCAGCCAAGGTCTCCCTGGGAAACCGGCCTATCCAAGAGACTGTTACCTCAGGAGCCTACTTCCTCTGCCTTTCCTGCTGTCCTTGACTTTCCCTGCCACCTATTAGAAGTAGAGAACTACTGATGCCTTCCCTGCTGTACCAGGCTATATAGGGAGGGACATAAGGTCAGATATTTTGCCCTTTGCCTCCATCTGCTAGTAGGGATGATGAATCCCACTTGTCTGGACTGATTTGCAGGATAATGAGGAAGCCTGGCCTATTCAGGATAGCAGAAACTTTAAAGGATTTTTCAGCTACAGCAAACAATTTTAGCTTAAATTTAATTTGGTTACAAAACAAAGCAAATGAAGATAATATCAGGGATACATGTCTTTGAGAATTACTGACTGCACTGCTACAAAGGCTATGGATATGTGAACATGGAGACTGTTAGTCCCAGTCTGGGGATAGGATTCTAGTCAATATGCTGAAACTACTTAAGCATTCTTCCAAGAAATATTTTTTATTATTTAAAAAAAAAAAAAAGGTAGGGATCAGCCCCATGGCTCAGGCCATAGGTCTATGTCAGTGATGGCGAATTCCAGTCCTCGAGTGTCACAAACAGGCCAGGTTTTCAGGATATCCACAATGAATATACATGAGAGATTTGCATGCAGTGCCTTCATTGTGTGCAAATCTCTTTCATGCATATTCATTGTGGATATCCTGAAAACCTGGCCTGTTTATTTATTTATTTATAGACTTTTCTATACCGATATTAATGGCGACATATCAGTTTACAGCAGAACTACAGGGTGGAAATTACAACAAACATGTATCGGGGGGAGGGATTACATAGGAATAGAGAAGTAGTAATGAAATGTAAGAGTACAAACGCGTCGGGCTGCTTGGAAAACAAGTGAGAACCCGTAAACAGCAAAATAATTGTATAACAATTGTGACAAAACTATGTACATGGATTCAGTGGCACTTGAGGACTGGAGTTCGCCATCACTGGTCTATGCGCTGTGATGCAGGAGAATCCATTCTGGATTCCATGTCCATCTGCACGCATCATAGTGGTGGTGAGCTCAGTCCTGAGCAGGCAAGTCAGGAAGACAATTGCTGTTACCTTTGTGGCCCTTATTGGCCAAAGAGTGGCACAGAGGGTGTACACTGTAGCAGCTTACTCTCCAAGCCTTCAGGCTGGTCAGGGTTATCCAGAGCCACACAGCATTGCTTTCGTGGGGGCGGGGGGATTGGAGAAGTGTCCTCACAATTAAGGGTGAACAGCCAACAACAAAGAGGCCAAGGAAAGAATCACAACTGCTGCTCTGATTTTGGAAAAGTGGCCCAATTCTAGAGTGTCTGCACTCTCCTGACATCTAATTTACTGTCACACACACATTAGCAAGCTCAGAGATCCATATTTCCCCCTTATTCTGGGGAGGGGGGTATGAATCTCTGAGCTTGCTAATGTTTGTGACATGATGAGGTCATGGTCTCCAAAGCTTAATCCATATTACTAAAAGCAGCACCATAGTTCATTGACTAATAGCAAGAACATGTCTATAGCACTATTTATCCCCAGTGTCCACTGATAGCAACACGGGGCCCATGAGCTATAAGATTTCCTGTGGCAGCCATCAGGGCCAGTTTCCGCCATAGAGGTGGCGACACTGAATTTGACGAGGCTGCGGGCCCCTATCAGGCCAAACGTGAAGAAAACTCTTTCCAGTAGCCCTTCAAACCCCAATATGATGAGCACCAAAGCTGATCCCAACTGATGCTGGCTAGTGATCCCCAAGTTCTTGGCTACAATGCAATGATTTTAACAATTTTACAGCAGTTTCTCTTCCTCAAACACATATTCATTACCACCTACTCAGCAATCACAGCCTACATCTGCACACAGACTGGTGAAAGTACACTGCAAAAAAATACAAGACTGCTAAAGCGTAGGTCATTACTGAGGAAGTGAGATGCACTGGACTGTTTGTCGTTACACTCCTGCTGCCTTTCACACTTGGCTCCAATGCTACAAATAAACCTACCTGACCACCAGTGATCTGCAGCAACTGCTGGAAACGACCATCTTGCAGAACACGCCCTACATCCAACTTCTGTTCCCCGGCTAACCTGGAGAGTTGGATGATGATCAAGGCTGCCTGATTTCCATTCAGAGGACTACTAGTGCTGAGCTGAAGCAGTTTCCTCTATGTTGGAGGATGATTCAATGAGAGAGTCCACTTCACTGCGCTCTGTGTGCTTGTTGTACACCTGCTCTTTAACCAAAGGTTGCTCTGTGGACCAAGATAGGCTCGAGTTATGCACCTGTGCAAGGGCTGCCAGAGGCAAGGATCTTCCAAGTCTTTTCTTGCTGGCTATGGCTACAGCACAGGAAGATTCTGTTAAGGGGGCCAGCACCGAAATGCCAAAAATCCGTGAACAACGTTGTACGAGCCGGGAAGCCATTAGATTCTATCTTATGTCTGACGAAAAATATGCACAAAGTATATAACCTGAGGTTGGCTCAACATGTCACAATAACTGCAAAGAAAAGAAAGAAAATGTTACATGATACAGATATTACATAGAAGGGAGCAATTTTCAAGCAACCCAACTGCAAATGTTACAGGTGGTTTTGACATGCAAACTTTATCTGAACTTTCAATGGGAGACAAGTGTTTTTCTCTTTACAAATTTGAGTTTAGTACATGCATTAAAACCACCTGCATATTTTCCAGAAGGACCTTGTAGATTGGGAATCTAAAATGGCAGATGAAATTTAATGTGGACAAATCCAAAGAGAAGCATACAGGCCAAAAAAATTCTAACTGTAGTTATACTATCACTCAGCAAAGAGATATTTGACTCACTGTGGACAATACATCGAAATCACCAGTGGCCAAAAAAGAAAATAGCATGTTAGGAATTATTTGGAAAGGAAAATAAAAAAAAAATAGAATACTTTGGTATCAATCTTTGGTGCCACACCTAGAATATTGTGTGTAGTTTTGGTTGTCATATCTCAAAAAAGATATAGCAGAACTAGAAAAGATACAGAAAAAACAAAAAAATGATAAAGGAAATGGAACAGCTCCCCTATGAGAAAGGCTGAACAAGTTAGGGTTCTTCAGCTTGGATAAGAAGATATGAGAGGGGATACGATAGGGGTGTATAAAATTATGTATTGTGGATATCATGGACCTTCATTTTCAGTTTTTATTTTATTTTTCCTGAGATTGTATCAGTGTTTATTACAACATAAATAGGAGAAACAGCAGAAAGAAGTGACGACTCATTTTTCCAAGTAAATGTTTGTTCTTGTTGTAATAAACACCGATAAGTTCCAATGAAAAATAAATACTGAACATAAAGGTCCCCAAGAATGGAACAAGTTAATAGGTAACATTATGTACTGTCAAACGAGAACGATTCCATGAAACTAACTTGCAGAAGATTTAAACCAAATTTTAGAAAGTATTTGTTCAAGTCAACAAGCAATTAAACTGTGAAATGTTTTGCCAAAAGAATGTGCTCAAGGCTTGCAGCATTCAAATCAAAAGAGCATGGGATAAACACAGAAGATCCCCTAATGGCTAGAGCGGTGGTTCCCAACTCATGTGCAAGTTATGGAGGTAGTGCAAACAAATTTTCTCATGCATATTCATTGTGGATATCCTGAAAACCCGACGGGCTGGGGGGTCCCCAGGACAGGGTTGGGAACCACTGGGCTAGAGGAGAGAAATGAAGAAAAGTGGTAAAATACTGCTGACTTTAGATGTTACATTTCTGAATTTGGGGTAACCAGCACAAAGTGGCAGTTACTACCCTTAAAAGAAGGCATTTGGGAAAAGTAGAGGGGGTTGACCACACAGAGCAGCAAACTAGATGGACCTTCTGAGGTTTTTTTAGCTGCCATAACTTAGTTTAAAAAAAACAACAAAAAAAAAAAAGGTTTAAACGAGTTAACATAAGAAATTGCCATCCTGGGTCAGACCAAGAGTCCGGTCCATCAAGCCCAACATCCTGTTTCCAACAGAGGCCAAACCAGGCCCCAAGAACCTGGCAAGTACCCAAACACCAAGATCCCTTGCTACTGATGCAATTAATAGCAGTGGCTATTCCATAAGTCAACTTGATTAATAGCAGTTAATGGACTTCTCCTCCAAGAACTTATCCAAACCTTTTTTAAACACAGCTACACTAACCACATCCTCTGGCAACAAATTCCAGAGTTTAATTGTGCGTTGAGTGAAAAAGAATTTTCTCCGATTAGTCTTAAATGTGCTACTTGCTAACTTCATGAAGTGCCCCCTAGTCCTTCTATTATCCGAAAGTGTAAATAACCGATTCTGGAGAACCGGTCTATAAAAATTATTAGGCAAGTAGACTTGGGTGTCTCCACTTGGAAGTGAGAGTAACAAAGTGGAATAGACGCCAGATGTCCGATCAGAAACTTTTTATTCAATGGAGACGTAATTCTATAAACAAGCCCGACTCTGGACGAGTTTCCAGTTGCACTATAAAGGACTCCACTTTCATAATAATGCTGCGATTGCTCTCAAATTCATTGCATTTTGTTTGTATTAAGCCACATGTAGGAACTGTCTCCGCTCTGTTCTGCTTTATAGTGCAGCCGGACTACAAGCATTGTTAATACGGATTTCCAGACCATTCATTCTGTAAACAGCGTTATCAGATTACATGCGTATCCATTGCATAAAACCCCTGAGGCAGCCCCAAATGTAAGGGGCAAAACTCAGCCAGAGTCAGGCTCGTTTATAGAATTACGTCTCCATTGAATAAAAATTTTCTGATCGGACATCTGGCGTCTATTCCACCAGTGGTCCCCAACCCTGTCCTGGGGGCCCACCGGCCAGTTGGGTTTTCAGGATATCCACAATGAATATGCATGAGAGAAAATATGCATGTTATGGAGGCAGTGCATGCAAATTTTCTCTCATGC
Source organism: Rhinatrema bivittatum (assembly GCF_901001135.1). Classification (NCBI taxonomy): domain Eukaryota; kingdom Metazoa; phylum Chordata; class Amphibia; order Gymnophiona; family Rhinatrematidae; genus Rhinatrema; species Rhinatrema bivittatum. The sequence continues at coordinate 58,692,176 of NC_042616.1, forward strand.
ATATTCATTGTGTATATGCTGAAAACCCGACTGGCCGGTGGGTCCCCAGGATAGGGTTGGGGACCACTGCATTCCATTTTGTTACCCTCACGGCATTCATAGACAGCCTTCCTTATGTTTTCTTGGTCCACTTGGAAGTGAGCAATGGGTAATGGACTTTCCTATTAGGATCTGCCGAATACTCACAAGTGATCCAGACTGGCCACTGTCTCAGACAGGATGCTATGTTTGTTGGTTCATTGGTTTGGCCCAGTCTCGCACCTCTTAAGTTTCTTTGTGCAGGCAGTTAACAAGGGGAAAATGCCGTACATAACAAAGATCATGCTTGGGTACTATTTTCCTCTCAGACCCAAACATGGCCACAGGACGCCACTTTTTAATGTGGTTAAAAGCATGTGCAGTGTGAACTCACATGTATTGCTTTGCCATCCTGAGAGCTGCAATTTTCAGACAGACTAAGACACAACAAAAATTATTTATTTGCATAAATTGTTTTAAAAACTGCCCTCTCTAGACAGAAAGTGTTTACTGTAGGCAAACAGGTTTTAATATAGAACATGTTGGCAAATGCCATAAGGTCCATAGTCTGCCCATTTCCCCTTCCCACTTATTGCAGACCTTCATTGATTCTTGGCATTTTTATTCTTTTCTCCTTTTTCAGAGAACCCTGTGCCTGTCCCATGCTTTCTTGAAATCTGACATTTTATTTTTGTTTCCACCACTTCCATTGGAAGATTGTGCCATAGATCCACCGCTTTTTGGGGACAATGCAATACAGTGCGCTGAACCCAGTGCACTGTATAACCTGCAGTTGGACACGGGTTGTAGAGGCGCTAACTAATCCCCTTATGCAATAAGGGGATTAGCGCCTCTACAATGCACATCCAACGCGGAGTGAAACTAATAGCACTCATCACATGCAAATTACAGTTTCATGTAAACCGACATGATGTACATACATGATTTAAAAACCTTTAAATAAATAAATAAATAAATATGCATTAAAAAATGTGTGTTTGGGACACACATTTTAGCTATCAGAAATTAACACCTGCCTGGAGCAGGCGTTAACTGCTGAGCGCTACTAACCGCCCCTAGCGCCGCCTCGACAGCGCAAGCCCTAATTTAAATATTGCATCGCGCCCCCAGGAGAGGGACCTGGGGGGCACGTTAAGAAAGCGGGCACTGAATACACAGAGCCCGCTTTCAGCGCAAGTTTTTTTGCATCAGTCCCTTTGTATGAAAAAAGCATTTTGTCAGATTGCTTCTGATTCTTTTTCCTTTCATCTTCATCCTATGATCTCTTGGTTTTCAAGCTCTCTTTCATTTTCTCTCATGTATACATATTTAGGACTATCTCACCAGATGTTTTATGAAGACCATTTATAATTTTAACAGCTGACCTCTGGACTGACTCTATCCTGTCTATATACTTTTGCAGATATGGGCTACAGAATTGTACACAATACTGTAAAGGAGGTCTCACCAGATATTTAGATTGTGGGGTTATTTCTCTTTACTCCTCTCCTTATGCACCCAAGTATCTTTCTGGATTTTGCTACCACCTTATCACACTGCTTTGTCAATTTTAATACCTCTAAGATAGCCCTCAGAGCCCCCTCTTATTTAGTGCACATGAGAATTTCTTCCCCTATTTTGCACTATACCTTTGGGTTATTGCTACCCAAATGTATGATTTTTAGCATTAGGTTTTAGTTACTAAACTCTGAACCACTTCCCCTCTTTCTTTAAATCACGTTCTCTACATCTTTGGTTGTGGGTCCTCTGTTGCCAATTTTAAGATCATCTGCAAAAAGAGGTCTTTCAGCGTCACTCTCCTGGCTGCTCCCAACCCAATAACTATGAAAAATAGAACTTCGAAGTACATTTTAACCCTGAACATCTTTACCCTTTATTACTAATTTTTACAGCGCTATTAGACGTAAGCAGCGCTGTGCGGATGCACATTCCTAATGAAATTACAGAAAAGGTTTAGTTTTCAGTACCATTAGTTCACATTTTCCAAAACTGAACCAGACAATCAGGATGCAACAGAATCGCGCCCACATAAACGAATCCTTCTGGCCACCTCCAGTCTGCCCATTTCCCCTCCCAGTTACTGCAGACCCGAGAGATACAAGCTAGAGGTGGGGATGCGGCTAAAGACGGGTTGAGCTGGCCCCTGCACGACAGTTCGCCTCCACATCCCAGCCCCTACAACTCCAACTCACTCCCTGGCCTCAGAAACACACAGGATGCGCTCAGGCCCCGCTCCCGGTGCCCCCCATCACAGCTCCCGGTCTCAATCCCGCCGCCCTCCTTACGAGGGAGCGCCCACGTCCCATCCCCGTCCCGTTTCTCTCACCGCGGGAGGACGTTCTCAGCCCCGCACACCACCCTACCGCCTCCGCCATGACCTCCAGCGCCCAGAGAGAAAAGGAGGAAAAGACAAAAGCGCGTGTGCCGGGCGCGCGCCAATACGTCACATCCGGCAGTGCCGGGCGCGCGCCAATACGTCACATCCGGCAGGCCTGGGCGCAGGCTGTTGTCGTGCCGCGGCCGCACAGGCGCCGGGATGAGAGTCTCCTCCCCTTCTCGCCCGTCGCCTCTCCGGCTTGTATCGCCTCTGTGCTGTCCCACCCATTGTCAGAGCTGGGGGGGGGGGAAGGTTGACAGAGAAGCGGATAGGAAAAAAGATTGACAGCGCGAGAGGTCGCCTGGGGCTGGACATACCTGGGAACTTTTGATTTCCGCTCACTCTGAGATTGTTGGATTAGATGGGAGTAGGAACGCTCCTTTTCCTCCCATTCCACATCCATAACCTCTTCCTTCTCTTTTGGACCGGCAAGCAAGCAGTGCCGAAATAATCCCTTCCTCCCGCTGATCATTCATGCATGGACACACTTCCTCGCCTCACCTGTATAGAATTCCCATCATCACCCAGCTCTTTTTCCTTCCCCTTCCAGCTGCATGGCTCTCTGAGGGTACTGTCTCCAATTCTCCAAATGGGTTTGTTTTGCGTATCACTCTATAAATAATAATCTACCTCGTATTAAGATCTATAGTTGTCTCTGTACTTATATTTCAAATATTACACCCCCGACAGCAATTCTATTATTTATAGAGTTCCGCATTGAAGTGGTTTCTTGGTTCAATTTTTGTTTTGCGCCTACCATGACTAGAATGAACCTTACTGGTAAACCAGGGCATGTAGGGTATGATCTTAATCTCTCAGATTTATACTGATTCTCTTAATACTTGAATTGTGCCAAGAAGGAGTCCATAAAATGTAATATGTAAGGCAACATAGAAAGATGCTCTGAAAATTCTTTTCAGTTAAGATGTGAGATGTGGGCTGTAAGTCTGTTTTCTCATAGTAAACAGTGAGAACTCTGAAGTATTTGTGGCACAACAAACAGAGAGCCTTATGGTGCAAACATGATGGCACTGGGATGGAGAATACATGGAAAGTGAATGCAAGAGCAGATTGTAGAACCTGTATGAGGGGAGGAAGGAGAGAATAGAGATGCATGGGAGACAGGGCAAGGAAGTGATTAGATAGGAAAGAGGACAAAATAGATGGAAAGGGGAAAAATAGAGTGGATGGTAGGAAAGAAGAGACTTAAGAGAAGTTAGAAGAGAAAAGAGGTATATTTGGGAAAGGAAAAACACATGACCTAAAGGAGAGAAGGATATTACATTTCCAAGTAAACTCCCCCCCCCCCCCCCAATCCTTTTTTTTTTTTTTTTTGTTGGTTTTACCTTCGATGGCTGCAGGGGTAGGGATTTACCTGTCTGCAGACCTGTGCTCAGTCTAAAATAGCTGACAGTAGAGGTGTAAATATATTAATATTAAATTGGCTACAGCTTAGAGCTTGAAAGCAGCTGGGGTAGGATGATGTACTGTCTTCTCTGGGGGGGGGGTCCCCTGGGAGTTTGGGAGGGGGAAGGGGGCTTGCAATTTTAAAGGTTAGACACTTTTTTGAAATTGAGTAGGAGGCAGGGGCTTGTGCCTGCAATCTGATTATCAATTTAGCTGGGAGGGAGTAAATAAGCAGGTTCTGCCTGCAGCCCAGCTATCTTTTTTTTTTTTTTTTTAACTTGGATGGGGATAGATCTGCTCCACTCAACTTTCTACTGCAGAAAGTTTAACTCCAGCTCTAAGAACATAAAAACATAAGAAATTGCCACTCTGGGTCAGATCAAGGGTCCATCAAGCCCAGCATCCTGTTTCCAACAATGGCCAATCCAGGAGGCAAGTACTTGGCAAGTACCCAAACACTAAGTAGAACCCATGCTACTGATGCTAGTAATAGCAGTGGCTATTCCCTAAGTCAATTTGATTAATAGCAGTTAATGGACTTCTCCAAGAATTTATCCAAACCTTTTTTAAACCCAGCTACATTAACTGCACTAACCACATCCTCTGGCAACAAATTCCAGAGCTTAATTGTGTGTTGAATGAAAAGAATTTTCTCCGATTAGTTTTAAATGTGCTACTTGCTAACTTTATGGAGTGACCCCTAGTCCTTCTATTATCTGAAAGAGTAAATAACCGATTCACATTTACCTGTTCTACACCTCTCATGATTTTAAAGACCTTTATCATATCCCTCCTCAGCTGTCTCTTCTGACCCAGGAGTTAAATTTCCCACAGTGAAAAAAAAGCATGCTAGGCAGTCTCCCCTCTAATGCGCTTCTCTGCACTGCAGGCTCATAAGTCTACAATTAAACATGATCCTAGCATGGGTTTTACCTTGGGTTTTTATGTGGGATTTTTCAGTGCTAAAGCAGTATTATATATACAGGAATTAAGTTAGCACTGAACAATTCTTGCTAAAATAGGAGTTAAAAGCTGTACTAATGTTAGCATAGGCTATTGCATCATCCTCTTACAGGTCGATACAGTAAAGTGTGCTCCGTCGGAGCGCACTGTCAGCCTGCTCTGGACGCGTGTTTTCCCTTACCCCTTATTCAGTAAGGGGAGGAAAACACGCGGCCCACCCGCGGCACCTAATAGCGCCCTCAACATGCAAATGCATGTTGATGGCCCTATTAGGTATGCGCGCGGGATCCAGTAAGTAAAATATGCAGCCAAGCCGCACATTTTACTCTAAGAAATTAGCGCCGACCCAAAGGTCGGCGCTAATTTCTTCTTCATGGCGATATTAAGTCGGAGGTCCCCAAAAGTAAAAAAAAGTAAAAAAAAAAAAATTTGAATTCGGCCCGCGGCTGTCGGGCCGAAAACCGGACGCTCAATTTTGCCGGCGTCCGGTTTCCGAGCCCATGGCTGTCAGCGGGCTCGAGAACTGACGCCGGCAAAATTGAGCGTCGGTTGTCAAACCTGCTGACAGCCGCCGCTCCAGGCCAAAAGGAGGCGCTAGGGACACGCTAGTGTCCCTAGCGCCTCCTTTCCCTCGTTTGCACCGCGTCACCTCATTTGAATACTGGATCGTTCGCACCGGCGAAGGGCCGGTGCGTGCGCCGGGAGAGCGGGCGTTCGTCCACTCTCCCGCGGTTTTACAGTATCGATCCGTTAGAGAGGTAAAGGGGCACTGGACGGTATCAGGTAATGGGCAAATGGTCATAGAGTCTTTCACCTCTTAAGTTAGTAGTTCAGATCCAGTAGGCTCCAAAAGTTATCATCATATGAAAGCTGTTGAGTGGCCTTTGCAGTAGTGGGAATCAATATTACTAAATCATCATTTCAGAAGGCATTTGATAATGTCCTTCATGAGAGACCTGAGGAAATTATAAAGTTATGTGATGGGAGCCTGTGTCCTGTCATGGATTGGTAGTTGGCTAAAGGACAGGCAACAAAGAGTAGATCCAAATAATTAATTTTCCCAGTGGAGAGGGGTAATTAGTGGAATGGCCCAGGGATCTCTACTGGGACCAGTGATCTTTAACTTATTTATCTGGTAAAGGGAGCAATAAGTGAGGTGGTCAAATGTGCAGATGATATTAGATCATTCAAAGTAGTAAAAACACAAGCAGATTGTGAGGAATTGCAGGAGGACTTTGAAAGACTGGGGAACTTAGCATCTAAATGGAAAATGAAATCTAATTTGGACAAGTGCAAAGTGATGCACATAGGAAAAATAATCCTAAATATATGCATACAATGCTGGGTTCCGAATTAAGAGTCACCATCCAGAAAAAGGATCTTGGAGTCAATACGGACAATACATTGAAATTCTAAGCTCTGTGTGCTGCAACAGTCAAAAAAGCAAATAGAATTTTAGGAATTATTTGAAATTGGGAAAAATAAAATTGTGGATAGCATAATGCCTGTAAATAGATCTATGGTGTAACTACTCCTTGAGTATTGTGTGCAGTTCTGATCTACCCATCTCAAAAAAGATATAGCGGACTAAAAAAGGTACAGAGGAGATATGATAGAAGTCTACAAAATCATGAGTGGTGAGGAATGGGTAAATAGGGAATGGTTATTTACCCTTTCCAATAGTACAAGGACTAGGAGACACTCTATGAAGCTAATAGGTAGCACATTTATAACAAATCTGAAAGTATTTTTTCCACTCGGTGCACAATTAAACTGCAGAGTTTGTTGCCAGAGGATGTACTGAGCCAAATTTTAAAATGCATGGACAAGTTCCTGGTATAAACATTCATAAACAGTTATTAGCCATATAGATTTGGGAAAGCTACTTATCCCTGAGTTGTGAGCCAGAAAGATTGGATCTGTTCTTTGGGATCCTGGATTGCGCACTGTCTGAGATGGGATGATGGACTTGATGGGCCTTTGGTCTGACCCACTATGGCAGAGGAGGGCAGCAAAAATGATAAAGGGCATGGAACTGCTCTCCTATGAGGAAATGCTAAACAGGTTAGGGCTCTTCAGCTTGGAGAAGAGACAGCTGAGAGGGAATGTGATAGAGGTCTATAAAATCATGAATGATGTGGAACAAGTTATCCCTTCAAATATCACTAAACCTAGGGAATACTCATGAAACTCACTGGCAGCAGATTTAAATCAAATGTAAGAAAGCATATTTTCATTTGGCACAATTAAGCTGTGGGATTTGTTGCTGGAGGATGTTGCAAAGGCTATTAGAATAGATGGGTTTAAAATAGGTTTGGATAGGTTCCTGGTGGATAGTTCCATTAATTAGCCAGGCAGTCATGAAGGTCACCTTGTCTTGCTACTGAGAGCGAGCAACAAGGAATGGGTCACTCCCATTAGGATCAGCTGTGTACTTCCAAGTGACCCACTGGCCACTGTCGGAGACAGGATGCTAGGCTCAACAGACAAATGGTCTGACCCAGCAACCAATTAGAAATGAATTCATCCATATCACCATCATTGTCTGTTTGTTTCATGCTCTTCCAACAGTTGAGTTCACAGCGTGTTGCAGATGGAGAGGTCAACACTAGGTAGTAGGGATGTGAATCGTTTTAGGACGATTAAAATTATCGTCCGATAATTTTAATATCGTCTTAAACCGTTATGGAACACAATACAATACAGATTCTAACGATTTATCGTTATAAATCGTTAGAATCGTGAGCCGGCACACTAAAACCCCCTAAAACCCACCCCCGACCCTTTAAATTAAATCCCCCACCCTCCCGAACCCCCCCCAAATAACTTAAATAACCTGCGGGTCCAGCGGCGGTCCGGAACGGCAGCGGTCCGGAACGGGCTCCTGCTCCTGCATCTTGTCGTCTTCGGCCGGCGCCATTTTCCAAAATGGCGCCGAAAAATGGCGGCGGCCATAGACGAAAAAGATTGGACGGCAGGAGGTCCTTCCGGACCCCCGCTGGACTTTTGGCAAGTCTCGTGGGGGTCAGGAGGCCCCCCACAAGCTGGCCAAAAGTTCCTGGAGGTCCAGCGGGGGTCAGGGAGCGATTTCCCGCCGCGAATCGTTTTCGTACGGAAAATGGCGCCGGCAGGAGATCGACTGCAGGAGGTCGTTCAGCGAGGCGCCGGAACCCTCGCTGAACGACCTCCTGCAGTCGATCTCCTGCCGGCGCCATTTTCCGTACGAAAACGATTCGCGGCGGGAAATCGCTCCCTGACCCCCGCTGGACCTCCAGGAACTTTTGGCCAGCTTGTGGGGGGCCTCCTGACCCCCACGAGACTTGCCAAAAGTCCAGCGGGGGTCCGGAAGGACCTCCTGCCGTCCAATCTTTTTCGTCTATGGCCGCCGCCATTTTTCGGCGCCATTTTGGAAAATGGCGCCGGCCGAAGACGACAAGATGCAGGAGCAGGAGCCCGTTCCGGACCGCTGCCGTTCCGGACCGCCGCTGGACCCGCAGGTTATTTAAGTTATTTGGGGGTGGGGGATTTAATTTAAAGGGTCGGGGGTGGGTTTTAGGGGGTTTTAATGTGCCGGTTTTTCGATTTTTCGATTTTTTAACGATTTTCACGATTTTTCACGATATTTTACCCCCCCCAAACGGCAACAATACGATTCCCTCCCCCTCCCAGCCGAAATCGATCGTTAAGACGATCGAGGACACGATTCACATCCCTACTAGGTAGTAATATAAATTGGTAAAAATCTCATGGTAGTAATCAAGATAGGAGGGATACAATGAGCATAAGGTACAACGACAAAGTGATAACATGCATGTAGCATTAGGCATTAAGTACAACAAGATAATATCAAATCATAGGCATAAAGTACAACAAGGTTGCCCTCTATCACCCTTACTCTATTTTCTGTCCATCGATCCTCTCTTAAGGAAAATATATATTTATTTATTTATTTATTTAACAGTTTTTTATACCGACCTTCATAGTAAATAACCATATCAGATCGGTTTACATTTAACAAGGGTATAACTGGAGTAACAATTCAAGTGAACGAAAGATAACAATAGGTAGGAATAGGTCAAAGTTACAATATATGGCTTTTGCTGATGACATATTGGTCTTCCTAACACATCCAAAGGAGTTGGTTAAAATATTGGACCACCAGAACCTTTTTGGTCAGTTTGCAGGACTTAAGATCAACCAGGACAAATCAGAGGCTTTGGAGATCTCAGGTGATCTGAAAAGTAGTTGGGGAAATAATTTCCCACTGAGATGGGTATTTTTATTTATTTATTTTAACATGTTTTGTATGACGTATATTCGGTTTTGCCATCATAACGGTTTACATTAGGAGAGTAACATTAGAGTTTTCACAAATACAATTTAAAGATAAAGTTGGGTAGCAATGGGGGTAATAGAGGGTTAGATTATATAGGGAAAAGTTCTTAGATGCTGTTGTAGAGTTAATGGTTTGATTAGTCTGTCATAAGTTGATAGGATGGTGTCTTTGTTTTTGTTGGAGTTGTCTGGTAGGGAGTTTGTTGTTGTTGATAGTTAAGATCGTCTGAAGAAGCTCTGGTAAAAAGCCAGGTTTTTAATTCTTTTTTGAAAGTTTTGGTGTCAACTTGGGTTCTTAGATGTAGGGGTAAGGCATTCCATAGCGATGGGCTGTCGATGGATATAGCTCTCTCTCGGGTTGATACTAGGTGTGTGATTTTAGCATGAGGAATTTTGAGGAGGCCTTTATTCATTGAGCGAAGGTTCCTTTTTGTGGCATGTAGTTCAATGTGTTCAGTTAGTCAATGGTTTTGGAGAGGGAGAGATGAGATATTTAGGCATTAAAATTCCCACAGATATTAATAAAATTCACAAGGTGAATGTCCAGTCTTAAGAACATAAGAACATAAGAAAATGCCATACTGGGTCAGACCAAGGGTCCATCAAGCCCAGCATCCTGTTTCCAACAGTGGCCAATCCAGGCCATAAGAACCTGGCAAGTACCCAAAAACTAAGTCTATTCCAGGTTACCATTGCTAATGGCAGTGGCTATTCTCTAAGTGAACTTAATAGCAGGTAATGGACTTCTCCTTCAAGAACTTATCCAATCCTTTTTTAAACACAGCTATACTAACTGCACTAACCACATCCTCTGGCAACAAATTCCAGAGTTTAATTGTGCGTTGAGTAAAAAAGAACTTTCTCCGATTAGTTTTAAATGTGCCCCATGCTAACTTCATGGAGTGCCCCCTAGTCTTTCTACCATCCGAAAGAGTAAATAACCGATTCACATCTACCCGTTCTAGACCTCTCATAATTTTAAACATCTCTATCATATCCCCCCTCAGTCGTCTCTTCTCCAAGCTGAAAAGTCCTAACCTCTTTAGTCTTTCCTCATAGGGGAGCTTTCCATTCCCCTTATCATTTTGGTAGCCCTTTTCTGTACCTTCTCCATCGCAATTATATCTTTTTTGAGATGCGGCGACCAGAATTGTACCCAGTATTCAAGGTGCAGTCTCACCATGGAGCGATACAGAGACATTATGACATTTTCCGTTTTATTCACCATTCCCTTTCTAATAATTCCCAACATTCTGTTTGCTTTTTGACTGCCGCAGCACACTGAACCGACGATTTCAATGTGTTATCCACTCTTTACTAAAGAGTATGAGTACATTTTTACAAAATTGGCAACAAACATTACCTCTCTCAAGTTTTGGTAAGATCCATCTTCTCTAAAATGATGGAGGTCCCAAAATGGTTATATATGATGCAAATGTTGCCTGTCTGGCTAATGGGAAAAGATCTTAAAGAAATCAACAGTCTATTCAGAAACTTCCTCTGGAATGGGAAGAAGACGAGACTTTCTTTAGATGTACTAATGAGACCTATATCTGGAAGGGGTATGAATTGTCCTAAATTACAGAGATATAATTTGGCCTGTATACTAAGACACAAAATCTTATTGATTATGGGAATCATCACATTTCTCGCCCAGAGAACATTTACAAAGTTGGTTGGTGCATCTCTCCTTTACTCTCTGCTTCAGATTGACCCAGGGGACGTTCTGAAGGATTTAAAATCTTTGTTATTAATAGACTCATGCAGAAAAGCATGGACGTCACTATGTAAAGTATGCTCCCGATCAGGAAGAGTTTCGCCATTTATGTCTATTTGTGGGAACCCTCAGTTCTCACCAGGATTAAACAATCCAATATTCCGGGTTTGGGAGTTGAAAGGTCATAAAAGATTACACCACCTTTTTATTGATAATACAAATACTTTACACAGCTTTAAAGATCAACAAACACATTACTCCTTATCTCAATAAGACTTTTATGCTTACTTGCAGCTGAGACATTATATGGAAAGTCTTACTGCAAAATATTCAGATATAGGTAGAGAAGGCTTATTCAGTGAGGTCTTTCTAGAAACAAGAAAAAGTAAATCATCTTGCACACATTTTAATAGAGCTTTAAGCAGAATAAATAGCTCTGAGGAATTTTCTGAAATTTTTGATAAATGGAGTAGGGATATTGTTGTCTAAACAAGACTTGCATGATTATCTGCTTCGTATACATAAAGATTACAGAAAATCTGGGCCTTAGAAAAACCCAATATAAATTTTTATATAAATTCTACTGTTCACAAGCTACGGCCTTCAAGGCCCAAATCTGTTCCTCTGCGGTGTGCCTTAAATGTGGATGGTGCCGATTATGTTCATGTTTTTTGGGCTTGTCCTAAGATTTTGAAATTCTGGATTGATGTTAGTTCCTACTGTTCTACTCTGCTTTCAATATCTATCCAAAATGATCCTAAAGTGTGGCTTTTTGGGTTGTAAGAAGAGATAGTACCTGCGTTAAAGGCTACACAAAGGCGGTTTCTGGACAAAGCAGGGTTATAGGCAAAAAAAGTGATTCCAGCAACCTGGACGGTCCAGATATTTATTTATTTATATTCTTTTATATACCGACGAACGTTGCACAAAAGGAAACGAAGATGATAAACGTATTAACATTTGAGTTCCTAACTGCTAAAACACAATCAAACAAAAAATTTGATTTCATGTTAGAGGTGTGGCAAAGGTTTATTGATCACCTTTCTCCGTTGGAAATACCATATTAAACTAGGTGATAGATGACGTACTAAACTATGTGAATTACACACTATTACGAGCTCAGAGACCGTTAGAGTCTTTTTGGCTTATTCTCTTTTATGAAAATTATATTTAATTTTTATTTAATCTTTATCCTCTTTGAAGAACTGTGTACTATGCTTCTGCCAGTTTTCAGGTAGGAACCATTCTTTTCACTGGAAAAAAAAATTTTCTCTGATTTAGTTTTGGATACTTTGGAAGGGAGCATAGTTTATAAACTGGGAGGTAGGGAGGGTTTGGGGTGGAAAGAAGCACTGAATGAACTTTGTGGGTTTTGTTTGCCAATGTTGTTCATCTTGTAATGTACCTGCTATTTTCTACTATTGCCGATTGTTACTTTTTATGTTGCTCAGTGTTTCCAAAAACCAGTAAATAAGTTTGAAAAAAAAGCACTTTCTTTGAATTTTTTTACCACTAAATATTTCAAACCCAATACAAAAATGGCATGTGTTACCTACATACAAAGGATTTATGCATCAGAAAAATTCAAATCTGCCGACTATAGACAGTTCTTATGAACATGTACATTCTAAAAAAATCAATAAAGAATAAGTGACCAAAAAACCCAATCAATGTAAATTCTGTGTGGGAGATAAGTCCCAGTCACAGACTTTGAACTGGGACCTGTTGTGAGTGTGGAAATGCAGTTGCTTGCTCGAGAGAGAGCCCTTGGACCACGGCACAACCTCAGGGCAAGCTCCGAGATGCGCACTGCTGGGGGGTAGGCATGTCCAGGCACAGGCTGAACTTGGAACGTAGCTTGGACATGGAACATAGCTTGGACTGGAACGTAGCTCATTCAGGCTTCTGCTGAACCTGTACACACCAAGAGTGAGACCCAGCAACGCAATGCTGGTCTCTGGGGTAGCATCTCCGGCCACTTGATAGCCCGTTCAGACCAGCCGTTTGGGAATAGCTTGTACGTCAGGTCGAGAACACAAGCCAAGACATGCTGAAAGCTTGGACTTGACTCTGAAGACTCTTGGCAATGAAGACATGTCGAAGGCACAGAAGACGTGGAACATGGACAATGGCATTGAAGACATGGAACATGGACAAAGGTTCAGGTTCAAAAGGGCACTGTGCCGCAGCGCGCCCTACACAGCCCGAGGACTGGTCGCAGACCACGCCTTCCCCGCTGTGCGTCCTACACAACTCGTGGACTGGTCACGGACTCAGAAGACTTGGACAACAGAACAGGCAACATGAAGGAACTCCCACGAAGAACAAGAAACAGAAGACTCCTGGAACAAAGAGATGGCACAGGAACTCCAGGAGCAAGGCAACTTCTTGCGAAGGCAAAGCTGAACTGGAAGGGAAATCCCTTTTACAGTGCTGAAGTCAGGAGAAGGCGACAATGCCATCTGAAAAGGCTGCGGGGCTTTTTCCCACCGTGGGCCCTTTAAATTCTGTGCTGAGGCACATGCACATGTGGGGGATGTCGAGTGCGAGAGCAGCATCAGCAGCATTCCAGAGCCGCAAGGATGGCAGTGTCGGCAGCCATCACGGCCGCATGAGAAAGGCATCGGCATCAGGGTCGCCGAGGAAAGTGGCGCTTCAGGCTGCGCTGGAAACTGTCAGTATTGGCAGCGCTCCACACCACGGGGAGGGAACAGCTGGTGTCCAACTGGCTGGGAAGGTGAGAGGCCGCTCACGGGCTTGTCCTGCAGCGGTATCGCAACAGGACAAGCTTTTATGGCACTTCAAAGCAGATTACATTCAGGTATTTCCTTTACCCCAGAGGGCTCACCATCTAGGTTTGTACCTGAGGCAACAGAGGGTAAAGTGACTTGCCCAAGGTCACAAGAAGCAGCAGTGGGATTTGAACCCTGGTTTTCTGCCCACTGTTCTAACCACTAGGCTACTCCTCCACACTATCCTTACAATATTATCCTCTATCAGATAGTATAATTGTTTCCAAACTTTAGTGTCTCTGGCTTGATTGTCTGGCTCAGCATCTCTGTCTCTCTCTCTCTCTCTCTCATTCTCTGGTTGTGTCTCTGTTCCTTTTTTTATTTCTCTTTCTCTCTCTGGTATCCTCCTTTTCTTCTGTTCTCTCTTTTGTTTCTTTCCTTCAGAATGGATGCTTTCATATTTTCTCTTCTCCGTTTGCTTCTCTCCTTCTCTTCCTCCTTGTCTCTTCTTCCTGTATGCCTTCCCAGTTCCTCTTCTTTTCTATACTTTTCCTCCTATGCGCCTACATTATCTTCCTGGATTACCCCACCCCAACAAAATTCAGGGTCTCCCTTCTCTTTCTTTCTTTCACTCTCATTTTCTTTCTCTCTCTGTCTACCCAATAAACAATCCCATTTCCCTCTTCCCATCTTCTCCCTATCCAGAGTATTCCCTCCCTAGACCCTCACCCCTTCATCTCTGGTCCTCTTTTTGCATCTCTTCCCTCCCATCTTGGATCCTCTACTTCCATCCCAGGTTCAATTTTCATTCTCCTCAATCCCCAGCAGGCTCTCCCCACATCTCCCCTCCCACCCCTAGAAGGATCTCTCCATATCCCCTAGCCCCCCCCCCCCCCCAACCACCACAAAGCTGTCCCGGCAAGCCCAGAAGGCTCTCTCCACAATTTGCCCCACCGAAAGCTTTCCCCACATTCACTCCTCCCCCTGAAAGCTCTCACTAGACGTCCTCCCTCACTCCCTCAGTCCTCTCTGCCTGGCATTGTTCATTTCTTTTAGGACCCCAGAAACTCTGCCCCTTGCCTTCCCCTTTCCCCTACATCTGCCACCTGAGGAGTGAAGGGATGGCAAACTCCCTCCTTCCCTTCTCCCACTCCCATGCCCTTTTGACTTCCCTCTGTCACCTCTACCCCCTCCCTTATTTTCCTCACACTTCCCTTCCTTCCCATTCCCTTATTCACCCCTTTCCTTCCATCTGAGCCCACTAACCTTTCTGCCCCCCCCCCCCCCCCCCCCGCACATCTCTGTAGTCTTTGGCTGGGAAATCCTGCCAGCCCTTTTGGGTTGCCTCTTTGTGAGGCCTATGAGTTACTGGTTTATAATTACACCGGTGCAGAATTCCAAAAATTCATATAGTTAGAAATTAAGCTGTCATTGAACCGACCCCCAAGAGTGACAAAGGCAAGGCTCTTGAAGTGGATGACAGGGATTCTGTTTTCTGGCAGGTAAGAATCATTCCCGCAGCAGATTAGCAGGGAGACACTATGACTTACAGGACAGAAAGAGAGAGAGAAAAGGACTGGAAGGAAAGAAATGTTGCGGAACAAGGTTGCTGAACTTGTCAGTGGCTGCGTGCCAGGACTTGTCCGTGCAGGATAAGAATGTGTGCCCCACCGGCGCGAGACAGAGCTCGGCTCAGGGTGAAAGGTGCAGGTGGATCCCTGTGTCCTACTGGTGTGAGGCGGAGCTCGGCTCAGGTGGATATAAACAGGTGGGATCCCATCACCTCTAGGGATTGTATCGGCAGACCTCTCCTTCTTAGTGAGCTGTGGAAGAGGAGAGGCATGAGGATGCTGTGGAGCAAGCAGCACACGAGAGAGCACCGCACACACGCAGCAAACCACGTAAGCATCTGACTTTTCTTGTCTTACTCTTAATGTGAATGCTTTTTATTTTTGTACTTTGCCCTCTGTTCTTACCCCCACACATGCACGCACCAGGCTGAGGCTGAGACTGTAAATCCCCAGGCAGCCACCGGCTGGAAAAGAAACGTCCAGTTAAAATGCAGCCACCCCCCTCCTCCCACCCACCCTAGAAATAATGAACCCTGCATGTCTTCTGCCATCAGGGGGTCACCGTTAGAAACCCTTCTGAAGAATGCATTTGATTTCTGCAATGGTGAAGCCGCCAGCCTCGTTCCCTCAGTAGAGCCAGTGGTGGCACTTAACTCAGCTCCAGGTCCCCCTGCAATGGTCGGCCCACCCTGATCTTCCGGCACCCACTGCAGTATAGGCTAAGCTAGGTAACTTCACAGATGGTGATGTGACAGAGGTTAGAAAACCAGGCCCAAACCAGAATCTCATGACAACATGAAGTTAGTCGGGTCACCCTTTGTCTGTGCCCCACCATGCGGCATCTCCTCTGTGGCCAAACTGATTCTCCACTTTGGAGGAATTATAAGTAGCTGAACAAAGAAGTTTCTCATGCTTAGCAGAAAGGCCTCTTCCCTGTGATCTCCTGCAGGTCTTTCCTGGGGTGGCTTTTTGACATGCAGTCACTTGTAATGTTTTGTAATTATTATTATTTTTTTTTTTTTGCAATGGGGAAGGGGGTGTTAGATGCACACCAAAATAAAGATACCAGTCCCTGCTTGCTGTATCCAGTCTCTGTCAAGATGGTGCTAACACAGGTCCTATAGCAAAAAGTGAAGATAGCAAAGCTGATTTAAATAAGGATTGATATCCTGCAGGCAGTCAAGCTCGTGCAGCTGACAGCTGGGAGATATACTTAGCTAGAGCAGTGTAGGCAGGGGCAATCTGGCAGACTGGGTGGGCCAATTGGTCCTCATTTGCTGTCATCTTTTTGTTATTATATAAATTTATATTTAATATATAACTGCAGCAACAACTAGCCCTTCATGGAAGGACTGAGAGGCACGAGGAGGATCTTTCAAAATTGTCAGACTTTTCTTTCCTATCAGCAGTGACCTGAAAACCAGGAAAAAAGAAAGTTAGATTTGTTTGTTACAGATATTGATTGGATTGTTTAAACACATCATTGCTGTTTGTTCAGTAACATTTTCACTCCCCAGTACACCTTACAATTATAATGCCTTAGACACATGCAGGCAGCCGCCACTGTGGTCCGTGATCATGATTATAGGGTTGCCAACAGTTCCGTGTCTTAAGAGACAGGCTGATACAATCCTGGTTTTAAACACCGAGCATGCATGGAAGTGCAGTTCTGAGTCCTTGAGAAAAATGAAACTACACGTTCTTGAATGCAATGGGGTAAAGCCAGTCTGGCCCGATGTCACAATGGACAGCACATTTTTGCAGCCTGGTGTTGTATAAACGTTTCCAGATGTTGAGGAGCAGGTGAGTCAGTCCTGGTTTTGTTTTGGGGTTGTTTTTTTTACCTCCAGTTTCAAAGTATTCTGGGAGTTCCTCGCTGGGAAATACTTGGACACAAACATTGCAAACCTAGTAGTGACTCAGGCATTCAACCTAAATTTGTGGCCTGTGTATGTGTTTGTGTTCCAGGAGGGAGATTTTATTGGCCAGTCCTGGTTTTTGAACTTGTATTGTATTTGTAGTAATTGATTCTATGCGTTGAAATAAGCGCTGTAGGTACCAGAATACATCAGGATGGGGGATGGCGTTGTCAGAAATCCAAGATTTATCTAAAATCTCCCTCCTGAAACTGAGTAATTTGGCTGTTCTGCGAGAGTTACTGTGCAAAAGGAGCTTTCACATACTTTAGAAGCTTACATAATCTCAGGAATCAAATCTAATCAGACTGGAAAGGGCTAAACTTGTTACGTTTGGCGGATCACGGGACTGCCCGGTGAGCTGCTACGCTCACCCCCACCACTGACCAATGCTGCCAGAGGCCTTCTGATGCGACAGAATGCTGCTGCCGTCGCTGCTGATGCTGCCACCCACTGCTAGTGCTGCCTTACTTTATGCGCACGCGTGTGCAGGTGCGTGCATAATATAGGCCCTGCAGCAGGAAACACTGGGCGGCACCTCCCGATGATGTCAGCCCGACTGGGCTATTTAAGCAAGGGTCCTGCAGCATTACTTCGCCTCAGCAACAGGTCTCCTGCCTTGCAGTATGTGTTGCTTGCGTGTTCCTGTTCTTCTGCGTTCCTGAATCCAGGTTTGTCCTCCAACCTTGCCTTCCAGCCTTGTCTTCTCCAGCCTTGCCTCCCAGCTATGCCTTGTCCAGCCTTGTCTTCTTCAGCCTTGCCTCATACAGCTTTGCCTTCCAGCCTTGTCTTCTCCAGCTTTGCCTTCCAGCTTTGCCTCGTCCACCTTGTCTTCTCCACCCTTGCCTCATACAGCTTTGCCTTCCAGCCTTGTCTTCTCCAGCTTTGCCTTCCAGCTTTGCCTCGTCCACCTTGTCTTCTCCACCCTTGCCTCATACAGCTTTGCCTTCCAGCCTTGCCTCGTCCACCTTGTCTTCTTCAGCCTCACTTGTTCTATCCACCTTGTCCAGTGTCTTCAGTGTGTCTTCGTCCACCCTTGGCTTGAGTCTCTGGATCTTGACCTCTTGCTTGGACTTGACCACGATTGCCTGCTGCCTAGACCTGCCCTGACCTTGGCCTGTCTTTGACTCTGTTTAGTCTGTTGTCTGCCCTAACCCCTGTGTGCCTTTGGATTCTAGTTCTCTTCACTGCCCTAGGGACCCAACTAGGGCAGCCACTGGAACCCAATGGCTCAACCTGTGGGGGAGGCAGCTGGTATAGATGAAGCTCCAGACAGTCCCACTACAGGGCACCTTTGCCAGCTAGGGTTTGGAACCGGGACCACTTTTTTTCAATTTGTTTATTTACTGATATTGCTGAGGTACTGGAGGGGAAGATATAATTATTAGCAGATGATACAAAAGTCTTTGGATAGATGTACCGAAGCAGTAGAAAAATGAAAGGGGATTTGAAAAAACTGGAAGATTTCTTAACATCCAGTCAGATGAATCCAGAACATATGGGTTATGCACCTCTACCAGCAGATGGAGATGGAGCAAACTGACGTCACAGTATATACACCCCTGCAGTGACATCAGCCTGACAGAATTTTCTACTTCCAGCAAATGGTGGACGAGCATCTCCCTACAGGAGATTGCTTTGATTTGAAAAAGGAGAAATAAAGAAATTAAATTCTCCCCGCTCTCCAGCGGTGATACCAAAAGGTCCCTCCCCCAGTTGAGAATTCCTGAAGTGATTTCTGTGGTCCCTCAGAGGTGTGCCTTGGTCCGGTAGCTGGTTGTCTTGGTTAGTGAGGACCCCAAAGGGAGTTGGAAGCGAGAAACCCCCAAGGAGCGGGTGTCTAGAGCTTCTGCTGGAGCAAGGCCCTTAGCGTGAAAGTGGCGTCTAAGCGTACAGCTTAGAGCAGGCAGAGTAGCGAAGCAAAGTCTTTGCAAACTCAAATTGGTAGCGGAAGCGGAGGCTAGATATACCCGGAGGTATTGATGTCATGCGGTGGGGCCACCCCCGAAGTTCCCGTCATGACGGGTATTTGAGCATCTGAGATGTGTGCGCTCGCGCCCTAGGAGGCCACAGGAGTGAGCATGGCAGATGGGGACGCCCATGCTGGTCTGGAAACGCCAAGGCCCTCGGCACCAGAGACAGCCATCTTGCCCAAAGATAGAGAAAGGGGAGAAAAAGAGGTAAGGCAGAGCGGTCGCAGCCATCTGCGACCAACGGACGCAACACAATGTCATTTGCCAAACCATTGAGAAATTACTATTTTCCCTATATGCATGACCTTGCACTTATCCACATTAAATTTCATCTGCCATTTGGATGCCCAATTTTCCAGTCTCACAAGTTCTTCCTGCAATTTATCACAATCTGCTTGTGATTTAACTACTCTGAACAATTTTGTATCATCTGCAAATCTGATTATCTCACTCGTCGTATTTCTTTCCAGATCATTTATAAATATATTGAAAAGTAAGGGTCCCAATACAGATCCCTGAGGCACTCCACTGCCCACTCCCTTCCACTAAGAAAATTGTCCATTTAATCCTACTCTCTGTTTCCTGTCTTTTAGCCAGTTTGCAATCCACGAAAGGACATCGCCATCTATCCCATGACCTTTTACTTTTCCTAGAAGCCTCTCATGAGGAACTTTGTCAAACGCCTTCTGAAAATCCAAGTATACTACATCTACCGGTTCACCTTTATCCACATGTTTATTAACTCCTTCAAAAAAGTGAAGCAGATTTGTGAGGCAAGACTTGCCTTGGGTAAAGCCATGTTGACTTTGTTCCATTAAACCATGTCTTTCTATATGTTCTGTGATTTTGATGTTTAGAACACATTCCACTATTTTTCCTGGCACTGAAGTCAGGCTATCCGGTCTGTAGTTTCCCGGATCACCCCTGGAGCCCTTTTTAAATATTGGGGTTACATTTGCTATCCTCCAGTCTTCAGGTACAATGGATGATTTTAATGATAGGTTACAAATTTTTACTAATAGGTCTGAAATTTCATTTTTTAGTTCCTTCAGAACTCTAGGGTGTATACCATCCGGTCCAGGTGACTTACTACTCTTCAGTTTGTCAATCAGGTCTACCACATCTTCTAGGTTCACCGTGATTTGATTCAGTCCATCTGAATCATTACCCATGAAAACCTTCTCAGTACGGGTACCTCCCCAAAATCCTCTTCAGTAAACACCGAAGCAAAGAAATCATTTAATCTTTCCACAATGGCCTTATCTTCTCTAATTGCCCCTTTAACCCCTCGATCATCTGTCCAACTGACTCCCTCACAGGCTTTCTGCTTTGGATATATTTTAAAAAGTTTTTACTGTGAGTTTTTGCCTCTGCGGCCAACTTCTTTTCAAATTCTCTCTTAGCCTGTCTTATCAATGTCTTACATTTAACTTGCCAACATTTATGCATTATCCTATTTTCTTCTGTTGGATCCTACAAACAGTCTAACTTCAGTTAGTCAGCCAGAGTGACTCACTGCTCTCTTGATTAACAAATGTTGGTACCTATTCAAACCCAATCACACTACCTCAACACCTTTCCAAGGTGAGTAACTGAGCTGAACTATTCAACCTTTTTACTTAGGTATACACTGCTCCTAGCTTATTTCTAGCTTCTGGCTACTTTTTGGGGTTTGGTTTTTTTTTAATACAAACATTCAGTTTGTATTAAATACAAACACTCATTTCTTTAAAAGTCTGCAGAACACTCAGTTCTGCAGACTTCGCAAAACAAAGGACTTCGCAAAACAAAGGACTTCTAAAGGTGCCTACAACATAGAGCACACCCCTAACACAAATAAGAGACCAAATGTTTTCCTTAGCAGGCCCCAAGTTGTGGAACTCCCTTCCAGAGTCATTACATCAGATAATAGAAAGAAAGAGTTTCAAATGGGAACTGAAAACATGGCTCTTTAGGAAAGTATGCAATCTAACATAAAATACCAACATGCCGATAACAATAACGTCAATGCGAGAACCTTAGATTATGTTAGTTGACTGAGCATTAAGCATTGAGCAATATAAAGTGTAACAAGACAACATACTGAGTATAACATGAAGGATGTTGAAATGGAAATTATAGGTTAACTTGTTAACTTGTACTTGATGCTTATGTTTGACCTAGAATATGTATTTGCTGTTGTGATGAGCTTGATTATGTCTGAATATGATCTAGAATATGTAATTGATGATGTATTGACCAAGAATATGAATGTTGACCCAGAATGGGAATGTTGACCCAAAATCTGAACGCTGATTATGTAAACTGTTGTGAGCTTATTTTGGAACAACGGTGTATATAAAACGCCTAAATAAATTAAAGATTTAAAGATTTGGATTTGGAATAACAAATGGTGATGTTTATAGAATGGGAGAATGCGGATGGAGTGTGGGGAAGGCCGACTGGTGGGATGTGCTTTTCAGTAACCCAATCATATGGTTACCATGGCAAGGACAGCTGTGACTATGTAAGTCTTCTTGATGGATGATGGAGTCTTCACCAATTGCGTAATTGAAAGAGGCAACGCTTAGCATTGTTTGGAATTGTAGAAGCCTACAGGCTATAATTTAGCTGCATAGTACTGTAAAACAAAAAAGTCTACCATAACCAAAACCCCACTGGGCTAGTCGGGCCACTGAAATAATAGGAAAGTAAGTTTTGCTCTGTGCTTTTCACCGTATTTCAGTTAAACCTACTCTGAGTTATTTAGGCTGTCTTACTGCATGCTGCTGTTATCCTGCCCCTTCTGATTTCACCCCCCACACCTTGACAATTGGGTGGCAGCACCAGTTATCTGTCTGGGCTAAGGAACACAAAGCCTCCTCTATGACCTTTAGTGTCTTTGCAGGGGTCACAAAATTTGCATGGGACAAGGTCACCGCTGAACCCCTGTAGCTCATATGTCTGTCATCCTCAGTTCATGTCTATGAGATGAGAAGCTCAAGGTCAAGTGAGTCATCACATGAAACTTGGGGGGGGGGGGGTGTTTCAAAAGGAACATTAGAAAATGATATCTGGGAACGTTCCGGATTTCCCCCTGAGACTCAAGGAATTTGCCTCAATTGCCAGATCGCAGGGAAACACTGAAAAACTCCAGCTACTTGCCTTCCTCAGTAAGCAGCAGTGAACAGGCGAGGAGGAGATGATTCTGGAGCACGTGGGGATTTGGGACTCAGCTGAGGGAGGAGAGAAGGTGTGTGCAAGTCAGAGGGCTGTGACTTATGGGAGAGGGGGAGGAGTAAAGAAGTACTGGGGTCAGGCAGAGGGGAAGGGGAAGAATGTTGGGTGTCATCACTGGAGGGAGTGAATGTTAGTGATGGTGGGTAGGTGGGGAATAAAGAAAGTATGGATAAGTGGGGGGTGGGGTGGAAGAGAGAAAGCTGATATATATTTTTTCTTCTCCCCTCCCCCCCTGCTAATGAACAGCAATTTCAGGGTGACCACAACTCAAAAGTTCTCAGGTATGCAGAAAATACATCATCACTGAGAGGGTGGTAGATGCCTGAAACGGGTTTGCCAGCTCATGAAAATGTCTTACTGACAGTCTGCAGATTTTTACCGACCACCTAACTTTATTAGGGGCACACATTTTACTATTGCCATTTTGCGCACAGCTGGACTTGCTATGCTAAAAGTCATCTCTTTACGCACCGCGACGTAGTCCTTGACTCCGTAGTGGTGCAGCCTCGCAGAGCTTGAGCCCATGGCGCCAAAGATAGACCTAGTCGCTCATGACATTTTTACTGACATTAAATTGTTTTTTACGGACATGTCATTTTTTTGTTCTTTTTTCAATAGATTTTCAGTAAATTTACTGACAGTTGTCAATCCTGGCCTGGAAAGGAGGAGATAGGGGCTAAAACAGTGGAAGGATCCAGGCATGCATGAAACAGATGTAAAAGGACCTTGGTGACAGGTGACAGGGGCAAGGAGGGGGAAGGCCAGCCACTGAATGGGGTCTGCAGCACCACAGTAAGCAGGTGTGGAATGGGCAGTCCCAAAGCAGATGTTGCTCCTGGACCTGTCCAGAGCTATTTGCTTCTTTTGCTAAGCTTGCTTCATTCCTGCTCCCTGTCTTCAGGACACTCCCAGGTCCCAGCCTCAGCTCTCCACCCGCAGCTCACATCCAGCATGCCCAAGCCAAGGGGGCTTCAGTAATAATAGTGGGAATCAGACATCCCACAGATTTCCATACCCCAAACATCGTGAAATTCCATTTACAATACAAACACTGGGGGTCAATTTCCCAAACTTAGGGGGCTAAATCGTCCCCTTTGAAAAATGAACTTGGGTGAGTGCTAAATTTAGCTACTGAAAGTGTGGGTGGCCCCATGGGATGGGGTTTGGGGAAAGTAAATTAGTTTCCTAATGCTTATTTTCAGCACTTAGCACCTAATTTAGGAGTCCAAATTTAGGGGAAAACAATTGCAGGGTTAAGTCTGGCCGGACCGATTTAAGTTCATTTTCAGTTTAGGTTTGACCTTCTTAACTGACAGGTCAAAATCTGAGCAGCTATATGAGGCAGTCCGGCCCTTTTTGAAACGTGACCCTGGTTGGCAATGGGAGGGAATTCCCTGTATTAGCTAAATTGTGCATGGCTGCCACTTAACAGTAAAATTAGTGCAGAAAACGTGGCACTGCACGAACATGAAATCTCTTGGAGGTAGTCAAAGCTGAAGGCTAGGACGGGGTTAACCGTATATGACGGTCAGTAATACTGACAGACGGAAGGAGACTTAAGGTCCATCCGATGAGAGATCCCCCCATCCCCCTCTCCATGCCCGCATTCTGCTGCATCACATGAGCCCCTATACCGTGCACACCAGGTTTAATGAGTAATCAGTTGCTATGGAATTGAAAGCACAAAACAGAGCTTGGAGAACTCGTCCCTAGGCTGGGGGGTATCTATACCTACACACTGCATTCCTGTCCCTTGGAGACAAAGGGAAATTGTTACTCGCCACCTGTCAGGTGACAGCCGACATTGATTCTGCCCTGTCTCAGATGTGACAGCCAGAAGAGGCCCATATTGAAAACACCCTGACCACCACCCCAACAGACAGTGATCACTGGAGTCAATTTTCCTAGCAACTAGAGCTGATCGATTTCGTCACTGTAATGGAAAATGAAACCATTGCTGGGAAATGCCCTCTGCTGTCACCGTGCACTCCACTGGACTCACATCCCCCCCCCCCCCCCCACACACACACACACACACACACTCTTTCTCTCACACTCACACACACAATCTCACACTCTTACACACATATATACACATTCTCTCACATACACACACTCTCTCTCTCTCTCTCTCTCTCAAGATGTGGGTATGTATGAGAGCCAGATACATGGAAAGTCATGGGAAGAAACTCTGATAACCAGTGAAGAAAACTGTTAATGAGTGGAATCAGAAGACTTGCCCATAGTGTGAGGGAACTTATCTTCCATTATCCAAACAAGTAGCAAAGTTTGGTGTAGCCCTGGTCTAAATTTGGAGACTATATGTATCTTTTTAATTGTACTTCACCTCTACTATTTAATCTCTACCATTAGTCAGATTGGGCAGATGGTTCTGCAGTACAAGATAATCTTTATTTGTCTGTTAATTTAAGTAATGTACTGAGAGAGATGACCTCTAGAGGGAGTATATCTCTGGTGTAGTCATCAGAATTTTGGCCTGTGGGGGTTGATTATTGAGACTCTGGAGCGGAGAAGGAGTTTGAAGTCCAAGGGAACAGAACCCTGGGTCCTGGGATATTCCTTGGGGCCTGCTGGTTTTTCCACTCCAGTAGGGCCTCTCCTTTCCCATGGATGCCGGTGTGCCAAAGAATAGCTCCTAGGTACATATGCCTTGCCTCTTGTCAAGTGCCGTGGGGGGAATTACAGACATTGCTATCTAGAATTGCAGTTTCTCACCAACAAGAATCCTATGCAGATGGGCTCAGGGCTACAACTAAGTAGTACTTGGCTTTGTCATGGTATCCTTGTATGATCCTGGAGCCAAGGGAGCCTTAATTGTTTTTTCTGCTGTCAAGGTTTAGAATCTGTGGGGTAGATTTTATAAGAAGTGCATGGGCGTACTTTTGTTCGCACAACCCTGCACAAACAAAAGTAGGCTGGATTTTAATAGATACGCGCGCAGCCGCGCATATCTTTTAAAATCCGGGGTTGGCACGCATAAGGGGGTGTACATTTGTGCACCCTGCGCGCGCTGCCCGTTCCCTCCAAGGCCGCTCTGAAATCAGATGCGGCCTCGGAGGGAATTTTTATTTTGTTCCCCCCCCCCACACCTTTCCCTCCCTTCCCCTACCTAACACACCCCCCAGCCCTAACTAAATTGCTTCCCCTACCTTTATTTTAAAAGTGACGCCTGCCAGCGCACCATTCTCCGGCCCAGGAGTACCCCGGAATGCTTCCGGGCCGGCACCACGCCCCCAACACTCCCCCCAAGCAAAGACCCGGGACTTACGCGCGTCCCGGGGCTTTGCGCGCAGCAGCAGCCTATGCAACATAGGCTCGGCGTGCGCAGGGGGAGCTTGGGGCAGATTTTCGCGGGGGGGGGGGGGGGGGGGGGTACGTGCGTATCTTATGCGCGTACCCCTTTGAAAATCTGCCCCTGTGTGTGTGTATAGAAGGCTGTCTGTTACAATTTCTTCAGTTTGGAGCCTGTGACTCCTTCCATTTTTATTTTTTACTGCTGGTACCTTAGAAGCTTAGCTAAAAGGATCTCTATATGCTCCACCGGTCAAAACCTCATTAAGAAAACGAGCAATCTCTACAGCTGGGCCCACCCTTTGGAACTCACTGCCTCCGGAGCTTCGCCAAGAACCATGTCATCAAACTTTTAAGAAACACCTCAACACATGGCTCTTCCGACAAACCTTCCCGGAGTCTCAAGAACACTCTGACACCGGTCAAAGGGCATAAAGGTCCACTTTGGGATCCATGATCATCCTTACTTCCCTTAGGGCCCGCTTACGCCTGATTTGGATAGTCCAAAGGTTACGAAAGATACCCTAGTAGATACATTAGTTCATGTTACGCCTATTAACACTGTTCGATGTTACATTTATTACTATTTAATATTTGCGTTCTATTGTTCAGACGCCTTGTTTAATGTAACGCCTTAGCCGTGACTGTTTTGTTATAATGGAAACCGATATGATTTGATATTTGTATCAAGAATGTCGGTATATAAAAATTCTAAATAAATAAATAAATAATAAAAGCTTGATAAGCTGGACCATAAAGCCATTGTGTGACTCCCTTTCTTGGATCCCCCGGTGTGGAAGAGGCCAGTGGATGACAACCTGGCAAAAGCGGTTGGATGGTCAGAGAGGAGAAAAGTGTTCGGGGGGTTCTGTTCCCTGCCCTACGGAGTGATGCACTGCTTTGCCCTCCGAACCTGATCCAATCGAACATCTCGCCAATCATATTTCTTTTTTTGTGAACAAGACCTCTTCGTTTATGTGGCCCCTAGCAGGGGTTACATGGGTTAAAAATAGGACCCAGATTATTTTCCAGCTGAGGATCAGATTTAAGAGACGAGCCTGAGGATCCAGACCTTGGTTTCGTTCCTCTGAAAGTAAAAATCTTTTCATTTCCCGGTACTTGTGCTTTGTGACTTTGTTCTCTCTGCCCCACCTTTCTTTCCCCTCCTGTCCCTGCTTTCCAGCTCCAGCGGTTCCAGGACGCCGGGCGGAAGGTGATGATCCTCCAGGCTGTCACCAAGCACATCATCCGCATCACCGAGGACGCCCTGGGCTCCAGATTCTGGGGAGATGTCAGCGTCCCAAGAACAAGGTCTCGCTGTAATTCAAAGGTGAGCCGAATCCCAAAAAGCTCGAAGCTCAGAAAGAGACTAAATGTTAAAAATAAATTAAAAAAAAGATTATCTGCCTGCCAACTCCCTGTAGGACTATTTGTAGGGTTTTTAGAAGCGATGGCACCGGAACCGGCCCGGTAGCAGCGCTGTGTCCTTGCACACAGAGGGCCTGGGTTTGATTCCTGGGTCAAGTCATCTGCGGGTACCGAGTTCACTGCCCCCAGTCCGTGTGACAGGATTTACAGCCCCTGAGCTCAAGGATCATGAAGGTGTGTGGCCCTCAGCTTGAGGACCATTGCAGCAACGACTGAGCTAGGTGGGGACATAAAATAGACACACAAAAAAAAAATCTGACCAGGTAGTTGAGAATGAAAACTTGTGGCACTGGATCTCAGCTGCAGTTCTGATTGTGCAGAAATGAAAGGAGCAGGAAGAGACCTCCAAGTCCAAAAGAGAAAATAAAAGTAATTGCGCATCTGAGGCACTTCATGTGACGTGCTGGGGGTCCTGCCTGCTGAGGGGCATCCTGGGGGTCCTTCCTTTGGTCATTAGTAAACAGATATGAGCTTTCTAGTCTCATTTCATACAAGCAAATCATTGGTTGATGATGGTAATAAATATCATGAAGTTGATTGCTAAGATGCCCAAACAATAAAAACCTTAATTTTTAGGGGTTAATGTACTCCCACCACCCATGGTAGATCTTTGTGCAAAATCGAAATGAACTAAGAGTTTGATTTCAATGACCTGTGGACTGCAGAGTTCTTAGATTTGGTCTGTGAACAAGTATAGAGCAAGGCAGGAAAAAAGCAGGACTGTAACTACACAGGCAACCAATGGAGGTACCATCAATAAGGTGGCTTATCGATGGTACCTCGCCCCTTCAATAATAGAAAATTAGATTAAAAATAAGACTAGAGTTCCATTAGTTATATTCAACCTTCTTAAAATCCAAGAAACTTCATTGGCAAGACAAATCTGTACGTGGTGCGTTGCCAAAGTACGAGAAGGCTGTCTAAGGTTGCTCCCTAGTGGTAATCCAAGGGAAAGCCCAAAAGAAACACAGTCACGGCAGGCTTTGTCTCTCAATGGAAGAATTACCTTCATGGCTCCGAAGCATCACGGCCCACAATCTGCCCCTAAAATCCAAGCATTGTTTTTAACCTGCAGGAATTCAGGCAGCCTCCTCATAAACATTCCTATAGATGTAACCAGGTCATATTCCACAGTTTTATACTCTCAGTGTAAAAAGAAAAATCATTTCTTTGGAGATGATGCAAGTTCATGTCTAATCTCAGAGAATGTTCTTTGTGCTTTTTAAGTAATTCTGGAGGTTGATAGCTCTGTTCCCTTGCATGATCCTTATACACCCTTTTATTATATTTATACAATGTAGTTAAGCTCTCTTATCAACTTTTAGTTTTCAGAGGAGGAGTCCTAGTTTAATCGTCCTTTCCTTGAAGGGCAGTCATGCATCCCTTTAATTTAGCTGCCTTTGCCAGTTGTTTTGCTAAAAGGCTCCAACTCTATCCTATACCCACCAGATGTAGTCTAACGAGGGCTTTATACACTGGACAGAGATTTCTTATTCCTCAGTTCTATGCACCAATATTTGCCCGGTCTAGGTGACTGCTGTCCAGTTTGGAATACCCATTTCTGATCCATTCACTTTTCATTCTTCAGTTTTGTGACCTGAATGCCTCAACTTGCACGTGTGCACAGTGAGACTTATCTACCTCCCAACAACCCACTCCTTCAAGAATATCCAGATCTCTTTTGTAGGAGCATGGTATCCAGAAAAGTGTTCATAAAGTGAAAAACAAAATCCTTCCAGAGAATTTATGAAAGGTTAAATGGGTGCAGATTTAATGCCAACCATCAGGGCTTGTCACTCATCACTCTGCACCACTTGAAATTAGAGATGGGCTGATCCACAATAATTTGTAATCTAGAGATTGTGGCCCTCAGACCACACAACTAGTGATCCATGATTTGTCCTGCTTTAAAAAAAAACTTCTTATTTCTTAAGCGGATAGTTTGCAAGGTACATATGCAACTGCAATCTGAACAATTCAGAGGCAAGCTGATCAGTGCAACAAATTGTAGATTGTGCATGCAGTAAGAACTATGCAAGGTGAGAATAGAATGTCTAATAATTCTTTGGTTTCACATCAATGCAAAGAAGTGTAATAGTTCCCAAACTTTTCTCAAATATTTTTATATGTTCTGAGTGATCCATTGAGAGAATATGACAATTCTTTGATCCAAGCAATTTCAAAAAATTGAGACCTCCAGCTATCTATTGCAGGGTCTGTTTCCAGAATTGCGCAATTGTAAATCTGGCAACATTTGTTAGATACATTTTTTCATTTTGCTAACTATGGAAAGATCACCCCAGTATCCCAATAAGGTTTGACTAGGTCTGGGAAGGGTACAAACTCAAAATCTATCTATGTAAATTTCTGTAAACGCCTTTGCCCAGAAATCTTGCACAATTGGACAGGTCCACCATACGTGCAAATGAAATCCCCTTGAACCACACTTCCTCCAACACCGTGTGCTCTACTTATGATTGAAGATATAATAAAACAAGAGAAATCTATAAGTACAGTGTAAGAGTCCAATCACTAAGTCCGTTCTTCTGTGACATATTGAATTATGGTGGGCCTTTTCCCGTATCTCACTCCAGACCTCAAGATCAATGGAAAGCTCAGCATTCCACCTTGTTATGAAAGAGAATAAATAAGAATCTCCTGCTTTTGTTTTGAGAAGTTCATGATAAAGGGCTGCAATATCTTTCTTTTTGGAGTTTCTGCTGCACAATGCCAGTTCCATTAAATTCATCTGTTTATTAATCCATTTGCTCATTCTCCATTTAGTAAGTGTCTGGTCGATTCTGGTATTTTGTATTTGTGAATCGAGTCGGTAAGGGAAAGCATATTTTCAGCCACCCAGCGCTGAGCTACAAATCGGAGACCTTTAGAGTCCCACGTTTCCAAATTATCAAAGAAGGAATTTACAGAAATGGAAGGATTATGCCAAATCAAGAAAATTGGTTTATTCATCCTACCGAAACCATTTCAAACCTGTTTCCATATCAGTAGAGTGCGAGCTGTCACTGGGCTACTTCTACAAATGTTCCTGATATTCAAATGTGATGGAGAGAAGATAAGCAAATAACTCAGGTCCATCTCTTTTACAAATGCTTTCTCAATTTCCAACTAACTGGAGGATAATGGAACTTTTAGAATGAAAAAAAACAAGTTCCAAAAATTCACTCTATCAAAAGGCCGTTGTGTTTAAATGGAACTGTTCATAATTCTGACCTCATACAATAGATGCTAGAGTATGATTTTTATGTGTAACATGTTTCTCTAGAATAATCCTAGGTCATGGATGTTTTTTTGTTGAAAAAGTTTTTATTTTTTT
Source organism: Rhinatrema bivittatum (assembly GCF_901001135.1). Taxonomy (NCBI): domain Eukaryota; kingdom Metazoa; phylum Chordata; class Amphibia; order Gymnophiona; family Rhinatrematidae; genus Rhinatrema; species Rhinatrema bivittatum. Next base: position 58,722,499 of record NC_042616.1, read on the forward strand.
TTGGTGATTGCAGATAAAAATGTGACCTCTTATTTTTCTTGATTATAGTCCTGAGCCTGACACTTTTCAGTCTTTTGAGAGCCATGTCTGCATCAAGGGCATAAAAGAAGGGATTCAAATTAAATATTATTATTGGGAAGTCAATAAAAACATACGAGTAAACTGCTGAAGTATGTTAAAGCAAAATGTCATGCTGGTTATTCAGAAAAAGTGGCATCTTATCTTTTGGGTGATAACTGATTCAGCTGCAACTTAGATTTTGGGAATGAACGTGTTTACTGCTGCAGTTAAGCTAACCCGTAAACCACAAGTTACGTATTAAACCTCAATAAACAGGTTATGGATGGACCTCACCTTTCTTCTTAACATTAAAAATAGATTATATATTGAAGACCGTACTCCCCTGGCAAAGAGAGCACCATATCAGCAAAGATGGCCTAATCTCATTTTTCCTGTAAGGATAGACAACCATATCTGCAGACGGGCTGGATGTCCATGGCGATGGTCAAGTCCGGGGCAGGCTGCATTCAGACATGGTCAGAGGCAGGCAGAGTTCAGGCATAGTCGAGTATCAAACAAGCTGAAGTCAGAACCAGTGATCCATCTGAGGGTAGGCAAGATGGATAAGCAGGCAAGAAGCAAGGAACAGCACAGGTGGGCAGGCAATGACACAGAAGACACCAAAGAACTGAAGACTGACCACAAGATGAGGGCCTGACAAAGAACTGAAGACTGACCACGGACGAAGATGAGGATCAGGAACACAGAAACAAAGACCAGGAGCACAGGAACAAAGACTAGGAATGCTGAGGCAACTTGCTCATCTATACCATAGTCGACCTATTGCCGAGGCATATGTGACGGACCTTACGGTCACACCACCATTAAGATCTGGTTGAGTCCCCTGTTTTAGCTAGAGAGTGAATAGGTTAGAATAGAGAGAGGTGCCATTCAAATGCAGCTCCTCCCTTCTGTGGAGTCTGGAACGCCCGTCCCCCTGGAAGTCTATTTAGGAGCGCACCACAGTGAGCTCAGGAGGTCGTCTCTTTCTGTTAGCACAGAGTGCAGAGGTGATAGGAGCTTACTTTTTGTTGTTTTACAATCAATAAAGGCAGGTTAACCCAGTCTGTTGGTCCTGACCATGGTCGGGAGGGTTTTCCTTCCAGTTTACTCACCAGCTGGTTGGGGTATCCCTCTGGCTTGCTTTTGAGATTTTTATTAGGAGCCTCACTGGACACCTGGGCCTGTTTTGCAAGTAGGGATTGGGGATTGCAAGTAGCTCAGTTAAAACAAATTAAAGAAAATTATTTTTCAGTCAGTACATAGATAAGTTCTGGAATTCATGTGGTTACAGCAGTTACTGTAACTGGGTTTAAAAAAGGTTTGGATAAGTTCCTAGAGGAAAAATCCATAAACTGCTATTATGGTAATTAATAAACAATAGTAGCTTGTGATTTATCTATTGTTTGGGTACTTGCCAGGTTCTTAGGGCCTGGATTGGCCACTGTTGGAAACAGGATGCTGGGCTTGATGGACCCTTGGTCTGACTCAGTATGACATATCTTATGTTCTTATGTTCTTAATAATTTGCACATATTATCTTGCATATCCATTACTAATTGACTATGGCTAGCTCATTTTAACTAACTTTGTTTATTTTGATATGTTTTTAATGTCCCATATTTGATTTTAAGTTTTGTTATGTTTATGAATCAGTTTTGATGTATTTTATGAATATTTTCTATGTAAGCCACCTAAATATGCGTCCCCTCCTCACAAGGACATCACATGACCCCCCATTCGTCCTGGCTTTTGTGATCCCACCCAGCAATTCAGGATTCATGGTCTCTGGTCTGTGTGCAAGAGTTCCACTTGGCAGATTTTGTCTGAATAACTGAGAGGGTAACATCGTCCCCATAAGTGGAAACTGAAAGACAGTGCAAAGTGTGATTGTGGTCACCCAAACCAGACAATAAGCTGAAGTCCACGCCCATTTGTAGGCAGACTTGACTCTATAAATCGTGCTGTTACTCGAGCTATCCAACGGTTTACAAATCTGGCCCTGAGCATCTTATTTGTGCATACCTGCCAAATCCACCAGAAGAAGATGTGGGTAGCAGGCCTTTTTAGAATTATTTTAAACAAGATGTGGAGAGGACACAAGGAAAAGGGGACTGAAGTACCAACTATTTTGACTCTTTCTGAATGGTATTTCTGTCACTTATGAATTGCAAACTGAAATTTGTAATCTGGGGACTGTGACCCATTCATTTGACTGCTAGTGATCTGTTATTCATTTTGTTTCTTTGCGATCCTATTCACCGATTTGCAGATGCACATCATGATATGTGATTGGATAGGGAGTTCTGAATTATTTTATCCCGCCTCTACTACGAGTAGGTTCCACTAATCCTGACTTGTTAGAGCAGAGCTTTCCAAAGTGTGTGTCGCGACACTTTACTGTGTCGCCTGAGGTGTGCCGGTGTGTCGCGCAAGCCCGGTGCACGTGACACACCGGCAAGTGCAGGGACCGGGAACCCATGGCTCCGAGCCAGATATGCTGCATCTGGCTCGCAGACAAGTATCGCCACACTTTCCCGCTGACCCAGCTGCTCCCCGGTCCTCCTCCGCCCGGGCGGAACGCGGCAGGACAGCTGGAGTCAGCGGCACCGGCGTGCTCTCTTCTTCCCGCCCCCCCCCCCCCCCGGAAGAGGAAGTGGAGAGTATCGGGTGAGTGCGCGGCAAGAAGAGGCCACGCTAGTGCGCTCGGCATCGGCCCGAAGAAAAGAAGACTGCAGCGCGGCTCGGAGGAAAATGAAGAGGTTAGCGTTGGGAGGAGGCTGCTGCTGCTGCCGCAAGTTCCCGGGGTGGGGGAGAGAGAGAGTGAATGCTCGCTCATTCACTCTCTCTCTCCCCCACCCCCACCCCGGGAACTCGCGGCAGCAGCAGCAGCCTCCTCCCAACGCTAACCTCTTCATTTTCAGCCCTCGCGGAGGCGGAGTCCCATCGGCCGCGGTTGAACATTTTCCTCCGAGCCGCGCTGCAGTCTTCTTTTCTTCGGGCCGATGCCGAGCGCACTAGCGTGGCCTCTTCTTGCCGCGCACTCACCCGATACTCTCCACTTCCTCTTCCGGGCCGCGGGGCCCTGTGTGTGTGTATGAGAGAGTGAGAGATTGCATGTATGTGAATGATTGAGAGCCTGTACATGTGAAAGAGAGTATGTCTGTGATTGAGAGCCTGCCTGTGAGAGAGAGAGCATGAATGTAAGTTTACCATTGGGAACCTGTATGTATAAGTTTGTGATTGAAAACCTGTTTGTGTGAAAGAGTATGTGTGTATGATTGAGATCCTTTGTGTGTGAGAGAAATCATGTGTATGTATGATTAAGAGCCTGTGTGTATAAGTAAGAGAGAGATCATGTGTGTCTGTGTGTGATTGAGAGCTGGTTTAGGTGATGGAGCATGTGAGTATGTGATTGAGAGCCTGTGTTTAAATGAGAGAGAGAGATCATGTGTGTCTGTGTGTGATTGAGAGCTGATTTAGGTGAGGGAGCATGTGAGTATGTGATTGAGAGCCTGTGTGTAAATGAGAGAAAGAGAGGACATGTTTGTAAGCATGTGAATGAGAGTCTGTGTGTGAGAGAAAAAGACAGCATGTATGTGTGTGATTGAAAGCCTGTGTGTCTGTAAGCGTGAAAAGATAGACAGCATGTGTGTAAATGTGTAATTAAGAGCCTATATAAGTGAGAGAGAAAAAACATGTGCATATGTGAGTACTGAGAGCATGTGTGTATAGGTGTGTCATTGAGAGCCAGTGTGAGAGAGAGAGCGCTGGTATGTGACTGAGAGAGGAGAAAGTTCCAAGCAAACCACCCCTCCTCCTGCTAATTCAGAACAATCTCAGGACACCTGGATATCAAACGTTCCCAGGTATGCAGAGCAAAAAAATGTTTGTATCCTTATTATTTTTCATTACTGGGTCTTTGTGTCTGCTATTTTGAAATATTTTGTTGGTATCTGGAAATGTTTTATATGAGTTTTTAATTATTGGATATTCCACTCATCAGCTGTTTCGAAATATGTTCTTTTTGTTAGTACAGTTTTACTGCTGATGATTTTATATTTCTTGATTTGTTTTATAAGGATGGGTGATGTTTCTTTTTTCCTTTGTTACACTGCATACAACCTCTGGTTTGCTAGTAGACTGAATTACTGTGTCCCGAAATTATGTTTGTCTAAAAAGTGTGTCACCAACATGAAAAGTTTGGAAAGCTCTGCGCCTCCCAGCTTGCTGGTTTCTGATCCAAAGATAAAAGAATCCCCTTTTTTAGGTGTTCATTTACAAAGTAAAAGAGCGAGCACCTAATGCAAGGGTCCCCAAACTTTTTTTTTTTAAAAAAAACTCTATTTTTTTTTTATTTATTTATTTATTTTTTGTTTGAAATGTTTTATTGCTTAATAGTGTAACATTACAAATGCCCAGTCTGCATAGAAATGCACAACTGAATAGTGCAACAATACAAATGTCAATTCTGCATAGAAATGCACAACTTAAGAGTGCAACAATACAGATGTCAATTCTGCATAGAAATGCACAACCCAATAGTGTAACATTACAAATGTCAATTCTGCATAGAAACGCACAACGTAAGAGTGCAACATTATAAATGTCAATTCCGTATAGAAATGCACAACTCAGCATGTACTTGAAGAAAGTAATAAACAGCACAATAAAGAGTGAGCATAAAACAACAAATGCCTTGTCAAATGCCAATCAACTCACTTATGCACGGTATCAAAAATGAACACTGTAAGACATCAACAGGTACCTATAGTGCATAGATTCAAGATTCAATTCCCTCTTCCCTCCCCCCTCCCCCCTCCCTCTCTGTTTAACATGAGTGTTATATAGTATACTAAAATGAAAGCGCATAGTATGAAGGAAAAACGGCCTTTCCTATCCATTACCAAGTCCGGGGCCTGGCTGGCCCTTGGAGTCTCTTCCCTCGCTCATGGCACCGATGTGCCCACTAATGAGTCCTGGTTTCGTTTCCAAAGAGAAAACAGTCTCCAAGTGCGCCTGAAGGGGATCTCAGTGTGCCGGAGGTAAGCTGTGATTTCAGCCAGTCGATAGATTTGCTCCACTTTGTGTTGAATATCCGACAGCGAGGGGAGTCGGGATGATCTCCATCGCCTTGCAATTTCAATCCTGGCTGCTGTAAAAATAAAGTTAACCATGGTATTGGTGTGTTCCCTTCCTTGATGTAAAGGGAATCCCAGTAGGGCTTGTTGAGGAAGGACTGAAATGGGAGAATGATATAATTGGGTCAACCAGGCGTCCAAGACACACAAAAGGAAAACCATTCTTTTGCAATGCAGAACATCGGTTTACAGGAAGTAAATGACAAGAATATTCGCCCAGATGTTTGGCATATATTCTATATCATATAGCGCTAAATACATATCCAGTCCCAGAACAGATCTCTGGGGCACTCCACTATTCACTTTTCTCCATTGGGAAAATGTACCATTTAGCCCTACTCTGTTTTCTATCTTTTAACCAGTTGGCAATCTATAATAGGATATTGCCCCCTATCCCATGACATTTTAAAGTCCACTGTTCCACTGAAATTTGCTAATGCACGCTAAGTGAAAGAGAGTTGTGCATGTTGGATGCAACTGAACAAGTAAACGCCACTTCTACATATGTGCAGCCAAAAAGAGTACATCCTATATACTTGTTTTCTTACTTTGTGTAACAACCTTTCAAAAATCAGAGCAAATTATCTCTCCTGCTTCCTACCTCTAGGGATTTGCTCACATTGGGGTAGATTTTAAAACCCCTGCGCGCGTAAATCCTCCCAGATTTACGCACGCAGGGCACTCGCGCGCCCGCGCGCACAAAGTCCCGGGACGCGCGTAAGTCCCAGGGCTTCTAAAAGGGGCGGGAGGGGCGTGTCCGGGGGCGGTCCGGGGGCGTGGTGACGGTTCGGGGGCGGGCCGGGAGAGTGGTCCCGAGTCCCCCGGCACTGTGGCCTGTGCCGGGGGATGCCGGGGCGGCGCATGCAAGTTACGCCTGCTTCAAGCAGGCGTAACTTGCCCAACAAAGGTAGGGGGGGGGATTTAGGTAGAGCTGGGGGGTGGGGTAGATAGGGGAAGGGAGGGGAAGGTGGGGGGACGCGGAAGGAAAGTTCCCTCCGAGGCCGCTCTGATTTCGGAGCGGCCTCGGAGGGAACGGAGGCAGGCTGCGCAGCTCGGCGCGTGCAGGCTGCTGATTTTGCGCAGCCTTGCGCGCGCCGACCCCAGATTTTATAAGATACGCGCATATCTTATAAAATCTGGTGTACTTTTGTTCGCGCGCACGTATTTTTTGAAGATCTACCTCATTATTAAGAAATTTCAAAACACTGATGAGGTTGCTTTGACCTCTGAACCCGTGTTGATTGTAGCTAATTCTTCCCTGCCTTCCAAGATGCTTATTGATTCCCTACCTTGACAATTGCCTACCATGTCTTTCAAGTCAAGCTTGCTGAGCTGAAGTTAATCATTTCTGTTTTAGTATCCTTTTTAAAATAAGAGGCACCACATGAGTGGTCCAGCACCTTGCCTACTCTCGAATACAGCCCTTGAGACATGATATATTGATGAGCCCTTGTCTTTAGCGATTTATTGTAACTGAACCTTTTGTGGCACCTGTTAGAATGTACTATAGTACGCATTTACCTACATTAATTTATGTGCCTACATGTAAACCGTTGCGATGGTATATAACTTAGCGACGATATAGAAAAGATTTTAAATAAATAAATAAAATTACGTATGGGAGCCCCTTTCAAGGGTTTTTACAAGCTGCTTAAGAACTTTTGAATTAATGCCATCAGGACCTGGTACTTCAACCACTTGGTGTATTCCAATTTTACACTTACTGCTCTCTTTAATAAAGAAATTGTCATCTTTTGTTCTGTTCTGGATTGATTGATTACAGGGGTCTGCTCTGTCCATGACATTTTTCTAATAAATATAAATTGAAAGAAACCTTTAATATTTTTATTTTGACCCCACAGTTTCCTCCTGCTCCCTTGGGTTTTCAGTTCATTCGGAACCAGAGCTAAAATTTGGAACCATGAGCCTTCGTTTCCATCTATCTGGGGTTTTTTCCTTTATTTTATAATCCCCCCACCCAATTTACTTTGGTTCAGTCATTGCAGCGACAGCTCTCGCCTGTAATTTTGGACCCTAAATCCAGCCACTACGTTTAGCTGATGCCTAATGACTATGGCTCTCTCCCTCCCATAGACTGTGAATGTCACAGCATTTCTGTTTTCTTTACATCCCCTGTTGATCTTATGAATGATGATGTAGGCATGAAACTGAGCAAGGATTCACTTTTATCAGTGAGGTTTACTTGTCCCTAGTCAAAATTTACACACAAAATGGTATAAAAAAAGCTGTATGTTTTTCCCAATTTAATTTTAAGGGGGTTTTTTTTTTCCTCCAACCCGTCAATTTGTCCACAGAAAACTAAAGGTAAAAAGCAAAATTCCAAGAAGCAAGACCTTGCCTTTGATACCAACGACTTCAGAAGTCAGTATGAGGTAAGAAACAATGAGGGGAGAAGGGGGGATCCTTCATTCACTGATATCCCAAAAGGCAGCATGGGACCATTCAGAGGATCTCTGAGGGAGCAGTAGGGACTGTAGAGCTGAGTAATTGGTGTGGATGAGCAGACAAGATAAGCCATATGGTCTCATTCCGCCATCATGTTTCTTTTTGGTACTCTAGGGTCAGCCTTGGCTCTAATGATGTTCACGGTTATCCCACTTGCTAATTTTCTGTCTTGCCTCTCACTGCCTGAACAACAGAGGGAGCTAGAGGGAAACTGTTCTGCTGGCATATCATCCCAGTCTCTCCAAAAAGCAACTAAGTAGTTCATGAATAGCGTTCCCTAGGCTTTAAAGTGCAATTGTTCTTGGAGTCCTTATTCCTTGTCAGATAAAGTTACCGTACTCTCCTCCAGGTGAGTTCTTCCACCAAGGGACCCAGAAGGTACTGTGTGTGGGTAATTTAATGTATTAGGGAGGCAGTAGGATGACGTATTAGCAATTTGGTCATATCCAGATTCACAGCAGGAACGGCAACAAGTTGTTGCTGATTCTTTCCACCTTCACGTTATGTTCTTCCCACCCTCATTCCCTACAGGAAGGCATGAATGCGGGTGGCAGGCTATATGTGAACTGACTGGAAGAGGCTGGGACTGCAGTGCCTGTGAGGCGGGGGACTGTGGTACCTATTTCACACAGTGACTCCTGCTGGGAGAGGCAGGGACTTCTGGAAGCAACCATAACTATATCAGCTGTGATTTCTCTCACCACACACACACACACACACACAGTCAGTGCTTTTATCCCAGTCTTACCAGTAAGCCACTTCTTCGGAAAGAGTCTATCTGACTGGAGCAGCAATGACTTTTCCTACTGTTGGAACCTCCAGTGCCTGTACACAGCACCATTCTCACTAGTGAATCTCGTCAGGGGCGTTTAGGATCTGTGAGGCTGTGAGCTGGTTCCCCAGGGAGCCGGCACGACTGTGCTATTCTCTCGTTAGAATCAAGGCACCATTCTCCTTACTGACTCCTGTTAGGGTGGGGGAGGCAATGCACCATGTGCTCCTCCCTTCCTCCACTGCAAACCTCACATTTCACCACCACTGCCAGGACAGCACTCTCATAGGAAGCCACTTCCTAGCCTTAACTATGTCATTACCTGGCAATAGCAACACCACCACCCTCTTCAATATCCCTCCCCCTCATCATTCACTTCCATGGGCTTCAATGAGATCACCCTCATTAAATGTTTCTTCTCCTCATCCTTCATCTGCATAGATTTCAAAAGCCTCACTCTTTCTAATGTCATTGGGGTAGATATTGAAACACATCCATCTATGTAAGTTAGTCAGATAAGACTTATCTGGCTAACTTGCATGGGATATGCAGCATCACAGCTGTGCTCCTGAATATTCCCATGGAGAGCGCCACTTAGCCGGATAAGTCTTATTCTAGGTGGATAAGTTGCTACTTATCTGGCTAAGAAGGGCTGAATATCGGCCTCATTGAACCTATTGGATGTCAGAAGAATTCCCTCCCTCCTCTGTGGGTTCAGCAGGGTGAGAGAGATCCACAAGGGATCAGAATGAGGCAGTGGGGCAGTGACTCCGACTCAAAGTCCAGCTCTCTGCCCATCCTTCTCTCTCTCTCGTCCTTCCTCCACAGTTTACCTTTCCAGAGAAGGCCGTAGAGATTTCTTCACTCAGGCCGGAAGAGCGCTCGCTGGACGATGTTTGGTTCATCCGCAGCATGATGAGGGGCATACTCAGCTTCCGCCATTATAGCAACACCATGCAGCTGATGCTGGCCAGGGTCGTTCATTACAAGAGGTCAGTGAGGGCGGGGCAATGGACACCGGTCACACGCACCTCGCCGTGTTTCAGCGCTTTCACTCTTGCTTCAGTCTTCCTCTAATAGCTATGGGGGAAGAGGATGGGCGGGGCCACCGTCCATAATCAGCCTCTGTTGCTATCTTTGGCCTCTGCTGACCAGTGAACCGCTGAGTGCATGAAACACACCAGTCTGCAGAACTGGCTGCCCCAGTTACGGATCGTGCCCTTTCTGTGGGTGTTAGTGGTACGGAGACCCGCAGGAGAGTAAGCCAGGGGCCGCCGGTTGCTGGTGTACAATGTTTATTTTTTTTAAATCACAGTAGGGGATTTCTCTTTGGAAGTGTATTCAAAAGAGGAAATTTGGGGGCTGGCCCAATAGCCCGGTGGTAGGCTGATCCCCAGCCCCGACTTCTGCTCTTCTGGCTGGCGGGGGCTGGGGATGCTGCACAGACAGTGCAGGGAGGAGGGATCGCAGGCTCCCCCCCCGAGAATTTCTGCCATAATGGCTGGGTTATAATGGGAGGCAGGTGGGGCCTAATCATGGGAAAACCCCTGTCAGAGGTAGAAGAAACCCTGTGGCCCCTCAGCTTTGGATCCCACCCATAATAAAGGGCAATGCCTGGCGCTGTGGCAGGTCCCGCCTGTGCTGGACGCTCAGGTGAGGTGAGAGCTACGCAGCAAATACAAAATAATTACTACTTTCTAATCTGCCACTAATTCTCTGTCTGATCTAGGGCAAAGCTCTTTAATAGTTAATTTAATAGTTGTTTCACAATAGCTTGTAGTTTATTATAGATTACCCGTTCATTATTCACAATATGTTCCATGTAAACCGCCTCCCCGGCGATAGTTATCCATGTTAAATGTGAACCGGAGTGATATGTATTGTATACAGGAACTTCCGGTATATAAAAACCAAAAATAAATAAATAAATAAATAATAATATTATTCCAGCTTCTCTCTCCAGAGTGGAAGCTGCCATAATGTTTGGTTTGTATTCTTTTAATGGCAGGGGGGCTTTTATGGCCAAGTTTTGTTTCACTGAGGAGGAATTTTTTTTCCCCATTTTTTATTTGTTTCGGGAAACAGTGCGCGATATTTCCTGAAATAAAAAAAAAAATCTGAATTTTTGCAGGATTTTTTGTTGTTGTTGTTTGGAAACAATTGTTTTGTTTTTCCCTTTCATTTTCAAATGATTGCACATCCCTGCCATGCAAATCAGATTCCAAAAACTGAGAACCAGGGTCTCCTGGGTGGGTTGCGGGCAGCTTCTGCCATATTAAACCGTGAAGCGTGTTGGGATCCAGTTTGGATGAAAGACGTCATATAAATCCCAGCATATTATCAACACTAATAGTGACCTTACTCTTCCGGGGTTGTTTGCAAGAGTAAATGCATAGGAGAGAGCTCGCCCGACCAGGGCCTGGAGCATTCACTGCCAACCAGAGATCTCTCCTCGCGGGCCTAAAGGGGAGAGCATTCACTGCAGGCTGACCCTCGCTGCCAGGCCAGTCCAGGTATGGGGAAGCGGGGAACCGCCAAAGGCCAGGGTACCCTCCAGGAGCATCTGTGGGCTGCCGCTTATTAATGTAAGGAAAAAGCAAAAAATCGTGTTGCTAGAATTGAATATATCATATCAAAAAATGCAATGAATAATTATTTATAAACAGACCTTCATACCACTCAAGGCGAGGGGGAGCCAGAGTTCGAAAATTAATTCAACAGGAACAGAAATGGATCTTCCAGCTACAAACGGTTATTCCATCCGGATTAAATAATGAAAATTGAATGGAATGTCTTTTTCTAGTCGTTCCAACATTTTTCACAATTAACCATATAATTTCATTGGACTGTCACTCATGCTGGCCACGCCTACTAACATTCACATTAAAAACAGCGCCAACACGTAGCAGTTCATCAAATGACGTTTTGGCGCACTTGAGAAGCGATCTGGCATTCAGTAAGTAGTTCTTATTCTTGATCCTGTAACAAAACAATGTCCTTTGTTAAGTGGCATTAAAGTTTTTTGGTTATTATTCATTTTTTTCAGAAAAAAGTAAATTTTCCCGTGGAGATCTATGCAATTCATGCTTATAAAATGTTTCTCAGAATTTCATTCACAGCCCCTGAAGAAGCAGCAGCAAAACATGATATTGTGTTGGGCTTGCTCGATGGTTCAACAACGCGTCCTGCTGTTGCGCGTCCCGTCCGCGCTAGGCCCACACCCAGGCCTGCTTACCTTGCTCCTGCACTGTCAGGCCCCGGGCCGTCCTCTTCCGCTGCAAGTGCCTCCCGTCCATGGCAGCGTCTCCCAGGCCCTCCAAGTTGGGCCTAACTCCATGCCGGGGCGCGGCATCCTCTCTGGCGCTGGCTCCACCCCTAGGCGCGCATGCCTAGGGGTGGAGCCAGCGCTCCACCCCTAGGCATGCGCGGGAGCCAGCCCTTTAAAGGGCTGGCTCCCGCCCGGCCCTTTAAAGGGCCAAGGGCGGGAGCCAGCTCCGAGGCACAGCCCGATGACGTCATGTAAACCTTATATAAAAGTGAGGTCCTGACCCCCAGGACCTCGCCTTGGCAATTGGGTCGACATCATGGTGTTTTTTGCCTACTCCGTGTTCCAGCGTTCCTTGTTCCAGTGTCTCCTTGTTCCAGCGTCTTCCTGTTCCTGAGTCCTTCCCAGGTAGTACCCCTTCGGACTGACCTCTGGTACTGACCTCTGCCTGTCTGACCATTCTCCTGTCTGCCGCCTGGAACTGACCTCTGCCTGCCTGTCCATTCTCCTGTCTACTGCCTGGAACTGACCCTCACTTGCCTTGACTACGCTTGGACTGACCTTGGTATTGACCCCTGCTTAGGCTGACTACTTCTGGACTGATACTCTGGCTTTGACCCTTGCGCTTCACTCGGACACTCTCTTCTGGCCTACTGTGACTACCAGACCAGCCTGCTGGGAATCCACTCGCGGCTTCAACCCGACTAGACCCGCAGGCGCTGCCTGTCTCGCCCGGGAAACCTTCCGGAACTGTGACCTCCCTGAGGTCTCTGGGGCTTCCAGTTCAGGTCTAGTCCATACTATCTGCGTTAGCCGCGCACCCTTGCTCGTGGTGGGCACACCTCTCCGCTACCTCTCTGGGAGACCATCTGAGGCCCACCTAAGTCCAGGGTCCGGGTACCCAAGGGCTCAATCTGTGGAAACCCCGGACTGTTATTGGTGAAGCTCCAGTTAGCCTCTGTCTCCTCGTGTGCTCCGCCTCCTGGTGGCAGGCGCTCTCTGGGTCCGACCAGAGGGCCTACCAATCCTGCACCAGGCCAAGAGTCCACCTCCAGCGCAACATGAATAAAAAGACGAAAAAAGAAAGAAAGCAAAAGAAAGCAAAGGGACATTTTTTATTAGTACTTAAATTCAGAATGCACGATTTCAAGGCATTACACATTTTTTATATTTGGACCGATAATTATATGAGACCCGTTTGGTTATTAAGAACACAAATTGTTCATTCACCTTGGGTGGTATGAAGGTCTGTTTATAAATAATTATTCATTGCATTTTGGATATGATCTATTCAATCTAGCAACACGATTTTTGCTTTTTCCAGTGATTATTTTCGGTTGCAGCACATTTGGACTTTTTTTGTTTTGTGCTTGTTAATGTAAGGCCATTCTGGAAAATAGGGATTGGCCAAATGGCCAGAGGGGCGACTACTTTAGCTCTAGTTCTCATTGGAGCACAGGTCCAGGTATAAAGGTTAATGGTGATGGGAGCCACTTGGAAACGGTGAATCGCAGCACAGTCAGGGGAGACGTAACCGCTGGAGGGAGAATAATGAACAAAAACTACTACGCTACCGTTTAACTTTATAAAGGGATAGCATGATAAAATGAGGTAATTAGTTAGAAGGGCACTCCAAGGAGCAGTTACCAGAGTTAAGAGGGTGCAGCATGAGGCGTGGAGACTGTTTAAAATTGCTGTCTTGGCATCCTTGATAAAATGTATTCCACGGGTCACAAAGAAGAACAAATGTCTGCCAGCTCTGTGAAAAAGGGCTATTAAAGCTAAAAGTGGAAAATAGGAGTCACAAAGGAAAATAACAAAAGCTTTTTAAGTTAACACTGAAAACTAGAAACCCGGGTGAGAGTCAGGCAGGCCATTAGATGAATGGGGAAGGACGTTCAAGGGAGGAGAAGGCTATAGCAGAAAAACCAAATTAATTCTTTGCTCTATCGTCACTGTGTAGGGGGTGTTGGGGAGATTCCCCAAACCCGAGCTGTTTCTTTCGTAGGCGATGATTCAAAGGGACAGATGCAAATCAGTGTGAATCTGGGTGAGGTGCTGGAGCCATTCGATAAACTGAAGAGCCTGTACCCCGCCTTAAACTGTGGAATAAGCACAGGATAGCAAGTTTTTTTTAAATAAAAATAAACGAAACGAACCGGTGGCAGATTTAAAACCCGTTTAAGAAAGTATTTATCTCAGTCAGTGCACAGTTAAGCTGTCCCGTACTTATTCCTCAGGGGTCATGGTTAGTAGCATTGCTGGGTTTTACAAAGATTTGGACCAAGTTACTGGAGGCCAGGGGCATTTACAGTTATTAGCCAGGCAGATGTAGGGGCTGCCGCATTCTGGGAACGTGCGACAGGGGAGGGATCTTTCCATCCAGGCCTGCCGGGTACTTCCACGTGACCTGGGATGGCCACTGCGGGAGGCAGGATGCTGGCCTGGATGGACCCCCTGGTCTTGGCACTTCTTATGATCCTCTGCCAGGAAGGAGATTTTCGACCAGCCCTAGCTTTGAACTTACACCCGAAGACACCGTGGCAGGTGTAGTCCTTGCTTCCTCCATTTAAAATCAGCACTGCAGGCACCAAATGCATCAGAAATCCGAACCCCCTTCTTCGATGGGGATCACAAGCAGGGCTGCTGGGACTAGGCAGTCGCCTAGGGCGGCATCAGTGGGCAGGGTGCTGCCAAGGTAGGCTGTCTCTTCCAATAAACAGTAATTGTATGTCAGCAATACTTGGGGCAACTTAAACCCAAAGGTTCCTATTGTAAATCAGCATGTCCGACCGTAGTCTCCGCTCTTATCCATGGAAGAAACAGCATCACTGACTGGGAATAGTGGAGCCCCTAAGGCAGCGGCTGTAGAGCTGCGAAACTCGGCCTGAGTCGGGCAAGTTTATGGATACGTCTCTGCATCAATAAAGTGTCGGAAAAAGATCCAGGCATCTATTCTTTTGTGTTTACCTGACGGCTATCATAGATCGTCTACCTCTTTGTTTTCTTAGGGCATGCAAGGGTGCCATTTTCAAAATGTGAAAGGAGGGGATGACAGCAGTCGCGGGGCATTTGGTAGTTTTGTGTGACATGATGTAAGCAATTTGAGAGTGAGAGGCCATAACTCTATATATCTACCACTGTTAGAGGGACACATTCAACTCAGGATGGATTGGGGGGGGGGGGGGGGGGGGGGAGGGGCCGGTTACATTGCTCTGCCTAGGGCGCTACAGACCCTTGCACCGGCCCTGGTCACACAGCAGCTCTGATTCTGAGTTCTCCTGGGGAGAGAGCGTTTATGCAGTAAGACTAGGGCAGCTGAGACCCCGCAACGATATTTATTAATATCTCCGCTGCACTGCCACTGCGCACAGCGGTCCGTGAAGTAATGGGCATGGTTACGGTGTCCCTGTCTGAAAGAGCTCAGAATGACAGCTGACCACAGTCACAGAGTATGGGCAGGGGGTGGTCTTTAAGCTTGGTTCCCTAATGGTGTTCTTCCCGCCACGCCGCGCTGCCAGGCATTAGAACTAGCCCCCTACGGTTGGCCGCCAAGGCCCCAAAACCAGCCGATTTAGAATTTTCCTTGCTTTTCTCTGCTCCAGGTTTGGGAAACGCCGGGTCGTGGTCCGCAAAGGGCACCAGGGAGACAGTTTCTACTTTGTGTTCTCGGGGGTGATCGCCGTGACGCAGGACGAGGACGGCACCAGCGCGCTCCTGGACCCGGAGCCCATTCTGCTGCGGAAGGGAGCCAGCTTCGGGGTACATCTGGCGGCGCCGGGGCGAGCTGGGCGAGTCAGGCCTCCAGGGCTGGCAGGCAACCACCGGTTCCGCTTTGGAAGGAGAGCTGCCGTTTTGCTGTAGCCCCGTGAGTGGTGAAAGGCAGAGGCAGCGCCTCCACGCCATCAGACCGTGCGTGTTCTTCACTCTCACGGTCTGCGCGGCCACACGCCGTGGAGGCGGTGGCAGCTGCCAGGGTAGGCAAAAGCTACCCAATAGAAAATCCAATATGTTTTTATTAAAAAAAAAGAAATAAAAGTAAAAATACAGATTTTTTTTTTCCCAAAATTGTAGCGGTAGCTCTCCCCCCTTCCTGAGTTAATATGTGCGTTTGACCTGTGCCGTACGCACATTTTAAAGTTTTTACTCGTTTTTATCTCCCAATGCATTAGCATAGCATTAGCTTACTGCATTGCGAGTTTTTAAAAAAAATAATACTCTGGACGTTAAAAATGTGTGCAAAAAACCGTACACGTTCTAGTAGCGCCAAGATTATTGCATTGGCCTGTCTGCCTGGCTGACTTGCACAGCACCAGGAACTGTGCTTTGGTTTTTAATTTGCTGGTGGTTTTTATGGAACATTTTTGGTTCCTTTTTGTCAGTACGGCAGTCTGGTGCTTGCCAATAAGAGGAGGAAAGACATAAAAAGTTTCATAAACTCCATATAGTTCAATTTTTTTATTATGTTTAGGCAAGCAAAATATTCGGTGTATCAGCATCAAGCCAAAATGTTCATATTAAAAAACCAACGATCCCCCAAGTCTGTGTTAGCAGGGAGCGCAGGATTGCTAACAATCTCCTAGAAACCTAGCCAGTTCAAGATCTGAAACGGGGCAGACGAGATGATGCTGACAGAGCTTGCAAGGATAAATACTGACTTACCCAGCTACCTGATAGCGCCTTCCCACTGCCAGACAGACGGATAAATCAGTATTTATTCAGCGGCTGCCGGCACTTACCCAGAGAGTTACAGACTTTTGTTTTTAAATTTTTAAGCTTTTTTTTTTTTTCCCATAGCGCTGGAAACGTAATGCCAGCCCTGACCTAGGAGTTAGGTTTCCAGCGCTAAAGAAGGCGCGCCGGCCAGCTTCAGTCCCTGCATCGGGGAGTACTGCTGCTTAATGCCCTCATTTGCCTGGGATTTCCATGCCAGGGCGCCAAGCAGTAGTCCCATTAAGAAACACGCGTTTTCTGCGCGCAAAACTTACTCCCGACGCAGCAAGGAGTTTTGCGCCCAGAAAATGCGTGCTCAAGTGCGGGCGAAAAAAAGGTGAGTTCGAATGAGCAAACCTTCCTGCATCGGCCCGAGAGAGAGAGGGGGCACTCCTGTGGAGAAAGGAGCTCTCCACACGCTGGGTTTCCTGCCATTGTGGCCAGTTCTGTTGTTCCACGCGAGTTTGTGAGTCCTTTGATAATGTGGCTGAAATTTGACTTTGTCAGAGCTCCACCTACAGCTTCCAGCATCCCTATGAGGGAGCTCTTTTTTGTCGACCTCCCTCGATGGCCATCTCAGCCAGGTTGGCCCAAACACGCCGGCTCAGTCCTGGCTTCACCTCACGGCGTGCGTGGACTTGTAGCTCTGATTTCCCTAAGGTGACTGTAAGAGCTACATCTCCGTGTGTGCAATGGGGCAAAACCCAGGCCCGAATGAGTGTTTCCCGGGACCTGGGAGAGTTGGCAGCCCTAAGCAGCTTGTGATAGAAAAGCAGTGCTCTGAACGGCCGTTAAGGATTTTGCAAGCCTCTCTCTTTCTCTCTCCCTCGATAGTTGTATTGCAGTTCACTTATGATCCGTTGCTTCCTTCCGCCTCCTGTGTCGTATCTAGACCAAGTGAGGCTTCCCCCACACACCCCCAGCCACGCCTATTAAATGGAACCACAGCTGGCCTCACGCCGCTGGAAGGGCCCAAGCGGTGAGGAAGTGTTTCGTCCCGCAGTCACCGTCTGCTTGCATTTCTCCTCCTCTCCAGGAAGTGGCCTTGCTGAAGGGCCTCAGGAGAAACGCCACTGTCGTCTGCATGGAGGAGACCGAGTTCCTGGTGGTCGACAGGGATGAGTTTTTCAGGAACAAGCTGGACCAGGAGCTGCAAAAAGAGCTGGAGTACCGGTTCCGCTTCTTCAGGTACGTGCATGACCCGAAACGGGGGCCGGAGGGCCCGGAAAGCCGTGGAAATCAGTTAGAGGATTGTTCTGCTTTCAGGCGCACACTGGGGTAAAGTCCTCACACACCGTACTGCAGGGAGAGGCCTGGCGCCGTGGCGATTTAGGTCGGCCGCTGTCACATGGATACATGACGGCGGCTCTTCCTGAGCATGGCCCAAATAAAGGGTTGCAATCTAGACTGGGATTTGGCGAGATGGGTGGGACGGATTCCTAATGAAGAGCTTACTGCCAAGAAGTGTTTGCTGTTTTGAAAAAGAAGGAAGAGGAGTGAGGCGCTGTAAATTAGAGCCAGAACACTAGTAAAATGTAATCAATCCATCGTACAAGGTTTCAGTCTTAATAGGGACCATGAGTCCTGTTTTGCTGTCCTGGGGGAGGGGGGTTCCACAGCATTTATTCCCTGGGATACGTCTGGAAAATCTCACTTTGAGCATCGGTTTGCCGATATAAGAACATAAGAACATAAGAAATTGCCATGCTGGGTCAGACCAAGGGTCCATCAAGCCCAGCATCCTGTTTCCAACAGAGGCCAATCCAGGCCATAAGAACCTGGCAAGTACCCAAACACTAAGAAGATCCCATGCTACTGATGCAATTAATAGCAGAGGCTATTCCCTAAGTCAACTTGATTAGTATCTGTTAATGGATGTAAGATGTGCCATGGGGGTGCTGCTTAATGCAGGATAGGATTGAACCAAAATGTGTCTTCCAACAACTATTCAGGTGGATTTCAGCTGCAATCCAGCAATTTTGCTTTGCGCAAATTTCTTTTTTTTCTTTTTCTTTTGCATTTGAGGCCAAATAGTGATATGCCTGAAGGAGCTGTATGCAGAGGAGGAAGACAGTCCACCCAGAAAGAAGGGATGTGCCATGGACGGGACACCGTCTCCTGGGCTGGGCTTCCTTCTCAAACCAGCCCGGGAAGCTTAGGGCCATCGTTCCTTGCACCTTCTTCCACCTGCACCAGCCCTGCTACTTCTTACCAGTGCTCCTCTGGGCCTCTCTTGCACCCGTTTCCATGCCTGCATGCCCGCACTTCCTACTCGCCCGCCCCTGCCAGTGCGGACAGCTCCTGCTCCTCATAGGAGCTTAGGTTAGATATGTGCCATCTGGGGAGGCTGGGGCAGGGAGAGAAAAGCAAACCGCGAAACTCAAAATCAGCATTTGCTAACGATTGCAGGACATGCAGCCAAGGAGAGTGAGGCAGGGCAGCTAGCAGTTGTTAGGCCTGGAATTTTAGTCATGGTAGGTTGCGAGACCACAGATGTATAATCTAAAAAAAAACACACAATCACTTACCTTTGTGCTTTTCCCAATATCGGGCTGCCCTCTCAGATTTAATTTTGTTCTCTCCTAATTCCTTTCGTTTCTCTTTCCGTTTTCCTTTCCCTTCATGTTCTCCTCCTTCCTCTCCATCTGACACTGCTTTCTCGTGTATTTTGCTCATCTTTTCTCTGCTTCTTTCCCCTTTATTACTCTTTCACACCTCACTAACCTTATCTCTCACCATTCTCTCTCCCCCCCCCATCATGTTCTTCCACTCCTAATGTCTCTTCTAGCTTTCCCTCTGCCAGCCTTCCATCCATCTCTGTCTCCCCCGCTCTCTCTCATTCCCTCCCTTCCCATCTCTTCCCTGGTAGGTGTAAGGTGAGCTGCAGGTGCTTGCCCCCTCCCAGCCGTCTGCCCCCCAGGATCTCTCACCCTCTGTCACCCACAGGGCCTCTCGCATCCTCCCAGCCCTCTGTCACCCCCCATGGTCTCTCGTCCCCCTTCCCAGCCCTGTGTACTCTCTGCTCCCCCCAGAATCTCACCCCCCCTCCTTCCCTCTGTGCCCCCCCCCTGCTCTTTTCATGTCCCAGCCTGGCATCCCCCCCCCCCCCCACACACACACACGTTTCACCCCTCCCATTCTCACCCCTTTCGTCTTTCTTGTTTCTTTTTCCCCCCGTCCCGGATCTCTGCACTCTCTCTCCCCTCACCTTGTATAAAATAAGCTATGAGCTTGCGGGGTCAGGGATCGAGAGCAGGAGCTTTCTGGCCCTAGCAGCCTCTTCAAGTAGCAGCAAAAGAAGCAGTGGTAATTGTCTTTTTAATAAAAATAAATAAAAATGTACTGGGTCAGGATCAGCCGCGGCAGGAAAAGGTTTTCCAGAGCGGTGACCTGGTGGGAAATCAGCACCGCATAAACCATAAACACCATTCCTTCTTTCTTTCTGTCCTAGAGATTCCACTGCACTTTCCTCTTCCTGATGCTAACCCTCCCCCACTCTCTTCCTCCAAACATTACATTTACTGTTCTCATTCTCCGCTCCAACCCCAGCCCCAGCCATCCTCTCTTCTGCCTTGTCAACAGCTCCTAAACTTCAGAATTTTTTTTCCTGTCAGGCAGCTGTCAACACGTTCGCCTGCTTCAGGGGAAGAGGATGAGGAGGAGGATCGCTCAGCAATGTCCTGGAATTAGCACATCTAATTTTGCAGGCGGATAAGTGCCCTCTCGTGGCGGCAATTCAAAACGTATCGCAAAACGCAGCCAATCTAGCAGTTCATTTCTGGGGAAACAAAACACACGTGAGGTTCCATATAGGCAGAAGGACCGCCGTGTTAATCCGGTGTAGCAAAAAAATGGGGCGAGGCGGGCGGAGCCTTTATAGAAACGCCACTTAAATCAGGATAAAAGATGCAATTGGTCCCGCGGCTGGACATTTCACAGGCCAGTCAGAGCACACGCTACACAGAAGTTCACCCAACCGTGCACGAGACTCAGGCAACTAACTAGCGAGTGACCGAACAATCCTCCTTGCACAAATGCTAGCCCTGGGTCTTCCGTCGGTTTCAGCTCTTGGGACTTTAATTTGCGACCAGACGTTTGGACTCTGAGAAGTGTAATCGTTTACAAGATAAGTCTGAGGCTCTTTCCAGTTTTATTTAGATTATTATGAATTGAGGACACTTTGAGTGATAAATGCACACCTGTTTCACAAGTTTAAAATTAAAAAAAATGTTTTATAGGTGAATGATTATATGTATATACCTATTTGCTAGGACCTTTCTATAGCAATCATCTAGCACTATATATATATATATATATGACACCACATCAAAATTTTCTGGGTCAGAAATATTCAAATCCCTCCAAAAAAAAAAAAAAGTCCACCTTTCCAAGGCTGCTCCTCCCTGACCATGGCCTTCTTGACTTAACCATTTCCACAATATATAAAGTTTCTCTTATGTGTCTTGATGAGGTTATTTGCATGGAGCAGGGACTCTCTGTTATACATGTCTGTACAGATCTGCATATGCCTCGTAGCATTACTCTTATGTTTTCCGGCTCACTCGCCCCTCGCTGCCGGCCCGGGGAACGCCATCACCAACCGGCCACGCGGCAAGACACCGCCAACGGACTTCTTTGTGGCTAAACGCAGTCACCTCAACTCCTCTCCAGCATGCAGGGTTCAGGCCTTCTTAAAAGGCCCATGGGCGTAAAACTCCACCGGCGCCTACTGATGGCCATCAGGCCCTTTGCCCTATAAAGAGCTTCCCTCAGCAAAGGGTTGACCTCCTCCAGGTAGTGTGAGTTGCCACTTCAGATCTCCGTCTTCAGCCTTGTCTTGCCTCTTTTTCTCTTTAGCCTTCCTCATCTCCAGTCTTGCCTTCCTTGGACTGTCCCTTGGTACTGACCTTAGCCCGCGACCTGACCATCCTTGTCTGCCACCTGCCTCGACCACGGCCTGACTACGGAGCCTTTCTTAGCCTTCACCAGAAACACTCACCTAAGAGCTACCGGCCCCCGTAACCCAAAGGTTCAACCCGCGGAAAAAGGGGGCGGGCGGTATAGGTGAAGCTCCAGTTAAGTCTCTGCATCGTTTTCTGCCGGTTGGCAGTGAGGACCTACTGGGCCTTCCCAGTAGGTGGCATCAAGCTCACTCCAATACAAGGATCCACAACCCTAACTACCACAGAAGTAAGCAGTAGTAATAACAGTAATAGCAGCAGCAGCAGCAGCACTTTCAGCGTTTCATTAGTGTGATTATCACCCCTGGATCATGTTTATCTCGCCGTGTTTACTTCTGCCTCTTTACAGCCGATCCTAACCTGCTACAGTTAACTGCTGTCCTCCAAGGGCTGGCTTCCATGTACCACATGCACCCTGTGGAAGGAATTTTTCGACCCTAGGCAGTTTTCTCTTAAAGATAAAAGAATCTCTCAGCTTTTTATACATTTCAAAGACCCTTGTAGTAAATGGCAAAGCATTAGCAGTCACGTACATCCGAGGTGGGAATCCCACAAACTGAACAGTGGGCACTGTCCATAAACCGAAGATCACAAGTCTACCAGTGGCGCTAAAAGAGCAGGGGGGTCACAGAAGCACTGGTAAAAAGCCACTTGTCTCTTGACACGCCTGTGACGTCAGAGATGCTTTCTACTTGTCTGAACATCTGGCACTTTGAATTAGGCTATCTTCATACTTAAAAATATACTTCTGCTTACTACAGAGGAGCAATATATTATTTTAGCTCCTTTAATAAAGGTCACTTATTCCTTTGGCTTTTAATCAAACTCACATTGCTATTAAAGTAACTTGTCCTCTATCTAATAGTACCAGGAAAACCACAAGGCCTCTTCCTGTGAATGCTAACCGCACGCCGGCCTGCATAAGCCTTGAAGTTCTCTTCTGACGTGACTGTCACCTTTGCAGAGCAGCTCACCATAACATAGAAATTTAAGCTTTATTTATTCTTAAAGCAATCTCTTAAAGTTAACTTCTTAATTACTCATTTCAGGCTTACCCAATATTTCAGCATACAAGGCCTTACCCACATTATATTCCAGCAGACAAAAGCACAACTAAGCATAGGCCAGAACAGATCAGAAGGAGACCGGACCTAAGAAAATCTCAACAACACGATTAAACCATCGGCAGAAAATGGAAACCCCACCCAAACTTCCAATTTAGTGAAAATACTAGCCTTAATTATAGTGTCATCTTTTTTCTTTATGTGCATGCTGATGAAGGGTTGTGAACCTACTACCTCCCCTTTTTTTAATCTGGTAAAGTTTGTGCGCATGGTGAAACTGTATATGCATGCATTCAGGCGGCTGAAAATCCACATACCCGCATAGGACTGATGGCTTGCACGTATTAACTCTATTTTTACTCGTGTAAAAGGTGACCAAGGCTTTGAAAAAAAATTTCCCCCGCTGTGCTTTTCACCTCAGCAAGTCTTCCCCCACTGATGTAACTGGGAGCAGAATTCCCATTCTGTCAGCCAGCCCGCCCGCCACCCTTATTTAAACCATTCATTCACCATCAAAACGAATGTCAGACTGTGCCATTTTTTTTTCCCATCTTCTAAGAAATTTACAGAAAAGTGGGTGCTTGCCCGAAGCCCGTAGGCATCCTCTGGCAGAGTGAATCTCATGGTTTTCCATGCAGACTCTAGGGATGGCCCTGTACATATTTTTATTTATTTGTTTAAAAGGATTTATTGACCGCGTCCTCCAATGTTCAGGGAGGTTTACAAACAAAACATACATAATAAAGTATATATTATAAAAGTACATTATAAAATTCAGCAAATAAAATATATAAAATATCAGCTAAAATTAGATAAACACAAGCCAGGAAAAATCAAAACCAGACTATAAAATTTACATAGGGACATCTGTACTGTCTACTACAGTAACAGTGAATTGAACAAGCTCGGGATGAGTTCTCATGGCTGACAGATCGGATCCTATGCCTGTGCTGAAGAGGGGGAAACTCATGATGAGGTGGAAGTGCTGGGGGAGGGAGGGGCCAGTGCCAAAGGATAAACAATTCTGAAATATGCACCAGGGTTGCCAGCAGCCAAAACAGCTCAAACTCCATTGTGCTTTTTGTAACTTGCGGATCAGTAAAAGCATTACTCCCCCCCCCCCCCCCCCCCCCTTGATTGAAGTGCCGATGCGTTTACTCTTTCAACCACTGTTCTTGTCACCATCCTGCTTGCCTGTGGCAGGGCTTGAGCATTTGCTTTTGTGGTCAGTGCAGTTAGTATAGCTGTGTTTAAAAAAGGATTGGATAAGTTCTTGGAGGAGAAGTCCATTACCTGCTATTAAATTCACTTAGAGATTAGCCACTGCCATTAGCACTGGTTACATGGAATAGACTTAGTTTTTGGGTACTTGCCAGGTTCTTGTGGCCTGGTTTGGCCTCTGTTGGAAACAGAATGCTGGGCTTGATGGACCCTTGGTCTGACCCAGTATGGCATTTTCTTATGTTCTTATGTTCATCCTCCTCTCAGCCATGGGCAAGAGGAGCTTATCAGCTTATTGTGGTGGAGAAGGTGGAGTGGAGGCCAGAGAGTTATACAGAGTGAGACTGAAATAATTTTTGCCAGAACTAATACTCACCCCCATTGCTCTCCAGATCACTGGACCTTTTCTCTAGCTGGTCAGACGAGTCCCTGGAGAACCTGGCCGAGCACTGCAAAACAGAAGAGTGTCACTATAGTAGGGTGATAGTGAACGACACCAGTGAAACCAAGAATATCATCTTCGTCACTAAAGTAAGGAAGGTTTTATTTATTTATTATTTATTTTATTTATTGAAATTTCTATTCTGCCCTCTTACCTGATTATCTGTTCTGGTCGGATTACAACAGAGTAAATACAGTAACAATATAATAATTAAAACATCAATAAAAATACAATAGAACACAACAAGCAATTTAAATCATCTAGTGCATGCAAAATAATTACAATGCAGTATTATAGAACAATAAAATATCGTCAGTTCCTAAGACCTCTTAAAAGTCTCATTAAATAAGTGAGTCTTCACTGCTTTTCAAAATAGTTTATAATCAGAAAGTAGAAGAAGTTCTAAAGGTAATCCATTCCAGAGAACAGGAGCGACACAAGAAAATGTTTAATGATTATTTTCAAACGTTCTGATTAACGGACCATAATGTGCGAGAAGGAACGTTCTCAGCTACAAGCCTCATCAAGTAAACTAGATCTTCTGCATACACAACATGGGGTGCCAGGGTCAGTTTTTTTAAACTTTACATGTTGCTCAACTGGGAGCCAGTGTAAATTTACCAAAATCGGCGAGATATCACGGATTGAACTCCCTGATACCAACCGTGCTGCGACATTTACCAAATGTTGTGAGGCTCTTAGATCAGACTTTGACAAACCAATATATAAACTGTTACAGCAGTCAATAACAGACAAAAGACTGAATTACAGTCCTGAAATCACATTGATCAATGATATGCTTTAGGCAATGAAGCTTACACAATTAAAAAAAACCCTAACATTACACACAACCAACTATAGTTGAGCCATTAGACTAAAAGAAGTATCTAAAATAATGCCAAGTGTTGCGTTTGGCAGTCCCTGGGCTAACCCCACGAACTGTCACGCTCGTCTCCTGCTCGGATCTCTGCCACCCTCGACTGACGCCAGCATCCCTGTGTGGTAGGAGGCCACCAGTCCCTGGCTGCCAGGCTCCTGACTAGTGTGGTCGCTGCCCTCTTCGCGACCGACACGGTTGATGACACCCTGCGATACAGGCCTCCTTAGGTGCACATGCGCGCCTCAAGCTGAAATTTAAAGGGACTGCGTCGGGAGCCTGCCACGGTACCTATTGGTGACATCAGTCAGCTAAAGCCTATCAAAAGCTTCCAAATCCTGACTTCCTCGGCAATAAGTTAGCTTCTCCAAAGTGTGCTGGCCTCAGCATTCCTGTTCCCAGATCTTGGTTCCAGTATTCCAGTTCTTGTTCCTGTACTCCAGTTCTTATTCCTGAGTTCCTGGTCTTCACCTTCAGTTCGTGTCTTCTTCTGTGGTCAGTCTTGCCTGCCTCCAACCTCAGCTTGAACTTGACCTTGATTGCCTGCTGCCTGCCTTAACTGCTGCTCGACTCTGACTTCACTCCTTCTCTGTGTGCTGACTTGTACTTTTTGACTCGATGGATCTTCTCCTCCACAGAGGCCTGCGCCTAAGTCCAGCCAGCCCCAGCACCCAAGGACTCAACCTAAGGGGAATGGGGGCTGGTATTGGTGAAGCTCCAGTTGAGCCTCTGCTTTATCCAGCTCCGCCTGCCAACAGTGGGGGCCTGCAGGGCTCCTCTCTGCAGGTGACACCAACTCCACTTCAGTCCAAGGGTCCACGCCCACAACACCAAGTCACGGACTCAATCAGAGAAAACAATCAAATGCTCATCCACCTTTAAAGAAAGTATTTTAGACTCTGAACTATGAGAAACAAGTACTACTACTTTTTTTTTTTTTTTTTTTTTAATATTTAGAAAGAGGGCATTAGAACACATCCAATTCTTGATTCTTAGCACAGATTCACTTATTATATGTAACATAGACTAAAGAGTCAATCACAGGAAATAAAAGCTGCAAATGATTGGCGTACATACAGTAAATAATCCCTAGTTCCTACAACAAATGACCTAAAGGGAATAAATAGATATTATAAAGTAAAGCTAAAAGTAATGAGCCATGAGGGACACCAATGAAAATCTTTTGATCCTGTCTTTCTTCCTTTGTAGTGTCTCAGAGAGACCAGGCATGTGCTTTCTCCTCAATGCCACCATTATGTGCAGAGCACACTGCAGTGGAAGCCATGATCCAGTGTCAGTATAGTGCACGCAGGTTTGCCCCTTATGTGCATGCACTGGAATAGCACTGCACGGATTATACAGAAGAGGACCATTCAAAGAACTTACTGAATATCAGTAGTACTAATTGTAAACCGTCAAGGGGGGTTTAAACTGCTGGACTGGCTGACACGCCCCTTTTTGTGTAGTGCCACTGAATGCTTTCTACAAGCACCACATCAAAAAATGTTGAGTCAGGACATGCCCCTGACTGAAATGAACTGGACTTTTACCTATACCAGACCTGTTCTCTGCAAGCTCAGTCCTCAGATTCCAGGGGCCAGCAGGACTTAAGCAAGTGTCCCAAGGGGTAGCCAGAAAGAGAGAGTCCAAAGACAGGCTGAGGACAGGGCTTGCTGCAATCAGACAGTTACCGGGTACTAGCTGAGAGTCAGGGCAGGCAGCAAGCAAGGCATAGTCGGTATCTGTAGCTGAGGTCAGTGGCACACTGCGGGCACGAGAATGATCTGAGTCCATAGCAAGGTCAATACCAAGAGATCAGGCAGAGAAGGAACAGGAAGCAGGAGTGAGACAGGAACAAGGCAAGGCTGAGCAGGCTAAGTAGGCAGCTGCCAGCTGCCCTCCCACTGCCAGCTGCCCTCCCACCTTACTTACGATCCTAAGTCAGGGAAAAGACGACGTGTATGTTCCTCGGAAATAGACCCTTGTTTATCAGGACATAGCATTTAGAAAATAGCAGCAATTCCTATCTTTAACATCCTGGCTACTAAGCCCAGTTTTCCCTAAAGAAAGTTCTGTATCAAGGGTGATAACAAAACATGCCATAAACCTTAGCCTGCTTAAGATACTAATACTTATGACTAACTTACTTACCCCTGATTCTAACTTTCAGGCGATTCCTCTGTTTACCTCTGAAGTAAGTTCTGGCTGGAGTGCTGGAGAGCATGGGCAGGGGAGAGGCTTGCTTCCTGGCTTGGTGCTGGTTCTCACCCTTCATGATAGCAGGGAGATCTGGTTGGCCTCGGACCCTCCTTTCGCTTCCACGGACACTTCAGCACAGGTTCTCGCTCTCAGGGTTTTCTCCCCTCGTTTGCATACAGGATTTGTACCTCTTCTTCCTCTGGGGGGTCCGTGGCTTACCTCCTTGCTCCCTTTTGGTTTCAGGATCTCTCTGCCAGGGGGTCCATTGCTTTCTTTCTCTCAGGGCTGCTGTCCCCTAGAGGGGTCTTTTCTCTTTCTTTTTCCTTTCTTATACTTCCCAGCTGATAAATATGCATAACCTCGTGGTGGGTGAAGGGTCTCTTGCCGCATTGCAGGTCTTTTTCTTCTCCCCTCCTCATTACGTCAGGAGGGGTCCTGCCATGCTGCAGGACCTTTCTCCCCTCTCGTTTCTTTGGGGGGAAACTGCCATGTTGGCATGCATTGTCTCAGGCTGTCCTCCTTTCTTGAAAAGGTGGAGGGTCTCTGCTTGCTTGCTTGAATGTCCCTGACACTTGCTTAGGATCTTAAGTCGTATTTCTCTCCTGTCTGGTTTCTTTAATTGCACAGGAACTGACAAACAGGCACATCTGATAAGGCGTCCTTCTCTACATTAGGACAAGGCCTCTAGTTTCTACTGATGCAATGCAATTTAAAGTTCACCTGGGTAAAATTCCTTCTCTTGCTGTAGCAGGGTCTGGGCCTGTCAGAATTTACCCTGACATGGCTATTATAATTCATAATTGGTGCATCATTGGTAAACAGCAGATATCGCCCTACAGCTAGGCAGACTGGACAAGACAAGGCAGGCTGGTTCATGAACACAATGGGCAGGATCTGACACATGGCAGACAGGACCAGGAAGCAACATGCACTGTAGAGACTATAGGAGGACTAGTTACTGAGGCAAGGTATGGAGTGCGATTGGGGTTTAAATACCCCAACCATGTGATGTCATCACTGAGCGCCAGTGATCTGTTTCCCACCGGATGGCCTTGAAGAATCAGTGTTCCGTGCATATACATGCCTAGAGAAGAGCCAAGAGAAAGGTGGCAAGATGGCATGCAAGCTGTGCAAGCATTTGGGATGAGTGTGGCTGGTTGTAGGGCATCCCACAGCCGGCCAAAATGTTACATGAATGGTGGTCTATACTCCTTGGACTAAGATTTTTTTTGCCAACCAAACTATGTTGGGGATCTCCATTCTCCCTTCTCTTTCTCATGTATCTAACCTGCTCTATCCTCATTGCCAATGTCAGGAGTTTCCATGCTCTTCTCCTGTAATCGGTGCTATAATCTAATGACGCTGTCCTCAGTACTAAGGTATCAGATCTCCATGCTCTTCTTCCGTACTCAGTGCTATAACTGAATGCGTTCTTAGCACTTTAAATTTGGGGCCTTCTCAAACTCTTGTCTTTCCCATTCATATAGCATGGTGCTCTCCTCAGCCAAAAGGTGATACAAGATGACCTTCAGTTGTCCTACTCTCTGATACAAGCTCAGTACAGAAATTAGTTAAGCTAACTGCTGCTGGCCACACAATGTACCAGAAATGCATAGAATAATCTGTGTATCCAGTATACTTTTCAGTTGACTTTTCATTGGTTCAGATGGGCCCTGTGACATGAACAGGTGCCTCCAGCCTACTGCCTTTGGAGATGCTGTCTTCTGTAGTCTCGCCACACATTAATTGTTATAGCTTTACCTGTGGCAAGCACTGCCTGACATAGTAACGTGGGGACAGAGAGCAGGTGCATCCATGTCCCAGTAATCGTGTCTCTTCCGGACCGTTTGCAGGGTCACTGTGATGTCCTGCGATTGGTGGATCTCAGTCAGTGTCCTTCCTACCTGAAGTGGATCAAGCGGCAGGAGGCACTGCTTGGAAAACTGATGAGGAGCAGCCAGCCAGGTGAGCTCAATCCCAGGGTCAGCTAATGAGAATTGTATTTTTTAAAATGTATTTTAAAAAATGTATTCATGTAAGATTCCAGGCTTGTTTACAAAAATATAATCAACAACAATGGCATTCACATAGAAAGTTCAGGTTTTGAAAAATCATAGCACTAGCGTAAGCTTAGAAGACCATCATAATACCCGGCAGCAAGATAGACTGTATATTGTCAATTGGCTTGCACAGGTCATTAATAATCATAGGTCTCACAGCACCACAGCTGACCAAATATCTTTATACATTTTCTTATGCAGGTAAAATATCAAAAAGATTCACTTCCCTCATGAAGCATGGTCCTCTCTTTAGAAGATAGGAAGTGTATGGCTGTAGTGTGGCTGTAGTTTATCTGATTAGCAAACTTTTTTGCATTTCACATTCTAAATCTTTGCAGCAGTTACAAAAACATAAAATACAGAACATTTCCTTGTGACGTACATAACACATACACTAACAGAAAATACAAAACTTAAAATAGAATTAATTACATTAAAAAGCAAATCCATTTTAATGTTAAAAGTAACTGAAAACAATCAACAGAATGGAACCTCATTTATAATTACATGCGCCCCCTCTGTTATAAGTGGCCACTGCAAATAAGCCAAATGCTGGCAACTGACTGTACAGTATCGGCTCTGCAGGACCACAAGGAATGGAGGAGGAGGCGGTCATATAAAAAGAAACAGAAAATACACAAACTTAGAAAAATTAAAAAAAAAAAGTTTTTAAATTGTACATGCATTCACCTATAGTAAGTCTATTGTGACCTGAACTGAATCTTTAGAAACTGATAAGGGGCCCTAAATTCAAAACACTTAATCGTGCAAGTCAGGAGATTGCACGGAAAGGAAAGAATATGTGCCCATTTATACACAGGTGTGCCCTACATACTCCCCCCCCATGTCTTCAGCAATTTGCTGGAGTCTGCAGAATTTCGTCTCGTGGATTTGTATTTTTCTGGAATAGTCAACAGTTTGGGGTTCAGGACTAGGGCAGGGTTGGAAAAATGTTTAACAGAGATTAAGGGAACAAGACACTGGTAGGGCTTCTAAGACAATCAGTGCAACATCTGACAAAGTGGACTCTGTCCCAGAAAGCTCGTGCTTCGATACATTGGTTACTTTCTAAGGTGGCACCTGACCCCTGTCATGTGGAACTTCACTGTGATGGATTTAGAGTGCCAGTGCAGTCTTCTGGGGCTTGCAGTAATACGGGAACCTTTTGGGATGGGTGACTAGGTGAAATCAGCATTTCAGATATACAGATAATTACAGATTTGAAAGGGCTGAAGCCAGCGATTCGCATGGATTTACAGATATCAAAAATGGAGAAATAAGGGTCTATCAAACAAATTGTAGGTGATTCCTTTTTTTTTTTACTGGATTTAACTTAATGCATCTGTGATGAGAGCTAAATTCCCTTCATCAAGTCAGAGAAGAGACAATGCAGTTACATAGGGTTTAACTAGTACAAAGTCAGCAATGGCATGAGTTTGTCTGCATGCGCCATTAGAGCTTGATAGAGGAATTTGGGTAAAAAGAGGTTGACAGAGGTGGCAGAATTCTTGAAATGCTCATCACAAGTTTGAGCCAGTTCAATAATAAATTATCACCTGCAACTTTGTTTGCTGACCCATATTTTTACATATTCAAGTAAATTAACACAGCAACCATAAAACTTTGCTCAGATGCTAAAAAGTATAACCTGAAAGTAGAGCTAAGCCATATTAATCAGAACCTCCTATTCGAGCCATGATCTGTACGCCCAGTAGTAGGATTGCTGAACATAAAACAAACTGCAGATCATTTCTTGGGAGTTTCCTGGATCACTGCCCCTAGATCATGGTTTGGAGTGGCCCCACCTCCATACCAAAGTGATTTCTGGAAAAATGAGAGAATCAAGTTTGGCGATGGAGGAAGCGAGAGTTGCAACCCCTGGGACAGGGAATTTCAGCCATCGCTCTCCGGTGAGATCAGCTAGGTGTGGGGTGCACTTGTACCTGGTTCTGGAGGGAGCCATTCTCTGTGGCTTCTGGCCAAGGATTATTGCTGAGAAGGCTAGATTACACTGTGCGGAAGGGGTAAGAGAAGCTGGGTAGCTGGGAGTGAAGGCTTATAGCATAGTAGACCGAGTTTTTCGGCATGCTCCAATTTTGCTGGAAGCCAGAAGGTGCAGGAGGAAACTCCTGGGCCAAATAAACAGAAGAAAGGAAAGTTCATGCCCAAATTCACACATAGGCAGTTGCCTTCAGTGCCAAATGTTGAAGATGCCATCCGATCCCTATAACTGAGAAATCAGGGTTACTGCTCCAACCAGGAGAGTGCAGTTGTCAATGAGGGCTGAGGGGGAAGAATACTGGGGTCATCCTTGAAGGGGTAAAGAGTTGAGGGGAGAGAGAGAGAGAGAGAGAGAGACACTCGATAAGCAGTGGGTTGGGGCGAAAAAAAGAGAACAAGTTGATAATGCATTCCCCCTGCTAATCAACGGCAATCTCAAGGTGATCACAATCCAAAAGTTCCCAGGTGTGCCAATCCCATCTACAGCAACCGCCCAGAGCTTAGAGCATGACAGCAGGGATCCAGATGGCACAGAGTCTATCCCCTCCCTCCCTTTCCTCCAGCCAGGTCCAGAGTAGTAATGGAAAGAAATGAGAATGGGGCCTGTGAGTAGGCAGGTGCTAACAGGGCCCTGTAGCATTCTCCTCCCTCCCCACATGGTTTCCATAGGAACAGGAAGCCCTTGAGGAGAAGGAGGGCAGGGCCACTGAAGGACCTGTGAGCATGTGCCTGCTCACAGGCCCAATTCCATTTTCTTTCTATTGCTGCCACTGGCTGAGTACAGGAGAGGAAGGAAGGGAAGAAGGCGATCTGAGGGGTTGGGTGCAGATGGGAAGGAGTTGGGCAGGGGCACCGTACAACCCTCCCCCACTGCCAAGAGTGCTCAGGTTCCCCTCCGCCCCCTGCCAAGAGTGCCTGTGGGCACCAAAGTCACAAATCTAGCCCTGGGAATCCCAAATATAGAACTGAGATTTCTGAGGGATTTCTTTGCCCGGAAATTAATAGAGACTTCAGTCTTAGAGACATTCAGTTTACAGGAAGTTAAGAGAAAGTCATAAGCTGATCTTTCTTTTGTTCAAATCCTGTTTTCTCCTTGCAGAAACAAGGGCAGGAAAGAGGGATACAATTTTTGTCAAGTCCAAGGCTTCAGCGGCTCAGGCTAGGGACATACACAGTTCACTTCTCGCCTTTCCGGGTGGAAGAAACACGTGGCGGACCTCCATGGCTTCACAGGCCTTCTCAGATCTTGCTGCAGCAAAGGTGTCTTCCAGCAAGCCAAGGGTCACCCATGCCATCGCGCACCCCGGCAGTGCCAAGGAACCTGGCACTGTGAGGTTCAAGTAAGTCAACAGCTGGAGGCCTTCCAAGAATACCTAAAACGTCACACAAGGCAGAAGAAAATTTCTTATTCCAGGCTCTCCTTCTGATGTTACTCCAGAGTCTACCCCTTTTTCAAGCCTCATGCTGTAACCTCTTGTTCTAAATCTTTTCCGCTGAAAAAAGGTTCTACTTTCTGTGCATTATTTATACCTTCCCGGTATTTCAGTATCTCTTAAATGTCTTCCTCATCTCTCTTCTCCCCCAGGCTGACCCATTTAGGCACTTGACTCTCATCTCATGGGCAGGGGTGAATTTGGCCATCTGGCAGCTCTAGAAAATGTCAGAAGTGCCAGTCTTCTCGAGGGCCGGCAGCTGCTCCTCACATACTGGATTTCTGAGGCGTCTGAATTAATGTAGAAGGAAATTGCACATTCTGAATATACAACAACCCTGTTCCTCCATGAATTTGTTATGCTTAGGCTTGTGAAACCTTGGGCCAACAGGAGGATGGTATACCTTAGGAGGTGGATCCTTAGGGTCTCCCGTCGGGTGGCGAGGCGAGACAGAAGATGTGATTGGCTGACCCTCGGCACTGGAGACTAAGGCAACTGTGGTGAAGGCGAAGAGTCGAGACTTTGGAGAAGCCAACTGGGTCTTCGCCACTGGAAGCCCGCGGTCCCCCCGGGAGGAGCCCGTAGGGATCCGGGCCGCTGGGACTTAGGTGGATCTTTTGAGAGGTCAAGGAGTAGTGAGGACGGTGCAAGGGCTAACTGGAGCTTCATCCCTGGAAGCCCACGGTCCCCCCGGGAGGAGCCCGTAGGGACCTGGGCCGCTGGAGAAGATGGTCCAGAAGAAGTCCAAGGTCAAGTGCCAGAGGGTCGTCGCGTACCAATCCGAGGTCACACACCAAGGGATCGCCGCTTGCCAGTCCGAAGTCAGGAACCAGGAAGCAAGGATCCGTAGTACAAGAAAACTCACCGAAGCAAGCAGACCTGACCAACCACGAAAGTTGCCTCTGATCCGGTGCATGGAAAACAGCTGTGGTCAATTAAAGGGGCGAGGTCCCTTTAAATCTAGGAAGGAGGCACGGCCTCGTGCCTAAGATGGCGGCGGCCATCTTGGATTTTGGCCACGGAGGAAAGGCTGCCCAACGCCGTGAAGGAGGAGCAGGGACGGCTCCCAGCCCGGCATCCACCGTAGAGGCCTTGCCAAACCGTGGGACCAACGGGCATTGGGCCACTGACGTTTCCCCCAAAGTTGCCGCGGCGGGTCGCCGTCACTGGTCAGGTAGGGGACCGTGGCTGCGGCCGTCCACGGCCGCGGAACACAACACCATTGGATCTCTAATCATTTCCATCGCTTATCCGATGCCCCTGAATTATGCTGGAATTAGTCAGATGTGATTTATGATTGGCCCTTGTTGGCTAAGGTGCACCTGTCTGCGCCGGGTTATAACATTTTGTTAACTTTGCCTTGTGTCTTCAGAAAGAAAACATTGTCTTTGGTTTCTTTGGTTTTTTTTTTTAACAAGTGTCTGGACTTATTTGGTTTTATTTTTGGAGCCCGGTAGCTTCCTCCTCTGAGCTTCCAGCTCAGCTGGAACTGTTTTACATTCCCTCTCTGCCCACCTAGGCCCAGGTATTGCAGTGGAAGACCTAGGCTGGGGGCCGTGCTCCAGGGATCCATCCAGAGTCCTGCAATCATGGGCCCAGAGTTGGACACTGTTTCACGATGACTGAGATTCCCTCTCCCTTTATTCCCAGCCTTGGCTGGCCCGGGGAGCAGAACCCCTGACCTGGCTGACCCATTTATTCTTCAGTTTTGATGGTATAGGGAGCAGAATGTACTAGTGCCTGAAGTCTATAAAAGGCATCTCCGTGCATCCTGTAGATTAAATAAGGTCACCGTCTTCAGCTCCTGTACAATAGTGTCACCTGCCCTCTCAGTTATTCCCCCGCATCCCGTGGAATGCTGCCTTCCCTTCCACCATCTCCTATACAATGATGACTTTTCCTCTTTTGCATTAAGTGGAGCGGTGCCGTTTGCCATTTTCCCGTTCATTCTTCTCTCTCTGAATTTAGGGTGGCCACTAAGACAACCCCAGAATACAGGAGGAGATCCCCCTGGGTAAAAGCTGTACCAGACATTGTCATGTTTAAAAGGCCCTCCTCCCTGGCAGTAAGATCAGCAGCGGGAGGCCGGCAGCTTGGGGACGCAGTAAGCGCACGCTCTCAGTCTCTGCTCCTCTTCCTGTGCTTCCTAATTACACCACTCGCCCCGAGCGAAAGACGTGGGATGTGGAACACGGGCTTGCCTTGCTGTGTCCCCCCTCCCTGCACACCTGCCAATACTCTGTCCATAAGACCGTGCTCCCAGGAACTAGGAGGAACTGGTAAAATAAGAGAGGGAGATAAAGAGGAGCCTGGGGAGAGGGAAGACATCTCTTGTTCTTCACCAAGAGAAAGGAAAGGATAGCCAGAGAGGAATCCAAGAACAGGGGGAGATGGACGAAGGGTGAAAGATAGAAATGGAGGGAAAGGTGGGGAAAGAAAGAGGTAAATGGGAGGCGGGTAGGTGGAACCTGGAACAAGCAGGAGGAGCAGAAAAAAGCAGAAGGGAAGACAAGTATGAGATGAGTTGTATCCGTCTACATTTAGACCTGCTATTGAGCAGGTCTCATTTAGAAGGGCATCTTATCCAGCTAAGTTTAATTATCGCTACTTAGCCGGCTAAGTAGCACCATCCCGATCCGCCCACAGTTCGCCACAAAATTCTCCAGCTAAGAGTTAGCCGGATAAGTGACTTCTCCGACTATCTAGTGGCCACTGAACTTAAGCAGATATTCGGTGGCTGCTAGGTAGCCTGATAAGCTTACTTATCTGGCTATCAGCTAGCTGAATATCGGGCCCCCAATAATTAAAACTAATAAGAATTCCATTCTCGATCCCTGGGAACTTCTGATTTCCAGTCACCCTGAGATTATTGAGGATTAGTAGTGGGGGGGAGTGGGGAGGCTGCACAAATTCTATCCTGCAGGCCTCGCCCTCTCTTCTTTACCACCAGTGGGATGGGGTCCATGGCAGTGTAGCAGGGCCTCTTCTTAGGCCGCTGGCTGCATGGAGCTCACAGCAGCTCCCACCAGGTTGGGATCCGCAATGGTTGGGCAGGTTCTCTTCTTCTGCCACTGGTGGAGGCTTGGGGCACAGAGGAAAGGTCTTGGGGTACAGGCCCCGTGTGCCTGGAGCTAATGACATTCCTGGGAAGCTGCAAGTGGTTGAGGAGGAGGGAATGGAGGTAAATGCTGAAAAGGGGTGGAGACGAAGAGGATGAATGCTGGAGGTGAGTAGGGTCACCAACTGGCACCAAATTCACCTTGCAGGATTGATCCAGTGGCATATGTAGCAGACTCTTCCCGGGTTTCAGCATACAACCTGCTCTCTCCAGGGAAGTCTAATCTCCCAGAATTCACCTCACAGGATAGCAGTAAACAGATTTATTTCCTTCAAGAAAGAAAGCCACACTCTAGAATTGTTGTAATTCATACAAAGCATACATGACATAACTGAAATATCAATACAGAAAAAAAAACCAACTTTGTAATCAGAGCAATTATGTACAGACAAATAGCAGTCAACCATTACCTTAAAGAAAGACTTCTCCCAGGTTGATACCACTAGAGGGACCCAATGCAAGGGCAGGCCAGACTGTATGAACTACCTTTTTAAAAAGGGAAACATACACAAACCAGAAAGTATTGAGGAGAATTGCAGAATTTGAATTGAAACGTTTCATATATTCCACATGCAGAAACTTGCAGTCTGCCTTTCCTTAGGAAAATGCAATAGGGGAATTGGAATTAGAAGCTCTTGGGAGAGGTAAGGAGTGTGATTGCTGGGGGAAAGCATGAGGAGGGGTAAATGCCAGATGTGGTGAAGGGAGAAGGAGGGTGACTGAGAGCCAGAGGTAGGGATGGGCATAGAGATGGTGAAAGAGAGCCAGAGGAAGTATTTTGAAGGAGAAAGGGTTAAATGGGGAGAGAGGGAGAATGTGTGATGGGGGGGTTGATGTGTGAGAACCAGATGAGAAGGTGGAAGGGGAGCTATGCAAATGAGAGAGAAAATAATTGGGGGATGAGGGAGACAAACTGCAAGAGATGAGTGTCAAGTTGGAAGCTCCTGCAGTACAAAGGCACTGGGAATGGTGTCTAAATGCTAGGTTATTGTTAGACACTCCCTGACTTATGATGCACTGCAGGTACATTATAAATAAACAGGTACCTTCAGTCAAGCTTGCCAACACTCATGGTTAAGGTAAGGCTTAAATCCAGTCCATTTATCCATTCCAGATCAGTTGCACAGTAATTCCTCTTCATAGACAAACACAGTCAGTACTTGAGACACAACTTCTACTCATAGGGACCAACACAGAGCGTCAAGACTTTCACATCACACACAACACATCGGAAGAGCTCACGGCTCTATCCTCTGGGATCTCTTGGTGTTCCAGCACACCTTTTGGAAGGACCAGTCCGGATCTTCAGAGGCGGGGGCCATACCCCAGGCCATCCACAGTCTGAAGCTGGACTTCTTGGAGCCGTTCTATGTCTCTACACACAGCACACGAGTAGACTCGGGTTCAAGGCCGGCTACAACGCTTCTCACCCTAACAGGGAGCGGCCTGACCGCAGGCTCTTTTCCCTTTGCACGGGAATCCGGAGAGGGTAGGGGCCTGTGAGCATAGGCTTTAATCCCTAGGCTCACTGCACTTTAAGGACTGCTAGAGCGAAGGCTCAGGCGGAGATCCAGAACAGGCTTTCAGGACAGCGGGGGAGAAGAGAAACTCAGTGCGGGGATGATGGGAAGTGGAGAGAAGAGGGGTGGCTGTTGTGGGAGAAGGGAGCTAGATAGGAGATTTATGGGGGGAGCAGCCCTGTGAAGGGGAGATGGAGAGGGGGGGGGACCTGAAATGTTGGGACAGCGAACTGGAGGGTGAGAGATGAAGGACAGAAGAGGAATGAAGGAGGAAGGATGAGAGCCAGGTGTGAGTGGGCAGAGAATAACACGATGGTGATGTAAGGAAAAGATTTAGAGGCAGAGAAGAGAGAAATGAAGGAAAATTACTTAAAAGAGGAAAAGATAGTTGTCACTAGAGAGGAGGAAGTGTTGAAAGCAGGAGGGAATAAAGAAAGTAAAATGGAAAGCAGAGCCTGGAAAAGGAGTTAGTGGGCCTTCCTGTGGCACAGGCTGAAGATGTCACATCTTCCAAGAGTATATAAGGAAGTTCTTGCAACCAGCCAGCATTTCAGCAATAGGTCTCCTGGTTCCCTCTTGTTCCAGCCTTGTCTTGTTCTTGCCTTGTACCTTATTCTGTGTTCTTTGTCTTGATTCCTTGCCTTGTCCTTAGCTCCTCTGTGCTCTGTTCATTGTCCAGTTCCTTGCCTGTCCGTTCTTGCTTGTCCCCTTCCTTGCTTGTCCTATTTGTCTTTGACTGACTAACCGGATTCTGACCCTGGCCTGGCCTCTGTCCTTCTGCTGTCTGCCTCGACCTCTGGCTTGTTACTCAGTCTGCCATCTGCTACCTGCCTTGACCCATGCTTGCCTGGACTCTTCTCTTGGATTACTCTAGGGACGCACTAAGTCCTGCTGGCCCCTGGAATTCAAGGGCTCAGTTTGAAGGGAATGGGGCTGGTATAGGCGAAGCGCCAGTCGGTCCCTCCTCAGGGTTTCTCCACCAGCTGACGGGGTGGTCCTAGTGGGCTTGCTCACTAGGCAGCATCATCCACCCCTCTGCACTAGGCGTCCACTTCTTCAACAGGCATTACCATTCAGTGTTAAGTCATTGTAGGTTCCATGTAACATTTATTATCTTATGATGATGATGATGATGAACAGAAGACCCATCTAGTATCTTACAGTGGCAGAATATATTGCATTATTTGTTGATGATGGAAAAACTTAAGCAAAGGAAGATTCGTTGAGAGAAGTTTTTTTTAGGATATGGGAAGCATATTAAAATTATTACACATAAATCTAGAAGTGTGGTTTTATATGACTTATAGTTATTATACTTGTACACTAGAGAAGTGCCGAGTTTGTTTCTGCTAAATTTGCTTGTTTGAGTTTGATGCTGTTAGGGTGAGGGATAGAAGAATTATTGTATTACTACAAACCAGGAATTTGTTGATGACATGGTATGTGTGAAGCAATGCTATGTAGTATGCCTCATATGTGTTTCTAATTTCTTTAGTTAAAAAAAAAAGACAAAGCTAAAATGGGTTCTTAAAAAAAATGGAAAACTGACACAAATGATGAAAATAGGCACGAGCATAAGCACTGACAAGTTAGATGTAAAACAATAGTTAGACAAGTCAAGGGAGCCTTTGAGAAAAAGTTTGCCAGTAAGGCAAAAACTAATAACACTTTCAAGTACATTCAAAGCAAAAAGCCTCTGAGGGAGTTAGTTGGGCCACTAGATGACCAAGGGGGCAAAAGAGGTTTCAGGGAGGACAAGGAAAGAGCAGAAAAAAGGAATGAATTAAGAACATAAGAACACATGTCTCAGTCTTTAAGGGGGAGGATATTGGGAACATACCCACATCTGAAACATTTAATGGTAGAGACAACTGAGCAACTCAAACAATATCTGTGACAAAAGAGGATATAATAGATCAAATTGACAAACTAAGTGTAACAAATTGCCAGGACCGGATGGCATCCACCCCAGAGTTCTAAAAGAACTAAAAGATGAATTGCTAACCTGTTACTAGTACTCGGTAACTTGTCATTTACAAAAGCCATGATTCCTGAAGACTGGAAGGTGGCCAACGTGACATTATTTTTTTTTTAAAGGGTTCCAGGGGTGATCCAGGAAACTATAGACTGTTGAGATTGATGATGGTGCTGGGCAAAATGGAGGAAGCCATGCTTAAAACAAAATCGCTGGCCATATAGATAGACATGGCTTAATGGGGAAGAGCCAATATGATTTTAGCAAGGGGAAGACTTGTCTTACCAATCTTTTATAATTTTTTGAAGTTGTAAATAAACATGTAGATAAAGATGAGCCAGTTAATACAGCTTATTTGGATTGTGGTAACTTGGGCAATAGCCAGAATGAATAAGGAGTCAGACTCTGGCAGTTTCTCTTTTGTGCAATTTATTTACAGTGAAAACCGAAGTGCAAAGCAAAAAAAAAAACCAAATTATGCAGCTCATCTTAAAGTTCAGATAACACAGACACATCGCACATAGCAGGTTTTCTCTTTCAGTAGCTTCCTGCTTGCTCCCCAGGTCCTGTTTAACTCTTCTAGGCCCTGAGTTCTTATGGTCTGGTGAGGGGTTCTCTCTTCACCCAGGATTCCTTGTAGGTCTGGATCTTAAGAAAGACTGGGCGAGACAGCTGGGCCTGGTCCCTTGAGGTAGTCTGAGAGAGTTTCCTATAGACTCCCTCACATACCCTCCCTCCCCCTCAGCTCATCCTTGTCGGGATCAGCACCTGCTTGTACTAGGGACACCTTTCTTTAGACAGGAAATCTGCATTAGTGTTTTCCTTGCCTGTCATATTTTATGGTTCCTGGCTGTAGGGCCAGGAACCATAAAAGAGAGGATCAATGAACACCAGAGTTCTTTATTGAGCACAGAAAGTAATAGAAGCCCGACTTTCTGTGCTCAATAAAGAACTCTGGTGTTCATTGATCCTCTCTTTTTTGGTCGCTACTGCAATATTGGATCAATTTCCGATCTGTTTCTTTGGGCCAGGAACCATGTCATTACTCTCGCATTGAACTCCTTATTTCTATTCATCCATAGGAGCAGTTGGTAGCCCATTGCAAACATGAACTGCCGTCCAAGCAGGTAATATCGCAAGGCCTCTTAAGGCCCACTTGAATGCTAAGGCCTCCTTCTCAAATGTTGAGTAACACCTCTCCCGTGGAATCAGCTTCCGACTAATGTATGCCACAGGATGTTCTTGGCCGTCCTTCTATTGGACTAAGACTGCTCCCAAGCCTACTTCTGAGGCATTGGTCTGTACCATGAAAGGTTTGGTGAAGACCAGACTCTCAGGACTGGTTCAGAACGTAAGGCATTTTTCAAAGCCTGGAAGGACTCCAGTGCATCCGCTGATCACTGGACCTTCTCTGGTGCTTTCTTCAACAATAGCCTTGTGAGAGGCTCCACCTTCTTTAAGTAATTGGTGATAAACCTTTTGTAATACCTTGTGAGACCTAAGAATGCTCTCAATTTCGCTTTTGTTTGTAGTATTGGCACCCAGGTGATCACCTCAATCTTCTGTGGATGGACCTTGCCCTTCTCCAGATTGTAGCCAAGATACTGGATTTCTTGATCCCCCAGCAAGCACTTCTTAGGGTTAGCTGTTAGTCCTGCTTTCCTCAGACTGGTTAGAATAGCCTGGAGTTGACTTAGATGTGTCTTCCAATCTGGGCTGTACACCACAATGTCATCCAAGTAGGTGGCTGCATACCCTTGATGTGGGTGGAGCAGGTGGTCTACCAAGCATTGAAATATTGCAGGGTGTCATGGAGTCCAACAGGAGGATGGAAAACTGGAAAAGTCCCTCTGGCATCAAGAATGTAGACTTCTCCATCAATGTTGGCATGAGAAGTACCTGGCAATAGCTTTTTATAAGGTCCAGGATAAAGAAGAACTGGGCTAATGCCAGATGCTCAATCAGTTCAAGCACTTGTGGGATCGGGTACACGTCAAGTTTGAAGACCTCATTGACCTTTTTAAAGTCAGTGCAGAACCTTATACTCCCAGCTGGCTTCAGTACCAACACTATGGATGAGGACCAATCACTGTTCTATAACCCCGAGCAGGAGCATCTCCTTCCTTCGCTTTCAATGATGTGGCAACTGGCCTCAGGAATCAGATAGATTTGTTGTGGTACCACAAATCCAGGAGGCATAATGATGTCATGGTACAACTTGGGAGGTTCGAGAAGATCTACTTGTTTTCTCCAGCAGTTGCTTTATGTCGGCTGTCTGTGTGGTGGACAGCTGCTTTCTGAAAGGAAACTGGGTTTGGTCCACTTCAGGTCCAATCTCTGGACCAAAATCGTCTTCTTGCAACATGCCACACTTCTGTGCAATCCACTTCTTCAGAAGGATTATGTGGTAGATTTGAGTTCTCTTTCATTTATCTGGTTGGGCTATTTTGTAATCCATGGGTCCTGTTTTCTCCAAAACTTCATAGGGTCCTTGCCAGCGGGCTAACAACTTGCTTTCTGAAGATGGGAGGAAGACAAGGACACGGTACCCCCAGCTGGAATATTATTTGGACCATAGGATGATTGTAACTTGAGGCTTGGGTAGCCTAAGCCACCTCTAGGATTAGGCAGACTGCCTCCCCAGCCTTATTTAGGCAATTCAGCACTTGGAAAACATAGTTAATGAAGTTCTGTCCAAGGTTCCTTTCATCTTCTTAAGTCTTGCATGCTATATACAAGATTCCTCTTGGTTTCCTCTCATACAGCAACTCAAAAAGGGAAAACCCCAAGTAGCTCTGTAACACTTCGTGGATTGCGAACAGCACATAGGGTAGCAATGCATCCCAATTCTTGCCTTCTTCAACCACAAATTTTCTCAACATGTTTGAGCGTCTGATTGAAGCGCTCAACAAGGCCATCAGTCTGCAGGGGATACGGTCAGCCAAGACACTGAAATATGCAGAGTCTTGCATACTTCAGTGTCTTGGCTGACTTGCAAAATAAAACTCTGCATACTTCAGTCACTGAAGTATGCAGAGTTTTATTTTGAGCAAGGTGCAGAGTTGTTTCATTACTTGGATACAAACAGGGTTCCCTGGTCCATCAGGATCTCCTTGGGTAGCCCCAGTCATGAAAAAAACCTTCATTAATGCATGACCATTCGAGTTTTCATATTCCGTGGTGTAGTCCAGAATGATGAAAATGTACTTATTTCCTTGATTAGATCTTTCTAGTGGCCCCACAAGGTTGATGCCCACCCTTTCAAAAGGAGTCTTGATTATGGGCATTGATATGAGAGGTTCTGCCCATATGCTGGCAGGCATTGTGAGTTGGCAGGTAGGGCAGGATTGGCAATAAAACTGGACCTGTTTATGTAGGCCCAGCCAATAAACTGTGCTAATATCTTCTCTTGAGTCTTTTCTTTCCCCAAGTGACCCCATAGAAGGTGACTGTGAGCTAGTTGCATAACCTTCTGGTGATATGATTTTGTAACTAGGAGTTGTTCTATCAATTTCCTCTCCACACTTCCCTTTGTAATTCAGTAAAATAGGACCCCATTCATTATGAAATAAGAAGGAATAAGCTCTGTTAGCTGCATCCCAGGGACTAGCTTTCCTTCGTCCCTTTGTAAATGCTCCTGGGCTCACTTAAAGGACTCATCCTCCCTCTAGGCCTATTTGAAGCTGTCTGGGTCACCCCCCTTTTCCCACTCCAAGAGGCAAGGTAAGACATTCTGGGTAGGTTGCTGTTCTTTCCCTGACTCTGACCCTTCCTCCCCGGATGCCTCTAAATTAGCAATGTAAATATATTTGTCCTGTCGGCATTGCCTCCATGACTTAGGAGTCTTAGAGTCTTTATGATACAGATTTGGATATCCAAGGGAACGAGTTCTTGAAACTCTAATTATTCATTGTTGTGGTTGGATGAACCCATTGTGAGCTGATTCCAGAGACTTTTAAAAAGTTTGGACAGTCCCATCCTATCACCACAGGGTAGGGTAGCTAAGGAAGAACTCCCTCCTTAATTTGTCTTGGCTGACCGGGGTCTTCAATTGTACCTGGCTTGTTGGATACTTCTCAGTTCTAGTCAGTCTGGTCCTGCCATCTAGCTCAACCGCAATCTCAAAAGTAGAGACTTCCTGGCTGGGGACATCCATGAAATTACAAAAGTGTGAGGTCACATCATTAAAATCCATTGGTTCCTCTTCCCTGCGGGGACAGTCTCTGGCAAAATGGCCCCTTTCTCCACAGCTGAAACATGGCAGTAATGCAGAGGGTTGTGCTTGAGGTGAAAAGTTCGGCTGGATCTGCGCTACTGGTTGTCGGGGCCTCTGGCTCTTAGGAGTCCGACTTCTTCTACCCGGGTTAAGTGGTTTCTCTAGGATCCATAGTGACTCAGGCATGGTCTGGGCCTGGTAATAAGCTTCCGCTACTTCCAGCACCTTTTCAAGTGTAAGGTTTGGGTGTCGGCAGACCCACCGCCACATAAGTTGTTCCAGGTTGTCTAGGAATTGTTCCAGCAGAACCGCTTTGACTACCTCCACTCTGGTCTTCCCTTCTGGGTGCAGCCACTTCCAAGTGATATCTTTGAGTCTATGGAATAGGTTCCTTGGGTTTTCCCCAGCTTAAAGGACCTCCCTGCCAAAACTGCTATCGGTAGGCTTCTGGGGTGAGTCCCACTTTCTCTAGAATGGTGGCCTTGACCTTCCTGGTATGTGGCCCTCCCTTCTGGATTGGAGGTTTGGAAGGCATCTTGACTACTCCCAGTGAGTAGATTTCCCAGATAGGTAGCCCACTGAAGCCCCCTGGCCAACCTGCCAGTCAAGCTGAGCATTCAAAGTTTTTCAGGAAACCATCGGGGGTCTATCTTAAGTAGTGTGACAAGGGAGGAGGCCTGGTTACAGCAGTTTGCCCAGCTTGTGCATCACCTGTTCTCGCAGTGCCTGCTGCTGCTCAATTTGAGTTTGTAATTGCTGCTACCTTGTAGCAAGGACCTGGATCACTTCCTCCATCTTCCCTGCTTACCAAAATGCCTCTAAACTGGGTATTTCCCCAGGGTAAGGAGAGGTACAAAAAAAAAACCTGCTGGCCTGTCCTGCCCCGACTCACTACTTGAATCCTCACTGCACAGGCTGGGCTGCCCCTTTAGCCTGTTGTAGCTTCAGCTGGGTGAATGGACCTGGAAGGCCCCAGGAAAAAAAGGAAAAAAAAAACCTCTGCAGGGTTTGGGGTTTT
The DNA here is from genome assembly GCF_901001135.1 of Rhinatrema bivittatum. NCBI lineage: Eukaryota > Metazoa > Chordata > Amphibia > Gymnophiona > Rhinatrematidae > Rhinatrema > Rhinatrema bivittatum. The sequence goes on from NC_042616.1 coordinate 58,767,021, forward strand.
TTTGTTAATTTTTCTTTCTGCTGCTGTGGCTGTGGGCTCCTGCCTGTGCTTCCTGCTTAGGCGAGAGATCCCACTGCTACCACCATATGTGGTAACTTGGGCGATAGTGACTTGGAAACAGACCAGAAGGAATAAGGATGCAGATTCTGGCTGTTTCCCTTTTGTGCAATTTATTTACAGTGAAAAACAAAGTACAAAACAAAAACAAATGATGCAGCTCACCTTAAAGTTCAGGTAACACAGAGACATCACACATAGCAGGTTTCCCCATACAGTGGCTTCCTGCCTGCTCCCTGGGGCCTGCTTAACCTTTCTAGGGCCTAAGTTCTTATAGTCCGGTGAGAAGTTCCTCCCTTCACCCAGGATTCCTTGTAGGTCTGAATATTAAGGAAGACCAGGTGACACAGCTGTGCCTGGTCTCTTAAGGTAGTCTGAGGAAGTTTTGCTATAGACTCCCTCAGATTTATTTTCAGAAGACTTTTGGCAAAGTCCTCCCTGAGAGACTCCTCAAGAAACTACAAAGTCATGGGATAGGAGGCAGTGTTCTGTTGTGGATTGGGAAGTGGTTAAAGAGCCAGAAATGGGGGTCGGGGGTCACATGATGCTGCAGTGATGGGAAGACACACATCTGACTAGTTCCCACTGTCCCTGATTAAAACATATATTTCAAATCCCTTTTTCATTCATTCTTAGACACTAAATGGCTGATAAAGATTTTAAGTCAATCCCCATATTTTAGGGGGAGACCCAGCCTCGCAATTGACACATTCTGGCAATAAAACCGCGGTTGACAAAACACATGTGGCTGATGAAATGGCAGCTGCAATGGAGGAGGAGATGGCCCTGAATGTGCCAGAATTGCCCAGCACTATGGTGGCAACTATGAATGCCATGAAGCAGCATTTGGCTGACAAGATCCACTCCAGCCTGGAGGCGAGGCTGGAGAAGGTAGTGGACCACGTGGGGCAACTGGTGTCAACGTCGGAGAGATGACTGCATGGATGGACAACGTGGTTAAACATGTGGAAGACATGGAGATTTCCCCTCGTGTTCACTACGCAACACTTAGAAGTTTTAGAATGCACGAGGAATTTGATGACCTATAAAATCGGAATTGCCAAAACAACCTGCACATAGTAAGCCTGCCGGAGAGAGTTGAAGGTAATGATCCAGCCAGGCTCCTGGCCACAAGGCTTCCTGCAGTGCTGAATTTGGAATGCAAACTTGGCAGGCTAAAAATAGATCAGGCGCAGAGGGCCCTAGTGCCTCCCCCTGCAGATAATGGCTGCCCAGAGCTTCTTATTCTGCACCTCCACCACTATGGAGATAAGAATTGGGTATTGGAGGCCAGTAGGAAACTCAAAGAGGTCACCTACCAAGGAAAACACATTTACTTTTCCCAAAACTTTTCAGAAGAGGTGCAGAAGGAGAGAGGGTCTTGTGGAGGTTAAGAAGGAGCAGGGTTGCGGCTCTCCCATGAATGGTGCTACCTTGTTCTTCAACGATTCTAAGGCGGCGATGCGTTTTGTACAGCAACTTGAGGCACTCAGGTCTGGAGCCGCCTGTCTTCATATCATGTATCCTTATCTATTTTAATTTTGTTACACTGGTGGAATTCATTGGGTCTGACTGAAGAAGGGGTTTGTCTGAGTGCGGGGTATCCAAAGAAACTGGTGGAGCAGGTTGGGGGTGTGAGGGCTATTCATTTTGGCTAATTTACGAGGCTAGGGGTTGGGTGGGGGAGCAATAATCACAAACTGGTATATTATTTTCCCTTTCATAGCTACTGTGCAGCTGGAATCCAGTGCATTAACTGCTCTGAATGGCTCTGATGAGAAATGCTCTGAAGGAGGTCTGCAGTTGCTCTGTGCATGGGCAGGCGATGGCGTCGCCATACAGAAACACGTGGCGGCAGACTGAAAAGCAGGGCAGCCGCCACACACTCACAGAGTGGCGAAAGATAAATGCTGCAGTGGCAGACCATCAGCCTACGCAGAGACTCTGCTGAGGGTTCAGAGAGGGGGCTGGGGAAAGGTGTGGAATTCTGGAAGGGAACAGGGGACGTGTGGTCATGTTAATGGAGGGACCATAAGGCGGGACTTGGTTTTCAATTTCTGTATCAGTGTTGCTGGGTCTCAGGGGATCTTTCACCCGGATACACTGTCAGTTCTGTAGGGAGGGGGGTGGGGGCAATGCTGTGCGGGAAGCAGATAGTTTTCTACCATGCCCTGAGACCACAAACATTTGGGGCATTGTTGTATGGTTGCTGTTGTTGGGGGAGGGAATGGGATGGGGCTTAAATGGTTAAAATGGAAGCAGATGCATCGACACAGGACAGGGATCCATGAGCAGCAGTCAAAAAAAATCAAACAGGATGTTAGGAAAGAACCGAAAGGGAATGGAGAATAAAACTGAAAATATCATATTGCCTCTGTAATCGAGCCATGATGTGACCTCACCTGGAGTACTGCGTGTGCAGTTCTGGTCGCCCTCCATCTCAAGAAAGACAGCATACCTAGAAAAGGTGCAGAGGAAGACAACACAAATAATAAAGGGGTTAGAACATCTCTCCTATGATGAAAGGCTACGCAGGCTGGGGGGCTCCTCAGCCTGGAAAAGAGACAGCGGAGAAGGGACACGGTAGAAGCTTATAAAATCATGAGCGGGGTGGAATAGGTAAATAAAGGATTGGTATTTACTCTTTTAAATAATACTAAAACAAGGGAACACGCCATGAAACCAACAACCAGCAAATTCAAAACAAATTGTAGAAAGTACTTTTTCACTGGGTGCACTATTAAGCTGTGAAATCTATGGCCAGAGGACATGATCAAGACGACGAGTTCCTGGAAGAAAAGTCCATAACATATTATTAGCCAGGAGGACTAAAAAAAAGCGAGTAACAGGAAATAAATCTACTTTATGGGATCCGCCAGGTACTTGTGATCTGAATTGGCCACAGGATGCTGGGCTCAATGGACTTTGGTCTGACCCAGCATAATAATTCTTATGCTCTTGAATGTAATTATCAAAATCTCAGGAGGAGACCATAGGGTCCCGAGCTCAGTGCTACTTTAAAAAAAAAACAAAAACCCCCACAAACAAAAATGAAGTTACCAGATCAAGGCCAGCTGCAACTCTACTTCTTCTATTTCAGCTGCAGTGGGGCAAAAGAACCAGGGTAAAAAAGGTTCCAGGAGAGTGACTGGGCAGAAAATCGCCACTGCTTGAGCCCTGTGGTCCCGAGTTCTGGGTCTTTTTAGTACCTGGCAGTACCTCTGCCTACCAGTATCTTGCAGTGATCCCCCTTTTCCTCCTGTAACTCTTGTAGCACGATGTCGCCCACTACTTCCTGTAGAATACTGCTGTGTAGTGTATCCTGAGTAATGGTGCCTTCCCCTCCTCTGCCTCCCACTCTCTTATGTGGAACGTGCTCTGGAAAGGGGGCGGTTCTAAATGACACCTTACTGTCTTTCAGAGATTCCTTCTTAACGCTTGAGGAGCTCGTCAGGAAGAAGTGGCGCGCTAGAGTGAAATCCAGGGCTCCCATGGGAGAAGCCTTACCGAGTCATCTTGTAGCATCGGCCTACCTGCGCATTGATGCCCTCCGACCCGGACAGTATTTCGTAAGTGTGCTCCACATCTCTTGCCTGTCTCTTGGGATCTGTACTACAAACACACCGATGAACCAGTTTCATTTTGACTGCATATAAAGCTGTAAGAGGCTCGGATCCTTCTTCTGGAAATCTTAAGAGGTGAAATGTGCATACATAGGGATCTATTGTCTTCTGCATTTTTTTTTCCCTAGGGACACAAAATATCCCGGTTAAAACGATGCACGCACAATTCCACCTGCTGTTTGCTGCACATAGTTTTGCTGAGAGAATTTACATGCACGCTTGTAAGTCCCAGCCCCGCCCTGACTCCACCCCCTCTGGAACGCCCCTCCCCTCTGCGCATAACAGCATGCACATAATTTTGGCTATCGGCTGCACAATTGTCTATAGGGCCATTTCTGCGGGCAAGGCACTATTTTACCCACAGAAGTCCCTTTTGGAAACGCTCCTCCCTGTGTTCAGACGCTCTGGAAGCTGGCATTAACTTATCTCCGTTCAGTAGCTGCCTGGTTAAGCAGGCGTCTCAGTAGAGAAGGCTTCTATCTGGAGGCAGAGATGTCATTTTCAAAATTCAGACCTGGAGCAGGAGTGGACACAAAGTTACCGAATGCAGGCACTCCTGCTGCGGCTATGAAGGGGTTTTATTTTACCTGGGAGGGTTTGTTTACTTGCTTATTCATTTCCAGCATCAATTTCCTCCCACTTTACAGAAAAGCTGTTTCTCTCCTTCTGCCTGTGCAGGCAGGGCCGGCGGAAGCACTAGGCGAACTAGGCGGTCGCCTAGGGCGCCAGCTTCCCGGGGGCGGCACTGCCCCGGTAAAATTAAGAGAGCTGCATTAAGCCGCCGCCGCCCCCCCGAAGCCGCTGCCAGCAGCCCGCCCCAAAAGACCCATCTGACCTCCCCCAGCGGTTCGCGTGCTCCCGGTCTCTCCCGCTGCTCTTTCTTCCCTGCTGCCGTTGCCGCCGGGCTATCAGCACGTTCAAGCCCAGCGGGAACGGCAGCGGTGCTAGAAAAAGCTGTGGCATGATCCGCGGCTGCCCTTTTCTTCCTCCCGCCCCCCCCCCCTGACCCGGAACAGGAAGTGATGCGCGGGAAGGAGAAAGAGTCGTGCCGCATGAAAAAAATAGCGGCAACAGCAGCATCGGCCCCCGAGCAATTGAAGCAGCCGGGAATCGGGAAAGGAGTCAGCAGCACGAGCCTCCTGCGGCCGATGGGATTCTTCCTTCTTGGCCTGCGGGGGCTGGAGGAGGAGGCTGTTGCAGCTACCATTTGTGCTGGGGGGGGGGGGGGGGGAGGAAGTGAGTGAGAGAAAGAGAGAGAAGCAGCCAGCCTGCCTGTGTGATTGAGAGCCTGTGTGTAAGTGAGAGAATGTATTTGATCGAGAGCATGTGTGTGTGATTGAAAGAAACTGGTCAGAGAGCTGATGTATGTGTATATGTGAGAGACAATGAAAGTGACTGCTCAAGGAGATGACTGATGTGTGAGAGTGTGAGACAGTCAGGGATGTGACTGATGTGTGAGTGTGTGTGAAAGAGAGAAAAAGCATGGAAGTGAGAACTCTGGGTATGTGAGAAAGCATGGGAGTAAGAAGCCTGGTGTGGTGGGGGTGTATGTGAAAGAAAGCATTGGAGTGAGAAGCCTGATTATGTGAGAGAGAGCATGGGAGTGGGAAGCCTGTGTGTGTGTGCATGTATGAGAGAGAGACTGGTTGGTAAGGTGACGGTGTGACTGGTGTGTATGTGAATGTGAGAGAGAGAGAATGTGATTCAGGGAATGAGAAGCCTGTGCACCTGGAGAGCGAGCATGGAAATGAGAGAGAGACTGGTGTATGTGTCTGTGTGATTGTAACAGAGAGAAAGTGATTATGGGAATGAGAAGTCTGTGCATGTGAAGAGAGTGAGCATGGGAGTGAGAACCTGGGTGTGTGTGAGACACAGCATGGGAGGGAGAAGCCTGTATATGTAAGACAGAACAGATGACTGGTGTGTGTTTGTGTGTATGTGAGAGAGAGAAAGAAAGTGATTATAGGAATGAGAAGCCTGTGCATGTGAAGAGTGAGCATGGGAGTGAGAACCTGGGTGTGTGTGAGACACACCATGGGAGGGAGAAGCCTGTATATGTAAGACAGAACAGGTGACTGGTGTGTGTTTGTGTGTATGTGAGAGAGAGAAAGAAAGTGATTATGGGAATGAGAAGCCTGTGCATGTGAAGAGTGAGCATGGGAGTGAGAAAGCTGGGAGTGTGTGAGATACAGCATGGGAGTGAGAAGCCTGTATATCTGAAAGAGAACATGGGAGTGGGAAGCCTGTGTGTGTGAATGCATGAGAGAGATCAGGTGACTGGTGTGTGTGTTTGTGTATGTGTGTGAGAGAAAGAAAGTGATTATGGGAATGAGAAGCCTGTGCATGTGGAGAGAACAAGCATGGGAGTGAGAGACTGGTGAGTGAGTGTGTGTGTGTGTGTGTGTGTGTGTGTGTGAGACAGAGAAAGTGATTATGAGAGTGAGAAGCCCGTATATGTAAGTAGAACACAGGAGTGGGAAGCCTGTGTGTGTGTATGGCATGAGAGAAACTGTTCAGGAAGGTGACTGGTGTGTGTGTCAAAGACTGTTTGGGAGATGATTGGTGTGTGAGAGACAGAAACTGGTCATGGGGGCATGACTGATATGGTGTGTGTGTGAGAGACATGGGCCTTAAGGAAGAGGACCATGAGTATAGAGCTTAGCCACTACTGCTGCTTCTGGTGTGTGCTACAGCCTGCATGGAAGGGGAGTAAGAGAGCTGCTGGAGGGGGTAAGTAAAGATGGCTTTTTAAGTTTATTTTTCTTGATTGACTGCCATTTTAATTATTTAATATTATGTGATGTGTCTGCTTTTTTTGTTTGAGCAACAAGTATAGCTTTGGTTTATGTTTATTTTATTTATTTTTATTTATTTATTTATAAAAGAGTTTCTATACCGTCGATAAGACAAATCATCTCAATGGTTTACATGGCATAAAAATGTCAAATAAGTGTTCTGTTATAAATACAGACTCTGTTATTTTCATTAATGCACAATGTAAGTTAATTGTGTGTGGAGGCGGGGGGGGGGGGGGGGGGGTGGCATAGCTGACGTTTCGCCTAGGGCGCCTAATACCCTTGCACCGGCCCTGTGTGCAGGTGTTTAAAGATGTTTATGAAGAGCCTTACGATGTCCCGCACAGCCTCCACTGAGACCATTTGGATATTATAAATGTGCTTCATGTTTTTTTATATTTATATTAGGTTGCTTGTATGTGTCTGCTCACATCCGCATAGCTTTGCTGGTGAAAAATCTCTCTCTCACTCTCACGTTTGTTTTTACCTGGTTCAGACCAGGCTGCCATTAAAGAGTAACTGTTGTGTTATTGGAGTAAAAGAGAGAACACATCCTGAGCTTTCTATTTCAGTTCTGTATGCAGAAGCGCTAAAAAAGGATTTTTATCTGAGCTGGACGTAAAGTTTAAGAGGTGTCTGTGGGTCATAAGGGTTTAGATTCATTGCGTGCAGGGACCCTGTAGTTCCCCTGTTTAGCTTAAGGGAAATCAGAGCTGCTCCTCTTCCCTCCATGCAATGTGATGGAGCTAAAATAGATTTAAATTGTCCTTTTATTGCCTAAGATGCTCTTCACCCATTTGTCCAAAGGAGTGTGGGGGCAATTTGCAGAGTCCCCTGGGTAGCCTGCAGATCCACAGGTGCAATTCAGCTCATCTTCGAAGGGAAACTCCCCACAGGGTTTCCCTTTTGCAAAGGTATCCGCTTGTACACAACAGGTACAAAAATACCCGTGGACTAAGCATCTGCTTTACAGTAAATGCACTTCTCCTCGCCCCCCTGCCCCTTTTCCCCATGTATGCACCTCACTGGGGGAGGGTAGTGGGGGGGGCAATTTGCCCACATAAATAATCTTTTGAAAATTTTCCTCCTGCAACATTTCTTCCTAATCCTTCTGTTACACTCGGCAGCTTACAGGCGGCCCCATGAGCCACTGCACTTACCCCCAACACAGCCGGATTCAGTACACACCCAGCATTTGATCTCGTGCCTCAAACCCAGTGCAACGTGACCAGAGACACTGGCCATCCTCCCATAGGTGCACGCGCAGAGCATGCCTGGAGCCTTAAAAGGGCTGCAGCAGGAAATCCCCGCGAGGGCCCTATGATGATGCTGGCAGCATTTCACTATTTGAGGATTTGTCAGACTCCTCTTCTCTGTCTTGGCAACAGGTCCCCTAGTCTCCTTCAGTCCCAGTGAGTGTTGCTATCCGTGTCTTATCCTTGCCTTGCTCCTTGGTTGTCGTTTTGTTCCTTGCTTGTCTTTGCCTTCTCTGTTTTTCCGTCCTTGGCCTGTTCCTTGCCCTCACCTTCTTTATGCCCTCGTCTCGTCTGTCTTGTTCTTTGTCTCTCTCTGTTCCTCTCCAGCTTGTCTCCCTGGTTCTGACCCTGCTTGGATCGTATCTTCACTTGCCTGCTGCCTGCCCTGACTTTCGCCTGTACAGACTTTTGCCTGGCCACTATCTCAGGGACCCTCCTAAGACCTGCCAGCCATCAAAACCCAAGGGCTCAACCTGCGGGGACGACTGTTGGTATAGGTGAAGCTCCAGCCTGACCCACTCGGTGTACGACCACCAGCTGTCGGAGCAAACTGGTTGGGCTTGCTCATTGGTAGCATCAATCACACCATAGCACAAGGGTCTGCAACCCTAACACCCTCTAAGCACTGGCAGTTTGTGAAATTAAGAACATAAGATGTACCATGCTGGGTCATGCCAAGGTCCATGGAGGCCAGCATCCTGTTTCTGATAAGGCCAATCCAGGTCACAAGTATCTGGCAGGAACCATAAAGTACATCTAATTCCTGTTACTCACTCCCAGGGATAGCAACAGCTTTCTTTAGTTGACCTGGCTAATAGTGTGTTATGGACTTTTCCAATATTAAAGAAAATCGCACCGTATGGGTGGTATGAAACGTCAACCCAAATTTGGTAAACCAACTCGGAAACATTAATGAAAATGTTATTAAGTGACCATCATAAAGAGACCCAACTGATAATACTTTTTTACCAGCAGTTCATAATCTAATAATCAGTCCTGTATAAGTCATATTGAAGTCCTTAATGTTGGACTCACTAATACAATGCATTTTTTGCATTAGACTCACTGATTCGATTCAATATTTTGTATTTTTTTAAAATGCAACTAAAGTACTTATCTTCTTACAAAGCACAATTGTCTTCTAGGAGAAGCAAAACATTCAAATCCTCTTGTCTGATCGGAAACCTGACCTGGGTCTGTGTTGCTTCAAGTACTGCATCAGGAGGCTTCTCTGGACTTTAAACAGCTGAAAATGAGGCCCCCTTCAGAAGGTGACTGGCAACCACTGCCTTCATCTTTTGGGTAAACAATATCTAAACATGGAAGTCTTGCCACAAATTCGACAACCAACTTAACCTGAAAAAATTCGTAAACACCACCACCAAAGAATGCTTCTTCAAATTTCAGGTACTAAAAAAACTAAAACTACTCCTACACCTCCGAGACTTCCGCTTGGTACTACAATCTATCATCCTATCCAAAGTGGATTACTGCAACTCCCTCCTTCTGGGTCTACCCGCCAACACAATTAAACCACTTCAGATGGTCCAGAACGCTGCTGCCAGGATCCTCACAAACACCAACAAAAGGGAACACATCATACCCATCCTGCAAAACCTTCACTGGTTACCAATCAAATTCAGGATTCTCTTTAAAGCCCTTATGATGATCCACAAGGCTTTGCACGATATCTCCCCTCTCAACCTAACATTCCAACTACGGCCATACATTTCAAGCAGACCCATCAGAAGAGCATACAAGGATACGCTTTTCGGCGCCCATCCGCCTTCCGCGCCACCTTACCTCTGTCGGGGCTAACGCGATCGGCGTGGCCCATTCGGGGCAAGAGCCTGCTCACCCCTCGTGAGCCAAGCAGAGACGAAAGCGGCATAAATTAAATTAAAGCGGAAGGGAAGTGAAGAAAAAGGAAAAAAAAACTAAACCCCGACGAAGCAGAGAGACATCGCGGTGAGTCCTAAACCGCGCCCCCAGGGCAGCCGGTCTATCAGCACGCAGCTAGAGCCCTTTAAACATTCGCGCTTCCCGGCGGCGTCGCACACACAAAGGAGCGCGACCTAAGGGGCCTGCCCCTTAGTGCGCCCCTTCGTGAGCCCCAGGAACCAGGACAGGGGCCCTTCCCGCCTACACCTCTCCTTCTACTATCCCACACCGAGATATCCACTGGATTCTTCTCCAGAGGGTCCACTCACCCCACATCTTAATCCTTTAGGACTACTGTACAGCAATCACCAGTAATTTACACCCTTCAGCAATGGTCAACCTACAGGTCGCTTAATGGACTCCCTTCTCTACTGAGGACTTAGATTTAGGACTAAGGCCCCCTCTTACGATAGTCTACCCCACCCCAGCATTGATGCAGTCGAGTCACAGCCAACATACTTACTCCTCATCCAGCATTCATCCAGCCTCATCCAGCCTTCATCCAGCATCATCATCCAGCCTCATCCAGCCTCTTACAGCATTCATCCAGCACTCAACCCATCCCCTATCGCATAACTAGACCATTATGCTACCGGGATTCCCAATTCCTATTCTTCACCGCAGCTTTTACAACACAAATAAAGCAACAATGCAATATCATCCACGCTCTTCCAAAACACTCATCCCGATCCTGATCACCCCTCTCAGCCAATTCCATGGTCTCGCTTTATTCTCCCTAACTCTTTTCAACGCACAATCCATCACTAAGAAAACTCTGATCCTCAATGACTATCTCCTAGACACCAAACCAGGTATCTGCGCCATAACGGAAACCTGGCTTAAACCAACAGATATAGCCCTAATAAATCAACTCCCCACACAGATGTATGACTTCTTTTCCCTCCCCCGTCTAAAGAAAAGGGGAGGGGGGACTACTTCTAGCAACCAAAAAAGAGTTAAGAGTCTCCCAACTCCCAGTAAAATTGGATTCAAAATTAGAAATGGGCCTCTTCAAAACATCCCAACTCCAAATCCTCTTACTCTATGCCCCTCCAGGCCTCCTTGATTCAGATGCCTCCCCCATAATAGAATTAATTGCAAAACCCATTAACCTGGACTCCCCCGCCGTGATCCTAGGAGATTTCAACCTTCATGTCAACAACAATACACGCACAACCAACTGTGAAGCCTTACTCTCCTCACTTACAGCCATGGGCTTCCAACAGATTATCAACAAGCCCACCTACAAAGCAGGCCACACACTGGACCTCATCTTCACGAACTCTGGTATCACACACTCATCCCCCCCTATTTGCACTCCGGTCCCCTGGTCGGATCACTCACTAATCTCCACTACTTTTTCAATAACAGAAACCCGTAACTCTCACCCCCCTCAATCTCAATTTTCCTACAGAAGATCTTGTTCTTCCGATGACCTCAGCTTCCACCTGGCTAAAGAACTTCCACACTTAAATCTTTCAGATCCCAACTCAGCCTTATCTTCCTGGAGCAATATCACAGAGGAAATAGCAAATAAATTATGTCCACTGTCAACAAAAACACTCAACCCAAATTCCCCAAAACGACAACCATGGTTCACCGATGACTTACGGAAACTCAAACAAATCCTCAGAAGTAAGGAAAACTTATGGCGCAAAACCCCTTGTCCCAGCACACTTTCCACCTACAAAACTGCCCTCCACCACTACAGGAACTCTACCCTAAAGGCAAAAAGGGATTTCTACGCTCTCAAGATTCACGACCTTACCTTCGACGCCAGAGCCCTCTTCTCCTACGTATCCGAACTAACACAACCTAACACACCGTCCATCCCCAATGAACAAACTCAATCCAAAGCCGATGAACTAGCCCTATTCTTCCAAAGTAAAATCACTAATCTCTTAACCCTCCTGCCACCGAGCCCCACACCTCTGACCAGCTACTACCACCTCCTCAACAAAAGAATCTCACTGGATTCGTTCGAACCTACTACCGCATTAGAGATCCAATCTCTGTTAAAGAAAATGAAACCTTCCTCCCATCCCTTCGACCTAATACCGTCAAAACTGCTCCTGCTAATACCCGAAAACCATCTCCAAACCACTAGCGGACATTATAAACTGTTCCTTATCACAGGGAATCTTCCCAGACGCCCTAAAAACCGCTTCTCTTAAACCACTACTAAAGAAACCAGACTTGGATCCCAAGAACCCAAATAACTTCCGCCCTATCTCCAACCTGCCTTTTGTAGCAAAGATTTTGGAAAAACTGGTCAATTCGCAACTCTCTAACTACCTCGAAGATTACAAAATACTACACCCCACACAATACGGGTTCCGCAAGGCTTTAAGCACTGAACATAAGAACATAAGAAAATGCCATACTGGGTCAGACCAAGGGTCCATCAAGCCCAGCATCCTGTTTCCAACAGTGGCCAATCCAGGCCATAAGAACCTGGTAAGTACCCAAAAACTAAGCCTATTCCATGTTACCATGGCAGTGGCTATTCTTTAAGTGAACTTAATAGCAGGTAATGGACTTCTCCTCCAAGAACTTATCCAAACCTTTTTTAAACGCAGCTATACTAACTGCACTAACCACATCCTCTGGCAACAAATTCCAGAGTTTAATTGTGCGTTGAGTAAAAAAAGAACTTTCTCCAATTAGTTTTAAATGTGCCCCATGCTAACTTCATGGAGTGCCCCCTAGTCTTTCTACTATCCGAAAGAGTAAATAACCAATTCACATCTACCCGTTCTAGACCTCTCATGATTTTAAACACCTCTATCATATCCCCCCCTCAGTCGTCTCTTCTCCAAGCTGAAAAGTCCTAACCTCTTTAGTCTTTCCTCATAGGGGAGTTGTTCCATTCCCCTTATCATTTTGGTAGCCCTTCTCTGTACCTTCTCCATCGCAATTATATCTTTTTTGAGATGCGGCGACCAGAATTGTACACAGTATTCGAGGTGCGGTCTCACCATGGAGCGATACAGAGGCATTATGACATTTTCCGTTTTATTCACCATTCCCTTTCTAATAATTCCCAACATTCTGTTTGCTTTTTTGACTGCCGCAGCACACTGAACCGACGATTTCAATGTGTTATCCACTATTACACCTAGATCTCTTTCTTGGGTTGTAGCACCTAATACGGAACCCAACATTGTTTAATTATAGCATGGGTTATTTTTCCCTATATACATCACCTTGCACTTATCCACATTAAATTTCATCTGCCATTTGGATGCCCAATTTTCCAGTCTCACAAGGTCTTCCTGCAATTTATCACAATCTGCTTGTGATTTAACTACTCTGAACAATTTTGTGTCATCTGCAAATTTGATTATCTCACTCGTCTTATTTCTTTCCAGATCATTTATAAATATATTGAAAAGTAAGGGTCCCAATACAGATCCCTGAGGCACTCCACTGTCCACTCCCTTCCACTGAGAAAATTGTCCATTTAATCCTACTCTCTGTTTCCTGTCTTTTAGCCAGTTTGCAATCCGCGAAAGGACATCGCCACCTATCCCATGACTTTTTACTTTTCCTAGAAGCCTCTCATGAGGAACTTTGTCAAACGCCTTCTGAAAATCCAAGTACACTATATCTACCGATTCACCTTTATCCACATGTTTATTAACTCCTTCAAAAAAGTGAAGCAGATTTGTGAGGCAAGACTTGCCCTGGGTAAAGCCATGCTGAGTTTGTTCCATTACTCTTATTGCTAACAGACCATCTCATCATGGGCTTGGACAAAGGACAATCATTCCTATTAATTCTATTGGACCTGTCGGCAGCCTTCGACACTGTCAATCATGCCACCCTCCTTAACCGCCTTTCGGACATTGGAATTACAGGCACTGCTCACTCATGGTTCAAAACATTCCTTTGTAACAGAGGTTACAAAGTTAAAATCAACAATAAAGAATCCCCACGCTACAATTCCTCACAAGGAGTTCCTCAAGGTTCCTCACTATCCCCAACTCTATTCAACATTTACCTTTTTCCTCTATGCCAACTGTTGACGAACCTACAACTAAAACATTTCTTATACGCCGACGACGTACAAATTCTGATACCCATCAAAGAATCTATCACAAACAATGGGAAAACTGCCTCCAAGAGATCAACCGACTCCTCGCAAACCTAAACCTAATTCTAAACTCTGCCAAAACGGAACTCCTCATCATCACCCCCAAAAACAGCAACTCCCCACAAATTGCTCCAGTCAACACCATTGTTACACAGCTAGAGACCTAGGGGTAGTAATAGACAAACATCTGAATTTAAAAACATTTATTAACAACACAACCAAGAACTGCTTCTACAAGCTGCAGGTAATCAAAAGAATGAAACCACTCCTACACTTTCATGACTTCCGAACAGTCTTACAATCCGTAATATTCTCCAAAATGGATTATTGCAACTCTATCTTACTAAGTCTCCCGTCCTCATCCATCAAACCACTTCAGATGCTCCAGAATGCGGCAGCCAGAATTCTGACAAATTCCAGAAGAAGAGACCACATCTCTCCCATTCTAATAAATCTACACTGGCTGCCAATACACTACAGAATCCTACACAAGTCCATCACCATCATCCACAAATCCATCCACTCCCAAGCCCCTCTTAACCTCCAAATCCCCCTCAAACTACACACATCATCCAGACCCATCAGAGAAGCCTACAAAGGATCCCTGACTGTTCCCCCAACTAAATCAACACACCTTATAGCATTCAGAGACCGGGCCTTTTCTACAGCGGGCCCCTCTCTTTGGAATACCTTACCACCTGATCTTAGACTTGAACCTTGCTTATTAACATTCAGAAAAAGGCTTAAGACTTGGCTATTTAAACAAGCCTTTCCCGAGTCTAATATCCATTGAGAGACTTGTGAAGGCTCACCGCCCGTGCTGCCCTGGGTGCCGCTCCACTGCCTCCGGTTCAGGCCCCTCGCGAGTCCTGGATATCCCTGGAGTCCCTCAGACTCACAGGACTCCCTGGGTTCAGGTCTCTGCCGGCCCTGGTTTTGCTGGGCTTCTGGGTTCTCTTTGTATGGCATGGGGTTGAAGCAGTCCCCCAACCCCCAAAGATAACACAGAGAGAGAGAGAGGTTCCTCAAAGCATTTTTATAAAGGAGAGTAGCTGAATCTGTTACATTGGCTCCGTCCCCTCAGGAGCTGAACAAATGACCCTGCCCCCGCTCTCCAGCAATCTAACCCCTTAACACATGTGCTGGAGCAAAGGTACTGTTTGAGCCCCCCCCCGGCTCTCCAGTTCCCCAGCAAACCCCCTTAACACATGTGCTGGATTAAAGGTACTGTTTGAGCCCCCCGGCTCTCCAGTTCACCCGCAAACACACCTGCCCTAACTTCCCTTAGGGTACAGGTTCTCTGTTTCCCTTTTCAGGCTAGGCTGTGCCCCTGAGACAGCTGGAGGATTCCTCTCCCCTGGAACCTACCTCCGTTTCCTTCTCCCCTTTGCTTCCTGGCACTGGCTTTTTCTGGCCACTGCTGCTACCTAGGCACGCCCTCTTCCTCTAGCTCCCCAGGCTCACCTGTGTGACTCATTAGTGTCAGAGTCTGACACCTGCTCGCCTCCAGGCTCTCTCTACAGGTCAGGTGGTGGTTCTAGGAACCTGGGATTTGTAGTTCTCGCCTTCACCTGCTCCCCCTGCTGGCTGGCTCTAGTATTACTAGCCGCCATATGGTATCTTATCCATTCCTGCCTCCGGCAGCGCTGCACTACATCACAGACTTTACTGCATTATTTATTTATTTATTTATTTATTTATTTAGAGTTTTTATATACCGGCAATAATGAAAACATATCTTGCTGGTTTACATAGAACGGGGGTGCGATAAATACATAGAACTTAAAAACATAGAACCAGAACTGAGGTGACAGAAGGTACAGTTACATTTAACAATGGAGGCCAAACTTATATACATAGAGAGACATTACCGCACAATGTAAATTAATTTACTTCTGTAAAGATTCTATTAATCATGTCTATTCTTCTCTTCTTCCTTCCCCAGTTTCAACAACCCTGTTATATTGTAACTTTTGCTTCCTCTGCACATGTTAAAAGAACAAAGTTATTGCACCCCCTGTTCTTTGTAAACCAGCATGATATGATTGTATCATGAATGCCGGTATAGAAAAGCTTTAAATAAATAAAATAAATAAATATATTCCACCAGCTAAAATCTCTTTAAGGAAGCACGCCCTCTCCACAGCGGGTCCTTCCCTTTGGAACTCACTCCCGCCGGACCTCCGTCATGAACACTGCCCCCTGGTTTTCAAAAAGAAACTGAAAACTTGGCTCTTCAGCCAGGCCTTTGCTGAGAGATAACCTGTGCATTTTGGCTTCCCAGGTTTATGTCCAACCATAGACCAGATTAGTGACTCTAACCCTCCTATCTACACCATCACTCCATACAGCCCCAGATCTCTGACTACTCTAGGAGACAAAGTCCTCATTAATCCCATAACCTAGCCACGGACCTTCGCTCAGCTACAAACCACTTAATCCCTCTATGAATCCTTCTAAATTAAATGCCTCAATGCACGGTGGTCCTCTTCCCTCACAGCCTCCTGTAGACCAAGTTAGCCTTCTCCCGTCGTCCATCGGTTTTTGCCACTTCCCAGATCCATGCTATCCAGTTACGCCACCTCTCCCTCTATGTCACTTTCTCCTAAAGACGATTTAGAAATTTTCATCAGGCATAGCCCTTTGTTTCTATTTTATGTCATTTTATTTATTTTATTTTTTCTTTATTAACCTTATGTTATCTTATTATTATTGTAACCCATTTTTACCTTCATTTCATTTATTATATTGTTATTTTACTATATCATAATGTATTGCTAATGTCCCACATGTTCAGTGTTTCGCATGTTCATTGTACAACTTGTTTCGCTGTATCCACCCCTCGGCGACAGTTCAGTTTCATATAAACCGGTGCGATATGTATCCTATACAGGATCATCAGTATATAAAAGTTAAAAATAAATAAATAAATAGATTTTTTGAAAGTACACCTCATAAAGTCTAGAGTAATGCACAATTTTATCATACAAAGGGTTTTGAAAATGCCAGAGGGCAAGTGAATTATACGAGAACATAAGAAATGCCAAGTTGGGTCAGAGCAAGGTCCATCGAGCCCAGCATCCAGTCTCTGACAGTGACCACTCCAGGGCACAAGTGCCCGTCAAATCTTCAATAGTTGATCTGTTTCTTGTATCTCACTCCCAGGGATAAGCGCCGGCTTTCCCAAGGTTACCTAGCTGATAACTATTCATGGACTTTTCCTTCAGGAACTCGTCCAGCCCGCTTTTGAATCTCACTGTCGGGCCAATACCACGGGCCCTCCTTTACATATTTTTCCTTACTGAATTGCACGCCCAGGAGAGTGGCCTGGGCATGTGACGGGAGAGCGGGCACTCGCCGGCTCTCCCGCGGGTTTTTCTGTATCATTCCATGGTGAGACCGCACCTTGAATACTGTGTACAATTCTGGTCGCCACATCTCAAAAAAGATATAACTGCGATGGAGAAGGTACAGAGAAGGGCTACCAAAATGATAAGGGGAATGGAACAGCTCCCCTATGAGGAAAGGCTGAAGAGGTTAGGGCTGTTCAGCTTGGAGAAGAGACGACTGAGGGGGGATATGATAGAGGTCTTTAAGATCATGAGAGGTCTTGAATGAGTAGATGTGACTTGGTTATTTACATTTTCGAATAATAGAAGGACTAGGGGGGATTCCATGAAATTAGCAAGTAGCACATTTAAGACTAATCGGAGAAAATTCTTTTTCACTCAACGCACAATAAATCTCTGGAATTTGTTGCCAGAGGATGTGGTTAGTGCAGTTAGTATAGATGGGTTCAAAAAAGGTTTGGATAAGTTCTTGGAGGAGAAGTCCATTTACAGCTATTAATCAAGTTTACTTAGGGAACAGCCACTGCTATTGATTGCATCAGTAGCATGGGATCTTCTTAGTGTTTGGATAATTGCCAGATTCTTGTGGCCTGGTTTGGCCTCTGTTGGAAACAGGATGCTGGGCTTGATGGACCCTTGGTCTGACCCAGCATGGCAATTTCTTATGTTTTACAGTACCTGAATGTAATCTGGTATGAAGTGCCATAAAGCAGAATATACTATAAATCAATTAAAGGAAGAAACAAATAACTGAAAGTGCAGGACCTTTTATTGACACTCTCTCCTTTCCTGTATAGACTCCAGGCTTCATTCCTGTATCCATACAGAAGAAATGGTTGAACAATGCAATCAAATAATTTTACTGGCAGTTTTACAGGATGGTTGAAACTGTCTGAAGTTTTTTACTTGTATAGAAGGTCACTGGAACGTTTTCTTATCGTGTCTTTTACAGTCATTTTGAAGGCAGGGCGCTTTCTGTGGGGGTGATTGTGATGTGTGGAAACATTGCTTAGACTTGTCCCTGTGTCATCCCCACCCCTCAGTACTTCTATCTATAGATACCTCTGCCACTTACTCATAAAGAAAGCTGGCATGCACACCCTCTTCACCCATTATTACCAAGCCAACGATCAAGGAAGGGGGGGATCAGTTGGAGGCTCTATCAATGATTTTTGCCAAGGGCACCATTAGCCCTAAAGCTGACTCACTCTGCTTGCAAGCTCTTGTCCTCTCCAAGTCTATTTCTTACCACATCTTTCTTTTCTATATCTATTTTACATTTCTGGCTTTGAAGAACAAAGTTATACTTATGATGTCCAAAGCATTTCCGACACCTAGAGCAACAAACAAGGGACGTTTCCATGACCAGAAATATAATTTTATTTATATAACAGTTTTTTTTATACCGGTATTCATGGCTACATCATCGGTTTACAGAGAACTTAACAAGAAATTACAAAAAACAGGGGATTATAGAACAGGGAAATTAAAATTACTTGCATTCTTCAGGGTTCGCCTCTTTTGGGTTGTCTGTTGAAGCCAATCTAGCTTGGGGTGGTGGTACATCATCATCAGCCACTAATACCCCACAGGTTCATAAACTTTCCAGCTTTCTCTTAAAAACACCAACTGATGCTGAGATTCTTTTTTATGGGAATGCTACACACACACATCGAACACTAGCATTGATGATGGAGGAGTAGCTTAGTGTTTAGAGCAGCAGGCTATGAACCAGGGAAGCTAGGGTTTAAATCCTGCTGCTGCTCCTTGTATCCTTGGGCAAGTCACTTCACTCTCTATTGCCTCAGGCTATGAACCAGGGAAGCTAGGGTTTAAATCCTGCTGCTGCTCCTTGTATCCTTGGGCAAGTCACTTCACTCTCTATTGCCTCAGGTATAGGGACTCATTTACTAAGCATTTTTCCCATAAACCCAGAATGGGAGAAAAGCCGTAATAAATCAGGCCCTTAGACTGTGAGCCCTCTGGGAAAAGGGAAATACCTGATTTGTAAGTGCCACAAGAGGCTGAATATAAATTAAAAAAATTATTTTATTTTTTGTTATTTAAATTTTTCCCTTCATATTTCCATTTATTTCTGATTTTTGCAGAGAGGTGTGGATATTGAGTACATCGAGTCATGTCTCGAGAAGGACGGCAGGCTGTGTCAGCAGGAGGTAATCTCTGACTAACGACGATGAGACCATTATTACAGACAATCTGGTTTACTATGTATGTTTTTAATTTGTAAACCGCGTGCATAGCTTGCTTTACAGGCCGTATATAAAGACAAATAAATAAAATAAATAATCCAAACTAAGGAGAGCTAAATAATCACTCTCAAACAGGTTTTCTGCTTCAGGAATTTCCCTAAAGGGATCTCACCTTCCTGTTGGAGACCCTACCTGATGAGATTCTCCCACCTTACAAAGCATCATCCTGAATATCTCCTCCAAATCAGGGAGATGGGCTTTCCAAAGCTGAAGGTCTCTTTTTACACCTCATGTCCTTTTTATGCCTTAGAGTTGTCTGGATGTGCCAGTACATAGAGACCCTAGAGCGATGGTCATCGTTAGTCAAGGCTCAGAGGTCATCCGAGTCAAGCTGGATAAATTCTGCGAGCTGGTGGATCTGCCCACTGTGCAAAAACTGAAGGAGGAGACACGGTATCCCAGGTAAAAGCCCCCAGAGAGGAGGGTGGGCTAGAGTGGCGGTCAGGGAAAACATGTCTGATAGAGGGAGGATGTTGTACTGAAAACTGATGAAGTGAACTACAAAGGGCCTGGGGGAAGGAGACACAATACTACTGCCTAGGTCAGTGTGTCCCAATCTTTTCAAGCCCTAGGCACTCTTACATTAACCAAAGTGTTGTGTGTAAGACCCACCTCTGCAGAGCAGGGACTGCTGACATGGAGAGAACTAGGGAAGCACTCAAAGCCCCACCAGTCTGTTTTCCAATTTTAAAACAAAGGAAGAAAAGGGGTGGAAACGCACATGGACCTAACACAATGGAGCAGCATTTCAATGACTTTTGAGATTAACTAATGCACCTGTGTCACGGAAGAAGACTCTGGCAGCTCCCGCACACTACCAGCATTAAGCGGATGTGGTTATAGACCAACATATACAGGCTCTTGGCTTATTCAAGAGTAACAACTGAGACATCAGACCTTTAATTTTAGTGTTCTTGGAGCATATCCCTTCCATTCCAGATATCTCTTTACCCAATCATACCTTACTCACTTTGTGGTCTAAAAAATGCCTTATTTGGAAATAAGCATACAAATCCCCCTGAGCCAGAGAATATTCATCCCTCAGGTAAGCAAAACTAGCACTACCCCTTTAGAAGCAACCTGCCCCAAGCAAATAAGCCCCAATCCTTCTCATTTTTGAAACATTCCTCTATGCAAAACCCAGCAAAAAGCCCCTGTTGTATTGTATTGGTATGAGTGGAGAGAGTCTCCCCCGTGTAACCAAATGTGTACAATATTTGTCCCATATCTTCAAACTATGTTTGACATATGGATTGTGTATTTTCCATGAAATTCTATATTTCTTTTCTACCCATATGTACGCTCGAGGGGGAGTTTTACTTGTAAAGGTTTGTTCTATAGATATCCATTGCTTAACTACCCCTCTCTGTTGCCAATCCACAATCACTCAGAAGTTGGAAAGCATGATAATAATTCTCTATATGTGATGCTCCCAAGCCTCCTACTCCTTTTAGCCTGTGTCTCCAAATAAAACTCTGAAATTTCTTTTGCATTTGATTAAACAAAGTTTTGGGAACCTCAATTGGAAGTGTTTGAAATAGATACGATAGTCATGCCAAGGCATTCATTTTCAGCACTGCCACTCTTCCTAGCCAAGAAATTAAGTCATTCAACCATATCTCCAAATCTTTGTATATTTTCCTCAACAGGGGAACATAATTTAACTCTAATAATTAATGTATGTGCACTGTAAGCCAGATACCCAAGTATCTAATATTTATTTATTTAGGCATTTTTTTTAATACCATATTTTCAGAATAAGATCACAATGGTTTACAAAATCAGCGTTCATATTCTTGGTTAACAATCACATTCTGTCTCAGCATTCATAATCTAGGTCAGCATCACAGCAGATATATGTTCTTGTTCATATTTGTGCATATTCTTGGTCAACTTTGCTATGCTGGATATGCGTGAAGTATCAGACTTTCTCCCCTGCTATTGAAGCAGAGAGCTATGCTGGATATGCATTGAAAGTGAAGTATCAGTCTTTCTCCCCTGCCGTTGAAGCAGAGAGCTACGATGGATATGCATTGAAAGTGAAGTATCAGGCTTATTTGGTTTGGGGTAGTAACTGCCATAACAAGCAAACTACTCCCCGCTTTTTTGTGAATGCAAATCCTTTTTTCCACATTTCCTCTTGCTGTTGAAGCTTAGAGCATTGTTGGAGTCGCATTAACCATGTATATGTTTATTGAATAAAGGTATTATCTCCAGGTAGTAGCCATCATTCCCGTGAGCCACCCACTCTTCATTCACATCCTCTAGACTTTATTTATTTATTTATTTATTTTTGGTTTTTATATACCGGACGTTCCTGTATAATATACATATCACTCCGGTTCACAGATAACAGAGATAACTATCGCCGGGATGGCGGTTTACATGGAACATAACTTTATGGATCCACAGTGTTTATCCCACGCCTCTTTGAAGTCCTTCACAGTTCTGGTCTTCACCACTTCCTCCGGAAAGGCATTCCAGGCATCCACCACCCTCTCCGTGAAGAAATACTTCCCGACATTGGTTCTGAGTCTTCCTCCCTGGAGTTTTAAATCGTGACCCCTGGTTCTGCTGATTTCTTTCCAACAGAAAAGGTTTGTCATTATCTTTGGATCATTAAAATCTTTCAAGTATCTGAAAGTCTGTATCATATCACCTCTTCTCCTCCTTTCCTCCAGGGTGTACATATTTAGATTCTTCAATCTCTCCTCATAAGTCATTCGATGAAGACCATCCACCTTTTTGGTCGCCCTTCTCTGGACCACATCCATCTCTCTCTGTCCCTTCGGAGATACGGTCTCCAGAACTGAGCATAGTTCTCCAGGTGAGGCCTCATCAAGGACCTGTATAAGGGGATAATCGCTTCCCTTTTCTTACGTGATATTTCTCTCTCTATGCAGCCCAGCTGTTGCGATCCCCCCTGCTGCTGTGCTACAGGAGGTCTCTTACCTTCCTCTGGAGGCCGCTCTGAAGCCAGGGCCTCGCCTGCGCAGCATCCAGGACTTGCTCCAGGGCCTGAGAGGCCTAGCTGCTCCTGAGGCATGCCTGTGGCTTGCAAGCCTCAGCGTTTGGACTTCCTGTTTGGCGACGCCCTTCTCCTAGGGGCTGGCCCGCAGCTCTCCACCTGACTTTATGGCCAGCGGTGGGCGGTCCTGGCAAGCTCCTCCCAGGGAGTTGCCTTCTGCCTCCAGTATTTAAGGACTGCCTGTTCACTTGCAAAGGGCCTTCGATCAGGCCTTACAGTTGGCTGTAACCGTGCTGATCCAGGTCTTCCATGGTTCCTAGTCCAGTGTCTTTGCCTGATGTCTGCTCCTGTTTCTGCCAGCCGAGGGGGCTTCGGATGTGAGTATCCCAGCATCGGAGTTCCTGTTCGCCTGAGTCTTCCCCGCACCCTCCTCAGCGTGGTCCGCGACCAGCCTTCCTGGGCTGTGTAGGGCGCGTCTGGGACAGGGTGGTCCGCGACTCAGTCCCACGGGCGGGCTGAGTAGGGCGCCCTGATGGACAGTGCAATGTTCCCGTCCAGCCTTGTCTTCAGTGTCTGCTTCAGCCCTTGTCCGGATGTCTACCTGTCTCTGCCTTGACCTGGTTCCTGAGCCTTCTGTCCTGTTGGGCCCTGGAGTGGCCAACAGGAGGGATTCGTCCCACGGGCTCTTGAGCTTCTGCCAGCCGAGGGGGCTTTGGATGTGAGTATCCCAGCATCGGAGTTCCTGCTCGCCTGGACCTTTCCTGTGTCTCGCTTCAGCCCTTGTCCTGATGTCTCCGTCTTGCTTCAGCCTGCTTCTGCCCCATTTGATGTCTTCTGTTTAAGGACTCTGTCTGCCCTCGCCTCTGTCCGGCCTGCTGCCCATTGCCGTTCCCTGCGGCAGGTCCGAAAGGGCCGGGAACAGTTGGAGGACCGTTCATTAGTCAACTTCCCCGTGTTGGCTACCATGGGCATGCAGGTCCGGCTGAGGGTCGGACTCCCTGCTTCTGTTCCTGCCTGCCTCGCTCACCATGCCTGCTCAGCTCACCTCCCACGGTGTGGCCTTGGGCTCCTCCTGGGGTCCTGCCGTGGCCCAAGGGCTCACCACCCGCCCGAGACGACCGCGCCCGCGCGCGCTCGTAACACCAGCATTCTTCTGGCTTTAGCTATCACCTTGTCACATTGTTTCGCCGACTTTAGATCGTTAGACACTGTCACCCCAAGGTCTCTCTCCTGCTCCATGCACATCAGCCCCCCATTGAATACAGTTCTTTCGGATTTCCACACCCCATAAGCATGACTCTACACTTCTTGGCATTGAATCTCAGCTGCCATATCTTCGACCACTCTTCCAGCTTCCTTAAATCCAGTCTCATTCTCTCCACTCCTTCCGGCGTGTCCACTCTGTTTCAGATCTTAGTGTAATCTGCAAACAGACAAACCTTACCTTCTATCTCGTCCACTATGTCGCTCACATAGATATTGAACAGGACCGGGCCCAACACCGATCCTTGCGGCACCCCGCTTAACCCCGCTCTCTCTTCAGAGTAAGTTCCATTTATCAGCACACATTGTCGTCTGTCCGTCAACTAGTTTGCAATCCAGGCCACCACCTTGGCACTCGCTCCTAAGCTTCTCATTTTATTCACCAGCCTCCTGTACGGGACCATATCAAAAGCCTTGCTGAAATCCAAGTAGATGACATTGAGCGCTCTTCTTTGATCCAAATCCCTAGTCACCCAGTCAAAAAAGTCAATCAGATTTGTCTGACAGGATCTTCCCCTGGTGAATCCATGCTGCCTCTGGTCCAGCAATTCTCCTGACTATAGATAGTTCACTATTCTTTCTTTCAGCAGCGACTCCATCACTTTTCCCACCACCGAGGTGAGGCTAACCGGCCTGTAGTTACCAGCCTCCTCTCTGCTCCCACTCTTGTGAAGCGGGACCACTACCGCTCTTCTCCAATCACTTGGCACCACTCCCATTTCTAGGGATCTATTGAACAGGTCACACAGCAAGGGGGTGATGTGGTCAAATTTCCTTGACCCTAGTTTTGGAGTAACTGTAGTGGTTTTAGTAAGCTTGAAGGTAGGCCTGGTAATATGGAGTTGCAGTAGTCTTAAGTTTGAAAATATTAGTGTTTGTAGGACAGTTTGGAAATCCTGTATTGATAGTAGAGGTTTCAACTGGTGTAGTATTCTCAGCTTGGTGTATCCTGTTTTTATTAATTTGCTTATATGCTTTTTCATAGTGAAGTTCTCATCGATCTGTATTCCTAGGTCCCGTACTTGATCTGAGGGAGCAATATTAATAATTCCTAGGTCTACTGTTGGCGGTTTGATTATCATTGTATCTCTCCTTAACCATACAATTTCAGTTTTTGGGGGTTTAGAGTTAGTTTCAGTTGTGAAAGTTTTTGTTGTATTTCCTTCATGTATGTTGATGGGAGAGGTGGTGAAGTTGCTGTCTGGTCTTCCCTGGCTGTAGAGGGAGCTTCACGTTGGGACTGGTTGGGGGGGGGCGGATAGCAGGGTAGTTCATTCCCGCCCTGTCTTTGCTTTCTGTGCCCAGAGCTTCTTTTTGCTGTTGCAGGCATGCTCTGGCTGGTGGTGCCTTCGGCTGCCCACCATCAACCAAAGAAAAAGGAGAGGCCCCCCTCAGCCATTGGAATGAAGCCAAAAAAAAAAAAAAAAAACCAGGCCTAACACTGACAAGGCCATTGGCCCAAAGAAAAGAAGCCCCGCAGGGCCATCGGCGACCCGAAGAAGAAAAGAGGCCTGCCGTCGCTGTTGGCCAGAAGAAAGAAAAAGGCCCCGCAGAGCCAATGGCAGACTCCCATCTCACCGATGACCCATAGAAGAGGAAAGGCCTCACAAGTGCGTCAGCCTGAAACAAAATTCAACCCCGTAGGGTACTCTTTCGGATAGTAGGGTACTCTTTCGGATAGTAGAAAGACTAGGGGGCACTCCATGAAGTTAGCATGGGGCACATTTAAAACTAATCGGAGAAAGTTCTTTTTTACTCAACGCACAATTAAACTCTGGAATTTGTTACCAGGGGATGTGGTCAGTGCAGTTAGTATAGCTGTGTTTAAAAAAGGATTGGATAAGTTCTTGGAGGAGAAGTCCATTACCTGCTATTAAGTTCACTTAGAGAATAGCCACTGCCATTAGCAATGGTTACATGGAATAGACTTAGTTTTTGGGTACTTGCCAGGTTCCTATGACCTGGATTGGCCACTGTTGGAAACAGGATGCTGGGCTTGATGGACCCTTGGTCTGACCCAGTAAGGCATTTTCTTATGTTCTTATGTTGCAACCCTGTCAGTGCTCCCCATCCTGCCGGCGACTTAAGAAAAAGAGGCCTGGAGGGCTATCGGCTAGAAGAAAGAAAAGGCCCCCACTGAGGCACTGGCCAACCCCATCCTGTCGGCAGCCAAAAGAAAAGGAGCCCAGACTGAGTTTGTGTATGTGTGAGAGAAAGAGTGCATGGGTGTGCGACAGAGAGAGAGAAAGATGGCACGGGTGAGATTGTATGTCTGCGAGAGAGTGAGTGCATGGGTGGCTGTGGGTGACCATGTGCTTATAAGGACAGAGAAGAAAGTTTGTGTGCTCTTCCCTCCCTCCAGTAATCTAAGAGAATCTCAGGGTGAGTGAAAATCAAAAGCTACCTGATATGGAGAGTGGGGGATTTTCAAAGCCTTATTAGTTTTAATTATTGAGGGTTGTTTTATGTGTCTGCTGGTTTGAAATATTTCATTGGTATTTGGTTAATTAAAAAAGAAAAATTATGAGTTCTTAATTATTGGATGTTATCCTATTTGTCAGCTGTTTTGAAATATTTATTCTTTTGATTTATATGGTTTTCTAATTATGATTAATGTTTTAAATGTCTTTATTTTATTGTTTGGTATTTTATGAGGCTTGGTGATGCTTGGGTTTTCTATATTTACTCTGCATACAGGTTTTGGCTTTTGGTTTCCAGTTCGGCTTTTGTCTGCATGTTTCTGTTTATGCTCTCTTTATTGTCATTTGATGAGGGTCTGTCTGTGTTCTGCTAGCGTGTAGTTTCTGTGTAGAGATCTATAGCAGCTTGGTTTGTTCTGTTTTCCTGATAGGAGATATATTAGTGTTTAAGGATTGCTGTCATATGTGTAGTGTTGCCTTTTCGTAAGTAAAGTTTGAGTTTGAGTGCTGTTGATTAATGCTGTTTTGCTATGGGAGGTTTATTACATTGTAATTGAAATTGTTTACTCATGGTTTTCCGAGGGCCAAGCCCACAGTCAACACGCGTTACAATAAACTTAATACCATATGGGTTCCAAGAGTCTTTTTATTTTTTTGCAGGGTTTTCTGGTTGGCACCACAGCTGTGTATGTAAATATAACATACATGTTATTTTAAGTGATTTTTTACCTCAGAAGAGTGTACTTTGAATGTGCTTTTTCATGTAAAATCTGTTATAAATGCATCATTTTTAATTGTTTGTGGAGAGGGCCATGGGTGGGGGGCACAAGGCTGCAAGTTTCACCTAGGATGTCTAATACCTTGCACCATTCCTGATCGAGAACCACACACAGAAAAGTGCATATGGAGAGAAAGAGGAGACCATAACAGCACCTGCAGCCACACAGAGGGAGAGAGAGGAAACAGAGACAGCAGGAGACTGGGAGCCTGGAGGGAGATCAGTGATATATTGGCCATAGAGGCAAAAACTCATAATAAAAACTTTAAAAAATATATCCGAAGCAAGAAACCTGTGAGGGAGTCGGTTGGACCATTAGATGACCGAGGGGTTAAAGGGGCTCTTAGGGAAGATAAGGCCATTGCAGAAAGACTAAATTAATTCTTTGCTTCCGTGTTTACTAATGAGGATGTTGGGGAGATACCAGTTCCGGAGGTGGTTTTCAGGAGTGATGAGTTAGACGAACTGAACGAAATCACTGTGAACCTGGAAGATGTAGTAGGCCAGATTGACAAACTAAAGAGTAGCAAATCACCTGGACTGGATGGCATGCATCCTAGGGTACTGAAGGAACTAAAAAATTAAATTTTTTTTTTTTTCAATTTGTACTTTATTAAATTTCTTAATACATTTTTAATGAAAAAGAAAAACAGGTAAATGTTTGGAACAACATTACCAAAGTTTTAACAAACATAAAAAGAAAAAAGGAAATTACTTTTATGTTTTACCAAGTTTAAGTCCTCTATCTGGGAAGCCATCAAATAAAAGAAAAACATTTAGGAAATATTCAATCAATGTGAATACTTAGAGCCATATTTCCATTTAAACCAGTTACATTATCCAATAAAAACTGTTATACATCCCTCATCCACCCTTATCAGATAGAAAAACTTCTAGGTGTGTAGAATCAAGAAAGATAAACTTAAAAAAAAAATTAAATTTCTAATCTTAAACCATTACTAAATGAAACGAACTTCTGAACTCTCCTACAAGCTCTAATATTTGCCAGCACTGACTACTGTAATGCCCTGCTATTAGGATTACCATACACGACAATAAGACCACTCCAAATACTCCAAAACTCAGCCGCAAGAATTCTGACTGGCAAAAGAAAAAGATCATATCACTGAAACACTAGCTGACCTACACTGGTTGCCAATTAAATACAGGGTAAAATATAAAACCCTTTCTACAATACATAAACTAATCCATGACGAAAAAGCTGAATGGCTAAACACAGCTGAATGGCTAAACACAGCACAGAAGCCTGAGATCTGCCAACAAAGCCCTCTTAACCATCCCCTCAGTCAAAACTGCAAAACTAACACAAGTCAGAGAAAGAGCACTATCATTGGCCGGACCGATACTATGGAACACCATGCCCATAGAGATAAGACTACAGAGAGATTTCAAGACTTTCAAAAAGAGCTTAAAGACATGGCTCTTTAGAGAAGCTTTTTCATAAAGCGAGCGAGAAAGAGAAAAACGCTGAAAGCTGTACACACAAAATCTTTATACAGCACTAAGCACATTATCTGTATGTATGTTATGCTTTGTTTATCGCACCTCTTAACTTGAATGTATAATCTAACAGTTTTTATTGTAGACAAAGGTCAGATTAGACAACAATGAACATTTAGCCATTATTATGAAACTATGTTACCGAGTTTATTAGGCACCTCCATTACCAATAATAGGAACAGATACATGTACAATTTACTATATGTGCCTCTATGTAAACCGTTGTGACGGTAAGCTACTGAACGACGGTATAGAAAATATTTTAAATAAATAAATAAATCTATTAGTTAAAATGTATAACTTATCATTAAAATCATCCATTGTACCTGAAGAATGGAGGGTGGCCAATGTAACCCCATTATTTAAAAAAGGCTCCAGGGGTGATCTGAGTAACTACAGATCAGTGAGCCTGACTTCAGTGCCGGGAAAAATAGTGGAAACTATTCTCAAGATCAAAATCGTAGAGCATATAGAAAGATATGGTTTAATGGAACACAGTCAACATGGATTTACCCAAGGGAAGTCTTGCGTAACAAATCTGCTTCATTTTTTTGAAGGAGTTAATAAAACGTGGATAAAAGTGAACCGGTAGACATAGTGTATTTGGATTTTCAGAAGGCGTTTGACAAAGTCCCTCATGAGAAGCTTCTAAGAAAACTAAAAAGTCATGGGATAGGAGGCAATGTCCTTTCATGGATTACAAGCTGGTTAAAAGACAAGAAACAGAGAGTAGGATTAAATGGTCAATTTTCTCAGTGGAAAAGGGTAAACTGTGGAGTGGCTCAGGAATCTGTACTTGGACCAGTGCTTTTCTATATATATATATATATATATATATATATATATATATATATATATATATATATATATATAAATGATCTGGAAAGGAATACGAGTGAGATTATCAAATTTGCGGATGATACAAAATTATTCAGAGTAGTTAAATCACAAGCGGATTGTGACACATTACAGGAGGACCTTGCAAGACTGGAAGATTGGGCATCCAAATGGCAGATGAAATTTAATGTGGACAAGTGCTAGGTGTTGCACATAGGGAAAAATAACCCTTGCTTTAGTTACACGATGTTAGGTTTCATATTAGGAGCTACCACCCAGGAAAAAGATCTAGGCATCATAGTGGATAATACTTTAAAATCGTCGGCTCAGTGTGCTGCAGCAGTCAAAAAAGCAAACAGAATGTTAGGAATTATTAGGAAGGGAATGGTTAATAAAACGGAAAATGCCATAATGCCTCTATATCGCTCCATGGTGAGACCGCACCTTGAATTCTGTGTACAGTTCTGGTGGCCACATCTCCAAAAAGATATAGTTGTGATGGAGAAGGTACAGAGAAGGGCAACCAAAATGATAAAGGGGATGGAACAGATCACCTATGAGGAAAGGCTGAAGAGGTTGATCTTGAGAATAGTTTCCACTATTTTTCCCGGCACTGAAGTCAGGCTCACTGATCTATAGTTACTCGGATCACCCCTGGAGCCTTTTTTAAATAATGGGGTTACATTGGCCACCCTCCAGCTTGGAGAAGAGACGGCTGAGGGGGGAAATGATAGAGGTCTTTAAGATCATGAGAGGTCTTGAACAAGTAGATGTGAATCGGTTATTTACACTTTCAAATAATAGAAGGACTAGGGGGCATTCCATGAAGTTAGCAAGTAGCACATTTAAGACTAATAGGAGAAAATTCTTTTTCACTCAACGCACAGTAAAGCTCTATAATTTGTTGCCAGAGGATGTGGTTAGTGCAGTTATTGTAGCTGGGTTCAAAAAAGATTTGGATAAGTTCTTGGTGGAGAAGTCCATTAACTGCTATTAATCAAGTTTACTTAGGGAATAGCCACTGCTATTAATTGCATGAGAAGGATGGGATCTTCTTAGTGTTTGGGTAATTGCCAGGTTCTTGTGGCCTGGTTTGGCCTCTTTTGGAAACAGGATGCTGGGCTTGATGGACCCTTGGTCTGACCCAGCATGGCAATTTCTTATGTTCTTATATTCCCCAAATTGTTGAGCACAGCAGTCTGTGTTTACTGTCTTATGTCAAGAAAATGCTATCTGCCTCCCATGGTACAGGGAGAAACTCATAGAGGGTCCAATAGAGTCCAGATTTATACATTAGACCAGTGGTTCTCAACCTTTTTTCGGCCGGGACACACCTGAAAGATGGTTCTCACATGCGTGACACACTGAACATGTGACCATCATGGGACTAAATGTAAACATGCACTCTGCATCCACAGGAATCCCCTCAACCCCCAGCAATGAGTGCAGAGCAGATCTAGGGCTTTACCCTGTACAACTCGCCATACAAAAAAGATATTCTGGTTCTGATGACATCTCAGTAAAAGCAAAACAAACTCCCTTTACTGGCAGGCACAATAGCCTTCCTTATGAAAAGACAGTAATTTACCACTAACGCAAGTCCTATGAGAAAACACAACAAATAAGACTGATACAAATGCCTACATCTTAGTAAAATACCTCACCTCTGTCACACACACAAAACCGACCTTCACCAAGTACATAAAGACCACAAATTATAAAAATGGATGCAGAAACTGGAATGGAAACTCAAAAAGCCACTCTGCATGCAGTGCAAACGTGGAGAAATGGAAAGAGAAATATAGCACCTAACAGTCCTAGGATCTGCAATAACGCACACAAACTAACCCGCACAAAGTTACACCTGGATTATGGAACACACTCAAACAGTAACAACCCTATCTATGAAAAGGCAATACTAATAAATGTTACAAACAGCTGATGAACAGAATAACATCCAACAATTAAAAACTCATAAAAATTATTAAAAACTGTCCAAATACCAGACATCACATAATACCCAATAATTAAAACGGTAGTCATTAAAAAAAGATAAACTTAAAAGGCCACCTTTGCTTACCCTCTCCAGCAACTCTCCTATTCCTTTCCCTTGCAGGCCTAATGCACATACCAGAAGTAGCAGTGGCTGCTGAAGCTCTGTCCTCATGGTCCTCTTCCTTATGGCCCACAACCAGTCACACACACACAGTCTCTGTCTCACACAGACCAGTCACCTCCCTGACCAGTCTCTGTCTCATACACACACACACATCAGTCGTCTCCATGAACAATCTCTCTCTCTCAGGGAAATACATCACCTCCCTGACCAGTCTCTGTCTCTCATACACATACTAGTCACTTCCCTGACCAATCTCTGTCTCTCTCACACACATACACCAGTCATCTCCCTGACCAGTCTCTCTCGCTCTCTCTCACAGAAACACATCACGTCCATGACCAGTCTCTCTCTCAATCACACACATGCTCGCTCACTTACATACAAGCTCTCAATCATACATAAATGCTCTCTCCCCCTCTGGTTTGCTGTCACTCATGACCTCCCCTCCTCCCCAGCACAAATGGCAGCTGCAGTAGCCTCCCTCTCCAGCCACTGCAGCCCGAGAATGAAAAATCCCATTAACATTGGGGGCTAACTCTGTTCTTTCTCCCATCACTGCTCACTGGATGCACTTCATTTTGGTCTGGGCTCACACTGCTGCCAGTACTTTATGCAAATACTTGGGAACCTTTGATTTACAGTCACCCTGAGTTTTCATCCATTAGTTGGCGTGGGGCAGGCTCCAAGGTATTCACACAAGCTTTCTCCTCTCATGCACAATGCACAGGCTAGGAAAATGGACACTCTAAAATTGAGTGTCCATTTTTCTAACTGGCTGACAGCCAACCTCGCCTGGGCGCTCACTGCCAAGGGGACGCTAGGGGCAACAATTTCCCCTAGCGCACATCTTCCGCTCCCTCCCTCCCAAGCAGGAAGAGTGGTGGGCCGTACAGCCTGAAGACAGCAGGAGGCCCACAGCACCACAGCCCAAAGAGCAGGAGGCCTGTGGGGCCATGGTGGAGCTCATCCCACCACGGTCCGATGATAAAGGGAGACCATGTGTGTTTGTGAGCTTGTATGCATGTGTGAATGAGTGAGAACCTGTGTGTGTGTGTGTGAGAACCTGTCTGAGTGTGTCACATATAGGCTCTCACAGGCACGTGCACACACAATGTATCTGTGGGGGTGAGGGAGAGGCAGCCTGTGTATGGTAGAGAGAGG
This sequence comes from Rhinatrema bivittatum, assembly GCF_901001135.1. Taxonomy (NCBI): domain Eukaryota; kingdom Metazoa; phylum Chordata; class Amphibia; order Gymnophiona; family Rhinatrematidae; genus Rhinatrema; species Rhinatrema bivittatum. The sequence goes on from NC_042616.1 coordinate 58,799,476, forward strand.
GAATGTGTGAGAGAATGAATACGTTATTGTGCATGTGTGGGAGAGAGAAGATACAATTTGTGCAGCCCTACCTCCCCCAATCCATGACCATCTCAGGGTGACTGGAAATCAGATCCCAGGTATGGAGAGCAGATTTTTAAATCCTTATTAGTTGTAATTATTGGGTGTGATTTGATGATTCTGCTCTTGTAAACATTTTTTTAGGGGGTGGGAATAGTACATTTTTTAATTGGGTTTTTTATTCATCAGATTTTTTAAAATATTTTTTTGGTATTTGGGAAATGTTTGATATTCTATTCATTAACTGGTTTGAAATATTCTTTTTATGACTATGACTTTACTATTATGATTAATGTTTTATATTCCTTGATTTTATTTAATGTTTTATGAAGAATGGTAATATTTCTATTTTTCCATTGTTGCTCTGCATACAGAGGCTGACTTGTTGTGGTTTCCAGTTCAGTTCTTCTCAGCACATTTCTGTTTATACTTTCTGATCTCTTTATTCTGTATTTGGTCAGGCTCTCTCTGTATTCTGCATTTGTGAACAAGGTGAGGCATTTTGCTGGCATGTAATTTCTGTGTAGGGATTTATAGCAGCCTGGTTTCCTAATAAGAGCTTTTATTGGTGTTCTAGGGCCTGGTGTAATATGGGCAGTGTTGCCTTTTCATAGATAAGGTTGTTAGGGCTGTTTTGGTATGGGAGGTTTACTATATTGTGATGGTAATTAAGATTGCAGAGGGAGGGAAGAGGAATGCTGCCTGTAATTGAGAGGTCATAATTCTTGGCTGTTGAGAATTGCAGTGCTGATTTCTCAGCTCTGTTTTGCACAATCTTGATATTTGTTTTGCACAAAGAGCAATCCTCAACCAGTGCTGGCTGTCAGCTCCCCTCCTCCCCGAGTTGAAATGTGTTAAGCCTTTGCTGACCACACATTTTAACTCCCGATGCACTAGCATGACATTGGCTTACTGCATCAAGAATTAAAGCTGCTTGTACGTTAGAAACTGTGCGTTGAATTTCAGCGCACAGCTCTTTGCATTGGCCTGTTGGTTAGTTAGCTTGACTGCTGCATGTGGCTGCCAGAGCTCCTCCACTGCTGCTGGTTCCAGCACTTGGAGTCATTCTGGTACAAAGCAAGAACTGGCGATCCATTCCCTCCCAGAGCTCATGCTACAGCTGAGAATATGTGACTGCATACGTGCACAGAAAGTAGCTCCTGCACATTTAAGATCCAGCACTGGTGCCCTTTTGTTGCTGTGAGGTGCTGAGGGCAGAGCCCAGGTGGTGTTGTTGTTCTGGACCCAGACATCACGCAGTGACAAGGGCAGCTCAAGGCAATCTGCTCGCTTGAGGCGAAGAATGAAATGGCACCCACCTCTCTCCCGATATGGCCGTATGCAGGTGAAATCACCAAGGGCCAGGGCAGGGGGAAGGCAATGGAGGGTTGCTCAAGGTCATAAGAAATGGCAATAGGATTTGAATCCCGGCTTCCCTTGTTTGCAGTCCATTGCTCTAACCACTCAGTTTTTGGGCCTGTTATTTTTTTTGTTCTCAGTCTTCAGCGTCCACACTAGGAGGCGCCAGAGAACTGTTCAATGGGGCAAGAAAGCCTTTGGCCACCCCACCCCTCAGTCTAGAAATAGGACTCCTCCATTTCCTATTGCCTGTCTCCCACCCTTCTCCAGGATCTGCCCCCTGGGGGTGTGAGAGGTTGGTGAATGGTGGGAGTCTGGGTGTGTGACACACTCTCTCTTAGGGCTGATACAAGGGTATTAGATGCCCTAGGCAAACCTTACAGCCTTTCATTCCCCCTTCCCTCCCCTCTCCACATATTTAAAACTTATGCATTCTTTTCCATTTTAAAATTTATTAACTTCCCCAACCTAAAAAGGCAGATTGCATATGGAAAATAGACATTCAAAGTACAATCTTCTGAAGTAGAGATATCACTTACAGCAACATATATATTATATAGGCTTACACTGCAAAAAAGCACACTTTCAATAATAATACTTTAATAGACTTAATAAACTACCTTTCTCTTAGTAATCAAGGCAGTTTACTGGATCCCATATGGTATTAGGCCTATGGTAAAGTGCACTGGATGTGGACTTGGCCCACAGAAAGCCAGGAATACACTGAGCTATAATTCCAATATAGTAAGCCTTCCATATCATAACTGCCAGCACTCAACCTATGAAAAAGCCATACTGCAAATATTACATCAGGCCCTAAACACCAATACATCCCCTATTAGGAAAACAGATTGAAGCCAGGTTGTTGTAAATCCCTGCACAGAAACCACATGCTAGCAGAATACCTAAAGCCTCAGTCACACAAGCAGAACACACATAGACTCTCATCAAATACAGAATAAAGAGATCATAAAATATAAATTAAAGCGTACAAACAAAAACTGAACTGGAAATCACAAAAAGCCAAACTCTGTAAATAATGCAAACACAATCAAGAAATATTAAATATTAAACATACCAATAAAAAGAATGTCAAATCTGCTGATAAATTCAGCCAATTAAAAACACATATAAACATGTTTAAAATATTACCAAAACACCAATAAAATATTTTAAAACAGCAGATACATCACATCCAATAATTAAAACTAAAAAAGATATAAAAAAAAATCTCCCACTCTCCATACTTGGGAACGTTAGAGTTCCAGTCCTCCTGAGATTGTCATAGATTGGAGGAGGGTGCACAAACTTTAACCTCTCACATACATATATACAGGTACTCTCACACATGCACACACATGTGCGCAGGCACTCTCTCTCATAGACACACACATACACACCCACCCACCACCCTCTCATATACACACACAGGCTCTCACCCCCCTCCAACACATACACAAGCAGTTACCCATCTACCCAGGCAGGCAGTCACCCACACACCCATAGGGCCTAGGCCTTTTTTTCAGCTGCTAATAGGATGGGGGTCTGCTGTCAGCCACTGCGCCCTCCTCCTCTCTTAGGTCCCAGTTGCGGGGTGGGCGGCAGCAAAAGTCACGTTTATCGCAAGACTGGCCCCCGGCAGCAGGAGATGAAGTTTGGTAAATGCTACTCTTTCTGCCCAGGGTTAGGGTCGTATATTGCCACTGAGCAAATGGGGCAGGGGTTTGGTACGTGTTTTTAATTGGCTGAATTTATCAGCAGATTTGACATTCTTTTTATTGGTATGTTTAATGTTTTATATTTCTTAGTTGTGTTTGCATTGCTTACAAAGTGTGTGTGTGTGTGTGTGTGTATATATATATATATATATATATATATATATATGAGAGGATGATTTGAAAATTAACAGTTTGAAAAAAGAAAGAAGTAAACAAACAATAAAATATAGGCTTCCCGTGCCCCTCACTGGTTGAGTTTCGTGTGCGATTACATAACTAATTTTAATGTTACAATATGGCTTATGCAGCATTACCATGTACAAAGTTTCAGCCTAAAGAGAACTTGAGGTTAACGTTCTTAAAGCTAAGAGTTTCTAAAAAAAAAAAAAATAGAGAGAGGGATGTCATGAGACCGTGAATAAAGATAAGTATCACTCACCGGGAGCATCCCATACGATTAGGGGTAGAAAAACTCAAGCCAGAGTTTACGGGCCGATACAGTAAGGGGTGGTAGAAAGAGGTGCATTAGTGCCCATTGTACCCGCGTTTGCTGCACGCACAGTTCGGATCACCTACCGCTCGAAACTGTATTTAAATGGCATGCAAATGCAAGCCGCGTCCAACGCGCGTCCATGAAGCACAATCCATTTTACTGTATAGGCGCTATACAGCGCCTATACAGTATCCTGGGTATGCTGGTACCTGTCATTTCAAATGACATTTGAAATGACAGGTACCTGGTACCTGTCATTTCAAATGACAGGTACCAGCTGGACGTCCAGCCGGTCACGGCGTGTGCGCATGCGCCTTCGCTGCCTTGAGCGTCCATATTGGACCTACAGGGGTGCACGTATTCATCTTCGCCGGCGGGGCTGCTGAAGCCGCTCTCTCTCACCGCCCTTCTACTGCTGCTGCTGGGGGCTTGCGTGGCCGCGGCCAGGGCAGGTGAGCGGGAGCTGGGGGAAGTTTGGGACTGTGAAATTTCCTCTCTCTGCTTGGGCTTGGATTGGATTGGTTTGGTTTGGGACTGGGCGGGTTAGACTTATGCGGCGAAATTGTGAGTACACAGCGGGTTAAAAACGGGGTAACTGCGGCCGCGCTTTACTGTATCGGCCTGTTAGTGAGGCGGAATTGACTCCACCCTACGGTATGGAGGTCAGTGGGCGGGACAGAAGTGATGCCTGCTCGCGCCCTGGAGCTCAGTGAGGAGGACGGAACTGATCCATGCCCCGCCCGCTTTGGAGCTGGGCTGGCTGGACAGGAGTGCAGTGGCCTGGCTAACGTGAGGTGGGTTAGTGGAGGCAGGTTTCCTCTCCTTGAGGGCCTGTGGCTTAGCTTATCAGAATGGGGCAGGTGAAGATGTCTGCTAGGAAGTGGTTCACCAAGCCTCTTCTTCTTTGGGTCTCTCTCTTTGTCGGGATTGCAGTCGCCTTCATGAACAGGTCCGATGGGAGGGGAGAGAGGCTGCAGTATAATCTTATAAAGCTTGGATAGATATTATTTACCAGTTCCTTCGCTGACAAGACAAAATCAGTAGCAGTAGGGCTAAAATAAAAAGGCGTTGCCAAGATAATTTGTACAGTGTCCCTCCTTCATGTCTTGCTTGTTTGATATGGTTGAAGCAAAATCACTTTCAACAGTAGCAGAATTGTCAGGCTGGGTCCTCTGCTGCGGAAAGTTACTTTGTTAAAAGAGGCGCGGATGCATTTGCACAGCCCAGGGCAGTTCTTCATGAGGCAGGGTGAGGCGGTGGCTGCAGTAGAGGTGTTTTGGAGCTGCACTTTTTCTCACTTTAAAATTCTGCCGCCTGAGGCCACCGCCTCCATCTGCCTCATGATAGAACCGTCCCCGAGCAGTGGTTTGTTTCCGTGGCAATACCTGATCCAGTCTGACAATGATTGGGGGAAAAGCTGAGCTGGGCTAAATTTTACCCCATTGCGAGGGTGTAGTTCTGATTTCTCAAAGAAAAAATGAGCACAGCTTCATCGATGTATTGGAGTAAAAATCAGGAACAGCTCAGCTTGCCTCCTTTCACAGGGAGCTAATATCAGGGGTTGGCAACGCTGGTCCTCAGATGCCCCCAGTTGGTCAGGTTTTCAGGAAAGAATATGCAAGAGATAAATTTGTATGCACTGTCTCAACTGAATGCAAAGATCTACTTCATGCATGCACATTCATTAGGGTTACACTGAAAAACCGACCAGTTAGGAGCCCTTGAGGATCAGAGTTGCCCATCCTTGAGCTGGATGGGCAACTCCAGTCCTCAAGGGGTCACCCTAGGCCACCTTTACTTTTGGAGATCTGGGTTTAATTATAGCTAGAATGCAGAGACAATAGAAGTCTTAAAAGTCCATGGGTCTATAGCCTGGAGTTAGATACTTGTGTTTTGCAGTAAGCAAGATTGAGGTGATCAATTGCCCACTTGTAACAAAAATAACTTTATTGCTAAATGGCTTGTGAATGCATGCACAATAATACCAGGAGAAAAAAAAGAGGAAGAAGGCCTGGGATAAAGCAAGGGATTATTGTATGGACTTCTGGAAAATAAAGCACCACCCATACTGGCAGCAAAACGTCTCATTAATTCTACTTTTCTGTTCAGAGGTAATGTCCACAGCCTTTGGGGGGGGGGGGGGAGGGGAGGGGGAGGAGGGGGGAATAGGAGGAAGGCCAGTAGTGGTAGTAGTTCCCCTATTAATGACACAAAGGCAGCATCTATGGCCAGATTCAAGGTGCAATGTAATCTGTGGTCCATGGCTAATGACTATTGCTACAATTACTGGGCTAATTGGACAGGGGAGAGGGTTAAAAATAGGGGAAGCTATAAAGAACAGGAGATAATCATTAATCTTAAAAAAAATAACCTCCCCCCCCAAACAAAAACCAAAAAAAACCAACAACAAAACAAACAACTCCATGTATATTGGGCAGCTGCATGGCCTTTAGTGATGCAAATATTCAAAGAGAAAATCTGCCTTGGAAGTGAATATTATTTTGTGCTTGTTAAGATCCTGCAGAGATTCACAGAAACCTGCATTAAATGAGAAAGCATTGTTATTTCCTAGATGTTAGGATCCTGTAAAGACTCCGCATTAAACATTTATTATTTATTTATTTATTTAAGGTTTTTATATACCAACATTCATCTGGGATATCACATCGGTTTACATTAAATGTTAAAAACTGCACCTGAAATGCGCTTGACATATAACAAGAGAACAGGTATATATAGAACAAATTAACGGGGTACAAGCCTAGATGTATGCATGATAAATATGGGAGACAGGGAAGTTGAACGTAATGGTAACTTAAGGATTAGGGCTATTTACAATGAAAATACAATGCTATTTGAGATGAGGAAGATCTTGAAACAAGGAAGCCGAGGATCTATGCTGGGAGTGTATGATTAGGTGTACGCTTGTGCGAATAACCATGTCGTTAGGTTTTTTTTTTTTAATGTTTTTAGGCAGTCTTCTTGGCGGAGGTCTACAGGCATTTTGTTCCTTAGGGCAGGGCCAGCTAAGGAGAGAGCATGTGCGCTGGTAGAAGCCAGATTGTTGTTTCTTGGGGAGGAGGGTGCGTATGGAAGCAAGATATTGGCTTCGAGATGGTTTGGTGGGTTGGTGGAATACTAGAGAGTCATTGAACCAGTTCAATTCAGGGTTGTGGATTGCCTTGTGTATGATGGAGAGAGTTTTGTACTGGATTCAAGATGCTATGGGTAGCCAGTGCAGTTCCTTGAGCACGGGTGAAATGTGTTTGTAAGTATTCGTGCAACTGTGTTTTGCAAGATCTGCAGTGGGTAAGTGATGTTTTTAGGAAGGCCTAGGAGAAGTGAGTTACAATAATCAATTTGAGAATATAGTAGTTTGCAGTACTGTACGAAAGTCAGGTTGGTGGAGTAAAGGTTTCAATTTCTTTAGGGTGTGTAATTTAAAGAAGCATTCTTTCAGGGTGGTGTTGATGAATTTCTTGAAGTTGATTTGGTTGTCTAGCATGACCTCTAGATCTCGCACTTGTTGGGAAAAAGGGATAGATAGAGATTGTGGGTGATGTAGGAGGAGGTTAGAGGTCTGATTTTGTGGGGAGATAAGCATTATTTCAGTTTTTGCCGTGTTAAGGGCAAAGTGGATATTGGAGAGGAGTTGGTTGATAGCTAGGAGGGTTGATTTCCAGATGTTCATAGCTTTAGTCAATGTGACTGGTACTGGGATAAGAATCTGAACATCATCTGCATAGATATAGTGGGGAAGTTTGAGGTCAGATAGAAGATGACAGAGAGGAAGGAGATAAATGTTGAAAAGGGTTGAAGATAGCAAGGAGCCTTGTGGGACTCTTTGTACAAGAGGTATAGGTTTGGACACGAGTGGAGATTCGCAGAAACTGCATGAGCAGCGTGTGCTGTAGTCCCTGCACTGGGAAACCATGCACAGATAACTTGCGTAGTGCATTCTTTTCTAGGAAATCCTGCCCCCCCCCACCCCCAACAAGAAAAATCAGAACTTGTCACCGTGTCTCTCTCTGTCTCTTTTTTTATTTTTAAATACAACAGTGATAATAAGCTCTGCTGTATATTTCTGGAAGAGAACCGCTGGAAGATTTTCAAACGTGACCTCATCAGTGACCTAAAGCGAATGTCAGGTCCCTTGCGGAGCCTGAACCCCCGCGCCTCCCTTCCGCAACAGCATCAGGGGAGCGAATGGGATTTTGGAAGTCAAGGGATCTTACATTTGGGTCTAGAAGGCAAAGACAGGAAGGTAAGTGGCAGGGGATCAGAACATAAGGTGGGATCGCACAACACTGAGCTTTAGTTCCATTAGAAGGAATGACAATATAAGTTAATATTTAATGCAATAATCTACTGCCAGATCTAAGACACATCATGTTAAAATTAATTGAAAGGCAGGCCCTATTTTGCATCGATGTGACTGCCAGACCCCCCCCCCCCCCCCCAAAAAAAGCTGTCCTCCAGGCTATTGGGTGAACAGCTTGCTATAAACACCCAGATAGGACACGTTCAAACATGTTTTAAGCTTGTTAGACTGCCAAACTTTGGGGAATTCCTTTAGTAAACAGGAGTTTCAAAGGTAATACACTGAGAAATGACCTCCATCTACCTCTCCAGGGAAGCCTATTGACTGAAGGTGACCACACCCTGATTCATTTTCACCCCCAAAGGAGAAAGGTGGGCACCCTGTTCAAGGGACTGGCTTTTTTTTTTTTTTTTAAGACTCTTAGTCTGCTGCATCTCATGAGGATGCCAAGCTAGATAGAGAAGGATAAGTTTAGCTGATAATCCATTTTAAATTGGAATTCCCCAAACTAAATTTTACCATCAAAAACTGTTCCTGTGAATTTATTTTAAAAGGTTTAAAAAGTAATTGCAGGGAAGCAAACCAAATTTCTGACTCTTGCCTTACTTGCACGCCGGATCCCATTATTGTTAACTTTGGGATAAAAATCAAGGCAAAGTGGCCATATTGCCAATACAAAATTCTAGAAAAAAGTGGAAGTAAGCAGCACCCACTTCAAAGGAAAAGCAATCTTTGCATAAAATGCTAAAAGCTTTGCTTTTTTCTTTATCAGAATATACAGCATGTTGGAATTTGTGGCATTTGTTCCTACTGGGAGGGAGCTTTTCCTCCAACATCAAGGCCTTTGGCAGAGACTGTACACAGTGTCTGACCTGGTGCCTCTGCTCCTGTGCCCTGGTCTTTGTAAAAGCTCTATTTCTGATCCCATCCATTTTTTTTTCTCTCTCTCAGCTCTGGATAGCACCTGCAAACCCAAACCTTTTGGCATTGGACAGTAAAAAGATGGAAAAGCTGCCACCAGTGCAAAGGCTGATTCATGGCATAGATATCCCAAAAGTGTGTGGAAAGAGAGTCATGTGCTAATTGCTGGAGGTCTAGATTCAGATGACCAGTCCTGCCAGGACATCCGGGAGGCAAAAGAAAGGAGAATTTAATATATATACACACACATCACCACCACTACAGCTTAGTATATTTAATGAATGCCATGTGATAAAACTGTTCTAGTTCTGGAGCACTATGCCCTTTAATTCCGTGTGCAAAAAAAGTTCTCATGTGCAACATTCTATACACATTTGTACACGGTATTCTTCGAAACCTCATTTTCCTTTTCCTGTGTGTGCTGTTTTTCTGTGGGCACTAGTTTCACAACTTATGGGATGCACTGTCATACACAGTTTATGGGGAACATTAGTCTGAAGCAAAGGCTGTTATTTAATGAGCCTTGAGGACGTGAAATGCCACAACTTAAGAGCAAGATTCCAAGATCATTTTCTATGCATAGGGAATTGTATTTCTTGGTCATGCAGCTCACTTTAATTTCTGATTACATGACAAATGAACTCAGGCGGCTTTAGAAGCTTTCAGAAGCCAGCAAGAGCCTAAAAGTGACCTTGCTGAAGGTGAATCATTTCCCCTCATTATCTCTGAGAGTGATAAGGAATGTAGAGCAGAGCAATTGGGGTAGAGGGGCAAACTAGATAAACCACCTGGTCTAGTTCTGCCATCATGTTTCTATGTATCAGTCACAGGCTCATTGCAGCTGGTATTATTACTGGAACAAAAGAGGAAGTTGTCTGCAAATATAGCATAAAAAACCATTTGCCATTGAACTATTTCTCAGATATAATAATCTAGTAGGTATACAAGCAATGAGAATCATGACTGAGGTAGGAAATGTACTCAGAGCATACAATTATCACATTTATACTGTTGAGTAGCTATTTCAGCATGCCCAGTTTTTCAGCTGAGTTTAGCACTGTATTACTTTAAGAATGGTTCAAGGGTTGGACATTTCCAATTTCAAGGGATGTTGCAGAATTCAAGGCTTTGCATTTAAACTCCACAGACCACATGGGAACTAGAGGGCATTCAACTAAACCATTATCTTCATTACTACTTCAAAAAATAAACACAGTGGAGACTGGCAGGGAGGCACAGTTTACAACTACCAGTGAGATCTATAAGCCCAAGTAACACTATTAGCCCTCTGGGTTGTATGTAGTTCTCTTGGTTAGGATTCCTGCCATTTAAGAGCAGGGCTGATTCAGACTGGCTGCATTTCTTACCAATTTCAAGTGATGGATAGTCTTCCATGAGTGGGTGTGGTTTTAACTTTCTAAAAATATTTCAATACAACTTTAATTATTGAATTGAAGAAGGAAATAATAGAGTAATCCTGAGTTTGTAATACGATCCAGTGTGTTAGACTATGAACACTGGATCTCTGCTAGCTTGGTTTTGCTCAACTGTTCACAGAGATTTAGAAAGCAAAGAGGGACACTACAAAACAACCAGAGGAGAGCTGGTAGCCCTCTTGCAATCCAAGGCACCTTGATCGACAACCAATTAACAGTCATGTCAAACCCTCAAGTCCTTATGAGTCCCCCTGCTGCAGTCCCATCAATGAATCCTTGTTCCAAGAAGTCTTATATTGCACACAGTTCTTGAATAAGGATGATGTGGAGTAGCTGCACTTTGTCCTCTGGTTTTTCCAATGGGAATTTAGAGAGGACACAAATAAACATCTGTACAACCTGTCATGCTTCAAAAATAGCTGTCGTTCACTCTGGTCTTCCTGTTGCTGAATCAGGGAAGTGATTTGAAATACAAATTAAATACAAATTAAAAAATAATGAATCCTGGAAACTTTAAACTGGTGGTAAAAGTTTGGAAATCTTTCCAAGTATAGCTCATGAATAAGGGCAAGAGAGAATTAAATAATACTGCTTAATTAATAGCAGGCAGACTGCGTGGAAGGGGCTTTTCCAAGCCCATAGCAGCCAGAAAGTCTAGTGCAATTCAGGTTTCAATTGCCATTCTGCGACTGGTTAGCTACTGCCCAGAAGGGCTACATAAGCTAAATGGAGATTATTATTATTGGTTGAAATTTTGAAATATATTCAAACGCTTTGTGGGTTTGCATTGTGGGGTGTCTGTGGTGCTTTGCTGGGGATTGATCAATCTGATGCACTATGGGGACAGGTAGAGTGAACTATTGAGTTTAAATAGTAGCAGTGCTAAGGGAGAGAGAGAATTAAATAATTAAAGAATCCTGCCTAACTAACAGCAGGCAGACTGTTTTAAGAGGGGCTATCCCAAGCCCATAGCAGTTAGAAAGTCTAGTGCAATTCAGGTTTCAAGTGCCATTACCCATAAGAAAAAGCTCAATGAGCTGGATGACTCAGTCATCAGAGGCACTAATATGGGAACGCTTTTCGAGAGAAACACTATAGTTAAAGGCCTTCCAGGATCATCGACTGATATAAACGCTATTCAGATAATCAATGCAATCCAAGAAGAAAGGACTCTGAAGTTGATATTATCATCCACCTGGGAACCAGTGACCTTGCTAGAACATCCAAGTGATACAGAGAGATTTCCAGTCTCTGGCGAAGCAGATTAGTCACACAGCAAAAACTATTGCCTTTTCAGAAGTATTACCTGTTCATGATAAGGGGAAAGAGAGGCTAAGCCATATAGATACTTAGTGTAAGGAGCAAAGTTTTGGATATATTGGAGGCAACGGCCATGTATGGAACAGTGAAGGGTTCTATGTCAAAGATGGCTTACATCTGTCTGTGGCAGGAAAAAGGATCCTAAGGGATAAATTCAAATCCTACGCCATAAGGCATTTTGACAAGGGTGGCAGAAGGAAATTGGAAAGTCACCCCCCAAATTTAAAGCAAATGGATGAAGGGGATAACAAAAGTCAGCTGAATAAAGCACAAAAGAAGTCCAAGAAGAGCAGTAACCTGAAGGAGAGAAGCTGGAAAGCTATGATCACAAATGCTCGTAGTCTGGCCAATAAAATCCCAGACCTGCAAGCCCTAATGGTGGAAGTGGACTTGGACATCGTTGCTGTTACAGAGAGATTGTTCACGGATTCTCATGATTGGGATATGGCATTACCGGGTGATAAGTTGTAAAGGAAAAACAGAAAGGACAGAAAAGGAGAAGTAGCTCTTTATGTCAAAAACAATATCCAAGCAACTGAACTGCAAGGAAGGTGAGGTAGAGAAAAAGCATTATGAGCCGTCCTAAAAAAAAGATGATGGTGCATCCATTTTTATTGGAGTGGTTTACAGGCCTCCAACTCAAATGGAAAAACTTGACAGAGATCTGGTTGAAGACATCCAAAAGGCAGGAAAGAAGGGAGAAGTGTTGATTGTTGGCGATTTTATCTTCCGGATGTAGGCTGGAGAATCTCTTCTGTGGAATCTAACAGAAGTAGAGAGATAGTGGGATACCCTGCAAGGGGCTCTGTTCAAACAAATGGTAATGGAACCCACGAGGGAGGGAGCTTTACTCAATTAGTGCTCACTAAGGGAGATAATGTCTCTAATGTCCAGGTGGGTGCCCACCTCAGAACCAGTGATCATCAAATGATATAGTTTTTAATCGCAAATAGGATACAGAGAAGTCACACAAAGACCCGAGTTTTGAATTTCAAAAATACAGAGTTTGTTGAAATGGGGAAGTACCTGGAGGGAGAACTTGAAGACTGGGAGAAAATGAGAGATGTGGAACTACAGTGGGCCAAACTAAAAGGAGCAATAACCAAGGCAACTAATCTATATCAGGCCGATACAGTACATGATTGGACACGCGTTTGACACGCTAGCTTTACCCCTTATTCAGTAAGGGGTAATAGCGTGTCCAAGCCCCCGAACCTAATAGCACCCGCAACATGCAAATGCATGTTGATGGCCCTATTAGGTACTCCTGCGTGATTCAGAAAGCAAAATGTGCTGCCAAGCCAATTCAGAAATTAGCGCCTACCCAAAGGTAGGCGTTAGTTTCTCCGGGCACCGGGAAAGTGCACAGAAAAGCAGTAAAAACTGCTTTTCTGTGCACCCTCCGACTTAATATCATGGCGATATTAAGTCGAAGGTCCCGAAAGTTAAAAAAAAATAAATTTTTGAAATAGACCCGCGGCTTGAAAACCGGACGCTCAATTTTTCCGGCGTCCGATTTCCAAACCCATGGCTGTCAGTGGGCTCGAGAACAGACGCCGGCAAAATTGAGCGTCGGCTGTCCCTAGTCGGCTAGTGTCCCTAGCGCCTCTTTTTACTGCCGGCCCTAATTTAAATAATTTACTGTATCACGCGCACAGGAGAGTGGGCGCTCGCCAGCTCTCCCGCGATTTTTACTGTATCGGCCCGTATGTTAGGAAAGCAAGAGAAAAATGAAACCTATCTGGTTCTCAAAGGTGGCTGATAAAATAAAAGCTAAAAGAACAGCATTTAAGAAATATAAATGATCCCAAAGGGAGGATCACAAGGAAAAATATCTGGTGGAACTGAGGGAGACGAAGAAAGTAATCAAGGAAGCAAAAAGTCAAGCAGAAGAAAGGATTGCCAAAGAGGTAAAGTGAGGTGACAAAACATTTTTCAGATACATCAGAGAAAGGAGAAAAGTCTGAAGTGGTATAATGAAGATGAAAGGTGAAAAGGATCAATGTGTGAAGAGAGACTAAGAAATGGCGGAAATATTAAACAAATACTTCAGTTCAGTGTTCACTAAAGAAGTCCCTGGAGAAGGACCGTCGCTAGTTAACAAGACATTGGAGGGGGCTGGAGTAGACAGAACACCGTTTACAGAAGAGAATGTATGGGAAGAGCTAGGAAAAAAGTGGACAAAGCCATGGGGCCTGATAAAGTTCATCCCAGGATACTGAGGAAGCTCAAAGATGTGCTGGCACGTCTGCTGCACAACCTGTTCAATAGATCCCTGGAAATGGGAGTTGTGCCGAGTGACTGGAGAAGAGTGGGAGCAAAGAGGAGGCTGGAAACTACGGGCTGGTTAGCCTCACCTCAGTGGTGGGAAAAGAAACAGAAACTCTGCTGAAGGAAAGGATAGTGAATTATCTACACTTAGGATGATTGCTGGACCAGAGGCAGCATGGTTTCACCAGGGGAAAATCCTGACAGACAAATCTGATTGATTTTTTTGATTGGGTGACTAAAGAATTGGATCGAGGCAGTGTGCTCAATGCGATTTACTTGAATTTCAGCAAAGCCTTTGATACAGTCCCGCATAGGAGGCTTGTGAATAAAATGAGAAGCTTGGGAGTGAACACCAAGGTGGTGGTGTGGATTACAAATTGGTTGATGGACAAAAGACAGCATCTGATGGTAAATGGAACCTATGCTGAAAAGAAAGCAGTGTTAAGTGCAGTGCCACAGGGATCGGTGTTGGGACTGGTCCTGTTCAACATCTTTGAGAATGACATTGCGGAAGGGATAGAAGGTAAAGTTTGTCTAGTTGCAGATGATACTAAGATCTGCAACAGAATGGACACACCGGAAGGAGTAGAGAGAATGAGACAAGCTTGAAGAGAGGTCGAAGATATGGCAGCTGGGATTCAATGCTAAGAAGTGCAGAGCCATGCATCTGGGGTGTGGTAATCCAAAAGAGCTGTATGTGATGGAGGGGTAAAGGGCTGTTGTGCATGGAGTAAGAGAGGGAGCTTGGGGTGACAGTGTCTAGCAATCTGAAGTCAGCAATGTGACAAGGAGATAGCTAAAGCCAGAAGAATGCTGGGCTGCATAGAAGAATAATCAGTAAGATAAAGGAGGTTATAATCACCTTGGTACAGGTCCTTGGTGAGGCCTCACCTGGAATACTATTGTTCAGTTCTGGAGCCCTTATCTCAAAAGGGACAGCGACAGGATGGAGGTGGTCCAGAGAAGGGTGACAAAAATGGTGGGAGGTCTTCATAAAATGACATATGAGGAGAGGTTGAAGGAGGAGAGGAGGTGAGCAGAGATATGATACAGAGCTTCAGATACCTGAAAGGTTTTAACGATGCATATTCGACAAACCTTCTCCATTAGAAACTCCAGGGAGAACAACTCAGAACCACTGTCCGAATGCCCTTCTGGAGGAGGTAGTGAAAACAAAAATGGTGAAAGATTTCAAAGGGGCATGAGATAAACACTGTGTATCCCTAAAGACTAGAGGATGGAAAAGAACGCATGCTGGTGTGGCAGTTATTACCCTCAACCAATAAGCCTTCATACTGTTGATGAAACTCATTATTGCTCTCTGCTTTAACAGCAGGGGGAAAAGAGGAAAAGGGGAATTATTTTCGGACAGCAACCAACAAGGACGTTGAATTTTACGGTCTGGGAAAACAAATAAGCATGGGGATAACTTGCAGATGCGACTGTTACTACCCTTAACCAATAAGCCTTAAACTTGTGATGTAACTCCAACATTGCACTTGCTCAATGGCAAGAGGTAAAAGATAACGGGGAACTGGACTCAGACAGTAACTAACAAGGGCCCTGACTTTAACAGTTTGGGAATCTAAGTATGAGGGTAACTTGTATGCCATAGCAGATGCCACTCCCTGGTGCTACCATTAGAGGGGAGACCTGTATGGTGTGGCTGATGCTACCATAAGTTTGCAGGGCAGATTGGATGGACCGTTTCGTCCTTTTCTGCTGTCGTTTCTATGTATACTATATGGTATTTGTCATGCAAACTTTGGATGGTCATGTGACAAGAAAGGAGCAAGTGACAGTGACAACATTTTAATAGTGTAAACCCTGGTGCTTGTTGGCACACCGGCTAATATTGCTGGATCAGTGCATTTCAGTGAGACACTTTAAATATAAACATGTCTAGTCTTCACCATTGTTTTAAATCTTAGCATTTTGATTCTTGAAGGTTATGCACTGTTTAGAATAAAATGTATTTAGGGTTGCAGCCACAGGATTGGTTTTAATAGATCCCCTTCCCTAACTCTTTAGCTATGCTCATGCTTTACATATATCAATGAGATAGCTGCCTCCGTACGGGGCTGCTGATCAGTCTCAGCAAAGCAGAACCCCGATATACTAAGTTCACGATAGCAGAAGCAGCTAAGCAAGAAACAAAAATTACAGAACACTAATCTTTCCTTGGAAAGACATAAAAGAAGGAAAGAAGGCCTTAATGATTTTAATGGCCAGTTTATTTATCTCCCACAAAGAAAAGGGAGAGAGGTACAAGTAGCAAGAGACAATATGTGAAAACACACCTTTGACTATCAGTGGGATATCAGACACAAAGGGACTTGGCAACATAGATGTCTATGGTCCCAGAAGCATCAATCATTTATCTTTTGGAATACATCATTCTTTTAAAGCTGAGAACGATACTGAGCATGCCCAGTTTAAGTCCAACACAAACACAGAAAGATTTAAAAAAAATACAACCCTAAAAAATCAGGAGTCCAATCTCGTCCCGATATCTGCCAATGTTTCAACCAGATAAGTTTATACTTACCGTGTTTCCCCGAAAATAAGACCTCGTAGAGGTTTTGCCAAATTGCTAAATATAAGACCTCCCTCGAAAGTAAGACCTAGTACATAATTCATGTAAACGATCGAATTAGCTACGGTATTCCCTCCCATACAGTAACGCGCACCCCTGCCGTTTTGCCGCGCGTTTAACCTGCTAACTTACCGTCTACCCTTACCCCTGCGTTAGAGGCAGGAGTAAGGGTAAGCGGCAAACTTTCCCCCAGCCCCCGCTCACCTGCCCTGGCCGCGTCCATGGGTACTGGTCTCCAGGGCAGCCCCAGTCCTCTCCCCTCCTCCCGAAGCAACGAAAGCGGAAAAAAAGCAAAAAAGCAAAAAAAAAAAAAAAAAGCAAAAAAAAAAGTTGCAAGAGAGAGAGGGGAGCGAGGACGGGCAATCCTACGCTCGGGATTGCCTGTCCTTTCCCCTCCTCCCGAAGCAAGGCGGGAAAAGCAGCCTTGCTCCGGGAGGAGGGGAGAGGACTGGCAGAGTACGGTAAAGCAACGAAGTGACTTACTTTTTTCACAGCCCTCCTCCGGAGACGGATCGCGGCTCCCCTGCCTCCCGGCGAAGATGGATGCCTGCACGGGCGAAAGCGGCCCCTTGCATGCGATTGGGGCCGCTCAATGCGTGACGTCACGGCGTTTGGCGTCACGGCATGTGACGTCACGCATTGAGCGGCCCCAATCGCACGCACAGGGGCCGCTTTCGCCCGTGCAGGCATCCATCTTCGCCGGGAGGCAGGGGAGCCGCGATCCGTCTCCGGAGGAGGGCTGTGAAAAAAGTAAGTCACTTCGTTGCTTTACCGTACACTGCCAGTCCTCTCCCCTCCTCCCGGAGCAAGGCACGAAACACGGTAGCAGATGGTACGTTGCCTCTTCCTGCTGCAGTTCAATTCAATGGCAGCAGCCTCTATCTTCCTCTCGGGGGGCGGGAGAGGTTCATACACATTTTATTTTTTTGTACTAAATTGCTTTAGTGATGTGTTGCTTTAAAATTGTGTCGAATTGGTTGCATCAAGAAAATGTGGTTTATAAATTGTTAAATTCAAAGCCAGTGAAGAAAGGAAAGTGCAGAGTTGGAATGAGGATCTAGGTGTGTCTAATTCCATCCAGCACAAGTGAACTGATGCCGTGGGTAGAAGAGCTGTTCTGTGTGTGTGAAAAGCATGTCACTGACTACTGAATAACTATTTTAAAAAGACTTTTATTCAATCTGACATGGCCAGTTAAATCCTTTTATTTGTAGCAGGTGCAATAGTCGCTTTTTTAGGATGGATGTGCCCAGCAGGCCCTCGAGGAGCGAGTTCATTTTTTTGGTTCAACAATATACCGGTACCGGTATGTGAATTCTTCTTCATGGAAAAATAAGACATCCCCTGAAAATAAGGCCTAGTGCATCTTTGGTAGCAAAAATTAATATAAGACACTGTCTTATTTTCGAGGAAACAGGGTAATATTCCCCCATCAAAGGCTTTTCCGGCCCAAATGGTGGCTGATGCTGGGATGAGACTGGACACTCAGGGACTTACTCGATTTTTTAAAACCACTTTCTTTGTGTTGTGTTGGACTTAATGCTATAGAGAGTTCCCAATTTATCAGCTTTAAAACACACACACAAAAAGTAATGACATTTATTCTGATACTTCTGGTATTATAGGCAAAGACATACTGCCAAGTATCTTTGTGTCCGATTTCCTACTGAATGTTATTCAGAGGTGTGTGTCACACATTGTCTATTGTTATTTATACCAATCTCCATTTTCTTTTTGGGACATTACTGCTTTGGAGGTAGTGGTTTTGCCTTTTTTTTTTTATTTGGTACATCTGTTTATCTGAAACTTTTTTTTTTTGCGCTTTAAATTGTGTGAACCGAGCATACTATTTTTATGCATTGTATATAAAGCAACAAACATCGAGGGCTCTTTGTGCTTAATTCAAAGCCAAAACTAACACCCCCACAATGAGGGGGAGCAAAACGCAGTGATTTGTGTTTATGACAAACCCTAGTTACACTGCTCTGACTTCTTATATCTCAAAGTAAACTATGTCCAACAGTTAAAAAAAAAAAAAAAAAAAAAATTTCTAACAGCAAAGACTCCTAGCCTTTTCTTTTTTTAATTAGTTATCCCTTGAAGCCCCTTAAGTCACTCTATAATTTCAAAGCATGCGGGGAGAAGACAATGCGAATGAATTATGTAGGAAAAGTGTCACCACAGGAAGCACTCCAGTTAGCTAGCGTGATTACAGTAATGGAGGATGAATCACTCCATCACCGCGCACATACTCATGCTCTATCAATTGAGTCACACTGATGGCGGTCGCTTTTTGGAATAATTTAATTACAAAAAGACAAACAAAAATGTAAAATAAAGAGAATGAATATATGAAATAACTTGTTACAACTGAGTATTCAGTGAGGGGGGGGGGGGGGGGAGGAAGGGTAACAGAAAAGATGTCATCAATGCACCCAGCATGACAACTGTACATAATAAAAGTACATGCCATGCCCTTCACCATTCTGCTAGTGCACAGAACATACTGTTTATTTAGTCAGACACTACCTTGATGTTTTGTTAACATTTCAAAAGGTATTATACTGCAGGCTGAGGCGGCACTGTACTCTGACAATGGGTCCTGAAGGGGAGATGGGAACGTTTTTCAGCTTTAAATGGAAAATACAGGAGTACGCACTGGACACATGCTAACAGACACACAGAGAAGTTAGCACTGACATAAGTTGGAAACTTAGCAGCAGCAGCAGTGCCAATCAGTGACGCTCTAACTTTGAGTATTGTTGAGAGCCAAGCAAAGGCTCATGTTTCGAACTTGTGCTAATTTAACCCCTTTATATGTCAACTTTACAAAACAGCTCATAGCCTGTTGCACAAAATACATTTTAGGTCCTGGCTACTTATCCCCTGATATTATCATCATTAATATATCTATCTTGCTTTGCTCCCAGTCTTGGTGCCCCCCTCCCCCATCCATCATTTTCACATCACTTATGCACAGTGTCCTTGCTCTGAAGTAATACAGGGGTTGCAGTGCCTCTAGATGAATGATGGAAGCCATTTTGGTTACCGATGAAGACCAGGCAGGATGGAAGCACCGGTATGCTGTGTCTAGTATTGCACTGTGCCACCAAATCAAGAGGCATCACAGGGGTTGAGAGGAAGCTGCAGTAATCCACCCTGTTCCAAAACCGAGCTTCCAATGCCTATCAAGTGTATGCTCTGAGGCTTTTGGGCTATACTCAGTCTGAATCCACCTCTTGCATTGCTGATTCAACTGCGGATGCCAAACTGTCAGCTTGTCCTTTTAATCTTTCTCCTGCAAAGAGAACAGAAATCCCACTGAAACAGAACCTCCCAAACAATCACACCGGTAGGATGTGCCTTTGATGAACGGAAGGAAGGAGACTTTTGAAGTTTCATAATCAAATTGTGCACATTTCAAAAGTGGGCAACAGTGCTATCATCCAAGAAATTAAGAACATTTTATATTTATAAACACAGCTGTAGATGCAGCTACATTTTCTGAATGATAGGGGTATGTGGCAATACTGACGCAGGCCTGCAGACCAATGCTGGGCAGTAAGATCAGATGTGAATACCATAAGAGAAGGCACATCAAATGCAACGATCATAAACCAAATATAGTCATTCCCTTAAGAAGCCCAATTCAATGCCTATAAAGAACAACTGTCTGATCTAAACAGATTAAAGGAAAATACATATTCATTAGAACAAGTAAGAAAGGGAAAATTAAACAAAACAAATCAGAGATGTGCGAAGCCCGAACCTTTTGGGCTTCGCACATCTTTGTTTCTCGGCCCGCCGCAGGAAATTTCATATTTCCCATGTTTCGGGCCTTTTAAATTCAGGGGGACAAGAATTTCAGGTTAGTGAGCACTAACTCCCCGTTAGTGTGCGCTAACATTTTTACGTTAGCGCGCACTAATGTTGAGATTACTTACCTGATAATCTCCTTTTCCTTAGTGTAGACAGATGGACTCAGAACGAATGGGTATAGTATCCGCGTGCTAGCAGTTGGAGACGGATCTGACGTCAGCACGGGCGTATATATACCCCCACAGGAAGCGTAGCAACTTAGTAATCTTCCTTGCAAAAGCTGTTATGGATGTGTGTACTGATGCTCAGTGAAAAGTGAAACAGGATTCCCCTGACCGATTGACAGTGGCTGGAGACCGCCAGCATTCACAACCAGAAGGCGTGGACACCTGGTAGAGTGTACGCTCTTATGGAAACAGATGACATGGCGTACCTTGAATCGGTGAAACCCATGTACACAGGCAGCTGGGCGGGATGCTGAGTCCATCTGTCTACACTAAGGAAAAGGAGATTATTAGGTAAGTAATCTCAACATTTCCAGGCGTGTAGCCAGATGGACTTAGAACAAATGGGATGTACAAAAGCTTTACTCCCAGCCTGGGCGGGAGGCTGCCTGAGGACCATGTAGTACTGCCCTCGCAAATGCTGAGTCCTCCCTAGCCTGGACATCCAGACGGTAGAACCTGAGAAAGGTATGGAGGGAGGACCATGTCGCCGCTTTACATATTTCTGCAGGCGACAGCATCCTGGATTCCGCCCAAGATGCTGCTTGTGCTCTGGTAGAATGAGCCTTGACTTGTAGAGGCGGAGACTTCCCAGCCTCCACATAAGCTGCTCTGATAACTTCTTTAATCCAGCGGGCGATGGTGGGCCGAGAGGCCGCTTCCCCTTGTCGTTTCCCGCTGTGCAGGACGAACAGATGGTCTGTCTTTCGTAGTTCTTGTGTCACTTCCAGATATCTAGGCAACAGTCTGCCTATGTCGAGATGGCGTAGCAAACGTCCTTCTTCAGATTTCTTCAAACCTGCCGTGGTAGGCAAGGATATAGTCTGATTAAGGTGAAACCACTTTAGGTAAAAAGGAGGGAACCGTGCGAAGATGGATAGCCTCTGGGGTGATTGTCAGAAAGGGATCATGACAGGAAAGTGCTTGTAGCTCTGAGATGCGGCGTGCTGAACATACTGCCAGCAAGAACACCATCTTCAAGGTTAGAGAACGGAGAGACAGGCCCCGAAGGGGTCTGAAGGTAGATCCTGCGAGGAAATCCAAAACAAGATTGAGGTTCCATAAGGGCACAGGCCACTTCAGTGGCGGACGAATATGCTTGACTCCTTGCAGGAAGCGAGAAACATCTGGGTGCTTGGCGATGGTCTTGCCATCCCTCCTGGGGCCATAGCAAGACAGCACAGCCACCTGAACCTTGATGGAGCTGAGGGAGAGACCCTTCTGAAGTCCATCTTGCAGGAAATCCAACACAATAGGGATCGAGGTCACATGAGGATTGGTGCCATGAGTGTCGCACCATGCTTCAAATACTCTCCAGATCCTTACATAGGTGAGGGATGTGGAAAACTTGCGAGCTCGGAGGAGTGTATCTATCATGGGCTCAGAGTAACCTCTTTTCTTCAGTCTAGCCCTCTCAATGGCCAGACCGTAAGAGAGTATTGAGCCGGATCCTCGTGGAGGATGGGACCTTGACGTAGAAGGTCCCGGAGAGGAGGCAGGGGAAGAGGCTCCTCTGCCAGTAGTCTTCTCATGTCCGCGTACCAGGGTCTTCTTGGCCAGTCTGGTGCCACTAGAAGAACTAGGCCCTGGTGTTTCTGAATCTTGTGGATGATGGCGCCCAGCAGAGGCCACGGAGGAAAGGCGTATAGCAGAGTCCCTGGAGGCCATGGCTGAACCAGGGCATCGATTCCGCGTGAGAATGGGTCGCGCTTGCGGCTGAAGTATCTGGGCACTTGAGCATTGGACCTGTCCGCCAGTAAGTCCATGTCCGGAATCCCCCAGTGATCCACAATCATCTGGAAGGCTGTGGGTGACAGCTGCCACTCTTCCGGATTTAGACGTTCTCTGCTGAGGAAGTCTGCCGTGGTGTTGTCCTTCCCGGCAATGTGGACGGCGGAGATGTCCTGAAGATTCGCCTCTGCCCAAGCCATCAGTGGGGCGATCTCCAGAGATACTTGTCGGCTTCTGGTTCCGCCCTGACAGTTGATGTATGCCACCGTGGTGGCGTTGTCGGACATCACTCTGACTGCTCTGTTCTTCAGTTTGTGAGCAAATCGAAGGCATGCCAATCGGACTGCCCGAGCCTCTAGACGGTTGATGTTCCACGCTGACTCTTCTCCGCGCCACCGCCCTTGTGCGGTGAGTCCTTCGCTGTGTGCTCCCCAGCCGCTGGCATCTGTGGTGAGCAGGGTCCACGTGGGGGAGGACATCCTCGACCCCTTGCTCATGTGGTCGGTCTGCAGCCACCACCGTAACTGTGTCCGGACTCTGGCAGGCAGAGGTAGGTGCGTGGAATAGTTCTGTAGACGAGGGCTCCAGCGAGAGAGCAGGGAGTGTTGTAGAGGTCTCATATGGGCCCTTGCCCAAGGTACCACTTCCAGGGTGGATGCCATGAGACCAAGAACCTGCAGATAATCCCAAGCTATGGGCCGACTGGCTCCCAGCAAGTACTGGATACGCGTCTGAAGTTTCATCCTTCTCTTGGTAGTGAGACTGACTGTGTCTGCCTGCGTGTCGAACTGTACTCCCAGGTATTCCAGTGACTGGGAAGGCTGTAGGCAACTCTTGCTGAGGTTGATTACCCAGCCCAAGCTTTCCAGAAGGGCGATCACTCTGTCGGTTGTCCGATGACTCTCCTCTCGTGATTTCGCTCTGATCACCCAATCGTCTAGGTAGGGATGGACCAGAATTCCTTCCCGCCTGAGGGCCGCTGCTACCACGACAACCTCCTTGGTGAAGGTCCGCAGTGACGTGGCCAATCCGAAGGGCAGAGCCCGGAATTGGAAGTGGTGACCCAAAACCTTGAAGCGTAGGTAGCGCTGATGATCCGGATGGATCGGGATATGCAGGTAGGCTTCCGACAAGTCTAATGCCGTGAGGAATTCTCCTGGCTGTACTGCGGTCTTGACAGAGCGCAGAGTTTCCATGTGAAACCTCGGGACCCGTAAGTATCGATTGACGGACTTGAGGTCCAGGACCGGCCGAAAGGTGCCCCCTTTCTTGGGTACCATGAAATAAATGGAATAGTGTCCAGAATTCACTTCCCAGGCAGGTACTGGGATGATAGCGTTCAAGGACAGGAGCCTCGCCAAGGTAGCTTCCAGTGCTGCCTTCTTGTGTATGGGACATGACGATTCCACAAACTTGTCCGGAGGGAGATGATGAAAGTCCAGATAATAACCCTCTCGGATAATGGCGAGGACCCACTGGTCCGACGTGATCTCGACCCATCTGGGGTAGAAGAGGCTTAACCTGCCCCCTATGGCTCCGTCCCCCAGATGAATCGACAGATTCACATTGTGAGGCGCGGCCGGGACCTGAGCCCGGGCCTGCTCCCCTCTTGCGCTGCTTGGTCCGAAAGGACTGATTCCTGGCCTGAGGATGTGGTGCCTGGTAGCGACTCCTGTAAGGAACAAAGCGCTGTGAACTCCTGCCCCTGGAGGGCCTTGGAAAGGCACACTGGTTCCTTCTGAACCGATCTTCCGGTAGTCGAGGTACTGGAGAAGCGCCCCATGTGCTGGCCAGTTTATCAAGGTCGCTGCCAAACAGGAAAGAGCCCTTAAAGGGCAATCTGGTGAGGCGTGTCTTTGAAGGCGCATCGGCTGACCATTTCCTGATCCAGAGCTGCCTCCTGGCAGCTACGGAGGATGAGATCCCCTTGGCTGTTGTTCGGACTAGGTCTGATGCAGCATCCGTGAGGAACGAGAGAGCTGACTCCATGTCAGCTGCTGGAGCGTTGTTCCTAACCTGTGACAAACAGGCACGAGTCACCACTGTGCAGCAGGTTGCGATCCTCAAAGATAGAGCTGCCACCTCAAAGGTCTGTTTCAGAATGGCGTCCAGTCACCGGTCATGAGGCTCCTTGAGGGCCGTCCCCCCCTTCAACTGGAATGGTAGTGCGCTTGACCACAGCGCTAATCAAGGCGTCCACCTGAGGGCACGCCAGCAGGTCCTGAATAGCCGGTGCCAATGGGTACATGCCCGTCAAGGCCCGGCCCCCTTTGAAGGAAGCCGCTGGTGCCGCCCATTCTAAATCTATCAGTTGTTGTGCTGCTTGCAAGAATGGAAAATGGTGGGCTGTAGGACGAAGACCTTCCAGCAGGGGGTTCTGCGCAGAGGGTACCGTAGCGCTGGGACCTGTAATATCCAACTCCGCCAGACACTGAGACACCAGGTTGGAGAGATCCTCCTTGGGGAAGAACCGCCTCATGGTTCTATATGGCTCAATCCCTGGGGGAAGCTCCCCCTCGTCCAGGAGGTCAGACTCGTCCGGTGAAACCTCCTGGTCCAACTGATCTGGACTGTCCAGCGGCAGAAGGTCCCGCTCACGATAAGGGCGTGAGGGTCCAGGAACAGGATCTACAGGAGCCGCCACCGCAGCAGCCGCCGCAGTCACCGCAGGAACCGCCGAAACAGCAGGAACCGCAGGGCCTGGACGTGAAGCCGTTTGCATCTGTACAAAGGCATGAATCCCCTTAAAGAGATCCACCCAGGAAATTGAAGCAGCCTCTAATCGCCGGGGTACAAGATCCCCCGGGAGTCCCGATTGGTCGAGACTGACCGCTAAATCCAGGGTAGCCCCTGGGGAACTATCAGCAAATCGGGGATGAGACTGTTCCTGGCCCGAGGGTCCCACGGCCTCCTCACATTGGGCACATAGGGAGTCTGGCTCTTCACTGTGCGTGGCTCGAAGCTGGCATGCAGAGCAGAGGCCGAGGGCTTTAATGCCGGAGGCAGGCGGCGCCGCCGCTGAAGACGCTGAGGCATTCTGTTCCATTTGAAAAGTAAGCGCTGAATGAAAAGCGGCAACAATATACGCTTAATAGAACAGGCGCACAATAATAATATGCGGCAGCAATATGCGCTTAATACAACAGGCGCACAATAATAATATGCGGCAGCAATATGCGCTGAGCACCACAGGCACTTTAAGAATATGCGGCAGCAATATGCGCTTAATACAACAGGCGCTCAACAATAATAATAAGCGTCAGCTATATACGCTTAATAGAACAGGCGCTTAAGAATAATAATATGCGGCAGCTATATAGACAACAAGCGCTCAGCCATATGCAATATGCTCTCAGCAATAGGCGGCCATGAATACCCGCTCAATTGTATGCAATATGCTCTCAGCAATATGTGGTTAGCAATACACGCTCAATGGCATTCAATAGGCTCTCAGCAATAAGCGGTTAGCAATACCTGCTCAATGGCATTCAATAGGCTCTCAGCAATAAGCGGTTAGCAATACCCGCTCAATGGCATTCAATAGGCTCTCAGCAATAAGCGGTTAGCAATACACGCTCAATGGCATTCAATAGGCTCTCAGCAATAAGCGGTTAGCAATACACGCTCAATGGCATTCAATAGGCTCTCAGCAATAAGCGGTTAGCAATACACGCTCAACGGCATTCAATAGGCGCTCAGCAATAAGCGGTTAGCAATACACGCTCAATGGTATGTAATATGCTCTCAGTAATAAGGCAATATACGCACAATAAGGAATATAAGAGGCGCTTAGCATAGAGCTGCGCCTATTACGGGCGCTCAATACCTGAACAAGGCCCACAAAATGGCGCCCTCCACGGCGTGCCACGCCGCCGATCCTCTGTTCCTCGGAGACCAGAAATAAGAGATGTACGCCTTACCTGATCCTCGGTGCTTCCCGGCTGGAACTTGGGCGGTCTCTGGCTGCGGGGGGAGAGGGCAAGTACCTTCACCGCCGCGTTTGAGGATATGCACCCGCTGCCTCGTCCACGCCGGGACCGAGGCGCCTCGTATGCCTCACCCGAACCTCGCCCGGGGGCTATGTCCCTGCCGCGATTCGGCCACTGGACCGAGGACTTAGACCTCCGGGGGATCACGGAAATCACCCCGGGAAACTCTACTGGGGGAGGGACCTTAGGGTATCACCGCAGGAGTGCGGGGCTCGATGTTGTAATTGAAAGAAAGTAGAAAATAGAAAGTAGATTTGGAAAACACGCTCAGCGAGCGTGCAGGCTCTCCAAACTGCTTTGGAGACGGAAATTACTAAGTTGCTACGCTTCCTGTGGGGGTATATATATGCCCGTGCTGACGTCAGATCCGTCTCCAACTGCTAGCACGCGGATACTATACCCATTCGTTCTGAGTCCATCTGGCTACACGCCAGGAAATGGGGAGTTAGTGCGCGCTAAACCCGAAAATGAATTTTTCCCAAAATTTCAGGAAAAACTCGTTCGGGATTCGGGCTCCCCGAACCAGGACGAATTAGGCAATTTCGTTGAAATTGCCTAATTTGTCCTAGATGAATGTACATCCCTAAAACAAAGCTCTTTGTTAGTTCCACTGGTTCAGCCAGAAACAGTAGCACACAGTATGCTGCAATAGGGAGCTTTATTCTATGCAGGCTGAACACTCCCCTCCAGTAAAATGTAAGGCAAAAGGCCAAAGGTGAAGTGACAGCAGCAATATGAGACTATGGGAGTAAGAGAAAGGGATATCAATCTTGTACTGTGTATCAAGGGTACAGTACCCTACCGCAAGGATGCTATGAGCGTGTTCTATGTGGAAACAGACCAGCTGGTCGCAGCAAAAAGGCAGAAAGATAATAATAGTATAATAAGAATGAACTGATCAGACTTGTGAAAATAACCAAGGCTATAGAAATGTTAAAGTATGGTAAAGGTCAACATTTAAATTTCAAGTCTGCCTTCTGGGCTCAACTTACAAGAAATCATGACTTACAAAAATGCAGTTTTATTAGCATATAAGAGATAAAAGCATTAAGCAGGTAGAAAAGTTTTATGCTTACAAAGAAACTAACCCATTGCTGTGCAGATTTGGGGGACATGAATATATATAACCTATTGCATGCAGCCTTTGCCATACTTTAGCATTCTGACTAACCTTTAATGTACATTAACATTTCTACAGCCTTGGCTATTTCCACAAGTTTTATCAGTTCAACCTTATTATTCTATTATCTTTCTGCCTCTTCACCACCACCAACTGGTCTGTCTCCACAGAAACCTCCTCAAGGCACCCTTTACACTACAGCAATTAGTAAGTCTACTTTTGTATTACTTTTCGAATTCTTTAAGCTCAGAAACACACAAATACCCAATTCACACTGGATCTGCTTGGTCTACAGTGGCTATGGTGTCACAAATGACATCACACTATGAACCAATTGGATACCACTCTACAGGCTGGATGTATTAAAGATTTTTTTCCCATTTTGTATCTATGGACACAATGTATGATAATTTGTGAGTGTTCCAAATAGTTTTTCCAGAAGCTTAGAAAGCCACATGGCAGATGCTTGAAGAAATTCAAAAACAAACAACTTTGAGGTGTCTTATCCTAATTCTAATGCAAACAAAAAAGCAAGATGCAGATGATAATAATGGACTCAGAAATCAATCTAAAACAGCACATATCGCTAAAAGTAAAAGAAGGCTATGCAAAACTCATGGTACTCAGAAAACTAAAACCACTACTAACATGAACTGATTTCAGAATAGTACTTCAAGCACTAGTTTTCTCCAGCACAGACTACTGTAATGCCCTTTTACTAGGACTCCCAAATTCAACATTAAGGCCACTTCAAAACACAGCAGCTAGAATACTAACCGGAAAAAAAAGGAAGGACCATATAACTGAAACCCTGGAGGAATTACATTGGCTACCTATTGAACACAGAATTAAATACAAAGCCCTATGTACCATACATAAACTAATACATGATGAAAAATCAGACTGGCTAAACACAGCTTTGCGAGTGCACGTCTCACACAGAAACCTTCGATCGGCAAACAAAGCACTCTTAACCATTCCCTCAGTAAAAGCAGCGAGACTAACTCAGGTGAGAGAAAGGGCCTTATCTTTAGCAGGCCCCACACTTGGGAACACAATGCCTCTAGAGATCAGATTGCAAAGAGATCTCAAAACCTTTAAGAAAAGTTTAAAAACATGGCTTTTTAAACAAGCATGTTATAAAGAGACTAGAAAATGAAAATATACAGGAATAGGCAGAAGAACACCAGCACTATTCTAAGAATGTGCATTTTAATAATCTATGAACTCTACCTCACAATAAACGTAATTGTAAACACTATAAATATGATTTTTACCCGTGAACCGTACCTTACAGGTACACTTGGGTCATGACTAACTTCACTAAACAATTGATTGTCTTTAGCAATTTATTGTAACTGAACCTTTTATGGCACCTGTTAGAATGTACTACAGTATGCATTTACCTACATTAATTTATGTGCCTACATGTAAACCGTTGTGACGGTATAGAAAATAATTTAAATAAATAAAAATGTTTTAACATGGGTCTACTAGCAAAAGTGCACTGGCCAATCATACTGTAGCCTGGCTGAACATCTTCTCTCAGATGCAAAGGCATGAAGGGGAAGGCAGAGATCAGCAGGGGCTTAAGGCAATGTGGAAGAATGAAAGTGGGCAGACTAGGTGGGTCTCGGTTTCTCAGGTTTTTGTTTTAACTCCAAACAAACTGTTTATAGGCACCATCACATGGATGTTCAGCCATCTCCACCACAAAGAATGGGTGCCACTTTCTACCATGTGGAAGGAGGTTGCTGGATAGAATTTGTACATACCAATACTAATTTATGACAATGGCTTATTTGACTAGTTTTGCATTGCTCATGGAAATGAGAGACCAATAGGACTGGAAAGAGTCAGATACAGTGCAGGTAAATGCTATGCATGCTCTTGCTCTCCCACAATACTTTTTCCAGTGCACCTCCATCCTGACTATAAACCATCTGCAGTTCCAATCCTGTCCTCCACACACATAAAGCTTTGCCAGTGTGCCTCTGTTCTGACTTACAATTATATTGCTATCCTAGGGGAAGCAGAAACAGACAAGTGTGTCAAGCTGTGTGCCAGTTTTGTGAGTTTCTCTTCAAAGCAAATAGGCTCTCAGAGTCTATTGACACTGACATTTTCTGCTGTCAGCAGATTATCTGACAAATTGAATTTCTCTCTTAGATGCTTTAATTTGCCATTTATTGTAGAGATTCTCTCTTTATATGCAATTACCCAAGGCATCTTAATTCTTTCACTTGTCAAGTGATTTAAAACAAAATTCAATGCTGCATACATCCAGAGAATTAGAGACAGTACAGCAGGAAACAGAGAGCGAGAGAGAGAGAGACATTTGAAAGAGTATCCCAAGAAAGATGCAATTACATACATATGGCAAAATGTCAAATTATTATTATAGGAGGTTTTACAACCAAAGAAGATATATTTCTCCATTGGGCAAGCATCAAATTACAGCTCCATATCCTCAGATGTGCCAATTTAATTGTTTTTCTTCTCTACTCCAGAAACTTCTGGATTATCTTTTGGGCATGTGTGGGGCTTTCCATTCTAGTGTCACCGCATGACCTCCCCTCAGTCTACTTTTGTCCACTTCGTGAACGGTCACAAATCTCTTCACACGTCGCTGCAATCAGAACAATTTGGCTTCAAACTTTTTTCTTCTTCGAAAGAATCAACTATGGCATAGCAAGCTGTCCAAGGTTGTGAGAATATCTTGGTGAAAGATTTTGATGAGCCTATTGTAATATCCTTATGGTATTGTCCTCCAGGGGCAGCTAATGATATGGTGAATAGGGTTGTGGAAATAATTCTTACTCAAGCTTTGAAATTCCCTTATTTATTAGTTATGGGAAATTTTAATGTACAAATACATGTGAAAGATTGTAAAAAGGCAGATGATTTTTTGGAATCATTAAGGATAGGTGAGTTAGAACAAATAGTGTATGGACTTCCCATATAGGTAGAGGCATCTGTTTAGTGGAAAATTACCAGAAGAGTTCCAGGAGGCATTGCTAGGTCTTGAAACTGTCTTTGAAACTGTCTCACACTTAGATAACAGATCTGACAAATGTATCTCTTTATAGTTTTAAATACCACAATGAAGAGTTATAAAAAATGTATGTATTCAAGGTCAGTTAGTGTTCTCAGGACACTTAGAAATGTTAATGTCAGCTAATGTTTTTCACCTTGTGATCTTAAATCAAAGGAGTGTTGTACTAATCTCCTGGGCAAAAGTGTATTTAAGTAAAGTCAATTGGATATCTGATTAAGTCAGGCTCTCCAACCTTGGAGCTGACTTCCTTATGCGCATAAGAATAAAAACGTTTAATTCTGAGAAACATACAGTCTCTGTTGTTGTTGTGTCCTTGGTATAACTTTTTACATTGCAAGGGCACACAGATTTGATTTTTGGACCCCCCCTATGGCAAGAACACAGGGTAATTTAGAGTCTGTGAATTCAGACAGGCTCTAGTGGACTGATCACTAATTAACTGTAAATTTGAATATCATGCAAAATCTAAGAATAAGGTTGAGGAAGGCCAGCAACATCTACAGACTAATAAATTGGTAGACGTTTTACCAGACTTCGTGGATATTTATTTACCTAGTAAGGTAGAAAGTGTTAAAGACTGGTTAACAGGATGGTATTCTATGTTGGAACAGGGAGTGCACATGGCTGATTTGGCTGATATGAGAAAGGGGAGATTAGAATTATCTGCCAATTAAAGCCATTCTTGGATAGGCAGGCATTGAAATCAGCAGTTTATGCCCTAGTTATGGCAACAATCTATTACTGTAATAGTATCTATTGGGGCCTTGCTGGGGCATTAACCCAATGTCTGCAGATCATACAGAATATGGCAGCAAGAATTGTTATGGAATATTCAAGATGTGATTCAGCAAATCCACTTTTTTTTTTGTAACTTATGTTTATTCATTTTCACAATGGCAAAATTTTACAGACGAGATACAATCAGTGTAGTCTTCTCATGTCCGCGTACCAGGGTCTTCTTGGCCAGTCTGGTGCCACTAGAAGAACTAGGCCTCTGTACTTCTGAATCTTGTGTATAAGAGCGCCCACCAGGGGCCACGGAGGAAAGGCATATAGCAGCATCCCTGGAGGCCATGGCTGAACCAGAGCATCACTCCCGTGAGAGAACGGATCCCGCTTGCGGCTGAAGTATCTGGGCACTTGAGCATTGGACCTGTCCGCTAGTAAGTCCATGTCCGGAGTCCCCCACCGATCCACAATCATCTGGAAGGCTGTGGGGGACAGCTGCCATTCTCCCGGATTTAGGCTTTCCCTGCTGAGGAAGTCTGCCGCGGTGTTGTCCCTTCCGGCAATGTGGACGGCGGAGATGTCCTGGAGATTCACCTCTGCCCAAGCCATCAGCGGGGGCTATCTCTAGGGACACTTGTTGGCTTCTGGTTCCGCCTTGTTGGTTGATGTATGCCACCGTGGTGGCGTTGTCAGACATCACTCTGACTGCTCTGTTCTGCAATCTGTGAGCAAATCGCAGGCAGGCTAATCGGACTGCCCTTGCTTCTAGGCGGTTGATGTCCCACCCCGACTCTTCTTTGTTCCACCGCCCTTGGGCGGTGAGCTCTTCGCAGTGTGCTCCCCATCCGCTCAGGCTGGCATCTGTGGTGAGCAAGGTCCACGCGGGGGAGGACATCTTCGACCCCCTGCTCGTGTGGTCGGACTGCAACCACCACCGTAGCTGGTTCCACACTCTGGCGGGTAGAGGTAGATGCACGGTGTAGTTCTGTACACGTGGGCTCCACCGAGAGAGGAGGGAGTGTTGTAACGGTCTCATATGGGCCCTTGCCCATGGTACCACTTCCAGGGTGGATGCCATGAGACCGAGAACCTGTAGGTAATCCCAGGCTATGGGCCGGCTGGCTCCCATCAAGGACCGTAGATGGGTCTGGAGATTTAACCTTCTCCTGGTGGTTAGGCTGACTTTGTCTGCCTGGGTGTCGAACCGGACTCCCAGGTATTCCAGTGATTGGGAAGAATGTAGGTAACTCTTGCTTAGGTTGACTACCCATCCCAGGCTTTCCAGAAGGGCAATCACTCTGTTGGTTGCCCGATGGCTCTCCTCTCGGTATTTCGCTCTGATCAGCCAATCGTCTAGGTAGGGATGGACAAGGATTCCTTACCGTCTGAGCGCCGCTGCTACTGCTACGATCACCTTGGTGAATGTCCGCGGCGCCATGGCTAACCCGAAGGGCAAAGCCCGGAATTGAAAGTGCTGTCCCAGAACCTTGAAGAGTAGGTAGCGCTGATGATCCCGATGGATCGGGATATGCAGGTAGGCTTCTGACAAGTCTAAGGCCGTAAGGAATTCCCCTGGCTGTACTGCGGTCTTGACTGAGCGCAGAGTTTCCATGCGAAACCGCGGGACCCGTAAGTATTGGTTGACTGACTTGAGGTCCAATACGGACCGGAAAGTGCCCTCTTTCTTGGGTACCATGAAATAAATGGAATAATGCCCAAAATCCATTTCCCATGCAGGTACTGGGATTATGGCTTTCAAGGATAGGAGTCTCGCCAGGGTAGTTTCCATTGCTGCCTTCTTGTGGATTGGACACGGAGATTCCACAAATCTGTCCGGAGGGATGTGATGGAAATCCAGATAATACCCCTCTCGGATGATGGCGAGGACCCACTGGTCCGACGTAATCTCGACCCATCTGGGGTAGAAGAGGGTTAACCTGCCCCCTATGGCTTCGACCCCCGGATGGATCGGCTGATTCTCATTGGGGGGTGCGGCCGGGACCCGAACCCGAGCCGGCTCCCCTCTTGCGCTGCTTGGTCCGAAAGGACTGGTTCCTGGCCTGAGGACGGGGTGCCTGATAGCGACCCCTATAGGGAGTGAAGCATTGGGAGCTTCTACCTCTGGAGGGCCTCGGAAAGGCGCGCTGGTTCCTCTTGGACCTGTCTTCCAGAAGTCGAGGTACTGGAGAGGCGCCCCATGTGCTGGCCAGTCTATCTAGGTCACTGCCGAACAGAAGAGACCCCTTGAATGGCATTCTAGTGAGAAGTGTCTTCGAAGGAGCGTCAGCTGACCAGTTCCGTATCCAGAGCTGCCTCCTGGCTGCCACTGAGGATGAGACCCCCTTGGCTGTCGTACGGACTAGGTCGGAGGCGGCATCCGTAAGGAACGAAAGAGCTGACTCCAGGTCTGCTGCCAGAGCATTGTTCCTGACTTGTGACAAACAGGAACGCGTGACCACTGTGCAGCAGGTTGTAATTCGCAGCGACAGAGCTGCTACCTCAAAGGTTTGCTTCAGGATGGCGTCCATGCAACGGTCATGAGCATCCTTGAGGGCCGCCCCCCCCCTCTACTGGAATGGTAGTGTGCTTGACCACAGCGCTAACCAAGGTGTCCACCTGAGGGCACGCCAGCATATCCTTGATTGCCGGATCCAGGGGGTACATGCCCGACAGGGCCCGACCCCCTTTAAAGGATGCCTCCGGTGCATTCCACTCTAAATCAATCAGCTGTTGTGCTGCTTGCAGGAAGGGGAAATGGCAGGCTGTGGGATGAAGACCTTCGAGCAGGGGGTTCTGCGTAGATACCCCTATGGTGCTGGAGCCTGGAATAGCCAACTCCGTCAGGCACTGAGAGACCAGGTCGGAGAGATCCTCTTTGGGAAAGAACCTCCTCATAGTACGATATGGCTCTATCCCCGAGGGGAGTTCCCCCTCCTCGGGGGGTTCGGACTCATCCTCCGAGACATCTGAGTCCGCATGAGCAGGACTGTCCGGAGGCGGGTGCCCCAGATAAGGGCGCGAAGGTCCAGGGGTAGGGTCAGCTGCAGCAGGGCTTGGCTGGGAAGCTGACTGCACTGTACAAAGGCATGGTTCCCCTTAAATAAGTCCACCCAGGAAATGGAAGCAGTTTCTAGCCGGCGGGGTATCAAGTCCCCCGGAATTCCTGGCTGTTCAGGGTGCCCCGCTAGATCCGGGGTAGCCCCTGGGGAACTGTCGGTAAACCTCGGTTGAGACGGGTCCTGGCCCAAGGCTCCTACAGCCTCCTCATGTTGGGCACAAAGGGAGTCTGGCTCCTCGCCTTGTGCTGCTCTGAGCTGGCATGCTGAGTAGAGGCCGAGAGCTTTCACACCGGAAGCAGGAGGTGCCGCCTCTGAGAACGCCATGGCGTTTAATTGTTCCATCGCGGCTTGCGAAAGCAGAGCGCCGGCGCTTATTCTGCTAGAACAGCTCAACAATAATATGCGCTTAATAAAATGCGCTTAATGTACAATATGCGTTCAATATACAATATACGCCCAATAATATGCGGCCAACAATATGCGCTCAATAATAAACAATATGCGCTAAACAATATACAATATGCGCTCAATAATATGCGATCAGCAATATGCACTCAATAATATACAATATGCGCTCAATAATATGCGGTCAGCAATATGCGCTTAATAATATGCGGTCAGCAATATGCGCTCGATAATGTACAATATGCGCTCAATAATATGCGTTCAGCAATATGCGCTCAATAATATGCGTTCAGCAATATGCACTCAATAATATACGGCCAGCAATATGCGCTCAATAATATGCGTTCAGCAATATGCGCTCAATAATATGCGGCCAGCGATATGCGCTCAATAATATGACCAAACGCTGAGCAATAGAAATGCTGCGTTGTGCGCCCATCAACAGGCGCCTAACATGGGTGCTCAATACCTGAACAAGGCAGACAAAATGGCGACCTCCCCGGCGTGCCACATGTAGGCCACGCCGCCAATCCTCGTACCTCAGAGACCAAAAAGTAAGAGATGTACGCCTTATCTGATCCTCGGCGCTTCCCGGCTGTA
The DNA here is from genome assembly GCF_901001135.1 of Rhinatrema bivittatum. Taxonomy (NCBI): domain Eukaryota; kingdom Metazoa; phylum Chordata; class Amphibia; order Gymnophiona; family Rhinatrematidae; genus Rhinatrema; species Rhinatrema bivittatum. The sequence continues at coordinate 58,834,705 of NC_042616.1, forward strand.
ACCCGGGCGGTCTCCGGCTGCGGGGGGAGAGGGGAAATACCTTCACCGCCGCGCTTGAGGAAATGCACCCGCTGCCTCTAAGCCACCGAACTTGCTCGGGGCTAAGTCCACGCCGGGACCGAGGCGCCTCTCAGCCAGGCCCGAGCCCTTCTCGCTCGGGGGCTAGGTCCCTGCCGCGATTTGGCCACCGGACCGAGGCATAGACCTCAGAGGGATCATGGAAATCACCCCGGGAAACTCAACTGGGGGAGTGACCCGAGGGTATCACCGCAGGAGTGCGGGGCTCGTCGTCTGAGAAATTTAGTAAGTAAAAAGTAGAAAATACAAAGTAGATTTGGAAAACGCGCTCAGCGAGCGTGCAGGAGCTCCAAACTGCTTTGGAGACGAAAATTACTGAGTTGCTTCACTTCCTGTGGGGGTATATGTACCCGTGCTGACGTCAGATCCGTCTCCAACTGCTAGCACGAGCACGCTATACCCACTTGTTCTGAGTCCATCTGGCTACACGCTAGGAAAACTTAGATTGTGAGCCCTCTGGGGATAGGGAAGTACCTACACTACCTGAATGTAAATCACTTTGAAGCGCTGTGAAAAATGGAATATAAATCATAAACAAATAAATAATAATATTTTCTTCAAGCCTTATATGGAGCTTCTCCAGCCGCTACCATCCAATATATACCGTGGCTATGTCCAAAGTCTGTTACTCTCTCTTGCGTAGCAAGATAGGGGTGGCTCGATATAACTTTGTATCTGGTACATTAAAAAAATCATCATCTTTTTATTGCTTATTGACAGGAAGCAGCAACCAAAATAAAACATGTCACACCTGTAAACTCTTAACAACTAATGTAGCTCCATGGTCTTTCGGCCTGACTCACACATTTTATATTTATTTTATTTAAAAGCTTTTATATACCGATGTTAATGTACTGGTACATATCATCATCATCATAGGACTTACTTATCAGCTCTGCAATGGCCCTTTGTGTTCTCTTCTCTAGTTTCTCCAGTTTCTTGGCCACGTCTCTCTTTAAATCCCTGCAAAGGAAGTCAGTGTTTACTTTCAAATAGAAATTCGCAAGGATGTGAGGGCAATGTCAGCAACAAACAAAGACGCAACACCCTTCTTTAAGGAAGCTATTGACTCCAATAAAGGAGCCAACCACCGTCGCCTTGCTACATCCGGCCAAGTTCTTCCTTCACATCTGGCCAAGGGAAAAGTTTATTTCTGTAGTTAACTCTGGGAAGGCTGTACAAACAAGTGTTTATTAAAATGCTGAAGGGACAACCTGCACAGTATACTGAGATGTGTCACAATCCGTGCTGACCAGAAGTACATTTTCCATCAGGGACTTTCCAGTTAGGTTTGAATGGGATGCATCCCTTATCCCCCATGATGATTTTTTGTTTTTTTTTTAACCCAGCAGTTTTCTTCTGCTCCTTTGTACTTCCAGCTCGAATGGAACAACCAGGGCTGGGATCTTTTCTCATGAGCCTTTATTTGCAACTATGTGGGGATTTTCTGCCAATTTTATAAAGCTCCTCGCTCCCAGCATACTTAATCTGGTCATTGCAGTGATGATCCTGGGCTGGGGGCCATACACTAGTTTTCTTCTAGAATCCTGCAATCCTGGGCCCTGAATCCAGTCACCCTTAAGCAATGACTATGCCTTTACAGCATTCCCAACCCCAGCTGAACTAAGGTACAGAAGACCTGATTCAGGAATCAAACTGGGTCATCTAAACCAGTGGTTCTCAACCTTTTTCCCATCATGACACACCTGACAGGCCACGCTCACACGTGTGACACACTGCTCATTACAATTCATGGCGGAAATAAAAAATCAAGGTCCAGTATTATTTTTATTGTTAAGAATGACACAAGGGAAAGATAAGTGCTCTGTCTGAACAGAAATTGCATAAATAGTAAACATCCCACACCAAAACACCAATTTCCAGGACTCAACCAGTAACCACCTTGCCTAAGAAAAGGCAACACTGAAAACATTACACCAGGCTTTAAGACACCAATACATCTATTAGGAAAACGGAACAAAGCTAGGCTGCTATAGAGCCCTACGCACCAGCAGAAAACCTCACCTCAGTCACATGTGCAGACCCTCACTAACAAAGAATAAAGAGACCATAAAGCATAAACAGAAACATGCAGACCAAAATTGAACTGGAAACCGCAACAAGCTAGAGAGACTGTATGCAGTACAATAAAGGAAAAAGAGAAACATCACCCATCCTTATAAAACAAACCAAGAAATATAAAATCAGTGACAGTAAAACCATACTAACAAAAAAAAAAAACCCAGATTATTTCAAAACAGCTGATGAATGGAATAGCCAATAATTAAAAGCCCATATCAAAAATTTCCAGATACCAATAAAATATTTCAAAACAGCAGACAAAGATCCAATAATGAAAAAGAAGGATAAAAAATGCTTTGCTCTGCATACCTGGGAACGCTTGATATCCAGGTGCCCTGAGATTGTTTTGAATTCGCAGAAGGAGGGATGCACACATTCATTCTCACACACACAGACCCCCCAGGCAGGCATCCATGCATTCACACAGATACACCCCCGGGCAGACTCCCATTCATACAAATGCACACACTAAAGGCAGACCCCCCTCGCTTTCTTTTGCCAGCAACCTCAGAGCCTCTCTCATTCCTCTGCTGCCACTGTCACTGCTGCAGCATGGCTACTGGGGTGGCGCTGATTGCTGCTACTGACACTGAAGCCTTCTCTGTGCAGGCCCCGTGGGCTTCCACTTCCTCCATGTTGATCTCGTACATTGTGAGATCCGCATAGAGAAAGTGCTACTCTTGCACATTACCAAAGATTACATGTGCCAATCACTAAAAAGTAATTTTTTTTTTTTTTACCTTTGCTGTCTGACCTTAGTTTTTTAATCGGTTGCTCACAGGCTTTTTTGTTCCACCTCCCCTTTCTTATATTTTTGCCAATTCCTTTCATATTGTCTTTTTTTCTATTTCTTTTCTCGCCATCTATCTTCTTCCCTTAAACATACAGTCAGGTTCTCATTCTCACATGCTTTCTCTCTCTCTCAGACACACACAGGCTCTCACTCTCACATGCTCTCTCTCATACAATCATTCATACACAGTCTCTCTCTTGCACATGCTGTCTGACTCTCACACTCCCAGGCTCTCTCTCACTCCCACATGCTGTCTTGCTCAAGCACAGGCTCTCACTGTCACATGCTCTCTCTCATACAATAATCATACACACAGGCTCTCACTGTCACATGCTGTCTCTCTCACACACACACACAGGCTCTCACATGCTGTCTCTGCAAACATTCAGGTCCTCACTCCCACACACAATCTCTCAACTCATCTCATACACGCACAGACACACGATTTCTCAACTCATCTCATACACGCACAGACACACAATCTCTCAATTCATCTCATACACGCACACAATCTCTCAACTCATCTCATACATGCACTCTACGGGCCCTCAGCCTCTCTCTTACCTCTGAGCCTCCTCTTCACGGGTCGTTGCAGGATGGGCTCTGCAGCGGCCCTGATCTTCTCAGGCCAATCCGCGGTGGGGACCCTGCTACCGGGCCTCCTCCTCTTCTCAGCCCGCTGCAACAACGCGGCTCTTCTTCTGCACACGGCTGATGCTCCTCCTCCTTCCTGCCCGTGCGGCTCTGGCAACATTTTTCTTCCGGGGCCGCGTGGGCAGGAAGGAGGAGGAGTACCTGCACGTTTAGACGTGACCTTTTTCTTCGGGCTGTGGTGACGTGAGCTCCACCACGGCCCTGCCGATCTTCCTGCTGTGTGTCTCCGGCACAGCACAGCGATATTTCACTTCTCAGCCGCCAGTGGGATGAGGTCCACATTGGCTCCCACTTGCCGGTGTGTCACGTGCACCGGGCTTGCGCGACACACTGGCACACTGCAGGCGACACACTAAAGTGTCGCGACACACACTTTGGAAAGCTCTGCCCTACAGGATATAGCACTTGTTTATCTGGGCCATAAAGCTGGCTTCCCTATCATGATTTTATCTATCATTTTTATTCAAACAGATTCCAAGATCAGTTTTTGATGAAATGTTTTTGCAGAAACGTATTTTTACAAGCAGAAACATTGAACAGTTTAAAAAAGAAAATAAATAAAAAGGATTAAAAATTAATAGTTTTAATTTTAAAGCAAAAATACATGTTTTTAAGTCCCAAAATATAGGTTGTACACCCAGAGCTTAATTTGTGAAGGAATGCCCTGGAATGGAGTTCTGACACACCTTTTCAGACTTAAAAGGCAGAGCAGCAGGGATTTTCTGCAGCCTGCAGGGAAGGAAAAAAGGAGAGGCTGAGCCTGGAGGAGACAGCAGAAAACAGCCTCTCTGCTCCCTTATCCAGCCCCTCCTCTCCTATTCTGTAGAGAAGGGGGAGGGGGGCGCAAACCTGAGGTGGACATTGCAGAGCAAACAAGACACAAAAATAGGCTGAATTAGCACAAGTTTGAACTTGTGAGCAGTAGAGCCAATATCAAAGCTTCAAGCCTGGCCTTGATAATTGGCACTACTGCTCACAAGTTCCAAACTTGTGCTAATTCAACCCATTTTTGTGTCTGTTACTCAGGACTTACTTTTTGGCAGAATAACCCAGAATGGTATTCTGCCCTCATTTTTTTCCAGGACCTGAGGGAATCAGAGCAGAGCCAGTGGTATAAATCTGTTTTGGTTCTCCTGCCAGTGGCAGCACAACTCATTTCTGGCCTCCCAGCCTTGGAGGAAGCAGAGTAGAGTGCGCTGGAGCTGCTTACTCTGAGATGAGAGCAGCCACATGGGCATGATTTCTGCATAATTTCCCACCATAACTAAGGAGGCCATGAGGGAGAACAGCCAAGGCTGAAGACTGTGAGCCCCATTGGTTTTGCCATTACAGGGTGTGTCAGCTTCCTAGTTCCACGTATACTTATTGCGCTGGTTTCCCTGGGCCCATCAGCTCTGCCACTGGTGTCCACGCTTGGGGAGTGGGAGGGGGCGAGTCCAGAGAGAGGGGAGGGTGAGTGAGTGAGGGGAGGTGGGCAAAAAAAAAGAGAGAGAGGGAATCAGAGGTGGATGAGAGGGGATGGGAGGGGCTGTGAGGTGTTATCAGCTAAAATCTTTTTCGGTTATGTCATTTTTTTTTTTCAATTCTTTGTGCAGATCCCCCACAATTTTCCTGAACCCCAATATAAGCCATCAACTCTCACAAGTTCCCCCATTCGATTTATATTGCACACTAAGTGAACCAAGTAAACCACATTCCATGGGAAATAATTTATAAGTACTGGCCCTCCTTTCAGCAGGATTGGGAGGCGACAATTTAAAAAAGGAAGACACACTAAAGCGTGCTGAGCACAGTAAGATGGGTGAATTAGCTAAAGACTGAAACTTGTGAATGCTGGTACAAGATAGTAAGTATTGAAGGGTTGATGATGCTATTGCTGCTCACAAATAACTGAAGTAATATGTGCTGGACAGCTGTGTTCTTTCTGTGCTGCGCGGTTGAAGAGAACGCCTGAATCACATATGAACAGCTGAAGCTGCTAATTAATTTTCTGGGCCTTGTCAGGACAGGGTGCAAGGGCACCGCGTCTGTTCCAGCACATCTAGAAAGCAGTTCCCACATGAGTCAGAGCTCATCCTATGGGAAGATAAGGTGGATATTACCGTTTGCTGCACACACTGCTGAAATACTTATGCACAGATGACAGTGCTTTTTTTTTTTTTTAAAACTAATACTACATTCTGAGAAATAAAGCAAGTTTACTTACCGTAATCTGGGCTCTCCATGGACAGCAGAATGAATTAGCCATGATATTATGGATAACGTCATCCAATGGTGCTGAACAGACTCTTCTTTCTCAGCTGATAGAGCTTTTGCTCTACTGAGCATGCATGGGAGTTCCTGCGTGAGTGTTGCTTCGTAAGCCTCTCAGATGATTGAAGAACTTAGCTTCAGCTCAGTAGTCAACTCTCCAGGGAGGTGGGCGGGTACTAAGCATGGCTATTTCATCCTGCTGTCTATGAAGAACTTTTCTCCATCGACAAGCAGGGCTGAATTAGCTATGACATTGGGGAGTCCCAAGCTGAGCATTACAGTGGCATTATTACTGAAAAAGCAACCTAGACCCCACGGTGGAGAATGGGCTACTGGGTGAACAAGCTGCATAAAAGTTCTTGCTCAAAGTTACTGCCACTTCTTGATAGATTGTCCAGACAGTAAAGGGATGTGAAGGTGAGAACTGACTACCAAGGTGCAGCTTTGCAAAATGTCTTCAACAGGTACAGCTTGCAGCTAAGCCACTGAGGTAGCCTTGGCTCTAACTTGATGAGCCTTGACAGAATGTGATCTGGAGGCTGACCAGAGCATAGCAATGCGTGATATAGCAAATGTTGCTTACCTGATGTAACAGGTGTTCTCACAGGACAGCAGGATGTTAGTCCTCACAAATGGGTGACATCGAGGATGGAGCCCACCACGGAAAACTTCTGTCAAAGTTTAAACAGAACTTTGACTGGCCCCTACTGGGCATGCCCAGCAAGGCACTGACCCTGCAGCCAGCAGGGGTCTCCCTTCAGTCTGATGTTCAAAGCTACAGGCAGTGCCTAGAAAGTAAAAACAAAACAAACCCAACACCGCGGGGTGGCGGGCGGGTTTCGTGAGGACTAACATCCTGCTGTCCTGTGAGAACACCTGTTACATCAGGTAAGCAACATTTGCTTTCTCACAGGACAAGCAGGATGGTTGTCCTCACAAATGGGTGAGTACCGAGCTGAGGATGTCCTGACTTGCACCAAATGCACCCAACGACGTGCAACAGGCACTACAACTGGGGTGGAATTTGGTAAAGGGCATCCGCACCCTACCGGGAAGGTGGAAGGGTGTTGGTACATCACGTTGGAAAAAGGTTACGCAAGACAGATTGGCCGAAGATGGAGTCCTGTCTTCCAGCTTTGTCCAAACAATAGTGGGCTGCAAAGGTATGGAGAGAACTCCAGGTTGCAGCCCTGCAGATGTCAGGAAGCGGCACCGATCGAAGGTGTGCCACTGACGTAGCCATGGCCCTCACAGAGTGTGCTTTGACACGGTCTTGAAAAGGAATGCCCGCTTGCTCATAGCAGAAAGCAATGGAGTCCGCCAACCAGGAGGAAAGAGCCTGCTTACCTACAGGTTGTCCTAACTTGTTAGGATGGAAAGAGACAAATAATTGAGTGCTCTTCCTGTGAGCAACTGTACGGTCTAGATAAAAAGCTAGAGCTCGTTTACAGTCTAGGGTATGCAGAGTTTGTTCCCCGGAGTTGGAGTGGGGCCTGGGAAAAAAGATAGGTAGTATTATGGATTGATTGATATGAAACTCAGAAACTACCTTAGGTAAAAATTTAGGGTGAGTGCGGAGTACCGCCCGGTCCTGCAGGAGTTTAGTGTAAGGCGGATAGGTAACTAGGGCCTGTAATTCACTAACCCTGCGAGCTGAAGTGATAGCCAAAAGGAATAACACTTTCCATGTGAGATACTTTAACTCACAGGAGTGCAGAGGTTCGAAAGGAGGTTTCATTAGACGACCAAGAACCAGATTAAGGTCCCAGGATGGGGCCGGAGGCCGTAAGGGTGGCTTCAGATGGAGCAAGCCTTTAAGAAAACGTGTTACTAGGGGTTGTACTGAAATAGGGACACCCTGTACACCTTTATGGAAGGCGGCTACCGCACTGACATGCATCCTAATGGAAGAGGTTTTAAGACCTGATTCAGAGAGATGCCATAAATAGTCCAAGAATTTGGAAATTGGACAGGAAAGGGGATCAAGGGACTGAGAAGTGCACCATGATGTGTACCTTTTCCATTTGTATGAGTAAGACTTTCTTGTGGAAGGCTTTCGTGAAGCTATCAGGACTCGAGAAACGGAATCTGAAAGGTTGAAAGGCTGAAGGACTAACCTTTCAACATCCATGCCGTCAGGGACAAGGCTTGGAGGTTGGGATGGAGGAGGCATCCGTCGTTTTGAGTGAGCAGATGCGGGTCCTTTCCCAGAGGAATGTGCCTGCGGATGGAGAGATCCTGGAGTATTGGAAACCATACTTGGCGTGGCCAGTAAGGTGCTATCAGGATCATGGTTCCTCCGTCCTGGCGTAGCTTCACGAGAGTCTTTGACACAAGAGGAAGTGGGGGGAATGCGTAGAGCAGACCGGTTGTCCACTTGAGGGAGAATGCATCCCTCGGCCGAGAGTTCTGGCTCCGAATGAGAGAGCAGTAATCGTCCACTTTGTGGTTCTGAGGGGACGCAAAGAGGTCTATGCGGGGAGAACCCCACTTGTGAAACAGAGAGGTCGCTATCAGAGGATCGAGTGACCACTCGTGCGGTCGGAAGACACGGCTCAGCCGGTCTGCCAATACATTGTCTACTCCCGGCAGGTAAGTGGCCCTGAGGTACATGGAGTGGGAGAGGGCTTCCGCCCAGATCTGCGCAGCTTCCTGACACAGAAGGAAGGAGCCTGTGCCTCCCTGCTTGTTTATGTACCACATGGCCACTTGGTTGTCCGTCTGGATTAAGATTATCTGATGAAAGAGATGATCTTTGAAAGTGCGGAGCGCATAGCGGATTGCTCGAAGTTCCAGGAAATTGATCTGGTGTTCGGCTTCCTCGTTGGACCATAACCCTTGGGTTTGAAAGTTGTCCACATGGGCTCCCCAACCGATGTGAGAAGCGTCGGTGGTTAGGATTACTTGCGGATCCGGTGGAAGAAAGGGTAAGCCCTGAAGGAGGTTGACCTGAGTCGTCCACCAGGTTAAGGATAGGCGCAGCGCTTGTGTGACTGTGACTATGGAGGACAGAGACTGAAAAGCTTGAATCCATTGGTGTCGTAGAGTCCATTGTGTTACTCTCATGGCTAGTCGGGTCATGGGAGTGACTTGAACCGAGGATGCCATGTGTCCTAGGAGAATGAGGAACTGGCGAGCCGTGGCCGTGTCTTGAGACTGGAGCTGGTGAGCTAGGGACATGAGAGTTTGGACCCGTTGAAGCGGAAGGTAGGCCTTTGCCTGTAAGGTGTCCAAGTCTGCCCCAATGAAAGATAAGGTTTGAGATGGGACGAAGCAAGATTTCTCGTAATTGACAAGAAACCCTAAGGAAAGGAGTGTGTTGATTGTCAATTGTAGGGAGGACCGGGCAATCTGAGGGGTGGAGGCCCTGATTAGCCAATCGTCCAGATAGGGGTATACGTGGACACCTTCCTTCCTGAGGAATGCTGCTACAACTACGAGGCATTTGGTGAAGACTCGTGGAGCAGATGCCAGACCGAAAGGCAGTACTCGGTATTGATAATGGTCGCGGCCTACTAGAAACCGCAGATATTTGCGATGGGATTGTGTTATCGCAATATGGGTATAAGCTTCCTTGAGGTCGAGGGAGCATAGCCAATCCCCTTTTTGCAGCAGAGGGAGTAACGTGCCCAGGGTTACCATCTTGAACTTTTCTTTTTGAAGGTACTTGTTGAGGGCCCGAAGGTCCAAAATTGGACGTAGCCCTCCTGACTTCTTTGGAATTAGGAAGTACCTGGAGTAAAATCCCTTGCCTCGTTGAGAGGGAGGGACAGGTTCTATAGCATTTGATTGCAAAAGGAGGGATACTTCCTGTTGTAATTGAGTGAAGTGGCTGGATAGACTCCACGCTTGAAGAGGCGGGGAGTCTGTCGGAAGAGTTATGAAATTGAGGTGGTAACCCTGTGCGATAATTGCCAGCACCCACTGGTCTGAGGTAATCCGTATCCAATGCTGTAAAAAGTGGCACAGACGACCCCCCACAGGGATGTGGGGGAGTGGGATATGGCATGTGCTCCGTGTCGGGAAGTCAAAGGCCTGCCGCAGGTCCGGGAGGTGGGGCTACAGCAGGTCTTTGTTTCCGAGGTTGGCGTAGCTGAGGTCTGGTGGAGGATCGAGCCGGACGAGGCCTAGTCGACGGAGGGTAATAACGACGTGGCCGAAAGAATGACTTTTTAGAGTCCTTCTTAGGTGGTGGTTTGGAGGATACCTCAGATGGAACAGACGAAAGTTGTTTCAACGTCTCGTGGTGATCCTTCAATTCCGCCACAATCTGTTGAATCTGTTCTCCGAACAGATTGTCCCCCAAGCAGGGTAAATCGGCTAGACGATCCTGGACCTCTGGGCGAAGGTTGGATGATTTTAACCAAGCCCAACGTCTGGCTGAGATGGCAGTAGCTGAGACTTTCGTGGAAGCATCGAAGATATCGTAGGCCGTTCTGATCTCGTGCTTCCCAGCTTCAAATCCTTTGTGAAGGAGGGCTTGAAGCTGTGGCTGGTATTGGTCCGGTAATGTGTCAGCGTAGTCCTGCATCTGTTTAAGGATAGCTCTGTTGTATTGAGTCATATAAAGTTGGTATGAAGCTATGCGAGATATCAACATAGCCCCATGATACACTTTCCTTCCCACACTATCAAGGAATTTGTTGTCCTTGATAGGGGGAGTGGAAGAGTGTGGTTTTAGGCGCTTGGCCTTCTTTTGCGCAGACTCAACTACAACAGAGCGATGATCCAGTTGAGACTTCTGAAATCCTGGTGCTGACTGAACGAGGTATGTTGAGTCAGCTTTTTTATTAACTGGCGACACAGATGAAGGTGATTCCCAGTTTTTCTTTAAAAGATCCAGAAATACCTGGTGAATGGGGATGGAAGCGATAATTTTTGGGGCATCCAGAAATTGGAGCAGCTCCATCATTTGGTGCCTGTCATCGGTCTCAGATTGCAGCTGAAAAGGCACAATTTCTGACATCTCCTTTACAAAATTTATAAAGGAGAGATCTTCAGGAGGAGATCGTTTTCTACTCTCTGTAGGAGATGGTGGGGATGGTAAATCTGTATCTGAAGATGTATCATCACCCCAGGTATCATAAGGATCATGTAGGGCTTGCAGTCCTGAAGGACCTGGTAGAGGATCCAAAGGCATCGATGGAATCGGTGCTGCAAGCGGAACTGTGAACGGCATCGAGGGCTTCGGGGCTACCGATGGAATCGGTGCCGATCTTGGAATCGATGGAGCCGAAGGATAAATCGGTGGAAAGGTATGTGAAGGCACCGATGGAACGACACCGGACGGGGGAATCCGGAACGGTGTTTCTCCTGTCGATGAATGTCCTTCCGGAGATGATGGTGTAGTCGGTGCTACTGGAATCACCGATGGAAGGGCTCGCATGAGTGCCTCCATACGATTTAGTATCGGTGCCAACGCTTCCACTAGAGGCTCGGTGGTCGGTTCCCTCCTCGGTGGCAGAGTCGGTGCTGAGGTCGGTGCCTGAGGCGGTGCCGGAATCGGTGCCGGAGGCGGTGCCGGTGGAGGCTGGAATCTTCGCATCGCATTCTCGATGGCCTCCTGGACCAGCCGGTCCAGTTCTGCCCGGAGACCAGGGGTAACCATACCCGGCTCGACGGGAGAGGGAGGCTGAGGCAGGGCCGGAAGTACCACCGTAACCGGTGGGATCACGGCCCCCGCACCCCGGGAGGGTGAGGGTTTCCTCGGTGCCTGCGAACGAGACGTGGACGGTGCCAGGTCTGACCGAGGCTTTTTCGTCGGTGGCTCGGCCTGTTCAGAGGTCGATGGTTGTGGATCCTCGACGGGCCGAGACTTGTGCCGTCGATGGCGATGCTTATCCTTCCGATCTCCTCGCCCATCCGGGGAGGGGACAGGAGTCGACGGCCGAGAAGTCATCGGTGGAGGACGGTCACCGGAGGGTTGACGATGGTGGTGCAACTTCGACGGTGCCGGTTCCGATGACGTCGATGCTATCGATGGCGTTGGGGTGGGTGCATGGAAGAGGAGCCCCATCTTCTCCATCCTGGCTTTACGACCCTTAGGTGTCATTAGGGCACATTTAGTGCAAGTCAGGACATCATGCTCACTTCCCAAACATAGAACACAGACCCGATGGGGATCTGTGATTGACATAGTCCGGGTGCAATCCGGACAACGACGGAACCCCGTCGCCATGGCCTAGGGCCAAATTTAGCCGCGGGATTGGTAAGTGCCAACAGGCCTCTAGGGCCAAAATCGACGGCAGTCGATGAAAATCGGCAAAAAACTTACCGGCTTTCGCGGAGGTGACAAAAATTTGTCGAAGGGAGACCCCTGAGGGGCAAATTTTCTTCGGAAAGAAAAAACCGAATTCCTGTCAGGAACGTGGTAAGAGAGCTCCTTTCACCGCGTGGCAGCTGCTGCGCGGAAAAAAGAAGACTGAAGGGAGACCCCTGCTGGCTGCAGGGTCAGTGCCTTGCTGGGCATGCCCAGTAGGGGCCAGTCAAAGTTCTGTTTAAACTTTGACAGAAGTTTTCCGTGGTGGGCTCCATCCTCGATGTCACCCATTTGTGAGGACAACCATCCTGCTTGTCCTGTGAGAAAGTCTGCTAGCCAGCTGGACAAACTGCACTTGGCAACTGCTATATCCAGTCCATTAGTATTATAGGAGATGAAAGGTTGTGAAGCCTAATAATGTGATTGAGTTCCTGTCAGACAATAAGCCAAAGCCCTCTTGCAGAAAAATAAATATAGGGCCCTCTCACTCTTGTGTGCATGTAGCCTTGGAAAGAATGTAGGTAATACAATGGCTTGATTCCAATGAAAAGCTAAACCACTTTTGGCAGAAATTTGAGGTAAATGTGAACCCCACTCTTATGGAAAAATAAAACGAGTAATGTACCAATGCCTGACGCTCACAGATTCTTCTAGCCACCATAATCATAATTAGGAAAATAACTTTCCATGTGAGGAACTTCAAGGAAGTCGACTTTAACTGTTCGTAGGAGGCTTCATGAATTTTGCCAATACTACATTGAGATCCCATGAACTTTGACATTAAAGGATGCATGCATATTGGTTTGCCATCCACTTGAACATGGTAATCCGCTATAGGCACTGAGATGCACTTTGACCGATGATGTACGGAGATTCGAGAAGGAGAGGGAGAATATGTACTGAAGCAACTCCCTTGGCTTGCAAGCGAACGAGTCCAGGGAGCTCTCTTGGCATCAAGAAATTTTGCTGATGATTTCCAGTTTTTTTGTCAAAGTACTCCCTACATGGTCCAATATAGTCAGCTTAATTGGAATCTGTCAGCCTTTGATAATGGTTCCATTACAACAAATTGGCCTTGAATATTTCCAAAACTGAATTTATGACAATTCTATGTTTGAACAATGATTCCATCCCTTGGAATGGCTGCCCTATGAGAAAAGACTAAAGAAGTTAGGGCTGCTCAGTTTGGAGACGAGGCGACTGATGGGGGGATATGATAGAAGTCTTCAAAATCATGAAAGGACTTGAACAAGTTAATGTAAATCGGTTATTTACTCTCTCAGATAAACAGAAGGACTAGGGGGCACTCCATGATGTTAGCAAGTAGCTCATTTAAAACAAATCAAAGAAAATTCTTTTTCACTCAGTGCATAGTTACGCTTTGGAATTCATTGCCAGAGGATGTGGTTACAGAAGTTAGTGTAACTGGGTTTAAAAAAGGTGTGAATAAGTTACTAGAGGAAAAATCCATAAACCGCTATTATGGTAATTAATAAGCAATAGTAGCTTGGGATGTATCTAATGTTTGGGTACTTGCCAGGTACTTGTGACTTGGATTGGCCACTGTTGGAAACAGGATACTGGGCTAGATGGACTCTTGGTCTGACCCAGTATGGCATATCTTATGTTCTTATATTCATTAATTTTGGACGAGCATAGGTTTTCCATTTTCTTGCATGCCAAGAGCCTTGGTGTATGGCTAGATACTAAACTATCTTTACATCACCACATTAGAATGGTCCTAAGAAATGTTTCTTTCAAGCTCCAGGTCCTTTGTGGCCTAAAGAATTTACTGGACTTTAAACTGGTGGTACAGGCTTCCATGTTATCTACGCTAGACTACTGTAATGTCATTTATGTAGGATTGCCAGCCTTATCACTGAGATCACTACAGCTGCTTTTGAACGCTACAGCTTGTCTAATCAGTGGAAAAAAACATACTGAACACATTACACCGATGCTATTCCAACTTCATCAGCTGCCTTTCTAGTTGCGGGTATGGTTTAAAATACTACTTATAACTCACAAACTGCTCAATGCTAGTTCTTTCCCATGGACACATTTTTTGCTACGAATTTACCAACCAACACGAACCCTTCGATCTCAGCAAAGATCATGAGAGGTCTTGAACGAGTAGATGTGACTCAGTTATTTACACTTTCGAATAATAGAAAGACTATGGGGCATTCCATGAAGTTAGCAAGTAGCACATTTAAGACTAATCAGAGAAAATTCTTTTTCACTCAACGCACAATAAAGCTCTGGAATTTGTTGCCAGAGGATGTGGTTAGTGCAGTTAGTGTAGCTGGGTTCAAAAAAGGTTTGGATAAGTTCTTAGAGGAGAAGTCCATTAATGGCTATTAATCAAGTTTACTTAGGGAATAGCCACTGCTATTAATTGCATCAGTAGCATGGGTTCTTCTTAGTGTTTGGGTAATTGCCAGGTTCTTGTGGCCTGGTTTTGGCCTCTGTTGGAAACAGGATGCTGGGCTTGATGGACCCTTGGGGTCTGACCCAGCATGGCAATTTCTTATGTTCTTTAAGAGGACTCCTTTAGGTACTTCTCAGCGAAAGCAGAATGATTGTCAGCGACAAGAGACTGTGCCTTCTTTGTGGCTGCATTCTCCATCTGGAATACAATTCCTAAAGTTTTAAGACTTATGGAATGCACAAAAACCTTTATAGCACTCCTGAAATCTTTTTTGCTGGGACTAGCTTTTGCTTTATATTGTGTGTTTAGAACACTTTCAAATTTGCAGATATAGATAACCTCCTAATACAGCTGCCCTCGAACACTTCCTCTCCTACTAGCGCATTTCATCTCCCTAACAAAAACATATCTCTTGAATCATTTGAACCCATCACCGCTTCAGAAATCCAAGCAGTTCTAAAGAAAATGAAACCTGCCTCTCATCCTTTCGACCAAATCCCCACTAAACTGCTCTTGATACTTCCCGACAGCATTTCCAAAACACTGGCCGACATCATAAACTGTTCACTATCTCAGGGAATCTTTCCGGACGACTTCAAACTGGCCTCTCTCAAACCATTCCTAAAGAAACCAAATCTGGATCCTAAAGATCCCAATAACTTGCGTCCAATTGCCAATCTTCCTCTTATAGCAAAGATCATGGAAAAATTAGTTAATACACAATTATTTGATTACATTGAAGATCACAAAATTCTGTTCCCCTCCCAATACGGATTCCGAAAAGCATTAAGTACAGAATCCCTTCTCATATCCCTGACAGACCACCTCATCATGGGCTTTGATAAAGGTCAATCTTTCTTACTGATACTCCTGGACCTCTCGGCAGCATTTGACACCGTTAACCACTTCATCCTCCTAAACCAACTGTCGAACATCGGAATTACAGGAACTGTATTCGCATGGTTCAAATCTTTCCTCAGCAACAGAGGCTACAAGGTTAGAATTCACAATAAAGAATCAGCCCGCTATAACTCCTCCGTAGGAGTTCCCCAGGGTTCTTCCTTATCCCCTACCCTCTTCAACATTTACCTTCTTCCACTATGCCAGCTACTAACCAAACTGAATCTAAAACACTTTCTATACGCTGACGATGTCCAGATCTTGATCCCCCTCAAAGAATCCATTACTAAAACACTTGAACATTGGGAAAACTGCCTCCAAGAAATCAACTGCCTCCTCGCTAGCCTAAACCTGATACTAAATTCATCTAAGACAGAACTTCTTCTCATCTCCCCAGAAAACAGTATTACCACTTCAAGTCCTCCAGCCAACCTACAAACATTCAAAGCTAGAGACTTAGGAGTAATAATCAACAATCGTCTGAATTTAAAATCATTTATCAACCAAACAACCAAGGACTGTTTCCATAAACTTCAGGTACTGAAAAGAATAAAACCACTCTTTCACTTTCAAGATTTCAGAACGATTCTGCAAGCAATAATCTTTTCCAAATTAGACTACTGTAAATCTACCTTACTCGGTGTCTCCCCTCATCTTATACCAAATCGCTTCAGATGGTCCAAAATGCGGCAGCCAGAATATTGACAAACACCAGGAGAAGAGACCACATATCCCCATCCTCAAAAACTTACACTGGCTGCCAGTTCATTTCAGAATTATTCATAAGTCCATCACCATTATCTATAAAGCCATCCATCACCATGCTCCACTACACCTACATATCCCACTCAGACAACATACCTCTTCCAGACCCATTAGAGAAGCATACAGAGGATCACTACAGGTACCACATACCAAAACCACTCATCATCTAACACTTAGAGATCGGGCATTCTCAACAGCAAGACCTGTGATATAGAATTCCATCCCACCTGATCTCAGACAAGAGCCTTGCCTTCCAACATTCAGAAAAAGACTTAAGACTTGGTTGTTTACACAAGCCTTTCCAGAGCCCAACTAAATCTCAATTTATCAACAACCATAGTCAGTCATTTCAGAACACTGTAAATAATTGCTCATCCTGATGTTAATTTCCTATAGCCTTTCTTTCTTTACCCAGTTGTGATTAACCCCTGTTTATCGTAACTTCAATGTTTCTCGTCACTTGTTACATTTTCAAGTTCTGCTTACACACCCTGTTAATTGTAAACCAGCATGATGTGATTTTATCATGAATGCCAGTATATAAAAACTCTAAATAAATAAATAAAAATAAAATATAAATGATTGTAGAAAAGGACCAAACGATCCATCCAGTCTGCCCAGCAAGCTTATGGTAGTATCTGCCACGCCGTCAGGTCACCCCCATACTTAACAGTTTCCCAACTGCAAAGGTCAGGGCCCTTATTTATTGCTGTCTGAGTCCAATTCCCTGTTATCTCTTGCCACTGAAGCAGAGAGCATTGTTGGAGTTGCATCAAAAGCATCAGGCTTATTGGTTAAGGGTAGTAATCGCCGTTCCAGCAAGTTACGCCCATGCACTTTTTTCTTCATTTCCATCCTTTAGCCTTTAGGGATTCAGTGTTTATCCCTTTGAATTCTTTCACTGTTTTTGTCTTCACCACTTCCTCCGGAAGGGCATTCCAGGCATCCACCACCCTCTCCATGAAGAAATATTTCCTGACGTTGGTTCTGAGTCTTCCTCCCTGGAGTTTCATTATGTGACCCCTGGTTCTACTGATTTCTTTCCAACGGAAAAGGTTTGTCAATTGTGCATCATTAAAACCTTTCAGGTATCTGAAGGTCTGTATCATATCTCTCCCCTGCACATCCTTTCCTCCAGGGCATATATATCTTTAGGTCCTTCAACCTCTTCTCATAAGTCATTTGATGGAGACCCCCCGCCCCCCACCATTTTGGATGCCCTTCTCTGGACTGCCTCTGTCCATTTTGAGACAGGATGGAGGTGGTCCATTACGACCTTGGCAATGGTTGCTTTCGCCTTAAATTAGCTTGTCTTATTTTTGTCTGTCTTAAGTTTGAATCTTGTACTAATTATGTATGCTATGTATATCGCTTAGGGCCCAGGCACAAGCAATGTAAGTAATCTGGTTGAAAGCTTCCTGGCAGAAACCATAAAGTCTTCAACTTCCTTGGCTAATGATAGTGAAGCCATTAGTGGGCGCTCAGTAACCACACCTTCAAGTTGAGAGAGGAAAGTTTTCAATGATATAAACAATCCTCCTCTTGAGTTAAAGTCAAAACATAACCCAGAGGGATCAGAAGGCTGACTGACAACTGGATGAGGTACAAAAGCCACACTTGGCCGGGCCATGCTGGAGCAATTACGATCAAGATTGCCTGATCCTTGAGCACGTTCTGCACTGTTCTGGCTACTAATGGAAGTGGCAGAAAAGCATACAGTAAATCTGCATCGCATTTTTGAGGAGAAAAGCATCCAGAGTTTATCTGAACTTGCTTCAAAGAATGGACCAGAATCTTTCCACCTTTCTATTGACTTCCGATGTGAACAAATTGATCGACAGGCAACCATAAAATTAAATAACCTGTCTGCCATTGCTTGATCTAAAGACCACTTGTGAGGAAAAAAACACTCTGCTACAGCAATCAGCCACCATCGGCAAAATGGGAATCTGCCGACCGTTCTGTGGGGTCTTTTTCTTTGTTCTGGCTGACAGCAACGATGGAGGCCACAAACGGCCCTACGGGACTTCTTCTCTTCTTTAGGCCAAAGACCTTGCTAGATTTTTGTTTGTTTTGCTCTTTTCCGAAAGTGCAGAGGGGCACCATCAGCCAGAGCATACAGAAGCAAAAAAGAAGCAGCAGCAAAGAGAACACGCAGAGTGGGAGCAGACTACCCTCCTACCCGCACCCCCCCCCCCCATCCTGATGTGAAGCTCCGCACAGTTGGCAACCCTAGTTGTGTTGCTTAAGGTGTGGAGTCTCTTTCTTAGTAGCTGAGGAGTGAAAAGCCAAGACCTTACCCTTTGTTTTGTTTTTTTTTCACGCCAAGCCAGTAGTAGCAACAACAGTAGCAGTGCCGTGGTCAGTACTAGACAACCCAAATTTCACCATCTCTATCGCTTCCTTCAATAGCCAGGCAGCAGCACAATTTGAGCAGGGCTTTAGCACTGCCGCATGCTCAATGAAGCTGTGCATCACGAGGCAGAAGAGGAGCACCGCAGTGACATGGGATGCTCATGCCACTCTGGTAACGTGAGGCATTGAGTCAGATGAGGCAGACGCTGCAGGGGCATTTTTTTTGGGGGGGGGGGGGGGGGGTGTCGCCTCACCCTGCCTCATTATAGAACCACCCCTGCTTTGTGATCTTCTACCATACAGATTGATCCTCCCCTCTACTGGAGGTGTCAAGGCCTAAGAGTTGAGACTTGTCAAAAACTAGGCTCAGATTTAGGCTAGGTTTGTTGCGGTGCTTTCACCTGTGGTCTCTCCCATTGACATCTGCAAGCCAGAAGCTGTTGCTGTAGAAGCATATGGTGTGCATGAAACTGATGGAACTGGCAGAAAGGGTGCCTCTGGAAGCAGGAGCGCTTAAAAGTAAAGTAAGGACATCTCAATGAGGACAGTTACTCAGAGTCCATTGAGAGAGACTGAAGAGCAACATGATGCGCCTTGATTTGGGCAACCATTTCTCTGAGCTGGTCTTCAAAAAGATTTACCCCAGAACACTGCATATCTGTCAACTTAAAATGCATGTCTTCTCGCAGACTATTGGCTTTCAACCAAGCAATTTCACATGCTCCAATGACTGCTGCTGCCGATGATCTGACTGTGGTATCAAATGATTCATATATTGAGCGAAAAAAATGTTCACACTCCTCTGTGTCTTAAAGAGCTTGCAGATACCCCAACTGGTTTCCTTCCCCCAACTCCAATAGTGGCTTCAGCTTCTCAATGCAATCATGCAAGTACTGCACCATATAAAATTAGTGGTCCCTAATGCGAGCATTGAGCTCTGAAAAAGTTTTTTCCTGTAGTAATCCAAGATTCTAGGGTCTTTGCCTGGTGGGGTATTGGAGAAAATCCTTGTTGTCTTTGCCTATTTCAGTGCCAATTCCACTATGACCAGTTGTTATGGTAGCTAGAGTACTTAAGGTCCAACTTCCTGGCTTGGGAACAGGATGTCAGATATTCCCACATTATTTGTAAAACTCACAGGATCAAATGCACCAGGATAACTGCGGGTTAAGCTGGAGTTTCCAGGATGTGGAGAAAATCTAAACCTCCATGTGGGAGTCCTTACCCTTGCGAATACAGACTCCTTGGGCCTTCTCCAGCTTACCCCAGAACTTGAAATAGGAGAAGTCTTCTGGTAATGAAGAATGCTCCAGAGAATCAGGTAGGGAATCAAAGGGAATGCCCATCAATCTTTCCTCCAAACTGAAGGGTAAGGGAACACTACCCAGGATCCCAATGATGATAAAAGCAACTGGGACAAGGTCCTTGGGTCATCTCAGAGAGAAATATTCCTGAGGCATGTCCTCAGAATGGCTGGACTCTGCAGCAAGAGAATGGTAGGAACTAGACTCCACCTCTGGGATCTTTGATGCGACCTTCCTCAGCATAGTAGTGAGAGGTACTCCCCCTTGGAAGAACAAATAATACTCTGGTCAGGAGAGATTGAAGATTACCCTCCTTGTCCCTAGCTGCAAGCATGGCAAAGAAAATCTTCACCAACTCTGCTACCTGGTCTATGAGCTGCTGTGTCCTTTGCCAGGAGTTGAGGGGGATGACATCATCTTCCAAATCCAATGTAGACTCTTCTTGTTATGAAACTCCCACTGGATTCCTAAAGGTGGCACCTTCCTGGAGCAACTGGACCAGTGGATGCATGGAAAACAATGACAGCACAGAACATATTGGGTCTGGTGTCTACAGGCAAAGCCCTTATTCCAAAACCCTCAGAGATATTGTCCTGGAGATAGGAAATGGTAAGTAAAGCAAATCTCCTTTGGGGCATCCTGCCCTCTTCAAGTACATTGAATGAGATGGGGTTAATTCTTATGTTGTGATAAACAGCTGCATCAGTTAAACTGAGGTCCGTTGCATTGACTATGTCAATGGCATGAATGCTTGTGTTCCGAAAGCTGGTGCATCGACGGTGTCAAGTGGTTTGTTGGCACAGAGCTCTAATAGGCCGATGGCTCCAAGGCTCAATATGGTGATGGAGCTGAATGCGCAGAGCCCAACCTTAGCCTCAATGGTGCTGCTGACTCTGACACTTGGTGTTTCTTCTTGTGCACCACCAAGCCCCAACAGGCCTGTGAAAAACTCAAGAACTCCTGTGAATGGCATTTCCGCACTTTGCCCAATCCTACTTTGCTAAACTCAGCACCAGGGGAGCTCAAGAAGGCTCCACTCCAGGAGAACGATTAACTTTAGCTCTTCACTGACTTGAGTAATCCTCCATCTTCCAGACTCTGGACTTCTGAGTCCTAGGAGACATCGACCACAATGGTAACATTTAGGTGCATTGTAGTCTGGCCCCAAACACTGATAGCAAATGTTGTGTCTCTTGATGAAAGACATCTTTCTGCCACACAAGCAGTCTCTGAAGCTGCTGAGTGTGGCCTTCTTAGAACTGTACATATCTTTTTTTTTAATTCCTAGCATTGAAAAGTGCTATTGAAGGGTTGCCAAGGCAGTGAGACAGCTTTAACAATATCATTGAAAAGAAAAAATAGAAAGCAAAATTAGAAAAAAATAAGTTAAAGAAAAAGGGTTCAATCTCGTGCTGCTCAGTAGAGCAAAAGCTCTATGAGCTAAGAGAGATAGATCCATTTGGCGCTGTCGGATGTTATCACCCACATGTCATGGCTAATTCAGTCCTACATGTCAACGGAGAAAGACTTAAGCCCAAGTAAACCAACCTTTAAACTAAACATAAAAGCAAACATTTGACACTTACCAATCAGGTTTTCTGGGGGCGAGATTTGCCAAGTCCTAAAAAAAAAGAAGAAATTTCAAAGAAAGCTTTTTCAGAAGAAGAGTGAATAGGTAAAGATTTGCACACACAAAAAATTATTTTCTGTAGTGCTACTAAATGTTCATAAGGCTGTACAGATACATTTGAGACCGTCAAGACAAATAAGAGGCATCAGGAAATGTATTTATTATGGAGAACATAGTTAACCTACCACTTCTTCAATGACAGGCTCTAGCTTTGCGGCTTCTAGCTGGTCCTTCACTTTCTCCTCCACTAGACGGTGCAATAAAACAAAGCATGAAATTACCAGAATAAGCATGACCAAAAAAAAACACTAATACAGAGAAAGTCATACTGAATCATATCTTATTGTTCTTCCAAGACGGAATAAGATTCTCTGCAGGCTGGGACCAACATAAGAATTATCCAGACACGATGATGTTGATGAGCTCATTTGGAGAAGGGACCTGTGTACTCTCTAACTCATTTATATAATCTTCTACGGATAATTCCTATGCTTGTCCCAGAAAAGGTTATGTAACAGCTAACAAAGAATTTAGTTTTCTCAAGGATAAATGCAGCTACTAGAACTCTGCACCTTCAAAGCATTTAACAAGTAATTATTTTAATTTTTTTTTTTAATTTCCAAATACACAGGCTAGCTTGTTATGAAAACAAACATTTAACATATTGCAGCATTCAAGACAGGCTCTATCCACATCTTTAAGGCTTTAGGGCAGGACATTTAGGGCATTATCTGTAATATGCTTTGCCTCTACACCTATGGAATACTAAAGCTCTGAAATATTTCAGGAAGGCCTTATAAACCTTCCCTTTCTCAGCCACTTTCAAAGACTTGCTGCCCGAACAGCTGACCGACAGGCCGATTCAGTACTGTGTGCTCAGCCAAGCGCACCGTTTAGCACCTGTTTGGCTGCATGTTTTCGATGCGTGTCTATTACCCTTTATACTGTAAGGGGTAATAGCGCCTTGAAAACACGCGGCCAAACTTGCATAAACTAATAGCGCTCATCACATGCAAATGCATGTTGATGAGCCTATTAGTTAGTCACCCGAGATACTGAAAGTAAAATGTGCGGCCAAGTCGCACATTTTACTCTCAGAAATTAACGCCTTCCCAAAGGCAGGCGTTAACCATAGACAGCTCCAGGTACATGTACAGAAAAGCAGAAAAAAATGCTTTTCTGTACACCCTCCAACTTAATATTATAGCGATATTAAGTCGGAGGCCCCAAAAATAAAAAATACCCAAAAACCTCTTGGAAAAAAAAATATCTGCCAGCCGGTCGACGTGTTCAAAAACGGACACTCAATTTTGCCGGCGTCCGTTTTCCGAACCTGCGGCTGTCAGCAGGTTCGAAAACAGACACCGGTAAAATTAAGCGTCAGTTGTTGGACCCGCTGACAGCCGCCGCTTTGACTAATAAGGAGGCGCTAGGGACGCACTAGTGTCCCTAGCACCTCCTTATTAGCGCGGGCCCTAATTTAAATAGAGAATCTCGCGCCCAGGAGAGGTGCCTGGGCACGCATCGGGAGAGTGGGCGCTGGCCTCGGTGCACCGACTCTCCCACAGGTTTTATATTGCATCAGCCTGCTGAGGCATCTCCTGTAAATTTTCCTCAGACAACTCTGAACTATCCCACAAGTTAGACTTTGCAAACCGTAAGCCTGCTTGGGTCTCTGTCTTGTTATTTTCTGTATGACTGTGTTCTTGTTTTAACTTGTTCTTATCTTTTATTATACTCTGCCACGAACCCTGAAGGGTGCAGGCAGGTCATAAGTGAATTTTAAATAAATAAGTAGTAAGAAAATCCCAAGCTGTAACTGGAGTGGGATGAAATGCGTTCCTGATCACTGGCAGAAAGATTTAGGAAAGACATTCTGGATAAAAGCAAATGCCACATAGCTGTAAGAATATGCTTAAAAACCATAGTAGCATGCCCCAGCATTTTGTCTATATAGCAAGGGTTTCAGTTACTTCTAATTACAGTTATTACTTGTCTACACCATACTGTAGCTTTTCCCTCATTCCTTGGAAATTGTTCCACTTTATTAGAGAGTGTGTATTGTTTTTTTAAGAAGAAATTCTACAGCATACTTCCCCATTCCTGAGCAATGCATCACCAGAAGGTGAAACACGAAACGCAGGTTTATGAGACCAATTCCAACCTATCCCTACCCAGGACCCACTTCATACAAATACACAGGAACTCACCAGAAAATCCAAATACCCTAAATGGCAGCTCTTACTGCCCACCCCAAACTCCCTCCCTTGCAATTTTAACTCTGTAAGTGTGTCAAACTGAAATATCCTTAGATCGTCATATGACGCCAGAGGGTGCCAGGTTCCACTATGGTTTTCCTGATGGCATTGCATCTGGTCATCCACTTGCAAGTCTTCTCTGCCCTGCCTTTGTCCCCTGACCCCCAATGGACTAATTAAATTGTTCTCAGATATACACACTATCTGCTGCGCATGTGCAGTCTGGCCAGAATATCCACATGACAAGACCCAAAGCTTACAGTGAGAGCACCAACTTTTACCAGACCTTTTAAAATGGGCATAAATTTAAAAAAAATGGAAAAACTTATTTAATTTATTTTAATATTTTTAAATTGTTTAATGTGAAAATTCCTTCTAGTATAATGTTGAGGAGAATGGGAAAAGAGAGTTGGTGATATGTTTTGAAGTATTGCTTAACCTACCTCAGCACCAGCGATCACCAAATGGTGTGGCTTGATATCGCAAATGGGATATAGAGAAGTCACCCAAAGACCCGAGTTTTGAATTTCAAAATAACGGACTTTGTCAAAATGGGGACATACCTGGAGGAAGAACTAGAAGACTGGGAGAAAATGAGAGAGGTGGAACAACAGTGGGCCAAACTGAAAGGAGCAATTACAAGAGCTACAAATCTATATTTTAGAAAAGTAAACAAAAGTGAGAGAAATAAGAAACCAATCTGGTTCTCAGAGGAGGTGGCTGATAAAATAAAAGCACAAAGAACAGCATTCAAGAAATATAAAGGATCCCAAAAAGAGGAACACAGGTAAGAATATCTGGTGAAACTGAGGGAGACGAAAAAAGAAATCAAGAAAGCAAAAGGTCAGGTGTAAAAAAGGATTGCCAAAGAGGTAAAGTGAGGAGACAAAATATTTTTCAGATATATCAGAGAAAGGTCCCAAGTGGTACAGTGAAATTAAAAGGAGACAAAGATCAACGGGGGGAGAGTGACGAAGAAATGGCTGAAATATTAAACAAATACTTCAGTTCGGTGTTCACTAGAGAAGACACTGGAGAAGGACCATCACTAGTTAACAAGACTGTGGATGGGGTTGGAGTAGACAAAACTCCATTTACAGAAGAGAATGTATGGGAAAAGCTAGGAAAACAAAGTGGGCAAGGCCATGGGGCCTGATGAGATACATCACAGGATACTGAAGGAGCTCAGAGATGCGCTGGCGGGTCCGCTGAAGGACCTGGAAACAGGATTGGTGCCGCAAGACTGGAGAAGAGCAGTTGTTGTCCTGCTTCACAAGAGTGGGTACAGAGAGAAGGCTGGAAACTACAGGTAAGTTAGCCTCACCTTGGTGGTGGGAAAATTAATGGAGACTATGCTGAAGGAAAGGATAGTGAACTATTCACAAACCGGTGGGTTGCTTGACCCAAGGCAGCATGGATTCACCAGAGGAAGGTCCTGTCAGACAAATCGGACTGATTTTTTTGATTGGGTGACTAAGGAATTGGATCGAGGAAGAGCACTCAACGTGATCAACTTGGATTTCAGCAAAGCTTTTGATACGGTCTCACATAGGAGGCTTGTGAATAAAATGAGAAGCTTGGCAATGAGCGCCAAGGTGGTGTCTTGGATTACAAACTTGTTGATGGACAAAAGACAGCATGTGATTATAAATGGAACCCACTCTGAAGGCAGAATGGTGTTAAGCGGAGTACCACAGGGATCAGTGTTGGGACCAGTTCTGTTCAACATCTTTGTGAGAGATATTGTGGAAGGGATAAATGGTAAATTTTGTCTATTTGCGGATGATACTAAGATCTGCAACAGAGTGGATACGCCGGAAGGAGTAAAGAGAATGAGACGTGATTTAAGGAAACTTGAACAGTGGTCGAAGATATGGCAGCTGGGATTCAATGCCAAGAAGTGCAGTCATGCATCTGGGGTGTGGTAATCCAAAAGAGCTGTATGTGATGGGTGGTGAAGTGCTGTTGTGCACACAGCAAGAGAGACACCTTGGGGTGATAGTGTCTAGTAAGCTGAAGATGGCGAAGCAATGTGACAAGGCGATAGCTACAGCCAGAAGAATGCTGGGCTGCAAAGAGAGAGGAATAACCAGTAAGAAAGAGGAGGTGATAATCCCCTTGTACAGGTCCTTGGTCAGGCCTCATCTGGAATATTGTATTCAATTTTGAAGGCCATATCTCAAAAGGGACAGAGTCAGGGTGACAAAAGGTCCCTCAAAAGGGACAAAAGAGAAGGGCAACAAAAATGGTGAGAAGTCTCCATTAAATGACTTATGAGGAGAGGTTGAAGAAATTAAATATGTATACTCTGGAGGAAAGGAGGCACAGGGGAGACATTTATTTATTTATTTAAATATTTTTATGCGGACGTTCGTTTGCACATCACATCAGTTCACAGACAGTTTAACGAGGTTTTGGTAACAGAGGAGGAGAAATGGGAAATTACTTTTTAACAGTTTTAAGATATGATACAGTTGGAAAAAAATCAGTAGAACTAGGGGTCACGGAATGAAACTCCAGGGAGGATGACTCAGAACCAACGTCAAGAAATATTTCTTCACGGAGAGGGTGGTGGATGCCTGGAATGCCCTTCCGGTGGAGGTGGAAAAGACAAAAACGGTGAAAGATTTCAAAGGGGTATGGGATAAATACTGTGGATCTCTAAATACTAAAGGATGGAAATGAAGAAAAGAGTGCAATGGGTGTAACTTGCTGGTGTGGTGGTTACTACCCTTAACCAATAAGCCTTCATACGGTTGATGCAACTTCAATGCTCTCTGCTTTAATGGCAGGTGGAAAAAAGGAAACGGGGAAATAGATTCAGAAAGCAACCAACAAGAACATTAAATTTTAAGGTCTGGGAAAACAAATAAGCATGGGAATAACTTGCTTATGTGGCTATTACTACTCTTAGGGGCTGATTTTAAAAGCCTTACGCGCGTAGAGGGAGTTACGAGTGTTGGACCTATTTTAGAAAGGTCCAGCGACACGCGTAAAGCCCCGGGACACGTCTGTCCCAGGGCTTTACTAAAGGGGTGGTGAGGGGGCAGGGCGGTCCAGGGAGGGGGCGGGGTCAGAGGCCTCTGACACAGCGGCCATTACTGCTGTATTGGAGGATCGCGTGCCGGCAGGCTGCCAGTGTGTGCAACCTGTGCCTGCCTATAGGCAGGCGCAAAAGGTATGTTAAAAAATTTAGGGGGTTTAGAGTAGGGCTGGGGGGGGGGGAAAGGTTAGAGAAAGGGGTGGGAAGGTCAGGCTAGGGGGAAGGGAATGGGGGAAGTAATAAAATTGGGCATACATGTGTGCGCGCCGGGTAGCACGTGCACATGTACGCCTGCGCGCTCCTTTTATTGTTAACGGTTTTTATTATGGATACCAACAATGACAGGAGTTACAGTCAAGATAGCGGCCTGGAGAAGTTGTGTACTGACTTCTACACAGACCTTGCAATAACAACATCCCAACAGATACCCAGCAACCTTCCCCCCCACCCGCCCACCCACCAGAAACGTATAAACAAATGTCCAAGGGTAGAAACCATGCACGTAGTCAAGCCTTCAGTAAGTCCAGCCAGTAGTAAATGTCCTCAAGAGTCACCGCTATGACAACCTCAGCAATCGTTGACGACCAAACTGCGGGAGCGATGAGACAGAGATTGCAAGTACGGGTCCCAAATCAGCAAAAACTGCCGTCGAGAGCGGGGATCCACTCGGGAGTCCAGTTCCTCCAGGCGTAACAAGTGGTGAAGTTGGTTGCGCCAAGTCCAAAAAGACGGAACATTAGAGTCCCGCCAATGCAACAATATAACTTTTTTCCCCACCATACACGCTTTGTGAATGAGAAGACGTTGACCTCTCTTTAAAGAGATACGGGGAAAATGACCAAAAAGAAAAAGTAATGGCGTTATAGGCAATTTAACTCCCAACAGGTCCATTAAATAAGACGCAATGCGTCCCCAGAATCGACGAACCTTAGGACAGGCCCAAAAGGAATGGGATAAATGCCCAACAGTTCCTTGACATTTACTGCAAAGCGCACTGAGGGTCAACCCTGAGCGATAAGCAATGTATGGGGAGATATAAGCCCTGCGCAAGAACTTAAAATGCATCTCCCTATAATACATATTGACGGTTATTTGATTAATTCGGCCAAAACTTGCCTTCAGAATAGAAGCTGTGAGAGCAAACAGCCCATCCCTATTCCAGCGTTCAAGCAGCATGGCATATGGTTCATGTTTCGTGAGGGATTTTAGAATTTTGTAATACAGAGACAGCCTGGGTACCTGCTGGATATTAAAACGCAGTACTTTATCCCATAAAGTCAAGACCTCCACCGGTCCAGGCTCTAACAGTAACGACTGAAAATAATGCTTAAGCTGGAGGTAAGAAAAGACATGTGAGGGATCCAAGCGATACCTAGATCGTAATTCAGGAAATGACAACAACTTACCCTCATCGTCAATTACGTGGCCCAACCTAGTAATACCCAGGGTCCGCCAGGTTTGAAACCCTTTAGTCTGGGAGCCAGGGAGAAAGGCACTATTCCCCTGTATAGGCAACAGCGGGACACACACCCGAGGGACCTTCAATAACTTTGTGACTATGCGCCAAGTCTCCCTCAATGGTTCAATTGACGGGGAATGAAGGATAGAGGAGGGGAGCCCTTGGGAGGGAGCCTGAACTACATAGGAGAGAGCATGGGGTGCAACCAATGCTGACTCCGCTGAGAGGTGTACGTAGGAAGATTTATCAAGCATCCAATCCCGAAGAAGACGGAGATTGCATGCCAAATTGTAAAGCTGCAAATCTGGGACTCCCAGACCTCCCTCCCCCCACCGCTCTTTAAGATCCACCAACGATATTCGTGCCTTCCCTCCCTTCCAAAGAAAATTACGAAGGGCTTTATCAATGGACCTAATATCCGGGCGCTTAAGTAAAAGAGGTAAGTTTTGCAAAAGAAACAACCATTTTGGCAAGAGCACCATCTTGAATAAATTAAGACGGCCACAGAGGGAGAGTGGCAAACCTTGCCAGGTGCGGAGCTTATCCAATGTCACTTGAAGTAGGGGTTTAACATTAGCCACATAGAGACTGTTAGGGGAGGTGGGGAGGATCACCCCCAAGTAACGTAGGGACCCGTCAGCCCACCGTAACGGAAAGGCACCCGGCCAACCTTCTCTAAGGGTGGCCAGATAGGCCAAGACTTCAGACTTGGTAGGATTAAGTCGAAGGCCGGCAAAGCTACCAAAGTGATCAAAAAGCTGCAGTAAGGGAGTTAGAGATCGTTGGGGCCTGGTCAAAAAAATCATAACATCGTCAGCAAAAGCCACATATTTGAGAATTTCTGTGTGCATGCGAATACCCCTTATCTGCGCAGTATTCAAAATAGTCAGTAACAGAGGTTCCAACTGTAGGAGAAAGAGCAACGGGGAAAGAGGACACCCCTGTCTGGTACCACGTGTAATAGAAAAAACCTCAGAGTGAGCATTATTAGCAACAATAACCGCAGTAGGCTCATGATACAATAACCGAACAGCATCGAGGAACCAGCCGTCAAACCCCATCGTTTGCAAAATGAAAAAAAGGTAACCCCACTCCACTCGGTCAAAGGCCTTTTCTGCATCAAAATTGATCAGAAGATAGGGCTCCTCCATCGATTGACTCATTTCCATGGCCGCTAAAATCTTGCGAATAGTAGTTAAAGCATAGCGTTTCCGCACAAATCCCACCTGATTTTCCCCAATCAGTGTAGGAAGCACGTCAGCCAGCCGATCAGCTAGGATTTTTGCCAATATCTTCTGATCAACATTAAGAAGCGAGATTGGCCTGTAGGAGGTTAAAGCTGTAGTGTCCTTGCCCGGTTTGGTAATGAGTGTGATATGAGCTTGATTAACAAGGAGGGGGTATTGACCCTAGGCAATTAAGGTATGATAAGTCTGAGCTAGAACGGGACTGACGAATTCCACCAAGCTTTGATAAAACTCCGCCGTGAACCCATCGGGCCCCGGCGCCTTAAAACGTTTGGATTGTAAAATCGCCCGATGGACTTCGTCCTGCTCTAGAGGGCGGCTAAGCTTCGCCTTCTGTTCCAGCGTGAGGACTGGCAAATCCAGCCGCTCGCAAAACTGAGCACAAACTTCCGGGTGCCAGCCTTCTGTAGTATACAAGCTAGAGAAAAATGTCTGAAACTGTGCAAGAATTGCTGTAGTATCAGTATGCAGGTCGCCAGCAGTCGTTCGTATTACTGGAATGTGTCTAGAGGTGCGTGACGCCTTCACTAAGTTATGCAACAATCGGCCCGACTTATTACTAAATTTATGCATTTGATATTGATAATAGAGGAGACTCTTTCTTTCCCGTTGGTGAAGGAGAGTGTTAATCTTCCCCTGCACCACCCGGTAAGCTTCCCTATCGCCCGGGAGATTAGTGCAAGCCAAACGCCGTTTAAGAGTCTGCAATTTAGTACTTAAGGTAAGAAGACTCTGATCCAGGACTTTCCTGCGGCGCGCAACATAGGAGATGATATCTCCGCGTAACACCGCCTTGGCCGTATACCAGAAAAGAACCGGGGTGGACTGATGCTCCTCATTAAGAGTCGCATAATCTTTCCAACGTAATCGTAAGTAGTCCTGGAAGGAACTATCATCTGCCAAAAAGTAAGGGTACCTCCATATCCGATTAACAGGTGCAGAAGGAGAGACCTGCACGTCCAACCAAACTGGAGCATGATCGGAGAGCGTAATATCACCAATACAAGCATCATTAACCTTAGTGAACTGTTTATCACTTATAAAGAAATAATCTAAGCGAGACCAAGTCGCATGGGCTCGAGATAAGTGAGTAAATTCCCTCTCTGTAGGATGTAATATCCTCCACACATCCAGAAGACGAACAGACTGCTCGAGCTGTAGTAAACTATTGCTAAGCACCCGATCCCTAGGGCTAATCGTGGATTTGTCGAGGTGTAAATTCCTGACAGCATTAAAATCCCCCCCCCAGAATAATGAAATCGTCCAAATATGGGAGCAGTAACCCCTGCAACGCACGCAGAAAACTCACAGTATCACTATTTGGTGCATATATATTACACAGTATGATGGAAACATTTTGGATTTTTACAACTAATACCAGATAACGACCTTGTGGATCCTTTAACTCCTGCATAATAGTAAAGGGTACATTTTTACCAAATAATATGGCAACCCCTGCGGACTTAGATGAGGCCGAAGCATAATATACATCCCCCACCCAACCTCTGCGGAGCTTGGCATGTTCTACATTGGTAAGATGGGTCTCTTGGAGGACCTGTTTCTTTCTAAGGTGATTCAATATTTTTGACCTCTTAATGGGCGAATTTATGCCACAGACATTCCAAGACATAAATCGAAGTCCACTAACCGGCATGAGCTAAGAAATTTACAGACATACCAATGAATAAACAGGTATCAGAACCAGGAAGGTTCTCCCAGCCAAAACCCCCCTGTGAAAACAGCCCTGTGTCATAACATAAAAGGACCTCCGGATCAATGTGCATGGAACCCATACCCTGCCAAACATAAAAAATAACCTTTCCCCTACCCTCCCCCCGTTCCCCCATCCCCTCCCAATCCAGGCTTACACGAATAGAAGCCACCACCATGCACACAAACACCCACCCCCCCTATCCCAACATTCCAGCCCCATCCAGTCAACAGATAAAAGAAGTAGGACCTGAGAGGCCCAGAGGAAGGCACAATCATAAAGATAATAGAAAAACCAGAAATTGAGGAACTTGTAGGACAGTCCAACAACTTGAACCCCGGAATTAGGGTCCTGAACCAAAGAGCAATAGGCAGGTCCGTCGCATACAACTGCAAGGAAACAAAAAGAAAAAAAAAATTGTAAGAAACAATGGGCAAGGACCAAAACTCAGCCAACCAAGGCCAAGGCATCCGGCAGAAATCCAGCCAGCTCCAGTACAGTCAGTCCGGGTCCGCACTGTTGTTAAGAGAATTCTGAGCGCTCCCACGATTAGAAGCACGCGCAAACTCCTGCGCCTCCGCCAGCTCCGTGAACCACTTGACACCTTCACGGGTGACTACCCGCAATCGAGCCGGATACACTAACGTGGCCCGATATCCCGAATTGATGAGTTGGGTGCACACTGGGGCTAGGACACGGCGTTTAGCTGACAAGGCGGCTGAAAAATCTTGAAACACCATGACCTTCGTATTCTCATACATTAACGCCTTGCCTGCCCGGGTAGCCTGCAAAATCTCCCCTTTATGCACAAAATTAAAAATTTTTGCAATAATGATGCGAGGCCGCTGGTCAGAGGCCCGTTTCTGGCCTAACCTATGAGCGCGTTCTATACGTAGGGGCCCATGCGCGTGGGTAAGACCCAATTCTTTTTGCAGCCAACCCTCCAAGAAAGGCACTAGGTCCCGGTCAGGTATAGTCTCCGGGAGGCCCAGGAACCGCAGATTCGACCGGCGAGACCGGTTTTCTAAATCTTCAAGCCGGTCTGCCTGCTTGGTAACCACCATTTTGAGTGCTGCGACCTCAGCCTCTACTGTCTGCGCCCCGTCCTGCAGATCAGACACCCGCTGTTCCAATGTAGAAAATCTCGCCTCACACCCCGCAAATGCCGAGGCAAGTTCGGTAAGTTTGGTCGAAATACTTTTGAGTTCGGGGCCCAACAGTTCTGATATCGCGGTTTTTATTTCGGAAATCGCCACCTTAGCCGGTGGGGGCGGGGTGACTGGCGCCATATTGGCTTGCACCTCCGAACCGCGCGGCTTATCTTTTTCCTTGTCCTTTTGTTTGAGCCGGGCTGCCATGTCACACACCAAGCCCAAATAGCGTGCAGAGCAAGTTCTCACAGTTCCTCGTGAAGTGCCTGGGTTAAAATAGCCGTGGATGGGGATGGATGCGGGAGGGTCGGCGCTGCGAGGGAAAAATCACGTCTTTCCCCTGCACTGCATCACGTGACCTCTGCGCGCTCCTTTTAAAATCTACCCCTTAACCAATAAGCCTGATACTTTTGATGCTATCATAGGCTTGCTGGGCAGTCTAGATGGACTGTTTGATCCTTTTCTGCCATCATTTCTATGTTTAAATGCTTTGCTATAAGGTTTTATTGTTACTGTATTAATTGAAATTCAATAAACATTTTTCCCAAAAAAATATTGATGCTTGTTAAGCAGGCAATTGTAAGTTGAAAGTGTCCTTGGTTAAAACAACCAAACTCCACCACCCCCCTCACCACATAACAAACTTACTACAGGTCCAAAATCAACTACGAAGTCAAATATTTTAAAGCACATGGAAACAATTTAACAATTATATATAATCACCTTTCTGGAGTTTCTGACTGTCATACACTGATGAAAAAATAAACTTATTGGACAGGTTAAGAATATGGGATGCTGATTTACCAAATTCACACCAGCACGAAGCTACATCTATACACTGTACAGAGAGTGGGAATAAACAGAGAAATTAGTCTGTTCCTGGAGTCCACATAGGCAACAGACCCTATTATATCCACACATGGTAGGGAGAACCTCATGAGAGGCAGAACAATTCTATCCTGGAAGAGAGGAGGTGCAGGGGAGATATGAAACAGAACTTCAGATACCTGAAAGGTTTGAATGATGTACAAACTTCAAACCTTTTCCATCAGAAAGGAAACAGTAGAACTAGGGGTCACAA
This sequence comes from Rhinatrema bivittatum, assembly GCF_901001135.1. Taxonomy (NCBI): domain Eukaryota; kingdom Metazoa; phylum Chordata; class Amphibia; order Gymnophiona; family Rhinatrematidae; genus Rhinatrema; species Rhinatrema bivittatum. The sequence goes on from NC_042616.1 coordinate 58,868,159, forward strand.
AATGAACTCCAGTGGGGACGACTCTTCACAGAGAGGGTGGTGTATGCTTGCAATGTCCTTCTGGAGGAGGTGGCAAAGAAGAAAATAGTCAATGAATTCAAAGGGGCAAGGGATAAAAAACTGTGGATCCCTAAAGGCTAGAGGACAGAAATGAAGATGAGGGTGCATGGGGATAACTCTCATGGAGTGGCAGTTACTACCTTTAACAGAAACCATGGGGATTACTACCCTCAATCAATAGCCTTGATGCGTTGGACGTACCTGCAACATCGCTCCCTCCTTCGACAGCAGCGGGGGGAACTGGATACAGACAACATCCAACATGGTTTGATAAGATCAAGCATTTACTTAATCTTATCATACCCCTGACCACTTAGCCTTGTATTAGAGATTGTAATGAAATGTAATATAATGTAATATACTTACGGTTAATGTAATGTAATATACCGCATACTGTTAATGTAATGTACTGTTACATTAACTTACTGTTATGTAACATTAACTTTAACATTACATTAACTTACTGTTAATGTAATGTACATACCTAATCATTACCCCACTAGCTTTTTATTATATTGTACAGTGACACCCTTATATGCCCCTCTGTTCCATGATATTAGTTTGGTGCAATCCACTGTTGCGTCAATCCCTAGTTTTCTGTTTCGTAGTTCAAGATCTTAGCCTCTGCTATCACGTGTGTATTATATTTACTCTCTCCGAGACACTGTTTTCTGTATAAATGTTAAATGTTATCTGCTTGTTTTATTGGTTAATAATATATTATTCTTATCGGAATCCTTAGTTCTTTGTAATTGTTCTCTTTTGAAGCTCTGTTAATGTTCAATGTAATTGCTTTCATTTACTGAAGCACTGTTTCTGTTCAATGTAAACCGAACTGATTTGTAACCCCTTACAAGAATTTCGGTATATAAAACTGTTAAATAAATAAATAAATAATGTAATGTAATATAATTACGATTAATCTATCCATCTTCCTCTCTCTGGGTCCCTCTGACCTTTCTTCTCTCTACCCCGTTCCTTACGAATCCACCTGTTAGATGTAACTATCATTTTTCTTTCCATCTGTTAATTTGTTACCCCTGTTGTATGTATTACAAGCCTTCCCCGATCTATGACATCCCCTACTGCTACAACTAGGTATAGGATACCATGTATAGTGGATTACATTCAGTCCTGAATACTAGAGTCTATTATAGCCTTATGTATATATCTGTATATTATTTATTTCTGAGACTAAATACTACCTATTTCTATGCTAGCCACTACTCTGGCTTTTCCTCCTCCCAGTTCAAGTACCCCTGTTTATTGTAACTTTTCACTCTCTCCCTCTCTCCTAGCCTATTGTTCACGAAGTTGTTAATTTTAATGTTATTGCACCACTGTTTATTGTAAACCGATACGATATGATTGGTATCATGAGTGTCGGTATAAAAAAGACCTAAATAAATAAATAAATAAATAAACCGATATGATATTCATTTGAATGTCGGTATATAAAAGCTATAAATAAATAAACATGGGCCCTGACTTTTACAGTCTGAGGTGTTGACATGCAGACATGAGAGAAAAAGCACAAGTAGACTTCTACAGCCAAAGTCACAAAGCTAAGAATGTTAAGTAGCATTATCTGAATTATCAAGAAGACATAAGAGAAAATGCACAGGACGGCTTCTACGGCCAAGTCCCAAAGCAAAGAATGTCAAGCAGCATAGTCTGAACTTCAAGAAGGCTCCTCACCCAGTAAAAATGTTGCTAGCAGTAGTTTTTGAGTTTGACAGTTGCTTGGTTTTGATTGATTATAAATATTACTACCCCTATCATAAGGCTTTGAGGTAACCAGCATGGAGCAGCAGTTACTGCCCTTGAGAGAAACATGGGGTATCCTGCATGGCGCGATATATACTAACATAAGAAGCTTGCTGGGCAGACTGGATGGGCCATTTGGTCCTTTTCTGCCATCATTACTATGTTACGTCCCATCAGCTGCTACACACTAGGGGAATCTGTCTGTACGTTTACCACACACTTCTTATTTATTTAAAAAAATTTTGTATGCCGCTTAAACACAGCTGTAGGGAAATCACTGCATTTCCATTGTATCTTTAGATTTAGATCTTTCTACATACAGATCACATTCCTTGAATGCCACAGGCTCTGTCTGTACAATCTTCTAAGTAAGCATTTGTTTGCTATCTACATACCTTATCACTATGTTTACATACTGTGCTTTATAACAGAATTTTAGCACTGTAGTGCTCCCACTAGTTCTCTATGGTATGACTCAATTACTCTCTCTCCCTTGGCATGATCCAAGTTTGCTACAGCACATAAAAAAACAAAAAAAAAACTCCAGGAATTCCCTGCCCTATGTATATGGCCTGAATCCTCTAGCTTGATAAATACCAACAAACACATGGTATCTTCATTACAGTTTTCCCTTGGAGTGTTGTGGGGTGCTAGAACTTCCCACTATATACATATACACACGTATAACGAATTGTAATGTGTGAAAGGCAGGAAATCCAATCAAAATAAATATACAGTTTTGGTCTGTCAATTGTTGCCATGGTAACAGTTCCCAACAGCCATGAATCTGACCCAGGAAGCAGACACAGCATGAAAAGAGGATGTGATTGGCTGGGGAAGATAAACTGATGAAAGCAGCAGAAGCAGATAGTACCGAACCTTTTGATGAAGTGTGTTGGGGAGAGAAAGAGAAGGGAGGGAATGAGAGAGGGAACTGGCTTAGGAGGTGGGACAAAGTCAGGGATCAAATCCCATTGCCATGCCCTTTGACCTTGGGCGAGTCACTTCCTCTCCATTGTCTCAGGTACAAACAAACAGAGTCCTCTGGGGACAGAGAAATACCTACAGTCCCTGAATGTAATCTGTTTTAAAGTGCCTGAAAAAGTGGAATACAAATCACATAATAATAATGCTAAAGGAGGAGGAATCTTCCTCCATCCACTGACATGTTTTTCCAGTTATAAAAACCAGTTCCAAAATGTCCCTTTTCCCACTGTGTAAATCGAATTAGATTAGTAGTTCTAAGGCTCTGTCTAGTGCCTCCCCAAGAGCACCATCTGGTTTGCCAGTCGACTGGCATTTCTATCTCAGTTCTCTCAGTTGGCACAGGAGATGAGAACACCTGCACCAAGCACACCAGAATATCAGAATAGTAAGAAAAGTTGTGCATTGTGGAATCCCACCTCTGGGCTTCCAAATATTAACCACAGAAGGCTGAACATGCATGTTTAAGTCAACCTGAATGTACTCGGATAATTTCTTATCGGGCAGTAACCTACATGTATGTGGTGATGGTGCATGCACGGGAACAGGGAGACAATGCGTGAAGGAAAAAGCTGGTAGAATTTCCTGTTTTATTTTTAAGGAAAAAGGTGTGCATTAACAGTGAGGCTCCCATGGACTGTGATAAGAATAATGCTGTGGGCTTTTTGCTTCTTGAGCCAGCAGAGCTAGGGATGCCTCTCCCGTGGAGAGAGTCTGAGGACATGCACACTGCTGAAATCTACTGAGTTTTTAAAGGGAGCTCTGGTCTTTGAAGCCCTTCTGAGAACTGTCAGGGCAATAAGTGGGCAACAGAGAAGGAAGAGGGAATAAAAATAGAGGGAAAGGCCTCCCCCTACCCCTTCCCAGAATACTTGTGAAGAAAGGCTCGAGATGCCAGAGTCTCAGATGGGACAAGTTCCAGCTGAGCTGGAACCCTGAAAGGAGCAGGCAGCCATGATGCCATGCAAAAAAATTATATTGTAAATGGAAAGTTTAATCCAGGGGGTCCCCAAACTTTTAAAAGAAGGGCCGCATGTGAGATTTCAAACCAACAAGAGGGCCGGGGGAGGTGTTGCAGGATGGTTGTCCCTTGCAGTCTGGCATCTTTCCATGATTTGAAATGCTGCAGAAGAGGGGAGATAGATGGCAGGGTTCCTGCAGAGGTATGGCGGCTTGGGTAAACATATTTCTAGAAAGCTGGCGACCCTACCACCTGCCCCCCCCCCCCCCCCCATTTCTTTACCATGTGTATCTCTCCCCCGGTGACAGAGGAGAGGGGGTGAATGGCAGGGACATTCATTTGTGGCATAGTCTCTCTCATTCATACTGCCTATACACTCTTGCTTTCTTCTTACCTCCCCTTTCTCACCCTTCTTCTCTCATCTCAGACACACACCCCACTCAGGCTTGCTCAAAAGTGTACACAACCCCTCCCCCCCCCCCCTCCCCAACTATCCCTCCACCCACCCAGACACACACCCACACCCCCCCACACATGCATGCTCTTAGAACCTGGGTCTCTTCTTGAGCTTGGTCCTCCCTCTCTTTTCAGCAGCCAAGGGATGGGCCTTTGCGGTGGCCCCACCCAGCTTATCTTGCTCTTCAGTAGCCAGTAGGATGGGATCCCACTGGTGGCCCACCAAGTCCTTCCTCTCTCTTTGGCCACTACAGGATGGGCTCTGCGGAGGCCTGCCTGGCCTCTCTCGTAATTCGGCAGCCAGCAGGATGGGATCTGCAGGCAGTCACCACGGCATTGTCCTCTTCAGCTGCCGCAGGATGGTCTGCAGCAGGAGCTGATTTGAAAAGAATTACATCTCCTGCTGCCGCAGGTCCAGCCCCAACGTGTGTTGGTAGTGTGTGTGTGTGTTTAAGGGAGGATGACAGTCACTTTTCATCTGCTACCAGCACTTCTTTCTTCTTCCCTGGCACCGCACAAGACACTGACTTACTAGTGGGAGCTGGGAACCTTGCCAACACTTTCTGCTTCCCTCGCTACACTCTGTTAAAAAAAAAAAAAAAAAAAAAAAATGTAAACCTTGCCCTGCAGGCTACTCTGGCCACAGGCAAGAAAGTCTTTGGCAGGCTAAGCAAAATTTCACTTTGGTCCAGATGTAGCCTAAGGGACCATTAGTTTGGGGACCCCTGCTCTAATTGCTTTATATAGGATGCTGTGATTTTGTAAACTGTTTTTCCAAAACTGGTCCACTTTATTTTATCTTATTTAACAAGTTGTATACAGTCAAATCTGCTTTTACATAAAGTATAAGTGCATACATGACATAAAATTCCAAGACAGAAGAGAGAAAGTAGAGTTGCAGGTGTTCTCCAAGGATAGCAGGATGTTAGTCCTCACACATGGGTGATATAATTGAATGGAGCCTGGCACGGAAAAATGTCAAAATTTCTAGAAACTTTAACTGGCATACTGGGCATGCCCAGCATACCACTATCCTCACAGGGTCCCTCTTCAGTCTCGTAACATAGAATTACGAAAAAATAAAATAAACATAGGAGAAATCCAACTCCTCGGGGTGGTGGGAGGGTTTCGTGAGAACTAACATCCTGTTGTCCTAGAAGAACACGTTACACGTAAGCACCTCTGCTTTCTCCTAGGACAGGCAGTCCTCACACATAGGTGAATATCAAGCTACAGGCTGCTCCCGAGCAAAAAGAACCAACAGGCTCCTAACCGGGTGCCAACGGGCACAAAAAACAACGGTGCTGTTAACAGAAGGAGACAGTCTGAACCAGAACAATGGGCCCTAGGCAGGAAGAGTTGGGTTCTACAGCTGAAAGAGATTCTGAAGGACAGATTGGCTAAAGCTGCTATGTCGGCCATCCCTGTCCAGATAGTAGTGGGCGGCGAATGAGTGGAGAGAACTCCATGTCACAGTCTTGCAGATTGTGGCTACAGGTAACACTCATAAGTGGGCTATCGAAGTCATCATGGCTCTTACAGAGAGAGACTTGACGTGGCCTCCAAGCTGAAGGCACGCCCACACATAACAGAAGGAAATACAATCAGCCAGTTTGATAGTGTCTGCTTGGTAACTGCAACTCCCAATCTATTTTTGTCGAAATAGATGAAGAGCTGTGTGGGCTGCCTGTAGCCTGCTGTCTGCTCGAGGCAGAAAGCTAAGGCCCTCTTGCAATCCAAGTTGTGCAGAGCCCATTTGCCCTGGTGCAAATGAGGCCTGGGAAAAAAGGTGGGCAGAACGATTGACTGGTTAAGATGAAAATCAGTCACCATCTTAGGCAGGAGCTTAAGGTGAGTACGCAGGACCACCCTATCACGAAAGAATTTTGTGTAGGGCGGATACATCACCAATGCCTGAAGCTCGCTGACCCTGTGGACCAAAGTGACTGCAACCAAGAAAATGACCTTCCAGGTCAGGTACTTCAGGTGATAGGCGCACAAGGGCTCGAAAGGACCTTGCATGAGTCGAGTCAACATCATGTTAAGGACCAAGGACACAACAGGAGGCTGCACGGGTGGCTTCAGCTGAAGCAAACCCTGCATAATCCACCCCACCATGGACTGCATGGAGATGGGCATACCACCCACATCTTGATAATTAGCATTGATGGCACTCGAGTGTACTTTGACTAAATTGGTCTTTAAACCAGCCTCCAAAAAGTGTAACAAGTAGTCAAGCAACTTCGGAGTGGAGCAGGTGAACGGATCCAAGCCATGGCCCTCATACCAGACGGAAAACCTCTTCCACTTCAGGCTGTAATACTTCCTGGTGGAAGGCTTCCTGGAAGCTACCAGGACCCGAGACACATCATCAGAGAGGTTAAGGGGCTGCAGGACTAGCCTTTCAACATCCAGGCAGTAAGAAACAACTCCCTGAGGTTGGGATGGCGCAGCCTGCTCTGATCCTGCGTAATCAGGTCAGGGGAGGTCCCCAGACCAATCTGTTCTCTGACGGAGAGATTCCACAGGAGCGGGAACCAAACCTGTATCGGCCAATGAGGGGCAACGAGAATCATGTTCTCCTGTCCTGCCAGAGCTTCAAGAGAGTTTTCATCACCAGGAGAAGCGGAGGATACGCATACAGGTCCTTGCCCCAATGGCTGGGAAAGGCATTCGAGACTGGCCTTTTGTCTCCCCTGAACAGGGAGCAGAAGTGCCTCACTTTGCTGTTGCAGGGGGAGGCAAAGAGGTCCACATCTGGGATTCCCCAAAGTTGGAAGATGCGATCTGCCACTGCTGGATTCAGGGACTACTTGTGGAGTTGGAATGCTTGAGTCAGGCAGTCTGCCACCACATTCTCCGTCCCGGCCAGCTCCAGGAAGTTGATCTGGCACTGAGTTTCATGAGCAGACTACAGACCTTGCGTGCGGAGGCCGTCAATATGCGCGCCCCAACCCAGGGTGAATGCATCTATGGTAAATACAACTTGAGTCGGGAGAGACTGAAAAGGAACACCCTGCTCCAGATTGGGTAGCCTCTCCTACCAAGACAAGGAGATCTGGAGAGGTGGCATAATGTAGATGCGCACACTGAGGTCCTGGGTGGCCTGCTGCCACTGAGACCGCAGGGCCAAATAAGCCCTGCACATGTGCAACCAAGCCAAGGAGTAACATGGACAGACACAGTCATATGGCCCAGAAGGTGAAGCAAAAGGCGTGGCAAGACATGCCGGCTTCGGTGGACCAGACTCGCCAGAGACACAAGAGCAAGCACCCGATCATGGGGAAGATATGCCTTGACCTGAGCAGAGTCTAGCCGGGCACCAATAAAGCTCAACTGAGGCGATGGGGCGAGATGGGACTTCGGGAAGTTGATGACAAACTCAAGAGACTCCAGCACCTGAATGGTCAAACACAGAGAGTGAAGCACCCCCTCCTGGGTAGCGCTCTTGACCAGCCAGTCATCCAAATAGGGGAACACATGCACCCACAGTCAGCGGAGATGCGCACTCACTACTGCCAGACACTTGGTAAAGATCCGCAGGGACGAAGCAAGGTCAAATGGCAACACCCTGTACTGGAAGTATTTCTCACCCATCAGGAAACACAGATACTACTTGTGACCTGGGAAGACCTCGATGTGGGCTTATGCGTCCTTTAAATCGAGGGAGCAAAGCCAGTCCCCTCTTTGCAGGAGGGGAATTAGGGTGCCCAGCAAGACCATCTTGAATTTTTCTTTTTGAGAAATTTGTTCAAGGCTCTCAGATCCAAAATAGGATGGAGTCCCTCTGTTCTCTTTAGAATCAGGAAATAGCGTGAGTAGAATCCCTGCCCTTGCTGCCACAGAGGAACGGGTTTGACTGCTCTGGCCATTGCGAGGGTGGAGAGCTCCGTTTAGAGTATTTCCTGATGCTAGGACCGGCCCCGAGAAGGCCAAAGGGGAGAGTCTGTGGGAACACCCTGGAAGTTCAACCGGTACCCTCGACGAATGATGATGGACAAGACCCACTGCTCCGAGGTAACCTGGGGCCAGTGGTGCATAAAAAACCATAGCCGGCCTCTGACCGGAGGGCCTGGCGTTGAGGGTACAGTCTCAAGGCTTATGCTCCCCTGCAGCCAGCCAAAACCCAGTAGTGAGGCCCGGCTGGGGTGCCGGCTGAGGCATGGGGGTCTGTTGCTATCTACAGTGATCCTGGAAGTACAAGCGCGCGAGGCAGGAGGATAGTATTTTCTCTGGCGATAAAAGGACCTCCTGGAGCCCTGATGCAAAGACTTCCTGGCAGAGGATGGCGGGTCCAATGTACTGGCTGAGAGATGCTGAAGGGTTTCATGGTGATCCTTCAATTGAGCCACAGCATCTCTCACCTTATCCCCAAACAGGCTCTCACCAGTACAGGGCAGGTTCGCGAGCTTCTCCTGGACCTCTGGTCAGAGATCAGAGGCTCGGAGCCACGTGATTCTACAGGCGCCAATGCCTACTGCTGCCTCTCTAGCTACCATCTCAAAATCGTTGTAGATGGATCGCACCTCGTGTTTACCACACACCAGGCCCTGCTGAGCAACTGCCAAAAAAGCGTCCTGTTGCTGCTGGCAAGGTGCTCAGATAATTCCTGAACTTGCTTCAGAGGTTCTGAGTATACTGGGTCATGTACAACTGGGAGGAAGTGATATGAGCAATTAACATAGTGCCCTGGTACACCTTCCTACCCAAGGCATCCAATGCCTTCTGCTCCCGACCCGAAGTGTGGGTGCAGGAATGCTTGGCCTTTTTGAGGGCTGACTCCACCACTACTGACTGATGTGGAAGCTGACGCATCTCAAATCTCAAGGCCTGCTACACTAAATAAACCGCATCTGCCTTCCAATTGACCGGAGTAACGGAGATGGATTGCTCTCAAATCTGAAGGAGTAACTCCTTAAAAATATCATGGATGGGGAACAACCACTACCTCCTTCGGGGCATCGACAAACTGGAGGACCTCCAGCATCTTATGTCAGATATCCTCCTCTGACAAGAGCTGAAATGGAATGGCTTCCGCCATGACCCAGACAAAGCCTGCAAAGGTCAGGTCCTCCAGCAAGGACCGGTGCCTTTCCTCTGGAGGGGACGGGTCTGAGGGAAGACCTCACTACGGTCCCTGCCCAGGCATCTCGGATTGCGTATGAAGGGCATCGAGGGCACCATGGGCACTGAGGCCCCTGAGGGATCGGAAACCGGAATGGCCAACACCAGACGTGGTATCAAGGACCCCAACAGTGTGGCAAGCCGCAGTGAAACATCCTCGGAGAAATTTATGATGGGAATTGCACCGGATAGTGGAGGCTTCAGTGGCTGTCGGGGCATTGATGGACCCCCGGACACTGGTAGCTACTGCGTACACAAGATGCCCAGAAGGACATCCAGGCGCAGCAGCAGCGGCACCAACATTGCAGGTGCCTGCTCCGGCACTGGTGTAAGTACCGGTGGAGCCGGTGGCTCGATGCCCTGTAGAGCTCGGATCACCACCAGCTGCACCCTGCGGTCCAGCTCCTCTTGAAAATCCACTGAAGCCAGAACAGATTGAGGAGGAGAAGGTGTCACCAGAACTCCCTTGGAGCCCTGAGGGAAATTGGTGCCTGGCACTGATATCGGTATGGAATGCCAGGGACTCCCAAGTTCGATGGAGGTCAATGCCGCCTCTCCACGGGGTCGCTACAGTGGCATCGCGTTAGTCGCCGGTGCCGACCCAAGCCCAGTGCCGGGCAATGACGTTGACTGGTGGTAATGCTTCCGTGGCTTTCCTTGGTGCTTGGCCATGCTTTCCCTGGCACCGAGGATGGCTGAGATGATCCCGATGTCCTAGAGTGTGACTACATAGAGGATGGCCTACCTCCGGCCCCTCTCTGCCGAGAGGGCCCCGATGGAGGGGTGGACAGCAAGGGTTCTGTGTCCATAGGTTCCCCATGGCCTTTAGGCATTGATGCTCACAACGCCGAAGTCGACAGTTCAGATTTTTTGAACCCAAAAAGCTTCTCCATCTTATCTAGATGGGCATGATTGCCTTTGGGGTTCATTTGATCACAAGAATGATGCCCCTGGACATCATGTGATGCCCCCAGGCAGAGGATGCATAACTCGTTGAGATCCATGAGAGGCATGGTCTGCGGGCACTGGGGGCATCAGCAAAAAGTGGATGATGCCATAAAAAAAAGCCGGCAAGTGGTTAATGAGTACCGGCCACCAATCGAGTGACACACTGGGAATCGATTGCAAGGAAGGGGGGGGGGAAAAAAAAACCAAAATAAAACTTACCGTGCCTCCCTACAGAGGCACTGACCGTGAAGAGAAGGGCCCGGCACAGAAAATTTGATAACCGACCAGGAAAAATCTTTTAAAAAAAGAGCAGAGCTCCACAACCAGAAGATGAACGCTTTGCAGAAAAAAGCAACCGAAGAGGGACCTCGCATGGACGCGTGGAAAGTGGCATAAGTTTTCTGTGCCGGTCTCCATCCGATGATGTCACCTGTGTGTGAGGACTAGCATCATGATTGTCCTAGGAGAAAATAATGCTTCTCTTGCTGAAAGATACAAAAATAGTCAACAGCAGTCCCTGTTTTTTATATAATATGTCATGGCACAGAAGGTATGCTATAAAATTTCCAAAACCAGTCCCAAATAGCATCATATTTGCTCTTAGGATCCATCAAACAGTAATGTAACCTTTCAATGTTAGCTATAGTTCTTGTTTGAGCTCTCCAATTATCCATACTGGGATTAACTTTCCACCTAGAAGCAAATGAAAATCAGGCTGCCAGGAGCAATTGAGAAACCAGAACTCTACTATTCACTGGGACCCCTGAACCCGACCATTAACCAAGCAGCTCAAGAGCCTGTGACAAATATAAGGGGCTTCCAAGGATATCAGATATTTCCTGAGTCACAACTGCCCAGAACTGACTAATCCCACGGTATTCCAACCACATACGTAAACAGAAGCCCAGTGCTCCACACCCCCTCCAGCAGCTGAAGCTCATTCCGACCAATATATCTGTAAAGTAATATGGCATGTGGTAGGTCCTATGTAGCAACCTAATCGTCAGCTCTCACTTTTAGCACATATAGAGCTTTTATGCGCAGAGACCCACAGATGCGTCCAATCTTTCTCACTAAGCATGTGGTTCAGACTCTCGTTCCAGTTAGCAATGAGTCAGGGATTTCTACTGTTTCCAAACTTAGCTAGTAGACTACACCAATACATAAGTGAGATACTTTATCAATAAAGATGCAAAGAAGAAAGGTAAGATTCGAATAAATTAGGTGTTCAGGGAGGTTGTTTCATCTCCGTCACACGCAAGATATTCCTGCAAAGCTGGAGATAAAAGGCTCTTGAGCTCTCATCCAGGTCAAACTCTTCCTGTGGATCAGCAAAGGACCTGAGCCCCATCTCATCCCACAACTGCGCTGCAAACATAAGTCCTTGCCTTGCTCATGTCCAATAACCCCTCAAAAATATAAGTCCAGCTAATCCAAGGTTCTAAAAGATGAGAGAAAGAGGAGGTAGTCTTTCATTAGCAAGATCAAGGTGCCATAGAAACTCTCTCCACACTCCGACTGTGTGGGCCAAAAGGGGACTATTCCAACAAACCGTTTGAACAATAGAGGAGGGTGAGAGAAAAAGAAAAGAATGTAAACCCGAGTCTCCCACCAACGCCCTTTCACAAGAGAACCATGCAGGACCCCCCACCCCCATTGAAACCAGGATTTCAGACACTGCAATCTTGCTGCCCAATAGTAATAACAAAAATTTGGAAGTGCCATACCTCCTTGCTTCTTAGGCTGCCACAGAGTGCTGAGATTAATTCGCACAGGGTGGTTAGTTCCAAACTAATTTCATCACACGACTATGCAGCTCATCAAAAATCATAGCCAGGACATTACATGGTTAAGTGCAGAAAAAGGAACAGCAATTGAGGAAAAATGTGCATTTTAATCAAGTTGATCTGGCTGGCCCAGGATATTGTCAGGTTTTCCCCACTGCATCAAATCAGTTTTGACAGTGGCCAAAATAGGTGAAAAGTTAGGCAAAAATAAGTCTTTGGGAGAAGGAAAATTCTAACACTAAGATATGTAAACCCACCCCTCGCTATCATCAAAAAGGGATAACTCCCCAGGGATCAATATGCCAGTTTTCAGCGGAAAAAGTTTCCAACTTGGAATAATTTATCTTGTATCCAGAGATCTCCCTCATAAGGTCAGGAACAGATTTCTGAAGATCTGAGATATAAATAGCACATTATCTGCATATAAGGAAATTTTATGCTCCAAACCTCCCACCAGTAACCCTTTCCCTCCGAATGGCCACCGCCAGCGATTCTATTGCAAGGTCAAACAGCAATGAGGATAAGGAGCATCCCCGCCTCGTGCTCCTCCGAATATCAAAGAAAGGAGACAAAACTATTTATGAGCAATCTGGCTCTCGGGTTAGCACACAACTCATATTTTCCTTCAATAAATCTGTCGGGCAAACCAAAATACCCCAGAGTGGCAAACAGGTATGGCCAATATACCCTGTCAAAGCTTTAGGTTCATTTTATATTTTAACATATTTGAGAAAACGATCTTTCAAGTCCATCCCAGGAGCTGTCCAGACTACAATGCAGAGCAGTAGTGAAAAGCCCTTGGTTTTTATAGTTTGTTTTTGTTGTTTTTTCATATGCAATTTTCTCCTTGAAGCCCCATGTTTACTTTAATATAAGAGCATGGTAAAGGAACTCCATTTCTATCTCCATCATCATGTAAGAAATCATTTGAAACATTGGTGTCATTTTGAAAAAAATATAAAAGATGCAAAAAAGGAAGTTATATGGCATACACCAAGTTTACAGGAGGTTCCAGTAAGCACAGAGATGAGGAGAGAGCACGACAGAGATGCAGTTCCCTTCACAATGGCAGAATCTGTGCATTCCATGGCATCATTAAGGCAGTTCCTCTACCTCTCAGTTTTTAGAGAAGGAGATGCTGCCGTCAGGCTCTTGCTCCTTCAGCCAAGCGGTCACATGGTCCCCTCCCACCTGCAGACCATCAGAAATTTTGACATCACAACAGACCTTCTGCTGCCCAAGGTTTATTGGTCATAAGTTTTGTTTTTTTTAATGTGGGAACCTGGCTTCTCATGTTACTACATAAAAACATGGCCTGCTGTGACATCACAGTGACATCACTGCAGGACCTGGATGACTGCAACCACACAGGAAGCCCAATTCCCAATACTGCAGCAGCGCATTAACAAATTATAAAAGGGACTAATTTTTAAAAAGGCAAGAGTTTCCAAAATCATATCATCCTATGCAAGTGATAATAGCACTCATTTTTAATAATATTCATTAAAAAAAAAAATTCCACAGAGGTCTAATTTTAAAGGCAGATGCAGCACTAACACCTGGTACCCTTACTGTGCGAATTACCCAAGTATTTATTATCCAGGGCCTGTGACTATTTAAACAGATCATTTCTGTGGCCCATATGCCTTTTACATGTTATTTATTTAGATTTGTTTCCCATTTCTATCACAAAACTGCTTGTAGCAGCTTACAACCAGTAAAAATACAAAAACATGTATTCGCAGGTACAATATCTTCCCCACATTACTCTTAAGTCAACCATGTTTTTCTCTCCCTACAAGGCATACCAGAATGCAGCTAGCCAATGACTGGAAAAAGTGGTTCTTAGAGACCAAGGCTGAACCAATCAATACTGCTCCCAAATTCAAAGTAAGTTATTGTCAGTTTTCCCCACAGGGCCTGAATTCAACTCCTCCATAGCAGGACTGGACAAGATTTTGCACAGTACTGGCATCACATATAGAAGAGATTGCCTTTTTTCTAGTGTTTGCTGCTTCTCAAGTCAATCTGTCTCCCTGCACCTGCTGCTGAGCAGATGCACTTAGACATTCATTTTTCATAACAAGAATAATGCAGCTTAAGAAAGTTCCTTTCTGCAGTGACAGAAAACTTCAGGCATTGATTAAGCTCTTCATACTAGTTTGGCCAAAACATTGGTTGAACACCTACCAGAAGCTGGCTTGGCCTGGGGCATCTGCCTTTGCTTAAGGACCTCATCTTGTGGGATGTAGTTCCGTAGTTTCAGTTCCCTACAAAAGAGGAGACAAACGTTTAATGACCCTGTGATACAAGGCCAAACCTATCACTTATGATCACAGCTGCTATCTCAGATTTCCTGATTAAAGCTCTCCTGGATCTTAAGAACAAATTAATGTACTACAGAATAAAAAAAAAAACCCCACAGGCATAAGAATGAATGCTAAGGTTAATATTAGTTCTGTTTTGCTTACGTTGGTGTCACCCAGTATTTGAATTTTACTCTTAACATGAAATCAGAAGCCACTCTTTGTCTAACTCCAATGGCAGATTTGACTCACACTATGAGTTGCACTATAACTTGTTCCCCCAGAGTTATGTATCACTGTTTCCATACTAACATAGTAAATGATGGCAGAAAAAGACCAAAATGGTCCACTTAATCTGCCCAGTAAAGATTCATCCAATTTAGGTAGATGGACACACAAATTCCTTATGCAACCCAACCCCTACTCCTCCCTTCCCCATCTTTTATCTGTTCTCTCAACCTTTTACCCCAACCAATGTCCTCCACATTTTTCCTCAGAATGCCCGAAACCTGCCAAAGTTCGGACCTCCACCACTACTGCCAATAGGCCATTTCAAGCCCTGCCATCTTCAACTTTGCTTCCTACAAAACCAATACCCAATTCAATATCCAGGGTCTCCTTCTTGTATCTTCAATTGAAAAGGATAACGATTGTCTTCCTTACACTGAGATATATCACTGCAGAGCATTCCTCTGCCAGAGTGAGAGTTCCCTTTGCTATGCTCTATCAGCAGATCTTGGGCCTTCTCATCTGGCGCTATATGTCCATCAGCTTCAATCTTCTACCCACTGACAGTGCCAATAACATCTGGAAGCACTACTGCATGCTTTAAGCAATCAAACTAAAAGATGAAGAAACCGACCTTCAAGGATGCATTTCATAAAGCAGAATTGCTTACCTGTAAAGCAAAGTTACTTACCTATAAAAGGTGTTTTCCAAGGTCAGCAGGATGTCAGCCCTCACACATGGGTGACATCATCAGATGGAGCCCAGCATGGAAAACCTTTGTCAAAGTTTCTAGAAACTTTGACAGACACACTGAGCTTGCCCAGTATGCCACTATCCACACATCCATGCAGGGTCCCTCTTCAGTCTTATAATATAGAATTCGTGAAAAATAAAATAATAAACCGAAAGAAATCCAACTCTATGGGGTGGTGGGCAAGTTTTGTGAGGACTTGGAGAACACCTATGACAGGTAAGCAACTCTGCTTTCTCCAAGGACAAGCAAGTTGGTAGTCCTCACACATGGGTGAATACATAGCTACAGGCTGCTCCCAAACATAAGATATGCAGCAAACAGGTGCAAACATGCACAACAACCAGTGCTGCTATAACACTGGGAGAAAGCCTGCACTCGAATAAGGGGCCTGAGGCAGGAAGAGTTGGGTTTTTATGGCCGAAAAAGATTACGGAGGACCAACTGACCAAAATGACTGTTACGTCACCCATCTTTGTCCAAACATAACGAGAGGTGAAGGTGTGGAGGGAACTCCAGGTTGCCGCCCTGCAGATCTCGTAAATGGGCACTGCACATAATTGAGCTACCGAAGCTGACATGGCTCGAACAGAATAAGCCTTGACATGGCCCTCAAGTTGCATTCCGGTTGTGCACAGCAGAAATAAATACAATCCACTAGCCAGCTGGATACGGTCTGCTTAGTCACTGCGACTCCCAATCTGTTCTTGCCATTGGAGACAAAACTTTGCATGGACTGGCGGTGCGTCGCCATCCAGTCCAGGTAAAAACCAGGGCTCTTTTACAATCTAGAGTGTGCAGGACACGCTCACCCTGATGAGAGTGTGGCCTTGGGAAAAAAGGTGGGCAGAACAATGGATTGATTGAGATGGAACTCCAGACCACCTTCAGAAGGAACTTCGGATGTGTACGCAAAACTATCTTATCATGAAAAAAAATGTAGTATAAGGTGGGTATGATACTAAAGCCAGAAGTTTACTGACCCTGCGTGCTGAAGTGACCACTACTAGGAAGATGACCTTCCAGGATAGGTACTTCAGGTTGCAAGATCTCAGGGGCTCAAACGGTGCCCTCATGAGATGGATCAAGACCAAGTTGAGGTCCCAGGATACTGCCGGGGGTTGGAGACTTGAGCTGCAGTAAACCTTGCATAAAACACCCTACGAGCGGATGGGTTGAGATGGACGAGCCTTCCATCCCCTGATGATATGCTCTGATGGCACTAAGGTAAATATCTGTAATCTTATGCCCATTCAAGATAATGCACTTGACTGGTTTATAAAAACATCATGTCCTTGAATGCAGGCCCAGGAAAGGAGAAAGTGAGGAAAGACAAATGCTGCTACTATGATGGCCCCCTACCAGTCAACAAGTGGCATGGAGGGTATTTCTTCAAGGGGATAGCCACCCAGCTCTCAAGACCAGCAAGGGTTTCTTGTGTTGCCTATGCATACTCTCGGGGGGGGGGGGGGGGTGTAGGGAAGCGGAGTCGACAAAGACCACTGGGGACATTAGATCTATTGGTTCAAAGATGGAATATTTAGTATGTGATACCTTTTATTAAAGATGATGCTATACATGAATTTTCCACACCATATATGGTCTCTTCTTCAGACTACTCTAAAAAAAAAATAAATAAATAAAATAACTGAAGATGCATTGGTGATTCTTCACTTTCTTACGTTGTATGGTACTACTCATAGATAGCTGCAACAAGTTTTCTGCTTTCTTTGCTAGATACGAACATCTGATTCTCTGGGATTGTTGCTAATAAAACTGTTTACATTTTCTTTTCTGTGGATATTGACTTCTCACTGAATGACATAAATGGTTGTCTTAGACATCTGGATACAAACACTGGGACAAAAATGCCATTCACTACAGGAGAGCCCACTAACTTATTTTAGTCTTGTTTCCTATACAAAAACTGACTGGTTAAGATCATGTTATGTCTGTCTCCCCAATAATCGCTCATCCAATTTGTGTCATAGTCAGTAGGGATCACTGTGCCCTTGACTAACACTTTTCATGTGCCCTAGATGCCCAACTTCTACCCCGTTTCTTTTTACTCCCTACAGGAAAACCGGCCAGCTCAGAGCTCAAACAAGTCTGAGCAGACTGAGATGTCTTCACGCATGTCTTACAGCTGCCCAGCCTCTGGAGAGACTGCAGTAACACCAGCTGACTCCATTTCTTGTCTCGTTTTCTATAGGGACAAACCATCTCTTATGTTTAATGAGGTAGTTATTATGCATAAGGAATATTGTCATACCCTTGTGCAAATTTCTGTACCAAAGAAAGAAACAAGGCATGATGAAATTTACACATCGCCTTGTTTCAGCTTGCATATCAAACAATTCCCTTGGATCGTTCTCCTACTGCCATGCTAAAGTGCTATTAAAAAACAGAATGCATTAATTAGCATTGTTCCTTGACATAAAGAGTTAGTCATTAGTTGTGTAGTGCACACCTCTAGCATTTACTGCTGTATATGCGTGGGGGGAGGGGGGTTTAGGGAAAACCTGTAATTATGCCAAACTGACACCTCCAAGCCTCTACAGTATCAGCAACAATGCTTCGTTGAAATTCATCCTTCTGTGGAAGTTTCAAAGCAGCAATGCTAGGAAGCACAAGTCAAAGATAATTCAGTTGCAAGTTTAAACAAAGTAATTACAGCTACTACTTCATTTTGGAGCAGTATTTTATGTTGTGAGCAGAGCATTCCTACAATCTCCCTTGCAATTTATACAGACAAGGGCCGAAAGGACTTTTTCGGGGGGGGGGGGGGGGGGGGGGGGGGGGGGGGGTTTGTTTTGGTTTTTTTTAACACAATGAATATGAACATTACAAAAAGTACACATCTATTAATAAAAAAATATATATTTTAAACATGTTATATGCTGCCTTTCTAATCAAAGAACACAAAGCAGTTAACAAAAAACCCAGATCTATTAAAAAACAAAACAAAAAATCACACACACAAAAAGCAAACAAATTAAAATCAAGAATAAAGAATAACTCAGCACCTCACTTATGATCCCACCCAAAAGGCCAACCACCCAACACACCCAAGGAAATTCACCAAAGAAAATGATCTAATATGAACCCTATTTCCCCACTATCAGCATCGAAACAATGAAAACTGCACAGAACATAAGAACATGCCATACTGGGTCAGACCAAGGGTCCATCAAGTCCAGCATCCTGTTTCCAACAGTGGCCAATCCAGGCCATAAGAACCTGGCAAGTACCCAAAAACTAAGACTATTCCATGCTACAGTTGCTAGTAATAGCAGTGGCTATTTTCTAAGTCAACTTAATTAATAGCAGGTAATGGACTTCTCCTCCAAGAACTTATCCAATCCTTTTTTAAACCCAGCTACACTAACTGCACTAACCACATCCCCTGGCAACAAATTCCAAAGTTTAATTGTGCACTGAGTGAAAAAGAACTTTCTCCGATTAGTTTTAAATGTGCCACATGGTAACTTCTTGGAGTGCCCCTGACACACCTATAACACAATGTCCTAAAGGTTTTCATACCAAAAATTGACTGACAAAAATCAGATAAAATTGGGCCAACAGGCTTCCGCAAAACACTTTAGTAAACTGAAAAGCCATAGATAAAAAACCAGAGAGAAGCAAAAAAGACCCAACAATCTTTAAAAATTCAACTAATCCTCAGGCTCCACTAAATATTCAGGTTTTCAACTTCTTTCTAAAAGCAAGTAAGAAAAAGTATTTAAAAAAAAATAAAGTATTTTAGGACTAAAAGAAAATATAGAGAACTTGAAAAAGACCTAAAAAGGAGGTAAAAAGAAGTCAGGAATCAGCCAAGGTTACACACTGAGGAAATTAGCTGGTGTTTTGCTGTCTGGAACCAAGTATTCCCGCTCTCTAGGGGTATTCAAGTGTTACCCTACAAGTGTTGGCATGAAGTTCTTTCTGCCCAAACTTGTTTGAAATAACATGCTTAGGTCACTAGACATCCCTCTTGCAAGATGTTAACCTGTTACATGCCTCTGCAAACTTCATATTCACAGCTGCTTCGGAAAGTTTTCTATGTTTGCACAACAGATGGGGAGGACTGATGGTCTGGCATTAAGTGCATGGGGAGGGCACCAGAGCTCAGGATAAACAAGGTTCAGGTACCCACACACAGAAGTCATGCATTGAAATGAAAAACAGCCACCCCCGACGGTAGGAAAGGGACTTGAAGGGGGATTAGAGTCTTCTTCCGGCCCTCAGACGGCAGAGACTCTACAGAATGCAGCTGGCACACAGACTGGGAGGAGAAAAAAACCCAAAATGATTAAAAAATAGATGCAGAAGCCTGCCTGAAGTATGACCTGTGTGCCATAACAAGAAACCATGAAAACCACTAGCTGTCAATAAATCAAGAGGGATGCTTGTTAATGCTTCCCTCTTTTCAATCTTAACTCACTTCCCTTGGTTCTCTTTTCTTGTAATACATTACTTTCTAAGTTTTGATGATCCTTGCTGGAAAAGGTACAGGAGCAAGTACTACTGAAGTGGTTTCTAGCACTCCTCGCCCCATCCTTGATGGCTGTGAAAACTGCCTCTCCAATTGCTCCCTCCACTCAAGATCTGAAGTCATCACAAATCCAGGTCTTCTAAGAGCGTATTACACGAATCACAGAGTCACCCCCAGTCCTTTTCTTCTCCCCTTACTATAGCACACCGCAGCTGGGTCAATCTTTCCATTGTGACTGATACTTCCTACTAAAAGAGATGGAGTCTCATTAAAGAAAACACCACGTATGGAATCCAATGAATAGGTAGACATCGGCTCTGGGTGTGCAAGAGTTTGCTTCTTCCTGTGGGCATTTAATTGCTGCTCCAGACCAGCCAGTGTAATCCTCTCCTTAGGAAGGGGCCCAGCTGATTAGAATAGCAGTGTCACCCTCGAGACTCTTGAGCCTTTCATCTAGCAGGTCAGGCCTGTGGAAAAAATGATTCTCTTGGACTTAATGCAGCTCTACTGCGTCCCCTTTTAGCTTATCTTTCCTCTCTCATCCTGTTATATGTTCTCCCTTACATTGTGCCCTTCCTTGGTTATAAAAACCTGCTTCCCAACCTCTTTAGCCGTGTTAGTAAGATGCCTGCAGGAGGTTCTGATAAATATCAGTGTAATGGCCCAATGTACTTAATTTCATAATAGTGAAAATAGCTGGGGAGGCAGGTGGAGCTTTCAAAAATGTTTAAATATCTTCTCGGGAATGCAATAAAAAGCGTAACTGGAATAGCTTTAAAAAAATTGTTGATGGTCATGATGCTTTAAAGGGCATTTCAACATGCTTTAAGAGCACACTTCATGGAAGCCTTACTAGAAGCTATTAATGTACAGCCAAATGCTGCACAATAACACTTCTGAAATAAGCTGGAAAACGGCCCAACAGATATTTCCTGACTCACATGCTAGTGCAGCTCCTAATTCCACATGCTATCTTAAGGAGCCCCACCTTCCAGTCCTAGGTAACTAGTTTATAGGCCTGGGCGTCCTATCCTACATGACTAGTATATGGGCCCCAGCTCCAAGTGTTGAGCTCTAGTCTAGAGAAGAGCTCCTGTGTGCAAGTGTAAGGAACCTTTGCTTCCAATCTTGCTTCTTTTTTTTTTTTTTTTTTTTTTTTTTTTAAATAATCAAAGTATGGTCCCTGTTAGCAGCAGGACAAGGGCCAAATAATCTTGGTTTCCAAGATGAACATGATGTGACTAATTAAAGTCCTTTTCACAGTATAGTCTGTGGTCTTGGGCTAGAGCTTCAGGTCCCAGTACAACTAATGGAAATAATGCAAAGTGGCCATGTTCTGTAATGAGAATCAAGTCACTGGAGCATATCTAGGCAAGTGCTGTCCATTGTTCAAAGGTCAACAAGGACTTCATTTTGTATGAGTTTAGCTGGGCAGACTTTTAGCTGACTAGCTCAGACCTAGTCTTCCCCCACCAAATAAATTGTATAACCACAGATTTAAAATTGCTAATATCACTTTGTTTCACCCAGCAGGGAAACATCTGTAGGGGGTATAATGTTTTCGGCAATGCTACCATTTTTACCAATACACATCTCCCATACAAGGAAAAATGCATAACTCTAACTGGTGTGTAGAATGGAGCAGGGGGTGTTGTGCAAGGCTATAAGTTTCACCTAGGGCACCTAATACCCTTGTACCAGCCATGAGTTCGGGGGGGGGGGGGGGGGGGGGGGGGGGGGGGGGGTTGAGAAATGGTGTCAGTTTTTAAAGTTTGAATCACTGAAGGGAGCTGGGTGGGTTTTTTTGGTGGGCCCAGTGCAGAGAATGAACGAACATGGGAGCAGCACAGTAATTATTCACACAGGGCAGCAAAAAAGCTAGCACCGGTCCTGGTTGCAGAGACATGTGGGGAAAGCCACAGATCAATTACAGTGTTTGAAACTGCAACAGGAGTGAATCAGGTATAATAGACGGGCCTTATGGTCTTTATCTGCATCATATTGTAATGCTGCTGTGATTTATTTCACACCCTTGCCAGCACAGTTTCAACAGCTGATATATAATTGGTAATACATTTCCAATGGTAGACAATCAGGGGTAAATCTAATCACGCACATAACAAATATACTGCCAGCTCCAGAAGCAGGGGTTCAGCAGTAATCTTATATATGATGTAATGAACCTGGCCCCAGACGTTCTGCTCCTTTAGGCAAATCCAACAAGATCAAAGAAGATGCCAAACCACCCACACATTTTTTCAAAAGGCCTCAGAAATACAATTATTCACGCAATGCAGCCTAGAGAGCATGAGAAAGGCTCCATGTGGTTGAAATTCAAAAGCCATTTAGATGGCTATCTACCTGGGAAGATGTCCCCTTTTATACCTGCTCCCAATTTACTTTTTAGTCCAGTCCTCAGTCGCGGGCTAGGCACCAGAACTCCATCTGGAACTCTACAATCGCAGGCCCAAAGCCCAGCCACCAATGACCTCCCAGGGCTGTGGACGGTGCCTCCACAGCATTCCCGACCTGGCTGCACCCTAGTCTGTCTGCCTGGCCGTGCACGGCACTGCTACTCAGCCACTATTAATTCTGTAACTATGGGTTGCAATATTTCAGAGGTTAATAAGCAAGTGATGGTTGAATCTTTGAAACTTTAAATGCAAACTTCAGATCTGAGTAAATCTGTTTTTGTTCAAATGCCTGTTTATTGAAAATATTTATATTCTGCTCATTCCAGTAATCCTATTGAAGGCTCCTTAAAAAATAATTAACAGGTGAAATGTTTGGAAAAGCATCTTTGCATCATAAAAGTCTGCTAACTGAAGGACGTGGTCGTATAAGGCCATTCAAAGAGATGCTTAACAAGACTTTGAAGATTATTTTTTCTTTACATTGATATGACACTACTGGAAGTAATCAAGTCATCCATACAATTAGAAAAGTATGACTGAAAATACTGCCTGCTTACCATCTTTCTGTCCCCAATAATATAAAACAGGCACCTTCACACCAAAGTTAATTAATATATTTTATGAAGGACCCAATCGGTTTTAGGCCTCTCCACCATCTTGGCAAGGGAGTGTGTGTCAGTAAAGTGAGCCTAATGCATGTAATGTATTGGCAGTCATGTTTACAGTACACTGCTCCCTTGCTTGCTGCAAGTCAATGTGTCACATTCTCCAGCACTAAGCACGTAAGAAATACCTTGCTCAGTTCGTGGCCAGACAAATGGAGACATTTCCCAATTATCAACTATTTATTGTTCAGTTTTTTTTGCTGCACAGCATGCTCTACAGGAAATGAGTTGACAAGTTCTCATTAACAGTAAATACCCTCAGCAAGGAAGAATCCCTGATGAACTAAGTGTGGCACAAGCTCTTCTCGCTTCCATTTCACGCTCACTGGCTGTGGTATAAACATGTCTGAT
Source organism: Rhinatrema bivittatum (assembly GCF_901001135.1). NCBI lineage: Eukaryota > Metazoa > Chordata > Amphibia > Gymnophiona > Rhinatrematidae > Rhinatrema > Rhinatrema bivittatum. The sequence goes on from NC_042616.1 coordinate 58,891,456, forward strand.
TATTTTCTGAATAGGTACCTTTCAGCATCGGCTTCTAAGTAATATTGTAAAAAAAAATGCACAACTTTAAAACTGATTCAAGGCATAAAGACAAGTTGTGAAAAGAAACTGCAACATAACTATACAATCAGTTTAAAATTCTGTTCCATATTTTAAGATCTGGAAACCAGATTTTATTATAGAGTCCAATTAGAGAGAGTATTTCTGTTTAATAATGTTGTGTGGGATATGTAACCTACACTGGATGAAAAAAATCGAGTGCAAAATTTTGAAATGTGGAAGATAATTTTACATTTAAGACACAGAAACACAGAACATGAAGGCAGATAAAAGACCATACAGCTAATCCAGTCTGTCCATCCACATCTCATGCTCAGCTTTATAGTCCCTTCCTATCCCTAAGAGATCCTCTGTGCTTGTCCCATGCTCTTTTAAATTTATTTTATTTAGACATTCTATATACCATTGTTTAATGTAAAGATCACAACAGTTTACAAAAATATCATACACAGGTGTAAATCAGTAAATAATGATCGAAACAGAGGTAGTATTCGTAAACAGGCATTAACATCTACCAATTGAAATGCTCCAATACATAATAACTAAAGATCTAGGATATAAGGTGAGAAGTATAGAAAACTAAAATAAAATATTACAAATTTCACATATTAGTCAGTACACTGTATTGAGATTCTTACAATCTGCTCATTGGAGGAGGAATAGCCTAGTGGTTAGAGCAGTGGATTATGAACCATTGCCTCAGGTACAAAACTTAGATTGTAAGCCCTCTGGGGATAGGGAAATACCTGAATGTAAACCAGTGTGATATCTCGATTGAGATCGAATGTCGGTATATAAAAATAACAAGCCGTTAAGCCCGTTAAAACAGGCTACATCCCTCTGTCTCTCACCTCCCCCTCATTCTCTCTCCCCTCACTCTTCACCACCCCCTACCTCCCTCCCTCCCCCACCCACTCCTCCCCACCCTCCCTCTCCTCTCACTCAGTCCCTCCCTCCCACTCAGTCTCACTCCCTCCCCCCTCCCTCTCACTCACTCAGTCCCACTCCCTCCGTCCTCTCCCTCAGTCCCACTCCCTCCCTCCCTCTCTCTCTCTCCCTCAGTCCCACTCACTCCCTCACTCAGTCCCTCCCCCTCACTCAGTCCCTCCCTCCCACTCAGTCTCACTCACTCCCTCCCCCTTCTCTCCCTCCCTCTCACTCACTCAGTCCCACTCACTCTCACTCAGTCCCCACTCCCTCCGTCCTCTCCCTCAGTCCCACTCCCTCCCTCCCTCTCTCTCCCTCAGTCCCACTCCCTCCCTCAGTCCCACTCACTCCCTCTCACTCAGTCCCCCCTCCCTCTCACTCAGTCCCTCCCCCTCACTCAATCCCTCCCTCCCCCCCTCTCTCACTCAGTCCCACTCACTCTCCCTCAGTCCCACTGCCTCCCTCTCTCTCCCAGTCCCACTCCCTCTCACTCAGTCCCCCCTCTCACTCAGTCCCACTCACTCCCTCCCTCCCTCTCACTCAGTCCCACTCCCTCACTCAATCCCTCCCTCCCACTCAGTCCCTCCCTCCCACTCTCTCTCTCCGTCCCTCCCTCCCACTCAGTCCGTCCCTCCCTCTCTCCCTCTCTCTCTCTTCTCCCTCCCTCGCTACTGGCCGCTACCGCCGCCCGCTACCGCCGTCGCCGCCGCTCGCTACCGCCGCCGCCCGCTGCCGGTACCGCCGCCGCCCGCTGCTGCCACTGGGCGCCGCCATTTTTTTTCTGACGCTGGCTCAGATCGACGTGCTCGCCCGCACATGCGCGGTAGAGCTGGTCTCTACTGCGCATTTGCGGGCCGTCGGTCAGAGCCCATTTATAAGGTAGATAGTAAATAAATAAAATAAATCTCTTATTAATTTATTCCTCATGTTTCAATTAATCTCTCTTGTCCTTCTTGTTATAGTAGATCTCTACTTTCTTATGATTTTTAAGTTAGGTGGAATGCATTTTTTAATAGCCCTGTTTTTAGCTCACATTTTAATCTCTTTCTATCTGGTATTAAACATAACATCTCAAGTAGAGAATTCCAGAGTTTTGGGCCCGCTATGGAGAACACACGATCTCTTACTTGCGTCAGATGTGTGCTCCATATTGTGGGAACAGTCAGTCGTCCTTTATTTTGAGATCTTAGTGTTCGCTGCGGTGTGTATGGTTGTAATGTCACATCTATCATACTTGTGTTGCTGAAATGAGTGATTCTGAATATTAACATTAATACTGTAAAATATATTCGGGATTGCACTGTCAGCCAGTGCAGTGAGATCAGCTCCTAACAAAAGTCTTGCTGAGGCATTTTGTAGTAATTGTAATGGTTTTAAGAGACATGCAGAAAGACCGAATAATAAGAAGTTACAGTAGTTTAGGTCTGAGAAAATTAGAGTTTGCAATACAGTTCTGAAGTCCTCGAAAGTTAATAAAGGTTTCACTCAATGCAATATACCTAAATGAATACAAGTTATGCCACGTTATGTGCTTTTTCATAGTGAGGTTCTCATCTAGCTGGATACCTAAGTCTTGTACTTGATTTGAGGGAGCAATTTGAAAATTACCCAGGTCTAATCGGTGGTTTAACTACTGAAGAGTTTCAACTTAGCCAAATGATTTCAGTCTTTTTTGGGGTTAGTGTTAGTTTAAGCTGTGATAGTTCCTGCTGTTTTGCTTTCATATAGCTTGAAAATGTCAATAATGTATTTTTAAATGATTTGGAGAATGGAATGTAAAACTGTATGTCGTCAGTATACAAGAAGAATGTGATTCCTAAATCGGCCAGTAATTTACACAGTGGAAGCATACAAATATTGAATAGTGTTGCCGAGAGAGCTGAGTCTTGAGGAACACCTGTATCAATACTGAAAGTATCAGATATGTGATTTCACAATTTGACTTGGAATATTCTATTGGATAGAAAAGAAGAGAACCATTTGAGAACACTATCGTCGATACCAATGTTGCTCAACTGATGGCACAACATGGTATGACCCACAGTGTCAAAGGCGGCTGTTAGGTCGATTAGCACAAGGACATAAGATTCATCAGTGTCAAACCCTCGTAAGACAGAGTCCATTAATGAGATGAGTAATGTTTCAGTTGAATGATGTTTCTTAAATCCAAATTGATTTGGGAAGAGAACATCTTGGTCTTCCAGGTGATTTACAAATTGGGATAACACTGCTTTTTCAAGTACTTTTGAGAGAAAAGACAAATTGGATATTAGACGATAGTTGTTCCAGTCATCGATTCTACCAGTTTTATTTTTAAGAATTGGTTTTATCACAGCTTGTTTTAACCCTTGTGGTACAATTCCTTCTGAGAGAGAATGATAAATTAAGGTGGGAAAGTTGGAGTGATAACACTGTGTACTTGTTTCAGGGAACTAGTTGGAATTGGGTCACATGGATAGCAGGATTGATTTTAGCAATGATTTGACTAATTTCAAGATTAGTTACTCTATTGAACATGGACCACTTAACCAGGCCAAGTGAATTTGTCTAGAAAGGATGTGCAAATTCATTGCAGGTAGCCTTTGAGAAGCTACAGTTATTTGAGATGGAAGATGATGGATCCTTAATTACTTTTTAAACATCAAAGAGCATTTTAGAATTAAAAATTACCCCATGAATCTGTTTAGCTTAGTAATCTTTTTTTTGCTTTATTGGTTAGTGCACAGTAATTTGTTAAGAGAGATTTATATTTTCCTAGGGATTTGGACGATGGGCTTTCCGCCATTGTTCCAGCAGGGCTGTTTCCAATTGATCCTTTTCACTGATGCTTGTCAGTGAAAGGACCAATCCCCTTTCAGGACAGCCTTCTGAAAGGGGATTGGTCCTTTCACTGACATGTGACAGTGAATGGACCATTGGCAGTAAGTGAAGGAGTGAATAAATTAAGTGCCCGATACTTAATGTTAATTTATTCACTCTCTTAAATCAGGTCAGAATTTGGGGATGCTGCTTTCTGTGGTTCCTCTTACTGTAATGCAACAATACTAATAGGAAGAACAACAGAAAGCAGGATTTTTTTTTCGTGAGCCCTTGATTGCGGTATGCTTTAATGCCTGCTCTTGGGCAGGCGTTAAATTTGCTGTGTTAAAATAAGTGCCTTGGCCACGCAGCAATTTTTGGCATTACAGGTAATAACTAATAACTTCATCTACATAGAATTTGCATATGATGAGTGCTATTAGCTACACGCTTGATTGGATGCACGTTTTGGATGCGCTAATCCCCGTATTTCATCAGCATAAGTCTAGTGTCCAAAACATGCGTCCAATTGCATGCTGACCCGAGTGCCCGATATTGCATTTCCCTGAAATGGTAGAGCATAGGAGCTGTAGCTGGAATCATAGGACTGAACATTTTGTACAGTTTCAGCATTCTTTCGAGCAATTTCAACATTGACCAAGTGGCAAGAGGGTAAAACGCCCATGGCTTGGTCTGCCATCTTTAAGATATCCATTGAAATACAGAAGTCTGTTTGAATTATAGTAAGTAGAGTATGGAATATTTTTGACCTGTTCAGTAACTTTAAGTAATGGTCCTTATTTTTTTTTCTTTTTAGAAATTTTCCCTGATGAAGGCATCTGCTTGACGCAGACACACAGGCAGTGATGTTATTTTGTGCAAGTCCAATGTCATTTGAGTGGATACATCTACCATGCTGTTTTAGTGATCTATCAATGCACTGCAAGAGCTAAGTGCCAATATTTTGTGATATTGTGGGACATTTTCCTGCAGAAGTCCAGTTTTACAATATTGTCTTTTCAGTATATTTTAAGAGTTCAGTGTGGGTATTTTGGGAAATTATTTTCAAGAAGAACGTTTAGTTTGTTATGATTAAGAGACAAATATATATATCTTTTAATATTGCTATTCTATCACAAACATTTTTGAGTCAGTTGGGACTTTAAATTGTGATTATATTAAAAAAACAAAAATAAAAATCACAAAAACGTTTCTTAGCATGGTATGTGATTATAATGTACAATGATTACACTATAGTGTTTATATTATGATTGTGTTCATAGTCAAAGCACCTTGTTTATGTTACCCTGTCTCATTCATTAAAACATTATCAGATTTGTATCCTGCATTATTGCAGGACAGATTTTCATGTATATACATATACTTTACTTCTTTAGTGTTTTTAAGAGGGTAACAGAGCTATCCCTCCTTACTTGATTGGAAAAACATTAAATTTTTGAATTGGACACTGTCACTCCCAATGGATTTAATCAGGCTATTGAATGAAATGTGCTCCTGTAATATATTTTGTGATTTGTCTGTTCTCTCCATGTTTCAGTGAGGCTATGGGGATTTTTTTTTAATTTAAATTTTTATTGAACCATCAACACCGCAGTCTCGCAAAGAATCACAGTGCACAGAGACATAAAATATCACATCCACTTCAAAAGCTTATCTATGGTACATAAAAAGATTTTTCCATTTTCTTCTCCCAAAAAGGTACCAATCCCCTTCCCCCTTAATCCCAGTAGCCCACGGAAGAGTCATTTTGATGAGTTTTCTCCCTCTGTGCTGCAATTTGTTTAATTGCAATTCTTTTTCCGCATTTCTCCAAGGATCCTCATTCTCTGATTTCATGACATTTCTTAATAGTTTGGGTAAAGATTTAGCAGCAAGTAGTAGCATTTTCTCCCTTTTCAGTGCAAATATGACTTCCTGAGCCTTTAGTCTACTGCAGATGGGTATTTGTAATCCTATGCAGTTTGACTTGCTTATGGGAATGTTTTAGCCCTTTTCTATAGTCACCGATTGTCTTGCATGCTGGGTTTGTCTTTGCTGGTGGCACCATTCTTGTGCTATGGCAAGTATCAGAGGACATTTTTTGTAAATTTTTCAGAGTCACTTATGTATTCATCTCTTAGCTTTGAGATAGTTTTAAAATATATCAGAAACATCTGCTTGACACAGTGTAATACAGGATTTTGATCCAGTAACTTGCTTTTGTTTTCTGTGGATGGCACGATGTTGGGTTGTGCATTTATATTATGAAATGCTATACAGTGCCATGATGAGCTGTTTGCTATTTCTCCACAGAATACAGGATTTTAAAATTCTCACAGAATCAGTTATGTATGATGATTCTCGTTTCCTGTTTTCATTGGCATTGATATCTTGTGAATGACCCTTTTTCCTGATTAAAGTTGTAAACTCCATGGAGCAAGGACTCTCTCTTATGTGTATCTGTACAGCGCTTTAGAAATAAGTAGTAGTAGTAGTAAATAGTAAAGATGGAGAAAGCTTGATGATGTGAATGTGGTTTCCCTTTTGGACTATTTGATATATCCTGAAGCAGGCACTATGTGCTAGGTGTAAGCATCTAGTACTGAAACACTGGCATGTGGCAGTCAGCTACTGTATGTTGAGAAAGGTCTCTGCCTTCTGGCTGCAATTTTTCTTCACTTTAAAGGAAGCATCAGATAAATAATTATACCCTATATAATATTTCTACCATGGACAGTTTTACACATTAAAAAATTGTGATCTATGATTACAGCTATTGTGAATGAGAAACTCCCATTTTATATATGAGAATCCCATTAAGCAACATACATTTTTCGTTCTTTCACCTTCTGTACTAAGCATACTGTATGTTTTAGGCTCGTTTTGCCACCGTTTTTCTGCTTTATATATGACAGGTACCTTGAATTTTAACTCACCTTAAGCACAAGTTTAGGAAAGCGAGTAATTAAATTCAAATTCCAAGGTTACATAACACAGTAACATAGTGGATGACAGCAGATAAGGATCAATTCTCTCATTCAGTTGTCTTCCTCTCTGGGTCTCTACCATTTTGGATGAACATATAAATTTCCATACTTAAGCACCATCTCCCTTCCCTTTATACCCAGCCTCTCCACCCTCCTACCACTGCTCTCCATATCTCTATCCTGCACATGTGAAATCCCATTAAATTGCTGACCTCTTATCTCTCCTGGTAGGTTATGCCAGGCACTATCATCTTCCTCTTTGTTCTTTGAAGACCCATATTTAATCAAACATACAGGCCTTCTCCCATGTCTTATCAAAAGCTTTGGAACAATCCAAACAGTTACCAAAACTAGTAAGGTTGCAGTCAGAGCAATTGCAGTGTGTTTGCGTAGAAGGGATTTATAAAAGCGAGTGGGCCTTTTATTATGTTATCTAAAATGTTTACCAACCTTTTAACCTAAAGACCTTCTGTACACAGTAAGGGGGTACAACTCGACCATCATCTTTCAAAGGAAACCCACATCTCACCTGTGTTAAAGATATCCTTCATGCATCTGTGGCAGATCTGCCAACTGTACAACTACTTTGAGAAAGGTGATCTAGCTACTGTCATACACTCACTGATCACCAGCCGCCTTGACTACTATAACTCCCTTTTTCAGGGCATCCCACAACACAACCTCAAATGCCTTCAACTGCAGAGCTATATTTTTGGTAAGGGTTAAATCAGACCATGTAATGTCAATTTTTCGTCAGCCAGTTGAGTGCAAGATAAAATTTAACACACATTTAGTCTTCAAATGTGTAAATCAACTGGACCCGGAATATCTTTCCCAACGTCTATTCTCTGACACTCCCACAAGGGAATGTCTATCTTCCCAAGCATGCCCTTTTATCCTCTCCTTTACTGGCTTCGGCTAGAGTAACACGCATGAGATTTCACACCTTCACCTGCTCTTCCCCTAAAATATGGAACAAATTATCTCTAGCACGGCATCAGGAAATAGTTACCTCTGGGTCTGGAAAAAAAAAAGTCAAAGCTTGGATGTTTAGCCAAGCCTTCCCCTAAACTCTATAGTTAACACTCTTCAATCTACTACCTACCTAAACTCTTTCTGATCTCAAGTCCCGCAGGATTCATCCACTTCTGGGTTATTTCTATGTCTTAATATTTCTCACACCTAGAATGCTTAACTTATTTTTTTTAACTATTTATATGCATTTTCTATACCCTATTAACCCACACATTTATTGCTTCCCCTTTACACCTCTTTCGTACCTATTTTAATGCCTCACTTATACCAAACGTACCTTACTTGCAAATCTACCTCATATCTGTATATTGTACCCATATATTCTCTCTTATATGCTAAATGATCTTCTTAGAATATATATATATATATATAATTTATTTATTTATGAACTTTTAATATACCGACATTCATAGGACATATCACGCCGGTTTACAAAAAACCGATGCAAGGCAGAAAATACAAAAAACAGGGAGGGGATAGGGGGAGCAGGCAAGAAAAGGGTGAGAGAGGGGCAGGGCAAGAACCGCGAGAAAAGATAGGGCAGATGGAGAGAGAGTAGCAAAAATAATAATTGAGCAAATATAAGAACAAAAAACATAAATGTAACTGGGTTCTAAATTATACAATAAGGCGAGGTACTTATTTACATTAAATTTATAGACGAATTACTTGTTTGGGTTATATCTTTAGCAAGACCGTATGTCTGGGAGGGGGGGACGGGGGAGCAGAGGGGAGAGAAACAGGGAGTAGAAAGGTGGGAGGGGAGAGCTTCCAGAGGCATGGGGGGAGTGGGCTGGGGGGGGAGAGGGATGGCGGGAAAGGGGTGAAAGGAAAGAGGACGGAGGCGGAAGCAGATAGGGAGTGGGCTAAGTTTGATTGGTATCTGGGTAGGCTTGCCTGAAAAGCCAAGTCTTGATGCCTTTTTTGAAGGTATGTAAGGAGGGCTCCAGTCGTAGGTAATATATAATCCACTTTGTGCCTATCTTTATGAAGATGGCCTATCAAACATTTATAAACAAAAATAAAATAGATCTTCATTTAAAATATGACTAATATTCTAGAAGGGTCATGATGAATCAGCTCCTTTCCTCTGGGGTCTCTTACTTGGACAGTTGCACTCTGACCCTCAAATGCTGATGGATTAAAGTAATGCAATCAGCTAATGAGGCTACTTTGTGATGTCCAACTTGTGCTGTAATGCCCGGGTAGAAATGCTGGATGTGAGATGCATTCATAAATTTAAGGATTCATGGTTTTGGTATGTCCTTCTTTCCATTATTTATGGTGACATTATGACGTGCCAGTCTTAATGCAAATAAAACTCAAAGAAATCAAGCAGCGGGCAGCCTTCAGGCTTTGCATGTCCTGCTTCATCGGGACACTGCAGCACTCCTTCGGTACAGATTGTTTTTGGCTCGCTGAGAATTTGAGCTCAATTTCTGGCTGTTTTTCAAGCTGAAGTGCTTATAAATTCAGTGTGACTTTGCTTGTTTGATTTCTGTAAGTAAACTCTGATTTCCTGGTAGATATCGCTTCCCACCCACCCAGCTTCCTGTTATTACATGAAGTCTGATCCCTGATTGGGGGCTGGAACTTCTGGTATCACTACTCATGCAGGCAAAACAGTTTCTGCTATTACTTCCATTATTCTGATGGTAATTAACATAGCAAGCCGAAGAATGAGGGCAATATTGCTGTGCAACGTAATATCAGAGTGGCAGCAATATTCATTAAAGTTCTGTAGAATCTTCAATGCTCTCCCATCTGGGTTCTTACCCTCCTGCTTTGAAAGAAAAGTTAGGTGAACTGCAAAATAACACAAAGCAGGCCATCTCTCCTTAATAAACTCACGCAATAGAAACGAGGCACATCATTAATAATGTTGCTCTTTAATTTCACTCAATATCTATTTGTGTAATAGTTGACCCTGCATCGGTTAACTTCTACAAGTGCCTCAAGATGTAATCCACCGCCTCTTGCCACACAATGGGCTTCAAGTGGTATCACCAATAGCACCTTTTTATCAGTCATCCGCTGGTTCACTATGCCTACCTAACTAATTATTAATGAACCACTATTTTTTCTTTTTTATTTGCAAAAAGTTTTCCAGACAAAAATCTTTTTTTTTTTTTTTTTTTTTTTAAAGCCACTTGAAAGTCCTGGAATATCACTACTAATTCTTCAATGCACCCTTTTAGCAGCTGATACTAACTTATGTTCCAGCTGATTTTACTGCCCACTTCAGGAGTTAAATCATTCTGCCCTGCTTTTCAGAGACCATTCCCCCTGACACCTCTGGCCAGCAAACAAACTTGTTTGTGGTATTGTAAGAACATAAGAACATGCCATACTGGGTCAGACCAAGGGTCCATCAAGCCCAGCATCCTGTTTCCAACAGTGACCAATCCAGGCCATAAGAACCTGGCAAGTACCCCAAAAACTAAGTCTATTCCATGTTACCGTTGCTAGTAATAGCAGTGGCTATTTTCTAAGTCAACTTAATTAATAGCAGGTAATGGACTTCTCCTCCAAGAACTTAGGCAATCCTTTTTTAAACACAGCTATACTAACTGCACTAACCACATCCTCTGGCAACAAATTCCAGAGTTTAATTGTGCGTTGAGTAAAAAAGAACTTTCTCCGATTAGTTTTAAATGTGCCACCCTTAATGGAGGGTAATACCCCCTAGTCTTTCTATTATCCGAAAGAGTAAATAACCGATTCACATCTACCCGTTCTAAACCTCTCATGATTTTAAACACCTCTATCATATCTCCCCTCAGCAGTCTCTTCTCCAAGCTGAAAAGTCCTAACCTCTTTAGTCTTTCCTCATAGGGGAGCTGTTCCATTCCCCTTATCATTTTGGTAAGGGGAATGGATAGTGCTTGAAGCCCACTGTGTAGCAAGAAGCAGTGGATTACATCTTGAGACACTTGTAGAAGTTAACCGATGCAGGGTCAACTATTACACAAATAGATATTGAGAGTGAAATTAAAGGGCAGCATTATTAATGATGCTCCTCTTTTCTGTTGTGTGAGTTTATTAAGAAAATTTGCCAGACTCAGGGCTGAGCTAGAGAGGGTTAGCAAAACAGTATCGCTGGCATGGAGGCCTCTGAAAAGGATGGGAATACATCTTACCGCTTGCTCAGGGATGACTTGAACAGAGGATTCACAGTCAACTGCCATGTTCTGCTCCTACACACCAAGTTTCCCATGCACTTGTACAGAAGCAGCCATTAGGGAGCCCAGTACAGGGATTACGTTACTAGAATGGCCTGCTGTGGCAAAGACTTTGAAAGAAACAGCAGAGATAGCCAAGAAAGAAAAACTGAGAGGGGGATGAACAATGAAGGGTACAGAGCTGGGAAATAACCACAGGGAAAGGGAAGCTCTTTGGCTGGCAGGTGCCTCAGCTTGCAGGGATAGCCAGCAAGTCCAGAGGTTAGTTACGGTGATCAGGCTGCCTGAGAAATACACTTATTCGACTTTTATTTAGATTTAGCTCATGCCGTTTCATTGGCAGCGCAAGCAAGCTATATTCAAGTACAATAGGTATTTCCCTGACCCAAAAGGGCTTACAATCTAAATGTGTACCTGAGACAATGGAGGATGAAGTGACTTGCTAAAGATCACAAGCATCGTCAGTGGGATTTGAACCCTGGTTTGCTTCCTTTTCTTTACTTCTGGGGCCTATTTTTCCTTTATGTAAATTCATTATTTATGTATTTATTTATTTATTTTACAAAGCATGCAATAAAATTTAACACAGCAAGAAACAAGTCAATGTGAGATGCAGAAAGTGAATACAGTTAGGTTATATTTCAGTAAATTTGTCCACAGGTTTCCAGATGTCAAGATGCTTCTGCAAATTTTTGAATTTCTCTGCCTCAACAATCTCAGATTTAGAAATCCTACGAAGAGCATTCCGGCAGAAGTTGAATTCACTAAGAGTATAATCTTAGAAGCTCTCACTTCACAAGAGACTACTGCTGTGCAAGACTGGACAGCAAGCAAGTGCATGAGCGAATGAATGCCCCACAGCACAACTCAGGCGCACACTAATTCACACGTGCCTGAGTTCAGTACTTCTCCCTGTCTCTTTTGGCACAGACTAGTTCAGTGAACAAATATTTGAAATGCTAAGCATTAAAAATAGCACCTAAGCATTGTGAGAATTGTAACATGGCTGAGGGAGATCGCAAGTCAACTTTAAATACTGACTTTACTAGCTTTGTACCTCCTGAATCTTCAGATTCCCACAAGCCCTTGGCTGCACTCGAAAGGCCTTAATTTCTATAAAGAGGCAAACTGCACAGGATCCAAATGACCCATCCAATCTGCTCAGCAAAGGGCTTAGGTTTGTAACTGCTGCTCTGTGCAGGTTACCCCCATGCAGAAATGTCACACCACAGGTTACCCTGCTTCTTCATTCCCATCCTTTAGCCATTAGGGATCTTCTGTGTTCATCTCGTACTCTTGAATTCCATTACCTTTCTAGTCTTCACCACCTCTTCTAAGAGGGCATTCCATGCATTCATCACCCTTTCCATGAAGAAATATTTCCCAATGCTGGTCCTGAGGTGAATCCCTTGGAGTTTCATATTATGACCTCTCGTTCTACAGTTCCCTTTCCATCAGAAAAGATTTGATTCTTGTGCTTTCGGGTACATAGAAATCTGTATCGTATCTCCTTTGTCCCTTCTCCTCCAAGACAACAAATAAAACTGAACAGGCTTTTAAGACCACGGAAGCAAAGTGTGTCACAAATAACACATGCAGGCAAATATGTAACTAATTTCTCTGCTCATTTAGGATAAATTAAGCCATGCACAAAAAAATTGAGCCTATGCAAATACATGTGTCTGCACTTACATTGTAAAGGACAACCATCATCCAAATTCAAGGAGACATTGTCCGGCTAGGTCTGGAGAAGGGACCTGCATGACCTCATTAGCTCTTGGGCATATTGACCACTGGATAATTTTCATTCTGGTTTCATAAACTACCACAACATCAGGCAAAGAATCTAGTTTTTTCCAGGACAAGCATGGTTACTAGATCTCTGCATTACAAAAGTACAAAATAGATTAGAATGTAAAAGGAATCATTTTGAAATTCCTAACTGAATTATCTAAAATGTGCTATTAGAAAAAATGGCAAGCAGCAGCTACTTACAAACCTTTTTTTATTTTTTATAGAAAATAATATTTAAACCTGCCACTGGCCACATTTAAATTCAAGCCTTGCTTTACTGACTAAGGTCTGGCAGGTTTTGACCTGGTGTTACATTTGTCTATGTATAAGCAAGTTTGCTTACCGTAAATGGTGTTTTCTGTAGATAGCAGAGTGAATGAGACATGCTGATTGGGTGTGACATCTCCTTGCGACGCAGCTCAAAACCTTCTCCTACAGCAGAGCTTTTTTGCTCTGCCCATGCGCGGGTGTTCGCGTGCAAGTGCCTCAGCCGTCATCAATGGTTTCTTTCAGTTGGTATGCAAGAGTACAGACTACGTCTGTCAAAGTCTGCCAGGAAGGTGGGCAGGTACACATGGCTCATTCACTCTATCTACAGAAAACAGCAAACTTGCTTTTTTCCGTCGATAAGCAAATGAAAGAGCCATGCTGACTGGGGAGTCCCAAGCTGAGGGTTGCTGCCTTTCGAGGAAGACTAGAACAGAAGATAAGTCAGAGCGCTTATAACTGTAACATGCAACCCAATCACCTAAGTGGCAGGTTCTGTATAATTTCTACTCTGGTTAACAATGTCTGTCCCACTGAACTGTGACTCAGACAGTTTGTCCAGACAATAACGCGCTGTGAAGGTATGGACTGAGGATCATGATGTCCACTATAGGCATGATCCTTAAGTGTGCCAGAGAGGTTACTGTGACTCTTATCTGATGTGCTTTAACCCTTCCAGGAAAAGGTGTGGAAGACATGGCATGATAGTGACGAATACAGTCCGTCAACCAGTTAGCTAATGTCCTTTTAGAAACTGCCACATCAAGATTGTTTGGATTATAGGAGATGAATAATTGCTGTGGGTTTGCATTCTTGCCTTATAGTAGGCAAGAGTTTGTTTATAACCCAGTGTATTTAGAGTCTTTATTTTTTGTGTACTATGGTGTTTGGGGAAGTACGTCGGAAAATAAAAGGATACATTTAAATGAAAAACCGATACAACTTTTGGCATAAATTTAGGGTGGGGCCATAACACCTTGCAAGGAAGGACTGCAGATATAGTGAGAAGTGGTTTTCAACGCTGTCATTTTGAATTTCTCCTTTGAGTGTCCTGTTTAACAAGCACAGGTCTCTCATGCATTTGGGAATTAGGAAGTATTAGGAGTAAAATCCCGTATTGTGGCGAGACGGTGGAACGGTCTGAATCACCTTTTGAGCTAGCAACTTGTTTGCTTCCTGTTGTAAGAGGGGGATTTGTCCGAGATGTCTTGTTGGTGGGAGATGCAAGGGCAAACGAAAGGGAGCTTTGAATTGTTCGCTGGTAAGGTAAACGGACGCCGATAAACTTGGCGTTGCATTTCCGGCAAACAGTATTTACGAAAACCAACACCAGGTTTATCGGCGTCAGTTTTCAGGGCTGTCCGCTGGTAAGGACTTGGTGTCGGTTTTCCTTATTGTTATACGCCGGTCACGAAAACCGATTGGGTTTGCGTTAGCAAGGTTGCGCTAGAGTCGCGCAAGCGAACCTAGCACCTCCTTGCTAACGCGACCCCCTAATTTTAATATTGCAAGGCGCCACACACCCCCCCCCGGGGTGTGTTGAGAGCGTGCGCTGACTTATTAGCGCCCGCTTTCTACGCGACTTTATTGCATCGGCCCCCAAGTTTGCTATTGATTAGCAGAGGAGGGGGAGGAATGCATATCAATTATCTCTGTCCCCTACCCAGCATCTCTTTCTCCACTAATCCACACTCTCTCACACACCCTTGCCTGATCGCACACTATATATATATCACTCACAGCTCCCTATCTTGTACTCCAGGGTGCCTTCTTCCTCCTCCCCCACTCTGACCTCAGCTGAGTCCCAAGTCCTGGGAATACACTCAACTGCAGAATAAGCTGTGTCTGCTCCTGCCCCTCCCCTCCTATTTTCCTCACATCCTGCTTTTTAAAAGAGGAGGGGAGGAGGTTGAAGCTGGAGTTGATATATCAGAGCAAAACACAATTGCGCTGCTCCTTTTACCAGCCCCTCCCCTCCTGCTTCCTGCCTGAAAAGAAGAGGCTAGACAGCAAATTGTGAATTCCTAGGAATGGGTAAAAAGATGGCACCAATGCATAAATCTGGGGCTACTGTCACTCATATCACCCCTCTCCCCCACGATATAAGTGGAACTGAGAGGTGTCTGATGCAGCCCAAATAACGATAACGCATTTAGTCTGTGTGCTCAACTTACATCAGCCCTCCCTAGAGCACAAGGCTCCATGTTTTCTCCATGAGCTGTAAGGCAGTGGAGGAGCAGTTATATGGAAGGATTAATTGTGGCACTCTATCTTGACTGTCTCTCATAAGGTTTCTTTTCTTTGACTGCATCTAATCGCAGATTCAAAGAATACAACTGGGTGAGGCGTGACTATTCGTGTGCACAACTCTTTAAAGCAGCACTCCATGGCTGAAACTTAGAAAGAAAAGTTGTTTTCATAGTATAGGCCTCCTTGATATTACAGGTGGGCTTGTAGGTTATATGTAACCTAGAGCATGTCGGCTGACCCCTCAGTCCTCAAGTTGAAAAGGAAAATGGAGTAAACAATAAGAAGCCAATTATTAGCACAGCACACTGCATGCAGATGAAGCTGTATAATTAAGAACTATAAATATTTCACATTTACTGTGAAGTTCAATTTAATCAGGAAATGCTTGGCTTAGTCAGTCTGCTGTTGGTCTATTAGCTTACAATTGGATTTTATCCCAACTTTCCATCAGGAACATCAGTTTAAAAAAAAACAAAACAAAAAACACAACTCTATGCAGCCCCCACCTGCTTCTCGCATGTCCTGCGCAGCCTCTCAGATTGCTGACCTTTCTTTCCAAGGTTTCTTCCCCAAAGAAACTGGAGATGTTGTCTTAAAAAGAGCATAAAACCTACTTGCACCCATCTTTCAAGAGTCATCAGAATAAACACTGCTGATAGGAACACAAAAAGGAAGTGGGATCTGGGCGAATGACCCAGCACAACATATGTGCAAAGGGCATGTTAGTCGCCACCACATTTCACTCTCAGCACTTCTAGAAAAGGAGCCACAAGACTTTGAAACTGTGCAGGCTGCAGCTCCTGATACGATTTTTGGTTACCCTGTTACTCAGTCAATCCAAATTCTTACAATTGATATAAAAATGTAAAACCAAAATAGGTTGAATCCAACGTATCTTGGGAACTGTCTGACATCGAATTCATATATACTATCTGGAGTCCACCAAGAGACCTGTTAATCATACTTCACCTCAGACTGGTGGCAAGATCCCAGTGCTGATGACATTCAGCTATTGATGCCACTCAACACTAACCAAGACACTGCCATCACCAACCTCAATAACTGCCTGGACAAAACGGCAAGCTGGCTACGCCAAAACAAAGCAAGCCTAAACCCCAAAAAAGACAGAAATGCTATGGATCAGAAAATACAAACCTAGCCTTCCTCACCCAAACGTGACCCTTGATGGAACAATAACCATTAGCTCCCAAACCTGAAGCCTGGGCTTCATTTTGGACTCCCAACTAACCACAAAATCTGAGACCCAAGCAGTGACCACAATGGCCTTCTTCCATCTCCACCCTTCCTGGATGACACTGCCTTTGTATTTGCTGTTCAATCTATAGTACTCTCCTGCCTAGACTATTGCAAATTTCTCTATGCTGGCATCTCTAACACCATTAACTGCTTCTTACAACTCATAAAACACTGCAGTCTGCTTAACAATAAATGTAAACAAACCAGTTCTAAAAACCCTGCAATGGCTCCCAATATTCTACTGCAGCAAATAAATCCTTAATCTTAGTCTTCCAATGCCCTGAAAGGCCTAGCACCTACCCACCTCAAAGGAACTCTAATCCCATACATACCTACTCGCTCCTTCTGCATGCTGGCACAAGCTCACCTAGTACTGCCATCCCTAGAACAATATGAGCCAACAACACAAGGAAGAAAACCTATGCAGATCAATCCCAACTCTGTGGGACTCTACTGCCCCACATCAGACCGGCCCCAGATCTACTGTCCTTCAGAAGACTGGTAAAAACAGTGTTATACAACAGTTAGGCCGATACAGTACAGTGCGCTCCACTGGAGTGCACTGTTAGCCCGCGTTTGGCCGCGTGTTTTCCACGCGCTATTTTTACCCCTTAGACAGTAAGGGGTAATAGCGCGTGGAAAATGTGCGGCCAATCCCCCCGAAACTAACAGCGCCCGCAACATGCAAATGCATGTTGATGGGCCTATTAATTATTCCCGCGCGATACAGAAAGTAAAATCTGCAGCGAAGTCGCACATTTTAATTTCTGCCAGCACCGGGAAAGTGTACAGAAAAGCAGAAAAAACTGTTTTTCTGTACACCTTCCGACTTAATATCAGCAATATTAAGTTGGAGGCCCCAAAATTAAAAAAAAATTAAAAATTAAAAAAAAATTAAAAGTCTGCCCGTGGCCCGGAAGACGGACGCTCAATTTAGCCGGCGTCCATTTTCCGAACCCGTGGCTGTCAGCGGATTCAAGAACCAAGGCCAGTAAAATTGAGAGTCAGCTGTCAAACCCGCTGACAGCCGCTTTTTCTGTCAAAAAGGAGGCGCTAGGGACGCGCTAGTGTCCCAAGCGCCTCCTTTTACCGCGGGCCCTAATTTACATACCTGGGCTTTCTGAATCACATGCCCAGAAGAGTGGCCTGTGCGCGCTTCGGGACAGTGGGCGCTCGCCGGCTCTCCCATGCGTTTTTCTGTATCGGCCCGAGTTTTAGCTAGCTAGAATAGTAGGGATAGTTCAGCATAGCTGGCTGAATACAATACAGATACTATTTATCAAGCTATAAAACAGTGCAATAATTAAATAAAAGGTTTCATTAGGCTGAAGAGATAGTGCTGAGCAGTGGGTTAATGCTGTAAACTGGTATAGAGGGGATTATGTACAAAGTTTTAGCAAGGTTTGTTTTACTGATTGGCATCAAAAGCTGCCTCAAAGAGCCAGATATAATGGTTCTATTTGTAACACATACTGATGAAGTACTCAACTACCTACGATGCACTACTGCTATTGTGCTTGCCAGTGTGAACTATTGCACTGTACCATACAAAACAGTTTTATCTGTAATATGCTTTGAACTCCCTGGTTGGAAAAGCATATTTAAAAAGAAACAATGATGATGAAAATGGAGGATCCCACTTTAGGAAGGTTCTTCCAGGGAACATCTCCAGCTTTAGCCATCTTCTGGATCACAAGGCTTTGTTTCAGATGTCAAGTTTTACTTCACGAAATTGGCATCTTTGCAAAATGTGACACCTTTTATTGAACCATCAAAAAACAAAAAAAGATAACCGAGTACATTCATTTCTTGTTCAAGTTCACAAAGGATCTCTGTGGTCTCAAAAGCTCTTGTGCTACAACATCTTTTTTCTGTTAGGCTAATAATAGGTATCACAGCCTACAAAGATTCAAGGTTTCTCTAGAACAAATACAGCCTCTAGAACTCTGCACTAGTCCATACAACTGTAATTTTCATGTAACACGGTAATATAACATAGTAGATAAGAGAGAAAAAATACCAATCGGCCCATCCACTATGCCCAGTTATCCCTGTCCATACTGTCAAGAATATATCCCAGCTGTTAGCCATAGAACTTGATCACACCTTAACCAAGACAATCTTTATCTTCATTCCTTGCATTCCACCTTCTTCATTAGCTGAGCATGCAAGATCTCCTATTTGGTAGACACCCAGCACATGTCCTCCCCCATATCTATCCACAGTCCTGTCAGCCACCCATACCAGCATGGTTGCTGCCAAAACATCCTGTGGCCTTTCCAGACAACGCCCCGCCACCACAAGAAGAAGGGGTCTGAGCGACTGAATTTCTGCTAGGACTTTTTGTCATTATTATATTTTCAGTGTGCCACTCAGACATAGCTGCTAATTAATGTCATCATTACTGCCTGACAGACAGAGCCAGTTGAGTAGTTTATGCTTTGTAAAAATAGCTAAGAGGTCACATTTGGGAAAAGGAATGACCCTACAATCTTTATAAGGTGGCTGAAAAATAACTTATGACCGATACAAAGGAGAGAAGTTAGAAACATTTCAGTCATCAACTTTCTATGCAATTCATTCAATGAGACCCTCCTTCTCTCTCCAGTAGTGCCTTGGCCTAACAGGATAAACAGTGGTCAGGCCATACACAGACACCAATTCCACTTCTCATTAAGTGGTAGGAAGATAAAGACCGCCAGAGAACCTGAGCTAGCTCATTCCTTGGTACCTTAGTGCCATTCATTGTCAGTCCATGACATGCTGGCCAGAGAGCTGGTTCCTCCATTGACCATACTAGGTAACTGCCTAGAGCAGAGGTGAGCAAACTAAGGCCCATGGGCCTTTTGGCCCGCATACATTTATTCGGTTGCTATTATGTCCAGCACTCAGATGATGAACACAACATCATCATCATCATGAGCCCATCGTCACACATATTAGGGGACCTCTTAAGACTACTTGTCAGCATTGGCAGGCCTCTATAGATTACTGCGGCTGAGGGCCTCTTGATAGTGGAGGGTGATCATGCTTGCAAGATGCGGGCTAATGAGCACAAGGAGGAACAATTTAAGAAAAATCATCAGAATCTTTTAGGCTGTTAACAGCAGCTGAAGGGAATCTCATTTTTTTCCTGTTGTCCTCTAGTCTCATGCTTAGCCCGTTTCTCTTATTAAAACATATACAAATGGCTGAAGGGCAGATGCAGTTGCTAATGGTTACCTGCCTCAGCTGGGACTCTTTGGTGGCGCACTGAGTTGAATCTGTCTTGCCTTCTTGGATTTACCTGATGGATTTTTAAAGTAACGCTTTTGTATTTTCTTTGCTGCTGATTTGTCCCTTTCACTATGTCTTGAAGTAGTATCATGTCACTACTGGTGAAGCTCTCTCAAAATATTACTGGCAATTTTTTTATTTTTAGTAAAGCTGTATTACCGGTAATCTTTTTGTTGCTGGTTTGTTCCTTTCACTGTTTCTTGGATTATTGCTACTTTACTAGCTTACTTGCCCAAACCTCAATGCTGCTGCTCTCGTTAAACATTGCTGACATATATATACATACACACATATACATACATACATATATATATATATATATGTGTGTGTGTGTGTGTGTGTGTGTGTGTGTGTGTGTGTGTGTGTGTGTGTGTGTTTGAAATGTGGTGTTTCATTAATGCTGCGAGTAGAAGAGTTTGTGATCTTTTGAATATTAATCCATAGAAATTGGATATTTAAAAATTTGTAAAACGTTTTTTTATGTACTTTTTAAGGAATGATAAGTATTCTTAGGTTTTTTGAATACTGTGTTATATACAATAAAAATAAAAGACAACAAAAATGATTTTTGGGTTCCTGCTTTAGTGATATTTTATATATATACAAGCCGTAAAGCCCGTTAAAACGGGCTACATCCCTCTGTCTCTCACCTCCCCCTCATTCTCTCTCCCCTCACTCTTCACCACCCCCCCTCCCCACCCACTCCTCTCCACCCTCCCTCTCCTCTCACTCAGTCCCCCCTCTCCCTCACTCCCCTCCCACTCAGTCCCCCCCTCTCCCTCCCACTCACTCAGTCCCCCTCTCCCTCCCTCCCACTCAGTCCCTCCCTTCACCCACCTCCATTTCCTCCCGGCGCCGTAAGCGCGACTTTCCGCAACCCTCACCCGGCTCCATTAACTCCTCCCGCTCCTGCCGGCAGATCTCGGGGGGGGGGGGGGGGGGTCACTCCCGCGCGCGCGGCAGTGACCCCCCCGAGATCTGCCGGCAGATCTGGGGAGGAGAAGTAGCGGCGCCGCTGCTTCTCCTCCCGCTCCTGCCGGCAGATCTCGGGGGGGTCACTGCCGCGCGCGCGGGAGTGACCCCCCCCCCCCCCCCCCCGAGATCTGCCGGCAGATCTGGGGAGGAGAAGCAGCGGCGCGGCGCCGCTGCTTCTCCTCCCGCTCCTGCGGCCCCACCGCCATTTTTTTTTTCTGACCGACGTCCTTGCCCGCACATGCGCAGTAGAGCTGCGCTCTACTGCGCATTTGCGGGCCGTCGGTCACAGGCCATTTATAAGGTAGATATATATATATATATATATAATATCATATAATATATATAATATCAGAAAACTACATTGGTTACCAGTAAATTTTAGATTCCTCTACAAATCAATCACCCTAATACACAAATCTATCCATCATCAACTCCATCTCGACCTTGAAATCCCCTTCAAATTACACTCTTCCAACAGACCAATTAGAGATATTCACAAAGGCACATTGAATTTCCCCCCTACCAAAGCCTCACGCCTTTCCTCTACAAAAGACAGAGCTTTTTCAATAGCAGGACCAGCTATATGGAACAACATTCCTTCAGGCCTCCGATTAGAACCTTGTCTAACTACGTTCAGAAAAAAACTCAAGACGTGGCTATTTCACCAAGCATTCGATGACCCTCCAGACAATCACTAATCATATTTTATCTCTCATGGACATAGAGGATAGAGGTCCACTATCCTTTTGAACGAAGGACAATCACAGGTTAAAACACATGATGCTCTAACCTAAATTCCTATTGTATTATGTTATAATTCCTTCTGCCTTTCTTTCTCCCAGCTTTAAGCTTCCCAAGTTTTTACTCCTTGTTAAATGTAACTTTGCCTTATTCTCCTCTCTTGTTAATTACTATTTTATTTATTGCTTCAGTTATACCCTTGTTCTATGTAAACCGATCCGATATGGTTATTACTATGAAGGTCGGTATAAAAAAGTGTTAAATAAATAAAAAAAAAAAAATATATATATATATATATATATATATATGTTTTGTTGGGTTTTTTTTAAGTAATGCTGTATAATTTTTAGGCTGTTGGTTTATTCCTCAGTGTCTAGTGGTGTTCATGTCACTGTTCATGTCAATTATGTATTTGAGTTCCAAGCTCCCTCACCCCCAAACTAGCTCTAGGAGTTGTGGAGAAAAATTTGTAACGTAGCTCTGGTAGAAAAACATTTGCCTACCCCTGACCTAGAACACAGCAATTTTGGGGACAGCATCAGGAGCTTCTATGCATGAG
Source organism: Rhinatrema bivittatum (assembly GCF_901001135.1). Lineage (NCBI taxonomy): Eukaryota > Metazoa > Chordata > Amphibia > Gymnophiona > Rhinatrematidae > Rhinatrema > Rhinatrema bivittatum. Next base: position 58,913,565 of record NC_042616.1, read on the forward strand.
CATACAATAGAGAAGCATCTGCAGGGAATGGAGGGGGAGAAGGAGGAGAACCTGAAGCAGAGCACAGTGCATATCGAGCAACTCATTATGAGAATACTTTCCCTTCAGATGCTTTTAGAGTGGCAGTTTTCAAAAAGCCATTTTACCCAGCTAAAATCAGTATTTACACACATAAATGGTCCTCCTTACGTCCAATTATGTGTTGTTGTTTTTACAGGATTGTTCTGGGACATGATGGTTGGATCATTATGATTGTTGAGTTTAATTATCAAAATTGCAGCGGATAGGCTGACCTCAGGGTCTGAAGGTAATAGGAGAGAGGTGGGCACAGTACTGAAGGTTTGCCTAAGGTGCCTAATACCCTTGCATTGGCCCTGGCTGGGTAGTATAGACTCAGTTCTACTTGGCTCAGTGTATCAGATAACCAGCTCTGGGAATTCAATAGCACCTCATTCACTATTCACCTGTCTTCCACTTTGTTAAGCCTTCGCGTGTCAGCCCATTCATTACTGAGTTCAGAATGGATAATTCATTTGTGACAGGGTAAGGGTTTCCATGACACTGCCAAAGAGCAGGAGGAGAAAGACAAGAACACTCCACCTGCTCTAACACAGGTAAGAAAATCTTCAGACAGTTCCCTTTTTACATTCTGAATACCATTTTTTCCCACAAAAAACACATAGGATTAAACCCCCTCCAATTAATTACCTGTGCTTTACCTCTTCTTCTTCTTCTTCTTCTAAAACCTTCTTATTCTCTGGCTCTCCATCAACTTTAGTCTGCAAAAAGTCAAGAATCATCTGGTTATATTAATGCATTACTAAGGAATGTGCACTGAATTAGAGGAATACCTGCATGAAATCCACTTCAAAGTGGATTTCATGCAGGTACTATAACGCCAAAGGATTGGTTTATACAATTTGCGAGACTCACAAACTACCCCTTATTTTACCTCTAGATTTAGGAAAGTCAAACCGAACTAACCGATATGGCAAATACAGCTCAGATGTGCCACTGTGTAATCAGCATGAACCCTAGTCCAAGAAAGCCATACATATTGGGCTGAGAAATAACTAGTTCTTGTTTCTGCTGCTTCCAATTTTACGCATGAGCAATGGCCACACTGATTCTCTGAGAACATGTGACAAGGAAGACATCCTGAGCAATATGTGGGCTTTTGCTTCAAGCAAACTACACAAGAAAGGGAAAGGCGTCAGGGTCCACTTGTCCACATCACTAACTGCCAAGTGATTGTCATTAGGGAAACCAATTTATTTATTTACACATTTTATAGACCGCCATTCGGAATATACCATCATAATGGTTTACATAAATAATTTAAAACAAAACAGTTAAATAAAATAAAAACAAAATACAATCTTAATCAATAATACTATCAAAACAAAATAAAACATAAAATACAATAGACTCAAAATAATAACTCAAAAAGTCAATCATAGTAAAAGAAAACAAAACAATAAAATAAACCGCTAAAAACACAGGTGAAAAGCTTAGAGTTTTGCTGGACTCAGAAGTAACCATGCTTCCACACAAATCCAGGCAACAGGAAATTTATGTACTTATAAAATGTTTGCGCTGCATTATCCAATATTCTAAGCAGCTTACAAAATATATTTTGTAAAATTTTTAAAAAGTGTGCATTTTTCCCAGCCAACTATGTTTCTAAACATAAGGCACTTATCTGCAATCTGCCAAACTAAGGACTCAAGAGTCTAGCATTGCTGCAGTTACAGGATCTAATTAAACACCTCACTAAACAAGTGTATCTTCAGGACCTTTTTACATGTCTTAAAGCAAAACTCCTTCCAAAAAATGTCCGGTAGCCGGTTCCATAATATAGGGCTAGCTACTGCAAATCTTTCACGTGATTCTGCCAACCTCACTGCACGAACTGTGGCTACATCAGGGAAGCAGCAACCAGTGGATCTTAAACTTTGTTCTGGTCTGTAAATCTTCAACACTGAGCTAATGCAATACAGTGCCTTGTTATTCAGAGCTTGTGCATTAATTTTATTATTTTGGATTTTATTCTCCATTCAGCTGGTAGCCAATGGAGTGCAAAAATATATAAGCATAATATGATACTAACAGCTATATCCAGTGATGACCCGAGCAAGTGAATTCTGGATTATCTGAAAGGCCCTCAGGATGAAGCAGGAAGACCCTAAGTATATTGCATTACAGTAGTCTAGGCCTGCAATGATCAGAGCCTAAAGCACTGTGTGAAAATCATTTTCATCCAAGGCTTTAGCTTCCAGAACATCCAGAGCTTAAAAAGGCACTTCCCTCTTTCAATTATGTAGCTTATAAAGACTGCATCCTCTTATTGAAAAGACAAACTTAATCCCAGTAGTTCATGCCACGATAACCATAACACTCTGTTCAAGGGTCTACCAGATAAAGCCCTTCACATTCTCCAGTTAATACAAAACTGGCACATGAATGACAGAAGCATACAAGCCACACGACCATATTACACCTGTCCTACACAAACTACACTGGCTACCAGCCCCCTACAGAACCAAATTTAAAACCCTGATGCTAATTTTAAAGGCTCTAAGAAGAGATGGACTTATTTGAGAAAAAGGATGTCCTTATACATGTCTTCCAGAGCACTAAGACCCTCACTGGAAGCCTCTATAACTCAATCAACAAAAGAAATCAGAGCAGATGCCCATCCACAATCTTTCTCGGGAACAGCACCAGCCCTATGGAACTCTATGCCAGAAGAGCACTGCCAAATGCATGACTATTCACTTCTGGAAACAAGTAAAAACTTGACTCTTCCCCCAGGCCTTTTATGCCAAACCCATAACCACCTTCACTCTAGGAGGCAACTGCAGCCTTCCCACATGCTTTAGAGTTAAACTGACTGCAATAAACTGTCTGACATCTTTCTGAAGTCTTGAATGTGCTGCTACAGCCTATTGTTTTTGCTGAGATGTTAAGTTTAGTAACTAGAATTTTGATGAGATTTTGTTCAAGCTTAGTCATTATTGTTGATCTATTTCAAGTTCAGTCCCTACTGTGCACCTTAATATTGTTAAACTGCTAATGATCGCCGATTATATGCTGTGCCCCACCTTGGGAGAATTTCTTATTCAAAAAGGTGGCAATAAATCCAAGCAAATATTGAAGTGTAAGAAACAGAAAACGTTTTTTTAAAAAAAGGCAAGCAGGAAATTGGGGGGGGGGGGGGGGGCGCACTAATTGTACCTGTTGGACTGGAATTTTGTTCTATTTTCAATGTTTGGTGAAAAATTTAAAATAAAGGTGTTAAAAATGCAAAATATACACTTTTCAGTCTTTGTGGCAGCCCTTTTTAAGCTTTGGCTGTACAGAGTGCTGAGAAAGGGGTGAGACAAAGGTTAATCGTGGAAGAAGCTTGATCTGCAGCGATGGTTTGGGGATTAACACCGTGTAACACATTAAGTGATTCGCCCATCATGGGCACTGCAGGGCAGCAGCTTTAAGCACTCACAAAAGTAACCGTTTAAATGTGACCACCTTAATTGATTCCTGGATAGGCTTGCTATTTGCTGTGTGAACTTTCAAAATACTGGCTAATACACACTGAGTTTTGATTATTATTATTATTTTTTTTAAATAAAAAGGGACCACCGCAGCCAGGTTGCATTTACTTCTCATCTCAAACCTCTGCAGCCCTGAGCCACCTTCAAACGCAGGGGTTACAACCCCCACCACACCAGGGAAATCAGCAAGAAAACAAGCCTCATATTCTTAGCTTTCTACTTTTAAGCACTGAAAGTGGAGAGCCAGAAAAGGCGCATAACTGCGCAGCAGGTACAGTCAGGATAAAGGGATGACTAACAGAGCTTCAAGCCCTCACGTTATGGGGTAAAAGAAGAAATCACAGTTCAGAAGGAAATGAAACGTAGTAAACGACAGAAAGAAAAAAAAAATGACTCAAGTGATCCATCTAGTCTGCCCAGTATGTTATGAAGTGGAAGTGGAAAAGCTCACTGGACTCATCTTATTCTTCAGATCAGTGACCAGTTTCTTAAAGGGAAAATTATAATAAGCATATTTATATATAACAATGTAAAATTCTCCTGGCTACAAAGTCAAAGACATCAGGAATCAGTTTATAAGACTATTATAATGAAAAAAAATGTATGCTTTCATTCAAATGGAGACCTTTTGTTGCGAGCGTGGGGTGCGATTGCTTGCTCGAGAGAAAGTGAGCCCTTGGATCACGGCACGACCTCAGGGCGAGACTCCAAGGTAGGCACCATGGGAGGCGAACCTATCCAGGCACGGGCTAGACTTGGAGCGCAGCTTGAACTTGGAGCAAGCTCACTTAGACCTCCACTGAACCTGTATGCACAGAGTGAGACCTAATGCAATGCTGGTCTCTGGGGTAGCCCTCCAGTCACTTGAGAGCCCTTTCGGACCTGCCACTTGGAACAGCAAGTGCGTCAGGACAGATGAAGGCTGAGGACAGGACATGGCATGAGAAGGAACTAAGAGGAAGACACTGAAGGCTTGGAACTTGCATGGAGGCTCTGGAGACGAGGACCATGGACAAAGGCTCTGGAGACGAGGACCATGGACAAAGGCTCAGGTTCAGGTTAGAGTTCAGCTTCAAAGGGCACTGCACTGCAGCACGACCTACACAACCCAAGGGCTGTTTGCGGACCACACTGTCCCACTGTGTGCCCACAGATTGGTCGTGGTCCACGCCAGGAGTGAGACAGGCTCTGGACTGAGACTCAGACGAGGACAGGAGCCAGGACATCCCTTGGAACAAGGAACATGGCTTTGAAAAAGGATCAAGGAGATCCACTAGCTGGACAAGCTCCACGAGACCGGAACTAGAAACATGACTTGGAACTTGAAACTTGGAATTCTTGTCCCAGAGAAGACTTGGAGACAGGCCTTGTGCCAGGAGGTGCCCTACAGAACCCGCCGTGGACTGGTCATGGACCACGACACTGGCATACCTAGAGGAAGGCATACCTGGAAGGAGGAACTTGGAACAAGATTGGAACATCAGGAATTCTGAAGACTTGGAAGACAAAAAGCCAGGGACAAGCAAAGACACAGAAGACCTGGATGAGGCGGTGACTCCGAAGACTTGGACAAGGAACCAATGAGAGAACAGGAACATCCAACGAAGAACATGAAGACCATCAAGACAGGAACATGACCACAGAAGACCTTGAAGGAAGAAAAGCCATGGACAACCATAAGGATCCTTTCAAAGGCCCCAAGAAACTGGCAGAGAGCCCTTTTATAGGGCTGCTGAATTGATGAGGTGATGACATCAAAGAGGGCCGCAGAGCTTTTCCCACCACAGGATCTTTAAATTAACAGGAGAGGCGCGCATGTGCACCTAAGCAGAAGCCTGCGTCGGGCAGCATCCTGGCAATATAGCGAAGGTAGAGTTGTTGGCAGCCTCCCAGCTGAGAGATGGACAGCAGCAGCGGTGGTTCCCAGCTACGAAAATGGTAGGGGCGACACCAGACATTGGCAGCCCCACTGGCCCCAAGAACAACGTTGGCGACACTCTTGGCTGCTTAGAAAAGTAGCATCGGCTGTGGTCCAGCTGCAAAGGAGGGCCAAGGTGGCGGCTCAAGCTGAGAAGAGCCAGAAATGGCGGTGGCATTCAGGCTGCGGCTCCCATGGAGGCGTCAGGACTCCAAGCTGCAGGGAGAGCATGGGGCTTGCATCCAGCTGGCAGACAGGCGAGAGGCTGCTCGCGGGCTTGTCCTGTGATGGCATCGTTAACACCTTTCACATTAAAAAGCAATAAACCCGATCATCCTCTCCAGCACAGTGCAACAACATATGACTCCCAGTTCTGAATATCCCGGGGGCTTTGGGCACTTCAAGGTGGTGTTGTGTTTGGATTCCAATGTGAGAGGAAGAGGAGGCCACTATTTCTGTAGCAGCCCTGCTGGTGCAAGCATTACACCAAGAAGTGAGTCACAAAGACTTTCTCTCTCCAGGATCTGCTGCTGCCAGACTCCCTTTTATCTATGTAGGGAGGGGAAAAAAAGGAACTAAACTTTATTGGACAGCCACATAAAAGTGCTCACCTAGCTGGAAATTTGATTTCAGCAAACACTGGATTTCAGAACTAAACATTTTATAGTTGTCCTGAAAGCTCCTGGTCGGCTAGGCTGGCAACTTTACCAGGCTGTGCAATAAAGGTTCTCATAACCAATGTTAACATTCTCCTTTTAATGAAATCAATGAACATCCAAGAGGAAGAGAGACACAACCATAGAAAAGATGGACACTGGAGCTCAATGCAACAGAAGTTCATCTGCAATGGCCTGTGCAGGAGAGACCGAAAAGGAGATATTCCTCAGACAGTGTAATGCAGCAGTGCCTCCTGCTCATGGATCAGCAGCCTCCTCTGCCTTGTCTTGTCATCATAACCTGCACTACAGGTTCTCAGGGTACCCCCAATTAAAGATTCACCAGATATGTCTTTGCATGAATCTGGCCAAAAGATCATTTACATTTGCATACTTACCCAGAAAACCAAAGCAGTTTAGGGTATTCAAGAACTGGATCTGAGAACCACTGGCTGGGGGCCATTCTAACATCAGCCTTCCCAATGGGCTGGTGTCTGATGAAAAGGAACAGAGGGACTGCTTTTCAGTAACTAATTCAAAAGGAAAGGTTTTCTTTCCTGAAACAGGTCCATTTTATTAAAAAAAAAAAAAAGAAGCACACACTTCCTGGCAGTTTTGTTCTCACAGTAAGGATTCACCGCATTGAGGCACCACTACTTGAAAAACTCTTTCAGGTCGATCCAGTAAAGTGTGCTCCGTCGGAGCGCACTGTCACCCTGCTCTGGACGCGTGTTTTCCCTTACCCCTTATTCAGTAAGGGGAGGAAAACACGCGGCCCACCCGCGGCACCTAATAGCGCCCTCAACATGCAAATACATGTTGATGGCCCTATTAGGTATTCCCGAGCGATCCAGTAAGTAAAATGTGCAGCCAAGCCGCACATTTTACTCTAAGAAATTAGCGCCGCCCAAAGGTCGGCGCTAATTTCTTCCGGCGCCAGGGAAGTGCACAGAAAAGCAGTAAAAACTGCTTTTCTGTACACCCTCCGACTTAATATCATAGCGATATTAAGTCGGAGGTCCCCAAAAGTAAAAAAAAAAGTAAAAAAAAAAAAAAAAAAATTTTGAATTCGGCCCGCGGCTGTCGGGCCGAAAACCGGACGCTCAATTTTGCCGGCGTCCGGTTTCCGAGCCCGTTGGCTGTCAGCGGGCTCGAGAACAGACGCCGGCAAAATTGAGCGTCGGCTGTCAAACCCGCTGACAGCCGCCGCTCCAGGCCAAAAGGAGGCGCTAGGGACGCGCTAGTGTCCCTAGCGCCTCCTTTTCCTCGTTTGCACCGCGTCGCCTAATTTAAATACTGGATCGCTCGCACCGGCGAGGGGCCGGTGCGCGCACCGGGAGAGCGGGCGTTAGTCCGCTCTCCCACGGACTTTACTGGATCGGGCTGTTTGTAATTTAGCTGTCTACAAGAGCACAGTGATGCAGTAAACACTCTCTTAGAAATTCTCACTGGTAGCCAGATTTCTCAATTAGCACCAGCGGACTTAGTATTTTCTGGGTCTACACAAAAGGGATAAAACTGGCAAAAGTTTGGGCAAACAGATGGGAAAGAGTGCAGCAAACTATTCCAGGCTGCAACAATGTTTTAAAGAGACCCATGCTGCTCCTATAAAGTCACTGCAGGCGCTAAAATGCTCAGCTGCAGTTATAGAGCACAAGAAGCCCTATCTATAAAAACTGCCATTATTTAGCATGCTAAAGGTCATTTTCAAGCAATAACATTATCATATACATTACAGCAAAAGAGGACATGGGAAAAGCTGAAGCTCAGTACGCCTGCCTAGACTACCGCAACCTACTCTTGGTCTCCCCTTGAACCATCTCTCTCCAGGATAATGTATTCAAAATTCAGCTACGTGACTTATCTTCTTTCAAGGTTATGATGATCTTGTAAATCCTCTTCTCATGGCACTACATTGGCTCGCCATCCACTTCCACATTCAGTTCAAACTTCTTTTACAAGTGCATTCACTCTGCAGATCCTCATTAACTCTCCTTCCTTATCTATCCCTACACTCGCCTGTGTGACCTCCATTTATCAGACAAGCTGCACTTCTCATCCATCACCAACTCCCGACTCCGTGCTTTCCACCCTGCTGCACTGCATACCTGAAACAGCATTCCTGAGTTGGTGTGTCATGCCCTCTTCTCTGGCCATGTTCAAGTCCTGCCTAAAACCCCATCTTTTTGAGGTTGCTTTTAAACCTTAGGCTCTACCTAACAGCAGCCTAGTTGAGTTTGATCATTTTTCCTATAAAACATTTCCTGAAGCTTATTTGCGTCCTGAGCAGAGACTATCTACATATGTGATCTGTATACAGGGACCTTGATTTTCAGTTTAAATCAATTTTCATCCATAAATTCCCAGATTGTTCACCCTGATTTTTGTGTGTCAGACTCCCAGTGCAGGCAGAAAAGCCTGCTATATTTCAAGACCCTTCCTCTCCCTCCCCACCAAGCAATAAAAATGTGCCTCAGACCTTCTCCCGTCATCAGCCACACTCCCCTACAGGAGCCAAGAGGAATCTTGCAGGCTCAGCTCTGCTAACCTCATCTCTGTTCACCTGGGAAGCCACTGGTTAGGTAAAAGCTTTTCAGACGCACAGAGAGGAGATCACACACACACTGAGCCTGCACTGCTCCTTTCGGCTCCTGTAGAAGAGCATGGCGGCCATCAGAAGGGTCGGGCTACTGCTTTAGCTCCAGGAGAGGGCTGGAATGAAAGCACTGTTGCGTTGGCCAGAACATGGGCTCAGTCACCTACCACTACTCAAACTTCCTAGCAGGATTCCTGCCACTCTGGCTCAGTGCAGACTCATAAGGTACAAACCAACAAAGGTAAAATACGTTGATTCCAAAAACTCTATTATCTTAAACATGAAGGAATCATAGAATACAGTAATCATATTACATGTATCTTTAATTAATGGTCACAATAACTTTAAAATATTCCATAATCAAAAGCATCAGGATACAATGAAATTACATACAGTAGATGTGTTATCAATGCTTAATCATATATGTACACTTAGAAAAACAATATTCATATATATATACTCACACACAGAAAACTAATAATAATTGGCATCACAGAGACCTGGTGGAAGGAGGATAACCAATGGGACAGTGCTATATCAGGGTACAAATTATATCACAATGATAGGAAGGATCAACTTGGTGGGGGTGTGGCACTTTATGGCCGGGAGGGTATAGAGTACAACAGGATAAAGGTTGGGTAAGAGTATAGTGATAGGAGTATACTACCGTCCACCTGGACAAGATGGTCAGACAGATGATGAAATGCTAAGAGAAATCAGGGAAGCTAACCAATTTGGCAGTGCAGTAATAATGGGAGATTTCAATTACCCCAATATTGACTGGGTAAATATAACATCAGGACTTGCTAGAGACAAAGTTCCTGTATGTTATAAACGACTGCTTCATGGAGCAATTGGTACAGAAACTAATGAGAGAGGGAGATATTTTAGATTTAATTCATAGTGGAACGGAGGATTTGGTGAGAAGGTAATGGTGGTGGGGCCACTCAGCAATAGTGATCATGACATGATCAAATTTAAACTAATAACCAATAAGTAAATCTAGAGCTATAACACTAAATTTTCAAAAGAGAAACTTTGATAAAATGAGGAAAATAGGAAAAAACTGAAAGATGCAGCTGAAAAGGTTAAAAGTGTTCAACAGGCATGGACATTATTTAAAAATACAATCCTTTTTCAGAAAATTTCCTTTAATGTTTTATGGTCAAGCAATTAGAATATATCCGGATCTGGCCCAAATTACACAAATTAGAAGGAGAGAATTTCTCTTTTTAAGGCAGGATGTTGTATCTCTAGGATATGCCTTTACACTTCGTTATCCGTGTAAGTGTAGTTTGAAGAAAGGAGATGAATGTTTTATTTTTTTCCAAATAGATCAGCTTAGTCAATTCTTAGATGCTCGCAGACCTATAACATCTTCCCCGGCTGACTAGTAAGGGACATTAAAGTAATAATTCCAGTTAGTCCTATGTTAATGTCAATACTGCAATTATTTGATTCTTAAGATTCTCTCACTTTGTTTTTTCTCTTGCCTTCCAACTGTATCCATTTGAATTTCCTGCAAATTGTATTTAAATTGTCAACAGGTAGAAATTACGTTATATACTTCCTTTATATTTAAAGTTTCAAGAGTGGAAACTGGATAATAATTTTGTTTCTTGTAACGAATATTGATTTTATTTTATTGTATTTACTTTTATATCCAGAGTGTAGTAACTATACCTAAAGAAATACCTTCTTATTGTATTGGAAAATGATAAAGAATTAAAAAAAAAAAAACCAATCCTAGATGCTCAGTCCAGATGTATTCCACGCATTAAGAAAGGTGGAAGGAAGGCAAAACAATTACCGGCATGGTTAAAAGTTGAGGTAAGAGAGGCTAATTTTAGCCAAAAAAAACATCCTTCAAAAATTGGAAGAAGGATCCATCTGAAGAAAATAGGAAAAAGCATAAGCATTGTCAAGTTAAATATAAAACATTGATAAGACAGGCAAAGAGAGAATTTGAAATGAAGTTGGCCTAACAGGCAAAAACTCATAATAAAAACTTTTTAAAATATATCTGAAGCAAGAAACCTGTGAGGTGGTCAGCTGGACTGTTAGATGACCGAGGGCTAAAGGAGATCTTAGGGAAGATAAGACCATTGCAGAAAGACTAAATGAATTCTTTGCTTCCATGTTTACTAATGAGGATGTTGAGGTGATACCAGTTCCAGAGATGGTTTTCAAGGGTGATGCGTCAGATGAACCGAACGAAATCACTGTGAACCTGGAAGATGTAGTAGGCCAGATTGATAAACTAAAGAGTAACAAATCACTTGGACCAGATGGTATGCATCCTAGGGTACTGAAGGAACTAAAAAAATGAATTTTCTGATCTATTAGTTAAATTTTGTAACCTATCATTAAAATCATCCATTGTACCTGAAGACTAGAGGGTGCCAATGTAACCCCAATATTTTAAAAGGGCTCCAGGGGCGATCTGGAAAACTATAGACCAGTGAGCCTGACTTCAGTGCTGGGAAAAATAGTGGAAACTATTCTAAAGATCAAAATCATAGAGCATATAGAAAGACATGGTTTAATGGAACACAGTCAACATGGATTTACCCAAGAGAAGATTTACCTAACAAATCTGCTACTTTTTTTTGAAGGGGTTAATAAACATGTGGATAAAGTTGAACCGGTAGATGTAGTATATTTGAATTTTCAGAAGGTGTTTGACAAAGTCCCTCATGAGAGGCTTCTACGAAAACTAAAAAGTCATGGGATAGGAGGCGATGTCCTTTCATGGATTACAAACTGGTTAAAAGACAGGAAACAGAGAGTAGGATTAAATGGTCCATTTTCTCAGTGGAAAAGGGTAAACGGTGGAGTGCCTCAAGGATCTGTACTTGGACCGGTGCTTTTCAATATATTTATAGATGATCTGGAAAGGAATACGATGAGTGAGGTTATCAAATTCGCAGATGATACAAAATTATTCAGAGTAGTTAAATCACAAGCAGATTGTGATACATTACAGGAGAACCTTGCAAGACTGGAAGATTGGGCGTCCAAATGGCAGATGAAATTTAATGTGGACAAGTGCAAGGTGTTGCATATAGGGAAAAATAACCTTTGATGTAGTTACACAATGTTAGGTTCCACATTAGGAGCTACTACCCAGGAAAAAGATCTAGGCATCATAGTGGATAATACTTTGAAATCGTCAGCTCAGTGTGCTGGAGCAGACAAAAAAAGCAAACAATGTTAGGAATTATTAGGAAGGGAATGGTTAATAAAATGGAAAATGTCATAATGCTTCTGTATTGCTCCATGGTGAGACTGCACTTTGAATACTGTGTATAATTTTGGTCGCCGCATCTCAAAAAAGATATAGTTGCGATGGAGCAGGTACAGAGAAGGCCAACCAAAATGATAAAGGGGATGGAACAGCTCCCCTATGAGGAAATGCTGAAGAGGTTAGGGCTGTTCAGCTTGGAGAAGAGACGGCTGAGGGGGGATATGACAGAGGTCTTTAACGAGTAGATGTGAATCAGTTATTTACACTTTCGGATTATAGAAGGACTAGGGGGCACTCCCTTGAAGTTAGCAAGTAGCACATTTAAGACTAATCAGAGAAAATTCTTTTTTACTCAACGCACAATTAAGTTCTGGAATTTGTTGCCAGAGGATATGGTTAGTGCAGTTAGTGTAGCTGTATTTCAAAAAGGTTTGGATAACTTCTTTACTCCTGGGGGAATTCTGCACAAAAAAGTCTAAGATTCTGCACACAAAAACTTAAAATTCTGCAAAATTTATATTGGTCAAAATAACACAATTTACATGACAGTCTTTAAGTAATTACATTTTAAATACAGAAAAAGTTTATTACTTAAAGATGCAGAATTTTAAATATTTTCAGCAGAATTTCCCTAGAAATTCACTGTAAGTGTCCCTTCCACTCGCTCTCCCTACTCCCCTGGCCACTTTGCCCTGTCAGGCCCCAACTCCTCCACCTGCCAGTATCTCTCCCCTCCAGCTCTAGGCTCAACCCCTTCCACTCTATTGCCAGTCCCAGAGTTTTACCCCGTTCTCAGTACTGTCCCTCACACAGGCTCCCTCTGTCCCTCCCTCTCTCACACACATGCTCCCCCTCTCTAATACACATACATACACCCTCATACAGGCTCCCTCACACTCTCGCACAGACACATCCCCTCATACAGGGCCCTCTCTCTTGCATACACCCCCACACAAGCTCCCTTTCTCTTTCACCCATACGTACTCACACAGGCTACCTATGTCTCTCGCTCATGCACCCCTTCACACAGGCTCTGTCTCACACATACACAATCCCTTCACACAGGCTAGCATCCTCACATACACATAATCCCTTGTTCATACACACGAGCTCCCAATCTCACACACACACACACACTCCTTCACAATCTCCTCACATAGGCTCCCCTCTCTCTGAAACCAACACTGAAGCACCCCCCCCGCTCTTACCTCCCATGCTCTTTCACACCCTCCCCTCCCCTCATATAGACTCCCTCTCTCTGAAACCCGCACTCAAGCATCCCCCCACCCCTCCTTTACCTCCCATGCTCTCTCTCACACCCTCCTGCTCACACCCTCCCCTCCCCCCTCTCACACACACTCTCTCTCACCGGTATCCCCTCTTACTTCCCATGCTCTCTCTCTCTCATCCTCCCTTCCCCCACACCCTCTCCCCTCTCTCACACACACACACACATTCTCTCTCACCAGCATGCTGCGAATGGAGTGCGTCCCGCGTGGGGCTCGGGATGTGCTCTGTTTGCAACGAAGATGAAGGCCCGGGTGCACCCTTCAAGGGACACGGGGGCCTTCTATCTTCGCCGTGAGTGGAGCACACTCCATTCGCGGCACAAGGGGGCCTTCCCTTTTCGCCATATACGGCGCACCCGGGCCTTCATCTTCGCCGTGAATGGAGCGCATCCTGCAGCACACGCTCCGTTCGCGGCATGCCTGGGTCTCCTGTGCTATTTTCTGCGCAGAATTTGGCGCTTCTGCGCAAGGGGGAATTCTGTGCTCCGCGTAACGCAGAACTCCCCCAGGACTAGTTCTTGGAGGAGAAGTCCATTAACAATACTGCTCCCACGTGTATCTTCTTCTTCAGTTAATACTGTTCTCCTAGGATTGTTCTTCAGTTAATACTGTTTACTTAGTTTTGGTTTTAAGTTAATTCTGTTCATTGTAATGGTTTGTGCCACATACTTAGGCCTGTTTATTATTGTTCCCTGTAAACCGATACAATGTGAAAATGGTTATCGGTATATAAAACCCATTAAACAAATAAATAAATAAATAACTGCTATTAATCAAGTTGACTTAGGGACTGGCCCCTGCTATTACTGGCATCAGTAGCATGGGATCTTCTTGGTGTTTGGGTACTTGCCATTCATATATACCCAAAACGACAGTTACTATATATAATTACAATATGTCATTCAAATTTAAACATTGTATCCACTTCAAAACCAATAGTGCAATGTTCATGACAACTAGAGAACATGTATCACAAGGCATAAAACAGATATTAAAGCTGATGGTAAAAGAGACTTAGTTTTCAATGGGCTAGGTCTATTGTTGAAGTATATCCGTTTCAGAACAGAAGGGGAACTTGTAAGTCAACAACTTTTCCTATTGGAAAAAATAATTGTATAGCTGTCTCTCTATCAAAGCTGATGGTAAAAAAAATACTTTAGTACGATGTGTTCTTTTCCTGTGTAAAGGATTCACTATGCAGATGTGCGTCAGATGAGTCCCAACAAGGAAAATTCTCTTTGTTTCACCTTATCTAGGCTTCCTCGGGAGAGAAAGGTAAATCAATTGAAACCAGACATGCTATAGCATACTCCCAATGTTTATGACAACCTATTGGGGAACATCCAAATCAAATTACAGTTTTATCTAACGTCTGCATCAAGAGTAGTAAAATCAAAATACATTACCAGTTCCTTTTGGTGAGTTCGATTTCCACAACAATTTCTTATAAATCATTTTTACCAATGTGACTAGAGAGTTTTAAACATCAGGAGAATCTGTTCAAGCACATCTATATGTCACCGCTGTGTAGTTTTTCTTTTTCTAGGGCGATTTCATTGCATCTCCTTGCTATCACCATCGCACCATGCTATCCAGAAAACTAAGTATCTTTTACCACCAGCTTCAATATTTGTTTAATACCTTGGGATACATGTTCTCTGGTTGTCATGAACATTGCACTACTGGTTTTGAAGTGACACAATGTTTAAAATGTGAATGATATATTGTACTATATATATATATATATATATATATATATATATATATGGTAACTGTCTTTTCGGGTATATATGAATGGTTTGTAATATATTAGTCAGTTAGTAGTTTTCTGTGTGTGAGTATATATATGAGTTTAGTTTTTATAAGTGTACATGTATGGTTAAGCATTGCTAACACATCTATTGTATGTAATTTCATTGTATCCTGATTGCTTTTGATTATGGAATATTTTAAAGTAATTGTGACCATTAATGAAAGATACATGTAATATGATTATTGTATTCTATGATTCCTCAGTGCAGACTCAGACATGCAGTGCAAAGGCTGCGCTACACAGCTCGGGAACATGAACCATGGTGCCGAAAAAAAGATGGGGGGGGGGGGGGATTTTTGTGAGGGGAAAGAATGAAGAGTTTTAAGGGGGAAGAGAAATGGCTGAATTATTTGAAGAGGGCAGAGAGATAGGGGATGGATTCTTTGGGGGAAGGGAGGTGATTTTGGAGGGAGGGAGGAAGATTCTTGGGAGGAGAAGGTATATTTTTGGGGGGGGGGAGGAGGATATTTCTGGAAAGGAGGGACAATGAAAGAATGGGAGAAAGGGGAAATGCAGGGGAAAGGAAGTAAGGGATCTGTATCACTTGAAGAATCATTTGTAGGGAGGTAATATAGGCGGGTCAGTGGAAAAACCCAAATACAACCTGCCAACAAATAATTAGGTGCTTGTTTAGATTTGCTCCCCCAAGGCAGCTAGTCACCTCCTTCACGCCACCTTCCCTGCAGTCATCTAGCCCTCTCAAGTTTAAAATAATAATGCTGTGAGATATGGTCTTGGCTTTCTCTAAAAACCTAAATAACAAAAAAATGAGCTAGCACTACAATTCTTAAAATGTAAATTGTTCAGGAGAGAGACAGTGTGTGGGAACTCTGTGGAACCACCTACAGAGTTTTTCCATGTATGACTGTCCATCGTTGAAACAATTTAAATTTTAAGAATTGTAGTGCTAGGTTTTTTTGTTGTGGTTTTGATTATTTAACTAGCTAGTTGTATTTTGTGTTGTGTGTGTTTCTCTAAAAACCACATTTTTTATTGGCAGGTAGCTCAAAGCAAGTTACATCCAGGTACAGTAGGTAATTTCCCAGTACATGAAGAGCTTACCATCTAAATCTGTATATGAAGTGAGGTGATGGACAATGAAGTGACTTGCCCAAGGTCACAAGGAGCATTAGTGGGACCTGAATCCTTGCTTCTCTGGTTCTCTGCTTGTTTCTTTAACCACCTGGTTACTTCTGGATCCCTTCAGCAAGGTTTCTGAACCTACCCCTGCCAGATCTCACTTTTGTTTTGCCAAAAAGCAGGAAGGATAGAAGGGCTGGCTCCAGCTCAAGCTGCATGGACGTGGCAGACTTGAACCACTCTCTTTCTGCTGCTAGTGGAGAGAGATGATCTTGTGGGAGGTGCACAATCCTCTTGTGGATAACTGTGATGGCTGGGCTTGAAGAAGATTTGCATCAATGGGGATAAAGAGATTTCACAGTGGTGGAGAGATTGTAGGTCTGGAGAAAAGAAGCAAAGGTAGATTTTGAGGTTGCAGTAGGGCAGATCAGATGAAAAATCTAGAATCAGATTGAGGCAAGTAAGAGAATGGCAGCAGGGAGAAAGATTGTGAAGATGGCTGGGAAAAGTTGATAAATCTCATGTCCATCATCCAACCAAGTCCATCCTCCATTTTTCCAGGCTGCTACTCTTTCAATTTGCTGTGGTAGAGTTGAAGAGATACACAGTAAAAAGAGAACAAAAAACTGTAGTACAATGGCTCAGAACGTAAGGAGATTTTTGAAAGCTTTAAGAAATCCAAAACAGGAGAAGGGAGTGAAATGGAACGTTTATACGACAAATAGTGCAGCATCGAAATTGACACCCAGTCTGACTGAATTAAATAACATTTAGAGAGCAAACAACACTTAAAATTAAAAGAAGATGGGGAAAACAGAAACAAGCAAATAGAGGAATCCGCATTCATATGTGCACGGCAGAAAGAGTGACATCAACATAATGTAACATGTGAATTTGTCTGGGTACTATGTTTTTCAGGGCAGCCATTAGACCTTGGGGAATTTTTGTTAAAAATCTCTGTCCGATTAGGAGCAGACATGCAGGGTATTGTTGTGTGGTTGTTCCCCCAAATGCTAAAGGAGTTTTCAGATCTTGGGAGGATGGGGGGAGGGGGGGGAGAGTTTTCTCTATTAAGATCCGTTTTTAACATTGGAGCTTGGAGGTACCAGACAAAAAAGACACATCTGGGCCCAATTGTTCACACTCTGCCATTTGGAGTTTGAGAGACCTGGTTTGTTTTGGAGGGGAATAGAAAAAAAGAGACAGACATTAGAAAAGAAAGAACAGATATATTATAATTGAATGACTGTTGTTCTTATCTTGTCAGTCTCTTTCTTGGTATTTCACGTTATGATGTAGTTAGCTCTTTGATTTTCTGATGGATCACCAGATGTTCCAGATGCCCTAGCACAGCGATCTTGTTTCCTTTTTTCAATTTTGTTATAGAGAAGCCAGTACTAGTTTTGGCAAATCTACAGTTTGTAACATCAACAAACAGCCAAACAGTACCATCCTGTGTCTGTAAACTTTAAATGAATATGATCTTTCCTGGAATGACCTGGCAGCAGTGAACCAGGATTCAGCTTCCTGCTGCGCAAAGTTTACACAAGGATGTGAAGCTGAATGAAAAACCTGAATGTGTGGGTTTGTTTTGCTCTGCCCACCTACTACATTTTGCTCTCTCTCATGCAATGTCTATCCCCAAATTGGGTGATTTTTACAAATTTTTACAAATTCCAATACCAACAAGATGGTGTAGTTTCTTTTGGCTGTGCAGAGTGTACGAACAGCATGGCAAGTCAATACATCTTTTAGATCGTGAACTGTTCCAACAGCGAAAAAGCCAAAAAACTGAAAATGCAAGCAACCACACAAGAAGTGAGGTAAAACCTTCATACCAAATTTGAATTTCTGATTCATACAATGGTCAAAGTGTTTCAAGCACATAAGAAGCTAGAATTCTTTTCTAAGCAAGCTTTCTCTAATACAGGGGTATATGAGGTTCTAGCTAACAATATCACTGCAGAACTTTCTTGCAGAAGCGTATCTAGAGAGATTCCAGAAAAAAAAAAAATCTTTTCATGTCCATGCTCTCAGTTGATGAGTAGGAGACCCATATTGTTTTCAAAGTTTTCATGAAGAGCTGTCAAAGAAGTGGGAAGCTACTGTCACTCACAATCTGTCTCTTGAAGCTTTGCACAGCACTGCATCATTCTGGAAAGTAACTATGCTGTTTGACCCTCACTGCAAAAGTGATCTTCTGTTTAACAACAATTGCAATCAATTTTGTTCCATGTTCATCTCAGGTAAAATGGAAATGGATGAACATATTGTTTGCAGCCTTATTTGAGCAGTGGTGTAGCTGAAGCATTTCTGTCATTCCCCTGAAGAAGAAAATTACACTTTTGAAATGCTGCCCGTGTTGGGTTTCCTAAGGAAGATACTGCATCTCATCGAAGACTTATGGGTTTCTAAAGGAAGACACCACATCTCAACAAAGACTCCTAGCAGGCTCAGATAATTGCTTATGAATATAGAGTATTTCAGAAGGACTGAGTATTTAAAGGACCTTTTTAAAAAGTTATCATTTCAGCACTTAAAAAAAATGTTTCAAAAAATTAATTTTACAGCATAGTTGGAGGGGGGCGATGATGATGATATGGCTAACCAGTATTGTCAAGATTTCCTTCACATGCTTTGTTTGTCTTTTTTAGTGATCAGATAATCTAATAAGATTTGATTCCACAGCATGGCTGGCAGAGAAACTCTCTCTTAGCTCTTCACAAGTGTCTCATTGCTCATGATTACTTTTCCATTTAACCAAGATGCTTTATGACAAGCAGTTATCAAGGATCTTTAAATGGACCAAATTTCTTACAGTTGCTAGAAAATGATGTGCAGAAAAACAGTGTCAATGAACATCTGCTCTTAATGAAGTGCAATTCAGCCTCTGTTTAGACAAATCAACAGGCTTGTGATGTTGAAAGGACAGCTGTAATCATGCTGTGCTGTGTACTGTTTCAGAAGCGCAAGTGGCACAGACCATGTATCGGCTAGGACTTGTAAGGTAATTTTGATTTGAAAAAGGTCAATGTGCACTCTTGTAAATTTCCCTGAACACAGCCGTGCTCTGAACAGTCTCTAAAATTATGTCATCTACATTGGATTCAATTGGTCCATAAATAGTATCGCATACAGCACTAAACAAAGGATACAACAGGACACCAGGTTAGTCAGACCCATCTAATCTTCAAAAAAGACAAGCCTACTTTATCTCAGGCTTCAGCCTCCCTCCCCTACCACTAAAGGATCCTCTGTCCTGATCCCAGGCTTTCTTGAAGTCTGCTATTTTTGTCCTCACACTTTCATCAGAAAAAAAAACACAAAACTCTCCCATGCATCCACCATCCTCTTTTTTTTTTTTTGGTATTACTTTTTGTTTAAACAGATGGTACATACATCATTGATCAGATATAGACTGTTACAGTTTGCAATACTATAATGCAAGGATAAAAATACATGTGCAACATCACATGGTTTTGAGACTAAGCATAAACTCCCAACAGACAGCACATGGGTATCTGGATTACTACTCAGTTATTCAAATAATCCCAAAAAATTACCCAAAATCCCATCATTTATTTATTTATTGAGTTTTATATAACCGTCGTTTGGTTTCGCCATCACAAAGGTTTACAAAGTTTCAATGTTTAACAGAGTTTCCAAAAGGTTCTTGTGATTGTTAACATAGATATTGTCAGTTTTATAAATGTACCGTAGTTCATATGTCAAGCTATACAGGTTTCGGTTATGTGTTATGTTACTTTCTTGCATTGGTTCCACATGTCTGCATAGGATCATTAGGCGGGAGTGGTGTTTTAGAGTCATTGGGTAAGTTGGTAGGCTTTGGTAAACATCCAGGTTTTTAGATCTTTGAAGGTTTTTAAGTTTTGTTGTGTTCTGAGTTTGATTGGGAGGGTGTTCCAGAGTTTAGGGCTTCCTAGTGAAATTGCTCTCTTTTGAGTTGAGGTGAGTTGTTTGGAAAGAGCAGGTGGGATCTTTAATAGACCTTCATTAGCTTATCTGAGGTTTCTGTTTGGAGAGTGCAACTGTATGAATGTACTTAGCCAGTTTGTTTGTTTTTCATATATTATTTTGTGTAGTATGGATAGTATTTTGTATTCTATCCTAAATTTTATTGGGAGCCAGTGTAGTTATATAAGTGTAGGAGTAATGTGATCATGATTTTTAGATCCAGTGAGTATTCTTGCAGCTGTGTTTTGGAGGATTTGGAGTGGTCAAATGGTGGTGAAAGGTAAGTTGAAAAACAGGGAGTTACAGTAGTCCAGGTTGGAGAAGATGAGTAGTTGAAGGACTGTTCTGAAGTCAATGGTGGAGAGGAAAGGTTTTAAATGACGTAGGGTTAAGAGTTTGTGATATCTGTCTTTGATTTTAGTTGTGATGTGGTTCTTGAAGGAAAGTTCCTTGTCAATTATGACTCCAAGGTTGCGGGAATGATTGACAGGTGAGATTGCCGCTTTTTGGTTCATTAGGATGAGTGGTGGTAGCTGAGGAGCGTTGTTCTTTCTATCCAGTATGATTATTTCAGTCTTATCGAAGTTTAGAATGAGTTTCATGTTGGTAGTAGTTGCTTTATTTTGTTGAGGTAAGTGGCTGTTTTTTTGTAGGTTTCTTTCCAGTGCAGTGTATACATTATTTTCTTAAAGGCAACATCAAGTTGTCTTTCCCATTTAACAACATAAAAACATAAGAAATTGCCATGCTGCGTCAGACCAAGGGTCCATCAAGCCCAGCATCCTGTTTCCAACAGAGGCCAAACCAGGCCACAAGAACCTGGCAATTACCCAAACACTAAGAAGATCTCATTCAACATATCACGAGACACCAACCAATGGCAAAACAACCTAAAAATACCTGATGAAATTACAATGTCACGAAATGAAACTCCAGAGAGAATGACTCAGAATTAACATTTCTTCATGTAAAGTGGTGGATGACTAGAATGCCCTTCCAGAAGAGGTGGCGAGGATGAAAACAGTAAACAAATTCAAAAGAGCATGGGATAAACAATGTGGCGCTCTAAAGGCTAGAGGTTAGAAATTAAGAAAAGAGTGCATGGGGTTAACCTGTACGGAACGACAGTTATTACCCTTAATAGAAGGCATGGGAACTACTATTCTTAACCAATTAGCCTTGAAGTTTTTGATGCAACTGCAACATCGCTCTCTGCTTCGACTGCGATGGTGAAAAGGGAAATTGGATTTAGACGATAGTCAATGCTGAGCACTGAATTTTACAGTCCAGAGTACTGATACCAAGCACTTTTCCAATACAAAGTTACAATATCTCTAGTAGCATGAATACATTGTGCAAAAAGAACTTTATCCTTAGTAGAAAGCTGCATAGCAACATCTCTTCAATAACCCAACAAACCCAGAAGAGGTGTAAGTACAAAATCACATTTGCAGATCAGCTTAATTTCAGCCTCTATTTTCCCCCAAAATTAGAACACCAAGGAGCAGGACCACCAGTCATGAAAATATGAACCACTGAGGCTAACACAATGAAGAAGCTGATCTAGAGAAGTTTGGTAAAAACAATGGGTATATATACAAATGGTGTAGAGGAGTCTTATCATTACTTTCACTCTCCAAGCACACAGAGAGAATAAATGTGCTGAAAGCCAAAATTTCATCCCAATTTATATAAATGTAACTTGTAAAAATCCTTGTTCCATCTTCTAATAGGAGATTGCATCCACCTGGAAAGCTGCTCTGTATTCGTAAAACAGTTATGTATAACCATGATATAATCTGGCCTTTTAGATTAGGGGCTCTAAAGCATCTCTCCAAAGGATAAATTAGGATTTCAAGGTGCTTATCCCCCTATCCCTGTTTTTTTCAGGAATTTTTCCAATTGTAAGTAAATGTGTGGAAATGTCAACGTGATATGTCTTTTAGTTCTACAAATACAGCAATTCTGGCACCTCTGCACATCTGAGAGGAGTGGTCAAAAAGTGGGACATCCATAAACGATAGCAAATTATAGCAAAAGTTTATTTAGCTTCAAGCTTCAAAGGCGCAACAAGCAGTAATACATATGTAGAACACTTTCATGGTCCCCCGACATGGTCCGTGTTTCGACTGACTGCAGTGGGAGGGACCTCAATCCGGAGTTTCAGTGATACACTATGTACATCCCTCTAGATGCAGTCAACCGAACACGGTTTGTGTCTGTTCAATTGTGCATAGTGCTAGCTAACAGCAGGGTGAAATTAAGCCAAAAAAAATCTTTTAAAATTTGGAGAGACTAAGATACCCAAATTGGGGAACTCCTCGGGTATCTTTTTTAACCTACTCATACATTTTAGGATATGAAGTTTGTTAACTAGCAGAAGAATCTCAGATTTCCCAAAATAAATCTGATAGCCAGACACCACTCCATAATCATCCAACCATTGCATCAACCGAGGAGTCAACATATCTAAATTAGTCAATAAGATTAAAACACTGTAGGGGTATAATTAAATTTTAAGTTCTTCCCCCCTCAACTTTAAAGCCGCCGATTTCACCACAAGGTCTAATCACTTGAGCTAGGAGCTCAACTGCCAAGTCAAAAAGAGGAGAAAGTGGATTACCCTGTCTTGTTCCTCTAGAATTCAGAAAAGCAGATATTAGTTCATCATTCACTTGAACAAAGGCCCTTGGGGAGTTATACATAGCTCTTATCCATCTTCTGAATTCTTCTGGAAACCCAAATTTCTCTAGAACCCCAAATAAAGAAGGCCACCAAATTCTTTCAAATGCCTTATTGGCAGCTAGAGTAATGACTGCCCCTGAATCTTATATGGTTTTGCTATGTGAAGAATGTAAAAAAAGTCTTCTAATATTATTTGTGGACCACCTACCTTTTATGAACTCTGGTCCGGATGTATAATTAGAGTTAAAACGTTCTCCAGGTCCTTAGCCAAAATGTTTATATCCAAGTTAATTAATGAAATTGGCCTACAGGACCCCCACTTTTAAATAAGAAAAAGGGAGATGAATTGAAAGTATAATGTGCGCATCATTTAACTCAGCTATTGAAACAGGTGAGTTAAGACCAGGCAGGAGCACTGTACTGCACCTTTTATAAAAATCTGCAGGGTATGCTGGCCTCTTGCTTAATAATAAACTACCATTAGTGTTATGTATCTACAGCTCAGAGATTGGGGGGGGGGGGGGGGCATCAAAACTAGTAGCCTAGTGGCTACAGCAGTGGGCTATGAACCAGGGAAACCGGAGTTCAAATCCCACTGCTACTCCTTGTGACCTCAGGCAAATCACTTTACTCAAAATTACCTCAGGTACAAGCTGAAATTGTAAGCCCTCTGGGGATAGAGAAATATCTACGGTATCTGAATGTAATCTGCTTTGAAGCACCAAAAAGCGGAATATAAATCAAATAAATAGATACATTGTCTATTCATTAATTTTAGGAAGTATAATATTTCCCATAAAAGCCTCAACAGACAAGGTCACTTGTATGGAAAATTAAGAAGCTCTAGCAATGGAGACTGATGCGGAATTGGAAAGGAAAGAAGAAACCCAATGCACACAGAAATTCCATTAACATAACCAAAACCCTGAAGAAAAAGTTCATTGCGCTGGCAGACTCAGTCATCAGAGGCACTAATTTGGGAACTCTTTTCGAGGACAACACTATAGTTAAATGTTTTCCAAGATCCTCAACTGATAGAAATGCTAATCAGACAGTCAATGTAATGAATGAAGACATTAAGGACTTTGACGTTGACCTTATTATCCATCTTGGAACCAACGACCTTGCTAGAAACAACATCCAAGCTGTACCAAGAGATTTCCAGAATCTGGGGAAGTAAGAACATAAGAAATTGCCATACTGGGTTAGACCAAGGGTCCATCAATCCCAGCATCCTGTTTCCAACAGTAGCCAAAGCAGGCTACAAGTACCTGGCAAGTACCAAAACACTAAGGAGTTCCCATTCTACTGATGCCAGTAATAGCAGTGGCTATTTCTTAAGTCAACTTGATTAACAGCAGTTAATGACCTCCTCCTCCAATAACTTATACAAACCTTTTTTAAACCCAGCTACACTTGAGTTACGACCGGTTTGACTTACGAACAAGTTGTCCGGTTTTGAGTTACGAACAAATTTCGAGTTACGACCAAACGTTTTCCATGTTTGGGGGAGGGGGAGAGAAAGAGAGAGAGAGAGACTAGCCATAATGCCCTCATACTAGGTAGGTATTTGTACCCCTATATGAGGCCCACCTAGTTACTCGAGGTCAGGTGTAGGTATTAGTGTACGGGTTAGAGGCCACGTTGACATGCAGAGTGTGACATACGAACAGAACAATGCACTCTTGTGAAGATTTGATGACCTTCGGAGTGAGGAAACTCACCCAAAGATGAGATTTGTGCAATGTTCTCTCAACCTAGCTTGATGTTATCCAGGTAGCGAGTCCATATACATATATTGTAAAGGAACTGGTGGAGGAGGTAAAATTTTTGTTTCTGGTAGGCTAGGCACATTTTAGAACTTTTTGGTGAATACACTAGGAAATTATTGGTGTTTCTGGTAATTACAGACATTATACAACCATTTTTTTTTATTATTTATTTATTTAAAGGTTTTTTTTCTATACCGAGGTATGGCGATGTGCCTTCACCCCGGTTTACATGTACAACAACCAAATAAATTTGACAGTAGAATTTAACATTTAACAGTTTAAACATTTAACAGATTAACATTAAGAAGATTAACATTTAACAGATTAACATTTAACAGATTAACATTTAACAGATTAACAGTTAGCAGTAGCCAATTATAGAAATTGTTAGGTAAGGGGTGCTTTTGGGAGGTTTGGAATGCATTATGGGTATTTCCATTATTTCCTATGGAAAAAATAGTCTTGACTTACAACCAGCCCTCTGGAACCAATTGAGTTCGTAAGTCAAGGGTCCACTGCATCTCATCTTGATAAAGAATTTGTTAAAGATTTTTCACATGCCCCTGAAGAAGCACTGCTGTTGCGAAACACTGGCCGTGTTGGGTGCTTCTAAGAGATGTTTGAACATACTTCCTGGACTGGGGATTACAATTATAAAATATTTTGAAAAAAATTATTTTGAATAGTGTAATAAAGTTTTTGAAGGTGAATGATTGAGAAGACCGGTTGGTTTTGGTTGAAACACACAACGTTAGGCTTGCTGACACCTTCATTTAGGCTTTATTAATATTCTGATTTACAGTTCCCATTTGTTTTTGATTAGGTTACTTCCTTACTTGGGTAACTTTATGACTCTCTTTGATATTGAATTGTAATTTGAAATCTCCCATTATTACTGTACTGCCAAATTGGCTAGCTTCCCTGATTTCTATTAACATTTCGTAATTTGTCTGATCATTTTGGTCAGGTGGACGGTAGAATACTCCTATCACTATACTCTTACCCAAACACATGGGATTTCTACCCATATAGATTCTACTGAGCACTCTCTTGTATGATCTTTATCCTGTTGGACTATATACCCTCCCGGACATAAAGTGTTTCACCCCCACAAGTTGATCCTCCCTATCATCGTGATATAATTTGTACCCTGATATAGCACTGTCCCATTGGTTATCTTCCTTAAACCAGGTCTCTGAGATGCCAGTTATGTCAATCTCCTCATTTACTGCTATTTACACTAACTCTCCCATCTTACTTCTTAGTCTTCTGGCATTGGAATACAGACATTTCAAAGGGCGGTTTTTTTTGTTTGTATTAACAACCTGCTTTTCAGTTTATAGGGATAATTTGGAAATCTTTAGCTCAGGTGATTCTTTATTTATAGGTACATGGACTACATTTGCTTTTATTGGAACCTTCTCTTGAAATGCCCCAACTCTCCTGTTTCATTAGTATCCTTCAAAGATACATTCCTCTGAACCATGCACTGCTGAGTGACTGTCAGTTTCCCCCTTGTTCTAGCTCAAAAGCTGCTCTATCTCCTTTTTGAAAGTTAGCACCAGCAGCCTGGCTCCGCTCTGGTTAAAGTGGAGCCCATCCTTTCGGAAAAGTCTCCCCCTTCCCCAAAAGTTTGTCCAGTTCCTTATAAAACTGAATCCCTCTTTCCTGCACTATTGTCTCATCCATGCATTAAGACTCCGGAACTCTGCCTGCCTCTGTGGTCCTGCACGTGGAACAGAGAACATTTCAAAGAATGTCACCCTGAGGGTTCTAGATTTCAGCTTTCTGCCTAAAATCCTAAATTTAGTTTCCAGAACCTCCCTCCCACATTTTCCTATGTCACTGTTGCCCACATGTATCTGTTAAAACTGAGGGAGATGAAGAAAGAAATAAGGAACGCAAAAGATCTGGTGGAAGAAAGGATGTCCAAAGAGGTAAAGCGAGGAGACAAAACATTTTTAAGAAATATCAGTGAAAGAAGGGAGGTCAGAAGTGGTATATTGAAATTGAAAGGCGAGAAGGAGTAATGTGTAGGGAGTGACAAAGAAATGGCAGAAATATTAAACAAATACTTCAGTTCGGTATTCACTAAAGCGACCCTGAAGAAAGATTGTTGCTGGTTAACAAGACATAAGGTGGAGATGGAGTAGACAAAACTCCATTTACAGAAGCGAATGTATGGGAGGAGCTAGGCAAACTGAAAATGGACAAAGCCATAGGGCCGGATGAGTTACACCTCAGGATCCTGAATGAGTTCAGATGTTCTGGCAGGTCCGCTGAAGGACCTGTTCAATAGATCGCTGGAAACGGGAGTGATGCCGGCGAGACTGGAGTAGAGCAGTGGTAGTCCCGCTTCAAAAGAGTAGTAGCACAGAGGAGGCAGGAAACCACAGGCCGGTTAGCCTCACCTCAGTGGTTAGAAAATTATTGGAGACTCTGCTGAAGGAAAGTATAGTGAAATATCTACAATCTGGTGGGTTGCTGGACCCGAGCAAGCATGGATTCACCAGGGAACGATCCTGTCAGACAAATCTGATTGGGTGACTAGTGAATTGAATTGAGGAAGAATGCTCAATGTCATCTACTTGGATTTCAGCAGAGCTTTTGATACTGTCCCACATAGAAAGCTTGTGAATAAAATGAGAATCTTGGGAGTGAGTGCCAAAGTAGTGGCGTAGATTACAAACTGGTTGACTGAAAGGAGACTGAGTGTAATGGTAAATGGAATGTACTCCGAATAGAAAACCGTGTTGAGTAGAATGCCACAGGGTTCAGTACTGGGACCGGTTCTATTTAATATCTTTGTGATTGACATTGCAGAAGGGATAAGAAGGTCAAATTTGTCTATTTGTGGATGATACCAATGTCTGCAATAGAGTGGATATGCCTGAAGGAGTAGAGAGAATTAAAAATGATTTAAGAAAGCTTGAAGAGTGGTCGAAGACTTGGCAGCTGGGATTCAATGCCAAGAAGTGCAGAGTCCTGCATCTGGGATGCGGTAATCCAAAAGAGCTGTATCTGATGGGGGATGAAAGAGTGATGTGCACGGCCCAAGAGGTAATTTTGGGGTAATAGTGTCTGGAGATCTAAAGACAGCGAAGCAATGTGACAAGGCGATAGCTAAAGCCAGAAGAATGCTGGGCTGCATAGAGAGAGGAATAATCAGTAAGAAAAAGGAGGCGATACTTCCTTTGTACAGGTCCTTGGTGAGGCCTCACTTGGAGTACTGTTTTCCATTCTGGAGTCTGTAATTCAAAAGGAATAAAAGCAGGATAGAGGCGATCCAGAGAAGAAAGACCAAAATGGTGTGGGGCCTCTATGAAAGACTATGAAGAGAGACTGGAAGATCTGAATATGTATACTTATAGTCCCAGTTCATGAACCCTTGTTAATTGTAACTGCTTCTCTTCTCCATGTTTATCTATGTTTTTGGTTATATTTTTGCACCCCCGTTTTCTGTAAACCGACATGATGAGAACGAGTTCTTGAATGCCGGTATAAAAAAACCTTAAATAAATAAATAAATAAATAAATATACACTTGAAGAGAGGAGGTACAGGGGAAATAAGATAAAATCTTTCAGGTATCTGAATGTCAGTAATGATGCACTATTAACAAGCGTTTTCCAATGGAAAGAAATCAGTAGAACTAGGGGTCATGAAATTAAACTCCAGGGAGGACAACTCAGAACCAATGTCGGGAAATATTTCTTCATGGAAAGGTAGATGCCTGGAATACCCTTCTGGAGGTGGTGGTGAAGACAAAAACAGTGAAAGAATTCAAATGGGCATGGGATAAACATTGTGGATCCCTAAAGACTACATGATTAAACTGAAGAAATGAGTGCATGGGGGTAACTTGCTGGTGTGACGGTTACAACCCTTATCCAATAAACCTTTATACTGTTGATACCACTCCATCATTGCTCTCTACTTCAATGACAGGGGAAAAGGGGAATTGGATTCAGACAGCACCAATGAGGGCCCCAACTTCTACGTTCTGGGGAAACAAATAGGCATGGGAGCAACTTTCTGATGCGGAGATTACTACCCTTAACCAATACGCCTGATACTTTTGATGCAATTAAATGGTGCTCTCTGCTTCAATGGCAAGAAGTAATGAGGAACTGGATTCAAACAGAAACCAACAAGAGCAAGACTTTTACGGACTGGGAATCTGTTAAGCATGGGGGAAACCTGCATAGTGTGGCAGATGCTACCGTGGGCTTGTTGGGCAGACTGGATTGACCATTGGTCCTTTTCTGCTGTCATTGAAACAGTTCCAAACTCAGCATCATATCTCTAACAGTGGTCAGTCCAGATCACAAACACCAGGCAGGATCATAAAAAATAGATATATTTCTTGTTACTCACACTCGGTGATAGCAATAGCTTTTCCCTAGTCTACCTGATTAACAATGTTTTATGGATTTTTCCTCCAGGAACTTGTCCAAATATCTTTTAAACTCTGCCAGTCACCTTGACCACAACTTCTAGCAACAGCCTCCACAGTTTGATCATGCATTAAGTGACGTACTTTCTATGATTTGTTTTAAATCTGCTGGTTGTTAATTTCATGGTGCACCCCTTTGTTTTAGTATTATTTTAAAGTGTAAATAGCCATCCTTTACTTTCCCAGTCTAACCCACTCATGATTTTATAAACTTCTGTCATGTCCCTTCTCAGCGGTCTCTTTTCCAAACTGAAGAGCCCTAGCCTGTGTAGCCTCTCATCATAGAAAAGCAGTTCCATCCCCTTTATCATTATGGCACCTTGTTCTGCACCTTTTCTAGTTCTGCTATGTCTTTTTAGAAATGGAATAGCCAGAACTGCACACAGTAATATAGGTGTGGTCACACCATGGACGGCTACAGAGTTAATATGATATTTTCCGTTTTATTCTCTTTTCCTTTTTAGATCATTCTTAACATTCTAATTCCTCGTTTGACACTGAGCAGAGGATTTCAATATGGTATCCACAAGGACTCCAAGTGCCTTCTCCTGGGAGGAGATTCCTAATACAGTATTGACCAATGATTAAATATAAGGTGGAGTGTGAAAGTGAAGCTATGCTATACGATGAAGCCTATTATGAAGGTCAATGAAGCCTAGTATACATATTCACTTTAAAGGTTCTTGGTGAAGGAAATATTAATTTGTATACTTTGTGACTACAGGAAATAGTTACCATTGGTCCTACTCAGAATTCAATGGGCAACAATGAAAGTGTTACTGACCTAAAAAGGTCCTACTCTGTAGTATCTTGATATGCTGATCACGAATATGACCATGAAAAGTTTTTATTGGCTCTCGTTTTGAAGATATTTAATATAGTTCACTTTCTATGTTTAGTCATGTAAATTTATCCAGTAGGACTG
This sequence comes from Rhinatrema bivittatum, assembly GCF_901001135.1. Classification (NCBI taxonomy): domain Eukaryota; kingdom Metazoa; phylum Chordata; class Amphibia; order Gymnophiona; family Rhinatrematidae; genus Rhinatrema; species Rhinatrema bivittatum. Next base: position 58,943,530 of record NC_042616.1, read on the forward strand.
TAAATAAGCCTAGAATGATGTAATATTGCATCATATTGCATAATACCATCATGCACACATCATCCAGAGTTTATTACATCATTTTCTGATGCAATGCAGTTCTACTGCCATGCTTCTGCTGAGTAAGCTGACGTCAGCAGTGTACTATATGAAGCCCAGTCAGAAAGGGTGAGCATCTGAAATATTCATGCTGGCTGACTACTGCTGGACACTCCGCAGAGATGCTCCCGAACAGGTGTACAAGAGACAAGCAAAGAAATCTAAGACGTAGTCTATGACTTCATTTTTCAAACGGTATTAACCATAGGTCTCCTATTATTGGCATACAATTCAAGATGTAATTATATTATTGCGTATTACAAAAAAAAACTAGAGCCAATTTTGCATTTTTACAGTCACATTCATGTTTAGCACATGGAAATTTATAAGAATTGACTAATTTCATTTCAGTAACATGACTTTTGTGAAAATTTGTTGCCTAGTGAGCTATTGGCATACAGTTCAAGATGTAATTATATTATTGCATATTACAAAAAAACTAGAGCCAATTTTGCATTTTCACAGTCACATTCGTGTTTAGCACATGGAAATGTATAAGAATTGACTAATTTCATTTCCGTAACATGACTTTTGTTAAAATTTGTTGCCCAGTGTTATCATCAATTTAAAGTCTGTGGTTACAGTGTTGGATTGCAGTAATTTTCCACAGAGTTTTGTTGTTTTTCATGATGTGGACAAACGTCTTCAGTTATTCAGAAGAACATGTAACTCAAGCATTACAAGGGACATTATTACTGGATGGTACTCCAGATAAAACAGACAACAAATCCTGGACACAACTAGCTGATCATCAAAAGCGTTTGGCTCGGTCAGAACTTAACACTGCTACTCTATTACAATACATTAAAGATGAAAGAATTCCCAGAGGTTTACGAATTAATTTGGAGCCGTCTATCTATGAAGAATGAAGATTTTTTTGACCAGGTGGCTTGCAATGTTGAACAAATGTTCTTTGGACATTATGCTTCTCCTCATAGAAACCACCAATAAACTATCTGAGACGGTTAAGATTGTGTGAAGAAACATCTTTTCTTCAGGCTCAAGAATCGCTGGAGGATTTTGACAAAAAATTACACGAACACAGGCAGATGATTGAAAAGTTCCATATTGATCTCAAACAAAGCAAAATAGCCAAATTAAGAAGAGATGAGAAGGATTATTCCACCAGTTACATCTATGCATGGCAACGTAGAACTATGAATAAACCCAGAAAAGTGGCTTTCGCCGGATCATCGGACGACTCCTCAAATAGTTCTGATGAAGATCAAATGACAACGTCTGTTACCAATAACACCTACAGAGGTTATGATCAGCGTCGAGGTAATTACCACCCCTTTAACAGAAACCAAGGACGGAGAAATTTTCGATATACTCGTCAACCACCATGGCCAGACCCCAGACAAGGTCACAAAGCCGACATCCAATGTGATCAATCTTTCGGACATGTTTTGACATCTACGCAGATAGAGGTATTGGACAAAGGATTGTCATACATACCATCCCATCATTATGATGCGTTTCAATGTCGCAGAGATCTTTTTCGGTTCTTTAGAAAACTTCAGGTGACACTCTTTTTTTCAACACAAACTCCGTCTTTAGATTGTTCGATTGTTCATCCCAAATTGAATTGGATTCCCCCCCCCCCCCCCCGGGGCAGTGGATTCCCACATAAAAACATATATGGATTTAATTCTTGAAGAAGTCTATCAGATAGCACAAGAAGTGTTTCCACCTCGATATAATTTGACTAGAACCCAAAATGATGCTCTTTAATCTCTAAAATCTAACCATTCGATCATTGTGAAACAAGCAGATAAAGGAGGAGCCATAGTGATACTTGAGAGGAAAATACATTAATATGGTTCTGGAACATCTTCGAGACCCTGGAAATTATGAAGTTTTAACACAAGACCCGGGCCCATCTCTACAAGATTCTATTGGCAAACTAATAGATGAAGGAAGAGTATTGGGCTTTCTGACAGCCAAGGAAGCGAGATTTCTAACAGTCAAATTTCCTACAACACCCACTATATATATGGTGCCAGAAATGCACAAAAATCTAGTGAACCCCCCCAGGGAGACCCATTGTGACTACCATTGGATCACTCCTGGAACCTCTATCGACTTTTGTGGACTATTTCTTACAACCCTTTGTTTCTCAAGCGAAATCGTACTTAAAGGACACAAAACAGATGTTGGTCAAACTACAGATATTTTATTCTGCAAATTGAGAGATAGAGATTAGCCTATGTCAATTATTAAAAGGGCTTACAAGCGACCGTTACATGCAGGACAGTGGTTACTTTTGGAGAAGACATCAAACCCAGAAATTCCTCTTGTATGCACTTTGACATATTCTGCTAAAGTATCGACCATAGCTTCAATCATTTTGCGCCACTGGCAAATTTTGCAGTTACATCAAGTCTTTAAGAACAGATCGATCATTGCCTATAGTCGTGGCAAGAACATTAGAGATTATGTGACACATTCATATTTATCACCGATTCCAGACAAAGATGCAGAGATGCAAACAGAAATGTGAATTGTGCCAACAGGCCATTGTTGGATCTAGCTGGACAGACAATACAGGCAGACTACACCACAGCTAATCAATTTTCAGATTGTTCGACGAGTAATGTGGCATATTTAATAACATGCCCTTGCAATCTACATTATGTAGGTCGTACAAAACGTACCATAAAATCTTGCCTTATTGAGCATCGGAGCTGCATTAGAATGGCCAAAATACAGGCACCAATAGTAGCACATTGTATTCAATATAATCATACTTTTTCCGATTTAAAATAGCGAGTTATTGAAGTGGTACACAAGAACCCAAGAGGAGGAGACCCAAAGATAGTTCTAAATCTGAGAAAACAGCGATGGATTTTTTGCCTGAACACCATCTGAAAGGTTTAAATGCTGCTGTGGAGTGGTACTCCTGTATTTAAGACTAATGGATTTTCAGTCACAAGTGGTGGGAGGTGGGCAATCTATTATATTTGAGAATTTCAGCCTTTGAAATATTTCAACATATTTAGAAATTTTCAGTGCATTTTGCATTCACATTTTATAATTCAGAGTTCTTGAAAGTCTTTTTTTGACATTTCAAAATGGCCGCTGAGGATTTCTATCCCGTTAGGTAATTGGAGCTTTAAAATCACTACTATAGTTCTCTATCACTTCAGCCTTTTTGATTGACAGCTTAGTCCTTTAAAAATGGTGCTACAATGGCAGTCTTTCTGCTGATACCGGAAATGAACGCCATCAAGTCATCATGTTGTAAGCGGAAAAATTGAATGCGTGAAAATAAGTTTGTTCCGGGCCTGTTTCAAAGTTTGACGTCCTCTAAACATCATGAGTTATTTTAAAATGAAGTGTTATAAATACTTTTTTCATGTATTACATCTGAACCTGTTTATATTTCAGTAAATGAGCCCTTGAAAAAAGATCGTTTCGACATTCGAAACACGGTCCCATGTCGGACAGTTTCTACCGGGCTATATGAACAAAGCAGCTTCTATATACAAAGCTAAGTAACATGACTGATAAGATTCGGTAACGATTTATAAGAGCACATTACAGGTGGCATTCACATGAGAGGATTTGCAAGTTAAAAATATAACAAAAATTAGACATCAGTATTGACCAATGATTAAATATAAGGTGGAGTGTGAAAGTGAAACTATGCTATACGATGAAGCCTATTATGAAGGTCAATGAAGCCTAGTATACATATTCACTTTAAAGGTTCTTGGTGAAGGAAATATCGATTTGGACACTTTTGGTATTCTTTGTGACCAGAGTAAGCCTTGATATGGCCCACTAGATTCAGTCCTGCCTGGGTATGACAAGAAAAGATGTTCTCTGCTAGCCAATTAGATAATGTCTATTTGGCAAAGGCATACCCAGTTTGTTAGTTTCAAAAGAAACAAAGAGCTGGCTGGAATTTCTAAGGGCTTCAGTCCATTCCAGGTAGAAGGCCAAGGCTCTCTTGCAGTCCAAACTATGCAGTGGAGAGATATTGCAGTTGCATAAAAAGAATCAATGTTTACTGGTTAAGGGTAGTAATCCCTGTGCCACCACACTGAGCAAGTTACCCCATGCATCCTTTTCTTCATTTCCGTCCTCTAGCCTTTAGGTATCCACAATGTTTATCCCATGCCCCTTTGAAGTCATTTACTCTTTTTGTCTTCACCACCTCCTCTAGAAAGGCATTACCCTCTCTGTGAAGAAATATTTCCTAAATTTGATTCATCCTCCCTGTAGTTTCATTTCATGAGCCCTTGTTCTACTGTTTCCTTTCAAACGGAAAAGGTTTGAAGTTCGTGCATCATTAAAACCTTTCAGGTATCTGAAGGTCTATATCATATCTCCCATGCACCACCTCTCTTTCAGGGTATCATATTTAGAGAGGGGATACAGGGGAGATATGATACAGACCTTCAGACAACGAAAAGGTTTTAATGATGCACAAACTTCAAACTTTTACCAAAAACAGACATACTGAGGTAGGGAGGGGGGGACAACAAAAAAATATACCCTTAAATACAGAACTCAAAAGCATGAACCGCTTGTTGTACACTTATTTACGAGTTGAAAACCGTACAAAAAAGTATCCTAAAAACTGATTATGTATATAGCCAAAACATTGGTAGTCGCAGATCTAGCGGGCAAGTCCTCATGATGCAGGCAGAAGCCAGCAAGTAATTATCCCCAAATCTTATCATAAATCAAAATTTACAACAGAGTTTCCATCACTCTGTAACAGAAGTTAGCCCCCTATGCACAAACAAACTCTGCACTTAAAGAGGCAAAGGACCTTTCTACAAACCAAGTTTTATACTGACTGACTAGGCACAAAATTCAGACACCTCACTGCCTATCACTTATGGCCCACAGTCTAGACCAGTGGTTCTCAACCTTTTTCCCATCGTGACACACGCTCTCATGTGTGACACACTGCTCATTACAATTCACAGCGGAAATAAAAAGTAAAGGTCCAGTAATTATTTTTATTGTTAAGAATGACAAAAGGAAAAGATACGTATTCTGTCTGAACAGAAATTGCATAAACAGTAAACATCCCACACCAGAATAGCACCAATTTCCAGCACTTAACAGTAACCACACCTTACCTAAGAAAAGGCAACACTTAAAATATTACACCAGGCCTTAAGACACCAATACATCTATTAGGAAAACGGACCAAGTCAGGCTGCTATAGAGCCCTACACAGAAACTACACGCCAGCAGAAAACCTCACCTAAATCACATGTACTGACCCTCACCTAACAAAGAATAAAGAGACCAAAACGCATAACTAGAAGCATGCAAAAACTGAATTGGAAACCGCAACAAGCCAGAGTCTCTGTATGCAGTGCAACAAAGGAAAAAAGAAACATCACCCATCCTTATAAAACAAATCAAGAAATATAAAATCAGTAGCAGTAAAACCATACTAACAAAAAGAACAGATTATTTCAAAACAGCTGATGAATGGAATATGCAATAATTAAAAACTCAAAAAATTTCTAGATACCAATAAAATATTTCAAAATAGCAGATACAAAGACCCAGTAATGAAAAATGATAAGGATACAAACATTTTTTTGCTCTGTATACCTGGGAATGTTTGATATCCAGGTGCCCTGAGATTGTTTTGAATTAGCAGAAGGATGGGTGGTGTGCTTGGAACTTTCTCCTTTCTCTGTCATACACCAGCGCTCTCTCAGACTGGCTCTCAATCACACATATATACACATGCTCTCTCACTTATATAGGCTCTTAATTACACATTTACACACATGCTGTCTCTTTTCACACTTACACGCACAGGCTTTCAATCACACACATACATGCTTTTTTTCTCTCACACACAGGCTCTCAATCATATACTCCCTCACCTAAACCAGCTCTCAATCACACACAGACACACATGCTCTGTCTCTCACTTATACACACAGGCTCTTAATCATATATACACATGATCTCTCTCACAGACAAAGGATCTCAATCATAAACTTACATTCATGCTCTCTTTCACATATACAAGCTCTCAATCATTCACAGATATGCTCTCTTTCACATATACAGTGTTCAGGATCTGTTGCCTGATGGGAGGAGCAATCAGATAAGCGTTATCATATAGGAGAGTTGTGGGTGGATCCTTGGGCCGGTAGCAGATGACAACGCCCCCGGGGAATGATCCCGAGAGGGATCACCGGTCAGGCTCAGAATTTGGAGACAAACACACACTAGTTCTTTTATTAGACAGTATACTGAACCACCAGAGATGGCAGTAGTGAGCTGGTAGCCCGGCTGGGCTGCAGTTCCTCAGATACTGGAATAGCGATCTCTGGAGGCTGAGCTGTAGAGAAATTTGAGATATAGTGAGTAGGCAGGGTATGCAGATGGTAACACACACACAATGTCCCAATGAAGCCCAGGAGCTGGAATGTATAGGCCCTCGAGGAGCGAGTACCTGGCTCTAGGGAAAGCTCAGAGAGAACGATGGTAACTCACTGATGTAGCTGATATAGTTGGTAGTGATGACTTCCAGGCAGAAGAGTATACGGAGAAAGTCTGGGAACGAGGGCCCTCGAGGAGCGAGTACAGGTTCCAGACTGTCACCTGAAAAATAAAGGGGAGAGCGAGGCCCCCGAGGAGCGGGTACCTCTGGTAAGTCCCAGGAGGCAGAGCAGCTAGGAAGTTGGAGCGAGTCTGATGACATTCCTTGCTAACTCGAACTGTTAGCAAATACTGAGACCTTAAATATCCGTCATGGGTGACGTCACTTTCGGGGGGACGCCCCCGAAGTTTGCGCCATCGCCGGTACTTCAATCGGGGCCACGCTGCGCGCGCACCCCTAGGCCTCCAGGAACATGGCGGATAGCAGCGATGAGCCAGTCCAGGAACGCCCGAGGACTTGTGGCAGAAGAATGCCACGAAGCCAATCTTCCCGCGGTCGGAGAGGGAGGCGCCAGAGAGGTAAGGAGGGCGGAGAGAGGGCGTCTGGCACCTAGGACATCATACAGGCTCTCAATCATTCATACACATGCTCTCTCACTCACACACATACAGGATTTCAAACACATGTGCTTGCTCATTCACTCTCTCTCCCCCTCCCCCCCGGAACTAGCGGCAGAGCAACCTCCTTCATTTTCAGCCCTCGCGGAGAAAGGAGTCCCATTGACCGCGGGGGCTGACGTAGTTCCTTATTTTACTCCGAGCTGCGCTACTCATCCTTCAGGCCGTGCCTCTCTTCTTTTCTTCGGGCCGATGCTGCCCGCACTAGCACGGTCTCTTCTTCCCGTGCACGCACCTGCTGCTCACCACTTCCTCTTCCGGGGAGTGGGAAGTAGAGACCATGCCAGTGCCGCTGACTCCAGCTGTTCTGCCGGGTTCCACCTGGGCTGTCAGCATTTTAAGCCCGGGTGGAGGAGGACCGGGGAAGCAGCTGGGTCAGCGGGGGACCAGGAAGTGTGGAGACACACCTGCGTGTTCTTGGCGACACACTGGTGTGTCGCGACACGCCACAGGGGAAGAACTGCTGGTCTAGTCTACCTATTGTGTTATCCATAAGCCTCAAAGAGGTGGTGTAGTCTGGAGATTAGATATTAGAAGAGAATCTCAAATTCCTAAGGTTGAATTTTTGCTCTACCACCGCCTGTCTGGGATCTGAGGCAAGCCACCTTACCTTCCTGAAGCTCAGGTTTAATCCTGGCTCTGCTGATGGTCAGGATTAGTTTATTAATTCATTAGTCACCTCTCGCACAATGATCGAAGCAAGGTCCAGTTAAAACATTTGTAAAATAAAACCACATGTACACAAACAATAATAAGATAAATGAACTGAGCTTACTAATACCTAAATGAGAAAACTGGCATAGTCACAACGTATTAAGAACATAAGAAATTGCCATGCTGGGTCAGACCAAGGGTTCATCAAGCCCAGCATCCTGTTTCCAACAGTGGCCAATCCAGGCCATAAGAACCTGGCAATTACCCAAACACTAAGAAGATCCCATGCTACTGAAGCAATTAATAGCAGTGGCTATTCCCTAAGTAAATTTGATTAATAGCCATTAATGGACTTCTCCTCCAAGAACTTATCCAAACCTTTTTTGAACCCAGCAACAAATTCCAGAGCTTTATTGTGGTTAGTGCAGTTAGTGTAACTGGGTTTAAAAAAGGATTGGATAAGTTCTTGGAGAAGAAGTCCATTACCTGCTATTAAGTTGACTTAGAAAATAGCCACTGGTATTACTAGCAACAGTAACATGGAATAGGCTTAGATTTTGGGTACTTGCAGGGTTCTTATGGCCTGGATTGACCACTGTTGGAAACAGGATGCTGGACTAGATGGACACTTGGTCTGACCCAGTATGGCATGTCATGTTACAAAATAGTGATTCCTCAACGTAAATTAACTCATTACTATGCCTTTATAAGCCATCCAGTCAACAAAAAATGTACTTGATGTTCCATCTCCAAGGTTGGCACACTTGGGCATTACTTGTGATAGGGCTTTTTTGGTTGCTGGCCCCTGCCTCTGGAATACTTAGCCAGAGTCCCTGTATGCAACCGTATTACCAAAAGACTTTAAGAAGGCATTAAAAACCTATTTATTCTCAAAAGCCTTCAGTGCTAACTAAAGTAGTGCCTGGATTTAAACTTATGCATATTACTTGGTACAGGCAATTTCTGTGGCTATCTCCTTCCTGTATGTTTTTTTGCTGTTTGTTTTTAAGATTATGGATCTGTTTTGATCATTATGTGCATGAAGTGGAATACAATTTTTTTTTTTTAATAAATGTTGCATCAAGCTTTTCTAATATTTTTTTACTTAACTGCATACTTCTGAAAGTATGCGACTTGACAACTTGAATCCTCCATTTACCCATAGCCAAAGTACAGGAATGCCAGAACCATGTCCTGACCATGGACCTCAAGCATGCTCCGAAGGAATCACATCTAGGGCTGAGAGGGACTTCTCCAGGGGTTAAGAAAAAAAAAAGAAGAAAAAAACTTGGAATCCAGTCAAAATGTTTAGAACTCAAGGATAACTATTTTCCCCATATAAACAAACTTTTTTGCTTGTTAATTTGTCTATTTTTTGTGGTGGTGGGGGGGTGTTCTTATTTTGCTCATTTATTTATTTTTTTGCTTTTTTTCCTCTCCCCATCTCTCATTTCCTCTTCTTTTGCCTGTTTTACTTCCCCTCCAATCTCTTTCCCCATTCCTTCCCTATCTCTTTTCTGTGTGTGTCAGGGGACCAGCTCCTCCTAACTATAGGATATATATATATATATATATATAAAATATCCTTTTGAGACCCAAGAACCACCTAAGAAACGTAATGGAACTCAAAGGGGCATGGGATAAATACAGAGGACCCCTAATGGCTAGAGGATAGAGTTGAAGAAAAGGGATAACCTATTGCTAACATTTCTAACAGGAGTAACCTGCATGGAGTGGGAGTTACCATCCAAACAACTTGCTGGGCAGACTGGATGGACCATTTCAATCTTTATCTGCCATCATTTTACTATGTTACTAACCAGTAAGACAGAACCCACATTTTTGTCCCAGCAACTACAACCCTCTTCTTTGTACTCTCCAGTTCAATCAGAACCAGCATGTTATCTAATGTGAATCTTCATTCGCAACTCCCTAGGGAATTCTGTAGGGCCAAAATGGTAACCCTACCCAGCTATGGTGACTTGGCAGCATTCAGCAGATTACTTTTAAAGGCTGTGAAGACCACATGTGATACCCCTGACTTAGAGGATACAAGGATAAAAGCCACAGATCAAGGCAAGCTTTGCGGTATTACAGCATAAATGGACAGAGGAAATAGGACTTGCAGTGCTTATCTGCTGCCACATTTTCTGTTTCTATATGAATCAGACTGCAGCAAGCAACTCATTTCACACAGTCCACACCACCTTCACCTTCAGTCACTACTGCTTATCTAGTAAAGCAAGCATCCTTGCACAGCTAATCGTTCTACACTCTATAATCCTTCCTGCAGGAAACATGCTAAATTTGTTATTCCATATCACTTTCTACTGCATGGCTCACTTCCTTCCAGAGCAACTAAAATATCTGTATTTTTTACTGCATTTCACAGCGATAAAGCAACACCAAATATAGAAGTTATTTATATTCAAGCTATTTTTCGACAAAACTAAACTCCTCAAGATACTGAACAACCTTTCATAATGAGAAATCTTTCCTGATCCAAGGGTGGGAAAGCTCAACAAAGAACAAAACTACAGAATGTACAATTTGCTGTCCAGGGAGAGGGAAAGAAAAGTCATCACATACCTGGTATTTGCCAGGAAGAGGACAACAGAAAATGTGCATTATAATCTCTTCAGGCAAAGGAAATGCAAAATCATGAAAATCAGAAAAGAATGGTTAAATAAACAAAACCCCAAGGATTCCCTGAGAGGTGTAATAAAAAAAAAAAGTCTTCTTTAAGCATGAGCTTCCATACTCCCATGAGATGATATTCTCAAGTTTGTCTGAAGTATTTCAGCTCTGAAAAATCATGGGTCTTGGATATAAAACAGGAGTGCATAACTCCAGGCCTGGAGGGCCACAAATGGATCTGGTTTTCAGCTATACAGCTGAGCCTCTCTCAGGAACATGCATTGTGGCTATCTTACGAAACAGACTGGAAAGTGGTCTGTCAAAGCCAGAAGGCAAATAGAAAGCAAGACAGACCAGTTGCCTTAGGTAAGGATTATTTATTCGCACATATCTCTTGATAAAAGCGCCCAACTCTGGCCGAGTTTCGCACAAGGCTGCTTCAGGGGTTACAAAATAACCAAACATTGAGGTAAGTATAAATAAATAAATACACAAGTATTAACATAAATAATAAAACACAAACCACAGGACATGTATAAGAAAATAATCACCTCATGGGTTGCCCCCCCTTTTTTTTTGCGATCACTAATCGCTCCACAATGATTTCTTACTGTTTATAAGAAAATTAATTTGAGTCATCCTTAAACTATATCGTAGAAAAAATGGTGGCCCCAGACAATTCCACGTTTTTAAATGATGCACTGGGCAACAAACACCCAGGTTATAAATATCAAAAGTGGGCATATTGCCAAGGATATGGCAGTCGAGCATAGAGAGCACACCATACCCCTAGAAATAAACAACTTTACTCATTAAAAAAAATAAAAATAAAGGAACTGGGACAAAACTAGTAAATATATGCAAACAAAAAGAGCAAAGAGATGGAAAGGTACAACAAATACCCAAGTCAGCACTGGATAGACCAAAAGGATGTAGAAAGCTGAAGGGAAGAGCAGGCCAGCTCTGGCCAGCGATAGTACCTTGGATGGCGAGAATGTGAGAACCAGAGATATTAGGACTCTATTGCCGAAGCTAACGAGGGCTGAAAAACTTTCTTTCCTATTTTTGTTAAAAAGAGATTCAAATTGAATTAATCTAGTATGAATTTTTTTAATAAAGGAGCTAGGATTTGCTTCCAAAGGTGGGCATCAGAATGATGCTCTTATAGGAATCATGAAAACATTCTATTTCATTTATTGTGTTGAGTTTAGACTTTGTTTCTGGAAGCTTTTCATTCTGAATCATGTCAAATCCAACCACTTGGGATAATATTTTCGTTTCACAATTTCTAAAAGAAGAATTGGATACTCCACCTTTATTTGCCTCCTCTTCAACTAATGAAGAAAATTAGACCAATATTATGCAGTTAAATAAGAGATTAATAAAAACCAATTTCCATGCAGGCATGTTAATCGAGTAATATAGGGTACAGGTTTATTCTACAGAGGTTAAGAATCAATAAAGAGCAGTGTCTATATGCAGAGCATAGTGATTTTGTTACAAAATGGAATCTAATTAGTAAGTGTTCACTAGACCATATGTTTTTATTTATCAAACAAGCCAAAGCTACAGCCAATCAAATTCAACTTGATCTAGATGGTTTTTTGAGAAATGTTCAGTCTCAAAGTGTTATTGAGGGTTATGATGTTCATTTTAAGGAACTACAGTCTAGATGGTGATCAGCAAGAGTGGATCACTTTAAAGAAGTTTCGTTTCTTAAGAATAGGCTATCTAGTAACCCCATCCTCCTGGACAACCAATTATCTCAGCTAAAAGTTCATTACTAGAGTCGCTCTCTATGTTTATGGATGTTATTTTGCGTCCATTAGTTCCAAAGCTTCCTTCCTAGATTTGTAACTCTTTGGATATTATAAACGTATTAGAACAATATGATGGTCCTTTTAATGATTTGTATCTGATCACAATAGATATTTCTTTGTACACATGCAAAATATTCAAGATGGTACTTCGAATATTTTGCATGATGCTTTAGAGACTAGAGAAGCTCCTGTTACAACACCCACATCATTTATTTGTGAATTGGCAGTTTTAGCCTTAAAAGATAATGTTTTCATGTTTGACAGACAATCCTACAAACAAATAAAAGATACCGCAATGGGTACCATAATTGCCCCAGATATGGCAAACCTTTATGTTGGTAATTTCAAAAATAGGTAGTTACCCCAGTATCCTTTTTTTCAGGATATCACTATGTAGCGATGCTTTACTGATGATATCCTAGTTTTGTGGACAGGTGGGAAAGAACTTGTTTCAGATTTTTAACAGGTTGAACTGTTGTGATTCTAAACTACAGTTTCTAGGTTTCTGTCATTTTTGGATATAGTGATTAAGTTATCCAACGGAAGATTTGATTTTTCTATCTACCAAAAGCCTACAAGACTTGGATTTCAGCAAAGCTTTTCATACAGTCCCGCACAGGAGGCTTGTGAATAAAATGAGAAGCTTAGGAGTGAGTGCCAAGGTGGTGGCCTGGATTGCAAACTGTTTGATGGATAGAAGACAATGTGCGATGGTAAATGGAACTTACTCTGAAGAGAGAGCGATGTTAAGCAGAGTGCCGCAAGGATTGGTGTTGGGACTGGTCCTGTTCAATATCTTTGTGAGCGACATTGCGGATGGGATAGAAGGTAAGGTTTGTCTTTTTGCGGATGATACGAAGATCTGCAACAGAGTGAACACACCGGAAGGAGTGGAGAGAATGAGATGGGATTTAAGGAAGCTGAAAGAGTGGTCAAAGATATGGCAGTTGAGATTAAATGCCAAGAAGTGCAGAGTCATGCATATGGGGAGTGGCAATCTGAAAGAACTGTATTTGATAGGGGGTGAAGGGCTGATATGCATGGAACAGGAAAGAGAGACCTTGGGATGATGGTGTCTAATGACCTAAAGTCGGCGAAACAATGTGACAAGGAGATAGCTAAAGCCAGAAGAATGCTAGGCTGCAAAGAGAGAGGAATATCTAGTAAGAGAAAGGAAGTGATGATCCCCTTGTACAGGGCCTTGGTGAGGCCTCACCTGGAGTACTGTGTTCAGTTCTGGAGATCGTACCTCCAAAGGGACAGAGACAGTCTGGAGGCAGTCCAGAGAAGGGCAACCAAAAAGGTGGATGGCCTTCATAAAATGACTTATGAGGAGAGATTGAAGAACCTAAATATGTACACCCTGGAAGAGAGGAGGAGCAGGGGTGATATGATACAGACATTTAGGTACTTGAAAGGTTTTAATGATCCATGGTCAACAATAAACCTTTTACGTTGGAAAAAAAAAAATCAGTAGAACCAGGGGGTCATGATTTGAAGCTCCAGGGAGGAAGACTCAGAACCAATGTCAGGAAGTATTTCTTCACGGAGAGGGTGGTGGATGCCTGGAATGCCCTTCCGGAGGAAGTGGTGAAGACTAAAACTGTGAAGGATTTCAAAGGGGCATGGGATAAACACTGTGGATCCATAAAGGCTAGAGGATGGGAATGAAGAGAAGAGCCATGGGGGTGGATTACTGGAGTGGAGGCTACTACCTGGTGATTACTACCCTTACTCAATAAGTCTTTGCATAGTTGATGCAACTCCAACATTGCTCTCTGCTTCAATGGCAAGGGGAAATGTGGAAAAGAGGATTTGCATTCAGACAACGACCAACAAGGACTGAACTTCACAATCTGGGTAAACAAATAAGCGTAGGGGTAGCTTGCATATTACAGCAGTTACTACCCTAAACCAATTAAGCCTGATACATCACTTTGAAAGCATATACAGCGATGCTCTCTGCTTCAAAGGCAAGGGGAAATGTGGAAAAGAGGATTTACATTCAGACATCCAACAAGGCATTGATCTGTGCAGTCTGGGTAAACAAGCATCGGGGTAACTTGCTTGATGCGGCGGTTACTACCTTTAACCATTAAGCCTTATGCTAACCTTTGATGCAACTCCAGCACCAATGCACCAATGACAGGGGATGGCAAGAAATTTGAATCAAACAGTTACCAACAAGGACCCTGAACTTGGTGGTTGATGAAACAGATTAAGTATGGGAAAATAAGTGTGGAAGCTTGCTGCGCAGACCAAATGGGCCGATTGGTCTTTTTCTGCCATCATTTCTATGTTTCTATGTTAAGACAGAAATACTTTCTTACACTATACTAGATGTCATCTACAACTCCTCAGAGATAACATATTTTGGCCATTTTTTGAGACTGAGGCATCTGTGTTCCTCTATTGAAGAATTTCAAAGCAGAGCAGTTGAGATGCATTTGATATTTTTGGAAAAAGATTATCTTCTCTCCATTATCAAGAAAACATACAAAAGTGCTAGATGGAATGACCGAGACTGCAAGCTTTTTAAGTTTGTGTAATTCACCCCAGAATTATAAAATACAAACGACTATTAGAAAATATTGGCAGATTTTACAATTATATCCTGTATTATAATGTGAAAGACTTGGTGGCTCACTCTGCTTTAGATGATGATCAAACAGTTCAGGACGAACAGAGGGGCCATTACTCTTGGAGGTGCTGTTCTGTTTGCTTTCAAGCTTCTAAAGGTAACACTTTACCACTGGAGTCCCTTCAGTTTTATAGATTACATTCATATACTAATTAATTTATGTGATTTGGTGCCTTTGTAAATTGATTTATATAGGGAAAACCAAGAAAGCACTCAAAAGAAAGAAGCCCGCTTGTAGAACATTGTTTAGCAGCATACCATTATTTTGAGGAGTTAAGATTCTCAGTATTGATCTTGTTCTTCATCAAGAACAAAAATTAATATACAAATTAGATACAGTACATTCAAATGGCCTTAATCGTGAAATTCATTGGTCATGTTTGCTTAAGCTTTAAACCAATAGTCTTTTGGAGGTGGGCTTAATATGAAGGAACTGTATTGTGATTTGCCAGGTAGCCCTTATATACTAAAACAGTGTTTCCCAACCCTCTCCAGAAGGCACACCTACCCAGTCAGGTTTTCAGGATTGCCACAATGAATAAACATGAGACAGATTTACATACACTGGGTCTCAATGTATGCAAATCTATCTTATGCATATTCATTATGGATAGACTGAAAACCTGACTGGTTAGGTGTATCTCCAGGAGAGGGCTGGGAACACTATACTAGAATGAATCTTGGTGTTTTTGAGCTGTACTGCCATTTTGAAAGATTTGAACTGAGAGCTCCGTAAAGTGATATGAGAGTATGAAAAGTGGTTGGTTTGTTTTATAATTTTACATTTTTGTTTTGCGTGTATGTGTATCGCTATATGTATTTTGTTTTTAGATACTGCCTGAAGAAGGCAGTCTTGTTACTACCAAAACATTGGCCATGTCAGGCAAGGTTTGAGTGAGCGCACTTTTGATATTTTCAGTTCATCTAAGACGACTTTGAATTTGCATTTACCAGATAAGTAAATTAAATTTTCTTTTGTGATAAGGGCCTTTTTCAACTATGAGGAATTTTTAGAGATGTTAAATAATAAATACAAATTATATATAGGTTTCGATGTAATTTTTGGAACTGGTAGATTTAATCTACTGTGCTTCAACAGGATTCTGTCTGAAGCCCCTTGAAGGCAAGACAGTGAATTATCATCTTAAGCATGTTTTGACTCTGATACCAAGTTCCAAAAGATTTCAGATTAATTAACTTTTTTATTGTTGTTTTGAAACATTTTACACAATGATAACTGATCTGAATCTATATACCAATTATATTACATCTCATTAACTAATGTAATGGTACCAGCCTTACCAATAAAAAGCACTTACATTTTAAACTCTCCCAGTGCTTGTAGTTATTGGAAAGGGAAAAGATTCCACAGCCAGCCAGCCACCCAACAAGAAAGAGCCTCGCAGGCTTGTAAAATGCCTGGTGGGGACACCAAACTTGTAAATGCGCACCCCCTCCTATCACAAAATATCATGGAGGTCATCCCTTGTGGGGTTACACTGGTATGTAAGTGGTAGGAGGTGATATCTTGGAACTGGAGCAGTGGGGGGAGCTGGGTATGTGGATACCTGTCAATTATCTATGCTCTTATTTCAAATAACATCCAATGTCTTGAAGATACAAGATCAGACTAATTGCCTCCTCCCTTCCTTACGCAGATGAGCCATATACCAACAAATAATGCCCTGCAATAAGCACACCAGCTTATTCTCACTCTCACTCTACTTATCAATATGTGCAAATGTTTTTGTGGTTTATGCGGATCCATTCAATATGTGCAAATGTTTTTGTGGTTTATGCGGATCCATTCAGTCAAGAT
Source organism: Rhinatrema bivittatum (assembly GCF_901001135.1). Lineage (NCBI taxonomy): Eukaryota > Metazoa > Chordata > Amphibia > Gymnophiona > Rhinatrematidae > Rhinatrema > Rhinatrema bivittatum. The sequence continues at coordinate 58,960,250 of NC_042616.1, forward strand.
GGAAACTTGGTTGACTGCACATTTTAATTCTGATATTATTACAGATGTCAGGTGCCATTTTAATATTTCATTGATTTTATGTTTGTTATATATTTTTTGGATGTTGCATTAACCACCAAGAATTATGATTAATGTAGCATAAAAGTTTTTAAAAACATATAACTGAAATGAGGACTGAGATTGCTCTTATAAAGCCTGAAACCTCAGTGTGACTGAAAACCAGAAAATACATGGGACAAATTTCCTCAAAGTAATATACCAGCCTGCCCACAACAATTCTTTAGACATACTGTGTCACTGTTTGTGCCATGCTGTGTTGTACCAAAAGGCAAGAGTTGGATTAGTTTTGCTGAGCCAGTCTGAACAAAGCCAGAGGTGAGACGAGCAAGTTTGCTTACCATAAACGGTGTTTTCCGTAGATAGCAGATGAATTAGCCATGCTGTCTGGGTACGTCCTCTGTGCCACTAGGTGGCAGCGCTCTCAAAGTCTAGGTAAATCTTTTAGCCAGATACTCCCTCCTTCCTGTATCATAACAGGATCACCTCAGGCTCCTCAGTCAGTATCAAAGCAAGGTAGGTATGCTAGAACTGTCCGGGGAGGCGGGCGGGTCAGCATGGCTAATTCATCTGTTATCTATGGAAAACACCATTTACGGTAAGCAAACTTGCTCTTTTCATGTAGATAAGCAGCTGAATTAGCCAAGCTCTCTGGGCGTCCCCAGCTGACGTATTGAGCTGTTAATGTGTGTAATTTGGTATATTCGCTTAATATGGGAGATTGAGGCGGACAGTTCCTATGAAGGTTATGTATGAGGAACAAGTGCTCTTCTGTAGGATAGTCCATCCTATTAACGCATCATCCGCAGTTTGTTTATCAAAACAGTAATGGGATGTGAAAGTGTGCAGCGATAACTATGCTGTCGCTTTACTGAGGTCTATAATGGGAACCACAGGTAGATGGGCCATCGGGGTGCAATTGCACGCACCCGGTGTGTCTTTGGATTCGTAGGTAAAGTTTGCTATCGTTGGAGATACAGTTCGATATAGACGTAGATAGAGTGCATTTTGTTACCGGAAGTTCCTGAGTGTTCAGATTGAACATAAGAACATAAGAAATTGCCATGCTGGGTCAGACCAAGGGTCCATCAAGCCCAGCATCCTGTTTCCAACAGAGGCCAAAAACCAGGCCACAAGAACCTGACAATTACCCAAACACTAAGAAGAACCCATGCTACTGATGCAATTAATAGCAGTGGCTATTCCCTAAGTATAATTGATTAATAGCCATTAATGGACTTCTCCTCCAAGAACTTATCCAAACCTTTTTTGAACCCAGCTACACTAACTGCACTAACTACCTTCTCTGGCAACAAATATAGAAAGAACTGTGAAGGTCTGTCAGGAAATGAGTGCGCTGTTTGTAGTAGTCTAGCACATGTACAGTCCAAAGGATGGAGTTTTCTCTCATTCCCATTCGCATGAGGATTTGAATGGAAAGTGGGTAAGGTGATGGTTTAGTTGATGTGGAAAGTTGAAATCACCTTCCCATGGAAGTACTTCCCATGAGAGATATCGAAGATGACTAGTGTCTAATGGTTCAAAGGGGTGGAAGTATTAGGTATTCAATAATCATAGAAACGTCCCACGGCACTGGAGACTAGTTTATGATATGAAATGGGCTCCCCATTGAGATGAATGTGGTAATCCACTACAGTGCATAAAGGAACACGGAGTGAGGAAACAGCAAGGCCCTCACTGCAGAGTAGATGAAGGTAGGAGAGAAGCTGTTCAGGTGGGCAGTTAACGGGTCAATACCCGTTGTTGAACACCAAGAAGCGTAGCGTGACCACTTTTAGTTGTAATTGAGTCTGGTTGACAGTTGTCCCAAGGACAGTAACATGTGCTGAAGATCAGGAGTGTGTTTAGGTGTTGGTATGTGACTTGGCCGATCCCCATGCAGTGAGGTGTAGGGAGGAGTGAAGAAGATGTGAGAGATCCCTTGTCCTGGGTGAGTAGTTGAGGGCTGCTGCCCTGAGGAATTGGGTCGCAGGTTGATAGGTGCAGTAAGTAGCTGCGCCATGGTTGCGTCGCCACACTGGCGCAATCGAGATCAGATTTGCTTGGTCTGCGATGCATCTCTGGATTGTACGAGAGATGAGTGGTATCGGAGGGAGCGCATACCATAGGTTGTGAGACCCATTGACTAGAAAAATGTGTGGAGGGACTTTCTGTGGGCTTGGGAAACCGAGAAGGTTTTCAGTTTTCTGTAGTCTCCTGTTGCAAACAGGTCGAGGGAAGGATGGCTCCCAATTGATAATATGTGTTGAGCCACCTTCTGGTATAATTCACATTCGTGGGGATGAAATATTCTGCTGAGCTTGTCTGCACTGGAGTTTTGGATTCCGGGCAGATAAGTTGCTTGAAGAAAAATTGAAGCACTCCAGTATCTGGAGTGCTTCCTTGTAGAGGTTTCAAGAACCTGACCCTTTGTCTTTGTTTATGTAGAACATCGTGATTTGGTTGTTCTTAAATGAATCATTACTATCTTCCCATGTAGGGAGTCTCCGAAGGCTCAAAGGGCATTTCTCACCGCCTTGAGTTCTCGTAGGTTCATGTATTGCGAACGGTAGTATGTGGTCCATAGATCCAGTGTCGATAATTGGTCTAGTTGAGCTCCCCAGCCCCTGGGGAACGCGTCCGTGGTGAGTATTATCTGATGTCGTAAGGAATTTAGGAACGAGCCCGTCGTAAGTTGACGGGAGTAGTCACCCTGAAGGTAGTTTTTTCATGCTGTTGGTGAGGGTAATGGGCAAACAATGGATGGAGAAATTGAATCCATTAGGTCCTTAGTTTCCATTGCAGGTGACACATATGCAGGTGTGTATGCGGGACCACATAGATGGATATTGTCATGTGACCTAGGATGGCCAGGATTTGTCTAGATGGTGAGGATCAAGTCAAAGAAATTATCACAAGGGTGCCTTGGCTAACTGTCACGGACAGGTAGTCAGGTAGGAAAGATCATGATGCTATGTTGTCGAAAAGGAGTACCAGTGCGCAATCCCTGGCGAGGATTCTTTAATCAGTAGAGACTCTCTATGAGAATTCCTATTCCGATTTGACGGAGGCTATAGTCCTGCATGTCAAGCGAAGCAGTGTTAATGAAGGTTAGAGCGGGGAAAGGCAGCACAAGTGCGGCGAAGATGAAAAAATGGAAGAAATCGGTCCGTATAGAATCTGAAGAGTAAGTACGGGTTGATCTGTGTGTTAGGACAGAACAAGAAGAAGAGGTTGCTTCTCACTAAAGGTGGTGGGAAATAGGGAGTCTAAGAAATCCACCAATGGGTCATGGAAGCTGGCAGAATTTGGAGAACACCGCCGTGTTTCCTGTGAAACTGAAAATTGAAGTCAACACCAGTGGGACAGGAAATGTAACCTGGTCAGTAGAATGATATAGATGAAATTCGTTTGACCTCCAGTTTGATGGATCAGCTACGGCAGAGACATGAGTTTTAGTTTCCATGCACATTGGTGAAAGAAGGATGTTCCCCTTGCACGTAACTTGCTATTGCATTGTGCAGTCTGCGAGGATAACTTAAGTAAAAGACTCAATTGTGTCTGTCGGTGTGCTACACATAAGAATGCAGGAAGACCAGGGTGGTTGGCATTCGACAGAATACTGTGCTTGTCCCTGGCAAAAAATGGCAGGATGCACAATTACTACTATTTGTTTTTAGCTGTGGAGATCATTGAAACCAGCTTATCTGCATATAAATAAAGAAGGTATCGTGAAGTATCCCATGTTCTGGGAGAGAAACTTTAGACTGGAGTCGTGTGTGGAAGACTACAATTCACAAAAATATTACCTTCTCCAGTGACGTAATAGTAGCGGATATTGGAGTGCTTGTTTAGCGAAACAAGATATTCAATGTCCCCAAGGCAGGGGGCTAGAAGAAGGTAAGACCCTCTTTTTTTTTTTTTTTTTTAATGTTATGTCTATATGCGAGGAAGATAGTCGTCCGTAGGCGGGAATCTTCCCTTGCCTGTTTTTTGTTTTTTTTTGGCAACGCTCAGTGCGAGTCAGAAAGACGGATCCACCAAAGGAGAGATTTCTCACCAAGTAGTGCAGTAGGGAGTGAGCAGCAGTCGCAGAGAAAGTAGCACTCCCGATAGGAGAACCTGAAGAAGATCTCTGTATGGGCCGACGGCGGAGGGAATTGGAGCCTTCTGGTGCATTAGGAGTCCTCGAAGGCAATGCGTGCCCTCATGGAGGGTTGTTAATAGCCAAGTGGAGTGGAGGAGTAGTCTGGCAGTTAGAGCAGAGGGCTCGAACCATGAGATCAGGGTTCAAGTCTCACAGTCACTCCTTGTGACCTTGGGCAAGACACTTTACCTTCCATTGCCATAGGTACAAACTTAGATTGTAAACCTCAGGGGATAGGGAAATATACACCATACCTGAATGTAATCCACTTTGAAGCACCGAGAGAAGAGAAAGGATTCACGGCGCCAAAGGGCAAAAACCATGATGTCCTTTGAGGCAGATGCATCGTGCGAGTTGCAGCCACCTTGGCAGCGAGGTACTTGGCCACACTATTACACACGGCTTAACGCTGCAATGCAGAACTGATCTGTCGACGCTGCACGCCCTCGCATTAGTGCGCCCCAATTGAATTGGTAGCCAGCAGTCATGGTAGCGTGTTGGCTTGCTCGTGGGCATGTTCCATTATTCATGTGGACACCTTGGTGATTCTGAGAGTGTCCCTCAAGTCTTGAAAGCGCTCATGTTCAATGGAGACTGTGCTACCTTCTGCACTGATCTATTTTTTTTTTTTGTACATGGCGCCCACATCGGTGACCCCAAGTGCCTGGCTTCCGTAGAAATGTCCTGGCGCCCTCGTCGCCCGTGTCCACACTACCGATGGCGCATGCAAAGTCCGCGCCAATAGTTGGTGCGCTGTCAACGCCTTGTGATTTGTAAAATAAAAAACATGCCAGTGTAACGCTGGACGACTCCCTGAGTCGTACCTGCTGAGAGGCTGGGTGCCTCGAACCTGCAGAAGTTCTAGCCCCGGCAGATGTCTTGCATGGATGCACCGGCAGATGCACTGTGTTGACATGCCAGCGTGCGTCGATGGTCGGCGCGCCCGGCACCTGCGCCGATACAGATACTCCTTTAGCGCTGTGGAGCAGTTTTTGCTCTGTTAATCAGTATCCAAAGGACTCAACTCGGAGCCGGACCCGCTAAACCGGGAGGCTACTGAGGAGCTAGAATTAGAAAACGGGGAAACAGCCCAATCGGGGCCCCCTGAAGTCATGCCTTGGCACGCCTGCAAGGAGTCAAGTCCTTTTCTGTCCGTGAGTTGACTTACAATTGATATAGTGCCCCTCCCTCTGGTTCCACTCAGTACCGGCCTGGACTGGAGAATGTACCGAGGAGGTTGAAGTGCAGGCATTGAATCGGCTGAGAGAGGGGGGAGGGGGTGCCCAGAGACGTTTAGAACAGTCTCGTGAGGGCACGTCTTCTGAAGCAGATTTCATTTATTTTATTTTGTCCTTTCCTCTATTTCTGTTTCTTGTGTTTTGAAGTGTTAATTATGTGTTTTCTAAGTAAATTGTGAGGAGAAGAAGAGAGCTCCGTGCACTCTGTTGCGCAGAAACAATTTGATTGAGGAGCCTGAGGTGATCCTGTCACGATACAGGAGGGAGGGAGTACCCAGCTAAAAGATTTACCTAGACTTTGAGAGCTCGCCACCTAGTGGCACGGAAGATGTACCCAGACAGCATGGCTAATTCAGCTGCTTATCTACGTGAAAAAGGTAATGTGGTGGGGACGCTTGGCAATAATAATCAAAATATGTCAAATCTGAATTAATGATTAGAAGGGGGACAGTAAGTAAATCCATGGCTCTAGCACTAAACTTTCAAAGGGGAAACTTTGATAAAATGAGAAAAATAGTTAATTTAAAAAAAAACAAAAACTGAAAAGTGCAGCTACAATGGTTAAGAGTGTGCAACAGACGTGAACACTGTTAAAAAAAATCCATCTTAGAAGCACAGTCCAGATGTATTCCATGCATTAAGAAAGGTGGAAGGAAGGCCAAATGAATGCCGGCATGGTTAAAAAGTGAGATGAGAGAGGCTATTTTAGTCAAAAGAAGTTCATTCAAAAATTGGAAGAAGGATCCATCAGAAGAAAATAGGATAAAGCATAAGCATTGTCAAGTTAAATGTAAGACATTGATAAGACATGCTAAGAGAGAATTTGAAAAGAAATTGATCATAGAGGCAAAATCTCATAATAAAAACGTTTTAAAATATATCCAAAGAGAAAGCCTGCAAGGGAGCTGATTGTACCGTTAGATGATCGAGGGGTTAAAGGGACTCTTAGGGAAGATAAGGCCATCACAGAAGGATTAAACGTTTTCATTGCTTCGTTGTTTACTGAAGAGGATGCTGGGGAGATACCCGTTCTGGAGACAGTTTTCAAAGGGTGACAATTCAGATGAACTGAACAAAATCACAATGAACCTGGAAGATGTAGTACGCCAGATTGACAAACTGAAGAATAGTAAATTACCTGGATTGGATGGTATACACTCAGGGTTCTGAAAGAACTCAAAAATGAAATTATTTCAGACCTATCACAATTAATTTGTAACCTATCATTAAAATCATCAGTTGTACCTGAAAATTGGAAGGTGGCCAAGAAACCTGGAGTGATCCAGGAAACTATAGACTGGTGAGCATGACTTTGGTGCCGGGAAAAATTGTGGAAACTGTTATAAAGAATAAAATCACAAAACATTTAGACATGGTTTAATGAGACACAGCTAGCATGGATTTACCCAAGGGAAGTCTTGCCTCACAAATCTCCTACATTTTTTAAAGGGGTGAATAAACATGCTACAAAGGTGAACCGACAGATGTAGTTTATTTGGATTTTCAGAAGGCGTGGGACAAAATCCCTCATGAGAAGCTTCTAAGGAAACTAAAAAGTCATGGGATAGGAGGCTATGTCTTTTTGTGAATTGCAAACTGGTTAAAAGAAAGGAAACAGAGTAGGATTAAATGGTCAGTTTTCACAGTGGAAAAAAGATAAAAAATAGAGTGCCTCAGGGATCTGTACTTGGACCAGTGCTTTTTAATATATTTATAAATGATCTGGAAAGGGGTTTGATGAGTGAGGTGATCAAATCTGCAGATGACACAAAATTATGCAGAGTAGTTAAATCTCAAGCGGATTATGATAAATTGCAAGAGGACCTTGTAAGACTGGAAGACTGGGCTTTCAAATGGCAGATGAAATTTAATGTGGACAAGTGCAAGGTGCTGCATATAGGGAAAAATAACCCTTGCTGTAGTTACATGATGTTAGGTTCCATCTTAGGAGTTACCACCCGGGAAAGGCATCATAGTGGATAATACATTGAAATAGTCGGCTCAGTGTGCTGTTGGCAGTAAAAAAAAAAAAGCAAACAGAATGTTAGGCATTCTTAGGAAGGGAATGACAAATAAAATTGTGGATGTCATAATGCTTCTGTATCTCTTCATATTGAGACTGCTTGAATACTGTGTGTAATTCTGGTCGCCACATCTCAAAAAAGGTATAGTTGCACTACAGAAAGTGCAGAGAAGGGCGACTAAAATGGTAAGGGTCATGTAACAGCTCCCCTATGAGGAAAGAGGTTAGGATTGTTCAGCTTGGAGAGGAGACAGCTGAGCGGGGATATGATAGAAATCTATAAAATCATGAAAGGACTTGAACAAGTTAATATAAATCAGTTATTTACTCTCTCAGATAATAGAAGGACTAGGGGGCACTCTATGAAGTTAGCAAGTAGCTCATTTAAAACAAATGGAAGAAAATTCTTTTTCACTCAGCGCATAGTTAAGCATTGGAATTCATTGCCAGAAGATGTTACGGCAGTTAGCGTAACTGGGTTTAAAAAAGTTTTGGATAAGTTCCTAGAGGAGAAGTCCATAAATTGCTTTTAATCATTAAGGAATAGTAGCTTGGGATCTAGTTAATGGTTGGTACTTGCCAGGCACTTGTGACTTGGATTGGTCACTGTTGGACACAAGATACTGGGCTTGTTGGTCTGGCCCAGTATGGCAAATCTTATGTTCTCATGTAAGTAGATGAGTTCTTAACAAGGTGCTACTTCACATTCCTTTGCCGTTAATCAATGCGTAGGACTCCTCTATGACAAAAGTTCCAGGAAAACAGCACATACAAAAGCTTTGATAAGAAGAGTGGGAGGGAGAGATGACAAATACATACAGAAGTTTTATTTTGAATACCTTAATAGGGAGAAAGATTCCCAAACATCTTAATCCGGCATATGTTTAAAAACTGCCAAGCGTGGTTGCAGTTTCTGTACCACGCTTCGAAGGGCTGTGTCATTATCTGCAGATAAAAAGGTGCCCGATAACAGATATTTGTTTCCATGGAGCCCACGCCAAAGCTCTATGGGGACAAGCTCCCAGAGTTACAACTGGAACCAAAAAGGCAGCTGATGGCTTACAGCTGAGCAGCTCATGCTGAGATGGAGCAGAATAGCTTTTGATTGGTTTTGATAGCTAATGAACAAAAAAAAAAAAAAAGTATACAAAACCCTCCCAGAACAGTTCTCCATTACCATGGCAATGTGAGCCTCAGATGGGATTAATCAGCACTGCTGTCATGAAATCAACAGGGGGAAAGCAGAATTAGATCACATCTTCTTCCTGAGGACTGATGCAAACCTGCACAAAGCAGACAGCTGGCCTTCCATGACATCTAACCTTGGCCGTGCCACTGGATCGGCGCTGCAAAGCTCTGCCTGTAGGCTTATATCCCAGATCCTGTCAGGCAAGGCTGAGAACAGCAGGCCCCCGGAACTCTCCAGCCACTGCTTTGCCACCCCCGTTACTTCCTTTTAAAGGTGGAAGGCAACATAACAAAAATCCCTGCAAAGCAGATGAGCACTTATGCCATTCAGGCTTCCAGTGTACATCCACAGAAGATATTTTTAAAGCGAACCTGGTTCTGACAGTCATGTAGATAATGTGCTTTATAATTACTCGGCATTCCCCGACTGTTTTCTTAACTGTATGTGTTGACAAGGCTCCCTGAGCTTCTGTATAAGAGGGCTAGAGGGCACTTGGCAGGCTGTTTGGTTTCAGGCGGATAGAATGGTGAATGGAATCCCATAAACTGTACAATCACTTGAGTTGCCCAAACCTACGATAAACTCTACAAGATTTTTTTTTTTTTTAAATGTACATTTTAAATGCAATCGCTCCCCACGCTCAGTTAGAATGGGATAGTGTCAGTGGTGAGGAATCATGCCATTGTGGGTAGAAACCTACATCAGAAAGGGGAACCAAATAAACAGTTGGACTTACCAAGCAGCGTGCCGTACTTTATAACTTAAAGACAGCTTCGTGTACTCAATCTAGCCTTTCAAAGCAGAGTGAGAAACCTCAAGAAGCCCTGACTAATGATAAAGCCACTCTGACACCAATTGGTAGCACCACAGTGGTCTCTAATTTAACCGAGATGCTTCAACAAGCAGGAAAAAAAAAAAAAAAGATGGGATGTAAAAAGTGAGTCATTTTTGTTATTTAAAATTTAAAAATGCATGCATGCTTCTTGGCACCAGAACATGTTATAAACAGTGTGAACCAATGAAATATACATGAAAGCATTACAATGTGGTTCCCACATGCTGAAAGCTTGCTGTCCCTTGATCTCATGGAGCACACATCCCCATCACGTTATCACCCACAGCGTACTCCAAGGTTGTATGATATCGCCTACAAAATTTTCTTCTAGGCATCCGTGGTTCTGTCTTGCTCCTTCTGTCAGTTCTCATTTGATTGTTCTGTCATCGGAAAGATTACAATATCTGTATGGGCAGAAAGGTTAAACGACTTGTTTCCACACAATAAGCAGCAGGTTGTGGACTGGACCGTGAACCTCTGGATTCCCCCTCCATGCTCTAACCCTACTGCCAGCCCTAGACATTTCGTTAAGTAAGAAACTCCTGTCTGCAGTTAATTACAATAATCACAGTGTTTTGGTCCGCTGGGAAAAAAACTCTCATTGCCCACCTTTACACACTGCAGCCACCATCCCTGGCAAGCTCCCCATGTTTCTAACACAATAACAAAAGCTGTAACCTAACAAGACATCTGGGGACTGAAGAACTCCCGAGCACTGGAAAGGCAAATAATTAAAAAAAAAAACTCTCCTGATATTAAGACTCTTTATAACCAGCTAGCTGTCGTAGATTGAGTGAACAATACTAGAGCAATTTCCTCCACCAGAAAGTATATAAACTGCAATCCTTATCTCACACCAACAGCAACCCAAGCACATTTCCTCCTTGCCTGTATCTTAACGCCACCTCTTCACTACTAGAAAGGTCAGAATCCAGACATTTCAATACGGGGGAAGTGCAAGGGAAGCCAAGCGGCAAGCTGGGAGAGAAACCAGCGGCATGTTTCACTGCCCCCCCCCCCCCCCCCCCCACCAAAACCTCACATTGTTCTATGAGTAATGGAAGAAGTGAAGCTCAAGCCTTCCTGAAGAGCATCGGAGCCAGCAGAATACGCTGGATTTTCTCAAAGCAAAGAGCCTGCATGGTCCTAAGACCCCAGGAAGCGCTACGCTGGCTCCACAGAGCCCAGCATCCTAGCCGGGTCCCTTAAAATACTCAGCAGGTCCGAATGGGGAATTCCAATCCCTGTTACTCCCAGAAGTAAGAAGTGGAGACACACACAAAGTCTAGTTGGCTAATAATTAACGAATCCTGTCCAAACCTCCTGTAATCAAGCTAGATTACTAGCCTTGACAACATTTTCCAGCAAATTTCACAGCTTTAATTGTGCATGGACTGAAAAAAATAAATACATCCTAGCTATGTTTCAAATCAGTTACCAGTTAGTTTCATGAAGTGTCCCCTAGTCCTAGTGCTATCTGAAAGAGTAAATAAGTGTTCCCGATTAACATGTTCCAAACTAATCATGATTTTATAAATCTCTAGCAAATCACCTCTCGGTCTTCTCTTCTCCAAGCTGAAGAGTCCTACCCGGTTTAGTCTTTCTTCATAAGGGAGTCATTCAATATCCTCTCTCATTTTTGTTGCCCTTCTCTGTACCTTTTCTAGTTCTGCTAAAGCTTTCTTGAGATGTGGCAACCAGAATTACATACAACACATCAGTGAGTGGTTGCACTATGGATCCATACAGAGACATTTTTGTTTTCTCTTCCTTTCCATATAATTCCATATAATTCAAAATAGAATTCCAATTACATTTGACTTCAAATTTACCTTTATAGGATTGTAAAGATATGAGGTAGGATCATATAGTCATCTAGATGTATCAGAACATGTGCTAAATGAAAAATAAGGAGTAATGCTGAAAAGGTCAGTACCCAGTGTATAAGAGATGTGTCTTTGAATAAGAAGTTCTAGGGATTGTAAAGGTCAGATGACCGAGCAGATGTCAATTCATTAAAAGAGACAAAGTGATTATCTTGGATTTTACAAGAAAGTCTGGACAAACAAACAGACCTTAACGTGATTTCTGAAGGTAAGGTATCAATCTTGCTTTGAGATGAAAAGAAAATTATTCCTTACCTGCTAATTTTCGTTCCTGTAGTACCATGGATCAGTCCAGACGGTGGGTTATGTCCCCCGTCCAGCAGATGGAGTCAGATCAGAGCTCGAGAGTGTCACCTCATCTACCAGCGCACCCTCTGCTGGAGCTCAGTATCATGAATAACAAAGCTCAAAAACGAGCAAGAAACATAAAACAATTTGGATCAAACAAACTGGCGTAAGTAAACACCAAGAACAAGAACAGGGACGACCCATAACTAGGTCGCAACAGTCAAACTTGTGAGGAGCTGTACCAACCCCCATAGCAAGAATATAGAAAGAGACAGCTACAGACACAAAGCCGAGCAGAGGCTCCCAGTCCCAAAGCGGTGGGCGTCTGGACTGATCCATGGTACTACAGGAACGAAAATTAGCAGGTAAGGAATAATTTTCTTTTCCCTGTACGTACCAGGATCAGTCCAGACGGTGGGATGTACCAAAGCTTCCCTAAACCGGGTGGGCCCCTGAGAGCCCTGCTCGGATAACCTGCTCGCCAAAGTGCTCAGAAGCCGAAGGCGGCAGGTGTAGCCGATAATGCCTAGCGAAGGTATGCAGTGACTTCCACGTCGCCGCCCGGCAGATCTCCTGTGGAGAGACCGCACGAGACTCCGCCCAGGACGCAGCTTGAGAGCGTGTAGAATGAGCTCTGACGCCCCTAGGCGGATCCCGACCGGACCCAATGTAAGACGCGGAAATGGCATCCTTGATCCAGCGGGCGATGGTCGTCTTTGATGCGGCGGAGCCCTTTTTAGGCCCCGACCAGAGCACAAACAGGTGATCGGAAACCCGGAAGTCATTGGTAACCTCCAGGTAGTGTAGGAGCACCCGCTTGACGTCCAAATGACGCAGAGACTTTGCATCCGCGGGAGAGAACGCTGGAAGCTCCACCGTCTGATTCATGTGGAAGGAGGAAACCACCTTCGGAAGGAAAGATGGTACCGTACGAAGCGAGATCCCCGCTTCTGAAATGCGTAGGTACGGTTCCCTGCAGGAGAGCGCTTGCAGTTCCGAGATGCGGCGGGCAGAGCAGATCGCTACCAGAAAAACGGTCTTCATAGTGAGGTCCTTCAGCGAGGTGCCATGTAGAGGCTCGAAAGGCGCGCCCGCCAGTACTCGAAGAACCAGGTTGAGGCTCCACGACGGACAGGGATCCCGGACCGGGGGCCGTAAATGTCGAACTCCCTTCAGGAAACGTGCGATATCCGGTTGGAGGGGCAGAGAGACTGTTGTCTGTACCAGGACATTCAGAGCCGCGACTTGCACTCGGAGAGAATTATATGCCAGTCCCTTATCCAGCCCGTCCTGCAAGAACTGAAGGATCAGTGGGACCGGCGCCTCCGTGGGACGGGCTCCATGGTCGACACACCAAGACTCGAAAACCTTCCAGACGCGAACGTAGGCTACGGAAGTGGAAGGCTTGCGCGCCCGGAGCATCGTGGAGATTACCGCCTCTGGATAGCCTCTGCGGCGGAGGCGGCGCCGTTCAAAAGCCAGGCCGCAAGACAAAAGAGTGCCGCCTGTTCGAAAAATACCGGTCCCTGTTGCAGGAGCCGGGGAAGATGACTCAGACGGATCGGCCCGTCCACCGACATGTGCAGCAGGTCTGCAAACCACGGCCGACGCGGCCACTCCGGCGCCACGAGAATCACGGGGCCGCTGTGATTCTCTATTCTGCGAAGTATTTTCCCCACCAAGGGCCAGGGAGGAAAAACATAGAGCAGCTGACCTTCTGGCCATGGCAGAGCGAGAGCGTCCACCCCCTCTGCCCCCCGCTCCCTTCTGCGACTGAAGAAGCGCGGGGCCTTGGCGTTGAGCGCGGTCGCCATCAAGTCCAGGCGGGGGGTTCCCCAGCGACGAACCAGTAGAGCCATCGCCTCGTCGGAGAGAGACCACTCGCCGGGATCCAGCCTTTGTCGACTCAGGTAATCTGCCTGAATGTTGTCCACGCCGGCAATGTGAGAGGCCGCAAGCCGAGCCAGGTGAAGTTCCGCCCATGCCATCAGAGGCGTGGTTTCGGCTGAAACCTGAGCGCTCCTCGTTCCTCCTTGACGATTGATGTAAGCCACAGTAGTCGCGTTGTCCGAGAGAATCCGTACTTCCCTGTTCCGAAGCAGGGGAAGGAAACGTTGGAGCGCGAGGCGCACTGCCCTGGTCTCCAGACGATTGATCGGCCACGTCGCCTCCACCGGAGACCATGTCCCCTGTGTGGCGCTGCGCTCGCAGACGGCGCCCCACCCCACGAGGCTGGCGTCGGTGGTCACCACCACCCAAGATGGAACTTCCAGAGAGACGCCGCGAGCCAGGTGAGCCGGGACCAGCCACCACTCTAGACTGTCGCGAGCCGACTGAAGAAGAGGCAGAATCACTTGATACTCCTGTGACAACGGTTTCCAACGAGAGAGCAGGGACGCCTGCAGCGGGCGTAGGTGTGCAAATGCCCAGGGAACCATGTCTATGGTGGATGCCATCACTCCCAGAAGCTGTAGATAATTCCAAGCGGTGGGTTCCGGCAAAGACGCGAAGTGTCTGATGTGCTCCTGCAAGGAGAGGGCCTTGTCCGCTCGTAGGAAGACCATGCCCTGTTGAGTGTCGAAGGTCGCCCCCAGAAAATCCAAGCGCTGGGAGGGAACTAGGGCACTTTTGGCCAGATTCACCACCCAGCCGAGAGAGCGAAGCATCTCCAACACTCTGGACACCGAAGCCTGTCCATGCGAGAAGGACTTTGCCCGCACCAGCCAGTCGTCCAGGTAGGGATGTACTAATATCCCCTCCCGCCGAAGGGCCGCCGCCACCACCACCATGATCTTGGTGAAAGTTCGAGGCGCCGTCGCGAGACCGAAAGGTAGAGCCCGGAATTGAAAATGCTGATCCAGAACTTTGAAGCGGAGATATCGTCTGTGGTCCGGACGTATAGGGATGTGTAGGTACGCCTCTGTCAGATCCAGAGAAGCCAGGAACTCCCCCTGGTGGACTGCTGCAATTACCGACCGCAACGTCTCCATGCGGAACCGACTGACCCGTAGTGAGCGGTTTACTTCCTTTAAGTCCAATATGGGTCTGAACGAATCGTCCTTTTTGGGAACTACGAAGTAGATGGAATAATGGCCCGAGCCCACCTCGGCGGAGGGAACGGGAACAATAGCCTCGATGTCCTGGAGCCGGTCCAACGTCTGTTGAACCGCCATCCGCTTGAGATCGGAGCCGCAAGGAGAGAAGACGAACCTGTCTCTTGGCGGACGGACAAACTCCAAGGCGTAACCGTGTTGTATGGTGTCCAGCACCCACTGGTCTGAGGTTATCTTTACCCACTCCTCGAAGAATGCCGTGAGCCTGCCCCCGATGGGCGGGCTGGAGGAGTGGGTCGCTCTGGCATCATTGGGAAGGCTTGGTGGAGGTATTCCCCTGTCCCGAGGCCTCTCTCGCGGGACGCCGCCCGCGAAAGGAACGGGACCAAGGCTGCGATCTACTGGGAGCTGCGCGAGAACCAGGCTGTCGGTACGACCTGTAACGCCGCTGTGCTCTAGCCCTGGTTCTAGTGAAAGCAAACGCTCGGTAAGGACGCTGTCTGTCTTCCGGCAGGCGATGTACCGAGTTCTCCCCCAGCGACTTGATGATTTCGTCGAGATCATTGCCAAATAGAAACTTCCCCCTAAAGGGAAGGGATCCCAGGCTCGATTTGGACGAGGCGTCCGCAGACCAATTACGCAGCCAGAGGAGTCTCCGAGCCGCCACCACCGAAACCATGGATCGAGCCAGCACCCGGAACAGATCATACAGGGCATCCGCCCCATAAGCAACAGCGGACTCCAGGCTGTCGGCCTGGGCGGCTTCCTCCGGAGGCAACTGCTGGGACGTCAAGAGCCGCTGAACCCAGAGAAGGCTGGCCCTCTGAGTCAAAGAAGTACACATGACGGCCCGCATTCCCAAGGCCGAAACTTCAAACACCCTCTTGAGAAACGTCTCCAGCTTGCGGTCTTGCGTGTCCCGTAGGGCCGTTCCGCCCGTGACGGGAATTGTCGTCCTTTTCGTCACCGCTGAGACCGCAGAGTCCACTTTCGGAAAGCGAATGAAATCCAAGAAATCCTCCGGCAAGGGATATAATTTTTCCATGGCCCGGGAAACCTTCAACGACGCCTCAGGGACGTCCCATTCCCCTGTGAGGAGCTGCAGGAAAGACTCATGTACTGGGAAAGCCTTTGCCCGAGGTCTGAGAGCGGCCAACACTGGGTCCCCCTTCTTTGATGATGTCGCGATCGCCGGAGCCACCGGTGCCGGAGGGTCCGGTGGGGGATCCAGATCCAGCTCCTGCAGGGTCTGCCGAAGGAGATCCTCCAGCTCTTCCTTATGAAAAATTCGCAAGGCGCGAGGATCGTCGCCCTCCGCCTGTCCCTCCTGGGGCGAAGGGTCCGAAGGATCCGAGGGGTCAAACCCCGACGGGGAAGCCGCTCCTACCAGCCGTGGCTGAGATGGCAAGGCCGAGGTCCCGGGAACTGCCCCAGCCGGAGGCAGGGACCCTGGAGGGGCGAGCGCAAGTTTAGGAACCTTAAGGCGCCGTGGGACCGGCTGAAGCACCTCCCGGATCTGCCAAGCCCTGCAAATAGGAAGTATGCAGCTTTAAAATAAAATCCGGAGAAAAAAATGGCAGCCCGGGAGGTGCAGCAGCCGCAGCCGGGTCCCCCTGATGCAGATGAGCAGGCCGACCTTCTTCGGGGCATCGGTGTAGGCGAGGGGGCCCCTTAACTGCGTCCTCATCCTCCGGCGAAATGGCAGCGCACGGATCCTCATCTAAAATGGCCGCCCTTCCCGCCCTCGGCGAAGAGGTGGCCGGCCCACGCTTCCCGGGCTGAGGCGAGGATGGCGTCGGAAACGCCCCCGAAGTGTGCGCCTCACCTTCCCCATCGGGAAGGCACCGGGGGCAGAGTCCCTCCCGCGAAAAGCGAGACCCCGGGTCTCCACAGGACTCACACCGGGAGAATCGCGGCATAGCCGTGCCGGCGAAAAGCAAAGCCTCGGGGGGGGGCCGAAAAACAAGATCGCACCACGGGGGGGCCGAAAGGCCTCTCCCTACCCGACAACGAGTCCCCCTGCACCGGCGGGAATCCCCCTGCCGGCGCGCCCAGGCCCGCGAGAAAGTTTGCCGGGCCGCGGGACCGAAGTGCTCAGTGGCCGGTAAGCCGACCAAAACAACAAAGCAAACAGCTGAAAAGAAAAAAACCACACTTACCCCGAAGTATAGAGAGGAAAGCGCAGAAGGAGGCAGAGCAGAGGAAAGCACGCCTCCTCAGAAATTAAACTACTTTTCAACTTTTTTTTTTTTTTTTTTTAACTTGATCCAAATTGTTAAAGACACAACAAAATGACAGGAAGAACTGTTAATAGAACGAAAATAAACCAAAAACCTGTCACACTGGGGAAGCACTGAATTCCCCAACTCGCATCTGCTGGAGTCAGAAAGATACTGAGCTCCAGCAGAGGGTGCGCTGGTAGATGAGGTGACACTCTCGAGCTCTGATCTGACTCCATCTGCTGGACGGGGGACATAACCCATCGTCTGGACTGATCCTGGTACGTACAGGGAAGGGGTAATTGTAATTTGTTCTAAAGTTTTGGGGCAAAGCAGCTGAATGCGTGAAGTGTTGTACAAGTTAATCTAGCAGATTAAGACTGGAAGATAGCTAATGTAACCCCTATTTAAAAAAGGCTCCAGGGGCGATCCGGGTAACTATAGACCAGTCAGCCTGACTTCAGTGCTGGGAAAAATAGTGGAAACTATTCAAGATCAAAATCATAGAGCATATAGAAAGACATGGTTTAATGGAACACAGTCAACATGGATTTACCCAAGGGAAGTCTTGCCTAACAAATCTGCTTCATTTTTTTGAAGGGGTTAATAAACATGTGGATAAAGGTGAGCCAGTAGATGTAGTGTATTTGGATTTTCAGAAGGTATTTGACAAAGTCCCTCATGAGAGGCTTCTAAGAAAACTAAAAAGTCATGGGATAGGAGGTGATGTCCTTTCGTGGATTACAAACTGGTTAAAAGACAGGAGACAGAGAGTAGGATTAAATGGTCAATTTTCTCAGTGGAAAAGGGTAAATAGTGGAGGGCCTCAGGGATCTGTACTTGGACTGGTGCTTTTCAATAATCATATAAATGATCTGGAAAGGAATACGACGAGTGAGGTTATCAAATTTGCGGATGATACAAAATTATTCAGAGTAGTTAAATCACAAGCAGATTGTGATACATTACAGGAGGACCTTGCAAGACTGGAAGATTGGGCATCCAAATGGCAGATGAAATTTAATGTGGACAAGTGCAAGGTGTGGCATATAGAAAAAAAAAAACCCTTGCTGTAGTTACACGATGTTAGGTTCCATATTAGGAGCTACCACCCAGGAAAAAGATCTAGGCATCATAGTGGATAATACTTTAAAATAGTCGGCTCAGTGTGCTGCAGCAGTCAAAAAAGCAAACAGAATGTTAGGAATTATTAGGAAGGGAATGGTTAATAAAACGGAACATGTCATAATGCCTCTATATCGCTCCATGGTGAGACCACACCTTGAATACTGTGTACAATTCTGGTCACCGCATCTGAAAAAAAAAGATATAGTTGCAATGAAGAGGGTACAGAGAAGGGCAACCAAAATGATAAAGGGGATGGAACAGCTCCCCTATGAGGAAAAGCTGAAAAGATTAGGGCTGTTCAGCTTGGAGAAGAGACGGCTGAGGGGGGATATGATAGAGGTCTTTAAGATCATGAGAGGTCTTGAATGAGTAGATGTGAATTGGTTAATTACACTTTCGAATAATAGAAGGACTAGGGGCACTCCATGAAGTTAGCAAGCAGCACATTTAAGACCTAATCGGAGAAAAGTTCTTTTTCACTTCAATGCACAATAAAGCTCTGGAATTTGTTGCCAGAGGATGTGGTTAGTGCAGTTAGTGTAGCTGGGTTTAAAAAAGAGTTTGGATAAGTTCTTGGAGGAGAAGTCCATTAACATGCTATTAATCAAGTTTACTTAGGGAATAGGCCACTGCTATTAATGTCATCAGTAGCTATGGGATCTTCTTAGTGTTTGGGTAATTGCCAGGTTTTTTTGGCCTGGTTTGGCCTCTGTTGGAAACAGGATGCTGGGCTTGATTGACCCTTGATCTGACTCAGTATGGCAATTTCTTATGTCCTTATGTTCTTAACTGCTTAATTTATCATGTCATTGTGAATCAGTAAAGTTTAACACAGGTGGTGCCAATTCACTCTGTATATGCTTTTGAAGGCAATTAGTTATATTGGAGCTTTAAGTATTTAGGAATGCTACAGAAGTACAAGGGTTGGACACTTATCCAACCAAGCTCTTCCATGTTTTTATTTGTGCTGTATTTCCTAAGGAATTCTGGAATATATTTTTCATTTGGCAGTTGTGGGGATGCTTAATGTTTAATACATTTTATTTCCAGACTATAAAACAACAAAAGGTGAACATTTTGGAAGGTATATAGACTTTCTATAGCCACTATATGCACCCAGCAGCGGGATATGTTACATGATTTGAAGAAAGTGTGGCAGAAATCCAGTGATCAGTGGTGGCAGTAAAAACAGATTTGACCAGTAGTTTTTATCAGCAAGTGGCTATTATCATTAGCATGCTCGAGGGAGCTCTGCCCTTATGCTTAGAGACATTTATGTAGCTGGCAGCTGGGTAAATATAATCAGGCTAAAGGCTCTGATAATACCTATTAAACAAATAAAACCTGATTGTGGTTTTTGAATATGCACTTTCCTGGTAAATAGAATCTGGTTGTGGTCTTTGGAGATTTTGTTGCATGGTAAACTTGCTGTACAACAGAGAGAGAACCCAGTTGTGACACATTACCTCTTGTGACTTCCCCTGGATATGTTTCTTGTGCTTTGAAACCCAGAGATATTTTCCACAAGCAAAGTTTTATTCCTCTTCACTGGGTACTATTTCAATGCTATAAAAAAAATATCTACATAAGGCTTCATTTAGCTTCTAAAGTATACAATACAGTACAGGACTCGGGTATGCCAAGATTTTGGGAGGAAACAAACTGAAACTTATCTGTACCTGCAGCCTGATTGAGATTCTCTTGGTCTCTTAAATATCACAAATAACATTTTCTGAGTGTTTTCCATAGCATAACCCAGTTACAGTGGTAACCCATGACTTGCCCTTCATCCACCCTTGGTAGGAGCTGTGTTCCTGGAGTCCTCTCCTCCCACCCAAGAGATGCCATAAGGGGGCAGAAAGCTGCAGTTTAGAAGTAAGACGAAAGGTGGTGGACTGGATTAGAAATTGTTTGCAGGACAGACAACAGAACATGCTAGTAAATGCAGTTGCAGAAATTCACTTCTTATCCCTGGGATTCTTCTTATCTCTGAAATTAATTGCCAGAGGATGTGGTGAAAGCCATTCGTGTAGCTGCATTTAAAAAAGGTTTGTATATGTTCCTGGAGGAAAAGTCCATAAACTGTTATTAAGGTGGAGTTGGAGAAATCCACTTCTTATCCCTGGGATAAGCAGCATGGTATCTATTTTCCCCTTGGGATCCTGCCAGGTACTCGTGACCTGGATTGGCCACTGTTGGAAACAGGATACTGGGCTTGATAGACCTTTGGTCTGACCCTGTATGGCAAACCTTATGTTCTTATGAGTTCACTCTGAAGAAAGAAATGTGATGAGCAGAGAGCCTCAGGGGGATCAGTCTTGTTCATTTTTTTTGTGAACGATATTTCAGAGGGGTCAGGATGAAAAGTTAATGTTTTTGTGGGTGATGCTAAGGTCTGCAACAGAATAGACATGCCTGAGGGAATAGACAGAATGAGTAATGATTTAAGAAAGCTTTGAGGAGTGGTTGACTATTGTAACTACATTTTTAGTACTGAATTTAGAGTTATGCGTTTCAGGTAAAGAAATCTTGCTAACACAATCCCTACAGTAAAGAAAGGTGGTGACAGCATTATGTTGTGGGAATGCAAACATAACTTCTAGCCTAATTTCAGAGAATGTAGACAGTCTTGGTAATATTTGCTGGGATGATATGACACATCTAGTTGGCCTGTAAGAGAATAAGTATGACAGCACACCATGGTAGACAGCTCTAATGAAAGACATAGAATTTTAAAAGCACTTCTACATTTTACTGGTAGCTAATTTAATTCACACAAAATCAGGGTTATGTGTTCAAAGTTTGCCACATCAAAAATAACCATGGCAGCTGTATTCTGTAAAAGTTGGAGTCTCCTTAAAACTAACCCTTTGCATCCTACACTTTATAATAATTAATTCTGGATGTAACAAATCTTAATTTCTGGTTTCTCTTAAAAAAAAAAAAAGTGGGGTACCAACTCCCTCTAGCTGAGGAGCACCTTTCAGCAGGACAGTGATCCTGAGCACAAAAAAAAAAAGGCAACAGTGGAGTGGCCCAGTCAAAGCACAGGCCTGACTGAATCCAATAGAAAATCTGTGGCAAGATTTGAAGATTGCAGTCCAAAGATGATCCCCAGCCAACTTGAAAGAACTTGAGCTCTTTTGCCAAGAAGAATGGGCAAAAAATGCACTCTCTCACTATGCAAAGTTGGTAGACATTTATCCTAAGTGACTTGTGGCTGTTATTGCTGCAAAATAGGGCTTCCACCAAGTATTGAGTCAAGGGGTGTAAAAATTTATACAGTTAAGACTTTTTGGTTGTTTTATTTTTAATTACTTTTGGAATATTTCTATAATTTGTTCTTTCACTATGAAAGTAGAGTATGTTGTGTAGATCAGTGAAGCTAACTCCTTTAATGCATTTTGATTTGTATTTTTTAGACAGCAGAAATGTGAAAGGGTGGGAAAACTTTGGCAAGGCACTGAATATGGTTCAGCAGTCAGAATTGAATAGAGTAAAGAAGAAAGCCTGTTGTGCAGGAGATGGACCCTTGGGCCGAGGTGGGGTTGATGCTACCCGCAGGGCAAGCCCTTCAGGTCCCCACGGTCGGCAGGCGCAGCTGGTTGACTGACGAGGCAGGCTGGAGCTTCACCAATACCAGCCCTCGTTCCCCGCAGATTGAGCCCTTGGGTACCGGGGCCGGCTGGACTTAGGTGGGCCTCTAAGATCTTCTCAGGGATGACAAGGTCAGCCAGGGGCCAGCAGCGGTTTTAGAAGTAGGTGGTCTGATCTGGACGGGGCTAACTTCATGGAGTGCTCCCTAGTCCTATTATTCGAAAGTGTAAATAACCGAGTCACATCTACTCGTTCTAGTCCTCTCATGACCTTAAAGACCTCTATCATATCCCCCCCTCAGCCATCTCTTCTCCAAGCTGAACAGCTCTAACCTCTTCAGCCTTTCCTCATAGGGGAGTTGTTCCATCCCCTTTATGATTTTGGTCACCCTTCTCTGTACCTTCTCCAGTGCAATTATATCTTTTTCAAGATGCGGCGACCAGAATTGTACACAGTATTCCAGGTGCAGTCTCACCATGGAGCGATACAGAGGCAATATGACATTTTCCGTTTAATTCATCATTCCCTTTCTAATAATTCCTAACATTGTTTGCTTTTTTGACTGCTGCAGCACACTGAGCCGACTATTTCAATGTATTATGCACTATGATGCCAAGATCTCTTTCCTGGGTGGTAATTCCCAACATAAAACCTAACACTGTGTAACTTCAGCAAGGGTTATTTTTCCCTATATGCAACACCTTGCACTTATCCACATTAAATTTCATCTGCCATTTGAATGCCCAATCTTCCACTCTTGCAAGATCCTCCTGCAATTTTTAACTTACTCCTGATATATTTAAAAAAAAATGTTATTATGAGTTTTTGCCTCTACGGCCAACTTCATTTCAAATTCTCTCTTCGCCTGTCTTATCAACGTTTTATACTTAGGAAAAAACATAAGCATTTTCTACAGATGGATCCTTCTTCCAATTTCTGAAGGATTTTTTTTGGCTTAAATAGCCTCTTTCGCCTCACTTTTTAACCATGTCAGTAATCGTTTTGCCTTCCTTCCACCTTTCTTAATGCGTGGAATACATCTGGACTGCACTTCTAAGATTGTGTTTTTAAACAATGACCAAGCCTGTTCAACACTTTTAACCTTTGCAGCTGCACCTTTCAGTTTTTTTTCTATTTTCCTCATTTTATCAAAGTTTCCCCTTTTGAAAATTTAGTGTTAGAGCTATAGATTTACTTATTGTCCCCCTTCCAGTTATTAGTTTAAATTTGATCATGTTATGATCACTATTCTCAAGAGGCCCCACTACTGTTACGTCTCTCACCAAATCCTGTGTTCCACTAGGAATTAAATCTAAAATAGCTCCATCTCTCCTTGGTTCCTGAACCAATTGCTCCATGAAGCAGTCATTTATTACATCCAGGAACTTTGTCTCTAGCAAGTCCTGATGTTACATTTACACAGTCAATATTGGGGTAACTGAATTTCCCATTATTACTGTACTGCCAAATTGGTTAGCTTCCCTGATTTCTCTTAACATTTCATCATCTGTCTGACCGTTTTGGTCAGGTGGATGGTAGTTTACTCCTATCACTATACTCTTACCCAACACACATGGGATTTCTACCCATATAGATTCTTCTGAGCATTCAGTCTCTTGTATGATCTTTATCCTCTTGAATTCTATACCCTCCCGGACATAAAGTGCCACACCCCCACCAAGTTGATCCTCCCTATCATTGCGATATAATTTGTACCCTGATATAGCACTGTCCCATTGGTTATCCTCCTTCCACCATGTCTCTGAGATGCCAGTTATGTCAATCTCATCATTTACTGCTATATACTCTAACTCTCCCATCTTATTTCTTAGACTTCTGGGACTGGCATACAGACATTTCAAAGTGTGTTTTTTGTTTGTATTAACAACCTACTTTTTAGTTGATAGGGACAATTTGGAAATCTTTAGCTCAGGTGATTTTTTATGTATAGTCACATGGACTACATTTGCTTTTATTGGAACCTCTCTGTTGGGATGCCCTAGCTCTCCTGTTTCATTAGTATCCTTCAAGGATACATTCCTCTGAACCATGACTGCTGAGGGACTGTCGGCTATCCCCCTTGCTCTAGTTTAAAAGCTGCTCTATTTCCTTTTTAAAAGTTAGTGCCAGCAGCCTGGGTCCACTCTGGTTAAGGTGGAGCCCATCCTTTCGGAAAAGTCTCCCCCAAAAGGTTCCCCAGTTCCTTACAAAACGGAATCCCTCTTCCCTGCACCATTGTCTCATCCATGAGAACATAAGAAAATGCCATACTGGGTCAGACCAAGGGTCCATCAAGCCCAGCATCCTGTTTCCAACAGTGGCCAATCCAGGCCATAAGAACCTGGCAAGTACCCAAAAACTAAGTCTATGCCATGTAACCATTGCTAATGGCAGTGGCTATTCTCTAAATGAACTTAATAGCAGGTAATGGACTTCTCCTCCAAGAACTTATCCAATCCTTTTTTAAACACAGCTATACTAACTGCACTAACCACATCCTCTGGCAACAAATTCCAGAGTTTAATTGTGCATTGAGTAAAAAAGAACTTTCTCAGATTAGTTTTAAATGTGCCCCATGCTAACTTCATGGAGTGTCCCCTAGTCTATTATCCGAAAGAGTAAATAACCGATTCACATCTACCCGTTCTAGACCTCTCATAATTTTAAACATCTCTATCATATCCCTCCTCAGCCATCTCTTCTCCAAGCTGAAAAGTCCTAACCTCTTTTGTCTTTCCTCATAGGGGAGCTGTTCCATTCCCCTTATCATTTTGGTAGCCCTTCTCTGTACCTTCTCCATCGCAATTATATCTTTTTTGAGATGCGGCAACCAGAATTGTACACAGTATTCAAGGTGCGGTCTGACCATGGAGCGATACATGCACTGAGACTCCGGAGCTCTGCCTGCCTCTGGGGACCTGCACGTGGAACAGGAAGTATTGATTATCTCTGCTGGACAGTACATTTCAAAGCAAGACCTAACCATGAGCACCAAAGTGTTGTCAAAAGAATTCTGGGACAAAGCTGTGGAAAGACACAGATCTGGGGATGGGTATAAAAGAACTGCAAAGTCTTTGAGCAACCCTTGGAACACAGTCAAGTTGATTATTAAGAAGTAGAAGGTGTATGGCACCACCAATACCCTGCCTAGATTCAGCTGTCCCTCTAAACTGGATGATGAAGCAAGAAGGGAGATCAAGGACGTAACAAGAATGCTAATGGAAAAAACAAGTTTGCTTACCGTAAACGTTGTTTCCGTAGATAGCAGGATGAATTAGCCATGCTGTCCTGGGATCTGTCAATCAGGTCCGGGAGGCGGAGCTTGATAAAGCAGAGGATAGATCTTTGTTCCCTCTGCGGCTGTGCGTGGGTTCCCGCGCAGGAAGTACAGATTCTCCTCAGTCTGTGATTAAGCAGTGGTCGATCGAAAAACAGTTGATTGCCAGGGAGGAGGGTGGGTCAGCATGGCTAATTCATCCTGCTATCTACGGAAACAACGTTTACGGTAAGCAAACTTGTTTTTTCCCGTCGATAGCAGGGATGAATTAGCCATGCTGTCCTGGGAGTTCCAAGCTCCCAATCACGTTCAGTGTATCTTTTTTTTTTTTTTTTGAACGTGAAATGGTTGTGGCAATCACTTCGTCTGAGCTGTTGCGGACTGTAGGATTATCTGACCTAACATCGTATCCGCCGTAGCTTGTTGATCCAAGCAGTAATGTGCTGTGAAAGTGTGAAGCGATGTCCAAGTCGCCGCCTTGCATATATCTATGGGCTGAATATTCCTGAGGTGAGTCCACGTGGTGGATAGGGCCCGCACTTGGTGAGCCTTCGGTTTTTGAAGTAATGGTAAGTTCTGTTTGTTATAGCAGAACTGGATGCATTGGATTATCCAGCTCGATATGGTCCGCTTTGTGACCGGAAGTCCAGGCCCTTTAGGGTCAAAGGACAAAAATAGTTGAGATGGTCGTGATGAAGCAGCCGTTCTATTTCTGTAATAAGCTAATGCTCTCTTACAATCTAGGGTATGTAGTAATGACTCGCGTTCATTGGCATGCGGTTTTGGAAAAAAGGTTGGTAGGTCAATAGTTTGATTAATATGAAATTGTGACACGACCTTTGGCAGGAAGGAGGGATGAGTCCTTAGTACTACCTTCTGATGGAAAAA
Source organism: Rhinatrema bivittatum (assembly GCF_901001135.1). NCBI lineage: Eukaryota > Metazoa > Chordata > Amphibia > Gymnophiona > Rhinatrematidae > Rhinatrema > Rhinatrema bivittatum. The sequence continues at coordinate 58,986,075 of NC_042616.1, forward strand.
CTGTAGGTATGGTTCATAATGAACTAATGCCTGTAGTTCGCTTACACGCCTCGTTGAAGTGACTGCGACAAGAAATACTACTTTCCAGGTTAGGTATTTTAAGTGTGCGGATTCCATAGGTTCGAATGGAGAATGCATAAGTTGTTCTAATACTATGTTGATGTTCCATGGAACTGCCGGTTTCTTGGAAGGTGGTCTAATGTGGAGCATGCCCTTGAGAAATCGAGCCAGAAGAGGATGAGCCGCTATTGTTACATTATTAACTGGCCTATGGTAGGCTGCAATAGCGCTCAGATGGACTCGAATGGATGCTGTTGCTAAGCCCGCTTCGTAAAGGGTGTGCAGATAATCCAGTAATTGTTGTGGTGTGCAATCCACGGGAGATATCTGGTTCAAAAGACACCATGAGGTATATCTCTTCCACTTGTAACTATAGTTTAATCTAGTGGAGGGTTTTCTGGATTCGAGAAGTATGAGCTGTGCCCTCTGAGAAACTTCTTGTTGTGTTAGCAACCACCTGTCAGCCTCCAGGCTGTCAAATGGAGGGAGGAGTGTAGCGGATGGAGCAGGGTTCCCTGTTCCTGAAGAAGGTCTGGACGATTTGGGAGTCGGATCGGATCGTCCACTGAAAGGCGAAGGAGGTAACTGTACCATGGTTGGCGTGGCCAAGCTGGGGCAATGAGTATCATTTGTGCTCTGTCTGCTATGCACTTTTGTATGGTCCTGGTGATCAGGGGAATCGGTGGAAAGGCATATAGTAGGCCTGAAGACCACGTGATCAGAAAAGCATCCTGCGCTTGCTGGGATGGATGGAACAAAACTTGGGAAGCTGCGTGTTGTGTTCCGTAGCAAACAGGTCTATTGACGGAGTTCCCCACTTGTTGAATATGTGGAGTGTTACCTCTCCGTTGAGGGACCATTCGTGGGGATGAAATATACGACTTAATTTGTCCGCTCTTGTGTTTGCTATCCCTGGAAGATAAGTAGCCTGCAGATGGATGCTCTGTTTTTGAGCTAGGTGAAAAATCTGTAGTGTTTCTCTGCACAGGATCCAGGAGCCTGAGCCCCCCTGTTTGTTTATATAGAACATTGCTTCTTGATTGTCCGTATATACCATGAGTCTACGGCCACGCAAGAATGTCTGGAATGCCTGCAACGCCAGGCGAATGGCTCGCAGTTCCAGCAAGTTGATCTGCAGGGATTGTTCTGCTAACGTCCATAATCCCTGCGTCTCGTATACCTCTAGATGTGCTCCCCAGCCCTTTCGGGAAGCGTCTGTCGTGAGGACTGTGTTGTGTATGGGCTGTCGAAAGAGAGCCCCCTTCACTAGGGTGGATGGAAGGAGCCACCAAGATATGTCCCTGAGCATTTCCCTTGTTAAGAGGATTGATTGAGTGAGAGGCTGCGAATGCTGTTTCCACTGTCGTTTGAGTCCCCACTGTAATCTTCTCATGTGTAATTTGGTATTCGGAACTAGGAAATTGGCTGCTGCCATGTGGCCGAGGACTACTAGCACCTGACGTGCCGATGTTCTCCGCATTGTGCGTAACTTCAGTAAGAGCTGTCGTAACTGAAGTTGTCTGTCCTGCGGCAGATATGCTCTGGTTCGCGTAGTGTCCAGATATGCTCCTATAAATTGGAGTTGTTGCGTCGGTTGTAAGTGAGATTTTTGGAAGTTGACTACTAACCCCAATTGTTGCAAGCATCGTAGGATGCGATGTAGGTGAGAGTTGAGCAGTTCCCGGGTCGGAGCTACTACTAGCCAATCGTCCAAATAAGGGAAGATTGTCATTCCCTGTTGTCTGAGGTGAGCCACCACCACTACCATGCACTTGGTGAACACTCTGGGTGCAGCTGACAACCCAAAGGGGAGTACTCTGTACTGGTAATGATTGTGCTTGTAACGAAAGCATAGGTAACGCCAGGAAGAGGGGTGCATTGGAATGTGGGTGTATGCATCCTTCAGGTCGACTGAACACATCCAGTCGTTGGTCTGCAAGAGTGGAAGGATTGATTTCAGGGATACCATCTTGAATTTTTCCTTTATCAGAAATTTGTTGAGTTCCCGTAGATCTAGGATCGGACGTAGGCCGCCTGATTTCTTTGGAATGAGGAAGTAGGGGGAATAGAAACCTTGGTTGTGAAAGTTCTTGGGAAGAAGTGCTATGGCCTTTGCTTGACAAAGAAGGGATATTTCTTGTTGAAGCTGTGGGTGAGTCCGCAGCTGCCCTGGAGAGGTGAATTGTGGAAGGTGAGGCTTTGACTGAAAATGTAGATGATACCCCTGACGTACAATGTCGAGAACCCATTGGTCCGATGTTATGTGTTCCCACACCTGTAGACGAGCTTGGATTCGTCCCGGCGGTAGTGATGGATGTGGTGGTGGCATTAGATTCAAAAAGATTGAACCGGCTTAGCTGCCGCCGGTTGTGGTTGGGTTTGTTGGCGTGGCGCACGTTGTTTGCCCCTTCGTGGGATTTGAGCCGTGTGCTGGTTATTTTGTGGTCTATGGTATGTAGAATACGGTTGAGCACGGTATCCTTGATAAGAGCGATATGGACGACGTCCATATGACGATCTGCGAGGGTATGGGTAGCCCCGTCTGGAAGATTGGTAAGGTTGGTGTGATTGAAGCGACTGTACCGCTAATGCTTCTTCTTTTAGTTTTCCCACCGTCTCTTGTAGTTTGGTGCCGAAAAGGTGTTCTCCAGTGCATGGAAGGTTGGCGAGCTTCTCATGCACATCCTCTCTAATAGAGCTGGAGCGTAGCCACGCGGTCCTCCGCGCCGCTATGGCTGTGGCCGACGCTCTTGATGAAGTTTCCATTCCCTCGTACATGGAACGTAGGAGATGCCTTGAGCATTCCTCCATATCATGAAGTGTTTGTGGTAATTTCTCCGCTGTTGTGGAGAGGAATCCTTTAGTGGCCTGTATGCACTCGTACATGTATTGAATCATGTAAAATTGGTGGTGGATGATACGAGTAGTGAGCATTGAATTTTGATAGATTTTCCTACCAATTTCATCTAGGTACTTAAGGTCCTTATTGGGGGGATATGTGGCATGAAGCTTTTGTTTTCGAAATCGCTGCATTGCCGACTCCACCACTACTGATTCGTGAGGTAGTTGAGGGAGCGTGTACTGAGTTTCCTTCTTTATACGAAACTTAATATCTGATTTCCTAGATACTGCCTGTAGAGAGAAGGGAGTTTCCCATGACTTTAACATGAGTTTATGCAGGAGATCATGCGGCGGAAGGGTGGTGGGTTCCCCCGGTACATCAAAAATTTTTAGCAGTCCTAGGGTCTCTGCTCTAGGGTCAGGCTCCTTTAGGAATTGTAAATGGAGGATGTTCGCCATCTTTTCTAAAAAGCTAGGATATGACAAGTCCTCCAGAGGTGAGTATGGTTCCGGCTGAGTGTCTGGAACATCCGAGGGATATCCTGTGGATGAAGTGGGGGACTCAGCTGGTGATTGGAAGTGTTCTGATGAGGTCCAATGATGTGGAGAGGGTTGTGGAGTATCCCGATCAGGCGAGGTTGGTGTTTCATCCCTGTCAGGCGATGGGGGTGTGTCTTCCGATCCCGGTTTTGTGTTCCTGGGATCCTTCCCCAATTTGAATGATGATTCCAATGTGCTATAAAATCCCGCCAAGGATTGGGATAGTTGCCAGAACGCATCCTTGGTGGCTTTTGTCATTTCTGGTCTATGTTGGCTAATACTAGGTCCAGTCGCACCTTTTGGTGTGCTGGAGGTCTTGGATGGAGAGGATGCCTGGGAGGAAGTCACGTAAATAGGGGAATGTGATCTCCGTGACCTGGATCGTTTGGATGATCTGGAGGTGGAAGGGCTGACTGTCCTGTCCTGTCTGCGTCGATGGTGAGCTTCCCGTCCATGCGTAGAATGTCTTGCTTTTGAGATAGTCGAGTCATGGGAAGACTGTCTCTTGTAGTCCCTAGATTCTCTGGAAGGAGATTCCCTACTACGTTTGTGGGAATGCTCCCTATGATGTTTTGAGAGGGAGTACAATTCTGGACGTCTTCCCGTATGTTCCGTGACAAACCTTCCCTCTGGGCGTGTCAAGTTCTTTCCTGACTCTCTGTCACTTTTGTAGGATGAGTGAGGTGAGGCAGGGAGTGGTCGCTTCTTTGGACGTGTTTGTGACCCCAAATTGGAGGTTCTCTTCTTATGTACTCCTGTCTTGTGTGAGACCGATGGAATTGGTACCTTCTTTGGAGCTGATGTTTCTGGTGAATCAGCCCTGGAGCCCGGCTCCCGCGCCGTTGTCGGCGCCGTCGTTTCTTGCGCTGGTATGGGTGCCGGTGATTCATGTACTTTCGACGGCTCCGATATCTCCTGCTCCCGTGTCGGCGCTGGCGTTTTAGTCGGCGCCGTAAGAGACGGCGCGTGGCTGGATTTTCCCCGCGCCGAGTGAGTAGATGTTTTCGGCGCCGTCTGCTTCGGAACTCTATGATGGGCCGATTTTGTCTTGGCCTGGTGTTCTGATCCCGGCGCCGTACGGTGTTTGGAGATCGGCGCCGTTGAACTTGGCGCCGCCTCGTGACGTATCCTCGGCGCCGTGAGTGTCCGCGCCCCTGGACTCGGCGCCATCTTCTGCGCTGACTCACTCCGTGGAGTTTCCGGCGCCGTCTTATGTATTTTCTTATGCGCCATGTCTGCGCGCTTGTTTGGCGATAGGCCACACTTCGAGTCTCTGCTCGAAATACTGGGCGCTCCATGCTTCTCGGGAAAAACAGAGCCCTGTTTCCCTACCTTTTTGTCACTGGGGCGTGAGGTGTCCGACGACGCCGTCCTTGGAGCGGAATACTTTAACTTTTTCACCGGGCCCGGTGAAGAGTGTACCTCAGAGGGGTCTGAGGTACTTAGAAGTTCTTGTAAACGATATGCTCTTTGTCGCTTGGCTCTGGGAGACATTTTGGAGCAGAATTCGCAGTTCGGGACATCGTGGCTACCGCCTAGGCATCGGTAACACCGGTCATGGCCATCCGTGACCGACATCACCTTACCACAGCGGCAGCGCTTGAAGCCCGATTTTGACATTCTGAGGAGAGTGTTGGCTCCGCGTGCGATCCCGCGCGCGGAAAGAACAGACCGAGGAGAATCTGTACTTCCTGCGCGGGAACCCACGCGCAGCCGCAGAGGGAACAAAGATCTATCCTCTGCTTTATCAAGCTCCGCCTCCCGGACCTGATTGACAGATCCCAGGACAGCATGGCTAATTCATCCCTGCTATCGACGGGAAACTTTGAAAGCCCATATAACTAAAATGGTGTCCTTTACAAATTGCTAGCCATCAATGTGGCCATCATAATAGGCACCCCCGGCAGCAAACTACCTTCATTTGACTTCTAAGTAATCATAGGTCAAAAATTATTTTTTATATATATTCTGCAGATTAAATGCACTTATCTTATGAACATAAGAAGTTGCCATACTGGGTCAGACCAAGGGTCCATCAAGCCCAGCATCCTGTTTCCAACAGTGGCCAATCTAGGTTACAAGTACCTGGCAAGTACACAAACATTAAGTAGATCCCGTGCTACTAATGCCAGTAATAGCAGTGGCTATTCCCTAAGTCAACTTGATTAATAGCAGTTAATGGACTTCTCCTCCAAGAACTTATCCAAACCTTTTTTAAATCCAGTTACACTAACTGCACTAACCACATCCTCTGGCAACAAATTCCAAGCTTAATTGTGCTGAGTGAAAAATAATTTTATTTATTTGAAACTTTTATATACCGGCATTCAAAGGACATCACATCGGTTTACATTTTCTCCAGTTTGCTAACTTCATGGAGTACGCCCCTAGTCCTTCTATTGTCCGAAAGAGTAAACAACTGATTCACATTTACCCGTTCTAACCCTCTCATGATTTTATAGACCTCTATCATATCCCCCATCAGCCGTCTCTTCTCCAAGCTGAACAGCCCTAACCTCTTTAGCCTTTCCATCCCATTTATTCATTCTGGTCGCCCTTCTCTGTACCCAGCTTATTGAACATAAGAGTTGCATCAATATCAGCATTATCCAGGCTCTGACAGTAGCACATTGTTTGGAGTATACACATCAGTTTTATTACTCAGGTGGGGTATTCTGGAGCAAGTCAGAGAAACAAGAGGAGAGAATATACTACCCAGTTAAATTTGAGAGAATTTTGGAATTTTTATTTGGACATTGTAACTCCTCGGGGACTGAACCTGGAAATTGAATGGTACCCAACAATTTAAATACATAATAAAGTTTTTATTAGCGACACAGAGTACATAACAACCATTCCCTCATATGCTGACTCTGGCTTCTGGTATATTCTTTGGTGCTGAAAGTATACCATGGCGAAATGGGTAAAGCTTCTTCTACAAAAAGGACAACAGCTATTTTCTAATCTAAAAATCACTACTCTATAAGTTTTTAGTACAATTAGTCCATGTTATTTCTGCTTTCATACTGCTTTCAAATATTTAACTATGTATTTTGGGCACTTTGTAAATTTATAAGTTGGAGTGGATCAGATCTTACTTTTTACCTTTTATTTTAGTAAATGACAATGTCTTCTCAAAATATAAAAGAAACAATTAACATTACAAGATAAAATCCCCCTGATGCACACACTTGAAACACAGTCCTGTGTGGGAAGTTTGTTCTTCAGAGAGATTAAGTGCATTTTATCTGCATAATATAAAAAAAATTAAAAAATGAACTTTTGCCAATGATTAAACAGAAGGCAAATAAAGGTAGTTTGCTGCGGGGCGTGCCTATTATAATGGCCATATTGATGGCTAGCAATTTATAAAGACAACACTATTTTCGTTTTATGATATATTTGGGCTCTTCAGTTATAACACCACAGTCTTTGTTATTTCAACTTTGAAAGACCTGCAGATTTTCATGGTCAAGCCTGGTCAAAGTGTGCAAGCAAAACCAATATCCCACAAATCTGACCTGTATAGTAGGATGGCAAAAAGGAAATCATTATTCAAGAAAACCCACCCTTGAATCCCATCAGAAGTATGAAAGGAAACACTTGGAATATTATAGCCATGTGGCAAAATGTTTCGGGTCTGATGAAAATTAAAACAGAACTTTATGGTCTGAATACAAAGCATTAAGTTTGACACAAACCAAACACAGCACATCCCCTAGAGCAGCACTTCTCAACCGGTGTGTCGCGACACACTAGTGTGTCGCGGAACACCGCAAGGTGTGTCGCGTCTCCCGGGGTCCCACTACCCCGTTCTACTTTCCTTTTGCCTTTTTCCAGCTCACGCAGGCCAATTGGAAGCCTCCTTTCTTCCTACCCCCATTACACAATGGGAAGCCTCCTTCATTCTGCCTGCCCCCGCGCAGGCCAATCGGAAGCCTCCTCCCTACCAGTGGGAGTAGGAAGAAGGGAGGAAGCCTTTGATTGGCCGGTGAGGCAGGCATCAGAATGCCCGGGGATGGGGTGGGAGGAATAAAGTTTTGAACTCTGACGAAGCAAGATCGCGCAGTGAAGAGGAAACCCGACCCCCGACGAAGCAAAGCCGCCATGGGAGCCCATTCCCATGGCGGCGAAGAGGAGACCTGACCCCGACAAAGCAAGGCCGCCACAGCCTGTGGCGGCGAAGAGGAAACCCGACCGAGGCCACCACGGGAGCCCATTCCCACGGTGGCGAAAAAAGAAGGCCCGCCGGAGTAAAGCCGCGGAGGAACTGGAGCCCATCCCTGCAGCGAAGGAAGAAGATTTTGGTGAGAGCTGGTGCATCTGTGTGTGAATGAGTGCCTGGCTGAGAGCCGGTGCGTCTGTGTGTGAATGAGTGCCTGGCTGAGAGCCGGTGCGTCTGTGTATGTGAATGAGTGCCTGGCTGAGAGCCGGTGCGTCTGTGTATGTGAATGAGTGCCTGGCTGAGAGCCGGTGCGTCTGTGTATGTGAATGGGTGCCTGGCTGAGAGCCGGTGCGTCTGTGTATGTGAATGAGTGCCTGGCTGAGAGCCGGTGCGTCTGTGTATGTGAATGAGTGCCTGGCTGAGAGCCGGTGCGTCTGTGTGTGTGAATGAGTGCCTGGCTGAGAGCCGGTGCGTCTGTGTGTGTGAATGAGTGCCTGGCTGAGAGCCGGTGCGTCTGTGTGTGTGAATGAGTGCCTGGGTGAGAGCCGGTGCGTCTGTGTGTGTGAATGAGTGCCTGGGTGAGAGCCGGTGCGTCTGTGTATGTGAATGAGTGCCTGGCTGAGAGCCGGTGCGTCTGTGTATGTGAATGAGTGCCTGGCTAAGAGCCGGTGCGTCTGTGTATGTGAATGAGTGCCTGGCTAAGAGCCGGTGCGTCTGTGTATGTGAATGAGTGCCTGGGTGAGAGCCGGTGCGTCTGTGTATGTGAATGAGTGCCTGGCTGAGAGCCGGTGCGTCTGTGTATGTGAATGAGTGCCTGGCTGAGAGCCGGTGCGTCTGTGTATGTGAATGAGTGCCTGGCTGGGAGCCGGTGCGTCTGTGTATGTGAATGAGTGCCTGGCTGAGAGCCGGTGCGTCTGTGTATGTGAATGAGTGCCTGGCTGAGAGCCGGTGCGTCTGTGTATGTGAATGAGTGCCTGGCTGAGAGCTGGTGTGAATGGGTGCTTGGGTGAGAGCTGGTGTGGGTGTGAATGGGTGCTTGGGTGAGAGCTTGTGCATTTGGGTGTGAATGGATGTGTGGGTGGGTGTGAATGGATGCCTGGGTGAGAGCTTGTGTGGGTGGGTGTGAATGGATGCCTGGGTGAGAGCTTGTGTGGGTGGGTGTGAATGGATGCCTGGGTGAGAGCTTGTGTGGGTGGGTGTGAATGGATGCCTGGGTGAGAGCTTGTGTGTGTGGGTGTGAATGGGTGCCTGGGTGAGAGCTTGTGTGTGTGGGTGTGAATGGGTGCCTGGGTGAGAGCTTGTGTGTGGGTATGAATGGGTGCTTGGGTGAGAGCTTGTGTGTGTGGGTATGAATGGGTGCCTGGGTGAGAGCTGGTGTGTCTGTGTGTATGAATGGATGCCTGGGTGAGAGCTGGTGTGACTGTGTGTGAATGAGTGCCTGGGTGAGAGCTGGTGTGTCTGTGTGTGAATGGGTGCCTGGTTGAGAACTGATGTGTCTGTGTGTGAATGGGTGCCTGGGTGAGAGCTGGTGTGTCTGTGTATGAATGAGTGCCTGGTTGAGAGCTGGTGTGAATGGAAGCCTGGTTGAGAGCTGGTGTGAATGGGTGCCTGGGTGAGAGCTGGTGTGTCTGTGTGTGAATGGGTGCCTGGTTGAGAACTGATGTGTCTGTGTGTGAATGGGTGCCTGGGTGAGAGCTGGTGTGTCTGTGTATGAATGAGTGCCTGGTTGAGAGCTGGTGTGAATGGAAGCCTGGTTGAGAGCTGGTGTGAATGGGTGCCTGGGTGAGAGCTGGTGTGTCTGTGTGTGAATTAGTGCCTGGGTGAGAGCTGGGGTGTCTGTGTGTGAATGAGAGCTGATGTGTGTGGGTGTGAATGGAAGCCTGGGTGAGAGCTGGTGTGTGTGGGTGTGAATGGGTGCCCTGGTGAGAGGTGGTGTGTGTAGGTGTGAATGGAAGCCTGGGTGAGAGGTGGTGTGTGTGTGTGGGTGTGAATGGGTGCTTGGGTGAGAGCTGGTGTGTGTGGGTGTGAATGGAAGCCTGGGTGAGAGCTGGTGTGGGTGCGAGAGCATTTGTGTGTGATTGAGAGCTTGTATATAAGAGACCATGAGTGTGATTGAGAGAGAGACTGGTCAGGGAGGTGAGAGAGACCGAGACTGTTCGTGGGGTCTAATTGGAGGTATGTGTGTGAGTGACTGGTTGTGGGCGCCAAGGAAGAGGACAGTGAAGACAGAGCTTCAGCAGCCCTTGCTGCTTCCTGTGAGTGCTATTGGCCTGGAAGGGAAAGGAGTAGGAGAGTTGCTGGAGAGGGTAAGAAAAGGTGGCTTTTTAAATTTATTTTTCTTGATTGCCATTTTAATTATTGGGTATTATGCGATGTCTGCTGTTTTGAAATATTTTATTGATATTTGGACATGTTTTAATAATTTTTATGAGTTCTTAATTGTTGGATATTATTCTGTTCAGCAGCTGTTTTGTAACATTTTTAGTAAAGCTTTACAATTATTTCTGTGTGGGGCGCTATAGCAGCTTGGCTTATTCTGTTTTCCCAATAGGAAATATATTAGTGTTTAGGGCCTGGTTTAATAGTTGTATTCCTTAGATAGGGTTGTTACTGTTTGAGTGTGTTCCATAATACAGGTGTAACTTTGTGCGGGTTAGTTTGTGTGCATTATTGCAAATCCTGAGAGTCTGTTAGGTGCTATATTTCTCTTTTCACTTCTCCAGGTTCGCACTGCATGCAGAGTGGCTTTTTTGGTTTTCCATTCCAGTTTCTGTCTCCATATTTATAATTTGTGGTTTTTCTGTACTTGGTGAAGTTCAGTTCTGGGTGTGTGACAGAGGTGAGGTATTTTACTAGCATGTAGGCATTTGTATCAATCTTATTTGTTGTGTTTTCTCAATAGGATATGCATTAGTGGTAAATTACTGTCTTTTCATAAGGAAGGCTATTTTGCCTGGTAGTAAAAGGAGTTTGTTTTGCTTTTACTGGGATGTCATCAGAACCAGAATATCTTTTTTGTATGGCGAGTTGTACAGGGTAATGCTCTAGATCTGCTCTGCACTCATTGCTGGGGGTTGAGGGGATTCCGGTGGATACAGAGTGCATGTTTACATTTAGCCCTGTGACGGTCACATGCTCAGTGTGTCACGCATGTGAGAACCATCTGTCAGGTGTGTCCCGGCCAAAAAAAGGTTGAGAACCACTGCCCTAGAGAACCTCAGCTCTCCTGTGAAGCATGGTGGTGGCAGCATGTTCTGGGGATATTTCTCATTAGTAGAAATCAGGGCACTTGTCAGGAGATAAGTGACAATGAATGGATAAAAGTAAAGAATAGTCCTTAAGGAACACCTGCTGCCCTCTGCAAGAAAGCTGAAACTGGGATGGAAGTTGACCTTTCAGCATGACAATGACCTGAAGCACACAGCCAAAGTCTGATGCACTGATACAACAAAATATGAATAATGTTCAAGAAGGTGTAGACTTTCTGTAGCCACTGTATGACAAAGTAAACAATTATACAATGCAGGGGTGAAAACAGGTTTAGAAAATCTAGCCACCAAAAATGTCTAGGTGCTAGGGAAAATGTTCTCTTTTTCATTATTTTCCTTGTTATTTTATTTGGCTTGTCTTCTGTACTGTATTTTTTTGGTTTATTTTTTTGCTTTTTTTCCCCTTTATTTGTATTTTTTGTTTTTCTGAATTTTAGGCATCCAGATGACCTGGCTCCTGGGATTTTTTTCAGCACATACATTAGTAAGGGAGATTTCTTACTGCTGCTCTCCACATCCTCAGACTTTCCAGGGCATTATGCCCTGTACCTGAGATTATCCTAATGCAGAAAAGTAGAACTAAGACTTAGCAACACTTGGTTCCAACAGTTTGCCAACGAAAACACAAAAAATTACTACAAAATAAAATCCAGTCTTATTCTGTGGAACATATCTACTATAATATGAAAACAGTCTGCAGCCCACAGCTCATAACTTCTTCACAACTTTACTATGACTGGGATTGAGGGGATGCAAACACTAATAGAGGGCCAGACAAAATTTCACTAACATCACCAGAAAGTATGAAGGATCAAGCATTTATGATTTGCCAAAAAAACATTTATGTGATCAAGCACCGAAAACATAAGAAATTGCCATGCTAGGTCAGACCAAGGGTCTATCAAGCCCAGCATCCTGTTTCCAACAGAGGCCAAACCAAGCCACAAGAACCTGGCAATTATCCAAACACTACGAAGATTCCATTCAACATATCACGAGACACCAACCAATGGCAAAACAACCTAAAAATACCTGATGAAATTACAATGTCATGAAATGAAACTCCAGAAAGAACGACTCAGAATTAACATTTCTTCATGGAAAGTGGTGGATGACTAGAATGCCCTTCTAGAAGAGGTGGAGAGGATGAAAACAGTAAACAAATTAAAAAGTGTATGGGATAAACAATGTGGCGCTCTAAAGGCTAGAGGTTGGAAATTAAGAAAAGAGTGCATGGGGGTAACCTGTACGGAGCGACAGTTATTACCCTTAATAGAAGGCATGGGGACTACTATTCTTAACCAATTAGCCTTGATGTTTCTGATGCAACATCGCTCTCTGCTTCGACTGCGGTGATGAAAAAGGAAATTGGATTTAAATGATAGTCAATGCTGAGCACTGAATTTTACACTCCAGAGTACTGATACCCTGACATTAGGGAAAAAGCGCAGGACAGCTTCTACAATCAAATCCAAATACAAAGCACATTCAAGCAGCATTGTCTGAATTATCAAGAAGCTGCTCACCCCGTAAAAATGATGCTAGCAGTAATTTTGTTATAGATTTGACAGTTGCTTCATTTTGATTGTAAATAGTACTAATCTTAACATAAGACTTGGGGTAACTGGCACAGAGAGGCATTTACTACTCTTAACAGAAACATGGGGGTAACCTGCATGGAACGGCAGTTACAATCATAAAAAAATTGCTAGGCAGGCTAGACGGACCATTTGGTCTTTTTCTGCCGTCATTACTTTGTTACTATGTATACAATGTGCTGTAAACTCTGTCTCATTTCAACTGAGAAATGTGAAGTGCAGGCATACATGCGCTCGCCTGCAATCCTGAATTTTGGCATAGTGAGGGGATTTGACTTATTTGGGTTTGTCCCTCAGAGTCACCACCACTAGCAACAAGCTAGGTCTTAAAGGTCAACATGTAAACGCCCCTTCTCCTTTATTCTTAACACATTTAACGTTATTCTGTTTTTAAAACGTTTATTGCAAGGGAATTAGCGAGAAAATACTTTCTGACCGCATCTGTTCTGAGATGTCGGATCCGCACCTCCCCAGCCTCTCATCCCTTCCCTCCCCATGATAGACGGGTTTTGCTCTTCCGCTCCCCCACTGCAGGAATGGGAAGATCAATCCTTCCCCATTCAGGAATGACCCGACCCAGGACATATAGTCAATCCCCTACCTGTTAGATAACGGACTGTAGTCCCCTCTCCCGGTACGAATGCTTGCTTGCTCCCCGCGACTCCTGAATTATGGCAGCTCTGCACTCCCTCATGCTCGTGAACCCCAACACACTTCCTCCCCTCCCCTCCCGGCCCCCCTAGTACTGGCGCGCGCCACTTCCTCGCCTCCTGCCTGCAGCGCTTTGCCTTCCCCGGAACATTCTGGAAAGCCCGTGAAGGGGCGCACTCCTACCCTTCAAAACAGACCTGCAGCTGCTTCCCGCGCAACGCCTTCAAACGCTCTTTCCGGCGCAGGGCCTCCGCCTGCAGCCTTCCGACGTTGCCCGCCATCTTCCCAGAGTGCACCGGTTCTGCCAGGGATGCGCAATCCACCGCCGAGCACAGGTCGGCCGGCAGCTGGGCAATGGAGGCAGCTCAGGTGGCGGTGAGGAGCTTAGAGCGCATCGATTGGCGACTGGATTGTGTATAGTGATAGAAAGCACTAAAGGGAGAGGGAGACAGATGGCACGCTGTTTTCCATTCGGTGGGACAAATACTACAGCTTATTATTATTATTATTATTATTCAGTCCTATGTTTAAAAAAAAACTTCCGATCTAATGCATTTCCGTGCACTTCAGGACCTGTCCCTAGGGTGGCCAGTTCGGAATACCCCTAAAGAAAACCAAGTAATCAAAAAAAATGCAGGGCAAAAATTTGTGTGTATATATATATATATATACACATTTATATTTATATAAATATTTATATATATATATATACAAATATATATATATATATATAAATATATATATAAATGCTCCAGGTGCTAGTACTGAATCAGGCCCCTTCTGCCCCCATCAGTATGCCCTCCCCACGACCCTTTAACCTCGCAAACTAAGCAGATAAACTACTACTCCACTTCCATCTCCATTTCCATAGCATGCCTACTTTTCCATTCTTACATCTTTCTTGCCACCAACTCTCCTTTTTTCAAAAGAACATAAGATGTGCCATGCTGGGTCAGACCAAAGTCCGTTGATCGCTGTTACTGTTTCCAACAGTGACAGGCTTGGATCTCATGTATCCTACAGACCCGAAAAAGTAAATCTATTTTTTGTTAATCCTAGGGATAAGCAGTGGCTTTTCCAAGTCTACCTAGCTAATAAGAGTTTATGGATTACTTCTCCAGGAACTTGTCTAAATTTCTTTTAAAACCTGTTATACTAGTCACTTTAACCAACTTCTCTGGCAATAGATTCCACATCCTGATTATGCACGCAGTGAAAACAAATTTTCCTCTGCATTCTGTCAGGTCAATTCCACCAGTGGGTTATGCACCTCTGCCAGCAGCTTCCCTTCTCCCAGAATCCTTTGTGGTGCTGATCGTTAAGGAGGACCTGGCCAGACAGCTGTAGATGGTTTCTTACTGTAAGGTGATATGAGGGAATTTCCTGTACACTCCTTCACATACCCTCCCCCTCAGCTCACCCTTATTCAGTTCAGTGCCTGTCTGTACCAGAGACACCTCTCTGGACAGAAAATCCACACTGTTTTTCTTTCCTGTCCAGTCATATTTTATAGATGAAGGGCCAGGAAATATCTCATTACCCTCACATTGGACTCCTTATTTCTATTTATCCATAGGAGCAGTTGGTGGACCGTTACGTGTGAACTGCTATTCCAGCAGGTAGTACTGCAAGGCCTTTAAGGACCACTTGACTGCCAAGGCCTCCTTCTCAACTGTTAAATAACATGTCTCCCATGGCATCAGCTTCCGGCTAATGTATTCCATAGGATGTTCTTGGCCTCACTTCTCTTGGACTAGACTACTCCCAAGTCTACTTCTGAGGAATCAGTCTGCACCATGAAGGATTCAGTGAAGTCCGGACCTATCAGGATCAGTTCAGAGCATAACGCCTCTTTGTTGCATCCGTCAGTCTTCGACGGTTTCACCCCACCTACCTCTCTCTACTTGCGGCTCCTCCCGCTCATCTTGGATTGATGGCCGCCGCGGTGTCTGCTTGCCGTTCTCTCCGGCGTCCCCGGACCAGCTTTGGTGCTGCTTCCCGCCATTCTCCTTCAAGGTACCTCTAGGGCGCCGCCCTCATCTTTATCTTCACGTTGGCGCGAACCTCAGGGGCATCCCCCTGTTCTGACATCACGACTCCAGGGTATATCTGCCTACAGTATTTGCTAGCTCGTTGAGTTAGTAACAGGATTCGTACGGATGGGATTCGCTGTCCGTTCCTAAGCTACTCTGCCACTCCAGCTCTACCTGGAAGTCTTTCTACCCTTTGGGGTCGCTAACGGGGTACCTGCTCCTCAAGGGCCTCTCTGCTTCTTTCAGGTGCTATCAGGAAACCAGTACTCGCTCCTCGAGGGCCCATGTTCCCTGAGTCGCTGCCTGCTACTTCTACCCTTCTACTTGGAAGAACTAACTTACAGTCACCATCAGTGAGTACAGATAACATCTCTCTCTACAGTACTGCTTTGCCGGAATCAGGTACTCGCTCTTCGAGGCCTGCTCTCTGCTCTGGTGCCAGACCTCTCGTCTAGTGGAATCTCTGCTACTGGTAGTGAGTACAACACCATTGAGTCTCTCTGCTCTGAGGGATCAGGTACTCGCTCCTCGAGGACCTGCTCTCCCTGTCTCGGAGCTCTCCTATTTCTATTTGGGACTCTGAATGCTAATCTTATTGTGTACTCATATCTCTCAGTCTCTTTCCACTAAAGCACTGCTCAACAGAGGATCCGCTGTTCCAGCGTTCTGTGAGAGAGGCGCCCAGCTGGGCTCAACAACTACTACTCACTACTGCCACCTCTGGTGGTTCCATAAACTGTTTAATAAAAGATTCAAATCTGGGTTTGTCTGTCCGGAGTTTAGCCTGACACTGTGGTCCCTCACAGGACTGCCCCCGTGGGCGTGGTCAGCTGCCACAGTGTCCAAGGATCCACCCAAACACCATTAACCATAACACTCTTTCAGAGCTCGGAAGGCCTCCTCTGCTTCAGCTGACCACTGGACCTTCTCTGGTGTTTTCTTCAACAACAATCGGTTTTTTACTCTTTTGGATAATAGAAAGACTAGGGGGCATGCCATGAAGTTAGCATGTGGCACATTTAAAACTAATCGGAGAAAGTTCTTTTTCACTCAACGCACAATTAAACTCTGGAATTTGTTGCCAGAGGATGTGGTTAGTGCAGTTAGTATAGCTGTGTTTAAAAAAGGATTAGATAAGTTCTTGGGCGAGAAGTCCATTAACTGCTATTAATTAAGTTGACTTATATAAATACCACTGCTATTATTAGCAACGGTAACATGGAATAGACTTAGTTTTTGGGTACTTGCCATGTTCTTATGGCCTGGATTGGCCACTGTTGGAAACAGGATGCTGGGCTTGATGGACCCTTGCTCTGACCCAGTATGGCATGTTCTTATGTTCTAATCCCTCTAATACTATAAGGAATCAGGGCCCAGAAGGGTTAGAGAGGGCTCAGGGAACAGGCAGAAAGTCAGAATACCAACAGATGACTTATGTTCGATGCTTTTGGAACTGCAAGGAAAGACTACTGAGGTAAGCAGCCCTTGGAAGCTGTTTACTTTTTCTGTTTTTGTAAATAAAATTGTATAGAAGGAAACAGCCAGAGTCTGCCTCCTGTTTCCCAAGCCACGACTACCCAAGTTACCACAGACATACTGTACATCCAGAAGAAACATATTTTTTATCCAGGTCTTTCATCTTCTTGGTATTCTGACCATGGTTAGCAAGAGTGAGCCCCTTGAAAAAAATGTTTCTGCTGAATATCGCTGCGGCTTCCCAGTTACTAATTGTTTCATCTTGCATAAAAAGCATGTCATGAGAGACAAATAGTCACATGACATCCTAAAGAAAATGACGCTGCATCCTTGCCATCCAAAACTGGGGAGGGAGGAGGTGTAATCTAACTTTTGACACTCCTCAGCAAACGTATTGCTCTCTGTAATTCAACTTCCTACATTTCTATCCTCAGCTTTGGCTGTTGGTCAAAGGCACCATATAATATAACACAACAACAGTTTCTATTTCAATTATCTTCCATCTTATTTACCTATTAACTCATCTTCTCTCACATACTCTCTTATCCCTGTCCCTCTGCATAAATCTTTAACTTCTAATCTGCCCTGCTCTTGGTAGTCCTCCACTTCTATTCCGTCCTCCCTAAATCCTCTTCATTAGAAATGACTGCTTATAGTATTGCAGCCATCATCTAGTTATATTAGGAACTCGGGTTTTTGTTTTGTTTTGTTTTCTGGGATTACTTTTTTGCATTTACAAAATCAGAGCAGAGACTGTGATCCAAGAAAGGGAACATGTCAGAAAATACTCAGATTGTGACCTGCCCCTTGTGATTACTGAGTTCCCTAAAAATTGTCCCTTTCACCTCTCGTCTCTCCTTCTCCCTAGTGATCCCTTATTCCCCTGTCATCCCTATCAATCAAAAGCTTGTTACCTCCCTGTCGTCCTATATCTTCTTGCCTGAATCATCAGGAAAACTAGATCAGATCCAGCAGGAGTTGCAGATCCTTTATCAGGATGAGCTACCATATGAACGTTCCTCTGTCTCGCTAGACCATGAAATACACCAGACCCCTGACCACTTCATGACCTGTTCTCCCAATCGGCTAGACTTCCAAGTCCCATGCAGGACAGCAGACAACCTTCAGTTCTCTATTGCTTTAACCCTTGGTCTGACCCAGTATGGCGTGTTCTTAACTTGCCTGCCTGTTGTTACAGGATTCTCTGTGTACTTCCCCACTCCAATGCCTTCATCCTGTGTCTTTTCCTTACCTGTTGCCTTTTGTCATCATCCTCCTATTAATTTACTTTTAAAACCTTCTTCACTGGGTTGGCAAGTCTATGGGCAAAAATATTTTTCCTATTCCCTGTAAGAGATCCTATTTCTAAATGCCAGCATTCTTTCTGATACTACTGTAATATGATCCAAGAAACCAAAGCTCTGTCCTCAACATCATCCTCACTGCCATATGTTCATCTATAGATATATCTGTTCCTGGCCATACCTTTATCTTTGACCCAGGACTTAATATTTTGTTGCTCATAAGCAGGAACAGAGAATGGGGCAGGAGGAGAGATCAGACTGTGGGTGAGGGGAGGCAGCGTGTTATGGTGTCAGTCCTTTGATCCAGCATCGGCACATAGCCCTAAAGCTGGTGGAAGCAGGCTTCTCATCGCTGTCTTCAGAATTTACCGTGCTAGGCAGTTGTCTGCGTTGTTGATGTCTAAATCTGGGCCTGCTTTGACTGGAAGAATAGATGAGAACATTACCCGTGCCTTGTCCCTTTAAACTGTACTTCTTCCATGTTTTCCCTTTTAAGCTACTTAGGAGTACAGTTGGCAGCATCATAAGTGCCCAGGTGGATGAGTACGTTCAGTGCCGCCATTTTATATTATGCAGATAAAATGGACAGAGGATCTGTTAAATTTCAGCAACCTTTTTGGCTGCATCTTGAGTTCAGGATTCTGGCAGACAGCAGCACAGCTTGCCAGGTATGATCGCAGATCAGCAGGCAGAGCCTCTCTTCCATGCAGAAGGGAAGCACTGACATCAATGACATTGTTGTGGTGATCGGTCTCTGGAGTGCTCCACTTAGGGAATGAGATCCTTCTGTCATTCGAGGACCACAGATCAGACTTTGCCTTGCACTGGGTTCTGTACAAAGGGTTTCAGCACTGACTATAGACATTGGGCATCATCATTCTGCACGTCACTCCTCTGGAGTGCTGGGTAGTTGGGTGAGCTCGGATCTAGGGAACACTTGCCAGCACATTATCCTATCTGATTATTAGCTCGGTGAGCGAGTAGATTTAAGGACTTTTCCTTCCTGTTTGCCATTCCTCTCACTTCCCTTCAGGGACCAGCCTGGTTAGGATAAAAAAAAAAGCAGGATTTCTAGGGTGGGGGGCAGGGAAGGGGGAAATCATAGTTTTTCAAAGACAAGAAACAAATGTAAGCTCAAGTTGGTGCCCCTTGGTTTCCCTTTTATTAAAATAGGTACCAGACTAAGTACAATTCTACATCGGAGAGCCCTCTCCAGGTTTACCCAATCCAGTTTCAGCACATACAGTTTCTGAATGTAAGCAGAAGGGATCATTAATTCTGAAGGTATTTTTATGTTCACATTGTTACCTTGTCTCGCTGTCCTTCAGGTCTGCCACATGCCACCTGTGCTCTACATCTGCCTTGTGTGTCCTTCCTGTGCATAATGGGATCTCTCACCCTTAGTCCCAAAATCCTAATATGTACACATTTTTTTAACTCCTGGATTATATTTACTAGGCAGGAAAGATGTAAAGCTTTCCATGTCAGCCTACAATAACATGTTATACCAGATGCTGGTTTATAAATCAGAACAGTTTTGAATTTTAGTAGCAGTCACCCACATGATTCAGTCACTTTATGTCATTTTTCTTGGCTTTTTTTAAAATGTATGCTTTGCATTCCTGGCACTTTTTGCTGCCATGTTAATCAACAGCTCTCTTCATGAATTCCAAGTGCTTGGGGGAGTACTGGCCAGATGCAAAATACGGGCAGGAAGCCAAGTCAGGGATAAGCATTCAAGTTTCCTGAATGAGAAGATACACGAGACGGAAAAGGACTGAACCTCGCCAGTGAGTGCAGCTCGCAACTGTGTGACTTGAGAGCTGATGGCTGGTGGGCTTGGCAGAGCTAATGTCTTTATATTCATAGGGCTGGCAGGATACAATGGGACAGTAATGAAAGCACAGAGCTTAGAGACCCCCAGTGTTATTCCCTTATCCACCACTCACCTATTAGACAGAGACTTATATTCTCACATATCCTGACTGAGGGGGAGTGTTTCTGTAACTCACTGGTATGTTTAAGAAAGGTGTAACTTCCCACCTGCTGTGGTTCTGTTGTGGTTCTGTGACTGTACCAGGCAGGCTGCATTTGTGATGATATCGATCAGTGCAACTGACTGTGACGTCTTTTGCATCCATTTGGCAGCATTCCAATTTCAGAGTACAACTTCAGGGAGGACACAAGAACATAAGAAGTGCTATACTGGGTCAGAGCAAGCTCCATTAAGCCCAGCATCCAGTGTCCAACAGTGACCAGTCCAAGTTACACGTATTTGGCAGATCCTAAAAAGTAGATCCATTTCTTGTTGCTCCCATGGAAAAGTGATGGCTTTCTCAAGTCTACCTGGTTAATAACTATTTATGGATTTTTCTTCTAGAAACCTGTCCAAACCTCTTTTAAACCCCCTCTATGCTCGTCGCCTTGACCACATCCTCTAGCAACAAATTGTTAGCTTGATTGTGAACTGAGTGAAAAAATATTTTCTACAATTTGTTTTAAATTTGATGCCTGTTAGTTTCATGGAGTATCCTCTTGTTTTAGTATTTGAAAGGGTAAATAATTGTCCACTATTTACATCTTCCACCCCACTTGTGATTTTATAAACTTCTATCATATCCCCTCTCAGTCATTTTTTCTCCTAATCTGCTCAGCCTTTCTTCAAAGGGAGCCGTTCCATCTTTTCTGTCATTGTTGTTGTCCTTCTCTGAACCTTTGTTTTCTAGTTTCAGATGGGGTGACTAGAACTGCACATAATACTCAAGGTGCATTTGCATCATGGATCAGTACAAAGGCATTATGATAATCTCCAATTTATTTTCTAATCCTTTCCAAATAATTCCTAATGTTCTATTTGCTTTTTGACTACTACTGCACACTGACCAAAATATTTCAACGTATTGTCCTTTTCCTGAGTGGTGATTCCTAATATGGATCCTGACCTTGTGTACCTGTAGTTGAGATTATTTTGCCCTAGGTATATCACATTGCCCTTTTTCACATCATGTATCATCTGCTATTTAGATGCCCAGTCTTCTGGTCTCACAAGATCCTTCAGCAATTCCTCACAATCCGCTGCATTTTTAACTTTGAATAATTTTGTGTCATCTGCAAATTTAATTACTTCACTCATTGCTCCCTTTTCCAGATCACTTTTGAATATATTAAACAGCACAAATCCCAATACAGATCTATTTATATTGCCAGTGATTTTGATTTTAAGAATAGCTTCCACCATTTTGCCTGATCACCCCTGGAGCCATTTTTTAAAAACTGGCATCACATTGGCCACCATCCAGTCTTCTGCTACTGCGGCTGTTTTAAATGGTAGATTACAGATAGTAGAAACAGGTTTGCAATTTCATGTTTGAGTTCTTTTAGAACTCCAGGATGAATGCCATTTTGTTGTGTTCCGCGGCCGCGGATGTCCGCGATGGCAGCCCCCTACCTGACCGTGATGGCGACCCGCTGCGGCAGCATCAGGGGAAACATCTGTAGCCCGATGCCCATCGGTCTCAAGCGTCGGCGAGGCCCTCTGCGGTGGACGCCAGGCTGGGAGCCGTCCCTGCTCCTCCCTCGCAGCGTCGGGCAGCCTTTCCTCCGCAGCCGAAATCCAAGATGGCCGCTGCCATCTTGGGCGCGAGGCCGTGCCTCCTTCCTAGATTTAAAGGGACCTCGCCCCTTTAATTGACCTCAGCTGTTTCCTATGAGCCAGAGCAGAGGAAGTATATAAGGAGACTTCCTTTGCTCATTCCTTGACTTGGCAACGTCCTCTGTCAGCGTTGCTTGAGTCTGCTTGCTTCAGTGAGTCTTCTTGTGCTTCGGATCCTTGCTTCCTGGTTCCTGTCTCATCTCATTGATTCCTTGGTTCCTGACTTCGGATTGGCAAGCGGTGATTCCTGATGTGTGACTTCGGACTGGCAAGCGGCGATCCCTTGGTGTGTGACCTCGGACTGGTAAGCGACGACCCTCTGGCACTCGACCTTGGACTTCTTCTGGTCCATCGTCTCTAAGGGCCCACCTAAGTCCCAGCGGTCCAGGTCCCTACGGGCTCCTCCCGGGGGGAATGCGGGCTTCCAGGGGTGAAGCTCCAGTTAGCCCTTGCACCGTCCTCACGTCTCCTCGACCTCTCAAAGGTTCACCTAAGTCCCAGCGGTCCGGGTCCCTACAGGCTCCTCCCGGGGGGACCGTGGGCTTCCAGTGGCGAAGACCCAGTTGGCTTCTCCGACGTCTCGACTCTTCGCCTTCACCACAGTTGCCTCAGTCTCCAGTGCCGAGGGTCAGCTGGTCCCATCTTCTGTCTCGCCTTGCCACCCGACGGGAGACCCTAAGGATCCACCTCCTAAGGTATACCATCCTCCCGTCTGCCCAAGGGTTCACAAGCCTGAGCATAACACATTTGGTCCCAGTGATTTGCTATTCTTTAGTTTGTCAATGTGATATATTACATCTTCCAGTTCTGGGTTTCTAAAGTAGTATTTTTAAACAATATCCACCTGTCATGCAGACGTTTAACCATGGCACCCCCTCCTTGTAGTTTTTTTCTAATTAACTAATTTCCTCATTTTATTGTAGTCTCCCTTTTTAAAGTTAAATGCTACTGCAATAGTTTTACTTAGTATCTACCCTCCAGTGCCTATGTCAAATGTAACTGCATTATGATCGCTAATACCACTGGATCCATCACCTTTATCCCTTGCACTATTATACCCCCCACCATCTCTCAACTGTGGGATTTAGAATGGGCATGTCTAACAAACCTACACAACTAAAGGGTCTCCCAGGGATGGGGAGGAGAGGCTGGAACAGGAAATAGAAACATACAATAAAATAAAACCCACAATGTGTTATTATTACTATTGCAAATGATAGAAACAAAATCAGTGTATGCACATTTACATAATAGATTAGGATTCTTATATTCTATAGTAAACAGAGGCACATGGCATTATAGTAAAAGAAAAATGTATTAGCATTGGAAGATAAAGAAAATTACCTTTTTGTAAGTTATAAGAGAAAACCACTAAATTTATTTATTTATTTATTTATTTAGAAACTTTTATATACCGGTATTAGTGGGGACATCATACCGGTTTACATTTGAACAATAGAGGATTGAAATTACATTTTAACAGGGAGAGAGAACTGGGAGGGGGGATAACAAGGCGCAGAGTGGAAAGACAGTGTAACGTAACATTAACAGGCATAAATAAACAGTATAAACTAAATCTGTCCAGAGAAGGGCAACCAGAAAGGTGGATGGTCTTCATCGAATGACTTATGAGGAGAGATTGAAGAATCTAAATATGTACACCCTGGAGGAAAGGAGGAGCAGAGGTGATATGATACAGACTTTCAGATACTTGAAAGGTTTTAATGATCCAAATACAACAACAAACCTTTTCTGTCGGAAAAAAATCAGTAGAACCAGGGGTCACGATTTCAAACTCCAGGGAGGAAGACTCAGAACCAATGTCAGGAAGTATTTCTTCACGGAGAGGGTGGTGGATGCCTGGAATGCCCTTCCGGAGGAAGTGGTGAAGACCAGAACTGTAAAGGACTTCAAAGGGGCGTGGGATAAACATTGTGGATCCATAAAGTCTAGAGGACGTGAATGAAGAGTGGGTGGCTCGCGGGAATGACGGCTACTGCCTGCAGATAATATCCTTATTCAATAAACATACACATGGTTAATGCGACTCCAACATTGCTCTAAGCTTCAACGGCAAGAGGAAATGTGGAAAAAGATTTGCATTCACAAAAAGCAGGGAGTAGCTTGCTTGTTACGGCGGTTACTACCCCAAACCAAATAAGCCTGATACTTCACTTTCAATACATATCCAGCATAGCTCTCTGCTTCAACGGCAGGGGAGAAAGACAGATACTTCACGCATATCCAGCACAGCTCTCTGCTTCAACGGCAGGGGAGAAAGACCAATAATTCACGCATAGCTTTCTGCTTCAACGTCAGGGGAGAAAGTCCGATACTTCATGCATATCCAGCATAGCTCTCTGCTTCAACGGCAGGGGGAATGAACAAAAGTGGATCTATATACAGACAACAACCAACAAGGACTGAATTACATAGTCTGGGTAAACAAATAAGCATGGGTGTAGCTTGCTTATTGCGGCGGTTACTACCCCTAACTAATTAAGCTAGATATTCACTTAGATGCAGTTCCAATACTGCTCTCTACATTAATGGTGGGGGTGGAAGGGAAATAGAACCAAAAGGTTACTAAGAGCCAAGACTAACAGAAGTAAGAGAAAAATAAATAAAAAGTGCAAAGCTTACTGGGCAGACTGGATGGGCCGTTTGGTCTTCTTCTGCCGTCATTTCTATGTTTCTATGAATTCACAGTTCAAGAAAGATTTCAGAATTCCTACCTAAATTCTGGCCAGAATATTAGCATTAGTTCTCAGTTAATTCTCACATGATATTTGAATCCTTTAGAAGGACTTCTCTGCCGTTATGATTGATGAAGCAGCTGCTGCTTGGGGAGACTTGTTTTCCAGCATTCCATATGGATCTAGGATCTGCTTGCTTCCCAGAGAGGATTGTTCAAATCTCACAAAAAGAAACCATTTTCCTTCTCTACTTTAAATAAAACTGCGAAAAATCTTCCAAAACTTCTCTGAACTAAATTATCCTAATCAAAATAAAATTTATCTAAGAAAGTCACTTTAATTCTCTTGCTAAAAAAAAAAACACAACAAAAGGCTATGGGGGGATTAGCGTGTCCAAATTCATGTTGATGAGGCTATTAGCTATTACCCACTTACATAAAAAATAAATGTGTGCTCGACATGCACATTTATACTCTCAAAAATTATCGCCTGACCCGAAACAGGCATTAAGTCTTGAGGAGCCCCTAAAGTTAACAGAAAAGTAGAAAAAACTGCTTTACTGTAGTTCCTCCGACTTAATATCGTGGTCATATTAAGTCAGAGAAAACCAAAAAAGGAGCAAGGTAAAAAATAATTTAAAAAAAAAGTCTTGTCAGCGGTCAGGTTAGGAAAACGGATGCTCAATTAACAAGCGTCCCTTTTTCTACCTGTAGCTGTACACAGGTTAGGAAAACAGTCACTCGTTAAATTGAACGTCTGTTTTCTTAACCCGTGCACAGCAACTTCTCCCGGGTGCCTGATGCTGGGGAGTTGCGAGGGATGCACAATTTTCCCCTCGCGCCTCCTTTTTAATGCTTCACGCACCCGGAAGAGGTGGATGGGCGCACGTTAGGAAAGCAGGCGTCCAGTTTGCATACGCAGTTCTTTTGCATCCATATTGCACTGGCCTGTATGCTTGTTCCTGCTACCAGAATAAAAAGCAACAGAAGAGAAAATACTTTTACTTTCTTTCTCAGTCTGCAACCAGTTGTGGATAAACCTCAGAACTACATTTCTGTATCTCTCCTCTCTTTGTCTCTCTGCTCTCTCCCTCTTAAAAAAAAAAAAAAAAATCATTACCTTTTATATTAAAAAGGTTCATTAATATTCAGTCCCTTGCCCCTCACTGGCTCCAAGCAGGTTTTGCCCACCCAAGCTCTGATGCAAGAATATTTCATTTGTCAGTTCAAATTTAAAATAGTAAGTTACTCATAATAAATTCTAATATCTTTCTTTCCAGTCATATCCACTGGGTGTCAATATATTCTAGCAAAGAGTACACTACTGGCTTCCAGCCAAACACTCCCTTTAATATGACGGGGAAATGTAAATAACATTACACTTAAGTGAGAATGACTCTTCTGTCTGCGTCAAAGGAATATATGGCATTTGCATTGCACTGTAACCAACAAAGTGGCCAGGGGTTATCTCCTTTGAAATGTAATTCACCCTAGATAGGCAAGGAAACCACTTACTTATAACTATGGCCTGCATTCAATTGAGAACTCCATCTAAAGTAGATCCCCTCTTCTCAGTTCCATGACCACAACACTTTGTATTTCTTAACAATATTATTGCATGTGAACAATATAATCACTGTCATATTCAAAAAGGCAGGTAATAAATCTAAATAATAAATACAAATAAATATAGCAGGCAGTAATTTTTGAACCATTGCCTTGCTTGTTCTAATAAGTCCTTTCCTTTATATTTTAATGTGGTACATGTGGCTAATTAGAACAGTACAATGGCAATAGTGTTACCCTTTTCTTTGAAGTGGCATTGTTATGACCGTCGGTCACAGACGGCTGCGACCGCTGCAACTTACATCTTGTGCTGCCCTTCTCTCTTCTCCGGGCTTTCTCGCGGCAGGGGCTAGCCACTACCGCTGCATATCTCAGCTCTCCCAGGGTTCCTCGTGGCAGCCTGGACGCCGCCACCATCCTCACCAACTGTGGGCCTTCCTAGGCGTGCATGCGCGTGCCACCGGGCCCTCCATTGAAGACTGACGGCAGGAACCTCAGGGGCATCCCCGACTGATGACATCACTTGGTCTGGGTTCTTAAGCACCGCCGTCGCCCCTTGCTAGCTGACTTGGCAATGAGTTCCTTCTCTACTGCTGCTTGCTCCTGTTTCCTCGGACCCGTGGTGGCTGTATCGGTTCTACCTTGGACTCTGGACTCTGGCTCGGGTACCCGCTCCTTGGGGGTCTGCTTGCGCTCTTACCGGAGACCTGGTCTCCAGGCTTCTCCCGCTCCTCGGGCTAGCCCTGCGCTCTCCAGAACTTCTACCTGCTGGCCTCCCTGCTCCTCAGGGTTGCCTCTCAGAACTGCCTCACTACCTAGGAGACTCTACTCTGTGCTTCCCCGCTCCTCGGGGCAGTGCCTACATTTACACCGATGATTGCCTGCGCCAGAGACTGTACTCTCACCTCCCCACTTCTTGGGGTGGTGCCTCCGTACCTCTACTAGAGGTTCATTGTGCGCAGCCCCGTTCCTTGGGGTTGCTCATGTCATCACTCGGAGACTCGACTCAGGCTTCCCCGCTTCGCGGGACAGCTACATCATCTCATCAGTGCCTTCCTCGCTACGCCCCTCGAGGCTGCCTCTATGGCACCACCTGAACTTCCTGCCTTGCGCTCCCGCTCCTCAGGCCTGCATAGCACTGCTCTCTCGGAGGTCTCTACTCTGGCACTTGCTGTCCAGTCTAGCCTGTATACTGTGGGGTCCCTCTGAACCGAGTCTCTCACCTCGCTCCTCGGGACTCCCACAGACTCCTTTCCATCAGCTCCTGCGATCACGTGACTACAACGCAGGATGCTCTCTACACACTACTGCTGCTACTGACCTCGCCTCCCGACGGTGAGGAGCTGTGGAGCTCCTCCCCACAGGTGGTACCAACCCTCACCTCGGGCCAATGGCCCACGAATCCTAACAGGCATATCTCCAAAAGCACACAAAAACAATTTATACTAGAACTGACTTCACTGGTGCTTCTTCTCTCCTGCTTGTTTTATCCCAGTGGTGAATTCTTTCTATAGGGGAACACTGATGCTTATGGCCCAGGCGATGGTGTGAATCTCTCAACAATATGTGTCTGCTTATCAGGTTGTTTGCTCTAATTCTAGGCACAGATGGGCTGGACACAGGACGTCAAAAATTAAATCAATGTCCAATTAGTAATAACAGAAGTTACAGTTGAATGTCCTCTCTGGTGTGTGTCCAGCTCAAGTTCCTCAGGTGATTCCTATCACTCATGCCTGAATGTGTAAGAGGCCCAGTCCCTGGGCTTAAAAACCCACTCTGTGTGGGTTTTTTAAAACATTGAACAATCCTACCTGAGTCCAAAGTTGGTTTTGTCTTCCACCAAGCCTGTGCCTGTGACCCTATCACTTTTTCTTCCTTTCTTCTCCATCCTCAATCCGGTTGACCATTCAGGGGGAAAGGTCTGTAGCTGAAAGAGACAAAGCTATATAGCCCAGTCTCCATGGGAGAGGAGGGGATGACAGAAACCTCCTCTCAAACAAATAGGGAAATCGGAAAGCCTTTTCTCAAATATCCAAAGAACCTCTGGGGTGCTACTGCCACTGCAGTCCTTCTCTAACCTAGAAGATTACTAGCAGGTCTTCAGTGTCCTGGCCTCTGAATTCAGGGGCTGGCCATCTCTAGGAGGAACCCAGGCTGCATTTCTATAAAAAAAAACAACTCTCAAGGAGACAATCTTCTTAACTAAAGTCTCTGTTCTAAAGTTGAGATAGATCCTTAACAAGTAGGGAGCGGCTGGAAAAGACTTTCATAAAGAAATATCCTCAGTGAGGGGAATAGGCCTCATTCAAATGGAAAATACTCTGAGAGATACTCACTCTTCAAAAACTGAGCTCAAGGGCCACATTTAACCCTCTCCTAGCCCCCACTTATAGGAAAAAAGGGTCCACCCACTTCAGACAGCCTCTGAGGGAGGTGCTGATAAAAAAAGATATCTCCAGCTAGCTAACTAATTCCTAGGGTAGGGACCTAGGACCATCTAGTGGCCAACTGGGGGGTTGCAACAATGTAGTTGCTGTGATTTCTCCAATGGATCCATTGCAGTTCAGTGAGAAACCAGTCTTCCACTTATTGATGTATTACAATTTTTATGTATATTGATTGTCATGTTTGGCAGCTCGCATACTATCCTGCAAGACGCCACTCTAAACCCAACACCACCAGCTGATCCCGAAGCTGCTGCTCCTGTATCATGGCAGGAAGCCGCCGCATTCTTCCAAGGTTGCTCAGGGCGGTTCAGAATGCTGTCATGACACTCTCCTCCCAGCTTCCTCCTAGGTGTTATTAATTTTCAGAGTGGGTGACAATTTCATTTGGTGGGCCACTGCTCTAACCTGCTGAAGAATGAAGAACAGTCAAATAAACCTATGTGCAAACTTTGTTGAGGGCATCTTAAGACGCAGTTTCAGGTGCTTAACCATACCAGTTTTCCAGGCTTGAATTGTGCCAGCCGGCTCCCCTTGTCAGCTTGGTTTTTTAATCATCTAACAACTGTGGTGAGCAGCTAATGAGTTCTCTGCCATAGGTCCATGAGATCATGACTCATGCCATTGGCTGTGCAACAGGATACCAAAAGAGGGCCTGGGAGTGATACTCTAGAGTGGTACTTGAAATGCAGATGATCTGGTAGAGCTCCCAACATAACTGTTGTGGCAGAACTCTGCCATGGGAGGAAGGAAGCCCAGTCGTCTTGGCATTCATTGACATATGCTCACAGGAAGTTTTTGAGGATCTAGTTGACCCTTTCCGTCTGCCCATTACTTTGTGGGTGATATGCTGATGTGAAGTCCAGGTTGATGCCAAACCTTGAACAGAGACTTCTCCAAAACTAAGCTGTTAATTGAACTCCCCAATCTGAGAGGATATGAGAAGGGAGCCCATGTAGACGGAAGATATGTTGCACAAAGAGGCAGGCCAGTGACGGTGCAAAAGAAAGATTGAGGAGCGGTGTGAAGTGAACCATCTTAGAAAATCAATCTACCATGACCCATATCATAGTATGACCATTAGAGAGGTCAAGGGC
Source organism: Rhinatrema bivittatum (assembly GCF_901001135.1). NCBI lineage: Eukaryota > Metazoa > Chordata > Amphibia > Gymnophiona > Rhinatrematidae > Rhinatrema > Rhinatrema bivittatum. Next base: position 59,015,466 of record NC_042616.1, read on the forward strand.
CATAACAAAGTCAGTGGCCAGATGGGTCCAGGGTTCCTCAGGAGCCAGCAATGACTGTAACAGTCCCCAATGGTGAGCATGAGAGATATTATGTATTGCACAGGTAGGGCAGGATTCCAAGTAGAATTTCACAACTTGCTTCACTTGAGGCCATCAATAATAGCAAAGATTTAGTTCTAGGATTCTGGAGCCCGTGGGATGTCCTGCCAGGTGAGAATCATGAGCCCAGTTGAGTACCTTTTCCCTGAGTCATTTGGGAACTACAGTTTTCCCATCCAGTATGGGAACCACAGTCATGGCCACTAACTGCTGGGTCTATGATATAGTGAGAAGGTTCCAGGCATATTTGGTCTCAAAGCAACATGACAGAGCATCAACCTATTGGTTCTTCTCCACGGGACGATAACATATCTCAAAATCGAAGCGATTGATGAACAGCGACCACCTAACCTGTTGAGGATTTAACTGCTGGGTCTGTCGCAGATATTCCAAGTTCTTGTGGTCAATATAGATTATAATTGGGTGTCTAGCTCCTTCTAATAGGTGACACCACTACTCTAATGCCAGTTTCACCACCGGGAGCTCATGGTCCCAGAATGTATAGTTCTCTGCTGGAGTGAATTTTTTGGAGATATATGAGCAAGGCAAGAGGGTCATTGTGTTGAGCGAGAACAGCCTCTACCCCAAGGACAGAAGCATCTACCTCCCAGACGAAGGTCTGGGTGGCATAGATAAGGTTGTCATAAGAATTCTTGTTTGAGACAGTGAAAGGCTTAGATAGCCTCCTCTGGCCAATGCTTGGTGTCTGCGTCCTTCTTGGTAAGGGAGGTAAGTGGAGCCGCTAACAAGGAGTACCTGGGTTCAAGCTGCTGTAATAATTTGCAAAGCCCAGGAAGCATTGTAACGCCTTGAATCCAACAGGTTGGGGCCAATCTAGAATGCCCTTTACCTTTGCAAGGTCCATTCATAACCCATGTCAGGAAATGATATAACCCAGGAATTGCAGCTCTTCCTGTTCAAACATGTATTTCTCTATTTTGTGTATAAGTGGTGCTCCCGGATCCTCTGTAATACTTGCTTAACGAGCTCACAACATGGTGCCAGAGATCGTGATGAGATGAGTATATCATCTAAATACACCACTAAGTGAGAGTACAGAAGGTCTTGAAAGATCTCATTGACCATGTATTGGAAGATGGCGAGAGTGTTACATAGACCAAAAAGCATAACAAGATATTCATAATGGCCATCTCTGGCACTGAAGACCATCTTCCACTCGTCTTCTCGAATGCATATAAGATTTTAGGCCCCACGGAAGTCAAATTTGATGAAGATCTGCACCTCTCGAAGGCAGTTAAATAGTTCCTGTTAGGATTCGTGGGTTTCATGGACCCTTGGCCCGAGGTGGAGGTTAATACTACCTGAGGGGCAGAGCCCCACAGGTCCTCACCATCGGGAGGTGAGGTCAGCTGCAGCAGGGGACACAACTGTAGTTCAGTAGAGTGAGAACGTCCTGCGTCTCTGCCACGTGATCGCAGGTACCTGCACTGAGATATACTGTGAGGTGCCCCGAGGAGCGGGACGAAGAGGCACAGGACTGAAGATACAATGTACCAGAGCAGGAACCTCCGAGACCGAGGAGCGCTAGGCTGGCCCTGAGGAGTGGGGAGCGCGAAGACAGGATCTTCCGGAGGAGTGATGCAGAGACTGTCCCAAGGGACAGGACAGTGTAGTAACAGAGTCTCTGGTGTGATGATGTAGGGGCTGCCCTGAGGAACGGGGAAGCGTAGAGTAAAGCCAGTGGTGTAAAGATGATGGCACTGCCCCAAGGAGCGGGGAAATGTAGAGTCAAGTCTCAGATAAGGTGACGTAGAGGCTGCCCTGAGGAGCAGGGAGCGGAGAGATGGCATCTCAGATAGGCAGTGCTTGAGGCTACCCCGAGAAGCGGAGAAGCGAGCAGGCAGGACCTCTGGCGAGGAGCACAGGAGCTACCCCGAGGAATGGGGAAGCCTGGAGACCAGGTCTCCCAAGGAAGCGCAAGCAGGCCCCCGAGGAGTGGGTACCCGATCCAGAGTCCAAATCAGCAAGTGGAGATCCAAGGCAGGAACCATGGGTCCGGAGAGACAGGAACAAGCACCAGTCAGGCGAAGGAACTCGTTGCCAAGTCGGTTAGTGTAGGCCAAGGGAGGTGCTTATAAATCCCAAGCTTGTGATGTCATCAGTCGGGGATGCCCCTGAGGTTCCCACCATTGGGCCTTTAAAGGACGGCTCAGTGGCATGCGCGTGTGCCTAGGAAGGCCCGGAGTTGGTGTGTAGGTCGGTGGCATCACAGCCGCCATGAGGAGTCTCAAGAGCCAAGAGGTACGCAACAGTAGCGGCTAGCCACAGCCGCGAGTTCATCCGGAGAGAAGAGCAGGTCAATATATGACGTGTGTTGAGTCAGTCGTGGCCGCCCTCGGTTGACGGTCATAACAGTTCCTTAAAGAGGGGCACAGGGTAGCAATTCTTTCTAGTGATTGCACTGAGGCCCCTGTAATCTATACAGAGCTGAGGGAACTGTCCTTTTTCCCTGCAAAGAAGAAATCTGCTCCTACAGGGAATGAGGAAGGCTGGATGAAGTCCCTTTCTAAATTTTCTTTTATGTATTATGACATAGCTGTTGTCTTAGGTGGCGACAGAGGGTAAATCTGCCCTTGGGGTAGCATCTTTCCTGGTAGGAGGTCTATCAGGCAATCATACAATGGGGGCAAGGTCTCAGCCTGCTGCTTACTGAAGACATCTGAGTATGCTGCATACTGGGGCAGCGAGCCTGGGAAGGCAGAAGCGAAGGCCTGATCCATGGTAATGGGAGGCAGAAGCAGAGATAGACACATTTCAGCACATGTAGGACCCCTAATGAGCTAACTGCAGTGTGCCCCAATCAATAGATGGTTGGGGAAGGTGGAGCTAGGGCAGCCCCAGGATAACAGAGTTGACTGCCTTGGGTAGCACATAGAAAGTGATGGTTTCCTTATGGAGGAGACCCGTCTGTATGGTCAAAGATGTGGTGATCATAGTGAGATGACCTGTAAAAGGCTCACTGTAAACAGAAGAGATGATAATGGCGCTTTCCAAGGAGGTTGTGGGCAAGCTGTGCTGGCAGACCAACGACTCTTTGCTAAAGTTACCACCTGCCCTAGAGTCCAGAAATGCCTCGGTGTGGATCATAGACTCTCCTATGACAGGCACCAACAGTTGTAGAGAGGGAGGAATCTGACCTAGGGTTGCCTCTCTGACCAATCCTAGGTTCAGGAGTTTACCAACTTCTCAGGGCAGTGGCTGGCAAAGTGCCCCTGGCCAGCACAGTAGAGGCGGAGCCCTAATAATCTCCGTATCCATTTTTCCTCTTCGGAGAGCCTAGACCAACCAGGCTACATGGGTTCCTCAGCAAGGAGCATCGACTCTGGGCCAGGTGTGGGCACCAGGGGGCATTGAAAGTGAAGAGCCAGACAGATGAGCCGACGGGTTACTCTGCACTACCGGGCCCACTCTTGAAACCTCAGGTCCACCCAAATAGCCAGAGCGATCAGGCTTTCTAGTGTGGGAGAGATATCTTGCCCCGCCAGCTCATCTTTTATGCGGCCAGATAAGCCCTGCCAAAAGATGGCCGTCTGGCAATCCTCTCCCCAGTGGAGTTCGAAAGCTAGGTTACAGAATTGCACCGCATATTCGCCCACAGTGCATGTTCCCCGGTGGATTTGTAGTGCTTCTGTGGCTATGGACGAGGCACAACCTAGCTTATCAAACACCATGCAAAACTGATGAGGGATTCATCCAGGTTCTGGAGGAGTGGGTCATTACATTCCCATAACAGAGAGGTCCAGGCAAGAGCAGTGCCACCCATCAGGAAAAACATATATGTCACCATTGGGTGGTTGGACAGGGCCAACTGAAGCTCAAAATGCATCCGGCATTGGTTTATGAATCCCTGCGTTCCTTGGGATCCCCATGGTACCTAGGAGGCAGAGACAGGTGTGGCATGGGTCCAGGAAGACGGGCTGGCTCAGGTGGAGGTAGAGCTGCAGGGGCTGGTGCTGCATGGCATCCATTTGTGCCACTAGCTGTTCAGGCAGGCCAATCACTTGATTCAGAATTTCTTGCTGCTGATGGATATGCCGGACCAATCCTGGAATATCCTGGATGGCAAGCGAGTCCACCAGGTCCATGGCCTCAACAAACTTGTAATAGTAGTTTGTACTGTGGCGTGGTTGGCACAGCCTAGTAGATGAACCTACTAGGCTCACGCCGACAGCTGGCAAACATGCCCTTACCTGGGACAAGTCTGGACTTTCACCTATACCAGCCCTATTCCCCGCAGATTGAGCCTTTGGTTTCCAGGGGTTGGCAGGACTTAGACGATAGTCCCACAAGGCAGTCAGGAAGAGAGAGTCAGGGATCGAGCTGATATCAGGACAGGCAGTGGTCAGACAGTTACTGGGGTCAGGCCAAGGATCAGGGCAGGCACAAGTAAACATAGTCGAGGTCCATAGCAGAGGTCAGAGGCAGATAGCAGGCAAGAGAGTTGTCCAGGTCCATAGCAGTGACCAGTGGTAGGCAGCAGGCGAGAGTGTAGTTCAGGTCCAAGTAGTGGTCAATACCAAGGTAGACAAGCAAAGGACTAGGATGAGGTGAGACTAGAAGCAGTACAGGCAGGGTGGACTGGTCAAAGCAGGACAGACTAGATGATGCAAGGCAGGATGAGACGAGGCAGGCTGGACAAGGCAAGACAGGATGAGGAACACTGAAGCAACTCGCATTGCTAAGAATCAGGATGACCTATTTCTGAGGCAAGGTTGGAAGCGTGGCTGGGATTTAAGTTCCCAGCTGCGCCAAGGTCATCAACGAGTGCTGCTGCCTGAGTTCCCGCCGCAGGGCCTATATTATGTGCGTGCCTAAGGAGCGCCAGCCGGGAGCCATGGTGGCACTGGAGGGGTAGCGTCAACAGCATACTTCAGGTCTAGGCAGTGTCAGGGCAAGCGTGGTCGATCACGGGCCATCCCGTGACTGTCCAGAAGTGACACATTAACATCAGCATGTCCAAGCTTGATTGTTTTATACCTATTTTTCAAAGGTGCAAGGCATGGTTAATTGCTTAAAAATTCCTTGGGTGAGGGGTTCGTAACAAATTTTTCAAAGTCATTTAACATGTCTCACTGCTACTGTGCGTGTCTTAATGCTTCAAAATTCTGATCAAATCAAATTAAATCGCACTCATTAAATAAACAGTGCAGCATTGAAAGTCCAAGGATGGCTCTTTGGTAAAGATCCTTTATGTGATCAGCTTTTAAAGAGCCAGTCACCAGTTTTATGCTGCAATTTTTCAACTAGCCCTAAAATAGCAAGAGCCTGTTTTGTCAGCTTGGACCCAAAATTTATCCCACAGAGATTCAGGTAGTTAAACATTTTTGCCATATTTACCTAATTCAGACTCTGTGGTGTAAATATTCAAAAGCCTCACCATGATCTATATGCTGAGTCTGTATGAATGGATTTTTAGTATGCACATATTTTCACATCATTTAAGTTCATGCGCATATTTTTAGCTGCATAACAAGCTGATAGTCAAAGACAATGTGCGCAGATATGGTCACATAATGCTGCTGTAGCAGACAGAAGCTAAAGTGCTGAGCTTCTGCAGACTATTACTTTATCCTTCCTTCTATTAGTGCCGTCTAATGCTCAAAGGGGTAGATTTTTAAAGAAGCGCGTGCGCATCCATGTTCGCACGCTTCCTGGCGACTTAACTATCGCATCAAGGACGAATTAGCAGCCCGTGAGCTCCCTGATACCTTGGACTCCCTCATTGATCTCGCGGGACGAATTGATCGTCATTTGCAGGAACGCTCGCAAGAGATAAAGCATCCTAAGAAGATGACACCGGGAGTTCCACGCTCTCGTCCTGCTCGTTACACAGACCACTTCCATACCCAGTATCAAGGAGGAAGAACCCATGCAATTGGGCCGCAGTTACCTAACAGCCAAGGAGAGGTGTTATCTTAAAAGATTAGGCCTCTGCATGTATTGTGGGCAACCTGGCCATGCAGTTCCCTCCTGTGCTATCTGTCCGGCAAACTCGCAGACCTAGGATCTGCCGGAGGACTCTTCCTAGGTCTAACTTCTCCATCTCTTCCACTGACTCTTCCAGTCTCCATCATTTCGAATACACTCGAGTTCCACACTTTAGCCCTAGTTGACTCCGGAGCTGGGGGAAACTTCATACTCAGACAACTCGTAAAGCACCTACGAATTTCCACTGTCCAGACACCTACGCCACTGCTGCTGTCATCCATACACAGCGAGCCACTTCCTGGTGAGGTCACTTATTCTATTCAACCTATTCGTCTCCGCATGGGGTCGCTCCACTCGGAGACCATCTCCTTCCTGGTTTTGGATAAAGCTATATAAGCTGTACTTGGAATACCCTGGTTACAGACACACTCGCCCCAGTTTGATTGGAACACCTTGGGGAAGAGATTGCCATGGGAAATGTCTACAGGTGGTCACTCCCATGACATGCCTGACCACTGCCTCCTCCCTTCTGGGCCTACCTCAGCAACATGCATCCTATCAGGATGTATTCTCTAAGAGGGCAGCTGATACTTTGCCCCCTCACCGATCCTTTGCACCATTAATTTAGTACCTAATTCTGAGCCTCCCAGAGGAAGGGTGTACCCACGTTCTCTGTCAGAGACTCAGGCTATGTCAGCCTACATTCAAGAGAACTTGGCAAAGGGCTTCATCAGGCCTTCTAAGTCTCCAGCCAGGGCCGGAATCTTTTTTGTGGGTAAGAAGGATGGATCCCTTCGCCCATGAATAGACTACCGCGGATTAAATGAGATCACCATGAAGGACCGCTACTCATTGCCACTGATCTCTGAACTCTTTGTTCGGCTTCAAGGGGCCAAAATATTCACAAAGCTGGACCTCAGTTGGGCATACAACTTGGTCCGCATACGCCAGGGTGATGAATAGAAAACAGCATTTAATACCCGTGATGGCCATTTTGAATATTTAGTTATGCCCTTCGGCCTTTACAATGCCCAGTTGTATTTCAAAACATGATGAATGAAATCTTCAGGGACATGTTATACAGTTGTGTAGTAGTATATCTTGACGACATACTGGTCTTCTCTCAAAACCTATAGAGCCATCAAATAGACGTCACCAACGTCCTCCAAAGACTCAGGGATAACCACCCATATGCCAAATTAGAGAAATGTTCTTTCTATCAGGAATCCATTCCATTTCTTGGCTATGTGGTATCCAGCCAGGGATTCCAAATGGACCCGTAAAAGATCAAAAGCATCCGGGACTGGCCCCAACCTACTGGACTTAAGGCTTTGCAAAGATTTCTCGGATTCATGAACTACTACAGGTCCTTCATTCATCACTATTCCACCTTGACCACACCTCTTACAGCCATGACATGAAAGGGAGCCAACCCCTCTCACTGGTCTACAGAAGCCATTGATGCCTTTCAGAAACTTAAAGAAGCATTTATTCAGGAACCATGCCTACGCCATCCAAATCCCTGACGACCATTCATGGTCAAGGTAGATGCTTCGGACGTTGGAGTTGGTGCTGTCCTTAGTCAACACAGTGACACCCATACATTACATCCCTGCTCCTTCTCTCGGCATTTCTCTCCTGCCAAGCAAAATTATGGGATAGGAACAAGGAGCTACTTGCCATCAAATTGGCGTTCGAATAATGGCGTCCATGGCTCAAAAGTGCACAACACCAGATAACGGTTTACACTGACCATAAAAATCTTGAATACCTACGTCATGCACAACGCTTGAACCATAGACAAGCATGCTGGTCCCTATTTTTTAATCGATTTGATTTCTTATTGAAGTATCGTCCAGCGGACAAGAAAACCCGGGCAGATGCACTCTCCCGTTCCTTTGTTCCAGAAGATGTCCCGGACACACCACGACATATCATTGACCCTACCAGGGTATTTATCTCAGCCACATACACAGTTCCAGCCAGAAAAACAGTGGTACCTCTCTCCCTCAGGAAGAAGGTCCTCAGATGGGCCCATGATTCCCTGCTCGCAGGTCACCCTGAACAGGCCCGAACATTCACCACCTTACAGAGATACTATTGGTGGCCCTCTATTAAGGAAGACGTAAGGGCCTACGTAGAGTCATGTCCCACCTGCACGAGACAGAAACCTCCAGCCGGCCGTCCCTGGGGACTCCTCCAACCACTGTCTGCTCCTAGTGAACCATGGACACACATTGCTACAGACTTTATCATTGATCTATTTATTTATTTATTTTATTTATTTGTTAAAATTTCTACACCAGCATTTGGTGGGAACCGTCATATCGGTTTACAAGATTACATAAAAACATTTAAACTAAAAATAAAAAAATTTACAAATAATAAAATGACAATTCTAATAAGTTAAAACTTCATACAATTTTCATAATTATGGCCTAAAAGTGAGACATCTGGACAACAACATTCAACACTGTGACTAGCTCAACTATGTTTCTCCTCAGCCATTAGTTCTTTTTCTTTTGTGATTTTTTTGATTCACAGATTATTGTCACCATCATGAAACACTTGCTGAAAAAGCCATGTTTTGACTTTTTTTCTAAATGCCATTCTATTTGGTTCTAGCCGAAAGTCAACTGGTAACTTGTTCCAAATTTTTAGAGCAGCAAGTGATAGGGCTCTTTCCCTTACTGATGTTTTTTTTTTGCTGAGATCATTGAAGGAATGGATAGTAAGCCTTTATTGGCGGATCTCAGATCTTTTTGGGGTGTATGTACCTTTATTTGCCTTTGTCCAATGGTAATAATACCATTTGGGTCACCATTGACCGCTTTTCCAAAATGGCACATTTTGTGGCACTGCCTGGCTTACCGTCTGCCCCGGAATTAGCAAGGTTGTTCATCTGACACATCTTCTGTCTACATGGCATGCCTAAGCATATCCTCTCGGACAGAGGGTTTAGTTTACGGCTAAGTTTTGGAGATCCCTGTGCAAGAAATTTGACATCTCATTGGATCTTACTTCAGCTTACCACCCGCAAGCCAACGGACAGACAGAGAGAACGAACCTCACACTAAAACAATTCCTCAGAGCGATTGGTCTGAATTGCTTCCCTGGGCTGAATTCGCATCAATGTGCTTCAACTGGGACATCACCTTTTCAACTTGTTTACGGACGTCAGCCGTTACCTCCACTGCCACTGCCATTATCTGTAGCTTCTCCTGCAGCCCAGGCATCGAAGCAAGAATTACGTCAGTTGTTGGCGCACACAAGAGAACGTCTCCACAAGGCTGGACAATAGGCCAAGAAGTTCTATGATGCCTATCACAGACCCACTCCACAATTAGAACCCAGCGACAAGATATGGCTTAGTACCTGTTTCATCCACCTTAAACTACCATCAGTTCGATTTGCACCAAGGTACATAGGACCCTTTTCAGTTCTCCGCCGCCTGGGTCCAGTCATGTACAGTTTGAAGTTACCACCGGCACTCAGAATATATAATGCATTCCATATCTCCCTTCTGAAGCCACTCATCCTGTCGAAATTCTCCAGGAAAACACCGGAACCCCAGCCTCTCTCTGCCGAAGAAGACATCACATATCAAGTGGAAGACATCCTTGATGTAAGAAGACACGGCAGATGATGGGAGTATCTTATTTCCTGGGAGGGATTTGGTCCTAAGGAAAATGTTGGGAGCCTGCATGTAACATCCTCGACAAGGAGTTAATCCAGCAGTTCCACAGGTCATATCCTAGGAAGCCGAAACCCCCTGGGAGGGGCCCTAAGCAGGGGGATACTTTTACGCCTGTCAGTCGCAGATGGCTGCAACCTCTCATGCTCACCTCTTTTTTCCTGCTCCATCAAGTCTGGGAAGAAAAGCGGCCTCTGCTAATCCCTGCCGACCTCTCCGGCATTCCCGTGACAGTGTGGGTGCTGCTGACCACCATCTTGGACCAGGAATCACCTAGGCTCACTGATGAGTGGCAGTGGGTACCGGTCTTTGCAGGTAACAGCATTCAGATCACAGTAGTCAATACATGGCCTTAAAGTACCGTCCTTCTTCTTTACGAAAAAGAACCCAGCGCCTGCAGGGGATGTCGAGGGCCTGATGAATTCTTTGGCCAGGTTTTCCTTGATGTAAGCAGACATGGCCTGGGTCTCAGGAAGCGAAAGTGGATATGTTTTGCCCTTGGGAGGTGTGGTACCGGGTGACAGCTCAATTGGGCAGTTAAACTTCCGAAGAGGTGGTAAGATGTCGACTTGTTGCTTTGAGAAGACATCTTGGTAGTCAGAGTAGGGCATTGGTAGCCCAGGAAGGGTAATGGATGTTAGCACAGGTACAGACGGGGACACCAGTCGTAAGCAATGTGTTTGGCACCGAGAACCCCACTCGACGAGTTGGAGTGACTCCCAGTCGAAATGTGGGGAGTGTAATAGTAGCCAGGGTAAACCGAGGACAATGGGGTGTGCTGACTGTTTCAGGACCAGGAGAGGAATTTCTTCATCGTGAAGAGTCTCTATGGTCAGTCGGATGGCTAGGGTGCGATGGGTGATGCAATCAGGTAAGGGTTCTCCATGGATGGAGACTATTCGCAACGGAACCTCAAGGGGTTGAGTAGGAATCCAAACTAATGTGACTAGCTCTTCAAGAATAAAATTCCCACTGGCCCCAGTATCCACGAGGGTGGTGGTGGAAAAGGAATGTGCCTCCCTGAAGAGAGAGACGGGCAGCAGTAGTTGAGGGCCAGTAACTGTAGTGCCCAAGCTCGGGACCCCCGCCGGGCTTAGGCTTTGGAGTTTCCCGGACGCACTGGACAGGTCTGGATATGGTGGCCAGGACCCCCACAGTAGAGACAGAGACCAGACTTCTGCCTTCGGAGGCATTCCTCGGAAGTAAGACGACCGCAGTTGATCTGCATCAGTTCTTCCTTTGGCGGGGAAACCGCCGGTGGTGCCCTTGATCTGGGGCTAGCAGACCAAGGTGGTTCCGGGGCCGCTCATCATATGGCCCTTATTTCCCGATGCCATTCCTGGAGGCAGTGGGCAATCCGCCCAACCTAGGAGATGAGGTCCTCCAACAACGCAGGAATCTCTTGGGCTGCCAGTTCGTCTTTTAGAGCGGATGACAGACCTTTGAGATAGAGTGCCCACAGGGAATGGGACTCCTGGCAGAGGTGGAGGAGATGGTGTCCAGTGACCGCCTGTCGGCCCGTGTCATCAAAAGTGCGTCGGAATGTAGAAATGAAGTGAGGGAGCTGCTGTAGTAAGGAATCAGAATGCTCCCAAAGCAGGGAGGCCCATGCCAAGGCCTTCCCCTCCAAACACGATAGGATAAAAGTGATCTTTGTCACTTCATCTGGAAACAGAAAAGGTTGTAGCGCAAACTGCATGTAACACTGGTTAATGAAGCCTCGGCAGAGATGAGGGTCCCCATTAAATTGGGGAGGAGCTGGGAGGGCCAGCAGTGCCCGTGAGGGCGATGAACCAGAAGAAGCGCTGTTAGCGAGGGTCCCACGGTTGGCCATGGTGGACTCTTCGAGTTGTGACCGTAGTCTTTCGACCGAGATGGCAAATGCCTCAAGGAATTGCTGCTGCTCCCAGCCACATGTAGCCAGGCCTGGAATAGCCTGCAAGGCGGAGGACTCCGCCAAGTCCATGGCCTTGGCAACCTGTTGTGCTGGAGGTGGACCCTTGGCCTGGCGCTGGATTGGTACGGCCCTCTGAGGGATCCCAGAGGGCGCCTGCCACCAGGAGGCAGGGCACACAAGGAGACAGAGGCAAGCTGGAGCTTCACCAATAACGGCCTGGGGGTTCTGCGGGTTGAACCCTTGGATTTCCGGGCTGCCTGGGCTTAGGTGGGCCTCTAGGGTTCTCCCGGAGAGATGGTGGAGAGGTGTGCCCACCAAGAGTAGAGGTGCGTGGCTGATGGTGAACAGACAAGCTAGACTGGAACAGAAAGTACCAGAGACCACGGGTACGAGGCAGGAACTGAAGGTCCTCTGGGCAGGATAGGCAGTGCCTAGTGGTCTAGCTCGAGGAAGGCCGCAGACAGCATCAAGGCAGGTGGACCTGGTGGTCTCAGGAGAAGCAGAGTGACCAAATGGAATGCAAGAGTCAAAGCCAGGGTATCCGTCCGAGGAAGGTCAGCCAAAGCAAGGGTCAGTTCCAGGTATCAGTCTGAGCGTGGTTAAGGGCAAGCAGAGGTCAGTTCCAGGTATCAATCCAAGCGTGGTCAAAGGCAGGCAGAGGTCAGTTCCAGGTTGCAGTCCAAGCATGGTCAGAGGCAGGCAGAGGTCAGTTCCAGGTAGCAGTCCAAGCGTGGACAGAGGCAAGCAGAGGTCAGTACCAGGTATCAGTCTAAGCATAGTCAGAGGCAAGCCGAGGTCAGTACCGGGAATCAGTCCGAGATGGTACAACCTGGGTGGCAGAACGTGGAACAAGACTCAGGAACAAAGGAACACAGGAATAGGTGCTGGAACACAGGAAGGACCACGGGAACACAGGAGCAAACGCAGGAACACTGGAATAAGCACAAGAACATGGGAACACTGGAACAAGCACAGGAACAAGGACGGCAACTAGCTCACACAAGTGTGATGACCCGTTTGCCAAGGCGAGGACTGGGGGACTGAGCCCTGCCTTATATGCAGGGCTCAGGTGACATCATCGCTGGGCATCGCAGAATGGTTTCCCGCCGCGGCGCCTTTAAAGGTTGGCCCTGTGCACGCACGCGTGCCTAGGGGCCGACTGCAAGAAGGCGTGGCGCGGGCCTCTCCATGCCGTGAAGGACGCGGAGCACCAGAGCAAGAGGGAACCGGGTCCAGAGTGGAGGAGGACAAGGAACTAGGAGCCCGAGGGCACAGACGGCTGGTAGCAACCGTAGGAGAGACCGGGAGCAGTCGAGGCTGGGTCTGGAAGGTGAGCAGGACTGGTCGCAGCCCTAGTGCGACTGGGGCGCACAACACTGCTACTTTAAACAAAGTGCCTCCAATATCCAAGCCTGGAATAAGACTATCGCCTTGAATTTGCTGAAGCAAGGGATCAATAGCAATGATATATAAGAAAGGGGAAAGCGGGCATCCTTGCCTTACCCCTCTACTAACTGGAAATGCAAGGGCCTTCCTCCATTTGCTAAAATATGTCAGATAGGTAATGCAATACTTTTAGTGATATTTCCTGCAAATCCAAACCTTTAAAGGACTGAAAACATATAAGGCCATGAAACCCAGTTGAAAACCTTTTCTGAATCAAATCCCACAGCTAACGCTGGGAGCTTTCTTTGTTTACAGTATGAGATGGCAATTGTTAATTTAACTATGTGGATCCCAGCTGTTCTTCCTTTAACAAAACCAACTTGTACAGAGGATAAAATCTCGAGGAACACCAAACGTAATCTATCTGCTTTGTATATATTTTTAAATCACAGTTAAGTAAGGAAATAAGCCTATAAGATGTGGGTAAAGCAGGATCTTTTCCTGGTTTAGCTAGAACAGTTATATATGCTGTATTAAACCCCTCAAGAAAGAGACTTTGTTCTAGTGCTTGTGTAAAGAAATTTTATATGGGTTCTACAATGAGATCCTTTAGAACTGAATAATAATCCTAAAATAAACCATCCGGGCCCGGGGCTTTATTTGATTTACTTTCATTAATTACTTTCAAGAGTTCTGAAGGTCGGATTGGCCTGTAAAGCAATGCCAATTGAGTATCAGAGATACAAGGTAATGAAAGATTTTGAAAAAATAAATCTTCTTCTTGCACTCCCCCAGATCTATCCTCTGAGTACAATGATTTATAAAATAAATGCATAGCCTCACAAATATCAGGTCATTTTATGCCCCAAGTACCATTCGGGGATTTTAGCTTCTCTATAAAAAGTTTTCCTTTGTCATACCTTTACGGTACTTGCTGACATATTTTCTGCTTCATTTTCCTATCAAAAGAAAGTATGATGGGATTGTTGCAGCATTCCTTGTACTCTTTGCTGGAAACAAGCATTTAGGATAATTGGTAATCTTCTCTAGTCTCTTTTGAAAGCTGGTAAATCATTCTCTCCTTAGCCAACTTCAACTTCTCTTCCAATTGTAAAATCATTTTATTTAGAAGAGAATTCTTCCCTTTAACAAAGGAAATTATTTCTCCCCTTAGTATTGCCTCACCTGTTTCTCAAAAGAGAGCTGTATTATTAATATGTTCCTTATTATGCAACATATATTCCTTCCATTTCCAAATGACCACTTCTCCCTCTCTCACTTCTAGATTTATTTCATGTTGTGCAGGTAGATTCTTAGCCTGAGGTGGAGTTGACACTACCCTTGGGGAAGCCCCCATGGGTTCCCACCATCGGGAGGCAGAGCAAATTGGGAAACAGAGGCTGACTGGAGCTTTGCCAATACCAGCCCTCGTTCCACGGAGGTTGAGCCCTTGGGAACCAGGGCTGGCTGGTCTTAGGCGGGCCTCTGTGTGATTGATCCTGTGAAGGATGTTCAGGGCAGGGAGCCAGGGAGCAACGGAGGCACAGGGTCCGAAGGAGCTGAGTTCAAGATAGGGCCTGGATCTAGAAGCCCGGACAGGCTGAAGCAGATTAGAGAACAGGAACAGATTAAGTCCTGGCTTGTAAGTAGGCAAGATCCTAAGAAAGGCCAAGTCCAAGTAGATCTCATTGGAAGCAAAGTCAGGTTCAAGCTGGAGTCAGGGCAGGCGGCTGAAGACAAGGTCAGGTACTGTTGCGTCCGTCGGTCACAGACGGCTGCAACCGCTCTGCCTTACCTCTTTTTCTCCCCTTTCTCTCTCTTTGGGCAAGATGGCTGTCTCTGGTGCCGAGGGCCTCAGCATTTCCAGACCAGCATGGGCGTCCCCATCCGCCATGCTCACTCCCGTGGCCTCCTAGGGTGCGAGCGCGCACATCTCCAACGCTCAAATACACATCATGGTGGGAACCTCAGGGGCGGCCCCACCACATGATGTCAGTACCTTCCGCTACCAATTTGAGATAGCAAAGACTTTGCTTCGCTACTCTGCCTGCTCAAAGCTATTCGCTTAGACGCCACTTCCACGCTAAGGGCCTCGCTCCAGCATAAGCTGTAAACACCAGCTCCTCGGGGGTCTCTCGCTTCCAACTTCCCTTCGAGGTCCTCACTAACCAAGACAACCGCTCCTTGGGGGTCTTTTCTCTCTATTCATTTCCAGGATATTGGACCACTGGGTACTCACTCCTCGAGGGCCTATCTACTTCATATCCTGCACCACGAACCTTCGGTCCCACCATTCTACCATCAGGAAGACGCCTTCACTCTGTGAGTACCTCTACGAACCGGCGCTCCAACTCCACCCACCAGCCGCAGCGTTACCCGCACTGCGGGCTCCTGCCTATCGTGAACATCTGGGTGAGACTATACTTCTGAGCCTGTTGAGCGTATTGGCACCTCATGGATCAGTGTCTTACCTTCCTGCTTCACCATCTATTTACAGCAGAACAATAAAGACTCTATCCATTCTGTGTCTGCTATCTGTGTCAGCCTATCGCAGTGGTTCCCCACGGGGCTCCTCCCCATGGGCGGAGTTATTTCCATTGCGACCAAGGGTCCACAATGCCTCAAACACAACAGGTACAAGCTGAAGCCAGGGCAGGCGGCTGGAGACAAGGTCAGATGCAAGCAAGGGTCAGAGCCAGAGAATCCGTCCAAGACGTTGTCAGGATCAAGTGAGGGTCAAAACCAGGAATCTGTCCAAAGCATGTTCAGGAACAAGCAAGGGTCAAAGCCAGAAATCTGTCCAAAGGTAAATAGGAACAAGCAAAGGTCAGGAACAGGGAAATGGAACTTGGGAAGTGGAACAGAACAAGCACAGGAGCAGGAGCAGGAACAGGAACACAAAGGAGTAGCAACTAAGCACACGACAGGAAGCGTGGAGACCTGTTGTCAAGGCAAAGACTGGATGGCGGGGCCTGCCTTAAATAGCAGTGCCCGGAGGCATCATCATCCAGGGCCGCGGGAAGGTTTCCCGCTGCGGCCCCTTTAAAGTCGGGGAAGGCGTGTGACAGCCTAAGGCAGAGTAACTAGAACTAGGTGATGGCGGCATCTCCCCTCAGCGCGTGCGGGGAGACCCGATTGGGACTGGAGGAGGCCGCGAGCTGCCGGAGGAGCCTGGGAATACGGAAGGAGCACGAGCGCGTAGGCAACTGCCTACCGCTGCCAGAGAGGAAGGGCCAGGTCCGGGACCCAGGCGTCAGGGGTGAGTAGGGACGGTTGCGGGCCTGCCGCGGCCGAAACACGCAACAGCTCAGTCCAAACCGGGGTGTGGTCAGAAGTGCTTGAAATTCCTATTTGAGTCAACCAGATATGTGGGAATACTTCTTGGGAGCCCAAGATGTAATTTATTTGTGAAAGTGAAGTATGAACTCTGGACACATAAGTGTACTATTTAACTTCAGGATGTAAAATCCTCCAGACATCTAAAACTTTCAGATTACTACAGAGGAATGCTATACCCTTAGGGGCGGATTTTAAAAGGAGCGCGAATAGCCTACTTTTGTTTGCGCTCCAGGCGCAAACAAAAGTATGCTGGATTTTAGTAGATACGCGCGGAGCCGCGCGTATCTGCTAAAAACCTGGATCAGCGCGCGCAAGGCTATGGATTTTGTATAGCCGGCGCGCGCCGAGCCGCGCAGCCTACCCCCGTTCCCTCCAAGGCCGCTCCGAAATCGGAGCGGCCTCGGAGGGAATCCTCTAACGCCCTCCCCTCACCTTCCCCTCCCTTCCTCTACCTAACTCACCCGCCCGGCCCTGTCTACACCCCCCCTTACCTTTGTTGGGGGATTTACGCCTCCCAGAGGGAGGCGTAAATCCCCGCGCGCCAGCGGGCCTCCTGCGCGCCGGGCCGTGACCTGGGGGCGGGTACGGAGGGCGCGGCCACGCCCCCGGACCGCCCCGGGCCGTAGCCACGCCCCCGTACCCGCCCCCAAAACGCTGCCGACACGCCCCGAAAACGCCGCGACGACCGGGACCGCCCCCGACACGCCCCCCTCGGAGAACCCCGGGACTTACGCGAGTCCCGGGGCTCTGCGCGCGCCGGTAGGCCTATGTAAAATAGGCTTCCCGGCGCGCAGGGCCCTGCTCGCCTAAATCCGCCCGGTTTTGGGCGGATTTAGGCGAGCAGGGCTCTTAAAATCCGCCCCTTAGTATTTTGGGCATCCAACCAATGTAAATGGATTGGTAATTTATCTATCGCGGGGTCATGGACACAATTAAAATCCCCCGCTATGAAAAGAGAGCCTTGCCTGTTTACTGTTATTACTTACACAATCTTTTCAAATAAACTGTGAGCATACACATTAGGACCATATAAATTGCAAATAGTTATGTCTTTACTCTTCAATTTACCCACTAGGATTAAGAATCTGCCATCAGGATCTGAGATCTCTTTATAGATTTGAAAGGCGCTGTTTTTATGAAAAAGGGTAGCTACTCCACCTTTTTTCCCTTTTGCCTGCAAATAATAACAGGATCCAACCCATTCTTGCTTTAATTTTTTTACTTTCTAATTCTGATAGGTGAGTTTCTTGGATATATGCTACATCTGCTTTCTTTCTTTTGAGTTCCTGTAAAAGTTTTGCTCATTTGACGGGGGTATCTAAACCGTTCACATTCAACAAAATCAGCCTGAGAGGGTCACCCGTCCTCACATGAGATGAAATCATCAGACGTAATCGTCTGCTTTTTTTTTTCCTGAAGGCTCACCCAGCCTTGACCCTCAGAATTAACATGCCAGAACCTAAATAAAAATTGAAGGAGAAATTACCCAAGCCTTTTCCTCATTATCTCTTCCTTAACAACAGAGTCTTGCACTAAGTGTTCTGGTTCTATTGCATAACAAATGTTGATTTCTCCAAACCCTTCCCTTTTTGCATTGATCCCACCCATACACCATCCGTCTGGGTATGAAGGTCGTGTAATATGTGTGCAAGCACCATCCCTCCACCAGATACAAGCTTTCTTTGTGGCAGTAAAATTGCTAACCTTGCAGCATAAAGTTATTTGCCCTTTGATGTGAAACTTTTAACATTAAAAACATTTCCATCGAAAGTAAAAAAAAAAAGAAAAAGAAACAAGCAGAAAACATTTTAAATAATGACATCTCCCTATATGTTCCATTTACAGCCTAATAAGGTCCCTTTTGGAGCTGGTACAAACTCCCTAAAATTAACCATTGTACCATTTGGAAAGCCCCTAGGGCAGTGGTCCCCAAACCTGTCCTGGAGGGCCACCAGCCAGTCGGGTTTTTGGAATATCCACAATGAATATGCATGAGAGAAAATTTGCATATTATGGAGGCAGTGCATGCAAATTTTCTCTCGTGCATATTCATTGAGGATATCCCAAAAACCCGACTGGCTAGTGGCCTTCCAGGACAGGTTTGGGGACCATTGCCCTAGGGTCACCTCCAACATGACCCTGAATGATCACTTTTGTTCCTCCTCGAACGCAGTGATGTAGTTTAAATCGCTATGGATTGTATCGCTCCCAAGCAGGACCAACTCCCACAGAGCCCCGCACCAACTTCTAGCCAACCCGATGAGAGCGGTTCACACAGACTCAGGACAATGGCAGCGGGCCGTGATAAGTAACCTTGCTATTTCGTCTCCTAACTCATCTTACAGCTGACACTCACCAAAAGACTTCCAAGCTAGGGTTCCCCCTCCTTGTCTGTATCAACAACATAAGAACATGCCATATTGGGTCAGACCAACGGTCCATCAAGCCCAGCATCCTGTTTCCAACCGTGGCCAATCCAGGCCATAAGAACCCGGCAAGTACCCAAAAAGTCTATCCCATGCTACTGATGCTAGTAATAGCAGTGGCTATTTTCTATGTCAACTTAATTAATAGCAGATAATAGATTTCTCCTCCAAGAACGTATCCAATCCTTTTTTAAACACAGCTACACTAACTGCACTAACCACATCCCCTGGCAACAAATTCCAGAGTTTAATTGTGCGTTGAGTGAAAAAGAACTTTCTCCTACTAGTTTTAAATGTGCCACATGCTAACTTCATGGAGTGCCCCCTTGTCCATCTATTATCTGATCCACATTTACCCGTTCTAGACCTCTCATGATTTTAAACACCTCTATCATATCCTCCCTCAGCCGTTTCTTCTCCAAGCTGAAAAGTCCTAACCTCTTTAGTCTTTCCTCATAGGGGAGCTGTTCCATTCTCTTTATCATTTTGGTCGCCCTTCTCTGTACCTTCTCCATCGCAACTATATCTTTTTTGAGATGCGGCGACCAGAATTGTACACAGTATTCAAGGTGCGGTCTCACCATGGAGCGATACAGAGGCATTATGACATTTTCCGTTTTATGCACCATTCCCTTTCTAATAATTCCCAACATTCTGGTTGCTTTTTTGACTGCCACAGCACACTGAACCGACGATTTCAATGTGTTATCCGCTATGACGTCTAGATCTCTTTCTTGGGTGGTAACATCTAATAACATTGTGTAACTATGGCATGGGTTATTTTTCCCTATATGTATCACCTTGCACTTATCCACATTAAATTTCATCTGCTATTTGAATGCCCAATTTTCTAGTCTCACAAGGTCTTCCTGCAATTTATCACATTCCTCTTGTGATTTAACTACTCTGAATAATTTTATATCATCTGAAAATTTGATTACCTCACTCGTCGTATTCCTTTCTAGATCATTTATAAATATATTGAAAAGCATGATGTCTTCACAGTCTGGGATGTCAATTGTCTTTTGCTGAGAGAGCAAAGCATCCTGTCATGGCCCCCTCGTGACACAGGCACATATTCTCAATTAGGTAACTTTATTTGGAATGAGCGGGAGAATAGTAAACAGAGAGTTAAGAATAACTTCGAGAAACTCTTCAATTTTGGGAAATAGGATACCTGATATTTCCTTGATTTAAGGTAAGCCATCGAGGAAGGACTTAGCAGAGATGTGATCTTCGAAAATATGCGTATTCCCACCATGCCAGATCTAGAGGCAGGCAGGGATTTTTTTTCCATTAGCGAGGCACAAAGTGGGTTAAACTATTTTCGATATTTGGCTATCTTTGCTGAATAATCGTAAAAGAACCTAATTGTTTTTTTCCTAGTATTTCGCATCACGGATTTTATGGTAAGCCTTTAATGTTTGCTGCTTATGTGCCCAGTTCAGAAACATAGCAATTATAATTCTGGGACACTCATCCCCATCCTTTTTACTCCCCAAGTGATGCACTCTTTCTATCTTAAGTATTCCTTGTAGATCTGGTAATTTAAGTACCTCTGGGATCCAGCTCTCTAGGAACCCCTCAATATTGTGGTCTTCTACAGATTCAGGAATGCCTACCAAGCATACGATATTTCACCGGGATCTGTTTTCTAGATCCTCTATTTGTCTTCCTGTACAGCAACTTGGTTTTCTAGTGCTGCGATTTTCCTAGACATGGCAGTCGAGTCATCCTCGAGGCACAATAATCTGCCTTCGGTCATCTCTAGCCTCAGAGTTATTTCGGCAATTGAATCTTTGAGCTCCGATATTTGTGCTGAAATAACTTTCAGTCTAGCAGAGCTTCTGTCACCACATTCATTACTTTTGTCGTGAGAGTGTCCATTGCCTGCATGGATCTGTGGCCATTTATTCTTGCATTCCCTTCGGCTTCTGCTTGTCCATTTTTGCACCTTTCGTAGGCATGCTCATCAGGGATTTCTGCATATATATATAACAATTAACATAGATCTTCTTCTTTAGTTTTGAAATCCAGGCTAAAAAGTTTCAGATGCCAGCAGATTTGTTCGATATATGGGGAATGGTGCTTGGAGCCCTTACCAGCATGTCTGACTGGGCTCCCCACATCACGTGACCTCTCTTCTTTTTTTTATATATATAAACTCCAGACTGCAGGTTTTAACACTATCTGCCATCTGCTGGAGACAGAGAAATACTGAGGGATTGCAGGTGGCATACTGGGTTATGTACAGAATCAGTGAAACTTTCTCTGTCTCCATCTGCTGGCAAGGAGGCAAAACCCAAGAGTCTGGACTGATTTGGGTACATACAGGGAACATCTAATTTGGATCCTAGCACTGCGTACATTTAGGATAATATTTCCCTAACTTTATGAGGATGTGTATTATTGCATGTTATTTCCACCTGGTACTGCTTTCTTTCTAAATGTGCCTTGAAAAGAATATGTTGGTGCCCGGGACATTTAGAATTATATTTAGGGTTAGAAGTATCTTTTTATGGCTTGCAGGAATGTTGAAGGTGGATCTGACCTTTCCTTTCTTCCGCTTAGGGTCTGTCTTCTGTGACTGAGCATGTTCCTTTGCAGCAGTGCAGCCCTTGGCTGGAGGCCTCTGACTACGTCTTGTTGCAATCAGCTGAATTTCCTTCCTCTTAGATGTTCCAGCTTTAGACCCCACAAAGGAATGCCCCACACTTCCAGCAGCTGAGCTGGCCTCGTTGAAGAAAGTCTGGGGAAAAAAATGTCATTCCTGGCTGATAGGGTAGAAGCTATGAAAGTGATATTGTAAGGACTTTTCTCTGTACAGCATTGTGTACATCTGGTATGAGATATGCAAATGATGGAAGACGATAATAATGCATTTAATGCTAGGAATGCTCTGGGCATGAAAACCTAATAAAAATGACACCATTGCCTTTCTGCCCTCCCTCTCATCCCCACCCCTCGTAGAAAATGTGCAGAGGAACCTCAGACATGGAGACAGGGGGCTGAGCACTGAGTAAGCCCTCGATCAGTCCTTATTACACTCAGGAAAATAAATAACTGATAAGAAAAACGAGCTTAGCAGAACTGCTTGTTCTGTCATGCTGTTAATGTGCTATGCCAGCTACGTCTTCTTTTGCAAACCATGGAAAAATCAGCCCTATATTTTTTTTACATTTGCTTAAAAATAGATGTTTTCATTTTTTGTTTTCTTCTCTTTGCCCCACCACTTTCCTTAGACGGCATGGCCAGGTGGTTCAATTGACTTCCCTGAACCAGAAGGCTGCAGGGGGCGCCTCTTTTAAGGCGAATCTTCGGTGGCGCTCATCAGGGGTTGCCACAGTAGCAATTACCATCCTCGTTCCCTCCCCAGGCCTGAGTGCAAACTCCTCTGCAGCCCGCCCCATTCCAACCACCCCTGCAGTTAGAGGATCTGAACTCATCCCCAAAGCGCAGCACTAGGACCAGCCTGTGGCGGTGTATTTTTAGCATTTTAAATATTGCCAAGACACACTGAGGCCTCCTTGTGTAACATAAAGATTGGGTACAGTACTATAGAATATTCACATTCCACAAGGCTTTTTAAATATTTGCTCCTAGGCAGGGCATCTGCTTACACTAGTCAATTTAATAATAATTGACTTCTGTCTTGCATTTTTTTCTATCTTCTATCCCCACCCGCTCACACACACTGAATACTACAGTAGCAAATGTGTCATACTTCTAACTGCCTATGGCTGTATTTATGATGGATGAATTCCAGACATTTAGATCAAAGCATAGATCCCATTTCAAATCAGTGCCCTCAACAACCTAAAAAGAGGTACCGGTATATAACATCAGAATTTAGACGGATACACAAAAAAAAAATCCTTTTTGCCATACAGTGAAATTTATCTAAAAACAATTATGCATTAAGGCATCAAAATGTGACAACTACAGAGACAAAGCAAATCATGCTCATTTACTAATACTTTAAAAATACAATTTTTATTCAGCAAGAAAGCTAAACGTACAGCCAAATAGCATGATCGGCAGCAAGAGAGGGGAGAACCTTCCCCTACCACGTTTTGTCCAAAATGGTTCTTTATCAAGGGTGATAGGTTTATTTATTGATTTCTTATACTGCCAATTCAGAAATACATTCTGCCCAGGGTGGCGCTCACAGCGTTTACATAAAAACCATACTTGAAAAATACATTAAAAACCAGCATAACCTATACACCCACCCAACTCCCTCCCATAACTCACAACCCAAGTCTGGCCATCTCTAATGCCAGCTAATATCATAATACTACTTTTCCCACTATATGTAAACATAGTTTTCCAAACATCCTTAAACATTTATAAGTGCCCTGATTAATTCCAAATAAACACTTAACAAATAAATTATACAATTAAATTAGCCTAACTCTCAGTATAAAAATGTTTGACATTAAGGGCCGACAAACAATTTGTAGGTGATACCATTTTATTGGACTAACTTAGACGTCTATGACTAGCTTTCAAGAGTTCTGGCTTAAGAGAAAAGAATTGGCTGAACCCATATAAATCCGGTTTCACAAAAGGTCATGGAACAGAGACAGTCCTCATCACCTTATTGGATAGTCTCCTGAAATATCACAAAAAAAAGCCCAAAGGCAGTTCTAGTGTTATTGGATTTCTCAGCAGCCTTTGATACTGTACATCACAATATCATGATACCAAAGGCTAGCCCAAGCAGCAAGGTCTTAACCTGGTTTAACTTCTGTCTGTTGCGACTGTCGCTGCCTGACGTCTCCACTCCACCCACCTTACCTCTTTGGTGACTCCCTCTTTGGTTGATGGAAGTTTGGCTGCCGCGGCGTCACTTTGCCGACCTCCTCCGGCGTCCCCTGATCGGCTAGATGCTGCCTTCCGCCATGTTCTCCTGAGGCCTAAGGGCGCGCGTGCAGCGCAGCCCCGACTCAAGTACCAGCTGTGGCGCGAACCTCAGGGGCGTCCCCCTGAGATGACGTCACCATCACCAGATATTTAAGGTCTCTTGTTTTGATAGCTAATCGAGTTAGCAAAGGGTTTCCTACCTAGCTGCCTCCAGGTATCGCTGCGGACCTCCTCGGACTTTACCAGGGGTACCCGCTCCTCTGGGGCCTCGCTCTCTCTTGCTTTTCAGGTCACAGTCTGGAACCGGTACTCACTCCTCGAGGGCTCACGTTCTCAGACCTGCTACTGAATATACCTTCTGCCAGGAAGTCACCGCTGCCTACAACACCAGTGAGTTACCATCTCTCTCTCTCAGAGCTTTCCCTGGAACCAGGAACTCACTCCTCGAGGGCCTAATTCATTCCAGCCCCTGGGCTGCTTCAAGAGACTATTGTGTGAGTGTTACCATCAAGGTTCTGTTCCTGAACTCTGTATACTCTGCTTACTCACTGTCTCAGTTTCTCTACAGCTCAGCCATCCTGGGATCGCGGCGCTTCCAGCTCACTACTGCCACCTCTGGTGGTTCTCTAAAACAGTTTAATAAAAGAACTAATTGTGTGTCTGTCTCCCAACTCTGAGCCTGACCGGTGGTCCCTCTCGGGATCTTCCCCTGTGGGCGTGGTCATCTACTACTTGCCCAAGGATCCATCCACAATTATCACAAATAATAACACTGTCAGAGAGTACCAGTGTTTAGAGTGTGTGTCCTGTGCAGTGCCATGCTCACGGGGATGCTGTTGGACTCTCTCTCTTGTACCCTTCCATATGTCTTCAAGTAGGAGACTCAGGAATGCGGTGCAGGAGGTAGGAGGCTGCTGTCTATGGTGAAGGTGAAGGATTAGCCTGCAGGAAGGAAGATAGGAGACAAGATAAAGAGGAGCATGATGTTGGGTAGGAAAGGGACGAGAGAAAGAAGAGACTGCTAAGGAGAAAGAGAGGGGGATACTGGGAGAAAGAAAGCACAGCAGAAGGGATACTGGTACTAAGCAAAGGGTGGACACAATTGATGAAAACAGTTGGTATAAAGACCTACATCTAAATGGATAACGTACAACTGATACTGCCAATGGATCCAGACCCATCAACAGCTTTAAATAAACTACACACGTCTTGCAGCTGTTCAAGAATGAACAAAAAAACCCAACAAAATCCATTTGCATCCCAACAAAATGGAGATACTGTGGATACAGAACAAGCACAAACAAATCTCTGACCTGAAAATCCCATTTAGAACCTATGAACACCCATTAAAAAGCTTTGGAGTATTATTGGACATGGAGCTCACCATGCCGCCACAAATCCATGCAACAGTAAAGAGCTTCCACTTTAAATTATATAACTTACAAAAACTGCACCCACTCATTGAGAAGTCAAACCTATTCATAGTGGTCCATGCCATGGTAACCACATGACTGGTCTACTGCAATGCATTGTACAAGGGGCTAATGAATAAGGCCCTCCACAAACTCTGCTGCATAACTCATAGAAGGATGCAAACCACAATACCACATCACGCCTGTACTATCCAAGCTACACTGACTGCCAATCACATGCAGAACACTGACTAACTAGGCTCTACGAGGAGATGGAGCTATCTGGGCAAAAGGATCTCTTCACACATGCCTTCTAGACTACTAAGATCTGCACATGGAGCACCCATAACAATCCTATCAACCAAAGAAATCAGAAGAGCAAATTCACAAAACTGATCCTTCTCAGGAGTAGCATTTGCCCTTTGGACCTGTCTTCTAGAAGAGCTCCAGCAAATACACTACTACTCTTATTTCAGGAAACAAATATAAATCTGGCTTCTCTATCAGGCCTTTAATGCTAAACCCAAAACTCAAAGCTATTAAATTGACTATGGGAAACTGATTTGGCATTTCACCTTAAAATGCCTTAAACATGTTGATATCATCAGGACTTTTGCAATGGAGCTACTCATAGCATTAAAACTATTAGCTCTTAGGCATGGTTGTTGATCTATTTTGAGTTAGACCTGTGGCACACTTTAAATTTATTGAATTATATTGAGATATTGCTGCTACTCAAAACTGCTTACACTTTGTAATGTAAAGCTGCTAATTCTCCATTATGCTGTAACCCGTGTTGAGTGAAACTCGTTTTTCAAAAAAGCAGGAAATAAATCTAAGTAAAAATATATATATATATGAGGAGGAAATGATGTCACCAAGGGAGCCTGAGCAGGGAGCTCCTCCCCCTACCTCGCTGTTTGTGATTTAATGGAGCATCTAGAGCATTTTATTTTCTCTCCCCGTCTTGGGCGAAATCCCCTCTCAGAGCAGTACGATGGCTGCAAAAAGAAAATCCGTTGGCTTCCATCAGTTTTCCTATCAGAAGGGCAGCACTGCAGATGATGAGGATGGCTGTGATGGCGGTGGCCCTGATGGACTCGTGGAAGACGTGAGCCCCGATGATGCATTAAATATTACATTGGCAGACCTTCCTTCATGTGCAGAATTTAGGGACTGGTTCTGCAGTCTGAGAAAAGACCTGAAAGACTACGAAAGAGAGTTACTAGGAAGGATGGAATGTTACCGCGTGCACGCGGAGTGTGGTTGCCTCCATAGCAGGTGGTGAGCCCTTGGGCCACGGCAAGACTCAAGGGGGAGCCCCAAGCCACACCGTTAGAGGTGAGCCGGTGCAGGCATGGTGAGGCAGGCAGGAACAGAAGCAGGGGGTAAGGAGTGGAGTCTGACCCTCAGCCGGACCTACACGCCCATAGCAACCAACACTGGGAAGTTGATTGATGAACAGTCCTCCGACTGTTCCAAGCCCTTTCGGACCTGCCGCTGGGTACAGCATAGGGCGGCAGGCCGGATAGAGGCAAGGGCAGAAAGAGTCCTTAGAACTGAAGACATCAGACGGGGGCTGAAGCAAACATCCAAGACAGGGCTGAAACAAGACATCAAGGCAAGGGCTGAAGCAAGATACGGGCACTGTCTCTCAGGGCGCCCTACACAGCCAGCACGGCTGGACTGGTCACGGACCACCCTGTCCTACAATCGCGGGAGCGGACACTTGCAGGGAAGAGGAAGCGGTGGGTTACTGCACTCCTGGCAGTCAAGGCAGGGTAGGTTGCTGCACTCCTGGCAGCCGAAAGCAGGAAGGAAAAGCAGGAACTGGATCAGGCACTGGAACAGGAACAGACATCAGGTAACATCAGGAACAGACATCAAGGCAGAGACAGGACAAGGAGCCATCAAAGCAAGGCTGACCACGGAGGACCTGGATCGAGGAAGAGGTACAGACAACTGTAATGCTCAATCCAAAGGCCAGCTGGAACTGAAGAGGAAGCCCTTTTATACAGCTGAAGTGGGCAACTCCCTGGGAGGAGTTCACCTGGACCGCCCCTCACTGGCCCTATAAGTGAGGTGGAGAGCCGAGGAGCGGGGACGGGAGCGGGCCTCGCTGGGGATCGCTCTATTCTGAGCTGATCCCCGGCTACGAAGGGGACCGCTCCTGGAGGCCGGTGCACGGGGCCGTGGCCACCGGCCGGGTCAAGGCGCGGGTTTTCCGGGAGGATCCCTCCTGTCCGTTCGGCTGCGGGCAGGAGGAGGAGGACCTTTTCCACCTGGGGCTTCAGTGCCCCAGGCTCACCCCCTTCCTGTCCTTTTTGAAAGGTTTATTTTTGGGGGTTTTGGTTACATTTCACCCCGCACCACCTCATTTACGGGCGCGCACTGGGGAGGGGGCCTCTGCGCCAGAGGGACGCCTCGGTCAACTATCTCCCGTCCGCCGCCAGATCCTCAGTCTGCCGGTCGCGGCAGGAGATGTTGACCGAGGGCCGGTCCCTGGGGTGCGAGGTTCCTCTTCCGTTCGACGGTGCGCGCCTCGGCTGAAAGCGGAGCACTTCTGTGCTCTGTCCGCCGGGCGGGTAGAGGAGTTTACCCGCCGGTGGGCAGTGGACGGAGTGCTCTGCTCCCCTCCCCTCCCTCCCCTTTTTGAGTTAATCCCTTTGATTTGAGTTCTGTTTTGTTTTTGTGCACTTTTTGGGTGTCCCTTTGCCGTAAGGCCACTCTGTCCCCGAAAAAAAGAGAAAAAACAAAGGGAAGGGAACCACAAATTCCCAGACGTCCCCTGGAGAGGGCGTCTGGGACTAATAAAAAAATAAAAGGGGAGGGGGGAACTATTAAGACTAGAGAGGAGGCGAGAGTAGCCGCAAGACCACTCTGCCCCCCCAAAAGAAAACCAAAAAAGGGGAAGTCTAGAAACAAAAAAGGAAAACAACAGATCTCAGGCACCCCCTAGAGAAGGCGCCTGAGACTAAACAAATAAAGAAGGGAGGGGGGGGGGAGGGGAGCCTTAACAAAAAGACCACAGGGAACCCTGTGGCCTAAGAAGGAAGAAGAAACAGAGCCGCTTACCTCTGCTGCTGGTATAATTACCTGCTCCGGAAACCCTCACGAGCTGTCACCTGCAGGCCTGTCCGACAGGCTTCACCTGCCAGTCCATCACGCAAAGGGGGGGGGGGAGGGGAACACAGGGTGGCAGCTTACGCCAACACCATTGGTAGGCTAAGGGCTGCCTCACCCCATGTAAAAAGGTGGAGGGGGGAGGGGGGGGGTTCGACGACCTCAAGGGTAGGGGGCCCGCAATTTCCGCCAATAGGGCGGGGGATGGGGCAGGGAAGGGGAGGGGTCGCCGATTAAAAAAAAGGGAAGGGATCCTGATCGGGACCAAGGAAGGGAGGGGGGGGGGAAGGGAAGGGGCCCCCTCACCCCCACTGCTTTGATCCTTAGCGGGGGGGGGTGAGGGGAGGAAAGGTATAAAAAACAAAGGGGAAAAGGGGAAAAGTTGAATAGAGCTGTGAGGGCTACGCTCAGTCATCTCCTCGAGTTCCTTAAGAGCTCTGGAACGTACCTCATCAGGTCCCATTGTCTTGCGTCAGTATCTTGAACGCTCCCTCCACAGCCCCTTATATTGTTCCCTGTGGTCTATCACCCTCTCCTTCTAGTGTGAATCCTGAGCAAATATATTTGCTCAGGACATCTGCTTTATCTGATTCCTTTTCTCATAAGCCCCTGCTTTGAACTCAGGGTTTATTTTCCAATTATCAAAGACAGTGTTGGGTTGGTTCCTGCTTCCAGAGCCACAACTAAGACATTTTTAATGCCTGGAGCAGGCAAGCATATTTGCAGCTGCTCTCCCTGTCCTTCCCTCACCGATCTCCACTAGTTTCCCTCCATCCCTCTACCTTGATTTCCAGTCCTCTTTCTTTCTCTCTCTCTCTCTTCTTCTTCCCCACTCCCATCCCAACCTGGATGGAAGGAAGAGAGCTGCACGCTTCCCTTCCTGGCTATTCATTCGCTGCTAATCCAAGCGTGCATTTCAGTCATCTCCCCTCACCGCCACCAAGGGGCTCTGTGTCCTGCATAGCTGTCCCTCTCATCCCAAGCTGGAGCCTAGGCCCCTCCAACCTGTGGCTCCCCAGTGTATTTTATACTTAATGGCTGCGCCCAGTACAGGACAGCTCAAGTAAATTAGCACCACAAGACTTCCTCATCAGCCTTTCCTTTTAAGAAAGCGATTACATTGTAAAAGTTTATGAAAGATTAGTCCTGTGGGAATTCTGCGCTACCGCGGAGCGCAGAATTCCCAAAGAATTCTCCTCATGCACAGTTGTGCAGAATTTGGCAGGCCCTGGCGTGCCGCTAGCTTGCAGCAAGCCAGGGCCTGCTCCTTCTTCACCGTGAGCAGAGGCTGTCCCGCTCGCTGCATGCTGAGGCCTGCTCCTTCTTCGCCGTGAGCAGAGGCCATCCCACTCATGGGGAACATGAAGCAGGCCCAGGAGTGCTGCGAGCGGGACAGCCCCCGCTCATAGCGAAGAAGGAGCAAGCCTTGGTTAGAGTGAATGTGTGTGTATGTGTATGTGTATGTGTAAGACTGCGAGCCTGGGGGGGGGTGAGAGAGTGCATGTGTGAGGGTGCGTGGGTGTAGGTGCCAGAGAGAGGGAGCCTATGTGAGGAGATTGTGAAAGAGTGTGTACGTGTGTGAGAGATTGGGAGCTGATGTGTGTGAAAAAGGGATTGTATGTATGTGAGGGTGCTTGTTTGGGAGAGAGGGAACCTGTGTGAGGGTGCTTGTTTGTTTGTGAGAAAGGGAGCCTGTGTGAAGGGATATGTATGTGTGTATGTATGTGTGTGTGTGTGTGTGTGTTTGAGAGAGAGAGGGAGCCTATGTGTGTGGGGGGGTAAGCAAGAGAGGGAGCCAATGTGCAGGAGTGTGTGAGAGAGAGATATAGGTAGCCTATGTGTGAGAGAAAAAGGGAGGCTGTGTGGGGTGTGCGTGTGCGAGAGAGGGAGCCTGTATGAGGGTGGGTGGGTGTGTGCGTGCGTGCGAGAGAGGGGGATTCTGTATGAGGGTGTGTGTGCTTGAGAGAGAGGGAGTAGGGAGCCTGTACTGGGGATGTATGTGTACGAGAAAGAGAGAGGTGGGAGCCTGTATGAGGGGGTGTGTATATGCACTAGAGAGAGGGAGCCTGTGTTTGTGAGAGAGGGACAGAGGGAGTCAGTGTGAGGGGCAGTACTGAGAAAGGGGTCAAACTTAGGGAGTGGAGTTAGAGGAGAAGGGATTGAGCCTAGAAGGGGAGGGGAGAAATAGTGGCAGCTGGAAAAGTTGGGGCCTGAGAGGGCAAAGTGAAAGGAGACTGGCCAGGGGAGCAGGGAGAGAGGGTGGAAGAGACACTCTTAGTGAACTTCTAAGGAAATTCTGCTCAAAATATATTAAACTCTGCATCTTTAAGTAATAACTTGTTTCTGTATTACATTTTAAATGAATTACTTAAAGCCAATATAAAGTATGCAGAATTTTAAGTTTGTGTGTGCAGAATTCCCCCAGGAGTAAAAGATGCACAATCGCTTACAAAATAGTGGACACTGGTTTAAAGGGTTATCTTTCTTTCTGAAAGCTTGTGTGTGTGTGTGTGTGTGTCTCTGAAGAGTTAGTCTTTCATGTTCTCTATTTGAAGGAGTCGCTCTCCTGTAGGTGTTTCTGACTGAAAGGTTGTCTCTCTGTATGAAGGGCTATGTGTCTCAGTTAGATGGGGAAGAGGGTTGATAGGTTACATTTGTATGTCTCTTTCTGACCAAAATGTGTCTCTCTAAAAGGTTTATGTGTGCAATTGTCTGGTTCACTTTCTCTGAAGGGTTGTTTGCCTAGGTTTGTCTCTAGTGGATTTTTTTTCTCTGTTTGAAGGATTGTGTGCCTCTCTATCTTGCTCAGTGTATGAAGGGTTGTGTGTGTGTCTCTCTCTTTTTTCTGTGCATAGGCAGCAGAATGGTGCCATCAACTTTTTTCCCACATGGCATCAGCAACTAGGGCACCTGGAAGGGTGGGGGGAGGGGAGAGGGAGGAGAAGGGCCAGAGTTTATTTGGCTTTTGCAAACAAAAAAGATCTTCCTTGCCCCTACTGAAAGGTTGTGTCTCTGTTTGCAGTTATTCATGTCCAATTGAAGGGTTGTGGGTATGCGTCTGTCTGTGTTTTTATATTGTTGTGTACATCTCCCTGTATTTGAAAGACTTTTTTTGCAGTGTAGTGTGGTCTCTCTGTGTTTGAAAGTGTGTTTTTGCAGTGTTGTGTGTGTGTGTGTTTCTCTGTGCGTCTCTTTCCTGTTTGCACTAGTATGCATGCCTGTCTGATTGAAGGGCATCTTTCTAGGTTTCTTCAGTGTTGTGTGTGCCTCTCTGTATTTGAAAGGTTGGGTCTATTTGCAGTGCTGTGTATGTATGTATGTATGTATGTATGTTTCTGATTGAAGTTGGGTATGTATCCTTGTTTGCAGTATAGTGTGTCTGCATTTGAAAAGTTGTGTATCTCTGCAGTGCTGTTATGTGTCTGTCTCTCTTTGAGTCATAAATTGTATGCGTGTATCGCTATTTGCAGTTCTGTATGTGTGTGTGTCTCTGGCTGACTGAAGATCTTGTGGGTGTCTTTTTGTGTGAACCCTTATTGTAAATTCCCACTGTAACATCCTAAGCAGTGCGAGGCCCCTTTAAGGCTTCCACAAATCCCGCACTGGTCGCTAGGGGTCCCCTACCTGGCTTGACAGTTAGTTGAGTAGCAGAAGAGAAGAAGGGTGCTGTGGGAAGTATTTCCAGAAGTAACCCAGCTTCCGACGAAAAGCTTTTGAAGAAGGATCCTGACATTATTTGTCTGACCCGAAAAGAACGCACCCTCCTGACGTTTGCAGAGAAGCAAGCAAAGTTGCAGCCCCGCCCCTGCTGCCACGGAAGTTTCAGCCCGCAGGAAGGATTGCAGTAGCAAAGCCTATCCACATTACATGGTTGCAAGTCGAAACAACCCAATCCCAGCCATGTGCTCCAAATGATATTTTGTGAGAACTATTGTTGTCCATCCATTTATGTTTATAGCACTGAGGAGGTGTTTTTGTTTTTGCCTTACTGCCTCAGTAAACGCTCATCTGTAGCAATTCTCTGTGTTGAACTTTATTGTTGCTGAATGCCTCCAATGATTTAAGTGCAGCCAACACGCAGGAGTTACATTGAATTTGTTCTCCTCTTTTAATAGTGCAATAATAATAATAAAAAAAAAATTGCATCGTGAAGAAGCGAGATGAAAGTGAGGAGGTGTCTGTTTGTTGTTTCTTCCCCCTTGGAAAAGCCGAAGCGTGGAGGGAGAGGCCGCAGCGTTTACAGGTCTCTCTGATTGAAGGGTTGAGCAAGTCTCTCTCTCTCTCTCTCTTATCAGTTTCCCTCGCTGCGAGCAGTGGGAGGGAAGCCGGCAATACGGCAGGCGGCCATGGCCGAGGGAGGAGTGCACTGATCGCCCAGCGCGGAACTTCAGGGAGCTCCGGGACGGCGTCTTTCTCCCCCGCCCCCTCA
Source organism: Rhinatrema bivittatum (assembly GCF_901001135.1). NCBI lineage: Eukaryota > Metazoa > Chordata > Amphibia > Gymnophiona > Rhinatrematidae > Rhinatrema > Rhinatrema bivittatum. The sequence goes on from NC_042616.1 coordinate 59,048,086, forward strand.
GCGTATGGCAGGGTCGGGCGGCAGGTGCTAGGGCTGCCCTGCCGGGGACTGCGGATCCGGAGCCCCGAGCATGGCGTCCAAGGAGCGGCTGTACGAGCTCTGGATGCTCTATTACACCAAGGTGAGTCGCGTCGCGCCCTCCTCCTCTCCCCTGCCTTGCCGCCACCTGTAGCCGCGCAGACTCGGGCGGGGAGCGGGGCTACCCGGGCCGGGGAAGGCAGCAGGTGCATGCGCGTGAGATCGGGGGGGGGACGACACGCGGGGCGGCTGCCAGTCAGTCCTGGACGCTGCTGACCCCCCACCCTCCATACTAGCCCGGGGGGGGGGAGTTAAAGTCTGGAAGGGAGGGCGCGGGTCTGATCTCCTCTCAAGTTGTTTGCTCTGGCGGGAAGCACTTGTTTATCGTTTTTGGCAGGAGACGATTAGCAGCTCCCCTGTGGCACGGAGCTGCGAAGATCGCTAAGAAAAGAACGTGCATGTGGGTGGGAGGAAGGCAAGCGGCCAACCCTAGCCCTGGGATTTAATTGCGGAGCCTCAGCCCGAAAAGAGTTGAGCGATTAGAAAAAAGCGCTGACATTACCCCAAGTGTAGGGGGTAATGTCAGCGCCACCACCTGTGATTGTACCCGGATTGCCCTCCGCGTGCATCGGGGGGGGGGGGGGAGGCTCCTATTTTATTACTTCTCGTGCCACTCTCGGTCCTGGCTGTTGTTACTGATCTCCCCCCTCATATGGGAGGGTCAGAACAACATTTTGGGTGTAATAATCCTCCCTCCGATTTTCTGCCTAGTCAAACATGCAGTCCAGTTCAAGGCATTTTTAGGTTAATGGTTAAGCCGAGCGGGCGTGTGGCCAGCCATGCCGCGGGCGATCGGTGCCGGCTGGACCGCAGCTCCGCTTCCTTCCCCTGTGACTCTCTGGGTGCAGATTCCGACTCGGGACTTGGTTATTTATTGCTGTCCTGGTGTGCGGATGGGTTATGTTGTGTTTTGTTTTCTTTTTAATCCGAGCGCAAAGGGTTGCGGGATACATCCGTATAAAAGGCTGCTAAATGCAATTAAAATAAGATTTGCGATGCTGCCCGTGTCTCTGAAATGCGATGCTGCCCGTGTCTCTGAAATGCTTCCTGTTCCACGTGCAGGACCCCAGAGGCAGGCAGAGCTCCAGAGTTTCAATGCGTGGATGAGACGATGGTGTAGGGAAGAGGGATTCAGCTTTGTAAGGAACTGGGGAAACTTTTGGGGAAAGGGGAGACTTTTCCGAAAGGATGGGCTCCACCTTAACCAGAGTGGAACCAAGCTGCTGGCACTTTCAAAAAGGAGATAGAGCAGCTTTTAAACTAGAACAATGGGGAAAGCCGACAGTCACTCAGCAGTGCATGGTTCGGAGAAATGTATCCTTGAAGGATACTAATGAAACAGGAGAGTTAGGGCATCCCAACAGAGAGGTTCCATTAAAAGCAAATATAGTCCATATGCCTATATGTAAAAAATCACCAAAACTAATGATTTCCGAATTATCCCAAACAACTGAAAAGCAGGTTGTTAAAACAAACAAAAAACACACTTTGAAATGTCTGTATGCCAATGCCAGAAGTCTAAGAAGTAAGATGGGAGAGTTAGAGTGTATAGCAGCAAATGATGAGATTGACATAATTGGCATCACAGAAACTTGGTGGAAGGAGGATAACCAATGGGACAGTGCTATATCAGGGTACAAATTATATCGCAATGATAGGGAGGATCAACTTGGTGGGGGTGTGGCACTTTATGTCCGGGAGGGTATAGAGTCCAACAGGCTAAAGATCATACAAGAGACTAAATGCTCAGTAGAATCTATATGGGTAGAAATCCCATGTGTGTTGGGTAAGAGTATAGTGATAGGAGTATACTACCGTCCACCTGGACAAAATGGTCAGACAGATGATGAAATGCTAAGAGAAATCAGGGAAGCAAACCAATTTGGCAGTGCAATAATAATGGGAGATTTCAATTACCCCAATATTGACTGGGTAAATGTAACATCAGGACTTGCTAGAGATATAAAGTTCCTGGATGTAATAAATGATTGTTTCATGGAGCAATTGGTTCAGGAACCAACAAGAGAGGGAGCTATTTTAGATTTAATTCTTAGTGGAACACAGGATTTGGTGAGAGAGGTAACGGTGGTGGGGCCACTTGGCAACAGTGATCATAACATGATCAAATTTAAACTAATAACTGGTAGGGGGACAATAAGTAAATCTGCAGCTCTAACACTAAACTTTCAAAAGGGAAACTTTGATAAAATGAGGAAAATAGTCAGAAAAAAACTGAAAGGTGCAGCTGCAAAGGTTAAAAGTGTTCAACAGGCTTGGACATTGTTTAAAAATACAATCCTAGAGGCGCAGTCCATATGTATTCCACGCATTAAGAAAGGTGGAAGGAAGGCAAAACGATTACCGTCATGGTTAAAAGGTGAGGTGAAAGAGGCTATTTTAGCCAAAAAATCATCCTTCAAAAATTGGAAGAAAGATCCATCTGAAGAAAATAGGATAAAACATAAGCATTGTCAAGTTAAGTGTAAAACATTGATAAAACAAGCGAAGAGAGAATTTGAAATGAAGTTGGCCATAGAGGCAAAAACTCATAATAAAAACTTTTTTAAATATATCCAAAGCAAGAAACCTGTGAGGGAGTCGGTTGGACCATTAGATGACCGAGGGGTTAAAGGGGCTCTTAGGGAAGATAAGGCCATTGCAGAAAGACTAAATGAATTCTTTGCTTCCGTGTTTACTAGTGAGGATGTTGGGGAGATACCAGTTCCGGAGTTTGTTTTCAGGGGTGATGAGTCAGACGAACTGAACGAAATCACTGTCAACCTGGAAGATGTAGTAGGCCAGATTGACAAACTAAAGAGTAGCAAGTCACCTGGACCGGATGGTATGCATCCCAGGGTACTAAAGGAACTCAAAAATGAAATTTCTGACCTATTAGTTAAAATTTGTAACCTATCATTAAAATCATCCATTGTACCTGAAGACTGGAGGGTGGCCAATGTAACCCCAATATTTAAAAAAGGCTCCAGGGGTGATCCGGGTAACTATAGACCAGTGAGCCTAACTTCAGTGCCGGGAAAAATAGTGGAAACTATCCTCAAGATCAAAATTGTAGAGCATATAGAAAGACATGATTTAATGGGACACAGTCAACATGGATTTACCCAAGGGAAGTCTTGCCTAACAAACCTGCTTCATTTTTTTGAAGGGGTTAATAAACATGTGGATAAAGGTGAACCGGTAGATGTAGTGTATTTGGATTTTCAGAAGGCGTTTGACAAAGTCCCTCATGAGAGGCTTCTACGAAAACTAAAAAGTCATGGGATAGGAGGCGATGTCCTTTCGTGGATTACAAACTGGTTAAAAGACAGGAAACAGAGAGTAGGACTAAATGGTCAATTTTCTCAGTGGAAAAGGGTAAACAGTGGAGTGCCTCAGGGATCTGTACTTGGACCGGTGCTTTTCAATATATATATCAATGATCTGGAAAGGAATACGATGAGTGACGTTATCAAATTTGCAGATGATACAAAATTATTCAGAGTAGTTAAATCACAAGCAGACTGTGATACATTACAGGAGGACCTTGCAAGACTGGAAGATTGGGCATCCAAATGGCAGATGAAATTTAATGTGGACAAGTGCAAGGTGTTGCATATAGGGAAAAATAACCCTAGCTGTAGTTACACGATGTTAGGTTCCATATTAGGAGCTACCACCCAAGAAAGAGATCTAGGCGTCATAGTAGATAATACATTGAAATCGTCAGCTCAGTGTGCTGCAGCAGTCAAAAAAGCAAATAAAATGTTAGGAATTATTAGGAAGGGAATGGTTAATAAAACAGAAAATGTCATAATGCCTCTATATCGCTCCATGGTGAGACCACACCTTGAATACTGTGTACAATTCTGGTCGCCGTATCTCAAAAAAGATATAGTTGCAATGGAGAAGGTACAGAGAAGGGCAACCAAAATGATAAAGGGGATGGAACAGCTCCCCTATGAGGAAAGGCTGAAGAGGTTAGGGCTGTTCAGCTTGGAGAAGAGACGGCTGAGGGGGGATATCATAGAGGTCTTTAAGATCATGAGAGGTCTTGAACGAGTAGATGTGACTCGGTTATTTACACTTTCGAATAATAGAAGGACTAGGGGGCATTCCATGAAGTTAGCAAGTAGCACATTTAAGACTAATCGGAGAAAATTCTTTTTCACTCAACGCACAATAAATCTCTGGAATTTGTTGCCAGAGGATGTGGTTAGTGCAGTTAGTGTAGCTGGGTTCAAAAAAGGTTTGGATAAGTTCTTGGAAGAGAAGTCCATTAACTGCTATTAATCAAGTTTACTTAGGGAATAGTCACTGCTATTAATTGCATCAGTAGCATGGGATCTTCTAGGTGTTTGGGTAATTGCCAGGTTCTTGTGGCCTGGTTTGGCCTCTGTTGGAAACAGGATGCTGGGCTTGATGGACCCTTGGTCTGACCCAGCATGGCAATTTCTTATGTTCTTATGTTCTTATGGGACTTGGCACCCGTTGCTGGATCACGCCTGGGAGTTCTTTACCCCGGCGCTGCTCTACCAGGACAGGGAAACGAAGCACCAGGTGGTGGGGAAGAGGGCAGTTCCGCTTTTGTGCAGAGAGAGAGAGGTAGTTGAAGAATTGGCTTGTTTCTTTGAATAGTGATGGAGTGGATGTGCTAACAAGCCAGGAATCGTCTCCCTTTCGCTTCAGGCATGGCCGTTTGTTTGATTTCTTCTCTTCCTGGCGTGTGTGTGTGTGTGTGTGCGATTGTGCCTCTCCATGGTTTGGGTCCTCTTGCTGGGAAAGTAGATACTGCAATCGCACATCCTGCTCGTTCTCCTGTTAGAAATGACATATTCGGATAAGCATAAATCATTGGGCCAAAATGTTCAGACAGGTGGCAAGGGGAAGGCTCGCTTAATCGCTGGGGCCAGATCAGGAGTTGTGGGATTATGAATTTTTGTCATTTTTGTTATAGAGTACTTACTACTAGTGACTGGCCAAACAATGCCACGTTTCTACATTCTACGTTTCTGCATATCTTAAACAAGTGAGAAAAGTACTGCAGAGCAATTTGTATGAGTGTGTGTGTTTTTTTTTTTATTGCGAAATATTTATTTAAAATTGTTTGTATTTCACCTATACAAGAACAACTTTTTGTAAGTTAATCACAGACCTCCATACAGCAGCTGAAACCAAACAAGTTAAATATGTTATAAATTGATGTAAATCCAGTCTTACCACCACACCTCTGCATTGCATCCTTAGAGAAGAGGCTATTAGAGGTTTGTGGTCTTTTTTTTTTGGGGGGGGAAATGGGATGGGAGTGTTGCCTGCTGTCGTAGTAGACTCATCAGTTCCAAATTCTTGGGAGTGTGGTGGGCAAGAGCTCAGCAGCCTTGAGCAGATCCATCTGTGCTGGACCAGAAGATAGTGGCCCCTCATCCTAATGCTTCAATATCTCAGGTTAGGGACTCCCATCCCCAACTGTAGGTTAGTGTACTCACAATGGCCATAAGGTGGCAGTGTTGTCTGTTATCGGATACTGACACCTTGTGGCCAATGCTGATACTGCAGCCTCATCTTTCAAGAGAAAAAAACTTTATTTACTATTTTTTTTTGTTTTGTATTTTACATACCGTATTTTTCGCTCCATAAGACGCACTTTTTTTCCCCCAAAGGTGGGGGGAAAATGTATGTGCGTCTTATGGAGCGAATATAAAAAAAAAACCAAACAAAAATCTAACAACCCCCCCCCCCCCCCCCGACTCCCCCAAGACCTGCCGAATTAATTTCCTGCAACCCCCCACCCTCCTGACCCCCCCAAGACCTGCCAAACGTCCCTGGTGGTCCAGCGGGGGTCCGGGAATGATCTCCTGGGCGTGGGCCGTCGGCTGCCAGTAAACAAAATGGCGCCGACGGCCCTATGCCCTCACTATGTCACTGAGACCGACCGCTGCTATTGGTCGGTCTCAGTGACATAGTGAGGGCATAGGGCCGTCGGCGCCATTTTGTTTGCTGGCAGCCGACGGCCCTATGCCCTCACTATGTCACTGAGACCGATCGCTGCTATTGGTCGGTCTCAGTGACATAGTGAGGGCATAGGGCCGTCGGCTGCCAGTAAACAAAATGGCGCCGACGGCCCTATGCCCTCACTATGTCACTGAGACCGACCGCTGCTATTGGTCGGTCTCAGTGACATAGTGAGGGCATAGGGCCGTCGGCGCCATTTTGTTTACTGGCAGCCGACGGCTCACGCCCAGGAGATCGTTCCCGGACCGCTCCTGGACCCCCGCTGGACCACCAGGGACGTTTGGCAGGTCTTGGGGGGGTCAGGAGGGTGGGGGGTTGCAGGAAATTAATTCGGCAGGTCTTGGGGGGGTCAGGAGGGTGGGGGGTTGCAGGAAATTAATTCGGCAGGTCTTGGGGGGGGTCAGGGGGGTGGAGGTTGTTAATTTAAAGGGATGGGGGGGGGTTTTGGGGGTTCCCACAGAAAGAAAAATTTTCTGATCTGGGGAGTGGACCGAAATGGCCCTCCCCAGACCCGAAAACAAAATGGGGAGAAAAAAAAAAACTATGCACTCCCCTAATTTGCTCCATAAGACGCCCAGACGCAGAGCCGGTTTAGCACAATTTTTTTTTTTTTTTAATTTTCCCCCTCTGAATCCTAGGTGCGTCTTATGGTCAGGTGCGTCTTATGGAGCGAAAAATACGGTATGTCTTTTTTTTTTTCTTATTTCTACCATGCTTGTTCATATTAGTGAGTGGAAATTGGTCTTAGTCAGCAAGTGTTATGGGGAAAAGGTGTTTGGGTTTTTTTATTTAATTTATTCAGTTTATATTCAGCCTTTCAGACACTTCAAAGCGGATCACATTCAGATTATTTTGGTTGTGAGCTTTTATATAGATAAACCTATCCTGAATGGTTCAAGAATAAAGTGTATGCAGACACACGTTGAATACAAAAGCAATTTTTTTTCAAGTGTAAAACCCCCACAAAATTAAAATTAGGTATATATCATGCTCATCATTTAACAATTTATATTAAACTCATTTCTTGTATAGATTCAGTGCAAAAAAGTGCAATCATATACTTTGGAGGTGCAGAAATCCAAAGGAGTGATACATGATGGGGGGGGGGGGGGTGTGTGGAGAGAGGAGACTAATGTGCACCAGTCAGGAGAGGGACTTCGGGGTGACATTTGTGTGATGATGTCAAAGTAGTTAAGGCAGTGGCTAGAGCTGGAGAGATGCTACGGAGAGCGACAACCAGCAGATGAAAAAGGAGGGGGGTGTTGCCCCTGTACAGGTCATTGGTGTGACCTCATCTACCATACTGGGTCTCTTAATCCTGACAGCGGTAGCAACAATATTGCAAATAGCCCACTTCTAACACCCTGAAGAGCAGAGGCAAGAGGAGATGTGATATGAACAAAATAAGGTGCAGATAAAGGAAGCACAGCATAGCGATACTGCAGGTCATGGGGACAGCCAGATTGGTTCCAACAGGCCACAACTCCCTAGAAATTGGCAGGTTGGTGGTGGCTAAGATTATGGGGACCTAGGAGGCCAGATATTCAGGCAGCAGCCTTGCTGGTTTTAGTAGCTGTTTGGAATGTGGTGGGGCATTGTAGTGGTGGTGATGGGGGGGTGGGGGGCTGATTGGGAGAGCAGAGGGAGTTATTAGAATAAGTATAGGATCTTATATGATCATTTACCCAAGATGATAGAGAACCAATGCAGAAGACAACACAAACTGACTGGAAAGGGAATTATATCCTACAAATGGTCAAGCTTCTTTGGCTTTGTGAACCGTTTTTGTCGGACGCCCTCCGTGAAAATCGGTATATAAAATGTTTTAAATAAATAAATAAATAAAATGGATATATACTTGATGTTACAGATAAAAATAACCAGGCAAACTGGATGAGCCAACTGGATTTTCTTTGTGTCATCATCTACTTTGTTTCTTTAAGCTGCCTCCCTGTAATTTTCTGGTTCTCCTGGAGCCAGATATGTTGGTGATTAGTAATGACATCAACAACCCTGGATTCAATTGGCCCATCAGAGACTATGATGTCACAAATGACATCACACACCCTGATTGAGCCATTTGAATAGCTCTGTGTATGATGTGTTTATCGCTGCTTTCCAAACATGCCTTCCTGTGAGCAGCTTAAAGGTTGTACAAATACTAGCTTTGAAGGTAAAATTAAAAGCTGCAAAGTACCTAAAGAGTATAGTTTTCTTTTAATGGGTCCCAATAGATAGGTTTATGATTTGTGAATGGGTTATACATTTTGTGTTTGGCATTCCATCAAGACATTAGTAGAATTATGTTTTTATTCTCTGTAAAAGAGTCCTTTTTAAAAAAAAATATATATATATCTTTATAGAGGCAATGCACAAATCTTACAATTGCATATTAATAATCTAAATAAAATCAAAACCAGAAAAGAAAAACATTTTAGTATATGATCCATTTTAGTTTTAAACAACAAAAAAATTGCTCCCGCAGCTAACAGGAATAGACCTACACACATACATCCAACATTCATACAACCTCGGGTAAAGAAACTAACTATATACTGTCCAGGCTGATGTAAACGTTTCACTCATTATTATGCATCCTTTTGGCATCCAATTCTTCAATGGATCTCCATTCCTGCATTTGATCTATCCATGCTTGGGAGGTTGGAGAATCTACTTTCATCCAGCATTATAATGTAACTAACTTCACCAATAAAATTACAATCTGTGCAAATTTTTTAATACTGTGGACAAAACTGTATCCCACAACTCCTCTCCAGACAACAATTCCCCCAGAAAAGGTGATATTACACTTACCTTAAAAATCATATCCAACACAATGGCCCAAAAATAATACAAATTGGAACATAACATAAAATTATGAGTAGGACGCATCATTTTACATTTTTGGCATTGATCAGAGATCACAAGACACATTCGGTATAGATTTTGCACAGTAAAATAACTCCCATGCAAAATATGGTATTGCATCTCTTGCAATTTTGTATTAACCATTATCTTATTCGGTTTTTAAAATACATTACTTATCTGTTTATTTGTCACACTAGTACCAAAGTCAGAAGACCATTGATTTGCTAATTTTAATAGGATGTCCGGGGATGGCTTGTCCAGTCTCAATTTATACCGGTAGGAGATTTTCTTAAGACCTTTACCGACTTCCAACAATAAAAAAAATACATAAGGAGTTAGCAATGAAAAGAGTGGGCACTTGTCGCAACAAAGAAAACACACATACTGCCTAGCTGGTAAATAAGCATAGAAATTTAAATTAGGCAAATCATAAATTCTTGTTAAGTGTTCCTGGTGAAAATATATTTTCTAGTGCTGAAGATTGCATATCAAACATTTTTAAGACGTCTTCCCCCCTCCATTCTTGAAAAGCTGTATTTTGCCTACCGGTTTCAAAGTCAGGATTCCCCACAAATTGCAAGAAGCTAGAAATCTTAGTCTGATCCCCTCCATGCACATGTATGTTTCCATGCGCTGCGCACACCTTGGAATAGAGGATATGTTTTAAACTCCTTCGGGAGAGCTGCAGTGGGTAAATGCAGCGCTGCCCATGGTGAGAGGGGAGACAATCCAGACTCATCCAAACCTGGTGTGCAAAAATTGATATTTATGACTTTCCCATTCTCTTGCAAATCAAAATTGACGGGCAAAATTGTAAAAACGGAAATCAGGTTAATCTATGCCCCCCCCCCACCCCCCAAATATACATTCCTGCTTTAGTGTTGTATAGCCTATACGTCTAACTTTATTCCGCCACAAGAAACCTATTAGTGTCCTTTTCTTTTTAATATGAACTTTGAAAGTAGTTGGGCCGATAATAAATTTATAAATAAATATTACGTACTGTTCCCAATTCTTGCTATTGATGGGCAGTGACAAGCAGGGCCTCAGCACTGACCTTGGCTCCACACAACTGAAATTCACCAGTTCTAATCGCATTTTCATTGTCCTGTCTATCAACCAGGTAATGTCCCTTGCTGGCTTACCCACCTCTCAAAAAACCCAAAACCCAACCCCACCCCCTTCCTGGAGAAGGCTGTACTCCAGGATGCAGAAGCTGGGGCTGCACTTTATAACTTCTGCTCACTGCAGCTTGAAAACAACCAAGAAGAAAAGAGAGAGGCAAGCAAGGTGGATTTGAATTAAACCTTTGAAACAGCTTAGAATTATTTCTACCTGATCTGAGAATGTGATGCCAGACTGCCAGGTTTGGATCAAGTAATTGCATGCATATATATATATATATATATATATATATATATGTCAAAAAGAACCCCCAACGTAATAACGTGGGAGACAACTAGCACTCCTTACATATAATAATCCAATTTAAATACCCCACAATATTTAAAAATATCAACTTTTTATTAGTGTTTTGACACTCACCTTACAAATATATTAGTACAAAATTATATCAAATACATTATTTTAACATACATTAAAATTTCTAATCAGTCCAATGAATGTTAGCCCTCAATTCTCACCTAAGTACTAAACTCAATCTTACCCTCATTGGACTATTATTCTCTCTTTAGTGTTGTACTTGGTCTTCTGTAATGAATCCACCACTTAGTTATTAAACATTTTTATCTGCATAGCTTAATTACTACTGCTATGCCCATCAATCTTAACAAAAATTAGTGGTGTATTCTGTTTTGATGGTTCCATCTTCCATCCCGACAAGGACCTTGTTTCGCCAATGTTGGCTTCTTCAGGGGAATACTTGCATAGAGACCAAACATCAACAAAAACCAATGTCTTCTATTTCATATATCTGAAAATCACACAACTGTATTAAAACAGATTTTTTACCAGCATTAATCCCCCCTAACATCCATTATTATATATTTACCCACTCTTCGACAATATTCAAACATGTTCGTTAACCCATTTTTTTGTTATCAATATTCAAAAATATACCATGATGTTTCATTAATAATTACAACTAAAACCACAATATTTAAAAATTCTATCCTGATACCCACTCCTACCTGGACTTTAAAGGAATGGATTCAGACCAACACATTCAATTCACTCCGGCTAAGTAGCTCCAAATTTTAATTGTTAGAAAACTCCCGAATATGAATGTGAACCTATAATGTAATTTCAAGAAAAATTTTTCTTTACTCAATTAGATCCCCAAATTTAAAGCAATTTTTAAAAATTATTAATTTCAGAAAAATGGCTCAATTGTTCTTTTTAATCTGGCATCGTCTTAAGATGTTCCCACAGAAAAACTAATAGAACTTTACCTTTGCCTCATCACAAATTCGTCTCTACCGGCGTCAACCATGGATATATGGTTTACCCATTACCTCTATGCAGACGACATACAAATCCTCCTTCCGATCACAGAATCCCTTCAAAAAACCATCACGTACTGGAACGAATGCCTACAGCCCATCAAAAACCTACTCTCAAGCCTTAACTTAGTATTAAATGCTAATAAAACCGAAATGCTCATTGTCTCCCAGGATCCACGCACAATCTCTTCCAGCCTTTCTCTACCTAACACAAACAACTCGTTCTCATCTGACGTCAGAGACCTTGGAGCATGGCTAGATAATCATCTAAACCTAAAAAAGTTCGTAAACAATACTACAAAGGACTGCTTTTACAAACTGCAAGTCCTTAAAAAACTTAAAACCCTCCTTCACTTCTCCGACTTCAGGCTAGTACTGCAATCCATCATTCTTTCCAAGCTCGACTACTGCAACTCCCTGCTACTAGGTATTCCCGCCAACACTATCAAGCCATTACAGATGGTTCAGAATTCAGCGGCTAGAATTCTAACTAGCACTAACAAAAAAGACCATATCACCCCAATCCTTCGGAGCTTACATTGGCTACCCATTAAACAAAGGATACTCTATAAGGTACTCACTATCATCCACAAAGCGACAAACAATCTAGCCCCCATCACATTAAGCTCTCAACTCCAACCGCACACTTCCTCCAGACCAATCAGAAGCGCATACAGAGGAACACTGCATGCTCCGCAAATAAAATCATCATTGAGCAAACGTGCGCTATCTTCAGCAGGCCCACATCAGTGGAACAAGCTTCCCCCAGATCTTAGACTAGAACCCAGTCATCAAGAATTCAAAAAAAGACTGAAAACTTTTCTCTTCCAACAAGCTTACCCAGACGCTTAATCTTACTATGACTGACAGACTTCCATCCCTTAACTATGGACACTGTATAAAGTACTACTTTTAAGAATCTGCAACTGGACAATTATCTTTGAGCTCAAAAATTCACTTTATTTCATATATATATTAGGCATTGCCTATATTTATATTTATTGCTACGTTAAATAGTTATACTTCTTATATAAAATATTATATTTCTTTATTTATTATATAAAATATTATATTTCTTTATTACCAGTTAAAATATTATCACTTTATTTAGCACTATGTTAAATTGTCAACCAGTTATACTGTTCCATATGTTATACGGTTCCATGTAAAGCTCCGCTATCTGTTGAGCAGTTCTTCGTTTTATGTAAACCGGAGTGATTTGTAGTCCCTACTAGAACTTCGGTATATAAAAATTAAAAATAAATAAATAAAATAAATAAATATATACTTTCAAAGAATGTTCACTGGTTCTCATCACCTATGAACGTCACAAATTACATTTTTACATTACTTTAACACCTGTGAGACAGAACAAATAGCACTTTCTCCCGTTGTCTTTATACCTATTTAGATTACCTTTTCTTCCACAGTAAAACTACTATATTTTCACAATGATGTTACAGGTTCAAGCTCTCAAACTTCCAAATGACTCTCAAAGCAACTGCACGCTACCACTGTTCAATTTCTTCTCACTTAACTTCAAAGTCGTTCCTGGTAATTCTCAACCACCTTCATTCTCTATAGATTTAAAATCAAATAGATAACAACCCAAGCAGTTCTCTATCAACCTCCTATATCACAAACATCTGTCACACTCACCTTCCTCAGTGTAAAACCGTGCGTCGTCCTCAAAGGTTTTTCCATAATGAGGCTTCTCCTATCAAAACTGCCCTTATATACGCCTCCACGGTTTGCTATGACATCCAATCCCAACTCACGTCCAAATCTCTCTCCAATCAATACTCTTCTAAAGAATACGTATCATACGTAGTTAATTCCCTTCCACCGTATGTACTACCTATTCCTTTCCCCGTACATTGTGCTCTCACTTACACGAATGCTTCCCATTCTATTGTCAATTTCCAAACAAACATCAAATAAGCCAACAAACTTTGCCGAAGTAGTATTATAAATTGACGAGACCTCATATGTGTGGCGGGCTATTCAAAACACAAGCCTTACTGCCACTATTAGAAGCAATTGCGGTGATGTTAATAACTTTTGCACCGTCTTAACGTTATAATCATTGGTCTCACGGGAAGGATGGGTGTGTAACCGTGAACGTATAACAGTTTACAGAGCAGTGGGTTGTAAACAGTAGGTTATTTTTTCACTTATCGTAGCGTGGTGTTACAGATGGGGTATAACGCTGGCTCAGGCCCGACACGGCTCGTGTTTCGGAGAACCTTCTTCAGGGGCCGCTCAATGCCATTACTACAATATAATGAGAACAGGTTAAAAAACACCAAATAGGAATGTCTCAGACGCAAACCAAGGCTACTTAATACCTACAATTCCCAATACTGCTACCAGTTCCGCTACTAGGCTGCAAGTGTGTTCGGGCAGCAGGATCCGCCATCTTACCTCAGGTGGTTATATACATACCACCGTGGGCGGAGGCAGTGACGTAAAAACAGCTGACATGACGTATCAGGAACGCTAAATGAGGGAAGACCACTCGACAGAATCGTTGAGGCCAAATGGAGATTGTGCCGTAAGAGTATAAATCCACCATTGTTCCCGGACATTTAAATGTTGATCGTGGTCACCTCCACGAGGGTTGGGGAGTGTCTGTTCGAGGATCGTCCATCGGAGCTGGTCGAAACTGTGTCCCAACTGGGTGCAGTGATTTAAAACACGGTGCAGTGATTAAAACACGGCTGTTTGAACATCGCAGCCGGCTCAACACAGCTAATCTGGAGGCGCCCATGGTAAATCACTGCACCCAGTTGGGACACAGTTTCGACCAGCTCCGATGGACGATCCTCGAACAGACACTCCCCAACCCTCGTGGAGGTGACCACGATCAACATTTAAATGTCCGGGAACAATGGTGGATTTATACTCTTACGGCACAATCTCCATTTGGCCTCAACGATTCTGTCGAGTGGTCTTCCCTCATTTAGCGTTCCTGATACGTCATGTCAGCTGTTTTTACGTCACTGCCTCCGCCCACGGTGGTATGTATATAACCACCTGAGGTAAGATGGCGGATCCTGCTGCCCGAACACACTTGCAGCCTAGTAGCGGAACTGGTAGCAGTATTGGGAATTGTAGGTATTAAGTAGCCTTGGTTTGCGTCTGAGACATTCCTATTTGGTGTTTTTTAACCTGTTCTCATTATATTGTAGTAATGGCATTGAGCGGCCCCTGAAGAAGGTTCTCCGAAACACGAGCCGTGTCGGGCCTGAGCCAGCGTTATACCCCATCTGTAACACCACGCTACGATAAGTGAAAAAATAACCTACTGTTTACAACCCACTGCTCTGTAAACTGTTATACGTTCACGGTTACACACCCATCCTTCCCGTGAGACCAATGATTATAACGTTAAGACGGTGCAAAAGTTATTAACATCACCGCAATTGCTTCTAATAGTGGCAGTAAGGCTTGTGTTTTGAATAGCCCGCCACACATATGAGGTCTCGTCAATTTATAATACTACTTCGGCAAAGTTTGTTGGCTTATTTGATGTTTGTTTGGAAATTGACACTGAATTGGGGAGGGGAGAGAGTTTTTTTTTATTTGGCAAGAAAGCTATCCTGTACTTTTGGAGAGACTCATTCTCTTTGCTTTGTATCCTCGAGGAATGAGCTTCAAAGTCTTTTATTACGATGCAAAACGGAACACTTAAGCGGAATGCTGGATTTTTGTGAATTTGGCCTCTTGATCACCTTGAGCAAAGAAGTCTGATTTTGAATGATTTGGGTTAATTTGAAGTATCTGTTACATGAGTATACTTATATTGATATAGGCTAATACTTGAAGTTTTTATATTATTTTTTTGATGCTGGCTAAATATAAAGGAGGGATAGTTAGGTCTTGAAATCTATTAGAAATGATGCCCTTTTGTTTCATTATTGATGTAGTGTGTTAAGAGCCAAATACCACTATGTCAAATTTGTAAACAGATTTAAACATAGTCCAGAGTTTTCTCAAAGATGAGGAGAGTTTTAAGTCCCTGATCTCTGCAGCCTGGGATCCTGGCTTCCATGGTCCTTTGAAGCAGGCACAGTGAAGGGAAGCAGAGCTTGGGAAATTGGAGAGAATGGACAGAGGCCTACAAACACAGAGTTAATTTCACAGAAGCTGTATGTCCCCCCCCCCCCCTACTGAAATAGGACTAATTTAGAGTTAAAAAAAAAATCCAACTCCCCCATCCCAGGGGTGGTTCTTTACTCTCACTGTGGAAGAGGAGTGACAGAGCTTTGAGCAATGGGCTGGTAACTAAGCCAGGCTTCAAATCCCACCTCTCTCTCTCTGATGCTGCTTGTGATTTTGGGCAAATCACATCATCTCCCAGTGCCTCAGGCAACTACTTAGATTGTAAGCTATATGGCAGGGGTGGCCAACCTTTCACACACCAAGAGCCAAGAAGGGGAAGGTGGGACTATATCCTTCCAATCTGCCCACCCTGTCCTTGCCACTTTCTCTCTCAATCCTATTCTATTACCAGCAGTCTCTCTCTCTCTCTCTCTCAACCTTGCCACCAGTCTCTCAGTCCCCAAACTCTGTCCCCACCAGTCTCTCTCAATTTCATCCTGTCCCCACCAGTCTCTCTTGAACCCCGTCTCCCTCAATCCCTCCAGCCTATCTCCTCAAGTCTCAGCCCCCCACACTTTTCCTACTAGTGTCTCTCAATCCCATTCTGCCCTCCCAATCTCTCAGTCCTCCCACTCTGTCCCCCACTAGTCTCTCTCTCTCAGCAGCCTAGCATAACATTCCCCAAACCCTAGGAGAACAATGACATTAACCCTCCCTTCTTGCCACCTGTGCTACTCTGCTCCCCCTCTCTTCAACTTCTGCCCACCATTAGTATCTACTCTGCTTCCAACCCCTCTTACTCTCTCTCCCCTTTGACCCTCCCCTCCGGTACCTTCTCTGGTAATCTTGCATACACTCGCCACCATTATCACTTATGGCTCTCATACATCCACCGCCTTTCCAATACACTCACCCCTGAAGCATTCACCCCCCTCTTGCACTGCCCCTCTCCACCCCTGTATCTCTCTCTCTCACACAAATCCTTCCCCATCCAATCACCATCTCTGGCTCTCACCCCTCCAACTTCCTTTCTTCCGCTTGCCCCTGTCCCCCTTCATCCTCTCTAATTCTTTCTAACTCTTCCACTTTCACAACTTATGACTGTCACCCCCTCCCCCCAGCTCTTTCAAACATACCCCCCTCATCACCACCTCTGCCCCATCCTGATACCATTTCTATTTTTTCACCCTCCCCCCAATGACTACCACTGACTTTCTTGAACTCACATCATCCTAATGCCTTTCTCACACCCGTCTACTTCCTTCCCCCGTTCTTTTGAACCCCTTGTACCCCCATCACTGGCTCTCTCATGACTGCTCCACTCCCCCCTCATGGCTCACTTACAGTACCCTACCCTGGTCCCCTCGCACCTGTTGCAGAACAGGTTGACAGTGTGGGCCTTGGGGAGAAATAAGGTGCCAGACCATCCAATTTTCATTGCTGACTTTTGGGAGTTGAGGAAGGAAACAATATTCAGTCCCATCACCCATCTTCCTCACCCCAACTCTTGCAACATTCAACCCTTATCACGCCGTTGCCCTCTGAGGCATTCACATCTTCTTGCATAGCTTCTTCAAGCATTCAAACCCCTCTCCTCCTCCAACATTAATTTCATGTGCTGCTTCCCAAATATTCATTAACTACATCCCCCCCTTCTTTCCCCTGCCACAACTTATTTTGGCCTGATTGGAGCTCTCCCTCATTCTCTTTGCTGCCAGCTGAATCTCAAGTCTGGGGAAGACAGTCTTACGGGACCCTGGGGCTGGGTACTACTTCAGCTCCTTCACTTCAGACAGCAGCAGCTAAAAGGTCCCTCTACTCCAGGCAGCACAGGATGGTGAGAGCTGGAGCAGGTTGCTGTCCTGTTGGCTCCAGCTTCACCTGCTTTCTTTCCCCCCCAGCCAGGGCCGGTGCAAGGGGATTTGGCGCCCTAGGCGAGCCTTCTTCCTTGCGCCCCCCCCCCGGTCTCGGCCCCGACTCCTACCTCATTCTCAATCACGCCCGCTGACTGGGGTTTTCTGGGTCGCGAGCAGATTGGGCACTGCTTGCGGCCCGCCAAATCTCCACTCCTCTTTGCCACCACTTGCGGCCCCATATGGCTCGCACCCAGTGGCGCACCAAGGGTCTCCAGCGCCCAGGGGCCAATGCATTTGTGTGCCACAGAAAATCAGTGGCATCTCTAGACAGAAGAATTTGTTTTGGGTGGGGGGGGGGGGAGCCAAAATGACATTTCTTCATCACACCCACCTCTATAGCATGGATCCTGCTTTAAAATTGGTTATAAAAAAAGTGTTGTTAAAAAAGTCCAAAGGGTCCTCTGCATTATTTTAAAAAGCTGGCCAGTTTCACACTTCTAGTAAAACTACTATAAAATTATTTGATAGCCTCATTCAACTAATTCTATATGGATTATGAGAGTGAAGTCTGGAATATATAGGAAGGGACAGAATGTCAATACAAATCCTGCACCTCCAGTTCTGTATCTCTGTGCATCCACTGAAATTCCCCCAAACAATGGAGCTTGGATGTTTCCCTTACAGCTCATCATACTAAAAGATATTTTAAAATTCTGGTGTCACCTCACAGTAACAGCAGCACAAACACCTTCCACTGCCAGACACATTGTGAACTAACATAAAGCACCGCAAAAGAGACACCCAAAATCTATACTGCAATCCCATCATAACATAACAGTAATAACACCAAGGACTCAAACAACAATAACCCTTCCTGTGAAAAAGCAAGGGTAAATATTACACTGGGTCCTAGAATACCAATACTCCACCTACTGAGGAAACAAAACAAACCCGATTGCTATAGATCTCTATACAGTCACTTTATGCTAGCAGAATCTCTCATCATGGTCACACACACAGAGCAGAGACAGACCCTCACCAAATACAGAATACAAAATAAAGGAGCACAAATTAGAAAAAACTGAAATGGAAACCCCAAGAAGCCAGACTCTGTGTATTAGCAATGGAAAAACAGAACAACCATTCCTCATAAAACAAATAAAATCAAGAAACAAAGCATCAGTTATAATAGTAAAACCATACTAATAAAATATTTTAAAACTACTGATAAATAGAATTTCTATTAATTAAAATCATATACATTTTTTACAATTTCCCAAACACCAATAAAATATTTCAAAACAGTACATATATCAAATAACACACAATAATTAAAACTAATAAGGATTTTAAAAAGCCCCTGCTGTCCATACATGGGAGCTCTTGATTTCCAGTCACCCTGATATTGTCGAGGATTAGGAGGTTATCCTCTCTCTCTCACACATACTCACATGTCCATTCTCTCTCACACATACACTGTCACATACATACACATTCATGCTCTTATACCCAACCATAACCTCTCGCTCTCTCAGACACTGACACACTCTCAGGGTGTAAGACACTCTCTTTCCCCCCCCCCCCCCACTCACACACACTCTTACTCCCCTGGATTTTCTCATACACACTCATGCTCTCACTGGCTCCCTCACATACACACAAACACACACTCCCAGGCAAGCTCCCACTCGTTCTCACACAGACACACACACACACACAGGCAAGCTCCTAGTCATTCTCACACTGAACCCCAGGCAGGCTCCCATTCATTTTCACACCACTCCCTCTCCATCCCCCAGGCATGCACACATTCATTCTCACACACACAGACCCCCAGGCAGGCACCAATTTATTCTCACACACACACATACACCACAAACAGGCAGGCACATATTCTCACACATACAAACCCCAGGAAGACACCCATACATTCTCATACACAGACACACCCTCAGGCAGGCACCCATGCATTCACACACATACACCGCCAGGCAGACTCCCATTCATACACATGCACACACTAAAGGCAGACACCCCCTCTCTTTCTTTTGCCAGCAACCTCAGAGCCTCTCTCATCCCTCTGCTGCCACTGTCACTGCTGCTGTATGACTATTGCGGAGGTGCTGATTGCTGCTATTGGCACTGAAGCCCATTCTGCTGCCTCCTCTGTGCAGGCCCCATGGGCTTCCAGTTCCTCTATGCTGATCTCGTACATTGTGAGATCCGCATAGAGAAAGTGCTACTCTTGCACATTCCCAAAGATTACATGTTCCAATCAGTAAAAAGTAATTTATTTCTTTTTACATTTGCTGTCTGATCTTAGTTTTCTAATCGGTTGGTCACAGGCTTTTTTTTTTCCACCTTCCCTTTCTTATTTTTTTGCCAATTCCTTTTATAACATATTTCTTTTCTCTCCATCTGTCTGCTTCCCTCAAACACACAGTCAGGTTCTCATTCTTACATGCTTTCTCTCTCTCACATACACAGGCATTCTCACATGCTGTCCCTCATACAATTATTTATACACAGTCTCTCTCTTGCACATCCTAACTCTCACTCCCACATGCTGTCTTGCTCAAGCACAGGTTCTCACTGCCACATGCTCTCTCTCATACAATCATTCCTACACACAGGCTCTCACTGTCACATGCTGACTCACACACACACACACAGGCTCTCTCTCACTCCCACATGCTGTCTTGCTCAAGCACAGGCTCTCACTATCACATGCTGTCTCTCACACACAGAGGCTCTCCCATGCTGTCTCTGCAAACATTCAGGTCTTCACTCACACCCACACACACAGTCTCTCAACTCATCTCATACACGCACACCTACACACTGTACAAACCCTCAGTCTCTCTCTCACCTCTGGGCCTCCTCTTCACGGGCCACTGCAGGATGGGCTCTGCAGCGGCCCCGGTCTTCTCGAGCCGCGCTGATCCTCTTCTGCACGCGGCTGATGCTCCTCCTCTTTCCTGCCCGCGCGGCCCCGGCAACATTTTTCTTCCGGGGCCGCGCGGGCAGGAAGGAGGAGAAGTTCCTGCATTGGCTGATGCTCCTCCTCTTTCCTGCCCGCGCGGCCCCGGCAACATTTTTCTTCCGGGGCCGCGCGGGCAGGAAGGAGGAGAAGTTCCTGCATTGGCTGATGCTCCTCCTCTTTCCTGCCCGCGCGGCCCCGGCAACATTTTTCTTCCGGGGCCGCGCGGGCAGGAAGGAGGAGGAGGAGCACCAGCATGTTTAGACGCGACTGTACCACGGTCCTACCGATCTTCTTGCTGTGTGTATCCGGCACACAGCATAGCAATAGTTCACCGCTCAGCCGCCATTGGGATGACGTCCACCGGCGGCCATTGGCCATCAGCGGCTCGGCGCCCCCTAATGCTCAGCGCCCTAGGCGATCGCCTAGTTCGCCTAGTGCTTCCGCCGGCCCTGCCCCCAGCCTGTCCTCCATTGCTGGGGGGTTGGGGAATGAGCAGAGAAACTCCCACTGCTCCAGCCCGCCTGTTTTCTATCTCTGCAGCAGCACTGAGCTCAGGAGAGGGAAAGGGACTGGAGCAGAATGACTCTTCTCTGCTTTATTCAATTGTGTGTGTGCTTCCTGCTCCAGTCCTTCCCTTCCTTTACTCTCTACAGTGCTGCTCAGTTTCTAGGAGGGTAAGAGACATTTTGCACAGGAAAGAGCCGCAGGTTGGCCACCCTGCTCTGTGGGAAAGGGACTTACCGTACCTGAGTACCTATCATAAATCCTTATACAACTCAGCCCCAATGGATCTCACATTTCAGCTACGCACCCACAAATCCAAGAGACCAATCAGAAAAGCTTACCAAGGCACCCTATTCGTCCCTCAAGCCAAAACCTTGCTAAGTAATAGGGCACTATCCACTGCAGGTCCTACCCATTGGAACACCCTCCCACCAGAACTCAGACTCCTGCCAGACTTCGTTCAAGAAAAAACTGAAAACACGGCTATTCAGTCTTGCATTTCCTTGAAGGCCCACAATGTACTACCCACGACAACTTTAATTGGTTCTATTTGTTATAAATTCACCCTCCCCTATCTTACACCTTCTTTTCTTTTCGCCCCTCCACCCTATCTCCCATTCCCTGTGTCTGCCCCTATTCCACCCTCCCAGTATTCCTTCTAAATCCAGACAATCATTCACCTGATTTCGTTTTAACATTAATGGCACATTTACTCACATTCGCTATAAGAATTGTCACCAAAGGCTTCTAAATGTTTAAATGTTTAATTGTTCCTCGTTTTTTATGTAATGCTCGCAAGCACTATTATTTTGTTCCATGTTCTTTGTTCCATGTAATGCTACTAGGCAAGTTGAATTGTTTTACTGTAAACCGGTTTGATTTGCATCCAATGCAAGAAGATTGGTATATAAAAAAACCAAAAATAAATAAATCAATCAATCATTGTTGTGCAGTGCTGCATACACCCAGTAGCTCTATAAAGATGCTCAATACTGGGCTGGTGGCTGGTGGCTCAGGGTTGTGCAGTTCCATGTGGAAGATCCCCATTTCGATTCTTGGATCAGGTCTTTCGCACCCCGGGTTGGCTGTGGCAGCGTTCACAGCCTTGAACACCCCCCTCTGGAGGGTGGGAGAGGGAGTCTTGGTCCTCATGAAGGGGTGATGCCTGGTGGTCAGATTAAAAGTCTGTGGTACAAGGTTCCCCAAGGAGCCTTGGTGCCTGGCCACCGGCCCGGGAGCATCCTTGCAGCGATCAGGCTAGGAACAATGGAGAGATTTTATTTGAAAAGGGGGGGGGGGGGGGGAAATCTCACCAGCAGCTGCGAATTGAAGGCTCATGGGGTCAGACTCTCAGCCCTGGTTCCTCCAAGTGAGCTGGAAGAAAAAGGCAAATGGAAAAACTACCAGATGCCCCCTAAAAACCAAATACATCCTACCTAGGTCGTGCGTTTTACTACTTCTTTTTATAACCATATTTAATACTCGCCTTTGAAAAGCACCTGAAGGTGAGGCAGGCGGGGATCCTCCCGGTCCTGCTGGCAAGCTTTGCAGTTTGCCTTCGTCACGCTGGAGGCCTGCATTGCGCGCCATAAAATCACCTGTTTATTTTATACCAGGAAGGGCTTTCTGAGGCATAAACCTGAGGAAATGAGTCAAATAGCTGCAGTATTTTTTGAGCCTCTCCCCGGCTGTACTGGTGAGCGCAGTGTACACAGGGCAAAAGGGCAGGGCGTGTCGTACCCAGGCCCGTACGAGAAAGCACGAGGAGCGCGGGAAGGGCGGGAAAGTAAACACAGGCGCAGGGCCCTTAAAGCAACTTTCTCCCGGTCCGTGCTGCGTGCGCGGAGAGGAAGAGAAATAACGCCTGAATGACTTTTTTTTTTTAACACCCAGGGGTTTGGGAGCGGAAATTCAGGTGCCTGTTGAAGTACTCGCGTTGGCCTCCTGGCTTTTCTTGCAACCACTGAAAAAGGGAAGCCCGCAAAACCAGAAACGCAAGACAACGTTTGAGGATCATTTGCTAATATCTTGGGTTCGCGCGCTTTTGGCGCCTCCCTCGTGAAAAGAGGAAAAACCTGTTTGTCCGTCTATCGGTTTTACAGGGCAGAGACCGCCCCACCGGATGGGGAGACGCTTGTAAGTGGGGCCTAGAGAGACGATAACCGTTCGGTGCTGCATGCTCCTGAGTTTTCTCAGCCCGAAACCGCCCTTTAAAAGAAACCTAAGGCAGGATCGATGTTGGCATATCCAGCAGTCGGCTTTGCTGACCTGCTTTTGTTTGACACTGCAGTGCTAAATGACGAGGAGGTGACAGCATACTCGTGAGCGAGGGCGCCGGGGCTTCGCAGAGAGCTTCCAGGAAAGTCACAGGGCCTAAGCTCCTCCTCGGTTTTTATTTATTTATTTATTTTTAGATTTTTATATACCGGTGTTCCTATATGAAATAAAGATCACATCGGTTTACATTGAAACAGAACATGAAAATTGCCAAAAGGCATTACATAGAACAAGGCACTTCTCAGCACTTCAGTTTTTCTGGACGGTAGACGTCGGTAATGCCAAATATTTTTGGGTGACCTGTACCCCCCAAGGAATCTGGAAATCTCGCAGAAAGTTTTCATAAAAATCACGACCCAGAACATTTATGTAAATATTTCGAGCCTTGGCTAGGAATTTTTTGTTTTACATTTAATTTTTGTAGCGTAAGGTTGAAACTCTCATGGGAACCTCAAGCCCCTAGTGACATTACTTATTACTCCAGGGGAGACAAAAAAAAAAACTGCACAAGATGAGCTTAGGTTGCTTGATGCAATAAAACTACACATGGGACAGGACGATTCAGTTTACCTGACCCTTTGGGGGAGGGGACGGGGGAGTCTCCTCCCAGCAGTTTCTTCCTGCTCCCTTTTGGGACAATTGATTTCTGTTGGGCCTATAGTGCCATGAATGTTCATTTGCAGCTAGCCAGGGGTTTTATCCCTTACCAACTCACTTAGCTCAGTCATTGCAGGGACCTTCCTCTGCTAAGGGGGCCACACAGCATTCCTTCCAGGAGCCCTGCAATAATGGACCCTAAATCCTTCACCATTGTGCAATGACCATAACTCCCTTCTCTATAGGGGCTGTGAGTGTTGGTTCTGCAGCATCCCCAGCCCCAGGAATGGAACAGTTGAACCAGAAATCAAATCCATGATCGTGCGCCACTGAAGTCACCGGACCAGCCAGCTTTCATTGACTTTTGACTGAAATACCACTGCTTTAAGTCCGGTAAAGTGAAATTTTGGGAAAAATAAATGAAAATAAGCACAAAGCGCATGAAGTTGGGATTATGTGGTCTGCTTCCCTCCTTTGTTTTAAAACCGCATTTGTCCTGCCAGCCCCATGTTTGGGTTCAACGTAGCTGTTCTAAGCTGGGAGCTGTAGACCTGCCAGTTCTCAGCCAGGATTTGTTGTCTTGGCAGCTGAGACCCCGGATCCCTAGGTTCTTAAAAGAATTGTGGCTTAGGTCCATAGATTGGCCCTGAGAGTTTGATAATGAATACAATTATGATAACCTTCTCCTCTCCTTGCCAGCAGCTTAGTCCTCAGTCCTAGGAGCACAGACAGCTGTAGGTCTTCTGCTGTAGCTTTGCTCTGTCCGGGCCAGCTTTTTTCACCTCCACTTCTGTTCTCTGCACAGCCGGGAAAGAAGGGTCTGGTTTAGGGAGCAGAGTACTTCTTTGCTCCAGCCTCACCCTCTCCTTTCCTGTTCCCCCTTCTAAGCCCTGGGAAGTGGGAACAAAGCTGAAAGTTGGCAATTCAGGTCCTGTCAGAAGTGAAGACACTCAAACCACTTAATAATAATAAAAACCCCTAAAACAAAAATAAACAAAGTCACGGTGAAAAGCAACCCTTGTATGCCTGTTTATTTGT
The DNA here is from genome assembly GCF_901001135.1 of Rhinatrema bivittatum. Taxonomy (NCBI): domain Eukaryota; kingdom Metazoa; phylum Chordata; class Amphibia; order Gymnophiona; family Rhinatrematidae; genus Rhinatrema; species Rhinatrema bivittatum. The sequence goes on from NC_042616.1 coordinate 59,072,862, forward strand.
GCACACCAAAGATGTGAAGACAGTAACTGAAAGTGCTGATGGCTCTTAAGTTTCTGTGGCTGTTGGGCCCTGTTATTTTTGCTATTGCTGCTGCTGTTCTTTGCTTCCCCCGTGAAGTTGGGGGCCCCCTAGGTGATGCCTGTTTGCCCAGTGCTTAAACCAGCCCTGGCCATGGATGCTTCCGGAGCAGTAGACTGAGACTGCCTGGGCAACACTAGCACGATGGTGAATTCCTTTACTGTTTCAAGAAAAAAAACCCCCAAAAAACACAGCTAGTAAATACATAGTTATTCTGTCTCCAGTCTCCTGTTGTGGTCTCTTGTTCCGCACATTAGCATAGCCAGTGATGGGCCCCATAGTGGCTTCCAGGCATCCGCCTCCCATTGATGGACATCTTGTTTCTACCCTCTGTGGCTTCAGTAAATAACACGATCTTTCTTCCTTTTGTCACACTGCTTGCTTCTCTTCCAGCCTGGGTATCCTTGTACCACTGTTCCTCCTCTCTCTTTCTTTCTTCACCTCCGTCTCTACCTTTTTCGTAGAGTTCAGTGTGTGTAATTGTGCCATGTGTGGCCTCATCTTTGGCTTGTAAAGTGCCCTGGCCAGAAATGCCACAGAAATGTGTTAAGTACTACTAATCTATTTATTCATTGAGTCTTAAATTCCACGGTTTCCACAATCTTCAATGTGGATTACATAAAACACAATTAAAATTTAGCATAATAACAAAAATCAAATAAAACAATGTAAAATCATTAAAAAAAATATACAATTAATGCATAACACCATAAACGACTGAAGCATACACTTTTTAAATACTTTCTGGATGATCATAGAAAACCTGAACAGAAATTGTTGCTTTTGAAAGCCCAAGTAATCTTGATATTTATGGAGACCTAATGATAAAAGAGTTCCAGTGGTCTAAAGCTGCAATGCAAAATGACTTTTTCCTTTGTCTCCTGCAGGTAGTTAAGTATTTATGGAAGGAGACATTAATAACCCTTGTGTTGCAGATTGAAGAACTGGAGTTGAAACATATAGCTTTAGACTGAAGGCAAAAGCTTAAACTTAACATGCAAAGAGATGGGAAGCAAGACCCTCATATATGTACTAGCGCCCCAATGCAAACCAGAGACTATATGGACCCTAATGAATAGTTGCCAGTGCCAATTTTTCCAAACTACCAGTAGCCCAGGGCAGTCCCTTGATTTTTGTGCAGGTTGTCCTGTGTCACCTATGACTTGAATGCAGTGGTTCTCAGCTTGCTTGCAGAAGTGCCGCTGGTTTGGAAACGTTGGCTCTTGCCAACAGCACCCTTCATCAGGTGGGGATCATAGTTAGGGACCTTCGTTTTCAGTTTTTATTTTATTCTTCCTGGGATTTCTCAGTGTTTTGTTTTTTTATTATAACCATCGAAAATGGGAGAAAGTCTAGAAAAATTGTCATCTTTTTCCCCACTGATTTTCTCCCGTCTTTTGTTATAATAAATACTGAAAAATTCCCAGGAAAAAATGAAGTAAACACTGAAAATGAAGATCCCTGATCAATTTAGGAAGATGCATGCAGTCCTCTTTGGGCTGAAAGAGCTGGGCTGCCCATTTCTCGTGCATCGACCTGAAGGGAGGGGAGGGGAAGGAGCAATGGTGCTTAGGACTGTTAGTTTTCGGTTGCAGCTGAGTAAAGTGCGGCAGCTTGTGCCGAGATGCCTTTTTATTACCAGGGTCTGGAGGGGATTCTTAGCGCCGGTCTCTGGAGGTGAACGTGATTCATGGAAGGTGTGTCCCTGTTTGCACGTCCTCAGGCCACGTGGTCATTTGTCCTGCCCCAGAATACACATGGGCTGCATATTGCGCACCTTGGGTGAGGAAGTCCTTGAGTGTGCTTTTATCGTAGGTCAGTGGCCACCTTCTTTCCCCTATCACCCCTCCCCCTTGTTATTGTCTTTGACTTTGCACACAGGCCGGGGTGGGGGCTGATTTGCATTGCGTGGTGGGGGTAGGGCTTGCATGGCTGCTATGTAGGGGACGTGACTCTGGCTGGCAGGTAGCAGCACTGCTGGGACTCGGTAGCCAGCTGTTCTGTAAGTGTAGCGAATATCTTGAGAGCTCTTGAAACTTGGTGATTCCTCAGAATATTGTGCCTTTTAGGACAGCACTCCAAGCTGTAGCTTTTAACCATTTTGAAGTAAAACAATAAAAATAAAACATTTAGATTGCACTCCTCCCTTTCGTTCACAATTTGTTTAATTGCTGCTGGGATGTTTGTGTTGGACTTTTTTTTTTTTTTTTGAGCTCCTTGAGCCATTCCCATTAGTATAAATCCAATAAAATTGTGGGTGCTGCTGCACTGATCGCCCTTTGCATCCTTTGCAGCTTTGTGAAGCAGGAATAAAATGACTGGCTGAGTTGTCGTCCTTGCATCAGAGCTTTTCAATAATGGGGTAGAGGTGCACACACCCTTTTATTTCAAAATGTCATGTATTGTTTTGAATTTCCACCAGTTACTGCAGCATCTAGGCCATGCAATACTGGGTCACTGCAAATTTCATCGACTCCCCCCCCACACTCATGTCTGAGGATGGTTAATCTGGGTTCCTGTTCATACCCGGATCAGTTCAGACTCCTGGGACTATGCCTCCCTTCCAGCAGATGGAGACAGAGAAACTTTTTACTGGCATTGGCATATAACCCAGCGTGCCACCTGCAGTCCCTCAGTATTTCTATGTCTCCAGCAGATTGATACAGATGCAATCCCTACACTGGGAGAAAAAAAAAAAAAGAGAGATTTAAAAATGTATTCAGTTATCCTCCCAGAAGGTTGTGAAACCCTGGTAGGACTTTACCTCTTGCTGTTGAGGAAGATGAGCAGGCTTCCTCAGTTGTAAGTAAAGTTAAAAGAAAAAAAAAAAGAAGCAATAAGGCATTTATGGCCGGGTCGGCTGTGTTTGGGGTCCTTGGAGCCACTGCTGTGAGGCGAGCGTGTGGGCGGTGGAGTCTTGGCTGAGAGCACAGCGGGGCTGTTTTGCCTCGTGGTCGGGCCTCTCTGCAGTTGGGCTTCGGTTTATGGCGCATGGCAGTGCATGCTGCTTGTGCGGTGATGCCCGGGTACGTCTCTCTTGCACCGGGCAATGCTCCTGATGCCTTTTCTGGTGGAGAGGGCGGATCGGGGACTTTGGAGCCCACGCAGAAACGGCAGACTAGAGCCAAAACTAGCGTGGGAGTGCCTTTGCCAGTAGGTGCCCTCCCCCCACCGGGTGTGGGAAAGTTGGCCATGTAACCCGGGGCTGAGGACCTCTCTGAGCTGCTTCGGGGGAAGGGGGGTGGTGAGGACCTTCCCCCTTCCACTGTCCTGATGCGGTAGGGCATTTTTAATCAGAAGGAACCCGATTTTGAATGGGGTACGGGATCATTCTCAGGATATGTCAGATGATCCCGTGCCTTTTTCCTCTGAATGTATCCTGCCGATGCACGAAGCATATTTGGCATGGAAGGCAGCAAGGGGGCTGGGCCAGACTCGGGGGTCTGGTGCTCGGCGGCCAGCTAAGCAAGCTGGAAGTTCTGGGAGCTCGGTTCCGTGCAAGGCGTCCAGGGTCCTCTGGATGAAAACTGCGCTGGGCAGTCCAGATGTCGACTCCGACAACTCGGAAGGGTCTTCGCAGTTTCCAGTGTTTCTGGATCCATCCAGGCTGACACTGATCCAACTTTCCCCAATAAAGGTCCAGATGGATGAAGGTTTGGGGAAGGTGCCGGTGGCCGAGGGGGGTGACTCTAAGTTGGTATGTTTTATTCTAGAAAGCTGAGTTGTGGCCCTTAATTCTGCATGACCTCGAGCTGGGGATTAAGGTTCCTCAGGAGGAGTCCGATCAAGAGGGAGTGGACCTGGGCATGGATGATCTGAGGGGTCCAGCGAAAGCTCTTCCATTTCACAAGTCAATAAAAAAGCTGGTGGTCAGGGGGATACTCCTGAGACGGGCCTGAACGTAGGTCGGTTGATGGCGAAGTCGTATCCATTGCCGGATGGCCCCCTCGAATTGTTGGCACTCCCTAAGGTGGACGCATCAGTGTCTGCGGTCACTAAGAAGACCACTATTCTTGTGGCTGGTTCAGTTGGAGATTCATCTCAAAAATATATTTGAGGTGTTTGCATTGGGCATTCGGGCTGGGTTCAGCAGTTGCACGCCATGAAATTGCTATCTCCATCGGAGGTTAAGCAGGCAAACTGGAGGCAGCAGCGGCCTATGTGGCGGATGCCCTGTATGACCTGATCAGAACATCTTCGAGGATTATGATATCTGCGGTTTTGGTCAGAAGGCTCCTTTTGGTTAAGGATGTGTGGTCTAAGTCTTGGTTGGGAGTGTTACTGTTCAAGGGAAAGCTCTTATTTGGCGAGGACATAGAAGAGCTCGTAAAATGTCTCGGGGAGACCAAAGGGCATAGGCTGCCAGAAGACAGGCCCAGAGGTAGCAAAGGGTCCTTTGCAGGGCGTCCCGGTTTCAACCAAACAGGCAGTTTCATCCTGGTAGGCCCTCGGCGGGAGTTCAGAGGCAAGGCGCCGGGAGGCAGTAATCCTGAAACCAGTCCTTTCGAGGGGGCAGGAAGCTAGGCAGAGAAGGTCTTGGACAGGGCTCTGGCGGAGCCAAGTCCACCCAATGAAATGAGGTCAGTCCATTCCTCTCTTCCTCCTATTGGAGGGTGTCCGACTCTCTTTTAAGAGGAGTAGACCAAAATCATGTCAGACCTCAGCGTGATAAAGAGACGGTTGCATTTTAGAATTCTCTCACCCACTATGGGACTTATTCATGGTGTCCCCTTGCACTTTATTCCCAAAGAAAAGGGTAGTTCAAGAAACCGTGCAGCGGTTACAAGTTTTGAGAGCCGTGGTTCCAGTTCCGTTGGGGGAACAAAGGATGGGAAGTTATTTCATATATTTCATGGTTCCGAAAAAGGAGAGATCCTTCCATCCAGTTTTGGATTTAAAAAAGGTGACTGTTGATCTCAAGGTTCCTAGTTTTTGAATGGAAATGCTGCGATCAGTGATCGCAGCAGTGCACAAGGGAGAGTTCCTAGTGGCTCTAGACTTGACCAAAGCTTATCTACATATTCCGATTCACTCGGATTGCCAGAGATTTCTCCGCTTCATGATTCTCTGCAAGCATTTTCAGCTTTGTTCCCTTCCATTTGACTTGGCAACAGCACCACGGATGTTCACCAAGGCGATAGTGGTGGTGGCAGCAATGCTCAGAAGAAGAGGCATCTTGGCTCATCCATATCTGGATGACTGGCTCATCTAAGCAAAGTCGGAAGCTCTTGCTGTTCAGGCGGTGGCTCAAGTCTTGCAGCAACTGGAGGCACTGGGCTGGGTGGTGAATCAGGCAAAGAGTCATCTCACCCCCCTCTCAGGTTCTGGAGTTTTGGGAGCACGCTTCGACACAAGGGCAGGAAGAGTTTTCCTGACAGAGGGTTGATTCTCAAGTTGCAGAGTCAGGTATGCAGCCTCTTGGATGCAGAGACACCCAGGGTCTGGGATTACTTCTAGGTGTTCGGGTCTATGGCCTTGACATTAGAGCTAGTACCTTGGGCCTTTGCGCACCTGAGACCACTACAGTGGGCACTCCTTTCCCAGTGGGATCCTTTGTTGGAGCAGTTTCATCTTCCATTGTTTCTCGAGGAGCTTGCCAGGTCCAGCCTTTCATGATGGCTTGGTCAGGAGCATTTGAGGCGCGGAGTGGACTTAAGAGGTCCCAGACTGGATGGTGGTTACCGTGGATGCCAGTCTCTTTGGCTGGGGAGCTGTATGCCAGAATCAGTTGGCGCAGGGACAGTGGTCTGAGGAAGAAAAGTCCTGGTCTATCAATCATTTGGAAATCAGAGCAGTGAGGTATGCGTTGGTTGCATTTTTACCTCTGTTGAGCAATTGTGTGGTGTGCATCTTGTCGGACAACGCGACCACGGTGGCTTATATCAATCGACAAGGAGGAACCAGGAGTTGAGTGGTGGCCCAGGAAGCTCAGGAGTTGTTTCTTTGGGCAGAACAGCATCTAGCTATGCTAGCAGCCTCTCACATTGCCAGAGTGGACAATGTACAAGTGGACTTTCTCAGTTGCCAGAAGCTGGGTCCCGGAGAATGGGAGCTGTTGGAGGAGGCGATAGCTCTCATCGATGGGGTATTCCCCACCTGCACTCGATGGCATCATGGAAGAATGCCAAAGACCTCTGTTCTTCAGCTGCAGAAGAGAACACGGAGCGGAGGGAGTAGATGCTCTAGTGCTCCCTTGGGCCCCAAGGGATGATTCTTTGTGTTCCCTCTGTGGCCTCTGGTAGGAAAATTTATAAAACGAATAGAAAATCACCCCAGCAAGGTGATTCTGGTGGTGCTAAAGTGGCCACAGCACCCGTTGTTTGCGGACCTGGTTGAAATGGCAGTGGATGATCCACTGAGACTCGCACATTTGCCGAAACCTCTGTGGCAGGGTTCAATATTTTAAGAGAGGGCGGATCGCTTTTGTCTCGCGGCTTGGCTTTTGAGAGGAGATGTTTGGGAGAGATGATATTGGGAGGATGTTATTTCCACCCTGTTGCAGGCTAGAAAGACTTCCAACCATTTATCATATGTAAGGGTCTGGAAGATCTTTGAGTCCTGGTGCATGGGTCAAGGGATAGTCTCGTCTCAGGCCTCAATAACTCACATCTTGGCATTTTTGCAAAAAGGCTTGGTAAAAGGCTTAGATTTTAGCTCTCTTAAGGTTCAGGTTGTGGCCTTGGGCTGCCTGCGAGGCAAAGTGCATGGACCATCATTGGCTACTCACCAAACAGGCTGGACTCAGACTGGGTGTTCAAATGAAGTTCATTGATTATTTCCAAAACGTCAAATCACTGTCCCACAAGCATTCCACAAATGACTGTACATTTGAACTATTTACTTTGTCTCTCTGCTAGGGTGCTTGTGTCCATCTCTTTAGCTCCTGGAAGGGAGCTTGCCACGGACTCCTCATCTGTGCAAACAGCCCAGTAATTTGGGGAATCCTAGGGGGGAGCCTCGCCTTAAAAAAATCCTCTCTGATTCCAATGTTCTGTCTTTTGCCCACAGCTTGGGTCCTGATTCCTTTGGAGTGAAGATCCAGTTGGGAGTCTCCAGATCTTGATGTTACTCTCTTTCCTCTCTGTGTGAGAAGCCTGATGGTCAAATCTTGACAAAAGATCTCTATCTCCTTGCTCCAAGTTGTGAAGAGGGCTAGAAAAAAAAACAACTTCCACACTAACAAAAAGGGGTAAAATCCAAATGTCTCTATCCAAAATATCTCATGCTGGGTAGTGCTGTCACTGGTTTTGCATCCTATAGAGGGATCACTCCTAGATCTCCATTCCCTGATCTCAGAATTGGTGGGTTTCCCCTCTCCAAAGCACATGTTCCCCAGAACAAGAAAACCTTATCAGAAAGCTGACCAAAATCTACAAAAATCTTTCTCTTCAAAAAGGAGGCAGACGACACATCAGACAGGGTGTGTACTGATAAGGAGTCCCCTCTGAATTCAAGAAGAACATAAAATTGCATTTATGGGCCCAATTCAGCCGGGTAAAAGTAAAACTCCTCCTTATTCCTCAAGAAAATGACCACACTCTTTCTACTTGTAGTTCCCCCCCTTATGCCCTGGGACAGCCAATCACAGTCAGCTCAACAGAGAGACGGAAAGGAAATGGAAAATCCCACTGCTGTTACTAGTCCTGATGGTAAGGGACCTAGGGCCATCTAGTGGCGAACCGAAGGGTCGGCCACAATAATTTCTTTAGTTTACAAACATTTCGTTTCATGGAGTGTCCTTTTAGTCCTATACTTATTTGAAAGAGTAAATAAATGTCCTCTTATTTTACATGTTCCACACCTCACTCATGATTGTATAAACTCCAGTCATATCCCCTCTGTTGTCTTTTCTCCTAGCTGAAGAGCCCTACCCTGTTTAATCTTTCCTCCTAAAGGGAGACATTCAATCCCCTTCCTCATTTTTCTTGCCCTTCTCTTTACCTTTTTTCAGTGCTCCCACCCCTCTGCTCTCATTCTAACAGGAAGCTGCACTGCCGGAGAACCACCACGCTGATGGTGAGCGCAGCACTTTTACTGATGCCTGCGCTGCTGCTTGCTTCCTGCGTTTTGTGTTCTGTGGTAGCTTGCTGTGGGGTCTGTGGTTGTAGCTCTTTTAGTGCCCAGCCCGCAGTCACTGGGGGTCTGCAGAAACTCTTCCCTCCCCCCCCCCCCCTCAGCCACAATATTTCTTCTGGTAGCTAGCTGAAAGGATGTCACTCGTTGCCTAACCTCCTCCTTTTCTTTAGATAGCCATTGTTCTCTTTGTCATGTCCTGTGAAGAGTCTTGTTGTGTGCTTCCTTCGCCCTACTTTGGATGACTGGATTAATGTCCAGTTAGTTCCTCAGAATTCCATCGTTCCTGATCTTAAACTGGATTTGGTGTCTTTGTTGTCTGTATTCCAGGTCATAGAGATTTCTGCAGTCACATTTTTAGTTACCCTGCCTCATGCGCACTCAACTTACAAGTATTTATATGCCATCCTTCCAGAATGATCGGGGCGGTTTACAAAATAGAAACATACATAGTTTGTGAGACATAGAAAGTCACACAATTTACATTAATTTACCTTGATATAACACAGTTACATAACAGTATCAGTAAATCTCTCATTAAAATAAAACAGTTTCGTAGCAGCATCTCTAAATCTCTGACACTAGTCAAACTATTTTGGCATCGTAAACTCATTTTAAAGTAAGCAATAGAAGTAACAAGTGGTAATAGTGGTAGGAAATGCACAGTGTTCCTTCCAAAAGTGGTATCTGCAAGTTCATATAACTATCCTATTATGAAAACACTGAAGGCAAGGTGCCGAAGAAACAGCCATGAGAAAACAACACTTTCCAAGTGAGAAACGCAGTCCAGCTCGAGAGGTTTGAAAGGAAGATTTATGAATTGAGTTAGGACTATAGGGAGATCCCACAGCACTGGAGGCTTAACCAGAGTTTTGGAGTGCTACAGCCCTTTCCTGAGCTTCAATACCAAAGGATGGAAAGAGATCAGAGGCCCTTCCACCTGCTGGTGATGCACCACAATGGCATAGAGATGAGCCTTGACTTGAAAGTAGGCTAAGGCCTGAGGGTAAGAGGCAGAATAGGTACTGAAGCAAGTCCCTCGGGGCCGCAAGAGAGAGCATCCAGCTGGCTAACCCTTCACCAAGTTGAGAACCTCTTCCATTTGAAGTCCTAAGACTTTTGTGACTGAAGGTTTCCTGGCAGACATCAGAACATCCTCTACTTCTTTGGGTAGGAGGAAGAAGGAGGACCACAGCATGCTCAACATCCATGCTGCTAGGGCTAGCGATGGCAGAACCTGCCCTTCTGCTGTGTGATGAGTCGGAGATTTCCCCAATGGAATCAGAAACGAGAGAAGGACAAAATATGAAAACCACACTTGTCACGGTCCGGCTGATAATATGAGGATTATCTTCCCTTGACCTGAAGGACCTTCTGGACAGTCCTGGCAATTTAAAGGAATCAGTGGATATACATAGAATAAACCAGCACGGCATTGTAACACAAAAGCATCAAAAGCGGATATGTAGCTGCTCGGATGCATGGAGCAGAACTTCTTAATCTTTCTGTTGTCCTCTGAGGCAAAGAGGTAGATCACCAGCCTTCCCTAGTGACTGAACAAGCCATCCACAATTCCTTAATCCACAGGACCACTCTTGTGGTTGTAACATTCTGCTGAAGTGGTCCGCCAATTATTCCTGGAAGGTAGGGCACCCGGAGATGGGAATTGTGATGTCCTGCCTGTGACCAGAGGGTGTAAGAGCCTGTACCTCCCTGCTTGCTTGTGTATAACATGGTTGTCAGTCTCTGTAGCAAGATTCTCTTTCCTGATAAAAGGTGAGAGAAAGCCCTGAGAGTATGGCAGATGGCCCGCAGCTCCAGATGAGTCTGTTCCAGAGCTCACGTCCAACCCCTTGGTTGGATGAAAGGAAGAGTTGACCTGGCCCTGGTTTGGACTGTGGTCACAAAGCCATGAAAAGTGTCCCAGATACCCGGATGGCTGCCTTGAATATTGATTTTTAATCACTTCTTGTTTCCGGTCAGTAGAATTACTTTTGTTTCATCCAGGGAGTACATACACTTTTATTTGAACTACAGCACATTGTCTGTCTTATTGGAGTCTGCTGGAGATGATGGCACCCAGACCCTTCTCCACAGTGACCTGTAATGTGCTGGATTCGTCACATAGCCCATTGATTCTCATGTTCTGTCTTTCAGCTCCCTTGTTCAGTTGTTTGGGTCTTTTTTTGAAGGGGTAGCCTGTTCTCGGGTGTGCCCCCGCGGCACCTCGTGTCTTGGTGTTACCTGCGCTCTTTATCGCCCAGTTCTGTGTAGCCATCTCCAGGGCACTGATTTTAAATGGACCAACGGTGTCAGGCCCTACCACCAGACCTTGCCCCCGCTAAGGGACTCCTGCCCTCTTTACTGCAGCCAAGGCAGGGTGTCTTACTTGCTGAGGTCTAGCTGAGTGCCTTTGGCTGGATCAGATGCGTCTTTGTTCGTTCGTAGTAAAAGCCAGAAAAGTTCAAGGTGCCGAGGCAGCGTGGAGGGCCCACTACTGTGATTTTATTATTTTTTTTTCCCCCTGCTGGCCCTGGGAGCTGAAGGGGTGACTCGTGCTGGAGGTCTTCAGATAGCAAGGGGATTCTCCATCAGCTGAGTTTGTTATCCTAGGGAGAGGAAATGGGGGCTTTTTAAAAAAAAAAAAAAAAAAAAAAAAAGCTAGTTCTTGCTCTTAAGTACCTCTATGTACTTGCAGAAGGTACATGGTGAGTCATCCTACGTGACTGTCTTCAATGTAGAATATATTCCCGATGCTTCACATGACCTTTTGGTTTTGTTTTGACACAAACCGCTGAGATCTCGGTGTCAGTAACTGCTTGGTTTTCAGACTTAACGTTTGCTGAATTGTATAGACAGAGCCTCAGTGTTGCCAGAGGCCCAGTCCCCTCTCTTCTGACCCTTCCAGCAGGTAATTTTTTTTTCTTCTATTTTTAAACTCTTTTATTTCTTAACCACAGAGCAGCATCACATACACATTTACAGCAGGCCAATTTCTCAGAGGAAAAAATATGAACCATCTCTCCCATAACAATCCAAAATACATACATTGGCTTGCAAAAGTAATCAGCCCCCTAAAAAGTCCGCGGATTACAAACGACGCTTACACAGGTTGTTCCTGACAGTGAGGCTGATGCAATATGATGTGCAGTAAAACGGGCGCTTGTATTGCGCGCCTGTTTTCCTAAAACGCGCGCAAACACCTCTCCTGGGCAGCGATGCAGTATGCGTGCTAAAAAGGATGTGCTGGGGATTAGTTGTGTGTCCCTAACCTTCTGTATCAGGTGCCCAGGCTAGGAAAACAGACGCTCAATACGAGCGTCTTGTCTTCTCGTCCCGCAAAAGAAAAGCTGTTGTGTGAAATCCCCTGCAGTGACGAAGAGCAGTCGTGCTCAGAACAGGGACAGAGTCGCAGGTATCCCCTGTGGCAAAGATTTCAGCATCCTGATTATTGGCTGATTATCACCTGAGGTTATCCATCAAGTATTGCAGCCTCGCAAAATGTAAACAATTTTTTTACAGCTGCGTTAACAAGGGTGCGTTAGCCGAGCAGCAATTTTCTGCATCAGGGGGTAATAGCTAATATCCTCATCCACATGGAATTCACACGTGATGAGCGCTATTAGCTTTGCATGAGTTTGAATGTGCGTTTTGGACACGTTAATCCCTTTATTGCAATGGGGGTTAGTCTAGTGCATCCAAAACGCGCTTCTAATCGCTTGTTAAGCTGTTCGCTAGGCTGAGTGCACTTTATTGCATCGGCCCCAGTATGTTTATTGCAAACCAGTGTGCTCTTAAAGTAAAATTTCAAAGTCACAATTCATTATTTCTCTGCTTTCTGTGGAAGCTCCAAGTTTACACAGATGAAAAGATATTGCCCTAACAATTGGCTTACAATTGGCTTCTACCTGTAAATTATTTTTAAAAAAGGGTCAGCTTTTCTGGATAAAAGAGTCCTTAATTCCAGTACCACTGGTCAGAGTGTAAATCTGAATGAAAGCTGTGAAATGAAGACCAAAGAGCGTTCTAAGGAAATTAAAGATTAAGTTACAGACATGCACAAGATAAGAAAAGGCTACAAAATAATATCCAAGTGCTTGGATATCCCAGTGAGCACTGTTGGATCAATTGTGAGGAAGTGGTAACTGTAGCATACCACAAAGGCACTGCCTAGATAAATCCGTCCTTTAAAACTCAGCATCAGAGCAAGAAGGAGACTTGTGAGGGAGGCCACAGAGAGGCCAACAATCACTTTGAAGGGGCGACAGAGTTAAGTGGCTGAGACTGGAGTGGAGGTGCACCAGGCAACCATATCGAGAGCCAGCATACAACTGGCCTGCATGGGAGGATGCCCCGAAAGAAGCCGTTACTGAAGAAAAACCACATCAATGCATGTCTGGAATTTGCCAGAAAAAATCTGAGTGACCCAGCTAAAATGTGGGATAAGGTTTTGTGGTCTGTTGAGACAAAAATGGAGCTTTTGTCTAAAATTCAAAATACCATCCCAATAGTAAAGTATGAGGGTGGCAGCATCATGTTGTGGGGATGCTTTGCCCCAGTGGGATCTGGGCATCTTGTTAAAATTGAAGGACGGATGGATGGTGCAACATACAGGGAGATACTTCAGTATTCTAAAAACTAAAACTTGGGAATTCATCTTTCAGCAGGACAATGATCTCAAGCACAAGGCCAAAACAACACAGGAGTGGCTGAACAGCAAAAAGGCGAATGTTCTACAGTGGCCAAGTCAAAGTCCAGTCTTATTCCAATCCAGAATCTGTGGCACTATCTGAAAATTGCAGTCCATAAGTGTCATCCAACCAACCTGAAGCAAACCGGAGAGGAAGAATGGGCACAAATCAGTCCCAAACAGTGTGCAAAGCTGGTAGAAACTTACCCCAACAGACTTAAAGCTGTTATTGCAGCAAAAGGTGGTTCTACCAAGTACTAGTCTGAAGGGGTTGAATGCTTATGCAACAGCATTTTTCAGTTTTTTTTTATCTTATCTTATAAAAAAATGCAGAGAAATAATGAATTGTGACTCTGAAAATGTACTTTAAGAGCATACTGGTTTGCAATAAACATAATGTCTGGAACAATCTGTGAAAGTGTCATTTGTAATCCACACAAGTTTGCTGACTTTTTAGGGGGTTGAGTACTTTTGCAAGCCACTGTACATTACATTACAAGATACACCTTGCATATTCTCACAGCCTTTATGACAGAACCCATCTTAACCTCTACTTGGGATTGCTTTTCCTAAAATAAAGCCACTGTTTCTCCCAGATCTTCATGCATAATGTTGTCTTTCTTTTGTTTTTCTGTAAGTAAAGTTAGTTTTTTTTCAATTGAGCAATTTCCCGACCCTGGCTGCAGTAGTGGGCCGTTGTGGGAGCTGATCTCCCCATGGTCGTGATAGTAAACTGCTGAATTCACCAAGTGATCGAATAATTTGTTTCTCTAAGCTACCAACCTGATGCCTTTACAGACTGGGATTCTGATACCTTGCTTGTTGTGGTTTGCACCCCTTAGAAAGGAAGCAGTGTGCGTGTGTGATGAATTTCTTGTGTACAAAATATGTCAATGTGTTACAGAAAACAGTGTTGAGAAATCAGTTGTAGTACTGTGAACTTTAATTTTAAGAGGATGAGGGTGTTACATTTTTGATGCGTGTGTTAAGTTGATTCCACTCTTACCATCATTAAAATAACTGAAATGCAAAATGAATTCCTTAGACCCCCAATATAACCCTCCATCCCCCCCCCCCCACACTAAATGCGATGTTGTTTATCTTATGAGTATCTTTGCAGGTCATCTTACTCCTTAAACTGTGGGATCACAGAGGTGGGGCTGGGTTGTAGGATAACTCTCATTCTCCATTTGGTGTTCTCTGTTTTTGAGAATTCCTTGTGAGCTTCCCTGGCATTGCTTCCAGAAGTGTCCTGGAGGTTGAACTTTACTTCCTGGAGACTCCAGGACAGTCCCGGAGATCTGGTAAGCAGGGGGAGGTTTGCACATACTACTCAGCTAACGTTTGGCTGCCAAATACAAGCCACCATGCTCATCCTGGTCAATGGTGGTGCTAGGTAGATGGTGCTGGTTGGGTATATACAGAGAGGGCAGAGCAGCAATGACTGGATGCAGATATGAGATTGTAATACTTTTTTGAGCTGATTTTCTGAGCACCTTTCCTCCGGAAGCCTAGACCAGATGTTCTCTGTCATTTACAGTTTCTCAGCAGCCACCTCTGAGCAGACTGGGAGCCTGGTTTCTGGCCTCCGTACTGAAAAGTAGCTCCCAAAACGGAAAGGAGAAGTGTTACTGGCATCACTACCTCACCGCTACTACTTAAATCATTTCTGCAATGCTCCCAGGATACTGGCATGACTACCCCAAACCAAATGTGTCTGATACTTCACTTTCGATGCATATCCAGCATGGCTCTCTGCTTCAACGGCATGGGAGAAGACTGATACTTCACGCATTTCCAGCAGAGCTCTCTGCTTCAACAGCATGGGAGAAGACTGATACTTCACGCATTTCCAGCATAGCTCTCTGCTTCAACAGCATGGGAGAAGACTGATACTTCACGCATTTCCAGCATAGCTCTCTGCTTCAACAGCATGGGAGAAGACTGATACTTCACGCATTTCCAGCATAGCTCTCTGCTTCAACAGCATGGGAGAAGACTGATACTTCACGCATTTCCAGCATAGCTCTCTGCTTCAACAGCATGGGAGAAGACTGATACATCACGCATTTCCAGCAGAGCTCTCTGATTCAACAGCATGGGAGAAGACTGATACTTCACGCATTTCCAGCATAGCTCTCTGCTTCAACAGCATGGGAGAAGACTGATACTTCACGCATTTCCAGCATAGCTCTCTGCTTCAACAGCAGGGGAGAAGAAAAACAACCAATAAGGACTGTATAACATAGTCTGGGTAAAACTAATAAGCATGGGTGTAGCTTGCTTATTGCGGCGGTTACTACCCCTACTACCCCTAACTAATCAAGCTAGATATTTCAATGGTGGGGGTGGAAGGTAAATAGAACCAAGAGCTAAGAGAAACAGATAAGTATGAGAGAAAAAATGTGTGAAGCTTGCTGGGCAGACTGGATGGGCTGTTTGGTCTTCTTCTGCCGTCATTTCTATGTTTCTATGTTTCTATGATATATACACAGCACTGTACAGATTCACATAGGCGACAGTCCCTCCACCATGGAGCTTACAGTCTAGTCAAGAGAGAGACAGACGACAAATAAGATATTACTGCAATCGTGGTTAAAATCAACAACGAATGATGTGTATCGCTGTAGCTGGAACAAACAGACAAGGTTATGAGCAGGAAAAGCCTGGGTTTAAGGTTAGAAAACATAAAATATGTGGGTTCTTAGGCGAGACTGGTGCACGGTTAGAATGGAAGGTGCATGACACGCTCACGCGGGAAGGCTGTTCCTGGCACACGGAACACAGCAAGGTGGAACGTGCGGCGTCGGGAGTTGGCAGCGGAGGAGAAGGGCCCAGATAAGAGTAACTCGCCAAATGAATGGAGGTCAGGGGGAGGGCAAGAAGACAGGGGAAGTAATGAGGAGGGTGAAGAGCGAAGGCACTTGTAAAAGAAACCTGAACTGAATGCGGCAGCAGACGGGGAGCCTGCTCGCTGATAGTGAGGAGAAGGGTTACGGGATTATGTTAACGTGGGAGAAAGATAAAACCGCAGCTGAGTTTTTGGGATAAACCGTAGGGGAGAGAGACGGCTGAGGTGGAAACCTGTGAGGAACAGGTTGCAATAGTCTTTAAGTGAGAGGCAAAGTGGCTTTGTCCACAGATGGTCAGTGGAGAGCAAGGGCTCAGTCATGTCACACAAAGTCTCTCTCGCTGCTTTCCTTTAACCACTAGATCAGTGGTATTTGCTCCCAGCCCTCCAGGGCTAGAAACAGGCTGGGTTTTCAGGGCAGGCCTAATGAATATGCATGAGGGAGGTTTGCATACACCTCCCCACTGTATGCAAGTCTATCACATGCATGTTGGTTAGGAAATCCCTGAAAATCTGGCCTGTTTGCACCCCCCCCACCTTCCGACAGACATGGAGCATGCAGAGTGGCCATAGCATGTGTCCCAGTGCTGTATAGTATTATTACTGTTTTTGGCCTGGCAGTTTCCTCCTCCTCCTCCTCCTCCTCCTCTCTTGGACCACCAGCTGAATTGGAATTGGTTTCTCCTGGGCTACGGCGCTGCGAGCCGTTGTCGTTAACTAGCCAGGGTTTTTAACCTTGTTTTTAAACCCCACCCCTTTCTGACTAGCCCAGCCGTTACAGGGACTGTCCTTGGCTGGGGGCTCAGAGGTTGCAGCTCCCTCTGGAGCCTGCTCGCTAGGGTGTAGTGTGGAGGGTTAACATCCGCCTGTGCGGCTGCACTAATGTAGAGCTGAGCTCTTCTGAATCGGGGCTGGTACGAGTTTTATTTATTTACGTTTAGCTCGCGCCTGTAGGCCAGTTATGACTGGCTACATTCAGGCACAGCAGGCAGTTCCCTGCCCCAGAGGGCTTACGATCCAAGGGACCTTTTTAATAAAAGGTTTCCTCCCATTTGGTGTCTATGGGGGGAAAAATGCTTCGTAAATAGGACCCTGATTCTGTACCTGAGGCAAAGGTGGGGGCAGGGACTTGACCAAGGTCAATTTGAACCCCTGACTTCCCGCTGCTCTGGAAGATGCCAGCGCCCCCACTGCTCCTGAGCCACCTCATGAATCAAAGCTGCTCTCCCTCAGTGGCTTTTTTTGTTTGTTTGTTTTTTCAGACTGATCTGTGCTGTGGTGGCTACAAGCCTAAGGTAGAAGTAAGAGAGTTGCTAAACAATAAAAAAAAAAAACTACAAATAAAGGTTGGGTTCAATCCACCTTAGGATTTTGTGGGGATTATTTTTTTTTGCTTCTTTGTAATCTGCCGATGCTCTCGGAGGATGGATTCCATCTGAGCAGACCCCGGTGTGAGTGCTGTGCACATAAGCCAGGTGTGCAGCTGGGAGCCCTTGGGTTATGCTAGAATATTTTATTGGTGATCTTTATTTATTTATTTATTTTTTTATAACAAGGACAGAACTGCCCCTTTGATTATCTTCTTCCTCTCTTGGAATCTTTCCCAGGGGATTGATCCCTGTGTGGTTATTTTAAACAATGAGACCTCTTTTTTTTCTTCTGAACCAGGACTGCTAAATGCTTAATCCTGCTGTTAGGTGGCATATTGTGCTACTAGACTGTCTCAGTAGTGGCCTTGGGATTGTCGGGGCCTGGGGCAAGGATCAAAAGTGAAAACACTCTGGCGTGGACACCTGCAAGCTGAACGGTACCCATTCTGGTGCTGTGCATCCCTGCTTTGGGGTACTGATCAGCTGTAGGTGCTTGTCCCAGAGAGCTTACACTTTGATTTAATGTACATGCTTCCTGTTACAGGATGTTGGAGGGTGGTGGTGGTGAGAGCAGTAAGGGGCAAAACATTTTGCACCTATTGCGGTCGGTGTGCCAGCTTATTGCAGTGCTGCTCGACCAGGCAGAATTTCAGTTTAGTATTCTTCATCTCCTGCCGCTGGCACAGCGCTGGAAATGTAACTCCTAGGACCGAGGTGGAGTAAATTCACATTTCTACTGGCCATGTCTGTTGCTGTGCCCCGTGTGGTAGAAGCAGCCAGAAATTGCCACCTGGGCACAGCAATAGAACATTATTAGCCATGAGAAATTTGAGTTTATTCCAACTCAGACGTTAAATTTCCAGCATTAACAAAAAATGTGCCTTAAGCTGTCTGCCCTTTAGTGCACCTCCCTGCATTGCTGGGAAATAGCTGAAACCTTCATTAACCTGGGGATTTGCATGCACCCACATTAATCTTAACATGGGCTTTAACACAGATCTTTTTTTTTTCTGCAAAAAATCCCTTCTAAATACCTGGGTTAAGTTAGTGCTAAAAATCCATGCTAAAACATGGGTCAAACCTTGTGCTAAGATCAGAACATCTTATTATATTGGCTTCCTTGAATTTTACTCTGCTCTGATAGTCTTCTGCTCTTAGCATGCTAGAAAACAGTATTTTTGGATGCATAGTTTGTATTAAAGTTTATAGGTTCATTTTTTAATTGCTATGTACAGTATGTACTGTGCAAATCTTATTTAAAAAAAAAAAAAAAAGCCAGGGTTTGAGAGCAATACACTTTGAAAGCGAAGGGGTGGGAAGTTTTAGGGGGAGGCAAACATAGAAACAGAGAATCTGAGGGCAGATAAGAGTCCCAAAGACCCATCTAGTCTGCCTGGTTTATTTCCTGTTGCAGTGCCTCAGGCCCCAGTTAACCTGTTTTTCCCGCTTCTTTCTTTAGCAAGTAAGGATCCTCTGTGCTTATCCCATGGCTTCTTGAATTCTCTTGCTCTCTTTTCCTCCACCTCCTCCCCTGAGAGGCTCTTCCATGCGTTACTGCCCTTTCTGGGAAGAAATATTTTAATTAATTTATTTTATATAATTTATTCACAGTTCTTGTGATCCGCAAGCCTAGCAGTATTCAGTATGGAGAACAACAAACATAGGATCTCCTGCAAAGGCACAGACTATCCAGATGGGGGTCTTACTTTTTTTCCTGACTGGTCATGTCTCCCTGTGGAACCGTCTATTGTTCTGGCTTTGGCCACCTGCTTGCCATCTTCAGATGTGATCACCCTGAGGTTGCTCTCCTATTTGCCACATGGGCAGTCATTATTTCAGTCCTCATCGTGCCACGCCCTTGAATTTCTGCTTCCCAAATGCACGGCTCTGAACTTTTTTTTTTTTTTGCACAACAAGCTGCTCAACCGATCTTCAAATCTTCCTAGATCTCTTCTGTTTCTGTCTAGTAGTAGCGCTGTGCCAGTAGAAGAGCCTCAGGACAGCATTGCCTGCCAGAGGGAAGTCTTTGGCTAATTCCCGGATGTGCTTTCCTAGCACATTTCCAGGATGTCTTTTTATTGCTGAGCGATTCCTCGTTCCCAGGACATTAAAAAAAAAGGATCAAAATTAGAGCTAGAACTCAGATAATCACTTTTGAATAGCTGTAGTTTTGAAGTTTTATCGGGGTAGCTAAGTTATGGGGAAATTCAAGTTCTTTAAATATTGAGGAAATCTTAAAAACAATATCATTCTAACCTGCCAAAGGAAAAAAAAAAAAAAAGAATATTTAGGTTGTGAGAGTGAGCTATTTTACTGTTAACTAAAATAAAGATGATAATCTATTCTTAAAACGTGATTACCTGCCTTTCCCACATCAAAGTGGGATACAGAAAAACACATAATAGCAAACACATCATTCAAAATCAAACAGCAGGAGACATGGATAGAAATAACATTAAAACCTTGCTCCAATCTGCTTTACACGTTGCCTTGAAGGAACCAGATCTTAGAACCCCCCACTGCATCCCTTGGTCATATGTTCTGACAAGCCCATGCTAACTAAAGATTTTGAAGAAGCTAGCAAGCGCCTCATGGTATAACCATGTTTATGCTTTCTTCCTGAACCATAGGTAACTTGTTTTCAGCATGCAAATCACAAGGGATGGTATTCCCAGGGCCGGTGGAAGCACTAGGCGGACTAGCGACCGCCTAGGGCGTCACCGATCAGGGGGGCGGCATGGGCACGGTCTCTAATTCCTCCCGCCCACGCGGCGGGAAGGGAAAGCGCCACGGCACGGGCCCGCGCGGACGGGAAGAAGGAGAGACTGTGACCATGCCAGAGTAGGCGGGAAGAAGGAGATCACGGCCCTGGCCACAAGAAGAAGTGGGTACCGGCCCGGGCCGGTCTGCAGTGAAGAGCAGGAAAAGCAGCAGCAGCAGCCGAGCAGCGCGGCCCTGCCCACTCGGGGTATTCCATATAGACAGCGCAAAACAAGACTAACCAGGTGTTTATAACCTGCCTGCAGCATGGTTGAGTATTTTTTTTTAAGAAAAAAGTGAGTTGAATTTATGAGCCGAAGGTGTACTCCTGGGCAGAGTGATGCACTGTATTGCTAAAAAAAAACCCAAAAAACAAATTGGTAAAGGTAACCAGAAGACAGATGACCCCTTGGGGCGCACTGGCGACTTTCTTCGCTCTGCAGACTACAGGCTGAGCTTCTGGCTCTGTGTGACTGTGACTACGGTGCATGCTGATAGAACAGGTTTGCTGCTGAGGACTTGTCTGGTTCAGTGCATGGAATTTACTTTGTGTGCTTCTCTCTGTTTTTGTTTTTTGTCTGGTTTTTTTTTTTTTTTTTTTTTTTTAATTATCTCTGTAGCTGCCTCCTCGCTATTAATCTCTGCTCCTGGTGAGCCCCATGTACCAGCCCTGCATGGGGAGGGGGCTGAGGCAGTCTCTGCAGGCTGTCGTTTTATGGCCCACAGAACTCCCCCATCTCCCCCTTTCTATTCTTCATTCACTTAGGTGGAAGTTTGAAGCATGAAAATTAGCTGAAAAGAAATCCTCTTTTCTTTCTCCCTGCGCACATGGATGTCATAAGCGCTCGGTTAGGGTGTTTAATATATCGTGTGCAAATCAAAAGGCGGCAGATCAAGTGATAATCAAAAAGTGTGCATGCAGCATGGGTACAAATATATCCACATGCATCTGATGCTGTGCTGGAGGGATGCCAGTTACTAAGCAGCTTCCAGATCCCTGGCAGAAAATATGCTGGAGGGCTTTTCTTTTCTTTTTTTTTTAATGTTTTTAAGATACATTTTTTTTTTTTTTTTTAAATCAATAGCCCTGTGCGCTATAAAGTGAGAGGCCTGGGCTCTCGCTTGCTCTCTGGCTTGGCTGGGTGACCCGACTCTCTTACTTTCCAGTGGACTGGTCGCTGTCGGAGGCGGGGTCAGGTTGACCCAGCTTGGCACCTCTTATGTTCTTAAGGTAGGGAGCTGTGGCGCTTGCACTGTCCCAGACGCCTGTGAATGGAAGGGAGGAGCTTGAGCCAGCAGTTCCCTGAAGAGGGCTTTTCAAGTCAAGGGGGGGATATGATAGAGGTGTTTAAAATCATGAGAGGTCTAGAACGGGTAGATGTGAATCGGTTATTTACTCTTTCGGATAATAGAAAGACTAGGGGGCACTCCATGAAGTTAGCATGGGGCACATTTAAAACTAATCGGAGAAAGTTCTTTTTTACTCAACGCATAGTAAAGCTCTGGAATATGTTGCCAGAGGATGTGTTTAGTGCAGTTAGTATAGCTGTGTTTAAAAAAGGTTTGGATAAGTTCTTGAAGGAGAAGTCCATTACCTGCTATTAATTAAGTTGACTTAGAAATTAGCCACCGCTATTACTAGCAATGGAAACATGGGATAGACTTAGTTTTTGGGTACTTGCCAGGTTCTTATGGCCTGGATTGGCCACTGTTGGAGACAGGATGCTGGGCTTGATGGACCCTTGGTCTGACCCAGTATGGCATCTTCTTTTGTTCTTATGCTTCTTGCACCTCGTGGCCCTGGTGGGTGTAGGGAAGCCCCATGTGCAGGAACAGAAAAACTTGGTGGTTAGAAATGGTTTGCATCTGAGATTTTAACATAAGAGGTGCCATGCTGGGTCAGACTGATGGTCTAAGAGGTGGAGTCGCCTATGTATACCTGGCTTAATACCTGCTAATTGGCCTGGCCTCTCAAAATTAATGCAAGCCTCTCTTTAAACTTGGCTATACTAGTGGCCTTAACCACATTCTTCGGCAACAAATTCCACAGCTTAATTGTGCCCTGACTGACAAAATATGTTCTTAAATTTGTTTTAAATCTGCTAGTTAGTAGTTAGTTTTATGGACTGACCACTAGTCCTAGTGCTGTTTTGAAAGAGTAAATAAGTGTTCCCTCTTCACTTATTTCAGACCAGCTCATAACTTTACAAACCTCTATCCTATCCCATTTCAATCCTCTTATCTTTTAAACTGAAGAGCCCTATCCCGTTTTAGCCTTTCTTCATAAGGGAGCTGTTCCGACCCCCTAATCATTCTGTGTTGGACTTTTGTACTTTTGCCAGTTCTGCTACAGACGTGTAGATGTAGCAGGCACCCAGCGTGCCTCACATTTATTGAGTACCCGTGCATGCCTGGCAGGGTGGAGGCAGAGAGGGGACCCAAAGGATAGACAACACCATCAGTGGGTGGTAGACGGCTAAAATTTTCATTCTGACGCCTGAGGGGAAAAAAGGCTGCTTTTTTTTTGTACAGTAACACTTAAAATTACACAGGCTCTTGATAACTAGATGCAGTGATCGATCTCAACATGTCCGGAGTGTACCAGATGCACGCTGATGGGAGAAGAGATGTTCCACAGGAGATCGGGATTCCTAGCGTATCAATAAACCCCCAGTGACTGTGGCCTGGAAAATCCCATCAACCAGCCACTGCTGCGTTTAATATTTGTGATTGCTAAAAGTCGTTCCATCCAGCTAATGTTAATTCAAAATGCACAGTGGCTGTATGCATTGCGACTTGCTCATTTTATTTCTGTTATCTCTAGTGGATAGATACTTTTTATTTATTAGCGGTTATTTTTATTGTTTAATTTATTTATGCATTACTATGATTTATAAATTGCCAACCTAAACAAAAGCTCTAGGCGGATACAAAAAAGGTTTGGATAAGTTCTTGGAGGAGAAGTCCATTAACGGCGATTAATCAAGTTTACTTAGGGAATAGCCACTGCTATTAATTGCATCAGTAGCTTGGGATCTTCTTAGTGTTTGGGTAATTGCCAGGTTCTTGTGGCCTGGTTTTGGCCTCTGTTGGAAACAGGATGCTGGGCTTGATAGACCCTTGGTCTGACCCAGCATGGCAATTTCTTATGCTCTTATGCAGTAAAAATATATAACCCTGGTTTAAAAACCCCATCAAGGTAACAAAACAGTCACAAAATACATCACAGCGACACAGCAAACATAAAATACACAAAACAGAAAGTAGCAGACATGACTAGATTAGTGAAAAATCCTGTGTTTTGTGCGTTTTAATGAATTAACACTGATGCTTATCTCAGTCTAAAGCCATGCTCTAACTTTCCAGAAATTTTCAAAGATTAATTTTCTGATAGTTATTTCTACTTATTTTTAAATAGAGATTCCATGTAGCATAGTCAATATACTGAATGCCAATTATTCCTTTCTTCCCTTAAAGGAGCATTTTGAAAGTTATTGGGTCATAAACCTATCAGCGGCAGGGCTGATGATCTGTCTGCCTGCCGCATGCGTGCAGATGGAGGGCAGGTGACTGACCTGGTTCTCTCTTATTGCTGCTGTTTGCCGTACACTAAGTCAGAGCGCCGTGGTTGGACTCGAGGGAGTCAAAAGTCAGGACAGATTAAACAATAGTCGCCAGTGACATACTAATAAAAAAAAAAAATAATAATGTTTTCGTGTACTGCCTGGCTGGGTCAATGACATTTTTAGGTGTGGAATGAGCCTGCCATGACCAGCCGACACTGGCAATGTGTAAGGCTTTTTTTCTCTGTTTTTTAATTCTGAGAACAATACAATTGCTCAGCTTCGGGCAGGGTGTCTGTCATGCAGTGGTGGCCCAGCATCCTCCAGCTGGGCCTGTCAGGGGGAATGTCTAACGTTCTATGAGAGAGCATCAGGCCCGGAATTAGGAGGAAAATCACCTCTTACCGTAAAAGCAGACACTTTTTTTTTTTCAAATTCTGGGATTGTATTCCACCGCAGTGTAGTGGTGGAGACCCTTGACTTTTTGGAAGAGCCTTTTCGAACTTAATAAAGATCTGCGAAATCTCAAATTCAGGATGCTCTAATAAAGAAAGAATCCAACACCCATATATACATTAAAACATTAATTTAACTGTGTTCTTTATTATCCAAAAAGCTTTTTTTCCTTTTACATGACTTGATACAGCGCTGCCGGCTGTCTGGTTCATCGAATCATGCCTGATTTGCACTAATAAATTTCAGTAAATATATTCCACTGTTCCCATAAGCCATAAATTGATATTGGGTGTTAGAACAGAGGGCAGATATCTTCCCCTGTTGAACTAACTCTTCCTTGCTGAGAGAATTCACTTACGAATTCAAAGACGTAAGCGACCCGCCTGGTCCAGAATAAATGACATAAGATGGGAATGCTACTTCCTGTCTAGCGCTGAGAGTGATGGTAACAGCCGCCATACTTTCAGTCCATGGAAAAGGAGGAACTTTTTTTTTTTAAATTATGGAGGCTTTTTACAGAAGGGAGGACGGGTGAGGTTTGATCTCTTGCTTAGCTTCACCAAGCAGGCCGTTTTTGTTCAGTGCAGTGCAAAAGCGCTTTACAAAAAGGTGTCTTTAGCTGCTATAAAGGACCCTTCCATCACAGTCTTCACTTACCCTCCATTCTTTTAAGAAGGTTTTTTTTTTTTGTTTGTTTTTTTTTACAGGAAATGCACAGTGGATAAGGGAGCCTGGTCCAAGCACCTGACCAGATTAGTAGAACAGTCTAAGTAGCTGGAGAATCTGGTCGGGAACACCTGACCAGGCTGGTAAAGAAAAGAACAGCCTTAGCAACAGGGAAAATACAAACTGCATGGGGGGTAGGCAGCTCCAGACTTGGAGTGACCACAGTCTGGTCTGCTTTTCAGAATACCAGTGAGGTGTAGTGGCAGGCACTGCCTCCATTGTATGCAAATATACCTCGTGCATGTTCATTGCGGATATCCTGAAGACCAGGTCTGTTTGTGGCCCTCCAGGATCAGAGTTGCCTACCCCGATCTGAATTATCAGCGTGAGTAGTTCACTTGTAATTCGGTGTGACAGCTCTGCCTTTCCTGTTGCTTGGCTCTTCCTGAGTTACGTTGCATCACCATTGTAAGTTGAGTGACACCTCAAGGCAGAAGCTGCACTGGGCAGCCTTCTAAATCTCGCACAGCCTTGAGATGAGCAATTGAGGCTGCCCAAACCCCCATGACCTTGACACGTCCCTTGAAGCTCAGGCTTACCGGGATGTAACGGTGATAGAGCCATAGCGATCTTATGGCCAATTTGGCCTTGGCTGTAGGTGCTGCTCCTCAAACGGCGCCTCGCCGCCGGCTTGCTGCATGTGGCTATTATCCCAGGCCAGCATGTGGGAGGTGCAGTTTAGTTACAAGCTCCGGTGCACTCCTCCCACAGCAGAAGGAAAGGAGCGGAAGTTCTTCGCATCTATAACTGCCTGCTTCCTCCGCTGGCTCGCTAGGAAGCGTGATCCACAAGACCACAGGCCTCACGTGGGTCAAATGTCACAGTGAGCTGGTACTGGAGGAGGAAGCAGGCAGGAAGCAAAGGGTTTTTTTTGCATGGAAAAACATGTGCTAAAACTAATGTTTAAACCTGTGCTCGGATTAGCTTGCGTAAGTGCAAATCCTGTGTTAATGACCGTACAGGGCATTACCAAGTGATGTAAAGGGGGAGGGGGCGCATGCTAAAAGGCAAACTGCTTTGTGCACCCTTTTTGTAATGCCAGAAGTGGAGGGTGGCCAATGTAACCCCAATGTTTAAAAAAGGCTCCAGGGGCGATCCGGGTAACTATAGACCAGTGAGCCTGTCTTCAGTGCCGGGAAAAATAGTGGAAACTATTCTGAAGATCAAAATCATAGAGCATATAGAAAGAGATGATTTAATGGAACACAGTCAGCATGGATTTACCCAAGGGAAGTCTTGTGTAACAAATCTGCTTCATTTTTTTGAAGGAGTTAATAAATAAGTGGATAAAGGTGAACCGGTAGATGTAGTGTATTTGGATTTTCAGAAGGCGTTTGACAAAGTCCCTCATGAGAGGCTTCTACGAAAACTAAAAAGTCATGGGATAGGAGGCAATGTCCTTTCGTGGATTACAAACTGGTTAAAAGACAGGAAACAGAGAATAGGATTAAATGGACAATTTTCTCAGTGGAAAAGGGTAAACAGTGGAGTGCCTCAGGGATCTGTATTTGGACCGGTGCTTTTCAATATATTTATAAATGATCTGGAAAGGAATATGATGAGTGAGGTTATCAAATTTGCGGATGATACAAAATTATTCAGAGTAGTTACATCACAAGCAGATTGTGATACATTACAGGAGGACATTGCAAGACTGGAAGATTGGGCATCCAAATGGCAGATGAAATTTAATGTGGATAAGTGCAAGGTGATGCATATAGGGAAAAATAACCCTTGCTGTAGTTAAACGATGTTAGGTTCCATATTAGGAGCTATCACCCAGGAAAAAGATCTAAGTATCATAATGGATAAGTCTTTAAAATTGTCGGCTCAGTGTGCTGCAGCAGTCAAAAAAAGCAAACAGAATAAAATGGAAAATGTCACAATGACAGTATCGCTCCATGGTGAGACCGCATCTTGAGTACTGTGTACAATTCTGATCGTCGCATCTTAAAAAAGATATAGTTGAGATGGAGAAGGTACAGAGAAGGGCAACCAAAATGATAAAGGGGATGGAACAGCTCCCCTATGAGGAAAGGCTGAAGAGGTTAGGACTTTTCAGCTTGGAGAAGAGATGGCTGAGGGGGGATATGATAGAGGTCTTTAAGATCATGAGAGGTCTTGAACGAGTAGATGTGAATCGGTTATTTACTCTTTCAGATAATAGAAGGACTAGGGGGCATTCCATGAAGTTAGCAAGTAGCACATTTAAGACTAATCGGAGAAAGTTCTTTTTTACTGAACGCACAATTAAACTCTGGAATTTGTTGCCAGAGGATGTGGTTAGTGCAGTTAGTGTAGCTGTGTTCAAAAAAGGTTTGGATAAGTTCTTGGTGGAGAAGTCCATTAACGGCTATTAATCAAGTTTACTTATGGAATAGCCACTGCTATTAATTGCATCAGTAGCATGGGATCTTCTTACTGTTTGGGTAATTGCCAGGTTCTTGTGGCCTGGATTGGCCTCTCTTGGAAACAGGATGCTGGGCTTGATGGACCCGTGGTCTGACCCAGCATGGCAATTTCTTATGTTCTTAAGTTTAACTCCTGGCTCAGAGCAGGTGTTAAACTTAATTTGTATTTTTTTTGGCCAGACATAGCGGCTCTGAAGCAGGGCTGACTGGAAGAGCTGGTCTGAGACTCTTGAGTAGGCTCCCTAGGGGTTTATCTGGGATTTATTTATTTATTTTTAAAGAACCTGCAGTAGTAAAACTTAGGTTTTACTTTTTGGCCAGAACTGAAGTAGTAGGAAGATGTGGAAGCCGAGGCTTAGTGGAAGCGGGGAGGGAGAAACCTGGAAAGGTCGTTGGGAGCTGAGAGAGAGGGAGGGATTATTTTCCTTGCTTTCTCAGAGAGAGAGGGACCTCGTTAGCAGACGCCAGCGAAGCTGGCAGATGCGGATGTGCTCCTTGGCACAGATGCTGTGGGCCGGGTGCTGCTCTCCCCGGTAGATCTTGATTGCTTGGCTCATCTGGCTGGCACCACAGGTGAGAGACTTGTCTTAGCGGCAGCGCCAGCTCTCAGTCTGGGCACAACGGGCTCCTCGGCTCCTGCAGTTTGGTGCTGGTAGATCTCTGCCGTCCGCTCCAAAAGGTTCGGCGCCTTCACCACCTTGGTAATGCACTCCAGCAGGAGATTGCCGCGGCCGGCAGGCTCTGAGCCCACGATCCCGGGCAGCGACGATGACCGCATCTCCCTTGGGTGGTCCTGCAGCCCCCACTATCGCCTGAGCTCCATGATCGCGCTATGGAAAAACTTGCACCGTTGTTTGGCTTTCCCCAAAACAACCCAAAATGCTGGTTTTTAAATCTTTTTTTTTTTTGTTAATGCACATGTGCTGTTAAATGTTCACGCAGGCCTTTCCTAACTCCAACTCCATCTAACTCCCTTCATGCAACAAGCTCCGCTAATATTAGCGTTAACAGCCACCTCTTACAATGTTATTTATACATATATATAATCATCTGATCTTCATTTCCCTTCTCATTCCAAGTTATTGTTTTCCTTGTTATATGTAACTGCTTTTCTGCACTTTTGTTTAAATGGTAAAGTTTTTTATAATTACACCCCTGTTTCTTGTGAACCAGCATGATGAGACCACCTTCTTGAATGTTGGTATATAAAAAAGTTAAATAAATAAATAAAATAAATAAATGGCATGCAAATGACCAGTGAGTTAAAAAAAAACAACAAAAAACAAAGTGCTTTTTCCTTTCAGCGTGCTTTTTTTAAAAATGTATTATTTGCATGTCATTTAGCTTACTGCCTCCTGTGTTAAGCATTTTTTTCAACATGGGAGTAAAATGAAATCTGTGCTAAGAAAATTAGTGCTGATTTTAACTCCTGCTTTAATACGCCTGCCCCCAAATAAGGTTGCCAGGTCCTGGTCGTTGCCATGTCATGATGGGTAGTGACCGGTGAAAGGAAAACTCATGCTGTAGCTGAGAAGGGAGCTGCATCCTGTAAAAGCAGAAAGGGAACCTTGTTGCCTGACGCTAACCACCAAAGTAGACTCCATGATAGTGGAATAAGGTTTATTATTGAGGGGAGAGATTCTTGTGACTCGCTGGTGTCCGAGTTACCGAAATTCCCCCCACTCACTAATAACTGGTGAGAAGAGACGCTTGGTTTAAGGGGGTTTTTGGATAGTCTGTGATTGCCATATCCAAATGTCGTTTTGTTGAAAAAGATGTTAATTGAGCCTCTTATCTAACAGCTGCAGGCCGCTTAGGTCGGACTGTGACTGTCGTAATGTCCCCAAGCGGCTGACCCCAGCTGACTGGGGCAGCGATGGAAGGCTCTGCGTAATCGGAAAAGAAATGTTGTCCAAATCCAATCTTTTAGTAATATGCCAAACTTAAAAAAAATAAAATAAAATAAGAAAAGTGAGTAGAAATTTAAATATTTTGTGCACTACAAAAAACCAGTTCTTCTACCTCACTCCCTAGCAGTTACACTCCCTAAGCAGCAGCGCCCAAGGGGTATAACCGAGGGTGCACACGCAGGCTTCACAGCGGAAGTTGCATCACGGCACTTCGTGTCCTGTCCCCTTTTGCTTTTTTGGGGGGAGAATCCTTCTTGCATGTGGATATGTTGCAGCCGTCCACAGAAAGCTCCCGCACAAGGAAAATCACAGGGGCTCTCAGTCTGAAGCCGGAACCAGAAACTGTCCGAAGGAGCCTCCGCTTAGCACAGTAACTCAAGCCAGCACAGTATGGGCCTCTTCTGGGTGGGAAGGCTGCCGGCTCAGGGATTCTACCATTGCTGGAATGCCTCACAAGGCCGCCATTTTTTGTGTCGAGCGTGCCGCTGTAACCGGTGTCCTTCTCAAACAGCATGCCCCAGCACGCTGGTGTAATTTGAGGAAACTCTTTCCTGTCCTGTGGATGGTGGTAGCCAGGTGTCTGTGCCCTGAATTTTGTTGGCCAGTGTGGCACGTTGAGGCGGCTGCTTCCTGCTCCAGCTCCTCCCCTCCCGGGTAGGGAACAGGAGAGGAAGGGTTGAGCCTGGACAAGACACAGCAGGGCAGAGCAAAGCGGAGTTACTCTGCTCCCTAATTCTTCTCTTCTCCTCCTGCCCTGTGTAGGGAGCGCAGCAAAAAAGAGACCCTAACTCTCTCTCTTCTCCAGCCCCTTCCTCTTCTAGTTCCATGGCAAAAGGCAGCACATAGAGGGTAATGGGGGAAATGATAGGAGGGGTGGAGGGGGGAGAGAGTCAGCGAGGAAGTGGCTGTTGGGGGGAGAATGGAGCCAAATAGCAGGAGATGTATGGGAGAACAACCCTTTGATGGGGAGATGGAGGGCTGAGAAGGGCAAGTATTGGAACAGGGAGAACTGGGAACAAGTGTCCCAAGATTCACTGGCTGGAAATGTGGTAACTGTGCTCTCTCTTCCACTGGCAGGAGGAGAGCGGTGCTTCTGGCCTGCCTGGGCCTCCTCTGCCGGCTTCAGTCTGAATGCGTGGGGGACCTGCTGGCCCGGCGTGTTCGGATGTCGGCACGAGACGCGCATCCCTGAATAGTGCTACACTCTCCTCTGCCAGTAGGACCAGCTTTAGGGGTGTTACAATCTGTGGAGTCGCACAAGGTGCCATCGCTTTAGAGGCACTGCTGACTGCAGCCCTCCAGAGGGGGAGGGACTCCCCTTACCACAGAGGGCAGTGTGGAGGTCAACCACAGTGCTGAGGAGGAGGGAGGGGGAAGGGCGGTGTGAAGATCCTGCAAAAGTTAGTTGCTGTGCCACGAGGATTGAGCAAACTCGAAAGTGTGCCATGAAGCACTGCTGTACAGGATTACCACCGAGACAATGACGGAGATGGCTCGTTTCATTTTATCAGTATTTTATTGTGTATGTTTCACCATGAGGCGGCCTAAAAATAAACCATAGAACCAAAAAAGGCCGTACGAGGCTACTGGCCTCTTATTGCAATCTGTGCTTGCAGCTTGTAGCCGTAGGGCCACGATCAAGTGCATCGGGACATTTAGGAGGGCATTGGTAAACCTAGGGTTCCCAGTACACCACCTATTCCCACCCTTATCAACTGCAGATGTGGCCTGCAGCTTCCTCTCTCTCTCTCTCCCAAGGCTATGGCCCTTTTCAGTAGCAGCTAGGAGAAGGCTTGTAGCTGAAGAGCTGCACTGCCCATGCTTAGTTGGAATCCCTTTTCAATATGGAAATCTGTTCGGCACTCGGGCTGTTCCCGAAAGTGACCCAAAAGGAAGAAGGTGCTCGTGCCAGGGAAATGGGTCTGACCCCCCTGCAGGGTCTGCCTTTATTTCTCCTCATAGACACCTCGGTGGAAAGCAGAATTTGTTCCTTTCCTGAGAGGTGCAAGTTCTGCCTGCCGCAGGTCCCCCCTCGGCCAGGATGTTGTCTGTGAGGAAGGGGGGCCAGGGGTGGGGGGGGGGGGATGATGATCCCTGAAGTAGCCTGCCCTAAGAAATAAATAGGAGGGGAGGCTGCAGAGCTGCTTCCTGATTCCCCAGGAAAGGGGGGGGGGGGGGGGGGGAAGGACTCCGGCGAGTGTGAGAGATCCCTAGGTCTCCGCTAAATGCCCCCCCCCCCCAACTCGGGCTACAGATTACGGAGATGAGGAGGGCGCATACCAGCCCAGCCAGCGCCTCTTCTGAGGATGCCGGGAGTGGTATCTCCCACCTACGGGGAGGGGGTGTGGAGTAAGGAGGCATTTAGAGTTGAGTTTTGAGTAAGGATCGGCGTTCGTTTTATTGGCTTTACCCCCGAAGTAAGGGCAGCAGTATCTCTCTCTCTCCCTGTGACACTAGAGTTATGCAGGAATTTTATTCCGACTGCTTTCTAGCCCCAAAGAAGTTTTGAGGGCTTCCGGCTCGTTCTACACCTGAAATATTTCCGTGCAGTTCAGCCGTGTACCCTGAGGAATTCAGGTTCAGCCTTGGGGAACAGGATGATCCATGCGGGGTCCTTCCTCTCAGCCTGGCCTGAGTCCCCCAAGCCTGCTTCTGAAGCTGATTGCCAGGCTCGGGGTGTGGAGTTGTCAGTCTTTACCGTACCTGGATAATGTTCTTGTAAAGGCGATGGATGCACCCGAAGTGATGCGAGCCCTGCAACAGGGTAACGTTGTGGTTGCAAGAGCACAGGTGGATTGGCAATTGGGGTAAAAGATCTGTGAGCCCATCGCAGGATCTCTCTTGCTTTGGAGCAAGATTCTGTACCATTTTGGGAGTAGTCCATAGTACTAGAGAGCAAAGTCTCCTCACTGACCATGTGCACACAGCTGAAATTGACTCTGTGTCTGTGTGTGTATACATACACAGTATATGCATTTTTTTTTTTAAATCTAAAGTAACCTACAGTGTTCACGTTAGCGAACAAGCTGGTTATTTGCCTAGGAAGAGGAACTGTCTGCTTAGTGTGGTTTATTATTAAAAGAAAAAAGGAAGGCTTGATAGTGGCAAAGAGTTTTTTTGCGGCTTAATCAGCTTTTCCATTCCGGGTACTGCTCTGTGCAGACTCTCGGTGGGTAGCTGGGAACCTGCTACGGTTGCTTTCACCCTCGCCCTCCGTGAAGTGAATTGTCTGCGGAGAGTTCCTCTTCCTCTTGGCGTGGGGCAGGGAAAGCTTAGTAATAAGACACTTGGCGGATCAAGGCCTTTTTAATGGGCCCTGCACGGCCAGTTAAACGTCCTGCATCTGTTCTGGGCACCATTAAAGTTCACCGTTTCTTTCCTCAGACAAAAGAGGGCTGTTTGCTTACCCCCGCGTAGTAGTACAACCATTCTTTCTCTCTCTGTAGGTCATAAAAGTAAACAGTGAGTGTGCGGCGAGGGGAAACGTGACACTGAAACTGGAGAGGGAGGTGAAGTGTTTTGCTCGGTGTCCTGTAGCAGTTTCCTGTTTTATAGGTAGGATGTCTCTTGCCATTCATAGCTCATGCCACCTTGTTTTAGAGGTGAGGCAGAAATGTCCATGTGAGGTTTGTATTGGCCGCAGTCCAAGAGTTTGTAGGAGGAGGAATAGGTGGCCTTTTCGGGGAGTTTGCCTTCTGAATGAGATGGGTTTCTTTAAATGAGTTTCCGTGAAACGGCCCACTTCTCTCTATGCCTTCGCAAATGGTGCTAAATCTTGGCTACTAAAAGAGGAGGTCCCTTACCTGTTTTAGCAAATAGTGGGATTGTGAACAGAGAGTAAATTTCATCCAGCCTGGCCACAACTCTATTTGCTGCGCTGCAAGACATAGAGCAGGGTTATAATTCTAGCTCAGGTGCAGCCGGGTAAGGTCCGCTCTGCTGTATTCCATGGAGAGGCTGCGGGGAGGGGACGATCAGTGGCCACTGGGGCCAGAAGGAACAGGCGGGGGCTCTGGCCCAGAAGAACAGCAAAGGCTCAGTGCTGGGAGCGAGCAGTCGGTTGGAACCGGGGGCAGCAGCAGCCAGACTACAGAAGAAGGGAGGATGTGAGCAAGAGAAAGCCGGAGGGAGACTGATGAGCAAATGTCAAAAGAAAATGAACTAAAAAAAAAAGTAAACAAAAAACCCCCCAAGAATCTAGAAAGTGGAAAAAAACCCACTTTAAAAAACCCTAAAAACCTGTGAAAGTGTTTTTTGTTTTGTTTTTTCCCCCCCCCCAACCTTGGGCATCATGCAAGTTTCAGAATCTGCATGGGTAGATGTTGAGCTGCTGTATACAGGTACCCAGTACTTCTGAGATATCCCCCCCGCCTCCCCTTTACATTCAGTGCACAATGAAACTTGTAAGAGTGGACTGATGTGCAAGAGAGACGAGCCCGTGGAAAATGGAAGTAATATCTCCCTTTCATCCAAAGACCCTGCCAGAGGTTCTGGCCCGTTTCTTACCGTAGGAGGCATCATGAGAACAGGTAATGAGGCGACTGATGAATGGCCTAAGTGAACCGTTAAGAAGGCTCTCTATTCCTTTCATTTTTATTCGGTTCACCTGGTGCCCCATTATTCTGTCCTCTTGGCACCTTAAAGGTGCAAAAATTGCCTGAGTTCAGCACTCTACGGGTTTCTGTAAGTGAATTTAAAAACAAATGCTGGTCCAGCAGGTTTTTACTAGCTCAGCGGAAGGCAGCCTCTTTTGGGCTATGGTTTCACGATGATTGACTTGCAACAACTTGAGGTTTTTCTCCCATTTCACATCCTCCCCCCGCCTCCCAGCTAGCCCAGCCGTTGTGGGGATTGTCCTTGGCCAGGATCCTCGGGCTATGGCTTCTTTCAGATCCCTGGTATGCATGCTTCTTAAGTCTGGCCACCAGGAGTCGCCATTGTGCAATGACTGAGACTCACTCAGCATCCTGCAGCATCCTCATCCTAGGCTGACACGTGGAGCAGAGGCAAGGCTTGGGAATTGAGCGCGGGGGTCTCCCACGTGTCCACGCACGGCACAGTTGGGCAGGTCCTGCAGAAACATTTTCTCTTCAATGGACAGATGTAATTAGGAGTACAACCAAATGCACCACCATCCTACCACCCAAGAGATAAGAACATAAGAAGATGCCATACTGGGTCAGACCAAGGGTCCATCAAGCCCAGCATCCTGTTTCCAACAGTGGCCAATCCAGGCCATAAGAACCTGGCAAGTACCCAAAAACTAAGTCTATCCCATGTTACCATTGCTAATGGCAGTGGCTATTCTCTAAGTGAACTTAATAGCAGGTAATGGACTTCTCCTCCAATAACTTTTCAGTTCTTACAAAGAAGGAGGATAAGGGGGTAACTTGGTACCCTTTCATTTAAGAATCAACGCTTGGTCTGCTTAATCACCTCAGATACTCAGTGCCTTAAAGTAACACCCAGTTAGCTCCCCGGGTACCTGAAAACCAGTAGCTGGTGGCTTGAGGATGGAAATGAAGAAAAGGGGTAACCTGTGGCAACTTTTGGTGTGACATTCTGCACGGGGATAACCTGCATGGACCAGCAGCTGCCACCCCCAACCCCTTGCTGGGCAGACTGGGTTTTGCTATGTTCCGAGTTCAGAGGCTTGCCGTTACTTATTGTCTCTTTTTTATAGTTTAATGAAAGTGCACAGCCAATGCAGCCATTAAAAAAAAATAACCTTGGTATGAGGGGAGTCTGGAGGCAGTGGTAGGTAAGAGCGATTTTTCCTCCCTCACAGGCTGCAGAAGAACCAGATAACACGGCTCGCTGCAGGGAGACTGAAGTGCCATGTCCGGCTTTGTTGCAATATTACCTTGCGGTGTGCTCTGACTGGGGACCACCGGCCCTGGCCTCCTGCACAGGTTACGTCCATTTAGAATCCCAATGCTTATTAGAACGTCAACTCCATCTGCTGCTCAGATTCTGGCTCCCACCCTTCCCGGCCAGCTGTCACCGCCAGGAGGGATGAGGAAATATTTGTTTTTGTCTATTGCACTAGCCCAGAGAATAGTCCGTGATTTGAATAACAGCACCATAAGGCCTGCTTCTGTGTCACCAGAGAAACGCAAGCAGCGCCCCTCCTCTGCCCCCCCCCCCCCCCCACCTCACATGGCTCATCAGCCAGTGTACAGTGCAGGAGCCGGTATTACGCCGAGCCAAGCCTGTGCATCCCCGGAGCTGAAGGACACGTGGGCTTCGCGTGAACAGACTTCATGTACAGAACTGTTACCTGGCGTTGGCAGATCCAGGCATTCAAGACTCTCTGGTATTCTGCCTCCGCTTTGTGTTTCCTATGCGCGGTTTCAACAGATAACTCAACTCAGTCTTTGCTCACAGACGGACTCCAAACTTACATTAACCAGGTAAAACAATTAAAGAGCCTTGCTGTGCATAAACTGAAGATAAAGGGTAGGGCTGGCGCTAGCTCCTGCCGCCGCTGCTCCCCGTGTTGCTCTTCGCCGCCGGAAGAGGATATGAGCGCATACCCCCCTTTTCCAGCGGCGGCGAGCTCTCTCCGTCCTCTGCTGACCGGCTGGCCCGCCGCTTCCCCCGGGTGTTGCCGCTCCGTGCAGTTGCACGGGTTGGCGCCCTAGCACAGTCTGGGCCACTGAAATAAAGACAGGCAAAATGAGGATTATTCTTCTGCAGGGTTGGGTCAGATTTAGCTGCTGATGCATTCAGCCGGACAGGTCAGAGCTGAGTGAAAAACACACAAGAACCCCTTCCAGGTCCTTCTGCTTCCCAGTCAGAGCCCAGCTGCCTTGAAGAATGCAGGAGAAGGCAGTGAAACTGCAGGCTTGACCGCCAGTCGGTGGTGTAACAGAGACCAGAAACTGTGCAGGATAAAGCGTGCCCACCGCACTAGGAGCAGCAAGGCTGCTGTGTAAGCAAGACAACAGTTTTAAAAAAAACAAAACAAAACAGGAAAGCACCTATGGAGACGGGACGCTTTGTTAAGAGATGAAATTATTTATTTATTCATTTAAAAGCTTTTATATACCGAAGTTTAGCTAGAGGCCTTCACTCCGGTTTACAAGGTAAAACAACATTAAAATTAAAACTCCACAGCCCCTTCCCCTCACCCTCGTCAAACTTAAGACAGGCATTCAAAAAAAAAAAAAAAAAAAAAAAAATAGAGGGAATATTTTGTGTCATGATATTTGTGATTCAACAAAGAATTCAATAATTTTTAAAAAACCAGTGATTCTGTGCTGGCGACTTTTTTGGCTTTCTCTAGAAAAATCATAATTTTGTGTCTTTTCCGGATTCACCCATCGCCCCTAAATATACGGAGGTCCTTTAGCGTGGCTAGGTTCTCTCATACAGACCTGAGACTCCGTTTTAATCCTGGGAGAGGGTGGGGCTCTGGCTATATCCCTGTCTCCCTCCTCCTTCCTGTCTGAAGCAGTCCAGCTTTTAGATTACAGCAGATGGATGAATTCATGGATTTAATTAGGTCGTAGAACCCCCCCCCCCCCGATTGAAGTTCATAGTATTCTTAAGGTTGAGGCCGGGGTACCAGATAGAATTGAAAGCTTTTTGAAAGTTAATAAAACGTGCGAGTGTTCTCCTGAGGGGATGTTTTTCACATGCTTGTAGGTAAAGATGTAGGCCGTGCTTGCGGAGGATCCCAGTCTGACTGTTGCGCAAGCTTTTGTTGCTCATTAGAAGTTATCCTGCCCTTAGTTTTGAGGCCATTGCAGCACCACTTACTAATGTTACTGTTGACACGGATCCCTGCATAATTATTTGGATTAATGGTATCCTCATGTTTATAGATTGGTTAGTTATCCCATCTGACCGAGTCTTGAAGAAGTGGCCAAAGAATAGACATAGAATAAATCATTTTACAAGTGCTTTCTGGATTTGTTAATTGTTGTATTGGAACATTTTGTTTCCTAATCCTCCCTGGTCCGCATGCTTTTCTGGGCTTAAGTGTCTGGAACCATTCCTTGATTTCCTGCTGTTGTTCTAATCTAGAGACTCTGCAACGGGGTTTGATTTGGCTGCTCTCGTTATAGAGATGCTGGAAGGGTTCAGTTCAGATCTTGCTATTCTGGATTGCTGAATCAGGTTTGGTTTTCTGGTTTCAGTCACTTCCACATGTCCCAAAGAGAATTATCTATGGCCGTCTCAATTTCAGGCAGCTTAAGGGTCATGTTGTAACTTCTCAGGCTGTAAAAACAGGTGCTGCGCAAATCACCCCTGAGGAGCTGCCTTCAGGTTAGAGCATTTTCTCACCTTTTTATCTTGTGTTATTTTTACATTCCTTCTCAAACCCGTCTGCTTAGACCTGTTTTATTTGTTTTTTGATCCGGTTCCTTATGGCTGATTTTGCGGCTACCGATTTCCTTGCTGCTCTGTGGAAAAAAATTGTATTGAAATTGCTTGGCCCACATCCTCTGGGGTCTGACTGCCTGAAATAATAGTGTACTGATGGGTTTCCTAAGCTTTTGGCAATTTTTCTTCATTTTCTTCTGTCCATATTTATTTTGGGGTGGGGCACCGGGTGCTGGTATTTGCTTCTATGTACTGATGTATTGGACCATCTGACTGTGCTCTGATTGGCTAGATAAGGGTCTGACAATCTCAATCGTACATTAAAAGGTCGGTTTTTAAAACGAGCACGTGCGTATCGGCGCGCAAGCAAGGATTCTTAATGTACGTGCATATGTTTAAAATGCACCAACCACGCATAAGTATGCTCAGCTAGTGCCCGTGTCTTCCATAGGACCTTGTCGGCTTTTACGTGCCTATGTCAGCGAATTTTAAAACATGCTCACGCGAGGCCCATTCCCAGTTTTGCAGTGAGTCCGCCAGTTTGTCCGGTTACTAGCGAGGTCTTTCAGATCTCTCTGTCTTCTTCATCCAGTTGACCCGGACCCATCACCCTGTTTTATACGCCCCAAAACTATGGAGCTACAGACTTGCTCCTCCATTAGGAGCATCGGTAAAGTTACGCGGATACCTAGCCTACGCACGCTGCATTTTTTTGTTTTTTTAGAATTCAGAGTCACGCGTGTAAGTTGGGGTCCCCCACTCCGGACCGCGCATGCACCGCCCCTTTTCCACCTTCCTGTTCCTCACAGGTGCACAGGTACGTACGTGCACATTTTGTGGCCTATTAAAATCTACGTTGCTCGCGCACGGCCCACCTTCACGCGCGTGTGAATTTTTGCTCGAGCAAAGATACGACCAGAGAGAAATGTACAAAGTTGCAGATTGCTTCTGTTGAAGAACTGATTCAGTAAAATTTTTTTTTTTTTTTTTTTTAACACTGTTAAGTAGTCATGACTAGTTATTGGCGCACTACAGATTAAAAACGCAGTCAGTTCCTTGGGTCTTGGGTATATCCTTCCATTCTCCCCACTGAAAACGGGGAACCCATATCACGGGTTGAAGTGAGGCAGGGACTTAGCTTGGTACCGAGTATGAGTCCAATACTCCGCCCAGTTACCAGATATCTGTTCACTTTATTATTATTTATTGTTTGATATGCTACATGTAAAAAAAACCCAACAAATTATCCACATAGTTTACATACAAAATACATAGATTATCCTAAGATGACACCAGGGAAGAGGTTACAGGCATATACTGCTGCCTGTAATCAGTATTAATGCCCACTGAGGGAATGGTGCTTGGTGGAGAAAACGCAGAAATAAAAACAAAAACATTCCAGCGACAAGGTGAAAGCGAAGGGGTGATCAGGAGGTGACAGGCAGTGAGGAAAAGACTGTGAGCATAACTAAAGAGAATACGTTTTCTGCCCCCACAAAGGCTATTGTTGCTGCAGGGTATGTATCCTCTTTGCATTTACCGGGACTGTCTGTAAACAAAGCCGTTCCCTGGCACAAGGGGCCACTGGTTTGTGTGTGTGTAGGCGGGTCCGGGTCGTGTTTGCTCACTGCCTGGGGAGCACCACTGTATGCACGCTCACTGCTGACCTACTGAAGAGGATCTGGCCTGAGTCTGGCTGTAAAACTCAATCTGCTGTTTAGATTAATTCTTTGGGAAGTGTCAGACAGAATGTGCTCCCTGGCTGTGTGTGTAAGAGACCCCCCCCCCAAGCAGTATAATATGTCACAAGATTGCTAGAAGAAGAGGCTTCAGACGGTCCAAAAGCTTACAGAATTGGCCTCTTTTTTAGCCACTTTACTTTTCCTAAGTTCGGTTTCTGTTCCTGGACCATTTGCAGGAAGCGATAACTTTTTTCATCGCCACTACATAAGAATTATGCAAGGAAGGTGTACCTAGTGCTTGAAGGCCGCACGGGCTCCCTCGTCGGCCATCATAATGTGAGCTCAGTAGGAGGACGCGTAGCCAGGGCCAGCGGTAAGGGGGCATTTTGTCCAGGGCCCTAACACCGCAGGGGGATCCTGCGAAGCTGAGTTCTGACACGTCTTCAGAAATCACTTTGAGTATAAAAGGGCTGGACAAATCACATGTTGCCTAGATATTACATCCTGGCGCCCGGGATTTGCTGATGTTCGGCTCCGTCTCTTGCTCATCGTCCCTCCCAGTACCACCATCACGTGGCTCTGCATCTCCTGTATGCCCTTCCTGCCTCCCGACGCTGATGCCTCTTGGCTCCAATTCTCACCTACTCTCCCAGTGTCACCTCTGAGCTCTGTTGTCTCCCTCCTGATACTGTTGTAGTTCAGCTCCATGTCCCCCATCTGTTTTCCCTCTCTTGATGCTGCTGCTTCTCAGCTCCTTGTTGGTTTATTTATTCAAGCTTTTTACTCGCCTTCCCAGGAGTTAACCTGCCCAAAGTGAGGCACAAAAAAAAAAAAAAGAGCACAATAACAAAGAATTTTAGATATAATAGAAGTATACCCAGTAATACATCAAAACTAGACTAAAAACCGATGCAAATTATTTAGCAACAACCAGGTTAAAGTAACGGGACAAAGAAAATCAAAACACAAAACCATAAAATAGGCACATAAAAACAGAACATACAACCAATAAAAATAATTGCAATCAACAAAATAGTACTAAAGTAAATAATTTAAAAATTGCATCCCTCCCTAATCCTCTTTAACTAGCAGGAGGAGAGTGAGATTTCATGCGTCTTTAATCTCCTCGGCCATCTGGGATCCGCTTCATGCTTTGAACTACGCGAGGCCCCACAGTCTCATGAGACCTGCCAACTCTGCATGTTAAAACCAGGAGACTGAACCTGGTCGTGGGAAGAGGTGAATGCGGGTATGAATGCCTCTGTTCTGCTGGCCAAGGAGGATCAGCGTTGATGAGGGAGATGTCCGGAATAAGATACATGCAGTGGGGGCCCATTCCTTAGTTTTCTGCCCTGGGTCCCAGCATGTCTTAAGGTTGGCCCTGATTGCAGCCTGCAAAAAATCTCAAGAATCCCATTTTCTGTGTCAGAACGGAGATACTCCGCTTCTGGTTCACAAGCTTCGCGTGGCTCTTTTCATACCACAGAACTTTTTTATCACAGCCTGTCGTTTTTATGGATGCGAATCCCTTACAAGTCTAATGGTGGTGGCATATGGATGTAACTTTTTTTGGAGGCTTGTTTGGCTGCTAACATGTCTCACTGAACGAGAAAAGATTGAGCATCACTTGTTTCAAAAACATGCACAGCCAGACTTGCGTTTTCACCAACTGGAAATGCTGCTGTCATTTTTATTTATTTTAATTCTTTAAGCTGCACCCTGACGTTCCCCCGAACCCTTGGGAGTAGATGCCTTTACCCACCTGGAATGGGATCTGATTGGTTTCTTCAGAGCATGTGTTACCATTTCTGACATCATAGCTAACACAGACCAATTGGATTTAGTGAGTGGGAGGTGAGATGTGACCGTCTTTATTCTAGCATGGCAGTTCCCAAGAGGTACAAGGGAGTTGCAGAGGCTCTGTTTAAAGAGTTGGAAAAGCGATGTCTTATTTATTTTATTTATTTAAAATTTTTCTATACCGACATTCAATTCGGATATCAGATCGGTTTACAAGAAACTCAGGTAATTTAACACAGAAGCAGAGGCAAAAAGTTACAATAAACACTGTAAAAACACTGGAGAAATATGTCAAGCGGTTGAGTTTTGAATAGACTGTAGTGGAGAGAGAGATTTCCGGGGGAGACCTGTGAGGAGCAGATGTCAGGATTCTAAATGGAAGGTGAAGAGAGAATGGATAAGGGTTTTGTTGCGACCGTTGCTGCCCGACGTCTTCACTCCGCCCTCTTTACCTCTGTGGCGACTCCCTCCAGGTCTGAAGGATGGCTGGCTGCCACGGCGTCCCCCTGCCGTCTCTCTCTGGTGTCCCCGGGCCGGATCAACGCTGCAGATCCGCCATGATGCCTGAAGCCTAGGGCGCGTGTGCTCCGAGTGACGTACCAGCAAGGGCGCGAACCTCAGGGGCGTCCCCCTGAGATGATGTCATCCGCTTCCGATATTTAAAGGTCTCTGATATCGCTACTAGTTGAGTTAGCAAGGGTTGGGTTACTCTGCCTAAGCTACTCTGCCTCCTCGGACTTACCAGGGGTACCCGCTCCTCGGGGGCCTCACTCTCTCTCTTTGCCTTTCAGGTTACAGATAGGAACCGGTACTCGCTCCTCGAGGGCCCTCGTTCCTGACTATCTGCTGATTCTCTTCTGCCTGGAAGTCATCATTATCTACATCATTGTGAGTTACCATTGCCCTCTCAGAGCTTTCCCTGGAACCAGGTACTCGCTCCTCGAGGGCCTATCCTTTCCAGCTCCTGAGCTCCCTGAGACCAGTATGTAAGTGTTGTCATCTAGTTCTGTTCATGAACTCTGCATACCCTGCCTACTCATTGTCTACAGTTTCTCAACAGCTCAGCCTTCCAGGGATTGCTGTTACAGTATCTGAGGCACTTCAGCCCTACCGGGCACTCCAGCTCACTACTGCCACCTCTGGTGGTTTCAAGACCTGTTTAATAAAAGAACTAGTGTGTGTCTGTCTCCATACTCTGAGCCTAGCCGGTGGTCCCTCTCTGGATCTTCCCCCGGGGGCGTGGTCATCTGCCACCGGCCCAAGGATCCACTTACTACTATCTCCGGCAGTCTATAACAGATTGCTAAGTCCGCCTACGGAATATATCAGATTGACACTCCTATCTGATTGCTCCTCCCATCAGCATAGTGGATCATGACAGGTTTTGGTAGTGTGCTCGCTGGGTAACTTGTGGCAAAGTGGCTTTTCCCAGTATAACGCGATTAGTCGGCGGAGAGTAAGGATTTGGACCCATATCTCATGAAGTCTTTTGATATTGCTTTGTTTTAACAGCTAGGCCACACATTCTCCCCAACTTCTAGTTCATAACTTTTTTTTTTTTTTTTTTAAACCATTACCTTTTAAACCGTTACCTGGAGAATGTATAAGAATTGTTTGGTAGTGCGTTCAGAAATAAGGGATGGATTTTGGTGGTGATCTAGAAACAACCCCACATTTTTTTTGCGGTGTTTTGGATGTGAGAAGAGGAGAGAGAAGTCAAAAGGTTGCATGTTGAGTGGATTGGGCGGAAGCTCGCATTCTTCACAGAGACAGATAGCAGGAGGAGGCGGACATTGAGTGTGGGAGGTAAGAAGTTCTGTTCTGGTCATGGTAAGGTTGAGGTGATGGCAGGGCATCTAGGCAGTGATGTCGGACAAGTAGGCCTACGATTTGGGAATAGATTCTGGGTGAAAGTTCTTGTGCGGAGAGGCCGGTCTGGGAATCATTGGCCTAAAGCCATGGGAGGAGATCGGAGCACCAAGGGAATGACTCCAGAGAGAGAGGCACACTCGCCGATGGGATATACAAAGAGAAATGTTAGATGTGTAATGGAAGAGAAGAGAATCAGGGTGGGGCAGAGTTGGGAAGTCCAAGTGAGGACAGAGGATCAAGAGAGAGGTGGTGATCAGCGGTATTGAAAGTAGGGAATAAGTTGAGGATGACGAGGATCGAATAAATGCCCCTGGCCTAGGCCATGAAAAGAATTGGATGTGAAAAGGAGATAGGGGGAGGGGGGTGATAGCAGGGCAGTGAGGGTATTTTGACATGCAATGTGATCACAGTATGCCGGAAGGCAGCGAGAGAGGTTGCAGTGGAAAGTGATAGTTTGAGGGGGTGACTGCAGGGGGGGGGGGGGCATTGAACTGAGGAGCTGGGTGGGAATGGGATGAGAGGAACAAGCGGTAAGTTGGAGGAGAAGAGAAGATGGGCAGTTTCCTCTTCCATGATTTGAGAAAAGGATGAAAAGTTGGCAGGGGCTAAAGGAAGGGCAG
Organism: Rhinatrema bivittatum; assembly: GCF_901001135.1. Taxonomy (NCBI): domain Eukaryota; kingdom Metazoa; phylum Chordata; class Amphibia; order Gymnophiona; family Rhinatrematidae; genus Rhinatrema; species Rhinatrema bivittatum. The sequence continues at coordinate 59,116,055 of NC_042616.1, forward strand.
AGCAATGAAATGGGGGGAGGTAGAGCAGGCCTGGTAGAGAACTCAAGATTAATCTTGTGAACTTTGTCATAGAAGAAATCCAGCCATTTTGTTGGGTAGAGAGAGAAGGGTGGAAAGAGGAGGACCGATGCTTTTTCATGTATTTATTTATAAATGATCTGGACAGGGGAATGATGAGTGAGGTGATCAGATTTGCAGATCTGACAAAATTATTCAGGGTAGTTAAATCTCAAGTGGATTGTGATAAATCACAGGAGGACCTTGTGAGACTGGAAGATTGGGCTTTCAAATGGCAGATGAAATTTAATGTGGACAAGTGCAAGGTGTTGCATTTAGGGAAAAATAACCCTTGCTGAAGTTACACAGTGTTAGGTTTTACGTTGGGAGTTACCACCCAGGAAAAAGATTTAGGCATCATAGTGGATAACACATTGAAATCGTCGGCTCAGTGTGCTGAGGAAGTGAAAAAAGCAAACAGAATGTTGGGAATTATTAGAAAGGGAATGGTGAATAAAACGGAAAATGTCATAATGCCTTTATATCGCTCCATGGTGAGACCGCACCTTGAATACTGTGTACAATTCTGGTCACCGCATCTCAAAAAAGATATAGTTGCAATGGAGAAAGTGCAGAGAAGAGCAACCAAAATGATAAAGGGCTACCAAGAACATAAGAACATAAGAAAATGCCATACTGGGTCAGACCAAGGGTCCATCAAGCCCAGCATCCTGTTTCCAACAGTGGCCAATTCAGGCCATAAGAACCTGGCAAGTACCCAAAAACTAAGTCTATTCCATGTTACTATTGCTAATGGCAGTGGCTATTCTCTAAGTGAACTTAATAGCAGGTAATGGACTTCTCCTCCAAGAACTTATCCAATCCTTTTTTAAACACAGCTATACTAACTGCACTAACCACATCCTCTGGCAACAAATTCCAGAGTTTAATTGTGCGTTGAGTGAAAAAGAACTTTCTCCGATTAGTTTTAAATGTGCTCCATGCTAACTTCATGATAAAGGGCATGGAACAGCTCCCCTATGAAGAAAGGCTTAAGAGGTTAGGGTTGCTTAGCTTGGAGAAGACATGGGTGAGGGGGGGAGGGGATATGATAGAGGTCTACAAAATCATGAAAGGACTTGAATGGGTAAATGTGAATTGGTTATTTACTCTTCTGGATAATACAAGGACTTGGGGGCACTCTATGAAGTTAGCAAGTAGCACAATTAAAACAAATCAGAGAAAATTCTTTTTCACTCAACGCACAATTAAGCTCTGGAATTCGTTGCCAGAGCATGTGGTTAAGGCAGTTAGTGTAGCCGGGTTCAAAAAATGTTTGGATAAGTTCCTGGAGGAGAAGTCCATAAACGGCTATTAATCAATAGGGAATAGCCTCTGCTTGTTGCCAGCATTAGTACCATGGAAGGTATTTAATCTTTGGGTACTTGCCAGATACTTGTGACTTGGATTGGCCACTGTTGGAAACAGGATAGTGGGCTTGATGGACCCTTGGTCTGAACCAGTATGATATGGCTTATCTTAAGTTCTTATGAGGCAGTTTGATGAGGGAGGTAAGTGAGGGAAACAGACTGTGAGGGTGGGAGACAAAGGTGTCTGTCAGACAGACATAGCAGGTTTGGTTAGTAAGTGCAGTAGTGAAGTGGAAGGAGGTGAGCATGAATTAGAAATGTAGGAAGTTGGCATAAGACAGGGATTTTAGCCAGCGACGCTCTGCAGAATGGGTGCAGGAATGAGGGAAATGCATGATGGAGCTGATCCAGAGGTCAAATAATTGTCTGGCAGGCGTGGGGGGATGAGGGAACGGGAGTCAGATGTGCAGGGAACTGGAGTGGTGATTATCAAAATACATGCCAAAAGCTGGTAAGCTGCCTTTCTCCTCGCCTTGCCCCCTCCCCCACCCCGCGTGTTGTATGAACACACCTAGGACTGCACTTGCAGTCTGACTGTAATTTTATCTCTGGGGTTTCTGGTGACACAGCGTCTTTGTCTCTTGGGAGGTTTCTAATGTCATCAGAAGCCTTTGGTAGAATTACAGCCTTACTATGTACAGTATCCTTTATTATTCCTTGTTTTGTTTCTCTTCGGTTCTATTTGTTTATTTTTCTTAAAGGGATACCTGTACAGGCCGACAGCCAGTTTTCCTGCTTTTAAGAAAAGTGTTTGTGTGTGTGAGAGTTGGAGACAGGTGGTGAGATGAGGAGGGCTGACTGCTTCACATGCAGATTTCTTTATGCAAACACTTTTTTTTATTATTTCACACGCCCTCATGTTCCAGAGAGGAATATTCAACCACAAAGCAAAAGGACCCGGATCAGAGAGTCCGAGTCAGGTTTCGGGGGTGGGGGGAGGGGGTGCGTTGCATCCCGCTTAGCTGCACTGTCCCGGGTTAGGATTTGGTGGGGGGGGGGGGGGGGGCGGGAAGGGGGAAGAGCAGACGCGGGGAGCAGGCAGAGACCCAGCCTATGCAAAAACCTGCTATGTTTGAGGACTGTGTGTTACCTGAAGTTAAGGTGAGCTGCATTATTTGTTTGATTTGGCTTTCTCACTGTAAATAAACTGCATCTAAGGAAACAGCCAAAATTTGCCTCCTTGTTTCTCTTGGCTGTTTGCTAAGCCACAACTGGCCACATTGCCACAGACCTATGCAGCATATTAGCCTTCGGCACTACAAACAAGCCTGTGCAGCGCATTGCAGAGATCTGAGCCAGGCCTGTGCAGCACAGTGTGATGCCACAGGAGCTTGTATGCATGGCGGTGGGTACTGTAAGATAGTGTGGCATTGTGGTACGATGTACCTCAGTAGAACAAAATCCCTATTTTTGGAATATGGTCATGCCAGGTATGCCCAACGTACTTCATGCTCCAGTCTCCATCTCTCCCCTTAAGGTCCAGTTTCTCCTCTTTCCCCCCTCAGTGCTCCTCTCCATCTCATGCTCAAATGCCCACAGATTCCTATCAGCACTTTTTTTTTTCTTCCTTCCTTTTCCCCTGCTTTTCTATCTCTTCCCTTTTATTTCTGTTAGGTTCTTCTCCATCTTCCCTTTCCTTCCTCAGGCTCCTCTTCCACTCACCTCTTCTCCTTCAGGATCCTCTCAGTTTCCTGGAGCATGGTATTTTGGGCAGAGCGGTGGCAGACCAGCGTTGTCGGGGACACGGCAAGCGACTGAACCTCGCTCGTGAGTCGGGGTGCATTGGATAAGATCTCAGTCTTTCGAATGTACTGCCACTGCCCTCCTTCATCTTTTGCTTTGTGCCAAAGAAACTTCCTTCTGGACCTCTTAAGGTGTACTATGGGTCAAGCAGCATACTGAGGCGCCTGGACCAGTCAGGGGTCAGCTCTCCCTCGTCCGGTCCACGCATGCACCACCGGTACTTAATCAGGCCGGTGGTGCCCAATTCAGTTTGGGACCATGCCTGTATCTTTCCCCCTCGTTTTCTTGGCCTCCGTATCTGGAAGATCTTCTTCTGTCGCTCCGTACGTAATGCAGGATGGTGGCTTGGTATTGACGCTTCCGTTAGCAGCGCCGTTCTTAATTTTTTCTTCTTTGCCAGCATGTCCAGTTTTCTTGCATCGAGCTTTGCATCAGTTGGAATGGGAAGGGCCGATGGTGATGACTATATTTCTTCATTATCTACAGTTCTACCAGGATCGTGACCCCCCCCCCAGTGTTTTTCTGGTACAGCGATGTCATAGTGTTCACCCAGCTCCCAGTGGATGAGCCGTGCTACCTTAGTTGGTCCCTGTGTGTGGCACTTACTACTACCAAGGACTCTCCCCCGCCCCCCTCCCCCCAAAAGAGTGAACAGTAGACAAACTAAGGGCTGTGAACAAGCCCCTTGCTCAAGGCAACCTTCCTTCTGACTAGCAGCAACACTTGCAGGCCGATGCAGTAAGGCCGTTTAACACCCGTTTGGCTGTGTGTTTTCGATTCGCTCTTATTACCCCTTATACTGTAAGGAGCAATAGCGTGTCGAAAAGACGCGGCCAACCCCCCCCCCCCCCCCCTCGAAAACTAATAGCGCTTATCACACGCAAATGCATGTCAATGAGCCTATTAGTTAGTCGTCCGGGATACTGAAAGTAAAATGTGCGGCCAAGCTGCACATTTTACTCTCAGAAATTGTCTGCCCAAGGGCAGGTGTTAAGTTCTAAACAACCTGGAAAAGTGTGCAGAAAATACTGCTCGTCTGTACACCCTCCGACTTAATAAATAAATAAAGAAAAATCTGCCCACCAGTTAGCGGGTTAGAAAAATGGATGCTCAATTTTACCAGGGTCCTTTTTCCTAACCCGTGGTTGTCAGCGGGTTAGGAAAACCGCCGCCAGTAAAATAGAGCGTTGGTTGTCGGACCCGCTGACAGCCAGCTCTACCGCTGATAAGGAGGCGCTAGGGACGCCTCCTTATTAACGCGCCGCCTCATTTAAATAGAGAATCGCGTGCCCAGGAGAGGTGCCCGGGCACGCGTCGGGAGAGCGGGCGCTCAACACGGAGCGCCCGCTCTCCCGCGATTTTTACAGTATCGGCCTGTTGGAGGGCTGCCTCAGGCCCTGTTTAGGGGTGGTGGAGCGCCAAGTCTCTCTTGGTGACACACAACATGGCCACTGACCCTAGTGGGCTGGCTGCGGGGATCACAGTAACTCAGAGGCAAGCTAGTTAATCTGCTATTCGGTAAAGGGAAAGAGAGCGAGCCGTCACTGGTCACTGTGTAATTGATGGCACTGGTATGTAGTAACCAAGTAATGCAACGCATCAGGAAGTTCCAATCCTTCCTCATGTTCTTATTCATAAATTTATGCCACCAAAGTAAACCGTGGAGGGAGATGACCATAGGTCAGGTAGGGTCTGGGATGCATAGTAGGCTGGGCGAGGTGTGTGTGTGTGTGTGTGTGTGTGTGTGTGTGTGTGTGTGTGTGTGTGTGTGTGTGTGTGTGTGTGTGTGTGGGGTGGGGGTGGGGGGTCCAAGTGATCCTTGTCTACCGACAACTATTTTGTTACTCCGAATTGAGATGCTGGATAAAGATTTCACTGCCTTATCTGGACTTATGAGAGCCCTGGTAGGAGGCCGGCGTCCATCCAAACAATAAGGTTTGTAATGCTGGATTCATGCCTGATCTCTGGCCCTGCAATAAATATTTATGGGTTATTGGTTTCCTCCGCTTGTGAAGTCCTTTCGGAATATGGCGTGTTTTTACGTAGCGAGCTATTGATGTACTCCAGTCTTCTATTCTCTTCCTTCTTCTGGGAGTCTGCCCATCCCCCCTCCCCCCGCTCTCCAGCAGCAGTGCTTGGGAAGGGCCAGGAATCAGCAGGGTAGTGTGGGACATTGGCAGGCTAAGGGGGAAAGCACTGTGTGTGGACAGTGGAGGTGATGGCGAATTAGGTTAAGTCTCGGAAAGGGAGGCGGGGGGGATAGTTGAGGGAAGCTCCTGTGCCAGTGACTGTAACAGAGGTGGGGAGGGGCAGTCATTATCTGGCAAGACAACTTACAAGCAGCAGAGTCCACCTGTGTGCAGCCAGCCTGAGCCCAGAAGAGACTCAGCAGCACCCCGTTGTGGAGTGCTGGGAGAATGGGGGTGTACAGGGAGGGGAGAGGGGAGGATGGTGGCTGCAAACCGCGGAAAAGGCAAGCAGTCAGTACAAGAACTTTGTGTGGTGCTGCTGCAGTGCCTGCTGGGAAAGAGGTGGAAACACTTCCTGATTAGGTAAGCAGCAGCACAACAGAAGAGTGTGTGTGTGTAGGTGTCTGTTTCTCAAAGAGAGAGTGGAGTGTATGTTGGAGAGAGTGTGTGTATACATGCCAGAGAGAGAGAGTGTGTGTGTGTGTCATAGTACGTCAGAGAAAGAATGAGTGAGTGTGTTGTCACCTGGATAGGAAACTAAGTTGGCGCCCAAGTTACTTGGTCAGAGTCTTGTACAATATGGTGAGTGGTATTTCTATTTAAATTATAGCAACTTTAATGCTGCAACTATGTAAACATATTTACATATTCAAATGAATGTCTGCTAATTTATATATGCAAGTTGCATATACATTTTTCCTACATTTTGTCTTTTTTTTTGTCCACTCATCCTTTTTGGAGGCGAGAGTCTTCCTCTCTGTGTACTCTGAGTTGGCAACCCTAATGTATGCTGTGCCCCTCTTTGTATCATAATTTTGTGGTTTTTCATTGTGAGCTCAGCCTTCCTTTCGGGCCGATACAGTAAAAACGCGGGAGAGCAGGCGTCCCGGTGCGTGCACAGGCCGCTCTCCTGTGCGCGCGATACAGTATCTTAATTTATTTAAATTAGGCCTGGCGGTAAAAAGAGGCGCTAGGGACACTAGCGCGTCCCTAGCGCCTCTTTTTTTGACGGAAGCGGCGGCGGCTGTCAGCGGGTTTGAGAGCTGACGCTCAATTTTGCCGGCGTTGGTTCTCGAGCCTGCTGACAGCCACGGGCTCGGAAACCGGACGCTGGCAAAATTGAGCGTCTGGTTTTCGACCCGACAGCTGTGGGCCCATTTTAAATTTTTTTTTTTTTTTTTAAATATTTTACTTTTTTAAACTTTCGGGACCTCCGACTTAATATCGCCATGATATTAAGTCGGAGGGTGCACAGAAAAGCAGTTTTTACTGCTTTTCTGTGCACTTTCCCAGTGCCAAGAGAAATTAACGCCTACCTTTGGGTAGGCGCTAATTTCTGAAAGCAAAATGTGCGGCTTGGCTGCACATTTTGCTTTCTGAATCGTGCGGGAATACCTAATAGGGCCATCAACGTGCATTTGCATGTTGCGGGCGCTATTAGGTTCCGGGGGGGGTTGGACGTGCGTTTTGGAACGCGAGTCCAAATGCCGGCTAACAGTATCGGGCCGTTTGTTGGATAGGTGCAGCTTGCATTGTGCATGTAAATTATTTTCTTAGGTTCCCTGCGCACTGCAAGAGGGGTCAGGACTTGTTCCGCAGGGCCCAGATCAGTGTTAGCAATACAGGTGTTCTTGCCTTAGCTCCCTGGGCCTTGGATTTAACTAAGGTTTCTCTCTTTGGCACAGAATGGGAGAAAAATATTTCTGAAGCTCGCTTTTCCCTTTTCTTTAACTTAAGGCTTGGAGCTGTACCCCCTCAGATGGTTTTATTCTTGTTTTTTGTTATGAGAAGCTGCAGCATTCGTAACACCAGCCTACTCACAGCGTTTGTGAAGTGTTGGATGGGGTGGGGAGGATGTGCATGTGAGCGTGTGTGTGTGTGTGTGTGTGGGGAGTGGTAGGCAGGGTTTCTCTGTAAGGAGATTGGAAACCCGCTGAAGGTTCCCCCCTCCCGTCACTAGCCTTGTCTTCTGACTGACTCATGCACTGCAGGGCGGAGGTTGGGGGGTGGATGCAGTTGCCTGTACATAGAATTGCTGCATATTTTGCAATTCCTGTATTTCAAGCCACTCAAACAATAAACAAGCAAATATTGTAAAGGTAGCAAAGCAAAGAAAGCCACAAGGAGTGGCATGCTTCTTAATCTTTTTGAGGCTCAGTTAGGTCCCTTTCCTGGCCTTGGGGGAGGGGGCAGGTCTTTGAAAGTTGGACCACAAGCCATGACTGGGTGTGCAGTGAGAGAGACTTTACTGTAAGCCTCATGTAGTGAGTGTGTCTGTGTGTGAGAGAGAGTGTGGTGTGTGTGTGCCACTTTATGCCTTCTAGAACGGAGATTCTCAACTCTGGCCTTTCTAGGTCACAGAGGAACCAAAGCATGCAAATGAACCCAGTTCTTGGAACAATTGCATGCAAATACATCTGCTAGATATTCATTGCAAAACATCCTGAAAACCAGACTTGTGTGCTGTCCTGGGATCCACTGCCCTAGGGTTTTTACCTGCTGACTCCCATGTTATTTTTCCCCAGAAAAAGCCGATCCGTTCTCAGATTTGCCCCATTGCATGCATGGACTTGTAGTCCCCTTGCTTTGCTCAGGGCGTTACCCTGGCAGAATTTATTTTAGACGCTTATAATGCGATTTCTGTGTTTTTAAAGCAGTATGTTTTATAATTTGTAAAGAATTTAGTGTCTTTTTATGTTGTTTTGGAAAAAGTTGTATAGTATTTTTACTGGTATCCTCTTTGGCCCTCAATCGCGGAATATAAACATGGAAATTAAATTAAACTACAGGCTCTTGCATTCAGTGGAATGTAGAAAACCAGGAGTGGATTTAGTCTGCCCTGAAAAAAAATGGAGCCGGTTGGTACTCACTGGGAAAGCATAGTAAAGTTGTATTTGTGCCACACACTGTCTTATTGTGCTTTTATGAAGCTGGGGTTGGGTTTTTTTTTTGTTTTGTTTTTTTTTTCATTTTGCTTTTTTTGGGGGGGGAGGGAAGAAAAACGCCTCCTGCAAATTTTTACAGGTGACTGAGTGCAGGTATAATTCGGAGTGATCGTGTGATAAGCTGAATTTTCTTGCACGGTCATGCAAGTTCTTTTGTGCAGTCCAAGCATTCTATTTCTTTTCGTTTTTTTTTTTTTTTAAAGCTATTAGCATGGGGTACGGGTGATGTTTGGATACTGGGAGACAGAAGAAAAGGCTCTGCATATGAAGCAGATGTCTGTCTGACAGGCCAGGGTTAACATTAAAAAAAAAAAAAAAATTAAATAAAATAAATGGCAGAGAGGTCAAATATTTTCTCTTGTGTATAGCTTCTGGTGCCAGTTTCCAAAACAAAGCCAGAAAAATGTTTGTGTTAAGAGGAGGAGAAAAATCTAGAAAATTCATAACATATTTTTTGGCTTACCGATTTGGCTTCCTGAAGTACGTGGCTCAGGTGCTTGTGTGCAGGCCAGCTGGTTTCCTATCCCCTCTCTCCCCCTGGCATTCTTCTACTCAAACTTCATATGTGATTCTTTACTAAATAATGTCTCTCTCTTACAAAGGACATGTCCGTAGGTAGTACTCCCATCCATTTCTTAGAGCGCTGCTTTGGGAAGATCTGCAGAATATTCTGGAAGGTAGGTGGTAGACATAGACAGTGTGAAATTTGGGTCCCCAAAGGAAGGGGCTGGTGAGGTGGTTTTTTTTTTTTTTTTCCCCCTTTGTCTGAGTTTTGGAGGAGGAAAGGAAGAAGATAACCGAGATTTCCTTTTCTTCTTGTCTTCTCCAAGTCTAAGGGAAAGAAACTAGTGAGGGTGTAAGAGTTTTCCCCATCTTATAGTTGATAGCTCTTACCGTTGGGATTTCTGTTTGCTGTTAGAAGAGAGAGTCCTGGAAATCAGTCAGCTGCCCTCTGCCGCCCTGGGAGGAGAAGTATTGGCGTCCTGCTTCATTCAGCGAGTGCGTCAAAGTGCCAGGCAGATGTTACGCCCGAGGAGGAAAAGGAGAGCATGCCCGTTTGGCACAGCAGGCGAGGCGAGAAAAGAAAGCCATGTCCAGCACGGTTCTACCGCTGAATGATCTCTCTCCAGTACAGTCTCTGTACATAATTCAGTGGCATGGCCTACCTACCACCGAAGATGTTATGACCACGTAACCCCTCTTTCAAATCTCTCTACACTGGCTTCCGCTCTGCTTCAGTATACCCTTTCATCTGTAAGTGCATTCACTCTTCGGCTCTTCGTTACCTCACTTTTCTTATTTCCCCATACGCCCCCCTCTCCCTCAGCTTCTCTCTTCTGCTAAACTGCTCTGATCTGTACCCTTTATCTCCAAATCTCATCTCTGTACCGAATGCCTGGGACAGTGGTTCCTGAGTGCTCGTGCCAGGCTTCCCGTCTGACTAGGTTCAAATCCGGCCTGAAAACATTACCTCTTTGAGACTGCTTTTGAAGACCTCAACTTTACGTCCTCCTGCTCATGCAGCAAATTTATCGGTCTGGGCTCTCCACCTAGGAGTGCATTTCTCAGCCTTGACAAAACAGAAGCTGATATTGCATGTAAGAAAAGGCTGAATTCCAATGGCTGCTTACAAAACAGAGCTCTCCTTGTAACATTCGCAGACTCCCAAACATCATACCTTGGTGCTTAATTAAAAGTTCTCCTCATTTTATAAACCCCACCTTTTTAAATCCTTAAATCGTGGCCTTGCTGTCTTAACTCAAGGCCGCTTATTTGTTTTTCCACGCGTGTCTTGTCTTGTCTGTCATGACTATGGTTCTTTTTATAACAGCTCACGTACATTTCTGGCCTGTCATAAGCAGGGCTGGATTTCCATTGTCTGCGCCCATGGGCACTGGGAGAGTGGAGGGCGCCCCCTTGCCGTCCCTTCTCCTGACACGCGGGTTGAGGGCGGAGGTCAACTCCTGGCCGCTTACTTAAAGTGGCGCTGTTGCAATCCCACGGCAGCAGCAACCTAGAAGAAATTCAATGTGTGGGGCCTGCAGCCCACGGCCGCACGGTCGAGGACCTGCCCCTTCCTTCCTCACAGACTTCCTGTTACTATGGAAACCCATGCAAGAGGCGGGACCTTGAGCATATGGCCATGGGCTGCAGGCCCCACGATGAATTTCTTCTAGGTTGCTGCTGCTGCCGCTGCCGCCACCACTGGATTGGAACAGCGCCACTTTAGATAAGTGGCTGGGAGGCCGGCAGGTCCCGATTGGAAGTGCAACAACAGTGGCAACACTCCGGCGCCTGTCAAAATTTGGCGCTGGAGGCATTTGCTGTTGCCTGAACCTGGGCCTGGTCATAAGCCTAAGCTGCATCAATATTCGTTTTGAAAAATTATCCCATGAAAACCACTGTGCAAAGTTACACCTCCTACTTGGGTTGTGGAAAGTGATTTTCTTTTTTTTTTTTTTTTGGGGTGGGTGATGTGGAATTTATACACGTACTTTTTAAAATCAAAAAGTATGCATGTAAATACAAACACTGCCTGGACTCCTCTCCCCCTCCCTGGAACATTTCAATGCGTCTAAAGTTATGCACATATGGGTGGGGGGGGGGGGGGGGGTATGCACGTAATTTTATGCACACATTAGCCAGGCAATTTTCCTGTTTTTACCTGTAGGAGTTTTTGAAAATGTACCCTCCCTGTGTTTCTGTACAGTGTTGCGTTCTGTGCTTATCGTGATGATAACATGGTGCATCCCAGGAGGAGAAAGGAGAGGAGGCTGTTCTGCGGTGCAGTAGAACTGTGGGCTGGGCCACATAGAAAAGGAACTCATGGAGCCGACTCAAACAAAACCAAAGGGGGTTCTGAGAGAGCTCAATTGTGAATGTACAGATTGAAGCTATGGAGTCATCTCCTAAGAATTGTACTCTGTCAAACTTTTTTGGGGGGGGGGGGGGGTTTAGTTTTTTTTTTTTTTTTAAAGTAAAGCTGATTTGGGTGAAACGCCAGTCCCTGGCATGGAAAGTACAATATCTGAGTCAAGGAGTGACTGATGATATTCCTAACCCTCAAGGATCTTGAAGTATAGCTTCTCTCCCCTCCTTTTGGGGAACGGACCTGCTGCTGAGACAAGTGTTATCAACCAGGCCTTTTAATGTGCCCCCCTCACATAGGAAGAATACAGAAAGAGGGGAGGGGGTCTACTTAGGTATATAGTAGAAGTCGATAAATATGGACTTCCTGGCCTCCGCTTATTAGGCCCAGCATCTGTAATCTACTTTGAAGTGTCTGAAAGACGGAATGTAAAATCAAACATGCACATAGTTGTCCCTGTCCACTGAGAATCCATCATCTTTTTCCCTTAATTACCAGCACCCTCTTTATCTGGCCAGAGCGTGGTTTAATTCCGTCTCTGTTTTGGTCACACCTACACCTCTCCTGGTAAGTGATAATATACATCCACAGCCCCCTCAGATAAGTTTAGTATTTCCTCACGTTGTGAATGTTTGTTTGGTTTCCCCTCTCCCTCTAGGTTCCGATCTGTCCAGTCTCTTGTCTAGGCACAGGCTGATCATCAGAGATAAGACTAACCAGCAATGCACCTTCTGCTAAGGCCTTGCGCTATGACAGCACCCCGGCCTCAGACCCGAAATAGAAGCTTTTGTGAAGTGGAGAAAACCACACTGAACAGAAATTCTGCCTGCCTGTGGCCCCCCACAGCCTGGGCCCTGTACATGCTACCAATGCTGCCATTGACCATCTTCTCAAAAGCAGTCAATTAAGAGATATCAGAATCTTATGTCTTAAACTCACATTTCCTCAAAACCTCTCCTGTGACTGAAAGCACAACAAGCATGTATCAGAGAATGAGTGTCGTCTTCATTGTTCCCTCTCCACCGTTCTCAGAGGAGAAGGTGTGGCCTAGTGGTTGGACCAGTGAGCCGAGAGCCAGGGAAATCTGAATGCAGAAGCATTTAACTTTAAAAATGCAGACAACATTAACATGAGGAAATTAAAAAAAAAAAAAAAAAAAAAGGTGTAATTACAAAGGATATGTTAGCACGAGGCATATACATTGTTTAAAAAGACCATATTGGACAGTGGTGTAGCAAGGGTCTCCAGTGCTGGGGAGTCAATACATTTGTGTTGACCCCACCTCCATGCTTCCCCCTCCCCCACTACCACCTCCATCCTCCTTGTAAAAATGCTTAAGGACACAGAAACAGCAGACATTGGGAAAAAAAAATACTAAAAGAGGTCCCTAGGCACCCTCTACAATCCAGCACCCAGGGGGGTGCCACAGATGTTAGAAGCTCAGATAGAATGTATTCCACACATCCTAAAAGACGTAGAAAGAAGACCAAATGACTGCCGGCATGGTTAAATACTGAAGTCAAAGAGGCAGTAAAAGCCAAAGGACATCTTTCAGAAAATGGAAAGCAGACCCAAATGAGGAAAATATGGAAGAGAGAAGCACTGGCAAGTTAGATGTAAAACCTTAAGGCAGGCCAAGAAAGAATTTGAAAAGAAGCTTGTCATAGAAATGAAAACATATGAACATATGTGAACATATGAAATTGCCATGCTGGGTCAGACCAAGGGTCCATCAAGCCCAGCATCCTGTTTCCAACAGAGGCCAAACCAGGCCACAAAAACCTGGCAATAACCCAAACACTAAGAAGATCCCATGCTATTGATGCAATTAATAGCAGTGGCTATTCCCTAAGTAAACTTGATTAATAGCCGTTAATGGGCTTCTCCTCCAAGAACTTATCCAAATCTTTTTTGAACCCAGCTACACTAACTGCACTAACCACATCCTCTGGCAACAAATGCCAGAGCTTTATTGTGCATTGAGTGAAAAAGAATTTTCTTCGATATTGCCAGGAAATTCGATCAAATGCTTTGTCTGCGTCTAAGAATAAAATGGCCCCAGGAATTTTCAATTTCCCAGCCAACTGAATAATATTTATCAGTCTTCTAGTATTGGCAACAGAGTTTCTTCCTTTTATGAAACCGGTCTGAATTAATCAGGATAGGCAACCAAAGCTCTAGCTGGAGTTGTAACACCATAGCTAATATTTTGATATCAGAGTTTATTAAGGATTTGGGTCTGTATGATCCACAAAGTAAGGGGTCCTTACCCAGCTTGGGAAGCAATGTAATAATAGAAACTTTTCAAGTACATTTGAAGCAAGAAACTTGTGAGGGAGTCAGTTGGTCTGCTAAATCAGTGGTCCCCAACCCTGTCCTGGGGGCCCACCAGCCAGTTGGGTTTTCAGGACATCCGCAATGAATATGCATGAGAGAAAATTTGCATGCACTGCCTCCATAACATGCAATTTTTCTCTCTTGCATATTCATTGTGGATATCCTGAAAACCCGACTGGCTGGTGGGCCCCCAGGACAGGGTTGGGGACCACGTGTGCTAAATGACCAAGAGGTAAAAGTGGTGCTCAGTGAGAAATGTTCTTTGATTTGTGATGATTCGGAGGAACTGAAGCAAATCACTGTGAAAATGGAGGATGGACTAGAGAAAACTGACAAGCTAAAAAGTAATAAATCACCAGCACTGAATGGTATTCAGTCCAAGGTTCTGAAAGATCTCAAATATGAACTTGCAGACAGGTTACAGGTGACTTAAAAACAGCGACTGGAAAGTGGCTAGTGTAATGCCAGTTTTTAAAAAGGATTCCAGAGGTGATCTGGGAAACTGGACCAGTGATCCAGAAGTTGATGCCAGGTAAAATGATAGAAGCTATTCTTAAAAACAAAATTACTGGCTATATGAGTAGACATGGCCTAATGGGGAAGAGACAGCATGGATTTAGCAAAGGGAAGTCTTGCCTTATTAATCTACTAGATATTTTTGAAGGTGTTAATAAACATGGATGAGGGTGAGCCAGTTGGTTATAGTGTGTGTTGATTTTCAAAAGGCATTTGACATTCTCTCATCAAAGAATCCTCAAGAAATTTAAAAAGCCATGGGATAGGAGGCAGTGGCCTATTGTGGACTGGTAACTGGTTAAAAGACAAGAAATGTAATCGCCAAAATCACAACATACACATGAGCTCACGTTTCGGCGGCATCTCGTGCGTTTTGCCATTAAGCTTAGACAAACAGTATGAGAAGGGTCTCCATTGATGAACTGAATGGTGGTAAAACCCCTGAAGCAGGCGGCAGAAACGCGAGCTCATGTCGGGTATTGATTTTGGTGATTGCATTGAGGGCGCACAGTGAGACCTTATACTTTTAAGATAAGTAATTAGAATTTTTTCTATGAACTTGTAGGTCCTTTACAATAATAAAAAAAACCAGTTAGGACGTTCAAAAAGAATCTCCTTTTGAACCGGCAGATGAATGAGATCTGAGGTGTCCGTTGCTGATCCCGCTCAGGACTCGTCGCGTGGCGAGAGGCGATGGATGTAAATTCAGGGAACACCGTTGTTTCTGATGCCGTGTTCTTAATTATTAATAGATTTAAAAGAATGGTTTGTGGAATGTTGATATTAGTAATTTTTTGATGCCTTAATCGATGTGGAAGTTTTAGATGGAAGGGGGGGGGTCTCTGCTTGTGTATATCGCAGTTCCTGCGTAAACCTACGTGTGTGCGGCATGTTGCGAGCTAGAGGTGAACGTATTTCATGAAACACGGGTACATCGTATGTGCAGGTTAGAAAGTTCTAGCCTAGATCTGCTCGCGGCCGTATACGTGCGTGTGTGTGCTACTGTGCATGTTTGTTTGGAAATTTATCCCTCCCTATGTTCAGCGTTCCAAAGCTATGATTAAAAACATAAAACTTTGGAGGCGCGAGGCCCACCTGGCTAGCAGTTGGTACGGCTGTCGCTGCTGGTTTAACCGACGCGGAGATTCCAGTAGCAGGGCAGGCCTGGCTCCTTGCCCACCGTCACAGGGCACTTTCCAGAGAAGGAACAGGAAGCTGCAGAAGGCTTGGCAGGCATAGCCTGAGGGTGTAAGGGGGCCTTGCCTACCCTGTTCTGCAAACTAGGGGAACTGTTTACTAAAGGTTTTCTCCCATTCTGTGTCTAGGGGGAAAATGCTAAGTAATTAGGGCCCTAGGATTTTAGACGAGTTTGAAGAGTTACTTTTGTTTTTGGAATATGGAATCCTTCTCGGCGGGTATCAGAGGGGAAATATCTGCAAACTGTTTGGCATCTGGGTAAAAAAATGTAACTTCCCCCCCCTCCCCAAATGATTAAAATGCAGACTAGGGTGAGTTGAGTGGCCAGTGGCTGTGGGGTGTAGGGGGCATGCTGGCAGCGCAGGCTGGGCGAAGCAGAACCTGTATCTGTTTGCCCGTTCAGTGAAGAAACGGATAGCTCTACCCTGACAAACAGCCAGCGGTCCCCCCCCCCCCCCCCTTCGTTGTTCCAGTTCTGGACCGCTAGCGAGCGGAGCTCAATAAGGCAAACGTCCGTTTCCTGTCGAGGCCTGTGCAGGTCTGGGCATGGTTTTTCCATAGGGGAAAATGCCAGTGTAATGTCTCTTGCATACCGGACTTGTTGACCCTTTCTATTTCTGAGGGCGACACTGCTTTTTGGGCCATTTTTCCCAGTCCCCACTGCCTCTGTATTAAATTGCATCTTTAACCAGGGCTTCCCCCTGCAGTGCTTGTCCATTGTTGGCTGTCCTGTGCTTCCTGTCCCACTGAGCCCCCACCGCCCTACGGTTTTTACTCACCTATACAGTCTTACTTTCTAGTTGCGTGTAGTTGGATGCTGTAACAATTAACAGCATTCTGTTGGATTGGCTTCGTATCCCTATAGGTGTATTTTTTGAGTCTGGCAGTCTTAATTAGGGGAACAGTTTGGCAGGATGTGTTGTTGGGCAGCTCTTGGTTTGTCAGCAGGTGGCGGACGGATATCTGGTGCAAAATCTCACATGCCTCTAGAAAGCTTCTTCAGACCTAGGCAGATTTGGTTGGTGTCCTCTAAAACGTCTCAGGCTGCCCTCCCGAAGAAACCCAACATTAACGTTGGCCGTGTAACCACCTCGCTGTGGATCCCTGCTGCCTTCTCTGATGGAGCAAAACAGATTTTTTTTTTTTAACCTTATTATTGTGATTTTCTTGAGGTCTAGCAGCATCCTCTTCCTTAGGGTATTTTGCCCACCTGACTTAAGGAGATAGTTTAGATCTGGTGAAAAAGATGTTCTTTTAGGAAAGCTTCCTGGGCAGTGGGCAGTGTGCATTGGGTTAGAAGATTAGCTTTTTATTCTCCCGGGTCTGTGTTCCTTTCAGTGCTTTCAGTAAGGCAAATGGGATGTAATAATGTTTTTCTCATTCTCCGATGGTTTGATCGTTGTTGTTCACAGTAGACCACAGGATGAGGTTCAGAAGAAGCTCCTTTAATAACGATATGATTATCTATCTGAAGGAATGACGATGGAAAAAAAGCAGCCCAGAAACAATATTGCAGGGTGAGGATTGGAACTTGTAGCAGAGGCACAATGAAAAGGGAAGCAATGTTTTCCTTTTCGAGGAGGACTCCCACCCATCACTCCGGGGAGGAGAAATTGACAATTTTGTGATAGGGTTCAGTTGCTAGACATGGCTGGGAGTTGCCTTGACATCAGTATGAACTAGGAAGTCACTGGTATATCCCCCTTGTGTGTGTGTGTGTGCATATTTAGTTTTATGGAGGACAGCTCCCCTTGTGTGCAAAGATTCACTTGAAGGGCAGGGTGACTGTTCAGGTATGGCTGGATTTAGTCAGATTTTTATTTTGTCTCCTGGGGGTAGCGGGGGTGGAGGTGGTGGTGTGGTAGAGGTGTTAGAATTACTCTCAATATCAATTGTACAAGAATAATACACGTTCCCCCCTCCGTTCTCTGCCTCAATCCGAGATTTGTGGCTCCAGAAGCCTCAGCGGGGGAAAATATCAGCTTTCTCATCACCTGGCCTTTGCTTAGACACATACCTGTATAGCTCAGTCAGGGTGCGGAGAAAGGATCGTGGTGAGGACTAATGCAAAGGTTATATCCACCCCTCCCTTGGCAACTCAAGCTCAAAATATGCTCTGTGCAGCCTGAACTTGTGGTACGTTCTCAAACAAAACCCATCTCAATCAAGCTGGGATTGCTTGGTGCAACGAGACCAGTCCTTCCTATTGTGTGTTTGCGGGGGGGGAAAAGCAAGATTAATCTGCATTCTGCTTTTTGTTGTGTTTAGTCTCGGAGCCATAGTGACTAAATCTGTCAACTTGCTGATTCACTTATCGGGTGGATTTTGAGATTTCCTTTTTTAGATTAAAAGATACTATCCACGATTATGATGGATTAATTATGAATACCTGCAATCTCTGTGCAAGGAGCAGGTGTATTGCTCCTTTGTTACAATTTAGCCTTCCTGTGGCAGCCCCCATTGCAGCATCAGCCAGGAACTGTGCAGGTACCTGCACGACATTTGACTTGGTCACTCCGGCTGATGACTATGACCAGTTCAGAGGTGGAGAGATGTGAAGTGAGGAGCGGATATAAAATGAGAGAGAGAAAGAGAGTGAGAGATGCTGCAGCTAGCAGGGAAATCCTGGACTCGCTTATGGGAGGCACACAAGTGAGGGGGTCAATATCGACCGTGGTACACCTATATGGGGGAAAGTGTTTCCGATTATTATAGTGGATAAACACCTGGCTGGTCGATGCGAAAGGTAAGGGTCATGAACTTAGAGCAGGGTTTCCCAAACTTTAGCTTGCAACCCCAAATGGGGGCCACAAAACTTTCAGCTGGAGTCATAGGGGTCTCAAATGGCAGCGTTCTTCAGCATTAGTAGTGGAAGACAGCATGGGGGCCTGTGAGCCAGCACACGTTCACAGACCCTGCAGTCGCACTGCACTTGCGTGAGTTTTGGTGGTAAGAGGAAGCCCCGTATGCGGCGGGATGAAGGCTGCTGTAGGTCTTGTGATTTTGCAGTAGCTCACCAGCCCCGTATTGACTTCCGTTAACTGAAGTTGCAGCCGCATTCAGGTTACTGGTTGGGCTTGGGACCAACCACGAGCGGAGGGCTAAACGTGCATGGGCCAGTAGAGATTGCCACCGTTCCCCCTCCCCTCACTCACCCCTAAACCTCCCCAAGAGGAGAATGTCGGCCCTGCCATCAACCTGCCCTCTCTTCCGACCCAGTGACCTTCACCTTTTATCTCAGGGCTCAAAAGAAAATGTTGCTGCTGACCATGGCCAGAGGGATGTTTGGAAGGGTTTGAGGGTTGGATCAGGTGGAGAGGAATTGGGTGAGAGAGAGGAAATGACAGAAGACTGACTGTGGGTTGCAAGAGAGGAGTTTGGGAGGGAGGCAGTGGGGGTGGGGGTGAGAATGAGGAGGGCGAGGATGACAGTGGGTTATAAAAAGGGCTTGGGGTGAGAGAGAGGATCAACTGGGATATGCAGAGAGGGCTGAGAGAGGGGATGAATAATATAAGAGCATCCGCTGGAGGGGCAGAGGTTGAAAGAGACGTTTTTAGTTATTTAAATTTAATATACCGCTTGTAAAGCAAGTTAACCAAGAGAGAGAGAATCATTTGGGGTGCAGGGAGGGTGAGAGTGAAGTGATTGTGGAGGGGAACTGCACCCCTACTGATGTTGCTAAACTAGAATCACGCTGGCTGAAGGTTTGAGGGAGCCCTGACTTAAGAGCATGGACCTTTTGAGATGTGGGGTGGGGGATGGCCAAGGTTCCAGGTGGAGTAGAGGAACAGAGGTCAAAAAAACAGGAGAGAGAGATTTTGAGGCAACAAAGCTTTCTGCTAGAAAAGCAAACAAAGGCAAAAGGAAAAAAAACAGTGACTGATAAGTTAAAGGCCAAAAGATAAGCATTCAGAATGTACACCGGATCCCAGAGGGAGGAGGAGAATGACAAAGAAGCTGTATGGTAGGGGAAAAAGTGTGAGGAGGCAGGAGAACAAAGATACAAACCATGGGAAAAAATAGCTAAGGCAGTACAGCAAGGAGACCACTCTGTCTTTAGCTGCGTTAGAGCTGGGGCGGGCCCAGAACTGGCCAGACAACATAATTGTTTGGACCCACATACCTTTTTGAAGTTGCCCTAATGTCCGGCCTGCCGACCGGTGAATGAGACGTTCATTTGCGGGCCTGTTCGGATAACATTCGGCGTTGGCAGGCCTCTCTTGGTGACCTCCAGGTGTGCAGCCGCAGGCCTCTTCTGA
The DNA here is from genome assembly GCF_901001135.1 of Rhinatrema bivittatum. Taxonomy (NCBI): domain Eukaryota; kingdom Metazoa; phylum Chordata; class Amphibia; order Gymnophiona; family Rhinatrematidae; genus Rhinatrema; species Rhinatrema bivittatum. The sequence goes on from NC_042616.1 coordinate 59,135,537, forward strand.
TGATGCAGCGTTAGTGGGTCTGTTTTTATTGACGGTTGTGTCTGCAGGAGTAGTGGCAGGGTTTTTCTGTTGACGTGGCGTTAGGACCCCCCCCCTTTAAGGGGATGGACGGTGAGTTCCTTTAGGGTAAAGCCTGTTCCTGTGCCAGCACACTATAGAAGAAATTGTACCGGACGCTTTTCTGGCACAACTGTAGAAAAAAAAAAAAACAACACACAGAGGTCTTGGCTAGAGCAGAGGAGGAGAAAACTGCAGCAGCAAATCAAGGCCCTGACGGGTCAAGAGCACAGAGGCAGCCTCAGCTTTGATGTGGGGCTCCTCCGAGTTTGGCTCAAGGGCACCAAGGCAATGAGAGAAACTAAGGAGACTGATAGTTGGACAGGGGGGGAAAGAAAAAAAACCCCCAGACCTACTAATGAAATGTCCTTCATGCAGTGTTCACTGAAAAAGGTTTGTTTGAGGAAATGCATGCAAAGAGAGGTGCACCCCAGTAAAACTGAAAGGGGATAAGGCAGCGAGGCTAGTTGGGAAGCAGGTCACTTTAGCTGGCTTTGGAGTCAGCAAAGTCCGAATACTGCTTTAAGTGCTGTAACCCCCTTCCTCGCAGAGAGATGAGTGGAACAGGGGTCTGTTGCGGTCCTACAAGCTACGATAGTAAAAGCCAGCTTGATGGTCCTGCTTCGTGGCTTTGTATATGGGGGGGTTACCTCCAAGTCTCTTGTTCCTTTTGAGTTAGCGGATCGGAAGCGGCCCTTACTGGGGCTATGACCCCATGAGACTTCGTGTGCAGCCACCTGGGCTTTTTTTTTTTTTTTTTTTCCTTCCCTTTATAACCACAGTGACTTATTCCAGCATTTTTTTTTTGAGCCACAGTAGGAGACGGAGCTGCCCAAGGTGGACTGTTGCTTGACGTGGTGCAGATCCAGGACTGGCATGCACGGCCTTTGTGCTTGACAGCCAATTGTGTTGGTGTCCTGTTTGCCAAGTAAATAGATGTTTGTAATCTTAAGAGTACAGTGGTGCATTTTATTATACTGGTAAAGTTTTCGGTAATTACGTGACTCATAGTCTTGGGCACGGGTGGAGTTGAATCACTTTTTTTGCAAAACGCTTGCTGATGACAGGCTTCGAGGGCCCCTTTTTTTTTTTTTGGATCGAGCCCATAAAGTCTGCTTGCCAGACTGCTTCATTGCTTGTGAACTGGTTTTTCTGCAATGATTAAACCTCCAGGGCCTCTTCACTCTTAATTTCAGCCTTCGCACTTTAACTCGTGCCAAGCAATGCTGATCATTGATATCCTGAATTAGGTTCCTTTCATTTAGCATTCAGTCCTAGGAGAGTCTGCGATATGTCTGCTGCAGATAAATGACTGAGCCTGGGGAGAGGTGGACATGGTAGATAAAAGGATAATGCTTCGATTTTTCTCATATCTGGATGTGTACCATGCATTTGTCAAAACTGCAGAATCAGTGCAGAGAAAAACTACTCATTTAAAGGCTAGTTTATTCCTTTGAACAGGTCCTATTAACCATACAATTAATTTATATGGCTAGATATGAGAGCAGATTAGTGGTCTATAAAATCCAGGCTGGTTTGTTTATTATTCAAGTCCCCTTTCCACAAATGGCATGCACGGTTGACACATGAGCGCAGCATCAGCCTTGAGGGCAGGAGAGATGTTTCTTTGGAGTCTAGCCCTCAGCTCTGCTGTGGGTTTTTGTTTTTTTTTTGTCAACAGGGGCTTGCTATAGCAGTGACAGTCATCTTTCCTCTTTTCCCGGAGCTTGAGGGCATCGCCCGTCTGGCACACACCAGTATCCCACCACCACCAGCCCAGTGAGACAAAAAAATTCAAGATTCGGTTTTACAAGGCTGCAGCTGTGCGCCATGGGGTTGGCCCCCATCCATCACTGTTTGAGTTGATGCGATGCTTTCTCTGAGGAAGATAAACAGAAGCGCAGTGAATTTATTTTGTATTCATATAATTCTGTGCACTTGTGTAGGAGATGCTTGGTTTCTGATCAACAAAAGCATCCAATTTTTCACATTCTCTTCTCAAGTTTCTTTTTTCCCTCCAGTACATGCTGAAGAAAGAGGGGATATTAAGACACTACCTTCTTTCCTTTCTCAGATCTCCCTGCTGTAAGAAAGCTGACATGCATGCATTATTCACATATGAACTGAAGGTATATTGGCACTGTTTTGTGCTAATTCAAAGAAACCTTGGGGAGGGGGGAGGGGGTGGAGGCATTGAATAACCCCCTAGTGGAGATGGAGGGTGTGGGGCAAAAGCAGTTTCAATGGAAGAACATACAGGAAAAATATAGAAGATCCTTAGTGATAGGAAAACTAAGGGTAAGATTGAGATGCAGCAGAGACTGTGGTATTACTGTACGTAGGGAACGTTGGAAGGCCAGATGATGCCAGTATACTCTGGGATTATAGATGAGGGTTGACAGAAGCTTTAGGGTAATGCCAGAAGACTGACTGTGGGTTGCAAGAGAGGAGTTTTGGAGGGAGGCAGTGGGGGTGGGGGTGAGAATGAGGAGGGCGAGGATGACAGTGGGTTATAAAAAGGGCTGGGGGTGAGAGAGAGGATCAATTGGGGTATGCAAAGAGGACTCAGAGAGGGGATGAATAATGTAAGAGCATCCGCTGGAGGGGCAGAGGTTGAAAGGATGATGTTTTATTCTCTCTGTGATGTACCCAAATGAGACTGGTGGATCTGTTTGCATCCTCTCGGAACAGGAAGGTCCAACTCTTCTATTCCTTGGATGCCTTTGCCCTGACTTGGGGGCAGGGGTCTGCTGTACATGTATCCTCCAATCCCATGAGTGGCAAAAACTCTCTTTTGAAGCTCAGAGAGGACAAGGGTACCAGGATTCTCATAGCCTTCTTTTGGCCAAGATGTATCTGGTTCCTGCTCCTTCAGGAGATGGCCATCAGGGACCGATTAGACTGGGGAGGCCCGAAGTCTGCTGTGGAGGAGACTCACTCAGCCCCCTGGACGATTGACTTCCTCCGGTCCTGCCGAGTTTTTCTTCCGAAGGGCCAGTATCACCACTTGATGACGTCTGGTCTCTTTCTGGCAGTGGGGCTTCTTTGAAGATGAAGGGAGCCCAGCGTTGATCTTCTCTGTCCATCTGGGGAGATGATTTCGCGTGTTACCACCGATTCTTTTCCACCATCAGGTGGTGCCGGCCCCTTGAAACCTTTTCCAGGTATTGCTTCTAGCGGTGCTTGCTTTGTACCTCCCAAACCGGAGATTGTGACTTTGGATGCTGTTTGGGATTTAATGGCTCAATTTGGATCTGCTTTTTCCCCAATGCTCTTCTAAAATGGACTCTGTTGCTAATATCTGCTGATTTGGACTTTCAGCACCAGGTTGTGGCTGGGAAGATGAAGTTTTAAGATGGTAAAATTGGTAAAGGCTTCACTTATGCAGGCTCGTGGTAGTATTTCCAAAAGAGTTGAACTGATAGAAAATAGACTTCAGCATTTCAACCTCCATTTGTTGAATTGTCCTTGTGTTATTGGTGAATTACCTCAGTTAACTCTCTTCGTAGATATTTCTAGGAGGTTTTAAATATTTCCTCTGGTATGGTTTCTTCTCTTACTGAAGTCTATTTTCTACCTGGTTGGAATAATTCTCAAATTCCTTTTAATTTAGAGTTAACTACTTTTTTTTAAATCTTCAGAATATGAGGTAGCAGAGAGATTAACAATGATAGTCTCTTTCTTTGCTGAATCAGATTTAAGCACTGTGATGAAGGTTTATTCTCAACATATGAGCAAACAGTTTATGGGACAAAATGTATTTTTCCAGACTCAGCTTGTGTTACTCTAGAAAGGAAGAAAGGATTCCTGTTCTTGCATCAGGAAACCTGTGCTCTTGCAGCCTCCTCCTTTCTACGATATCCCTGTAAATGTGGGTAAAGTTTCAGCAGAACTCATGGATGTCTATTTTGCTCCTGAACAACTTAGGGCATTTATTAATTCTAAAAGATTGCTTGCTAGTCCTAACTCTTTAGTCACGTAGTCAGTCTATATACGTATTAACAAGAAATTTTCAACTATCACGCTAAGGTAGTTTCTTTTGTGGTTTTCTTCTTTATTCTTCTTGATTTCTGCCCCCTCTTTTTTTTTTCCCTTTATTTAGTTTGTGGACTACTGAGATTGTAAAGTTGTTTTTCTTACTGGAAGATATTTTGATATATTGTTTATCAATCATGTTTCTGTTCAAAGACTTTTTTGTGTTTTGTAATAATATATATAATCTAATAAATAAAAATGTAATCACAGTTATAGAAATCCATCCTTAAAATATAGGTCTTTTAATTTCTTTCTAAAAACCCTAACATCTGATTCTCTGCATAGCTCTACTGTCAAGGCATTACTCATTGTGGGAACCGCATAGAGGAATGCCGAGAACGAGTTATTTGCAGCCTATAATTCCTTATTGAGGGAACTACTAGCAGACTTGTTTCCAGAGATCTCAGTGCCCTGGTTGAAACATAATGTTGCCGCATAATTGACAACCTGCTGCATAATCAACATTCCTGAAGCTTTCCCATTTTTTAAATTCAGTCTTTTGAAGAAGGCTACAGGTTGCCTGCTTGACTTTAGTCTCTGCTTTCTCTCTGATCCTGCTCCAGCCCCTTCCTTCACAAACCACTTGTAGGTACCCTTTCCTTCTGTTGTTCCCTCCTACCTAGCTTCCTCCTGTCCTGAAATGAACAGGCAGGGAAAGGAGGGGTGAAGTTGGAGGGATGGAAAAAGCAGTCGAAATGTTTGATTCCCTCACAGATCTCTTAAATCCTTATCAAACCAAAAATGATTTTGATATAATTCCTGGATGAAGTGATGTCTCTTAGAAGAATTTCATCATTATACAAAGGTTGTTGCATCTGCCTATGTGGTCAACTGTAAATCAGCTTCAAAGACTTGGATGTGTTTTTTCGAAGTCTGCTCTTCTGGCATTAATTTCAATTTAAAGAAGCCTTGATGATTGGCACTTATTGCTGACAAATTTCAAACGTGTGTCTTTTACCATGTGTCCAATATATGCGCACATATCATGTATAATTAACAGCGTGATACACTGCTGACATTGAGAGCATTTTCACTATACATAAACTCAAATACTCAGGAAAGGACTTTCACAAAATATTAAAAAGATGATTGTATTGTATTTCAAGTCAAAACAAAAATGATATGTCAAAGTTAAAAGTTTGGAACATATGTCTGTGTTACGGCTATGGCTGCTGTGCAACCGCCTCACCACCAGGGGTCCCTCTAGAGCTGGCTCTCCTGACAGGCCCAGTCTATCTCCCTTCTCCTCTCTATGTTCTGGGCTTTCCCTTATAACCCTGCCTGACAGTTCCCTCGGTGCTTCGGCATCGAGCTCGCCTGGGCTCCCTGCTCTAGCCTTCCTTGCTTGCTGTGCGTGTGGTCCTTTGACCTTGCTTTGCCTAGCCTTGCCTTGGGGCCTTTTCTCTTGTCTTGCCTTGCGTGGCCTTCGGGCCTTCTACCTTGTCTTGCCTTGCCTTGCTTTGCGTGGCCTTCGGGCCTTCTACCTTGTCTTGCCTTGCTCTGCCTTGCGTGGCCTTCGGGCCTTCTGTCTTGCCTTGCCTTGCCTTGCCTTGCACGGCCTTCGGGCCTTCTACCTTGTCTTGCCTTGCCTTGCCTTGCGTGGCCTTTGGGCCTTCTACCTTGTCTTGCCTTGCCTTGCCTTGCGTGGCCTTCGGGCCTTCTGTCTTGCCTTGCCTTGCGCGGCCTTCGGGTCTTCTACCTTGTCTTGTCTTGCCTTGCCTTGTGCGGCCTTCGGGCCTTCTACCTTGTGCTGTGTATGGTCTTCGGACCCCCTGCCCTGCCTTGCTTACTGTGCATGCGGTCCTACGGGCCCTCTGCTCTACTGTCTGTGTGTGTTTGGCCTACGGGCTCTGCCCTGCTTACTGTGTGTGGCCTACGGGCCTTCTGTGTGGGTGTGGCCTACGGGCCTTCTGACCTGCCTTGCCCCGCTTACGGTGTGTGGCCTACGGGCCTTCTGTGTGGGTGTGGCCTACGGGCCTTCTGACCTGCCTTGCCCCGCTTACGGTGTGTGGCCTACGGGCCTTCTGTGTGTGTGTGGCCTACGGGCCTTCTGACCTGCCTTGCCCTGCTTACGGTGTGTGGCCTACGGGCCTTCTGACCTGCCTTGCCCCACTTACGGTGTCTGGCCTACGGGCCTTCTGTGTGTGTATGGCCTACGGGCCTTCTGACCTGCCTTGCTCTGCCTCCTGCCCTGACCCAGCCTGAACCTAGACACTGCTACCTGCCGCCTGCCCTGACCCAGCCTGAACCTAGACACTGCTATCTGCCTCCTGCCCTGACCCAGCCTGGACCCAGACCCTGCTAACTGCCGCCTGCCCTGACTCAGCCTAGACCCAGACACTGCTACTTGCTGTCTGCCCTGACCCAGCCGGGACCCAGACACGGTTTCCAGCCATCCCTGTCTCTCTCCACCTGGAGCCACCCTTTTGGGTGGTGTTCACTACCCCTGAACTCAGCCCAAGCGTAACAGTCTGCTTGATGAGAAACAGTTGATTTTTGTACTTGGTAAATTTTGTATTTATATAGCTTAAATATTGTATAAAAACGTGAATGTTTTTTAATACTAAATTGATTTTTTTTGCAAAGTTAGAAATATGAATCTTTATGCAAATTTGCTACATAATTGCCGCAGAATTTTTGTAATATAATTTATCTCTTGCCACAGAATCTTGAAAAATCTGCCTCAGGAAACTCGGGGATCTGACTATATCATGTTTTTTTGTATGCCACATCTCTACCACTGTTATATCCAAGTCAGCTCTTCTATAATTACTTTTAGATCTGGGATTTTATTTACAAAACTATGAGAATTAGTATACTAGCTTTCCATAAGTTGCCCTTTTTTCTTATTTCTCTATAAATGTTTAAAGATTTAGTTACTTGAGTGCTTTTATTTAACTTAGGGCTTTGCCCCCCCATACCCAATAATCCTAGTTTAAAGCCTTCCTTAGTGGGTTTGCCAGCCTGTTCTGGAAGATGCTGTGCTGCTTTTTTAACAGATGGACCCCAACTCTGCTCATCCAAGGAATATCATTCAAGGAAACCAAAATGCATTTCATTAATGTTATTGTCATTGTTCCAGATACTTCTCTGCCTTGCCACCTCCTCTCCCAGTTCTGCCACCTGTTTCCTGAAGAAATAGACCTGCAGGCATCTTTAATACTGAACCAGTTCCTCACTTTGGATCAGGATAACCATCTGGACAGTGGCATGATTAGTAACAGTGGTGACAGCTTTGATATTATGTTTCCTGGCCCTTCTTCTTATGTTAGGAGCTTTTGGTACTTGCTGAAAGAAATTAGAGAGACATATCAAAGTCCCTACCTTGTTCTCCTCTGTCCACCAAGTAGAATCAGCTTGTCTCTTTCTTATGGATGCTCTCTTCCATCTTTACACTCAGAATCCTTGTTTTTTTACTTGCTGTTTTAAAGTATGAGTGGTTTAACTTATCCTTTCAAATTACAATATGCACTTATATATCTATGTGGTGTGTAGTTTAGTATGGCTCCCTTTGTAGAATCTTGTTGCTTAAAGTATAAAAGTAAACCAGGCCAATTAAAAATAATTACCACAAAGATTTAATAAAATACTTCAAGCTCCTCCTACATTTAATTAATTTTTGTATCGTTTACAGATCAGCAAAATGTGTCCCTTTCCTAGTAGAAAGCAATATTTTCTCAAAGCAATGACAAGTCATTCTTCCTAGTCTGTTTTCCAGTGACCTACAATAGATTTGCTGTTTCTTTTATTCAAGGTAAATTTTGCACCTATAAGCACACTTACTTTACCAACCAACTAAATGGGCAGTAGGCTATATACCATGTTTGAGCAAGGGTATATTTTGCATTTATTTCTCCAAAGCACTATTTAGTTCCTATTTTGTGAATTTTCTCTCTGCTCTATAATTGAGCTATACTCTAAATACAGTATGTTAATTTGAGTCAGGGATGTGTAGGAAAAACAAACCAAGATACAGCTTGTTAAACGCCAAATTACACTTTATGATGCTTACCCAGGGATTCAAGAACACTTAGATTTTGTAGAAAGTATAATTTTTTTATTTAGCAATATAAGTATTCTTGGGAGATGCTGGATGCCATTTCTCTAACAAACTGACCACCAACATCTCATTGTATACATGAACTGATCCTTCTTTTATAGGTAAAATACAATATAGTACTAGATTAGAAATTCTAAAAGTGGTTGACTACCCAGAGAATCATTTACATAGATTGCCATGTCAACAGCATGATAGATTATCCCTAAACTACCCTGATTATTTCTCCAAGGTGGGGCCCATTTACCATCACTCTTTAGATAGTCCTTTGTTCTGTTAGAATCTTGCTGGTCAAGGCAATTCTCACATCTTAGGCTGTGTTTACAGATGCCCCTGTTAATGGTGCCCCTGTAGTGACAGTCTAGCCTGAAGTTCCAACCGTTTCCTTCCGCTTTTGTGACCCTATAATTAGGCATCACAAAGTGTCGCCAGCTTCAACTGCTGTCCAGGTGTCCTTGGAATTCTGCCAGGTCAGGCTCAGAAAGGCATTTAAAGTTCACATAGTCAGGAAGGCTAAGATAGCGGAGGATTCTGGGTCGGTTGCTGTCTCCATGTTGGTCTCAAGCTCAGGCACATATAGCAAGCTCTTGCCATTCCTCCTTTCTTCTTACCTTATTCATGTCAAACACCTCTAGCCAGCAGAGTCTGAGGATTGTTGTAGTGGAGGGTACCTATGACCAGGACAAAGAAGCATTTGAGGCCTCACTTCCACAAAGTAACTTGACAATGTGGCAACACTAGCCCTGATGTTAAGGTGTTGATGCAATGCCAAGTCACTTTGTGGAAGTGAGGCCTCAGATGTTCCTCAGTCTTGGCTATGGGTGCCCATCACTATTGCAGTACTAGGCTCTGCTGGCTAGAGGTGTTTGGGTTGTGCAGTTTTCAGGGCGATTCTATGAGTCAGGTTGTGGTTCCACTGCCCCCAAAATACCCCTGCAATGGCTGCCTCACTCTCCCTTTATATTCAGGATGCTAACCGCAGTGGGGTTCTCATGCCCCACTGCCAGGAAGACCATGGCTCTGCAGGGTGAGGTGCTAATGGGGTTCCCACTCTCCACCAGCAATGAAAGGACCTCTCTGGGGCCTCTGGATGATGCTCTGGCGGGTGTTCCTATTCCCCGCCAGCAAAAGACCCAGCGGATGCTGCTAGATGACATGCTGGCGGGAGTTCCCATTCCTCATCAGCAAAGGACCCTGTGTCACTTTGATTACCTGTTGGTGGGGTTCTCACATGCCGCCAGCAAGAGACCTTTGTATTCCACTGGATGAAGTGCTGGGCTCCTTGCTCGCAGGAGGCTGACCTTGTGGTGGATCTCATCTAGGCGTGACAGAGGGTGAGGCAGTGTGTGCGAGTGTGAAAGAGAGAGACAGGCTGCATATGTGTGGGAGAGGCAGTTTGCTTGTGTGCGTGTGGGGGGAGATGCAGCTTGTGTGTGTGGAGGGGAGAGGCAGCTTATGTCTCTGTGTATGAGAGAGGCAATTTAGGGTATGTATGTGTGAGAGGCAATTTGTGTGTGTGAAAGAGGCAGCTTTCTTTTGTGTGAGAGAGCCTGTTATGTGTGTGAGAGAACTTGTGTGTCTATTTGTGTGTGTGTGTGTGCATGTTTGAGGGAGAGAGGATACATCTTCTTGTCACCTTTTCCCCAATCCATGGCAATCTTAGGGTGACTAGAAATCAAAAGATCCCAGGCATGGAGTGGGGAATGTTTGTCTTATATTTTTAATTTTTGGATGTTATTTGATATGACTGTTTTGAAATATTTTATTGTGTTTTTGAAAACATTTAAAAAAAAATTTAAATTTAATTATTGGGTGATGATCTGTTCATCAGTAGTTTTTGAAATATTTATTTTTTTTATAGTTTTACTAAACAGGATTTGTGTGGATTGTTTTGTAATTTGTTGTATATTGCTTAGATTTTTATCAGTTAGGCAATTTAACAAATGATTTTTATATAAATAAAATTATGATTAGTGTGTTATGTTTTGTGATTTTATTTTTGTTATATTTATTTATTTATTTATTTAGGGTTTTTATATACCGATTTTCTTGATACAGATCAAATCAACTCGGTTTACATAGAACGATAGTACATTAACAATAACTAGTCAAACCTCAAAAGAGGAGACAGATTGGGAGCAGAAGGTAAAAAGTTACATTATAACAAGGGTGAGTAACTTGGAATTGGAAATGAAGAGAAAGATAATCAAAGTAGAGAGATATAACAGAGAGAAGGGGCTTGGAGCCAACCTCAGGAGAATAACTCTATCATTATAACATGATTATAAATATAAATTTATTTAATATAAATATAAAGTTATATAAAGTTAGATGGTGGTTTTGTTTTTCCATTGTTAGACTACATCTGTCTGGCATTGTGTGGTTTCCTGTTCAGTTTTTTTCTGCGCTTTTCTATTTTAACTTTACAGTGTTTGTATTCTTTATTTGCAGAGGGTCCGTCAATGTTGTGCATGTGTGACCAAGGTGAGTTATTCTGCTGGCATATAGTTTCTGTGTTAGAAATCTATAGCAGACTGACTTGTTTTGTTTTCCTAATAGGAGGTGTTGTGGTATTTTAGGGCTTGGTGTAATGTTTGCAGTGTTGCCTTTTCATAGGTAGGGTTGTTTCTGTTTGAGTGCTAGCATTTAGTGCTGTTTTGGTATGGGAGGTTTACTAAATTGTAATTATTTAGTTTACATACGGCTTTTTGAGGGCCAAGCCCTTATCAAATGCACTTTACAATAGGCCTAATACCATATGGGTTCAAAATGTCTTTTTTTTTTTTTTTTTTTGCAGTGTTTTCTGGTTGGCACATAGCAGTACATATAGAAATAATATATATGTTGGGATATTTTTATCTCAGAAAACTATGAATGTCCTTTTTCATGTAACATCTGTTATAAATGTGTAACCTTTTAATTATGTATGGTGAGAGTTGGGAGCAAGGGGGCGCAAGGCAGGAAAGTTTATATAAGGCACCTAATACTCTTGCATCAGTCTGGAGACTCCGACACACGCAGGGGCAAATGCTGGGGAAACTGAGTTAGTTAGGCTGTGGTGGTGGTGGGGGGGGGGGGGGTGTTCCTGGGAGTGTGCGGCAGGTTTGCCAGCTTCCTGGAAACATTAGCGCTCTCTGCCACTCCTCTGGGAACTCTAATCCCTGCTTTCCCCCTTCTGTAGCATTCCAAAGCATCAAAAGGGCCGGACTGCAAGGGAACTCACCCTTGGCCCTCTGGATGATTTGACCTGTGCTGTAATTTGGGGAATGGGGACACCAGCTCACCCCTCGCTTCAGGCAGCAGCTTGCCTTGAGCCACCCCTGGCAGTTTTGCAGCTTATCTGAGATAAGGTCTTTATGGTACTGCTGGCCTCGTCTGCTGAATGTTGGCAATAGTGGTGCATTGACATTGGCTCGTCCTTTTTTTTTTTTTTTCCTTATGTGGACACGTGACCCGTTCTGTGCTGCTGTCAGCACAAAATAGATTGCACCCAGCAACTTCTGGCGAAGTTTTAGCACGTCCAGGTGGAAAACTTTTTGAGTTAGCTGGCGGGAGGAGGGGTCTGCTTTAATTTAGAGTTGAAGGCTTTCTCTCATTGTTTCTGTGTTGTACTTTTCACTTTGAGGTCAGGCTGCTTTTGTGTGTAAAACAGCTGAGCAGTGGCTTAAGGTTAAACTGCTGTTTCCAGCATTCCGGAGAACTGGTCAAACTAACCTCATGTTTAGTGGCAAGCGTGTGTTGTGTGCCAAGGAACAAATGTATGTTTTGGAGCTCCACTTCAGTTTTTGAGTTTTATTGTGTTTTTGTATTAAATCGTGTTCAGGTTTCACAGAGAGGTGGGGGCTGGGAGTGGAATTTGGGACACTCATTTTTGGTCCCTCTCCAATCAATATCCGTTATGTCAAATCTCAGGAAATTCAGTCCAGTTACTTTTAAAGCTAAAAGTGGGTAAAAAAATGTTTTAGCTCAACTTTAACTGAAAAATTACTTTCAGTATCTTTTTTTGATATTTTCAAAATTTTGGCTTTAAAAAAAAAAAATAAAAAATTGGGGGTTTTAAAATTGCCGTGTAGGCAAGTGGTAAAAAAAAAAATAAAAAATCAGGAAGGGCAGAGGTAGGGCTGAAAAGAAAATGTCTGGTTTGCTAAGTTGACATGTCTGGGCACGGTTTTCACTATGGAAGTAGATTTGGATATCATATCAATGTGGATGTTCAGGATCCCTATGGAGACCTGTGCACACTACATTGGATCTCCAGAGGATTCAGTACTACCTTAGAGATTCATATCGCGGGCTATTTTAATATGCTGGGCTTCTTGGGGAAGCAGGTTGTCCAACTGGAGGCTGATACGCTAGTATATTATTGCACTGCAGCTAGACACTGTGAGTGCCATTTTTGGACCAGGTATCGCCATAAACATGTGGATAGCCTGCCAGTTTGGCTTGTCCCAAACTCTTCAACTTCTTCTGCTAGGACAGCAAGGGATAGCTGACATTCTGGCCTTTCACAAATTTTAGGTTTGGTTGCATTGATGCAGGTATTCCTGGCAGTAAAGCACTGCTGTAGATACAGATGTTGACTTCCTGTGGTGGCGTTTAGTGTGCATTACCATCTCAACGAAGAATAGTGATTTTTTTATTAACTGAAAAATGTGTATTTTTTTTGTGAATGCACAAGACTCTCATTTTCCCAGGAAATCCATAACATGAATTGGAGAAGAGGGCCTGATGTATATGAAAGCTGTGTTCTATAATGTCCATAAGAGTGAATGTTGGAGGAATACAAGCCCCCGGTAGTAAATCGTTATGCTCATCTCTGCATTTCTAGTTGGTATGTTAGTTCGCTGAATTCATCTGATAATTCTATCTGCAACTCGCCTTTCCCTTCCTTGGCTCATCTTTTTAAGGACCATACATGGTACAATTTAGAAAGTAGTGAAAACCAAAACAGATCTACAGTTCATTCTAATAAGTGATGAGTAGAAAGGTGAAACCTTAGGCTAAGATTGTCTCTTATGTTTCTAACTATTGAGCAAATCACTATGTTGATGACACGATTTTCCTGGGACAATAGATGTAGCAAAATATAGGGGACTGTATGGTAAGATAAACTAGCCAGTCTAAACCATTAGAAACCTACGGTCTTATGATGATTGCACCACTAATGTCATCTGAAATCACTATGATAGCCAAGGTCAACATGAGATTCTTGGCCCCTTTTTGATTTATGGTTACTGAACCCATTTCCTTTGGTAAAGAATCTGTTTAGAGTTGGAAGACAGATATGTCTCCTCTCTGAAACGATCCTACAGATTTCTTGAGGGACTGATAACTGTCAGTTTCTAGATATGATGTCTCTGAGTCCAGTGTGATGGTGGGCCTGGCATAAGGGCTGAGTCTAGATGGTTTAACCACAGCAGACTTTTCTAGAATGCTTGCAAGGAAAGAAGTTTAGCTGGTGAAAATATGTATGACCATCTATTCTTTGAGGGTTTTTAATTTTTCCTCTAGGCGCCTATGATGAATTTGTATACTCTGTGATGGCACTTGGCATGCTCTGATTTGGTTATGGGTATGTTTTACTTTGATGAGAAATAGTGCGTTACTTGTGTCAGTTATTGGTGGTCATTACCGTTCAACCTGGGCCTTTGGGTTTCAGAGCCACAGAATTGGACTGAAATGGCAGATAATAACCGTGAGGTCCATCTAGTCCCCATTTTTCTCTACCTACCTACTACAGTACTGCACTCCCTACTTAATTTCCAGCTTTACTGTCACCTGTGAGGATCGTCTGTACTTACCCCATGTTTTCCTGAATTCCGTCATTTTTGTTTTCACTCCCTCTCTTGGGAGTCTGTTCCATTTATCCATTATTTATTTTCCTGACAGTTTCCCCCCACTGCTCTTTTGGCCTTGGATCTGGCACCATGAGCCTTCATTCTTGACTATGAGGGGGATGTTTTTCCCTCTGATTTATATTTCCTCCTGAAGCGACAGCCTTCGGCTGGCAGGGCTCCTCCTTGGAATCCAGCAGACGTGGGCCCCGATTGCAGCCACCGGGTATCAGCAGTGTGCAGTGACTATGGCTTCCTCTTTTTCCCATGGGGCTATGATTGCTGCCCCCATAGCATTGCCGGCCTGGGCCAACCCGGGGAGTGGTAGACTTGAGTTAGCGGGCCGGTTCATTAATTACCATAACTAACTGATTTAAAAAAAAAAAAAAGATTGACTCCATGTTATAAAATTGGCTCGAATGTGCCCGTTCTAGCCTTTCTGGCGGCCCGATACAGTAAAATTGCGGGAGAGCGGGTGAGTGCACAGGCCACTCTCCTGTGCGTGCGATACAGTATTTTAAATTATTTTAATTAGGGCCGGCGGTAAAAAGAGGTGCTAGGGACACTAGCGCGTCCCTAGCGCCTCTTTTTTGACAGGAGCGGCAGCTGTCAACGGGTTTGACAGCCGACGTTCAATTTTGCCGGCGTCTGTTCTCGAGCCCGCTGACAGCCACGGGTTCGGAAGTCAGATGCTGGCAAAATTGAGCGTCCGGTTTTCGGCCCGTGAGACGCGGGCCCATTTTAAATTTTTTTATTTTTTACTTTTTTTAAACTTTTGGGGCCTCCGACTTAATATCGCCATGAAAACTGCTTCTCTGTGCACTTCCCCGGCACTGGCAGAAATTAGCGCCTACCTTTGGGTAGGCGCTAATTTCTTAAAGTAAAATGTGCGGCTTGGCTGCACATTTTATTTACTATATCGCGCGGGAATGACTAATAGGGCCATCAACATGCATTTGCATGTTGCGGGCATTATTTCATTGCCTTTTCTAGTTCTCTTCAGTTACACTGTCCTATACCTCTGACTAGCCTAGTCTCCAAGTTAACTACCCTTGTTATATGTAACTTCCGCTTCTAGTGAATTGTTACATGTAAACCGATCTGATATGAAATTTTTTCATGAAGGTCGGTATAGAAAAGTGTTAAATAAATAAATAAATTATTAGGTTCGGGGGGGTTGGACGCGCGTTTTGGACACTCTATTACCCCTTACTGAATAAGGGGTAAAGCTAGCGCGTCCAAAACGCGTGTCCAAATGCCGGCTAACAGTGCGCTCTGTCTGTATCGGCCCGCTAGGTAGCAGAGACTGAATGAAGCAGACTGGAGTAGAAGGAAATGTAAAAGTTGCACAGTAGCTAGAGCAGGGTTGTCTCAAGCAGGTCCTGGAGCATTCCTGAGCCTAGCAGTCTGGTTTTCAGGATATCCGCAGCGAACATGCATAAGAGAGATTTGTGTACAGGGAAAGCAGTACATGCAAATCAGTCTTGTGCATATTCATTGTGGATATCCTGACGAGGACTGGCTAAAGAGTACTTTCAGGACTAGCTTGAGAAACACTGCTCTAGAGGGCTGCCAGCTTCCTCTGCTTTTTTGTTTTTCCCCTTTGGACAGGCTAATTCCACTTCTGGCTTTTCCTCTGTTGATTTGCATGAAGATGCAGGGCTGCAAACCCTTTGCATGAAAGGGAGCAAAAATTAGGAGTGAATCAACCTGTTCGGAAAACAGAGAGCGCCAGCTGACAGCCCTACCAGGGCTGGGCTGGGCTTGGCTTTGATGTATCTTGGAGGAGGAAGCTGGCAAAGTGCATTACCTTGACTTTTTTTTCCCCCCCCCCCCACATACTGAATCGGTTCCCTCTCCGCCTCCCTTATTTTTTAAAGGTCGATAGTGTAGTCGCAGTAGAGAGAATCTCTTGAAGAAAGGGCAGACAACATGTTGACAGTGCCACCAGGAATGCCAGCTTTCTCCCTGCAGTTTTTCAAATGACGGTTCAGCCCAGTCGCGACCTGACTTGAAAGAGGTGAAATCGCATTCTCCGTAATTAACAGAGCATTTGACTTGGCTTTTAATTGACGGATTGCAGTGGGAGGAAGGAGCGCAGCCCCCTTTTGGCATGCGAAGCAAATACCTGCAGGGAGCACCTGCACTTTTCCTAAATACAGATGGTGCTTTCGGGCTTCGTGTTCTTAAGGGTGGAGCGTATAAAGGGGGAGGGAAAGTAAACCATGATTGGGGTGGGGTGAAACACTTGTTTGCCCCTCTGCTGCCCTCTTCTCCCCCACACCAAGATCCAGAATGTTTTGCTGTCAGGAAAGAATCGGGTAAAGCTGGACGGAGGTGAAATCCACAGGCTGAATCAGTTTAGGGCATGGCAGGCCCTGAGTCCCTTCCTGTCATCAAAGAATGCCAGCAAAGCTGCAGGGCACCGTGAGAAGGAAAGAGAGAAAAAAAATCAGGAGCACGTGGATAACAAGCAAGGAACGCAAACATCCAACAGGCAGGGAAGCTGCAGGTCCTCACTCTTCCTCCCCCCCCCCCCCCCCCCAAAAAAAAAGAGTTTCCAAACTCTGGTCCTCACATGCCTCAGCTTGGGCAGGATTTCAAGATAAGGCCAATATGTGTATATCGAGGTAAAACAGGAGGGCTGTTATGCAAATCAGCCTCATCCCGCATGTTCATTGTGAATAGTCTGAGAAATACTACTTAATACTACTGGGCATCGTTTCTAAAGCGCTCCTCAATATTATACGCAGCACTGAAGACCGTTCCTGCTGCGTGGAGCTTACAATTTTAATCAAGACATGTACATGATCTATGAGAAGTGTATTTCTTGTAAAGAAGTGGTTAAAATTTAAAAGCAGCTTCAGAAAGGTGAGGTTTTAGACTGGACTTGAATATGACCAAAAACGTTGACTTAGGAGGGATCTTCCAGGCCTATGGCGCAGCAAGGTGAAAAGTGCAGAGTTGGCGGTGGAGGAGAAGGGCTAAGGCCAACTTGCATGATGAACAGCGTTCATGAAGAAGGGTGTAGGGAGAGAAGTTGTAACATGGTGAGTAAAAGAAGCTTGAACTGTATTTAGAAGTGGGGAAGGAGCCAGAGTAGTGATTTGAGAAGAGACAGCTGAGATGGGACGTGATAGAAGTTTATAAAATCATGAGTGGGATGGAATGGGGAAATAAAGGATGGTTATTTACCCCTTCAGATAATACTAAAACAAGGGGACATTCCTTGAAATTAACAACCAGCAGATTTAAAACAAAATTATAGAAAATACTTTATCCCTCAGCACACTATCAAGCTGTGGAATCTATTGCCAGAGGAGATGATCAAGGCGACTAGCATAGTGGGGTTTAAAAAAGGTTTGGACAAGTTCTGGGAGAAAACGTTCATGACACATTATTAGCCAGGTAGACTATGGAAAGCTATTGCTTTCCCTGGGCATGAATATAAGGAATTAGGTCTACTTTATGAGAGCTAATTGAGGTTCTTGTACCTGGATTGGCCACTGTCAGGGATGAGTTGCTAAGCTCAATGGACTTTGGACTGACCTAGCATGGCAGTTCCTATGTTCAAATCAAATCAAAAATCGTGGGGAAACTCTTAATAATTCCAAATTCTATATGTAACCCTGTCTTGCATCAATAATCTATTAATCTAAAAACCTAAATTGGTTACCAATTCACTTCAGAATCATCTACACGTCCATTTCCATTATATACAAATCCATTCATCAACTTGCTACAATTGACCTGCAAATCCCTCTCCACTTACACAACTCCTCAAGACCTACCAGAGACGCAATCAGAGGATCACTCCAGGTACCTCCTACCAAAACCACTAGACATACTACCTTAAGAGATCGGGCCCTCTCCACAGCCGGTCCACCTTTATGGATCTCAGACTGGAGCCCTGCCTCCCAACCTTCAGGAAAAGACTTAAGACTTGGCTGTTTAAGCAAGCATTCCTGGACTCCAATTAATGTCTCACAACATCAACATATATAACACAGCCAGCTCAATTCCAGCTCTTTGTAAATAATGTTAGCTGTTGTTAACATTTCATTTTCCTTTTACCTCTCTCTTCTCCTAGTTCAATCATCCTTTTTATTTGTAACTGCCTTCTTCCGCACTATAGTTTTAGTTTGAAGTTTATTATGCACCCTTGTTTAACTGTAAACCAGCATGATGTGAGTAGTGTGTTCAGTTCTGGAGACCGTATCTACAAAGAGACAGAGACAAGATGGAAGCGGTACAGAGAAGGGCGACCAGAAAGGTGGAGGGTCTTCATCGGATGTCATACGAGGAGAGATTGAAGAATCTGAATATGTACACCCTGGAGGAAAGGAGGAGCAGGGGTGATATGATTCAGACCTTCAGATACTTGAAAAACTTTAACGATCCAAAGACAACGACAAACCTTTTCCGCCAGAAAAAAATCAGCAGAACCAGGGGTCACGAGCTGAGGCTCCAGGGAGGAAGACTAAGAACCAATGTCAGGAAGTATTTCTTCATGGAGAGAGTGGTGGATGCCTGGAATGCCCTTCCGGAGGAAGTGGTGAAGTCCAAAACTGTGAAGGACTTCAAAGGGGCGTGGGATAAACATTGTGGATCCATCAGGTCTAGAGGACGTGTATAAAGAGGAGGCAGCAAAACACTGCACGGAGTGGCAGTAGCCACAGAGGCATTCACGGAGCGGGATGCCAGTGGTTGGTGTTCCACCTTCATGGAGCGGAAGGATGGAGGGCTGCCATCTCCAAATTAAATTTAAAAAAACAAAAAACAAAAAACATGGGTGGGTAAGAGTATGAAAAATTAACAGAGAGTTCATAGGCTATAGGTATTACCAATTATTAGGCTTATTCAATATTTGTTGATAGTTAATGTGGCTTTCAATGCATACTTCACTTTCAATGCATATCCAGCATAGCTCTCTGCTTCAACAGCAGGGGAGAAGAAAAACTAATACTTCACGCATATCCAGCATAGCTCTCTGCTTCAACGGCAGGGGAGAAGAAAAACTGATACTTCACGCATATCCAGCATAGCTCTCTGCTTCAACAGCAGGGGAGAAGAAAAACTAATACTTCACGCATATCCAGCATAGCTCTCTGCTTCAACGGCAGGGGAGAAGAAAAAAGGATTCGCACTCACAAAGCGGGGAGTAGCTGGCTTGTTATGGCGGTTACTACCCCAAACCAAATAAGCCTGATACTTCACTTTCAATGCATATCCAGCATAGCTCTCTGCTTCAACGGCAGGGGAGAAGAAAAACTAATACTTCACGCATATCCAGCATAGCTCTCTGCTTCAACGGCAGGGGAGAAGAAAAACTAATACTTCAAGCATATCCAGCATAGCTCTCTGCTTCAACGGCAGGGGAGAAGAAAAAAGGATTCGCACTCACAAAGCGGGGAGTAGCTGGCTTGTTATGGCGGTTACTACCCCAAACCAAATAAGCCTGATACTTCACTTTCAATGCATATCCAGCATAGCTCTCTGCTTTAACGGCAGGGGAGAAGAAAAACAACCAATAAGGGCTGAATAACATAGTCTGGGTAAACAAATAAGTATGGGTGTAGCTTGCTTGTTGCGGCGGTTACTACCCCTACTACCCCTAACTAATCAAGCTTGATATTTCACTTGGATGCAGCTCCATCACTGCTCTCTACATTAATGGTGGGGGTGGAAGGGAAATAGAACCAAGGGTGGCTAAGAGCCAAGAGAAACAGATAAGTATGAAAGGAAAGATGTGCGAAGCTTGCTGGGCAGACTGGATGGGCCGATTGGTCTTCTGCCGTCATTTCTATGTCATTTCATTTCTATAAAAACCTTTAAATAAATAAATAAATAAATAAAAAAAAATAAATAAATAAATAAAATAAAATAATCAGTACCGCATCATCAAGCCAGACAGTGTGCCCTGCAATTCACGGGCCACCCGGACAGCTCAATCATGTGCCGATCAAACAGAAACAATGTTTTTAGTCTTTTTTTTTTTTTTAAATTGCAATTTAAAACATTGTTGAAAAACAATCAGTACCTTTGAAAGTTGTTAGTCCTGTTAAATTATTAGTGATCTAAGCCCAGCAGCAGCTGTTGTTTCGCACTGAGCTTCATCAGGAGCACTATGATTACGATGTAAATTCCAAATTCAACAAACGGACCTTCACCACTTAACAATCCTTATTTCATCTAACAGACTAAAAATATATAAAAATTAATTAAATGTTCTGGTAGCTCTAAAAGTTAGTACTTATCTTATAGTAGCAGTCATTATACCATTCATGAAGGACGAACGCGTCTCCTCGTGGTTCACAATAGGGAACGTTGGGAGCAGGCAGGCCTTAGTGACTTATCCACCTTATACTAAGTTTTATCATGACAGGGTGGTCTTGCCTACGCACCCTAAGTTCCTATCTAAGGTGGTGAAGGATTTCCTCTTAACCAGTCAATTTTCCTGCTAATTTTCTTTCCCAGGCCCCATTCGCACCAAGACGAACGAGCACTGCACCGTTTGGACTGCAAGTGAGCCGTAGCCCTCTATCTGGAGCGGCAGAAGCCAAGTCCACCCAGCTGTTTGTTTCTTTTGATAAAAAAAAAAATAGATTGGCCGTTGCCGTTGCCAGACAGACACTTTCCAGTTGGCTAGCAGATTGCATCTCCTTTTGTTATGTCCAGGCGGGACTGCATCTTGGGGGTCATGTTCAAGGCTCATTCTGTCAGAGCCGTGGCAATGTCGGTGGCCCACATGTGAGCAGTTCCCATGGAGGAGATCTGCAAAGCTGCGACATGGAGCTCTCTCCAAACGTTCACTTGTATTTATATACCATCATTCCAAAAGAAGATCACAACGGTTTGCAAAAACAACTTTCATTATGTAGGTCAACAAAATACAAGTTACAAGAGCGACATTCATATTACACTGGGGAACACAATTTTCGTTGAGTTAGATCTGACACTTGTTTTTGACTAACTTTTGACATCTTTATCCAAAAAATGACCCCGGTTTTTCTCTATCACGTCAACTTTTTAAGGTACAGGATACCCTCCCTTTGTCCCAAAAATCATACAAAATGTACATATGTCTGGTATATAAACTCACTCCTATCTAGACTTAACCTAGTACTTAATACGTCAAAAACAGAACTTTTGCTTATCACTCCAGATGAGAACCTTCAGCCTACCAACAACCTAACCTCACCACCAATGATCAATTCCACTCAAGTAAGAGACCTTGGGGTCACCTTAGACAAAAGGCTGAACCTCAAAGAATTTGTCAAGAACACAACGAAAGAATGCTATTATAAACTACATATTCTGAAAAAGCTGAAACCTCTCCTGCATTTTCAGGACTTCAGAACAGTCCTCCAAACAATACTATTTTCCAAAATCGATTACTGCAACTCTCTGCTTATAGACCTTCCAACCATAACCACAAAACCTCTACAAATGTTGCAGAACTCCGCCGCAAGGATTCTTACTAACACCAGCAGAAGTGAACACATAACACCCATACTAAAACACTTACACTGGCTCCCCATCAGATCCAGAATCATTTTCAAAGTGCTAACTATAACACACAAGAACATCCATTCACAAACGTCGCTAGATCTAAGCCTTCCACTTCGCCTACACGAGTCTTCACGACCAATCAGAAACAGATACTTAGGCACCTTACACGTACCTTCAGCCAAGTCCTCACTCAAGAAACGTGCATTCTCGACTGCCAGCCCCCTTCATTGGAATGCCCTCCCCACGGACATTCGCCTCGAAACGTGTACTCGAACATTCAAAAAGAAACTCAAGACCTGGCTCTTTACAAAAGCCTACACTTAAAGGTCTAGCTCAGAACCACATCCCAGAACTTGAATCATTCTCGCTTTTATAATCATATCAAACAACTCCAAATTTTATCCTTGGTCTCACAATTCCAAATCATTAAATATTTGAACATGCTACACCAATACCTCTTAATCCAGATGTAACCTTAGTTTTTGAAGTCTTCACTCCTATAGAAATAACCGCCAGTTCTTATTTACTTAACCCTATTCTGTAGACGTAAACTTTTCATGAAGACTGTAATCTGTAAACACCTGTATTTATTATAAGAACTTGTATTTACTATTTATATTTATTATTTAGCTATTAACATTGTTCTATTACCACTTGGTACTATTTCTCTCCTTCACCTCTAACTCTAAGTTCCTACTAAGTTAGCCATGTTATTTATACCCAATTGTTGGATGTAATTGTATATTTGTTTAATTGTTCAATCTGTTTGATGTAATTTTCTGTTCCTTGTTCTGTGTAAACCGAAGTGGTATGCACTAGTGCATGAACTCCGGTATATAAAAGCCTTTAAATAAATAAATAAATAAATACATACAGAGGAAATAAAAAATTATCTGAATATACTGCTTATTTAGAGTTATTTTATTCATACAAAGGCAATATATTGTTACTGTAAGTCAAATTGTGTACAAGTAGTAAAGTTCTGCTACCAAACATACATAATAAGGTAAAACTTTACGCTTATAGCTTTTCCGGCAGTGTTCAATCTGTGTATAATCTCGCCTGATGCTCCAACAATAGTCAGCTATCATATGTACATCCCATCTGCCCTGATACCGTGTCTCCATGACCTTCAAATCTTGGTGGAATCGGTCAACTTGCTCATCACTGACTGCACCAAGGTTTTTTGGGAAGTCAGGAAGATGGCTATGCAGAAAATGCACCTTGATGCTCATGTTGCAACGAAGCATTTTGAAGCTCTCCAAGAGTTTCTGGACAATTTCGGTGTAATTCTGTGCTTGTGTATTTCCAAGAAAGTCCTTGACAAGGTTTATGAATGACAACCAAGCATTCTTTTGGAGTTCTGACATTGTCCCGATTAAATTTTCATCTTTAATGAGCTGCCGAATCTGTGGACCATCAAACACACCGGCCTTTATCTTTTCAAACGACAGGCTTGGAAATGCCAAAATGAGATACTTGAAACAGTCTCCTTCAGTTGGCAAAGTTTTAACAAATTTCTTCATGAAACCCAGTTTTTTGTGCAGAGGTGGGAATATAAAATGTTCTTTCTGTCAACAAGTGGCTCGTGTAGAATGTTTGGATCACCAGGTTTGAGGTCAGATCTTGGAGGCTAATTCGACTGCCCCCAATGCTTCTCACGAGCTCTGCCTTCCCACATACACAGAAAACAGGGATAGGCTGTAGGGAAAAAACTTGATGTGATAGAAGAAAACTAACTGCAGTTTTGAAATCAGCATGCCTATTTAAGCCTAAAACAGCTGAAAAATCGAACTCAACAGGAATTATGTTAAAAATTGTTCCCCAGTGTTATAGGTCAACAATACACTTAAACATTTAAAATCATGTTAACTCGAAGGTTATATGGTTGTTTGTACTACATAATTTTCATTTCAATTGTCTTCATATATTAGTCAGGGATTTGTCTTAGGACGCTTTAAATCACTCATTATGTTTTGTTCCTACTTCTAAGAATGACTATGTTTTTTAACGTTGTGGTTCTCTGCGTTTTGATATATTGTGTTAAATCATATGCATTTTTGAAGAGCCAGGTTTTTAGCTCACGTTTGGATCTCTTTCTATCTGTTAACAGACATAACGTCTCTGGTAGAGAATTCCACAGCTTGGGCCTTGCTATGGAAAACATTCTGTCTCTTAGTTGGGTTAGATGTGTACTTCGTGTTGTAGGCACAGTTAGTAGCTCTTTATTTTGTGCTCTTAGTATTCGCTGTGGTGTGTATGTTTGGAGATTCACACCTGTCAAGCAGGGGATTCTCTCGTTGATGATGTTATGAATCAGTTGTTAGTACTTTATAATGGATTTTGGATTGTACTGGCAGCCAGTGCAGAGCTGTCAGTGAGGGGGTGATGTGGTCGGATTTCCATGCTCCTAATAGAAGCCTTGCAGAGGCATTTTGTAGTAACTCTAGCGGTTTTATAAGTCCAGAGGGTAGGCCTAGTAATAGGGAGTTGCAGTAATCTATATTTGAGAAAATTAGTGTTTGTAATATAGTGCTGAAGTCCTGGAATGTTAGTCATGGTTTTAACTGATGTAATATTCACAGCTTGGAGTATCCTGGTTTTTTTTTTGTTTTTTAATCTTTTCTTTATTGAACAATTTTTACTTTACTAACAACATCGCAAATGCATAGTATGACACTGATACAGTAATACATTCTCCAACTCCCCCCCCCCCCATCCCCTCCCCCCAATCCTTTCCCTACCCCTCAGGAGCCAGACTTCAGTCCACCCTAGAGCTATGAGTTATCCCTTGTAGAGACTGTATAGTCATAATCCGTGTATTGAGTAATAAGATCTCTCTTGGAAAGTGGAAGTCTGCCAGAATTTGTCCCAAATGGAATAGCAGGTAGATCAAGGCACCAAAGATTGGGTCCTGGCCGTCATATATTCATGCTGCAACAGTGTCACCAATCTAGAGTGCCAATGCACTCCTTGTGGTCTCTCGGTGGTAATTCACAAAGCCATAATCGTCTGTAGAGCAATGAGTACCGCTTTCCCCAAGAACACTTGATCCTGTGCCGTCAGTTTCAGTACCGTGTTGTTGAAGAGTCGCAGGAGGCATAGTTTAGGGTCACGGGGTATGCGCAATGATAGAATCCGGCTAAGACTGTCGAACACTTCCTCCCAGAAGAGAATCAACTGTTCACATTCCCATAGGCTGTGGAAGTAGGATCCTTTGCACTTCTGTCATTTCAAACAAATATCAGAATCACACAATTTAGCAGCATACATCCTAGTTCTAGACATGTACATACAGTGCAATACCTTGTCTCCCGGATCCTCACATTTTCGGACAGACTATAACAATTGTCTAAAACTTTGACAATGTCCTCCAATGCTAAGTACAGGTCGGCCTGTAGAACCCACTTATTTTGTATTGCCCTAAGAGCAGTAGGATCTGTGCTCTCTTTCAAAACTTTAGAGAAATCTGAACAGGAGTTGCCCCTGGGGTTCCTAGGTGTAAAATAATCTCGTAATCCTTCCCAAGCAGTCCCTAGCGGTTGTGAGCCAAATATGTGTGTAATGTAATACCTCACTTGTAAGTAGGCGAAGAAATCACGGGAGTCGAGCAAATATATGGCCTGCAGGTCTCCGAAACTACAAAGCACCCCTGTGCGCGAGTCATAGAATTGATGTACACAGTTTAAACCCTGAGCGCCCCATCTCCGTATTACCAAGCTATCAAGGCCTACCTCAAATTGCGGGTTCCCGCCCAGAGTGAGAAATGGAGTGACACACTTCCCCAGTGTGTCACTGTATTGCGGCATAAAAAGCTCCACGCCCTTCTGCCGGAGGTAAGTAGTAAGTGAGGTTTGCAGGAGGCTGTGAGCTAAGAATCTGCACAATATTTTCCGGCCTATAGGGGTATATCCCTGCTTTTAAAAAGTCTAATGATGTGAATTTCCCTGTCCCATCCAACCAATCCTGAACATGGCGCAGCATACAGGCCAGATTATAATTCCTCCAATTGGGACACCCCAAGCCCCCTTGGTTCCTACTCAATTGTAAGGTATATAGGGGCAAACGGGCAGGCCGTCCTCCCCACAGAAACCTCCGCATAACCCGATTAATCTTGGTTATCTCCCCTTTAGTTAGCCACAACGGCATGTGTTGCATAACATAGGGCCACTGGGGCAACTCCAACATCTTTAGCAAAAAGATTTTTCCCGTCAAAGTAGCCCAAATCTTCAATTTATTCTCCATGTTTTTAAGCAGAGGAGTTATGTTCGCCTCATGTATCCTATCCACATCTCTGACTAGTTGGAGTTCCAAGTACCTCATTTCTGTATGTACCCACCTCAACGGGAACTTCCCCACCCATCTCTCCTTGACTGTTTTACCTAACTCCATAGCTTCCGATTTGTTGGTATTAATTTTTAAACCTGCAAAAGACCCAAATAAAGCCTGATGTTTGAGAACCGACTCTAGCGAACTTTGAGGAGAGGTGAGGAAGACCAGTACGTCGTCTGCGAAAGCAGAGACCTTGAATTCCTGGCGCCCCCAAGTGAAACCCGCAATCAGGGGATCTGTCTCTATATTCCGAAGAAGTGGATCTATGGGTAAAATATACAAGAGGGGGGATAGCGGGCAACCCTGTCTAGTGCCTCTATGTAGGCAAAAATCCACTGACACGTGTATGGAGCATCCTGTTTTAATTAATTTGTTTATGTGCTTTTTCATTTTCCCAACCTAAGGCCTGTTGTTTGGGTTCAGGCTGTCTCCCCCTCTGTTACCAACAGCACTGTTGTTGTGTCCATTGGCACCTGGTTAGGTGTCTGTCGGCCTCTTTTTTTTTTGTGTTGGGGAGCAGCCTGTATCTAGGGATTCACCCATGTGTGAGGACTACTATCCTGCTTGTCCTCTGAGAAAGCAGATTTGCTTACCTGTGACAGCTATTTTCCGATGACAGCAGGATGTTAGTCCTCACGAAACCCACCCGCCTCCCCGCGGAGTTGGGTTTCTCCTATTTTTTTTATTTTATCATAATTCTATGTTACAAGACTGAAGAGTTAACCCCTTGTGGATGCGTGGTATAGGGCATGCTGAGCATGCTCAGTGTGCCTAGTCAAAGTTTTTGACAGAAGTTTTCCACATCTGGCTCCATCTGATGATGTCACCCATGTGTGAGGACTAACATCCTGCTGTCCTCGGAGAACACCTGTTACAGGTAGGGAACTGTGCTTAATCCTTCAATTGGGCAACAAGAAATGGATCTGTTCATTGGGATCTGCCAGGTAATTCCTGGAGATCCAGATGGGCCACTGTCTGTGATGGGATGCTAGGCTCAGTGGACCCATGGTTGGACCCAGCATGGTATGTCTGGCATTCTTGTGCTCTTTCCACTTCAGGCTTACCCTCTCCCCCTCCTGTTCCCTGCACAATGCTGTCTGGGAGAGGAGGGGCTGAAGCAGGAAGCAGAAGGTTGTCAGATAGTAGTGAGCACACCCTATTCCCTGTGGATGCCAGATAATAGACCTTTAATTGTACCACCACCACCACTACTACTGTTGCTGCTGCTGCTGCTACTGCAGCCAGATCAGTTGGGTAACCTGAGGCAGTGGCCTGCATCCTGCAAAATCTGGAGGTGGCCAAAAGATGATGTACTAGAATACATTTCCGGGGGTTATGTCCAGATATCCCCAGAGTTGACCACAAGAATAAAACGCTGCGCTTCCAACATCTTCATTATATGTTGTTTTTTTATAACTGTTGTAACTTGCCTTGAGCGCTTAGGTGATAAGACGACGTGTTGAGTAAAGCTGCCGGCGGTTGTTTGTTTTTTGGCTGCAGCCTGGGAACTTTGCAGATTAGAAGCTTGAGAGAGTCGGTGATTTCCTTCAAGTCCACACAGTTTGGGTTTGGGATAGGCTTTGGCCCTAGGCCTCAGTCTCCTGCCAGTAGAATATAGGCAGATCTGCCACTTGGGATAGGGAGAGTCCTGTATACAGCAAATTAAACGCTAGCTCTTGACAAGTCCTCCCCAGGCTCTCACATTTTGCTCTTTGGGAAGGCCAGGAGGAGGGAAGGTGTGTCTGTGTCTGTGGGTCTGTGTGGAGTGGGTGGGGACAGTCAGGAAGCTCCCCCTTGTGTTTAGTCTGTCTCAGACATTTCTTATAGGGTTAATATATTTAAGATTTTCTCTTCGTATTCTATATAAAGCCAACAGAAGGAAAAGAGGAGAAACGCCTACTCCTGGTTTTTCATACCTCATCAAGTATTAAAAGCTGTAAAAGCTTGTTGGGATGAAAGGTGCAGAATACCATCTAAGTGAAGATCTTGAGTCTTGCTAGAAAATCTGCTTCATGCAGGGAGCCTTCCACCTCTGCCTCACTCCTGACCATCCTCTTTCTCCCCTCCCCTCCCTTCCTCTGAACTCCTTCTCCCTTCCACACCCTGGTGTGTGCGATGGACCATCCCACTCCCACCCTAGCTATTGTCTGGCACTATCGGCTTTCATCTCCTGTAAGCCCCCCCCAAGGGCAGAACTTTCTGTACTTATTCACAGACTGGCCTGGGCACTTCCCCTTTGTCATTTAATGCTCTGGATGGCGTTGCCTTTGCAGTACAGTTACTGTGCGCTTCCCACCCTTCCCACCGGTTTCTGTAGAGCAGTGGAGGGGCGTTGACTGCATACCATGCATGGGAGAAACAAAAAACCCCTCAAGAGGGGCCGGGATGCTTTAGTGACTTGGGACAGGGCTGGGGAAGCCTTTCACCTCTTAAGTCAGCCAGCTCCACTTGAATGTTACCATCTGAAAGCCGATTGGTGGTTATATGGCAAGAGAGTTGGTGTCCCCAGACCTAAGAACTGGCACCAATCTGAATGGTTAATCCGTTTTAACCTAATCGATTTCTCCTTTACCTCCGTACTGTTATACTTCATGCATGGTGCCCGATGCAGATCGTTATATGAGACTGGGGGGTGCGAGGGGGAATTATTTTTGGGGGGGGGGCTTTCAACTCGAGGGGAAGAGAAACCCTACTGATACTTTGGCAGCACTACAAATCTACAGTTGCAGCTACCCAGAATTTGTCCCCATTTAACAAGCCCCCACCCTGCATTCTCCCCCTGCTTTCTGTGCAGCCATCGCAGTGACTGCCCTTGACCTGTGGCTCCCTCCGGATCCCGGAGTGCGTGCACCCCAAGTCCGGTCGCTGGCAGCAGCCGTCGCCCGATCACTTAAGACTTCTTGCACTGTCTTTTCCCTCTTTCCACCAGGGGGCTATGAATGTCGGCAGAAGACCCCCGTCAATGTTACAGGACGCCTGCCTTGTTTTCTTATGACTTTAGACCACCACTTTTTTTTTTTGCAGGGAGGAGGTGTCTGAGACAATCCATGATTTTTCCCCGGTGTCTGCAGGTACAAAACCCTAGCCCCCAGCATTGCAGACGGGGAGACCTCAGCTACTGCATGTGTCCTTGAGCAAACTCCTTCCTCCGTGTACTAGAAGTGTGTTCGTGCTACCTATGGATTTTTATAATTTAATTTCTTTTTCCCCATGTAATTCTTTTTGAATATCAGTCATCCTACAAGTAGGTTGGTCCCTTACTCCCATAAATATAATTCCAGCTCATTTTGCATATTATAATGGTAAAGTGCATTAGGATCCTGTTGGACTGTATGCATGTGTGTATTTATAGATAGATACAGATATTGATATAGATATCACATTTTTATCCAAATTATTATTGATATACTGAAAATATAAAAATAAAATATTTAGAGTAGTAAAAGCAACTGTACTCGTGGCATCCACAAGGCTTGGTGAGGGGTAAAGATTTGCTCTGGGTGTGTGTTTATAGAATGGTATTTGCAAAAGGGATTATCTACACATGCCCTCTTGTCTGAATTACGTTTCTCTTAACTCCTTTTAGTTCTCACTGCTGCCACAATTCCCCAGGTATCTCCTTTTTTCTCCCAGAACAGAAAATAATTTAATCAAAGCTTTAAAAAAAAAAAAAAAATACCCCCCCAGTTTTGATAGCTGGTTCACCAAGACAGGCGGCAGGTGTGTATTTGGCTTGAGCCAGAATGGCTTGTGCAGCACCTTGCCTCATAAGGTGCAATGTATTCACCGGGCCTGGATTTCGCTGCAGTTGGTTGTGCAACCCCATGTGTGTGTCTATAAAACTGTAAGGGGCTGTCTTTCAGAAGCATTCACTTCCCTACAAGCAGAGCTGGATGAGGGGGCAGGGAGAAGGAATGCTTTGTTTCAGCATAGTAAAAAATTCCAGTTAGCTATTGGGTACTGGGAGGTCC
This sequence comes from Rhinatrema bivittatum, assembly GCF_901001135.1. Classification (NCBI taxonomy): domain Eukaryota; kingdom Metazoa; phylum Chordata; class Amphibia; order Gymnophiona; family Rhinatrematidae; genus Rhinatrema; species Rhinatrema bivittatum. The sequence goes on from NC_042616.1 coordinate 59,165,335, forward strand.
GGCAGAGCCCTGAAGCACTCATGAAATACTGTACGTGTCTCTGCAGGCCTCCCTTGACTGGGCTTCTCTCCTCTGCTGGTTGGGCTTCCTGAGCCAAGGCAGTGGAGTAATCTCTTCAAGTTGCAGTTCTCAGTCTAAGGATCAATATCCAAAAGTGGGTCACAGGGAAAGCTGTTAATAATTTATTTATTTATTTGGTGACTTTTCTATACCGTCGTTTAGAGCCTTTCCTTCACAACGGTTCACAGGCGGCACAAAATATAAAACAGTATAAAAGAAATATAAATGCATTACGTGCCAAACATCTTACTTAAAATACAATCTTACATAATAAAAACACAATAAACTAATACACTAAAACTTTAAGTATACACATCCCTTTTATCCATAAATTATAAAAATAAAATCTAAAAATGTATAAGATTACCATTTCAAAAAATAAATAAATAAAATCAAACCCTTTTATACGTCTCTGGTCTCTGTAACAAATGCCTGTGTAAACAGCCAAGTTTTAAGGTCTGTTTTAAACTGTTTATGCTCAGTACGTACTCTCAGTTCCTGAGGCATCGAATTCCACAATGCTGGGCCCGCTAATGGTATTGCTCTCTCACGAACTTGCGCAAGCCGTGCAGATTTTAGCGATGGTACAGGTAAAAGTGCTTTATTTGCAGAACGCAAGTTCCATTGTGGGACATGTAGTCGGAGTTTTGTATTAAGTCACTCTACGTTTTCACCGTATAAGATTTTATGAATGGTGCAAAGGATTTTATACTGAATTCTCTGTTCAATCGGGAGCCAATGTAAATTGGCTAATATTGGGGTGATATGATCTGTTCTTTTTGTGCCTGTTAAAATTCTGGCCGCAGTGTTCTGTAATATCTGCATCGGTCTTCTAACTGAATTTGGTAATCCCAGGAAGAAGGAGTTGCAGTAATCCGTACTCGTAAATAAAAGTGCTTGTAAAATTGTTCTAAAATCAGAAAAAGGTAACAGTGGTTTCAGATTTTTTAATAGCATTAGTTTTGTGTAACCCTCTCACTTTTGCTGATATGTGTTGTTTCAAGTTAAGTTCCCTGTCAACTATCACCTCTAAGTTTCGTACCGTATCTGCTAGCTCCATTACTTGTTATTTTTCATTGTGATTGGAGTTTGAATTATTTTTGATTGCTTCCTCTCGAGATGAATGAATTCGGTTTTATTTATGTTTCTGATTAATTCCATCTGCGTTAGTAATTATTTAATTATATCTAAATACAAGTTTGCTACTTCTAGTGTCTTTTCAATGGAATCATTAATTGGTAACACTAATTGAATGTCATCTGCATAAAGTATAAAATTCCAAGACCTGATAAAAGATGACAAAGCGGTAAAATATAAATATATTAAAAAGTGTTGCTGACAATGCAGATCCCTGCGGCACCCTCGTTTGTAACTCAATTTTTTCTGACAGTTTATCATTAATCTGAACCTGATAAAATCTATTGGATAAGAATGATTTGAACCATGTAAGTGTTGTTTTTGTCAATCCAATTTCTGTTCATCTCTGTAATAAAACAGTGTGGTTCACAGTATCAAATGCGGCTGACAAATCCAGTAAAATGAGCAAATATTGATTGCCATAGTCAAAACCTCGTAATATTCTGTCTGTCAGGGAAAGGAGTAGCATTTCAATACTGGAATTCTTCCTAAATCCGTGTTGTGCTGGGTATAGTATATTATTGACTTCTAAATGCTGAGTCAACTGTTTTTGAACCGATTTTTCTATTAATTTTGCTAAAAAGGACAAATGAGACACGGGTCTATAGTTATTTAATACTGTGTCATCCAAATTTTTTTTCTTAATAAAGGGGTAGATTTTTAAAAAATGCGCGTTCGCGTACTTTTGTTGGCGCACCAGTCGCAAACAAAAGTACGCTGATTTTAGTAGATACGCGCATATCTTCTAAAATCCAGGATCGGCGCGCGCAAGGCTGCCAATTTTGGGCAGCCTTGCGCGCCAATTTTGGGCAGCCCCCCGGCCCTATCTAAACCCCCCCCTACCTTTGTCGACGGATTTACGCCTCCCGGAGGGAGAAGTAAATCCACGCGTGCCAGCACTGGCGCGCCGAGACGCGACCCGGGGGCGGTTCCGGAGGGCGCGGTCACGCCCCCGGACCGCCCCGGGCCGAAACCACGCCCCCGGACCCGCCCCCAAAACGCCACGTCGATCGGCCCCGCCCCGACACGCCCCTGACAAAAAACCCCGAGACTTACGCGAGTCCCGGGGCTCTGCGCGCGCCGGCAGGCCTATGGAAAATAGGCGCACCGGCACGCAAGGCCCTGCTCGCATAAATCCGCCCAGATTTACGCGAGCAGGGCTTTTAAAATCCACCCGAATGGGTTTAATTATTGTTCCTTTAAGATTATCCGGAAATCCTCCTTCTTTTAGGGTTAAGTTTATAATTTCAGTTAAACATGGTGCAACTGTGTCAACTATGGGTTTCAGAGCGGTTATGGGTATTGAATCATTAATAGGATTAGCTGGGTTCATTTTTCTTATCATATTTTCAACTTCCGAAAGTGATACGCCCTCAGTCATCCCAAATATTTGTGCCTCGTACACACAATTTAATCTCTTGTTTCGTTGTTATATTTAAATTATTCCTCAGATTTTCAATTTTAGTTTTAAAAAATAAAGCGATTTCATCGCATCTGTGTTTTGCAAGTGATGACTGTGGCGAGTTTTTGTCTTTGATCAGATCATTAACTATTTCCTAGCGTGTAGCAGATGGACTCAGGATCAATGGGTAGTGTGCTCCTACCCATTGATCCTGGAGACGGAGTCCGATTTCAATCTGACGTCAGCCCCTAGTACATATATCCCTGCAGGAAGTGCAGCTCTTCAGTATTTCTCTGTCTCCATAGCAGTTTGGGACTCTACACACGCTTGCACAGCATTAGAAAATCCAAACCAAAGAAGAAAGAAAATTACAAACCAAAGAAGAAAATCTTACCTCTACAGACGAGCCCCGCTCTCCTGCGGTGCTACCTAAGGGTCCCTCCCCCAGTCGAGAATTCCTGAGGTGATTTCCGAGATCCCTCAGAGGTAGGCCTCGGTCCGGCAACCAGTTCCCTGTGTGGACTTAGCCCCCAGGAATGGGAGTGTCTGAGAGGCAGCAGGTGCAAGACCGAGCGCGGCGGTGAAGGTATATTCCCTCTTCCCCCGCAGCTGGAGACCACCTGGAATGAGACCGGGAAGCGAGACAAGGTAAGGGAGAAAACTTTTATTAAAGTCTCCAGTCTCCGAGGCTCGGTTAGCCACATAGATTGTCCATCCGGCATCTGTTAAATGGGGTTGAGCAGCCCCGTCCGGGCTAGACCCCGATCCAGTGCGAGGGTCCTCCCTCCGGGGGGGGGGGGGGGGGGGGTGTTTCGCCATCTTGCCCGCGTGGTCGTCAGTGCCATTCCCCCCCCCCCCCACCCTTGACCGCCGTATTGTCCGCACAACTGAGCCGTGCGCACAGCAGCTCACGCAAGGGAAAAAACAGTTTTTTCCAATTGGTCCACCAGTTTGTCCAGTTGATTTTGAGGTCTTCAAGACCCCCTCTGGTTCTTCATCCTGCAAGTCCCCCCACTTGACCCCCGAGCCTTCACACTGTGCTGAGAGCCCTAAAACTTGAGATCTCTAGACTTGTTCCTCATCAGGACCTGTAGTAAAGTTACGCAGATAACACGCAGTCCCAGGGTCAGCTTTTCTAAAATTCGGAGTTACGCGTGTCTTAGCCCCTTCCACCCCCTTATATTTGATGCGCGCGGGGGTACATATGCGCATACTTTGCGGCTTCTTAAAATTCGCGGTGGCCGTTTTTGCATGAGCAACGCTTTTAAAATCTACCTCTCAGTCGATTGTCTTGACCACGTCCTCTGGCAAGGGATTCCAGAGCTTGATTGTGCGCGAGAACATGCTTCCTACAATCAGGCCGATACAGTAAAGTGGGGCCACGGTTACCCCGCTCCTAACCCGCTTTCTACTCACTTTCCGGCCGCGTTAGCCCTTCCTGCGATACACTATCCCCTTTAACCCATTCTTACTGCCTCTTTAAATTACCGGGTACCCCTTCCGCCTGCGGCATGTATATTAAATGTAAACGATCGAATTAGCTATCCCCTCCCATACAGTAACGCGTGCCCCGACTATCGCTATTTTACCCTGCCATTTTGCCGCACGTTTAACCTGCTAACTTACCGCCTACCCTTACCCCTGCGTTAGAGGCAGGGGTAAGGGTAGGCGGCAAACTTTCCCCCAAAAGGAAACCTCTAAAAACCTAAAATCCCCTCCTCCCGAAGCGACTCGACATTACTTTTTGTTGCTTTCTTACTTTTTGTTGCTTTCAGCTCCTTCCCTTCTCTGCCGTCCTCCGGAGGGGGCAGCCGGTGGCGAAAGTGGCTTGCAGTGTTCCCCCCTGCGCAGGTCCCGGTTCTCCTGGCTCGGCCCTCATCAAATTGTCAAGTCAGGTGAGAGCCCACTGTTCTGTGCCCTCTCCAGTCACGGCGCAAGCGAAGCGAAGCGTACTTTCATTGGCCTGAGCGCCCGTCAATTTGGGCGCTCCAGCCAATGAAAGCACATAGACGGGCATGCGTGACGCATGCTGTGACGTCACGCGCGCCCGTCCATATGCGCCCAAATTGACGGGCGCTCAGCCAATGAAAGCACGCCCGTCTATGTGCTTTCATTGGCTGGAGCGCCTTCCTGCGATACACAATCCCCTTTAACCCATTCTTACCGCCTCTTTAAATCACCGGGTAACCCCTTCCGCCCGTCCATGTGCGCCCAAATTGACGGGCGCTTAGCCAATGAAAGCACGCCCGTCTATGTGCTTTCATTGGCTGGAGCGCCTTCCTGCGATACACAATCCCCTTTAACCCATTCTTACCGCCTCTTTAAATCACCGGGTAACCCCTTCCGCCCGTCCATGTGCGCCCAAATTGACGGGCGCTTAGCCAATGAAAGCACGCCCGTCTATGTGCTTTCATTGGCTGGAGCGCCCGTCAATTTGGGCGCTCCAGCCAATGAAAGCACATAGACGGGCGTGACGCACGCCGTGACGTCACGCGCGCCCATCTATGTGCGTTCATTGGCTGGAGCGCCCAAATTGACGGGCGCTCAGGCCAATGAAAGTACGCTTCTCTTCGCTCCGCTCGCGCCGTGACTGGAGAGGGCACAGAACAGTGGGCTCTCACCCGACTTCACAATTTGATGAGGGCCGAGCCAGGAGAACCGGGACCTGCGCGGGGGAGGAACGCTGCAAGCCGCTTTCGCCGCCGGCTGCCCCCTCCGGAGGGCGGCAGAGAAGGGAAGGGACTGAAAAGCACAGGACAGTGGGCTCTCACCCGACTTCACAATTTGATGAGGGCCGAGCCAGGAGAACCGGGACCTGCGCAGGGGAGGAACGCTGCAAGCCGCTTTCGCCGCCGGCTGCCCCCTCCGGAGGGCGGCAGAGAAGGAAAGGGGCTGAAAAGCAACAAAAGGTAAGTTGGCACATGTCGAGCCGCTTCAGGAGGAGGGGATTTTCGGTTTTTAGGTTTTCATGGGTTAAAGTTGGGATCCACTTCCTGGTGCCTGTCATTTCAAATGACATTTGAAATGACAGGTACCAGCGCACCCAGGATACTGTACAGGCGCTGTATTAAGTGCCTATACAGTAAAATGGGTTGCGCGGGCCTAACGCTTCGCAGACGCGGCTTGCATTTGCAAGCAATTTAAATAGAGTATCGAGTGGTGTGTGATCAGAACAGTGCGTGCGGCAAACGAGGGTGCACCCGGCACTGCCGCACTCTTTCTAACGCGGCCTTGCTGTATCGAGCCGAATGTGTGTTACAACTGCCGGTCGCTAGTTTCACAGTGTCCCCCTAGTCCTAGTGTTGCTTGGAAGGATAAATAACCGTTCCCTATTTACCCAGTCCACCCCACCCCCATAATTTTCAATTATGCCCTCTCTCTCAGTCATCTCCTCTCCAGGCTGAAGAGCCCTGATCTGTTAGGTCGCTCTCCTTAAGGGAGTTTTTCCTTCCTCGTTACCATTTTTGTCACCTTTCTCCACACCTTTTCTATGTCTGTTACGTCTTTTTTTTTTTTTTTTAAATGGAGCAAACAGAACTGCACACAGTACTCAAGGTGCAGCCTGTGCAAAGGCATTATGGTATTCCCAGTTTTGTCCTCTCGCTTCCTTTCCAAATATTCCTAACCCTTTTTGCCTGCTGCCGCACGCTGAGCCGAAGATTTCTAGGTATCATCCACGAGGAGCCAGCAGAAGGAACGAACTGCCGGGGGTGTGGCAGAGACATCTCTTGGTAGAATTATAATAATTATGAACCAAGACAGAGAGACCTATAATAAAGGAAACGTTTGCTGCTTGTGCACACCTTACCTTTCTCAGCAAGTCTGAAGTCTGTGCAGGCTGGACTGACCTTTCCAAAAGCCGGAGGAACTTACAGTCCTCGCTAGCCTGTGCACAATTTTGAATGCTTGGAGAAAATATATATATATATTTTTTGTAATGTTTGAAAATTCGTTTTTGCCTGTGAAGGACTGCACGTTGCGTGACTGAGCCAGGAAGAAGTTTTCAACCTGCCGGCGGGTGCAGTGCTAAGATAAGAACTGTTTCACGTTCCTACGCAGGCTCTCTTCTGGAATTACATTTCCCCGCAGACCTAGCAGGGGGTCCAGTTTGTCTCTGCCTGACCCTTTGGATTTGGTGGCGGATGAAGGAGAACGCCAGAGGACCATTTAAGCAGCTCCGGCTACTGTTCAGTCTCTCCCTGTCTCTCTCAGCCGCTCCATTTGCACCCCTGAGGCGGCTGATTAATCTGGATCCTCTCTCTTCCTGGATAGCCGGAGGTGAAGACTAAAGGCCCAACACACAGTTCCCCCCCCCCCTCCCCAGACTTGGGGGGGTCACGGGCAGTAATGGTGGTGGAAGGGCAGGGAAGAGGGTACGCGTCCTCTGTGTGAAACGTGAACGAGACTGAAAAAGAGCATATCCCGATGTGCTAGGGGGATACTTTTTTTGTCTGTGCAGTGTTTTCTCCACTGCTGTTGTAGGGGGATTGGTTTATTTAGTAGTGGTCCTGTTGGTGTTGGTGAAGGCAAAGGGAATGGCTCCTTCGCCAGGGACACGCGACTTCATCTTTACACTAAGGGGCAGGTTTTATAAACAGCGCGCGCAGGGTACATTTGTGCGCGCTATCCGGCGTGCACAAATGTACACCCGATTTTATAACATGTGCGCACTGCCACGTGCATGTTATAAAATCTGGGGTCGGCGCGCCCAAGGGGGTGCACACTTGTGCACCTTGTGCGCGCCGAGCCCTAGGGGAGCCCCCGTTGGCTTTCCCCATTCCCTCGGAGGGAACTTTTCTTCCGCTCCCCCCCCACCTTTCCCTCCCTTCCCCTATCTAACCCACCCCCCAGCCCTACCTAAATCCCCCCCCCACCTTATTTCAAGTAGATACGCCTGCCAGCGCGCGCAGGCCAATGGCCGGCGCGCCATCCCCCGGCACAGCCACTGTGCCGGAAGCCTCGGGACTGTCCCCGGACCTGCGCCACGCCCATGGCCCCTCCCCCTTTTCAAAGCCCTGGGACATACAGATCCTTACCAACACTCACAAATGCGACCACATCACCCCCAGTACTGCAACACCTCCATTGGCTACCAGTCACGGCAAGAATAACTTACAGAACTCTCACACTAGTCCACAAATCCCTCCACAACCAAGACATGCACTGGCTAAAAGAACACCTTACATATTTCACGATACAAACAGACCCACAAGACAGCAACACTGCATACACCGTCTCTCAAAGACTCTAAACTAAACTCCACCAAAGCTAGGGCTTTTTCACTAGCCACCCCCGCCCTCTGGAACAAGCTCCCCACATCAATACGTCAGGAAGCATGCCCCAAAAAAATTTAAGCAGGACCTGAAAACTTTCCTTTTCACACAAGCATACTCTGAACAACTCTCCTCCTTCCCGTAACGCCTCCCTCCTCCCACGATTTCTTTTCCCCTGCCCTTCGCGACACTTCTGTAAATAGTGCCGTGAATAGTATTACTCTTTTAAATCATATTTATAAGCCTTGTATTTTTTCGTAAGTTGTGAAACGTTGCTATTTTACCTAATCTGTATTCTCTCATGTTCTTTGTTGCACTGTAAAGCACTTGTTGCTGATTTCTGTTTGAATGTGAACCGATGAGATGTTCCCAAAGTTCATCGGTGTGTAAAAACTGCGAAATAAAATAAATAAATATAAAAAAAAAATTTTTTTTTTTTAAATTTCCCTCAAAATATATTTTGAAAGGAATCAATTTCATTTTCTGTGAGCCATTCCAATCTGAGAAGTTTTTGAGAGAGCATTCTCCGGTGACTAGTAAGTGTGTAATGTGAGGGTGATAATGTATTTTAGGGCTCTGCCTTATCTTTCACTCTATGGGATGTTTCCTATTATGCCTTTTTTTTTCTTTCTCTTTTCCCCTTCCTTTTATGTTTGGCATGAATTATAGGCTGTTTAATATATTTTTTACTGTTTTACTCTTGTATATATTGTCATCGCATTGTTTTTTCAAATGTTAATAGTCTGAAAATTTGTGAAATATCAATCAGTAAATATAAAATTCTAAAAAAAAAAAAAAAATTGCTATGTAACTCTAGCACTAAGAAGACTGGGGAAGCAGGAGACATGCTTTTTAGATGTATATGCAGTATATAGATTACATGCATACATTAATTAAACTGGAAATTGAGTGGTAGATGTTGCAGTTCATAGCATGGTCTTTTGGATAAAGACATGCGACGAATGTTTTCCACTCCTTCCAGCCCTGGCACAAGTATATGCACTTCTTGAAAAGTATGAGGAGGACCCAAGAACATTTTGAACCCTGGCCAATTGAATTAAGCTGAGAACAATTGTATTAAGGAGGAACAGCATTGGTCCTTTGAAGTCTGGTTTATCTGATTTGCACTCTGGAAAGGAGGGTTTTAGGTTAGGGTGCGCCTCCCAATGTTTGCAGATCAATCAAGTTTCAGAAATTCGAGCACATTTTGCAAATTGTGCAGTCTGGCCCTGGGCTGACTTGAGATGCCTTGTGTGCAGTAGCCCTTATCTGAACTGCACTGAGTGATCAGCAGCTCAGGCAACAAGGATCTTAGAGTGCTTCAAAGTTGTACTTTTAAGAGTGTAGAACAGGGAGAGGAGCAAGATGGCTGCTACCACAGACCCTGAGACAGTAGCTCTGATTATTATGATTTTTTTTTTTGCTTAATTATTGTTTTGCGCTGACCCCCCTCCTTGCAAAATGGGTAGGAAGGGGAAGCATGATTATTTATCTGCTGGCTCTAGTTATCTTCACCGCCCTAGGGACCTGCCTAAGTCCTGCTTAGCTGCCAGAACCCAAGGGCTCAACCTGTGTTGGGAGGGGGCTGGTAAAGGTGAAGCTACAGGACGCATTTGCCAGCTGGTGACGTAGGCCTCATGGATTCGCCCTCGAGACTGCTTCAACTACGCTGCAGCACGAAGGGCTCACACACCCACCGCCTTTCACATTGAGCGATACCTTTTATTGAATTCACAATACTTTTCTTGGCTAGCTTTCGAGAGCTAAAACTTTCTTTTTCAGGTCAGTATTTAAACGAGCAAAAGATGAGATTACCAGGAAACATAGAGAAGTGTGGCCGTCATAAAATGATATTGCTTGTTACCTTTTGATCACCCATCAAACCTCCCTCCTCCCTTCTTCCCTTTCCCTCCCCTCCTGTCAGTTGTACAGCCTTTTTATGGTTCACATATGGCAGCCACACTAGGTTATATTTCCTGGTAATGTTATCTTTTGCTCATTTGATTTATGACTTGAAGAAGAGTTTTTAGCTCTTGAAAGCTAGTCAAGAAATGTCCAATAAAAAGGTATTACCTGATATATTGTTAACTTTCATTTCTGTGCATAGTAGGGTATATTCAGCAGCTACCTTAGCCGGACTCCCAATGGTTGAATATTAACCTCAGAATTTTCTGTTGGGATTTTTACCTCCACAAGGGTTTTTCTCAGATATCCTCCTCATGCTTAAATTTGCTACTTTTGAATTTTTCCTCATTCATTGTGGCATCTTTCCTTTTAAAGGCTGATTGTACTTTAGCAGACCTCGTTAAGTCCATCTTCTCCAGTGCCTCTCTACCCTAAAAGAGTAATTAACTTTAGAACTGGTCAGTTGAAACTTATGATGGACAGATGATGTTAGTGTTACACTTATATTGAATGGACTTGATTACTGTAATGCTTTTATACCTGAGATTACCAGCTTCTTCTTGCTGTTCGGGTCTTAACAGGGACACACCTCGGATCATATTACCCTTGTATTATATTCGCTGCACTGTTTTCCGATAGCCTCAGGATGCAAATTTAAGATCATAACATTAATTCACAGAGCACAAGTGGGGAGACCTCAGTTTGTGTTAGCTCATTATTAAAGATATACAAACTTCTGAGGGCATTAAGATCTCTTGGTAGGAATCAGTTAGATATTGCTTCATGACACCATGTGTGCCTAGAAGACACTCAAACTAAGGCTTTTTATATTGTCCTCAGTTCTCAATCTGTTAGCTTGGGTGTCTAGAAAGTCAGTTAATCCTTATTGCCAGCTTCAAATACCAGAGAAAATTCAGTTTTAAATACCAAACAATATTTATTTGAACGAAGAACAGTTCAGTACTCATGGAATGGGAAAGCATCAAGAGTAGCTGCACAGAAAGGAGAGAGACTGACAGCTGTGATAAGTTCTGTCTGGAAGCTCAGTAGTCCGAAGGAGGCAACCTGAGCTGAGCTGAGAACAGAAGCTGTAGAATGTGAATGGTGAAAAGCAGTGCTTCTGTGTAGCTTGAAACAGGAGTCAGGAAGAGCTGCTAGCCTGTAGAGCGCCAAATTCGAACTAAAGGAAATCAAAGGAAGCAAACTGTCCCAGGCATTCCTAGTGGCAAGGGACCAATGAGAGCAGGCAAGAGAAAGCAGACAGAGAAACAAAGCAAAACAGGAAAGATCCAGTAAAGATCTTAGAATCATTTAAAAGAGAACCAGTCAAGAGAGAGAGCTCTACAACAAGTAGAGAACTCAAGCTGCGCAATATTAATAAAATAACATAAAGTGACAGCATAGTAAGCAAATATATATATATATTTTAATTATATCGCAAAGGCAAGAATACTTTTACAGTCACGGGACCACAATTATGTGATTCACTCCCTGATGATATTAGAACTATTAGGAAAACATTAAAAGTTGTTTGTTTGGTTTTTTTTTTGCTTAAAGAGGCATATGATGTTGAATAAGGTCCATCTTTGGTATTACCAGACTTGTTTAGTTAACATATGGTAAAGGCATGGTCGAGGATTGTGAAATCTCTTAGGAAATTGCTCTGAGATGGCAGTGTATGTGTGACATGTGTTTAATTTTATTGTGAATGCTTTTCTTTGTAAATTGCCTAAAATTATAAATAGCACAGTCAAGAAATTATTTTAAATAGGTAAATAAGAGCATGTACAAGCTGATCAAGTTCATACCGCTGCCCATCCGGAGATAAGAGTATGGCTAGCTCCTTCCCCCAGGAGACAGGAATGCCCTATCCTGGCATGCTGGAGAAGAGGAAAGGATTCCCCAGTTTGCAGGAAGTAGAAGTTGAACCATGCTTGTAATTCACTTTCATTATTTCTTGGGAACCCCCCAGATCATATTAATACAGCCTTCCTTTTTTTAAAATTTTTAATCCAATTCATTAATTTAAAGCAATTGCACTCTTTTTAACTCTTTATTCAACCAACAGCACATGATGGTTAGTTCTCCCAAACTTTAATTTCTTTCGGGATATTATTACTGGTGCATAACGGCATACTGTTGGTAGCTTGATGGTATTTTGGTCTCCTCCCTTTGGGTTTTGCTATGCAGAACTCGCAGACTTCCTGTCTACTTCCAATGTCATCAGTCTGTTCATTTTAGAGCAACCGTAGGTTTCTATCACGCTTACTCTTTACATTGATTATGATGGGCCTCCTGCAGATAGCAAGGCAGGACCCCATAGGTTTAGTTTGATACTATATTATGATAATAGGAGGGTTCTGCCCTAAAGTTCATTCTAGTGACGTGGGTGAATCCTTTGCACTGGCAGGGGGTAGGGAAGTGTAGGTATGGTCACAGATCATCCATAAGGTGAGCGGGTGCAGATAAAAAGCATTGGGAGGTTACAGTATTTGGGCAAGCCATCACTCTTCCAGGCTAGGTGGAAATGTGTCCAGCTGGGATTACAGCCATCAACATTTGAGGCGGCAGCTCTACCAGTTTTGGCTACAAGGAATGCATTGGGCTCTCCAAGCAGTAAAAACCTTTTTTAAAAGTCTTTCTCCAGCTGTAGTCCTTACCTCTTACTGTTGCGGGAGAAGGGTGGCACACAGTTAACATTTCTCCCTTTTGAACAAATGCATGGGTAGCTTGGGGGGTGGGTTCCAAGGTGGTGAATTGGACTAGAAATTGGCTGAACGATAGATGACAGAGGGTAGTGGTGAATGGAATTCAGTTGGAGGGGGACGGGGGGCGGAGAGGTGATTAGTGCACCTCCTCCAGGATCAGTTGTTAGTGATATTGTGGAAGGGTTAGATGGTAAAGTCGTAGTAAACGTAGTAGATGATGGCAGAGAGAGATCAAAATGGTCCATCCAGTCTGCCCAGCTCTATGCAGGTTACCCCATGCAGAAATGTCACACTTAAAGTTACCACAGGATACTCCATTTCTTCATTTCTGTCTTCTAGCCATTAGAGATCCTTTGAGCTTATCCCACATCCTTTTGAATACCATTAACGTTTTTGTCTTCAGCACTGCTTCCATGCATCACCACCCTTTCTGTGAAGAAATATTTCTTTACGTTGTTCCTGAGTCCTCCCCCTCCCCATCTGGCATTTCATATCACGGCCCCTAGTTTTATAGCTTCCTTTGATTCATGTGCATTATTAATACTTTCAAGTATTTATGTTTAACTCTGTTAATTAAATGTTTCCAAAATAGTAAATACACGAGGCAAGGAAGCTGTGTCTCATGCTCCTTTCAAGTACTTAAAAGTCTGTATCATGCCCCCTGTCTCTCTTCTGCTCTAGGATCACACAAAGGTATTCAACAGCGTGGACTTGCCTGAGGGAGGAGACAGCAGGCAAAGTGACCTAAAAAAAAGCTTAAGAAATGGTCAAAGGCTTGGCAGTTAAAATTATGTGTAAAAGTGTAGAGTCCTGCATTTGGGATGCAAAAATCCAAAGGAGCTGTACAGGGGAAGGGAGTTGCTGATGTGCATTGATCAAGAGAGAGAGCTAGGGGTGAGGGTCTCTGATAATCTCAAGCTGGCAAAATAATGTGACAAGGTTCTGGCCAGAGCTAGAGGGATGCGGAGCTGCTTAGAGAGGCATAACCAGTAGAAAAAAGGTGGTGAAAATGCCTCTGTACAGGACATTGTGTTCACTTCGGGGGGCCGGGTCTCAAAAAGGATAGAGACCGCCTTTCTCTGGACCGCCTCTAGTCTATGGGTATTGCAGCGAAAGTCATATGAGACTTCAGGACCTGAACATGTATATCCTAGAGGAGAGAGAGAGAGGAGGAATATGATACAGGCGTTTAAATACTCGAAAGATATTAACGCATGATTAAACCTTGTCCAATGAAAAGGAGACTGTAGAACTAGGGGCCCACAGTTTGAAGCTACCAGGAGGTAGATTCAGGAACAATATCAGAAAAGGTTTTTTTCATAGGAAGGGTGGTAGATGCATGGAATGCCCTCTTGGAGGAGAAAGCGAAGACAAAGACAGTAGCAGAAAATTCTGAAAAGCGTGGGATAGACAGAGAGGATCCCTTTGATTGGTAAAAAAAAAAAAAAGAAAGAAAACAAAATACTGGGGTAATGTGCATGGAGCAGTCATTCAACCCAAAACCACATTGAAACAATTGTATAGCTCTTCTAGGAAAGGCACAGGGGTAACATAGAAATGATGGCAGAAAAGGATCAGTGGTCCATCCAGTCTGCCCAGCAAGCTTCCCATGGTAGTATCTGCCATGCAGGTTACCCTCATGTATCAGTCAGTTTTGCTTGACGTGCTTTGCTTATGGACTTGGCCATAGAAACAGTCCTGTGGGTTGTTTTTTTTTTCCTTAATGTCTGCGCATCAGTACTCCAGACTGTAAAAAAAAAAAAAAAAAAAGTCATTACTCGTGTTGGTTGTCCCTGAATCCAAATTCCTTTGAAATGGAGAGCAATGTTGCAGTTGCTTATTTAAGGGTAGTAATCCATGTCTTCTGTAAAGGGTAGTAGCTTCTGCTTTGTTTAGGTCACTCCTGTGCTTATCAGTTTCCCAAACCGTAAAAGTCGGGACCCTCTTTGGTTGCTGTCTAAATCCAGTTCCCCTTTTCCCCTGCCGTTGAAGCAGAGAGCAAATGTTGGAGTTGCATCAAAGGTATCCAGGCTTATTGGTGAAGGGTAGTAACCGCCGTCCCAGCAAGTTACCCCCATGCACGCTTTCTTCGTTTCCTTTAGGACTTGGCTGTAGAAGCAGTCCTGGGCTTTTTCCCTTATGTCTGCAGGTCAGTATCCCAGACCATGGAAGTTGGGGTCCTCGGTTATCTTCTGAATCCAATTCCTCTTTTCACTCGCTGTCTAAGTGGCGAGCAATGTTGCAGTTGTATTAAAAGCATCAAAGCATTACAGTTAAGGGTAGTAATCTCCATGCTTTCTGGTAAGGGTAGTAACCGCTGAACCAGCAAGTTACCCCCCCTGCACGTTTATCTGATTGTTGTCCTCTAGCCTTTAGAGTTTCACAGTGTTTATTCCATACCCCTGTGAATTCTTTGACTGGTTTCTTATTCACCACCTCCTCTGGAAGGGACATTCCAGGCCTCCATCACCCTCTCCGTAAAGAAATATTTCCTGATGTTGGTTCTGAGTCGTCTCCCCCTGGATTTCCATTTTGTGACCCCTAGTTCTATTGTTTTCTTTCCAACGGAAAAGATTTGAAGTCTAAACATCATTGAAACCTTTTGGGTATTTGAAGGTCTGTATCCTATCTCCTCTGCACCTCCTTTCTTCCGAGGTGTACATATTCACATCCCTCAGCCATTCCTCATAAGTCTTCCGATACAGACCCCACACCACTTTTGTCGCTCTTCTCTAGACCACCTCCATCAGGTCTTGCGTGGAATGGCAGTTTAAACCCTAAACAGAAGGCAAGAGGTAACCTGCACAGAGTGCCAGTTATTATCCCAAATAAACTTGCTGGGAAGACTGGATAGACCACTCTGGTCTTTTTCTGCCGTCATTTATATTACTATGTTTTGAGCATAATAAAACAGGCCATTTCAGCATGCATGCCACCAGTTTTACAGTATCTATTAGGCCCTTCTAGCATGTAAGGTATTAGCATTAGAGAGCATCCAGGGACTATTGCAGTCTTCTGGCATAAAGACAGCAACTCTGCCAGTAGCTGAAAGGAGTCTCTTGTTGGCCAACAAGCCTTGTTATATGTAACCTCTTTTTCTGACTTCACACTTGAGAGAGGGGCACACCTTTGGGTGCTGCTGAGGCTACGCAGAACTCCGTGGAGCCCCCAGGGTTCTTTGGTCAGGGGAAATCAGGGTCTTGAAAGGGGGTCAGGATTTTCAGTTTCTGAACAAGAGGAGAAAAAAACTCTCTTCTCACACACTTGTTGAATGTTCCCCAACCAAAAATAAAGTTTACTAAAGTCAATGTTGATTTGCATTGTAATGGCTTTACAGAAAAAGAGGAAAAACAAGCTTCACACTTGAATCCAATAAAGAGAATTGTAAAGTAATCACAAGTAGAACTGTTTACATTGTTCCCTTGTAAGATCAGGATTTCCTGATTAAGGCTGTGGGAGTATGCTTGTCCTCTAGGGTAAATCCCTTGTATGTTAAATACTTTCAGGCCGATGGAGCGCACTGTTAACTCACATTTGGACGCGCGTTTTTGATGCGCTAGCTTTACCCCTTATACAGTAAGGAGTAATAGCGCGTCGAAAACGCGTGTCCAACCCCACGAAACTAATAGTGCCCGCAACATGCAAATGCATCTTGATGTCAGAGGCCCAAAAATTAAAAAAAAATAAAATTAAAAATCAGCCCGCGGGTTGGAAGACAGTCGTTCAATTTTGCCGGCATCTGTTTTCCGAACCCGTGGCTGTCAGTGGGTTTGAGAACCGATGCCGGAAAAAATGAGCGTCGGCTGTCAAACCCGTTGACAGCCGCCACGCCTGTCAAAAAGGAGGCGCTAGGGACGTGCTAGTGTCCCTAGCGCCTCCTTTTAGCGCGGGCCCTAATTTGCATAGGCCACCCTCCTGAATCGCGTGCCCAGGAGAGTGACCTGTGCGCGCGCTGGGAGAGCGGGCGCTCGCCAGCTCTCCCGCGCATTTTTCTGAATCAATGCATATCCAGCATAGTTCTCTGCTTCAACAGCAGGGGAGAAGAAAAACTGTTACTTCACACATCCAGCAGAGCTCTCTGCTTCAACGGCAGGGGAGAAGAAAAAAGGGTTCGCACTCACAAAGCAGGGAGTAGCTGGCTTGTTACGGCGGTTACTACCCCAAACCAAATGTGCCTGATACTTCACTTTCGATGCATATCCAGCATAGCTCTCTGCTTCAACGGCAGGGGAGAAGAAAAAAACTGATACCTCACGCATATCCAGCATAGCTCCCTGCTTCAACGGCAGGGGAGAAGATAAACAACCAATAAGGGCTGTATAACACAATCTGGGTAAAAACAAATAAGCATGGGTGTAGCTTGCTTATTGCGGCGGTTACTACCCCTACTACCTCTAACTAATCAAGCTAGATATTTCACTTGGATGCAGCTCCATCACCGCTCTCTACATTAATGGTGGGGGTGGAAGGGAAATAGAATCAAGAGCTAAGAGAAACAGATAAGTATGAGAGAAAAAATGAGGGAAGCTTGCTGGGCAGACTGGATGGGCCATTTGGTCTTCTTCTGCTTCATTTCTATGTTTCTATGTTTCTATGTCTGCTGTTCAGTGAAGCTCTTCTTTTCTCTTTTGGGCGGTACTTGGCAGTTACTGCTCCTTTGCTTCTCTTCAGCAAGGAATGGACCAGACTGGTACTCCTGCAAATATCCTTCAGCACCAGCACAACTCTTCGGCAGATTCACCAGAATGAGGCTTCTTATAACCACAAGCAACACTCCCTTCCCCCTCTCCACCTCACAAGACTGTAGTGTCTGCTTGCAACTTCACTGCAGGCCAGAAGTGGGAAAGAAAATGAATATAATTCCCTTCTCCTTCATAAACAAATAAAATACCACTCCGAGTGGTCATTCTAACACAGAATCAGGACCAAGCCAACAGAGTGCTTACTAGTAGGGAATGCGCAAAGAAACCATGCAGTCCTACTGCTACTCATTTCATCTTATATAAACCTTGATTTAGTGATGCCCTAATTTAGGATGGAAACAACTGCCCCTATATATAGGATACTTATCGCCTGCAATTCTTTTTTTTCTTATCGCTCAAAAATCTATTGGATGCATGATAGACTCAAAATGGGGTTGAATTAGCACAAGTTTGAAACTTGTGAGCAGTAGCATTAGTTGTCGAGGCTTCAACCCTATCTACCGTCCACTCGCGCATCTTTCATTTACATTCAGAATTCAATCTGAAAAATTTGTGGAGATAATATCGCACATTAATTTACCTCATGCTTGGATCAGAAATGGATGAACAGCATTTAGGCTGTAAATCTTAAGGAGTTGCCTTGGAAAACTGCAAAATATCAATAAGTGAACAGGTTTGTAGGTGGACCAATTGCTACTCTTATGGCCATGCCATAGCCAGCAAAAGAGCTACATTGAAAGTAGTTATAGACATTACTTTAATCTGCTGTCTGGGTTTCAGGATATTCCTCTAGTTTTTAATCTGTCCATAGGAGAGAATGTGTACGAGAATGACCGTGTGAAATAATAGAGGCTCCAACTGATTATTTTATAGCAAGAGCCGAACCATGGGAAAGGTTAACACAATATGGCCACCAGCTTTCATATACAAGTGACCTACAATTTTTGGTTTAGATATGCTTTTCAGCTTAGTCCAGGGAGTTCTTCCAGAGGACTCTGACAACCACCCATGAACACTGGCATTCGCTTTGTGGAAGAGCCTTGTTCGGGGGCAGAGTGGCGTATTGGGGCCAGTGGGCCAGTCACCCCAATAGCCTCAGCCCCATGTTTGCAGAACTGCTGCGACCAACATTGACCCCCTAGCAAACATCTCTGAGAGTGTGGGAGCCTCCCCCAAGGCTCTCTGCTTATGTTGCCTTTGTGTTTGTTTTCCCCATGGCAGCGGGGTTCATGGGCCTGCCCCTTCCACCCTCTTCCCTCCCCCCCACCATCACTGCGATGGCGGGAAACATTCCCACAACCTCCCACTCACACTTGTCCTGCCTCTGACTTTTGCCAGCGAGATGCAGCCAGGAGACCTCCTGCCACGGCCTCACCGCCGGCTGAATGCCTCCTGGCTCCCACAGCGTTCCTGTGTGGCGGGCTCCCTTCATCCTCCTGCCACAGCAAAACAATAATTAAAAAACAAAACAAAACAGATTTGGGGTTTTCCAGGCTGCAGACCTTCCCACACCAAATGGCCACCCTCTCTTTCAAAAGCTAACTCGGACCCTGCTCTTGTGGGGCCCTGCCTGGATTCTCCCAACCACTAATAAGTAAAACTTTGGATATCTGTTTGGAAAGTTGCTTTATCCAAAATGTAGGTAAAGTTGATGGCGCTGTGCTCAGATCACTATATCTCTGCCAGCCTCTGGTCGCCGGTTAGCTGTTTGCAGTTGCACATATGTAATGAAGCTGCAGCTGTCTATTCTTGTGGCTCCTTTTACTGTATAATCTGTATAACCACTGCTTGAACCAAAGTTTGCATGTATACCCACCACAGTGGGTTTCAATCTAGTCTTCCATAACCAGTAATTCAGCTTGTTGTGACCAGACATCACTGGAAAGGATATACGATTTTTTTTTCTCCCATTTTTTTTTTTTTTCTGTTTAGCTTCCAAAGTGGAACAGTTAAAAGGTGTCAGGTTGGGGACTTCCCTAAAAATGTATGAGTCACCTCCATATAAGCTGGATTTGTTCAAAAGTATTTGAGCAGAACCAAAATAGGAACTTGGCTTACATTTCTATGGGATAAAAGTATACAGGACAGGAATAACGCAAATGTAATCAAAGATCCAGTCCGGGTCAGTTAATACGACGATATCAGTCTTCTGCATGAGACTTCCAGAATACCCCATTCTGTTTATAGGAACGAGTACATAGATGGAAAAATATGAGCACTTGAGAGGCTCTCCAGGGCCAGTGGCTCAACTCATCTCAGCCTTGAGCCTTCAAGTTGCCAGAACACTAGGTGGTTTCCCTAGCAACCCCTTTTCAATCCCTGAAGACCAGTCCAGATCCTGGAGAGTAGGGCCATGGACCAGTGTAGCAGCCGTCTGAGCCGGACTCTGCTTAAGCCATTCTGTGGTTCTACCTGCAAGGCACCTGCTTCTGACTGGGCAGACCCCAGTTGAGACCCTGCTGGAGCACTCTCTGCCCTGATAAAAGGGAACCAGGCTTGGGGCCTCCTCTGGCACTGCGTATTGGAGGTCCATTCTATTCTGAATGCCACGTTCCAGCCTGAAAACTGAAGCATACAGGTGGAACACCAGTTATTTCCTGCTCTCTGCTTACGTTGCAGAAACCGATAGCAAAAGGTATTAAGAGCTGATAAACATATCTGCAGGATTCACTAAGTTTTACAAGTCAAGTAGTCTCTTCCTTCCCTGTTCTTTAGATTCTAACACAAGCCCAGGGATGAAAGTTCTTCGGTTGCCACAGTAACTATTACCCTCATCCCTGCTGTGATGGTGAATAACAAGCTTTCATTATTTATGCCTTTATTTCAAATGCTATTTCATGTTTCCAAGCAGTTGAAGATGGATTACACTGTTAATTGATCATGACCCAACATACATCTGCTTAAAGGGTCATAATCATTTTACAGATAGCGATACAACTTGGGCAAGCATCAACACACAACATTTCATAAAATACAATTTATCTAATTTAGCTATACAACGTCCACAAAATTAAAAATGCACACAATAAAATCCAAGGGTTAAAACCTATTAAACAATCAATATATTGGCACAATTTCGTATGGCGCCAACTTCAGCCCCCCCCTTAAGTAGTAGGAGGCCAGAACTATAGCAAAGAAAGATAACAGAGCTTATAGCCTTCTTTTGTCTGGTCAGTAGACTTGTGGTTGCTACTGTTGAATAGAAACAACAACTAATAATCAACCAGCCGGTGGGGCACTTGATCTAGTTTTGGCTAGAATCCATTTCTTCAGACCTAGAATGGGGATATTGAGGTGTCCTCTCCAGACAGCTGAAGCTTTTACCCCAGGAAGTGAATTATGGGCTCTTCAGAATTTGTTGCGAGGGAATGTGTTCGAGGTTAGTATATCTGAATTAAAAAAAATAATAATAATAATTGGAGGAGTTGAGTCACCTAATTCCAGCTGAAGTGTGGAGGTCCAGAGAGAGAGGCTTGCTGGCTGATTTGCAGACCTTGGTGTAATCGTTTGGCCTGGCTCTGCAGCGCTTCTGCACTTTCACAGAAAATCGCCATCAGGCAGTGTGAGAGGCAGCTCGATGCTGACGTCATCGAGGTCCTGGGCCTTAAATTCTTCTGCCCTGCCGCTGCCGGCACACCTAAGTCACGTGCCAAAGGGTTGCGACCCTGCTATTTTTTTTTTTCCTTTTCTGTGTTATGGGCAAGAAGAGAAGAGGGAAGATCATGTTGTCCCCCTGTTTCTACACCATTAAGAGGGCCAATGGATTCCCATGTGCCCCGTCCTCAATCAACACTGCATGTAACACTGAGTAACGATGTGGAGGACAACCCTCTCAGCTTTCCACCAACTATGTCTTGTGTTACATCAGGCGATCAAGTTTTACCCCAATATGACTATGTTCGTTCCACGCAGAGACTATATCTGGCCCCAGTGATCCGCCCCATATTTTGGAGGGGGGACGGGGACATCAAGGTGTTTCTCTTTCTCCTGAGTTGGGTCCTATTTATCTGCCCGTTCCTGATTCCCCAGACTCTTGGAGCTGGATGTGATACATCATCTGAACCCACAGAAGACTCATTAAGGGACATATGGAGAGTGGTAACAAGGACTGAAAAAGCAGTGTTTAGTTCTGTTACTCAATTCTGTTCTTTCTTATCTGGTGTTTCCTTAAAGCTAAGGAATCATCGGGGACAAACGTTAGTTTGAATGTTCATCATCAGATGGAGTCTTTTGAGAAGTCATTGAG
The DNA here is from genome assembly GCF_901001135.1 of Rhinatrema bivittatum. Taxonomy (NCBI): domain Eukaryota; kingdom Metazoa; phylum Chordata; class Amphibia; order Gymnophiona; family Rhinatrematidae; genus Rhinatrema; species Rhinatrema bivittatum. The sequence goes on from NC_042616.1 coordinate 59,186,769, forward strand.
GTTTAAAAACCTTAGGTGGTTGAATTTTCCAAAAAAAATATTCTATTGAAGTGTTACAATTTACTGAAGAGAAATCTATTTTGTTGTCTAAATTGTATTATATGCCAGATAAAGAAAGAAGATATCCAGTGAGGATGCAGGCAGTCTAGATGTACTTGCTCCTGTCTCTAGTCTTGAGGTTTCTGAATATCTTTATACTTCTAAAGCTAATATACCTACTAAGAATACAATGATCGTCACCTTTGCCCTAGAATCAGATAGGAATAGTTTTCTTTGGCAACATTTTAAATTTTGAGGGAAATTGTTCTGTGGTCAGCAGGTACAGGTTTTCCCAGATGTCTCATGGGAGATCCAGGTTAAGAGAAAGGCCTTTCTTTATTTGAAACCACGTGTTTGACCCCGTACAATTGGAGACTTTCTTAGTTAATAAGTCTGCTTGATCTCCCGTAGTTCAGACTGGGTGGGTTCTCAGTATGGCATATTGTTTGTAGTGTGGTTTGGAATATTTTTTTGTTCTCCTCCTAATTGTGGCCTTGATATGAATCCCTGTATGTTTTTTTAAATCTTTCTTTCCTAATTTTGTTGCTTTTAAATGTCTCATATCCTGGTTATGTCATTTAAATGATTAAAACTTATTAAATTAAAAAAAAAAAGGTTTGAACAAGTTTCTGGAGGACAAAGTCCACAAATAATTATTAGCGAAACAGACTTGGGGTGTCTCTGTCGCTTACTTGTAGGAGTGAGCAGTAGGAAACAGACTTTCCTATTGGGATTTGTCCGGTGCCTCCAAGTGGCCCGGCTTGGCTAGTATGTGATACAGGTTGCTGGCCTCGATGGCCCATTGGTTTGACCCAGCTTTGCACTTCTTACGTAATCTCAGGGTAACCTGGTTTGGTGGGTACAATATTTTATTGCTGCTGTGCTGGAGCATGGGGCAGATTTCTGTTACCAGCCTGGTAGTGTTAGACACATTCTCTGGGGGCCTCTTTCGTTTGATAGCTCCAGGAGACACTGCCAGTTGGATCACAGCTACCCAAAATATACGGGCAGAATCATTTTAACATTATTTGGAATACTGCCAATGCATTATACCTTATTTGTGAAGTAACGATTGATCATTTTTATTTAATAATATAATAAGGTTTGGGACTAACATCTTGCCTTTTATCCAGGTGGGATCCCACCGAATGTTAAAATTTAGCACGCTGATATACGTGTGGCCACCTCTGGGGTGAACTGACCACACATTTCTGATGATTGGGCTTTATGGCTGCTTCCACAGGAAACAGTGGCATTTGTTACCACCATCTGGTTACACTTTAATAAATTAAGGTATGGGAATATGAAATGACACAGAGTCTGTGGTAGAGCAGGACTAGAACCTGCATTCCGGGAGCTCTCCTGAGTTATCACTCAGTTTTCCGAGCACTAAGAACCTTCCTCCTCAATGTCTGTCTGCCTGACACCCAACGCCTGCTTTGTCATAAAGAAATGTACCACCAAAGTGGCTGGAATGCTAAACCCAGTGAGTCTGAGAGGTTGGTCGGTGGCTTTTTGTTGTAAACAATCCTCCTTTGTGACTGACTTCCGAATTGACAAGCAGAGATTTCTGTCCAAATGGAGCCTGTTCCTTGTCATTAAGAGGGCAATTTTTAAAGTCGTTTACCTGGGGTGAGCAATGATTTGCAAGGGTAAATTGGATGACTGAAATTGCCTTCCCTTAGGAGGGCCGAAAGCACGCACCATGCTGTTCTGTAACATGCACGCTTCTGGCCACATTAGGAGGAGGCGTTCTTGCGGGCGTGCTTAGGTCAGAGGAAGAAGGGAGAGGAAATAACTACACATAGGGGTCAATATAATAAAACCCGCACTAAAATCTGAATTAAATCTTAGTTCAGGTTTTATTTAATGCACAGATCAAATCCTCGGGTCCCCGTGTGATGCAGGAAACTAATGATATGCAAATAGACTAGGTGTAAAAAAAAAAAAAAGCACGCTAAACTGAAAGAATGTGCTTTTTTTGCTATTTGCATGCCATTCCACGAAAAAAACCAAACGAACCAAAAAACACATTCCCTGCATCCTTGAGTGGCCCATGGCCACTAGCCCAGTAGTATGGACAAATCAGCAAGCCTTCTTCTCTCCATCCAAATGCAAAAACCCTCCCTCTCTCCCAATGCAAAACTAATCTCTGGGGTTTGGGTAGTACAGCTGAACTGGCAAGTTTTCTTCCCTCCTTCCCAATGCAAAATCCCTCCGTCCGGAGTCAGGAGGCCTCCCCGACTTTGCTGAAACCAGCTCTGAAAACTCACCCGGGAACCCTAGCCAGAGAAGACTCCACCTGCTGGGCTGATCCCTCCCTTTCTAGCAAGTCATTGGTCTACCTGATATTAATGTATTCACTTTACTGACTACTGATTGGCCCCTGCACTGTCAGCTATCAGTGAAAGGATTAATCCTCTTTTAGAAGGCTGGCCTTTCTCTGTCATGTCACAATGAACATAAGAACATGCCATACTGGGTCAGACCAAGGGTCCATCAAGCCCAGCATCCTGTTTCCAACAGTGGCCAATCCAGGCCATAAGAACATGGCAAGTACCCAAAAAATAAGTCTATTTCATGTTACCATTGCTAGTAATAGCAGTGTCTATTTTCTAAGTCAACTTAATTAATAGCAGGTAATGGACTTTTCCTCCAAGATCTTATCCAATCCTTTTTTAAACACAGCTATACTAACTGCACTAACCACATCCTCTGGCAACAAATTCCAGAGCTTAATTGTGCACTGAGTGAAAAAGAACTTTCTCCGATTAGTTTTAAATGTGCCACATGTTAACTTCATGGAGTGCCCCCTAGTCTTTCTATTATCTGAAAGACTAAATAACCGATTCACATCTACCCGTTCTAGACCTCTCTTGATTTTAAACACCTCTATCATATCCCCCTTCAGCCATCTCTTCTCCAAGCTGAAAAGTCCTAACCTCTTTAGTCTTTCCTCATAGGGGAGCTGTTCCATTCCCCTTATCATTTTGGTAGCCCTTCTCTGTACCTTCTCCATCACAATTATATCTTTTTTGAGATGCGGTGACCAGAATTGTACACAGTATTCAAGGTGCGGTCTCACCATGGAGCGATACAGAGGCATTATGACATTTTCCGTTTTATTCACCATTCCCTTTCTAATAATTCCCAACATTCTGTTTGCTTTTTTGACTGCCGCAGCACACTGAACCGACGATTTCAATATGTTATCCACTATGACGCCTAGATCTTGGGTAGTAGCACCTAATATGGAACCTAACATTGTGTAACTATAGCATGGGTTATTTTTCCCTATATGCATCACTTTGCACTTATCCACATTACATTTCATCTGCCATTTCGATGCCCAATTTTCCAGTCTCACAAGGTCTTCCTGCAATTTATCACAATCTGCTTGTGATTTAACTACTCTGAACAATTTTGTATCATCTACAAATTTGATTACCTCACTCGTCGTATTTCTTTCCAGATCATTTATAAATATATTGAAAAATAAGGGTCCCAATACAGATCCCTGAGGCACTCCACTGCCCACTCCCTTCCACTGAGAAAATTGTCCATTTAATCCTACTCTCTGTTTCCTGTCTTTTAGCCAGTTTGTAATCCACGAAAGGACATCGCCACCTATACCATGACTTTTAACTTTTCCTAGAAGCCTCTCATGAGGAACTTTATCAAACGCCTTCTGAAAATCCAAGTACACTACATCTACCGGTTTACCTTTATCCACATGTTTATTAACTCCTTCAAAAAAGTGAAGCAGATTTGTGAGGCAAGACTTGCCTTGGGTAAAGCCATGCTGACTTTGTTCCATTAAACCATGTCTTTTCTATATGTTCTGTGATTTTCATATTTAGAACACTTTCCACTATTTTTCCTGGCAGTAAAGTCAAGCTAACCGGTCTGTAGTTTTCTGGATCGCCCCTGGAGCCCTTTTTAAATATTGGGGTTACATTTGCTATCCTCCAGTCTTCAGGTACAATGGATGATTTTAATGATAGGTTACAAATTTTTACAAATATGTCTGAAATTTCATTTTTTAGTTCCTTCAGAACCCTGGGGTGTATACCATCCGGTCCAGGTGATTTACTACTCTTCAGTTTGTCAATCAGGTCTACCACATCTTCTAGGTTCACCATGATTTGGTTCAGTCCATCGGAATCATTACCCATGAAAACCTTCTCCAGTACTGGTACCTCCCCAACATCCTCTTCAGTAAACACCGAAACAAAGAAATCATTTAATCTTTCCGCGATGGCCTTATCTTCTCTAAGTGCCCCTTTAACCCCTCGATCAACTAACTGTCTAACTGACTCCCTCACAGGTTTTCTGCTTCGGATATATTTAAAAAAGTTTTTACTGTGAGTTTTTGCCTCTATGGCCAACTTCTTTTCAAATTTTCTCTTAGCCTGTCTTATCAATGTCTTACCTTTAACTTGCCTACGCTTATGCATTATCCTATTTTCTTCTGTTGGATCCTATCACCTCTGGCTGGAGCTCCCCAGTGAGTTTTCTGATCTAGTTTTGGCAAAGTAGGGGCAGACCCCGGACCAAGGGTTTTTGCACTGGGAGGGAGGGAAGAAGATTTGCCAGCTTGGCCATGCTACCCGGACCCCAGACGGAGAGTTTCTGGAAGGAGGACTTGCCGACTGGGGTGCTCTGCTCTTTACTGTGGGGTTTAATTCCTGCCTTTCAGCAGATGCTAAGTTTCTCTTGGTAAAAGTCATCCTGCTAGGTTGCCTCAGCCTTAGCAACCTAGCATTGCAGGGTAATAGCTAATTAGATTATTACCCTGTAATTTGCATGCACCCAAGCTAAGCTTGCAGCTTTTTTTTTTTTTTTAGGGCGGGGTTTTTTGGTGCTAAAGCCCTCATTACATATCTGCCAGTTAGCACTGAAAACCCCACCTTAAACACGAGTAAAAACCCACGGCAGGCTTTGCGCAGCAGAGTTTTACATCGACCCCCTAGACTGCATTTTCCACTCTCTGTGCGCTAGTTTCTAATGGACAGAAAAAGCAGGTGCAAAAGCACCCATGGTAAGTTTCAAAGTGAAAGTGTGCACATTCTTCCCTTTCTAAAAAAACCGGTGAAGAGACACCTGCGGGCTTTGTGGCAATGCAGAGGGTTTGAAAATTGAGCCCCCTCAGCCTCAGTCTGTCGGGGTACCTGCAGGGCCGGTGCTAGCTTTTTTTTGCTGCCCTGTGCGAAAAATTACTGTGCTTCCCCCCCCCCCCCTCCAATTCATTCAGTGTCTGTCCCAGGCCTATCAAATAAAGCCCAGCTCTGTCCTGCAATCGATATTTTAAAAAAATGACATCACCCCCTACCCCAGAACCCATGAATAGGGAAGGGTATTAGGTACCCTAGGCAACATTACAGCCTTCCACAGACGCCACCCCCCCCCCCCCCCCCCCCCCCACACACACACATCCTTTACAGACACACACAATTAAATTATGCATTTATAATACATTTTACATGAAAAGAACATTGAAAAGTACAGTCTGCTAAGGCAAAAATAACACAACGTGCATATTATATTTACATGCACTCCTGTAGTGCCAACCATAAAACTCTGCAAAAAAGACACTTGGAACTCCTATGGAATTAGACTTTTTATTATCCGTATTAGGTCTGAGCTTGGCCCTCAGAAAGCCGTGAGCAAACAGAATTACCATTACAATATACTAAACCTCCCAACATTAATAACCTTATCTATGAAAAGGCAACACTGCACACATTATACAAGGCCCTAGAACATCAATAAAACTCTTATTAGGAAACCAGGATGCTATAGATCTCTTCATAGAAATTACATGCCAGCAAAATACTTTACCTTGATCACTTATGCAGAACACAGACAGACCCCCACCAAATACAGAATAAAGAGATCAGAAAGTATAAACAGAAACATGCTGAGAAGAACTGAATTAGAACCCACAATAAGCCAGCCTGTATATGCAGAGCAACAATGGAAAAATAGAAACATTACCATTCTTCATAAAAACATTACATAAAAATAAAGAAATATAAAACAATCATAATAGTAAAATCATATTTATAAAAAGAATAAATATTTCACAGTTAATGAATAAAACATACATTTCCAAAACACCAATAAAATATTTTAAAACATCTGATGAATAAAAAATGCAATAATTAAAAAAAGTTCTCTCCCCCCCCCAAATATTAAATAATTCAAAAGAGCAGAATTTATGAAATTACATCCAATAATTAAAACTAATAAGGGTTAAAAAAAAAAAAAATCTCCTGCTCTTCATTCCTGTGATCTTCTGATTTCCAGTTACCCTGAGATTGTCATGGATTGGGGGAGGTAGGGACTCCTAAATTTTATTTTCTCTCTCACACACACACACACAATAACACATTCATTCTCTCACACACTTCCTCTTTCTAGCATACACAGGCTCCTCTCCCTCACAGATACATTATGGGGCCGATGCAATACAGTGCGCTCAGCCGAGCGCGGATTAAATTGGTGCTAATCCACCCCTTAATGCAATAGGGGGATTAGCGCCTATTTAACACGCGTCCGACGCCGAGTGAATGAGATAGCGCTCATCACATGCAAATGCATGTGAATGAGGCTATTACTCATTCACTCCAATGCAAAAAAATAAATGTGCATCTCAGACGCACATTTATCGCTCAGCTATTAACGCCTGCCTGGAGCATTGAAGACCGATGCCGATATGCTCGGTGTCGGTTTTCATAACTGGCAGACTGCAGTTATGAAAACCGACGCTGAGTTTATTGGCGTCGGTGTTCATAACCGGCAGAACGCCGGTAACCGCGGGGTCGGGTTGGCAAGGAGGCGCTAAGGTCACGCAAGCGACACTAACGCCTCCTTGTTAGCGCAACCCCCTAATTTGTTTACAGCATGGCGCCCCCCTTGCGGGTGCTATGCGTGCATTCAAATGGGCACTGAAAAGTCAGTGCTCTCATACAGACACACACATACACACACACACACACACATAGGCCTTCACACAGGCACACACACCCATGCAGAAACACACATGCTCTGTCACTCACACTCATACACACATGGCCTCCTGTTATCTTCAGGCCGAAGCAGGATGAGCTCCACCACGGCCCCGCGAGCCTTCCTGATTGGATGGGGAGGGAAGAGCGGAAGCCCGCGCGCATACACGCAAATGGCCCTCGGCCTCTCTGACGGCCGGCGGCGGCTTGAGCGCCGGCGGTGTGCAGCCTCTCTCCTCCTTTGCTGCCGGCGGCCCCGCGGCTTCTCCTGCCGCCGTCGCCTCCCCCTGGTTGTGCGCGCCCTGTGCACATGCACAGTATGCGCAGCCGGTTGCGCCGGGCCTGGGTGCCTGCCTGAAGTGGAATGCGCGTGGGGGTTTGGATTTGCTGCCTCCCTATGCCTAAAGTGCTGACATGAGATGCTGGCGAGGCTGCTGCCTTGGAGCTGAGCTCTCTTGGGTCCTCTCTGCTAGGCAGAGTGCGTTTTTTAGCTTTGAGGAAAGACGTGAGCTCCCCCCCAGGATGGGCTGCCATGTGCTCCGCTTGCATACATGCAGTACGTGGTCCAGGCATTCTGTGTAGCTTGTAATCTGTTGCTTGGCTACTGTCGCCTGGTTACAGGAATACTTTTCAGCAGCTTTTCTTAAGTGGCCCCTCCATGTGCTTGGCATCATCTGATGAACATATTGCATTTTTATTTCTGCATTTTCATGGCAAGAAACAATAACCAGTGTTTAGTCTTTCTCCTTCACCTCGTAGCATGTAGAGGAGTGAACTTAAGGTGACTTGGGCCAAGAGGGAAAGAAAATTTGTGTTGGTTTGCACGTGCAAGATTTATGAGTTACAGCAAGTTCAGGTCGCTGTGAACTTTATTTTTTATTATTTATTTATTTAACACATTTTTCTGTACCGTCGTTCAGTTATACTGTCACAACGGTTTACAAAATTAAGAACATAAATACACAGTTATATTATAAAATCAGAATAATTAAGATAAGTTATGGCTTTTTACTGTTCTGTTTTAAAATTACATGTAAAATCAGGGACTTGAAAAGGGATTTAGCATAAAAAAAACCAAAAAAACCCCAAACTCCAAAACATTTGTTTTAGGGAAACTGATGTGGGCTGCCTAATAAGGGAACCTCAGCCACGACAGCGAGCTAAACCTGGTATGTGTTAACTTGTGGTCCATGTTAATAAAAGATCCTTAAACTGCTAAGAAATGCCTCGTTTGCAAAATGGTTTAAGCATTGTTTCTGAAGGGACATAAGAACATAAGAAGAACATAAGAAAATGCCATACTGGGTCAGACCAAGGGTCCATCAAGCCCAGCATCCTGTTTCCAACAGTGGCCAATCCAGGCCATAAGAACCTGGCAAGTACCCAAACACCAAGTCTATTCCATGTTACCATTGCTAATGGCAGTGGCTATTCTCTAACTCAACTTAATTAATAGCAGGAAATGGACTTCTCCTCCAAGAACTTATCCAATCCTTTTTTAAACACAGCTATACTAACTGCACTAACCACATTCGCTGGCAACAAATTCCAGAGTTTAATTGTGCGTTGAGTAAAAAAGAACTTTCTCCGATTAGTTTTAAATGTGCCCCATGCTAACTTCATGGAGTGCCCCCTAGTCTTTCTACTATCCGAAAGAGTAAATAACCGATTCACATCTACCCGTTCTAGACCTCTCGGGGGAAAAATTGAGCAGCCCCTTTTATTAGGATGGCCAAACAGAAAAATCCTGTCTCGGCAGTATTACGGAGTGGAGGAAAGTCGAGCGTGCTTTTGGAGGAAAACAGAAATACACAGACTGAACTTATTTCATGATTGGAGACCCTCTGTTGGATGAAAGGCGATGCAGCCAGGCTGAAGAAGAGTGAAAGGAAACATTTATTTGCATGGAAATTAATTATGAGCAATTGAAAAGCAGTTCTCGGTGAATCTAGGTTTTCTTTTATTCCGTTTTAGTGTTCTGATTGGTAGTTGCATAATTAGTCAAGGACTTGGAAAGGCACCTTAACCGAATATGGTGGAGAACAATGAGGCCACCTCAGACATTAGGACCTGGCAGTGGTTTCCTGTAGGAGTGTTTTATACCTCTTAATAATTATTATGTATGGACTGTAAAAGATATTTCCTCTTGAAAAAAACAAGCATAATGTTTTAGTTTGCTGAGCATCATTTTCTAGTAGCTGGTGAATGTTTTTTGGGCTAAACTGGGTTGAGTGGAAGGGACGGTGATGCGTAGGCTTTGTTAGCTCCTGGAGTTCTTCTGTCAGCTTTTAGCACATCTGTTTAGCCCTTAAAAAAGGCTCTATTGCTCTAATTACCTTTATAAGTATTATATGGACACATTTTTATTCAAAAAAGAAGGGTAATGACGCCAAAATTGCTTCGGACTATGAGAGGATAAAAGTTAATCCAGGAGAAATCAAGATGCTGGCTGAGCCAGGAATTGGTGACATGGAGAAAATAGTGGCCATTGTGTCGGATGACGTAGTGAAAGAGCTTTCTGAAAGCATGCCAGTGGCACTAGATCGTCTGAGCAGACCTCAGTCAGCGATGGATGAAACTAGAGAGGGATTCCAGTAGCAAGCCCAAAAAGATCATGGCTGTTGAGCAGAGAATTACATAATAATAATAATAATAATAGTCTCGGGAAGATAGAACAGATCTCATTGCTAGCAATTAGCATTAAAGAAAATGAAATTGTGTCAGAACGCATAGAAGAACATAGAACATAGGGGCTGCAGGAATAACAGCAGAGTCCTTGGGCTTCCTGAGACGGAGAACATCCCAAGGGAGCATCTTCTAGTGGCCAAATGCGAGAAGAAGAAATGGCTAGAAGTGCTAGACGATGGGGGTCCTGTGGAGCATTTTTGCTTTGAGGTTAGGAGTAGATACATATGACTGATGAAGAGAATTCAAAACTGAGGAAGGAGTGAGGGGGCCAGTGCGGCCCCACTTCCTACGCCAGAAGACAATGTGGGATGGCCATTCTGATCCACAAAACGCTCTCTTCTGTTTTTGGAAAAGACTTTAAAAGATGAAGAGGCGAGATAGGTTTTGATGTTGGGCTCTTTCTATGGGGTGAGATACCTCCTATGTAACGGGTATGTACCTAATGCTTATACGCCATTTTCCTTTGTTAAACTAATTGGGGGGGGGGGTGCGGGGGCGAGGGGGGGTGCGAATTTGGAGGTTCAAGAACCGGGATTGCTTGATGTTTGGAGAGCGCTACATTATGTTGAATCACAATACACTTTTTATTCTATTCCATGTGAATGTTACTCCCGGTTCCATTATTTATTAATTGCTGAAACCATGTTTCCTGTGGTACAGTCAGCATCCAAAGGCACCATCTGACTGTGCTGTAATATCTGTTAGGTCTCGAACTTGGCATCCCATCAGCAGTGCATTTATTGGAGAATGAAACCCCATTTCCCCCCCCCCCCCCCCCCCCAACCGATAAACGATGCTGGTTTTGGTAAGTATTTACAAGGGAAGTGGTCAGATTCCTCGCAATATAACACCCAACCTGTCACATCCCCCCTCCCTCGCTTTGTTCTGGGAAGCGGGGAGAGCAGTTCTCAGAGGGGAGGGGAGGGGATGGCGTATGTGTCAAAACGAAAAAGTCAGAGACACGGAAATATTGAAATTATCAAACGTTTTTTTATTAGGAAAAAAGGAATGTGTAGCACAAATGCCCTCAGAACAAAAATTAGAGTTGGACAGGGTTCAACTACACCTTCAATCATTTGTTACGTCAGAGAGCAATTCATTTCCATGTGATTTTATAAACATCAGTGTTACAGGTTTGAGAACAGTGCCAGAAAATCTTAGCAAGATTGGTGAAGAATGTAAAGCCAAGATCAGTTATAATAGGCATTGAAGATAAGCAGGGTTTACTTCACAGTGAAACAAGGGATATAATAAAAATTGTCACTGATTACTATAGTGAGCAATTTGGCAGAAAAGAGATGGACATAGAAATGCAAAATTCTTTTTTCTGGAGGGCTAGGATCTCTCAGCCAATAATTGACAATGAAGTCTTTAGGGCAATAGCAAATCTTCGGGCCGATTCAGTACGGTGCGCTCGGCTGAGTGCACCTTTAGCCCCCGTTTGGCCGCGCGTTTTCGACGTGCTATTTTTACCCCTTATACAGAAAGGGGTAAAAAAAAAGCAGAAAAAAACCCCAGAAAAAAACTGCTTTTCTGTACACCCTCCGACTTAATATCATAGCGATATTAAGTTGGAAGCCCCAAAGATTAAAAAAAAAAAATAATAATAATAATCGGCTCGCGGCCTGCGAGTTGGAAAACGGACACTCAGTTTTGCCGGCGTCCGTTTTCCAAACCTGTGGCTGTCAGCGGGTTCCAGAACCGACGCCGGTAAAATTAAGCGTCGGCTGTCAAACCCGCTGACAGCCGCCGCTTCTGTCAAAAAGGAGGCGCTAGGGACGCGCTAGTGTCCCTAGCGCCTCCTTTTTACCGTGGGCCCTCATTTGCATACCCTGGCTTCCTGAATCGCGCGCCCAGGAGAGTGGCCTGGGTGCACATCGGGAGAGCGGGCGCTCACCGGCTCTCCCGCGAGGTTTTCTGTATTGGCCCGCTTGTCAGTTAAAGCTTCAAGAATTGATGGACTTGGTACAGAGTTTTAAAAAATTCTGAAATTTCAGTTACTGGCTCCTCTAAAAGCTGTGGAAAATTGCATGTTTTGATATGGTTTCTTTTCACAGGAAGTAAATCAGGCGATTATAGTTGTGCTTCCAAAAAAGGGTAAAAGATTTAACTACAGCAAATGCATATTGGCCGATATTGCTATTAAATGCAGATCTGAAAATCTTAGCCACGATTTTAGCAGCACGCCTGAGCGTAGTGATCCCACATCTGGTGGCGTTGGACCAAGTGAGATTTTGTGAAAGGGGGCCATGTTGTGAAAAATATCCATAAGGTCCTGTTGGTAGTCTACAACAGAAAAACAAGAAGTATTCAAGAATTAATACTTAAGTTTGGATGCTGAAAAGGCTTTCAATAAAGAGATATAGAAATACATGTTTTGGGCACTTAGTGAAATGGGAATTAAGGGCTATTTTGTTGATTGGATCAAATTACTATATACTTCACTAGGGGCCAGGCTTCTTATTAATAGGCTGATGTTGGGTACATTTGAATTAAGGGGGGGACTGAGGTAGGGGTATCCTCTCTCCCAACTTACAAATTCTGCCAGGAGTATGTAAAGTTATGAGCACTTTAAGAAAACATGAATGATCAGATAAAACAAGTCAGTTTAATTTGAAACGCATTAAAAATTACTATCATGCATCACAGAATAGTACAATCATTAAACAAACCATAGCAATAAAGGAAATAAAATGGTCCTGTTCAAGAGTTTAAATACCCTTAGTTCTTAATATCGTGCATTGTACCCTTTTATATCAATGATGGCTTGCTGTCTTTTGTGATAGTTGTGAATGAGGCCATTTATTTTCTCCTGTGGTAAAGCTGCCCATTCTGGCAAAACACCTCCAGATCCTGTAAGTTCTTTGATTGTCTAGCATGAGCTGCACGTTTGAGTTCTCCCCAAAGTGACTCAATGATGTTGAGGTCAGGAGACTGTAATGGCCAGTCCAGAACTTTCACTTCCTTCTGCTGCAGCCACTGAAGGGTCAGACTTGGCCTTATGTTTCAGATCATTGTCATGTTGGAACATCCAAGTGCAACCCATGTTCAGTTTCCTGGCTCATGAATGTAAATTCTCCTCCAGTATTTTCTAATAAGATGCTGCATTTATCTTGCCACCAATTTTGACTAAATAACCCTATGCCACTGTAGCTCACAGCCCCCCCAAAACAGCAGCGATTCACCTCCATGCTTCATGGTAGGGATGGTGAACTTCCCTTTATAGGCCTTGTTGACTCCTTTCCAAACATAGCATTTATGTTTGGGATCATAAAATTAAATTTTGGTCTCATCACTTCAAATTATTTTCTTCCAGAAGTTTTGAAGCTTCTCTAGGTGCTCTTTGGGATAATGTAAGCGGGCTGTTTTGTGGCATTGGTGCAGCAATGGCTTTTTACTGGCAACTCTACTATGAAGCTTATTTTTGTCAGAGAAGCCTGTATTTCAATAGAAGTTTCTTGTGGGTTTTTCTTTGCATCCCAACAAATTTTCCTGGCAGTTGTGTCTGAAATCTTTCTTGGTCTACCTGACTGTGGCTTGGTATTAACAGAGCCCATAATTTTCCACTTCTTTATCAGAGTTTGAACAGTACTGATTGGTATTTTCAAATCTTGGGATATCTCTTTATATTCTTTACCTGATTTATAAAGTTGAACTACTTTGCTCGCAGATCCTTTGACAGTTCTTTTGCTTTCCCCATGCTTCAGTAACCATCAAAGTCAGTGCAGCCCTGGATGAAATGCACAAGGGTTTCTCAAGAGCTAAGAAACTCATTAACTGTTTATACACAGTCACAGGCACAGATGTGGATACCTACCCATCATTGCCATTTCGACCTGTGTGTGTCAGCTTTGGGTGTATGTTATCAGTCCAAACATTCAAGGTTATGCAAACTTTTGAACAGAACTATTTTATTATTTCCTTTATTGCTATGGTTTGTTTAAGATTGTGCTATTCTGTGACACATAATAGTTTAATTTGAAACACATTAAAAATAAAAGACATGTTTTGTCTGATCACTCATGTTTTCTTAAAATGCTACACATGTTACAGATTCTGTCAGTGGTATGTAAACTTATGATTGCAAATATATTCGATTTTAACTTTGGAGCCATTAGCAATAAAACTGAGAAACAAGGATATTTTTCATGGTATCACCATAGGGAGGCAGGAATTGAAACTGTCTATGTTTGCAAACAATATTCTGCTTTTTGTAGTCAACCCAAAGCAACATCTGGAGAAAATGGTGCAGAATATTTCTTTATTTGAATCATTTGCAGGTTTAAAATACATTTTGAAAAGTCTTACGGCAATGTCCCTGTGTTGTACTCTAGCAGTGCACAGGGAAGGACCTTTTCCCTTTAAATGATCAAAGACACACTTGACATATTAGGGGATAAGGTTTCCAAATGAGCTGTCTTACGTTTACTTATGCAAAGAAAATTTTAAAAGAAACAAATGCAACTCAGTATTTGGCAGGAATTACCATTATCCCTACTGGGGAGTAGTGCACTCTTTAAAAGGTACTCCTGCCAAAGATACTGTATGTTTTATTTATTAATTAAATGTATTTAACATCATTTATAAATTGCTTTTTAGATTTAAAAAAAATCAATATTCAATTACAATACATTAAAACTATCATAAATAAAACAAGCAAATCCATATAGGTAAGCTCTTCCACCACTAAAAATGTTAGACTACATATATTGCTATGTTGGGTAACACAAGTAGACCTGGCACTCTCTTAAAACTGATTTTGATAAGGTTCCTTTGGATAGGTAAGAGAGCTAGGGTGGGATTCAATAAGCTAATGAGTACCAAGGATTTGGGTGGTCTAGAAATTCCAACTATTAGACTATGTAATGTAGTGTGTCAGTTGCATTTTTTCGGGGAATGGGTCATGAAAGACTGTCAGTGTTGTACACCAGATTTAATAGACGATCTGATTTTCCCAGTTTCCCTTTTGGGAGTGTTGTATCTATTGGATGCCAGAATGCCTACTGATGTCCAAAATAATGTACTGATAGGGTCAGTGGTGCTGGCATGGAGGCATTTTCAATGTTGGTGAGGCTTTGATCCCAGCAAATCCTTGATTTTGCTGATAGTTGGTAACTTGGCACAGCACTGCCAATTTGCCATCAGGTTGCAGCTCCCTCTTATTCCTCAGAAATTACAAGGTGTATGAATAAAAATGCTTAATATATTCTAGGGCTTGAAAAATATCTTTTCATGCCTAAAAAAAAAAAAGTGCAACATTTGAGGGAGCGTGGGGGGTTGGGGAGGCTGTTATTCTTCTCAAGAGCCTTGCAGAGAATTGAAAAATGTATATATGAATGTCAGGCAATGATCTGAATTGTTTTGGTTCAATAACTGATAGAGGTAAAGCTGAAGTCTTGGCAACAGATGATTGCAGCTGCCTGGTGAGAGAGGAAAAAGTCTAAATAGCTGAGAAACACTGTTATGTTGTGACTTAGATTTTCTTCTATGCTGCTGCTGGTGACAGGAATGAATGCTTCTGCCTGCCATGGAATACCACTCCTTGGGCTTGATTTTCAGTATGTTTTTCCTGATTTCGTGTATATAGGAAGGCGGATTGCTTGTGCAGAATGACTACATCAAAGGTCAGTTATCACAAATGCCCTAGAGAACAACCAATGCACTGCTTGAAATTGAGGAAAGCATGATTTTAGGACCTGATTAAAACAATTAACTCAGAAAAGGAAAATGTAAGAAAGACTAAAGGAGAAGGTCAGGATCTGTGCTGTTACCCCAAATAAATCCAAATGAAAGAAAGATACATTTTCAGACCTTCCAATTAAAAGCAACCCCATCTTTTCTAACTTGCCCAGCCTCGTATCGCCCAGGGGCTTTTTGAGTTCTGCAGGTTTTCTTGGATTCTGCTGGAAAATCAGATCTGAGAGAGATGCTCGGGTGTTGCTCAGGCTGGAGATTCCAGCAAAAATGCAGCAGATGCGATCTGAAAATGCTGGCGACAAGGAATAGGAACTTGCATTATTCCTCCTGTTCAAAACCATGGCCGCCTCCTTAATACCAAACTCTCTATTTTTGTTTTGGAGCCATGTTTCACCTAAAAGGAAAGCTACCTGCTCTCACCTCGACAGTGCTGCCTGCACCCATCATATGTTAGAAGCTTTCTTTGCAGAAATATTCAGTCACGCCTCCCTCTCTTTGTACCTTCTTGCCACTTGACTCAATTAATCTAACGCTTTACTTTCAAACTCAATCTCTTTAGACTTCGGTTTGCCCAAAATGCTGTTGCATGACTGCTTACTTCCACCAAGAAACATGATTGCATTTCTCTGGTTTTCAACCTTGTAAAGATTTACAGCTCCAAGAAATAAAAAATAAATCTCCTCACAATGATAATTTATCCGAGGAATCGAGATGCTGAATAGTATAAAAATTTACATAGGAATTACATTTTTATTGGGAGGAGAAAGACCTTAGACATTAAAGCCAAAAATTGCAGGAGCAAAAAGGCTGTGTTGACTTCAATAATCGGTCAAAAAACCTCCAGACTCCCTTAATTACTTTTACTATAGTGAAACCAATTTATTAAAAATAATATATATGATTCCCACCCTAAGTAAAGTCCTTATAATGGAGCACCTGCAGAGCACAAAACTAGAGTAAAAGAATTGTACTTGTCTTTCATAATGTAACTGGCGATGTTAGGAGTGTCTGAAAACTGGGAGTGGCAGAAACAAGCCAGCACAGCCAACGTTTCATGCATTGGGCTGCTTCAGGGCGACGTTCCAAAATGGTAAAGAGACCAAAATGTTCAATTCATCATAAGTCCTTAAACATGAATATACAAGAAACACTCACTTAGCCTTGTAAGAAGCAGTAGCGTTGAAGTGGTTGCATGCGTACTGTTCTGTAATAAAGGCACAGGCACGCGATGGAGCAGATATATATTTGAAAGAGGTTAGAGCCTTTTTCAAAGATGGGAACAACTGGGGCTTCGTCATTTGGGGCACATTTGGGCCCAAGGACGGTTGGTTCCTATTGTAGATTTAGCATATAAATTTTCCCTAACCGAAGGGGAGACATTTTATTTTCTTTAGGTACAACATTATATCTCTGGGGTAAAGGTTCAGGAGGATCTTAAGAAAGGAAAATCTCTTTTTGCAGGTCTGTGTTCTGCTCCTCAGACTTCTAAAGGCCCTATCTCTAAGTTCTACTCTATTTTGAATAAAGAGCAGTCAAACTGGTTACCTGTTGTAGCCTGGGAGAAGGATTTGAAGGGGGAAATCCTAGAGGAAGAATGGGCGGCCTGTTTTATGGGTATTAAAGAGTTCAGTGCCATCTTAATAGTTGAGAACGGGTATAAATTACTTTTTTCTTGGTATCTTACACCGGAGCGGATACTCAGGATAAATCCTGGCGTTCAGAATGTATCCTGGAGGCACTGAGGGAGCAGAGGTTCCTCTCTTCATATATGGTGGGAATGTCCAAAGATACAAGCCTATTGGGATAAAATTAATTCACTGAATTTTGAAATAACGGGAAGTGTAGTAACCAAGGTCTCTAAAACATTGCTCTTGGGTATTCTGTCGTCAGTTTATAGATAGTCCTACAAAAAAAGTGGCAACTGATCTTTCAAATAATTATAGCAGCTAGATGTGAGCTAGATTTACACAGGAAAAAATCGGAAGCCCCAGGCTTCTTAGCAGTGTCGAGTTTGGAAAGTTCATTTTATGTCTCATTTAACCGAAATTAAACATTTCAAGCAATCTGGTGGCCGTTCAGATATGGAGTGCTGAAGGTTCGTAATCCTCTAGAAGTTATTTGAGTTTCTCTTATTTTTGTCTATGTAGGTTGAATTTGCTGGGAGGGAGGTTAATGATAGAAACTACTATGATGCTTTTGTTTGTTTGAATTTATTGTGCAATGTTCAGTGGCTGAAATTGTTGGCTGTATTGCTGAATTTGGTTTAATAAATACTTAAAAAGGAATAGAGTGGAGGAGTATTTTAATGGTTAGAACAGAGTCTTGTGAACCAGGGAAACAAGCGTTCAAATTCCCACTGCTGCTCCTTGTAACCTTTGGACAAGTCATTTTACCCTCCATTGCCTCGGATACAAATTTTGGCCTAGATTTACTAAGCCGCAATATGATTACAACAAACGCTGGATATAGTGCGGTATTCGGGCTTGAATCCCGCCTTTATTACAGTGAGCTGCTTTGCATGGTATTGGCATGAATGAATTTGCAAATCCATGCAAGGCAGCTCATGCAAACCTAATCCTATGCTAATAAAATAACATGGCTGATTTAAAAAAAATAAAAATCAGCCCCATTATTTTATCGTCTGTGAGGGAAGTGTAATTGGGATGGTAATGCGGGTCCCCAGTGGTCCAGCGATAAAATTTAAAGGGCCAATTGGCTTGAAACTCATCCTTCCCAAACATGAGAAAATACCTTCAGGGGTGTTTTGAGTCTCCCACTACCTGTAGAGGTGGCTTGTGTCCCAAAAGTGTAAAAACAAACAAACCAGAGTTTAAAACACACGGCGATGCCCCGCCCCCTTCCCAAACCCCCCACACAACAGAAAGCTTTAAACCCTGTGGTCCATCCCCCTTCCATCTAAGATATACCCTGGTGATCTGGGAAGAGGGCAATCCTACCCCCACTCTGTACCTTAAAAACGATCCCCTACGCTTTACTAAAGTCACTCTGTGGAAATCAATTCCTTGGCTCACACTTTGGCAGAAACAGCTCTGGGTTATTGCCCTGACTGAGAAGCTTACTTTTGTGCTGCAACATGAATCCTCACTGACTGATCAGATTTGGGGCCCTTATTGGGCTTATCACCCCGGTTAGAATGGTTACGTTTATTTGCAATGATACTGTGCATACCTTTAATAGAACCGTGTTGTTTTGCTTTGTTGGTTATTGCTTTGTTGTTGTACTTGTGATTGCCTCAGTATTCTCTCCAGTCATTTGTTATACTGTCTGCTGTATGGTTAAAATTAAAAGTTTAAAAAAAAAAAAAATTCCTTGTGGGCTAATAGGAACCCGGAGTGCCTCCTAGCTCTGGGCCCGATCACACCATTTTCCAAAATGGCGCCGGCGGGCCTTTGCCTCTATGGGGCAAAGGATGATCCTTATCGTATGGTAGGGGATTAATGGTTTCTGCTGGATGGGGGGTGGGGGATGACATGAGGTGCACATATCGGGGGGGGGGGGAGTCTTTGCTTGACTGAGGGGTTTCTGCCACTAAGGGGAGGGGTTTGGGGAAGGGCAGGGTATGGCTGCACAGTTTCAAAGCTGACACTTTTAATATTTGGAGTCTCCTCCACCTTGGAAGGCAGGGGGTGGCAGGGTCACGGAAGACCCCCCAGAGGGGATTTATCATGTTTCAAGAGGGCGGTGGTTTTAGGGCCTCGGGATGCCATTGCGCGAGTAGGCTCTCTTTCGCTTGGTGATTTTTTTTGATGCATGTTTGTCCCATGATAAAAAAAAAAATCGTGCGGTGATACTGCAACAATATTTTGTCAGGGAATGGCTAAATATTGTGGGCGTACCCCTCTCCCCCACAATAAAAAAAAAAATAAAAATTCACAGCTTGATAAATCTCTCCCTTAGATTGTAAGCCCTTGTGAGATAGGGAAGCACCTACAGTACTTGAATGTAATTCCCTTTGAAGTGCCAAAATGTGGAATATAAATATCAAAAACAGTAAATAAATAGCTCCTTTAACAAGTTCTAGAGTTTGAACCAATGAACATATAGCTCCAAATGGCTTGGAGATAGTCCTTTCCAATCAGGAGCTTAAACCAATGACCAATAGGAAGGCCAAAGATGGACCTTTAAATGGTCCATTGAAAAGTCCAAAAATCATTCTTGAAAATGTAGTGAATCAGATGCTCATAGACATAGACAATAGTAAGGCTGCAAACAAAAATTGATTACAAAAACAAACTTCATTCCATATTGGTGTTGAGCCCAGTGGTTAAACAGATTGAAGCTGATTAAAATCTGCTTCTGTTCTAAAAAGCTCAAAAGAATCTTGTGGTTCCCTCACCAGGTTTAAAAGTCAAGGGTCAATTGCAGAAATTCTCAAAGATTCAAACCTGTGAGGAAACTCACTCCAAGATGAGATTTGTGCAAGGTTCTCTCAGCCTAGCTTGATGGACTCTCTACCTGGGTAACTTCAAGCTAGGTGGAGAGAACATTGCCCAAATCTCATCTTTGGGTGAGTTTCCTCTCTCCGTAGGTCATCAGATCTTCACAAGAGAGCACTGTTCTGTTCGTACATGTCACGTTGAATGTCAAAGTGGCCCCTAACCCCCTACACTAATACCTAAACCTCACCTCGAGTTACTGGGTGGGCCACCCCTAGGGATACAAATACCTATCTAGGGAGAGGACATTATGGCTAGTCTCTCTCTCTCTCTCTCTCTCTCTCTCTCTCTCTCTCTCTCTCTCACACAGCTTAATACTACTGAAAAAGGTGTAGATAAAATAAGCATTAAGTCTGTGCAATAGCACTTCACAGATTGGCAAGCCCACTCCTCCTCTTTTTCAAATTTGCATTGCATCATACGATATGGTGCTATCACAAGCATTAACGGGGCTTTTCACATGCAATAAGCCCTTAACGCATGCGAAAACGCCTCAGCGCATTTTGATAAATGACCCCCTAAGTTTGTACCTGAGGCAATGGAGGGTAAAGTGACTTGCCCAAGGTGTCACAAGCATCGACAGCAGGACTCGAATCCTGATCTCCTGGTCATAGCCCACTGCTCTAACCACTAGGCTACTCCTCCACTCCAAATAAATAATAGAGGCCTTTTAATTTTGCCCACATAGATTTTTATGACACGAATGTTCAGTAGCATAAATCACCAAAATAGCAGAACACGTGGTGAAATATCTTTATGTCTAAATTTGCTTAGTTGGAAACGTACGTCTCCCCATCTCTTTCAGGATCCCAGTATGAAATAGCCCCACTGGGTCTTTAAACCTCTCTTGGCTTTCACTGCCATGCCTCAGGCTGCTGCCTTCGTCCTTCTAACCTTGCCGCGCTTGGTGCACGAGCGTTCTCCCTCTCGGCCCTTTCCCTCTGCAGCCATATTTCCTGTCTCCCTTCTTTCTGCTGTGTCTGTGCTTTCGAATCAGGGTTTAATCCCCCTCCAGATTTTTTCTCCTTTTGCACTTTCATTCTTTCTAATTTCCATTTCCCTGATTTTGTTGCAATTCTTTCCGGGGTACTTGTTTTGGGATCCACGTGCAGTATAATTCTTTTCTGTAGGCTTTCATATGTTACAGGCTGGCTGTTTAGGAAACAGCTTGCAAAGTGAAACTGAGCAGTTGTTTTAAGGTCTCCAGTGTTGACTTGACTAGGAGGCGCCTGCAGAGGTCAGATTTATAGGTGAGAACACGCTGTTTGTTTTCTAAAGTTCCAGTAGTAGCTGCCAAATCTGAACTCTTGGGCTCAGAGTGGTGGAAGAGATTTGATAGTGCCAAGCAGTCCCTGACACTCCTGCAAGGGTCATTTCATTAGGAAAAATTCAAACACAAACAGGCAAAAAGGAAGCAAAAATCAATAAATCAACAAAAGAGTTACAGAAACGTTCACTTTTTAATGGAGGAAAAGGCTTCACATACTACAAAACAGACATAAGTTCGTAATTTAGGTAAATAGAGTATAATCATTTCTGAAAACCCTCCATATTTCATAATGTGACCATACTGTCCTCTAAAAATATTTACAAAGTGAAGAGTCAAATTTAAATTCAGTGAGAAACAAAATAGCACATACACGAATACATGGTATTTTAAAAATTACAACTTACGTGCAAAAATCAGGGTCTCCGAGTAACTTTGCACGGGTGGAGCCAGCATTAACACAAATAAGTTGCTATTTTAAAACCGGCCAAAGTGATATGTGTACATCTTTTACTTGTGTATCTTTACTTCTGCTCAATATCCGGAGTCCGTGATTGTAAACATCGTTAAAGTGAAACTGGCAAGAGGGTCTGGGTGCAGTGGAGGAGCCGGGAGGGACTTCACGAGCTGCTGATGGACTGGGTGAACTGGTAGACTAATTGGTCAAACTGGTTATTTCATAGTTGCGTGCATGTTATTAAAATTCCCTGAATTACGCATGGAATGAAGGAGAAGCCTAGTGGTTAGAGCAGCGGGCTACGACCCAGGGTAACCAGGATTCAAAGCCCATGGCTGCTCCTTGTGACCTTGGGTAAGTCACTGGCACCCTCCATTGCCTCTGGGTCCAACTTACCCCTAGATTCATCAAAAAGTCTTAATAATGCTGTGATAACGCCCGCGCTAAGATAAAGGGGCGTGTTTGGTGGGCCTGGCAAAGAGGCAAAGGCTATATCTCTCAAACTAGACAGGAAAATCATTGCAGAACATTTCATTCCCTCTGTGTGACCCTCTGACTTTGCACCAGCTTCTTCCACAGACCGACAGATGCCTCTCGTGAACTCACACCATTGGGATGAAAGAGGATCTCGCTCAACAGTATCTTCAAACCAATGAGCGTTTTACATTTTTTTTTCCACTCTAGGGTTTTTAGCAGTCGGATAACAAACTTTAACATTCACTAGTTAAATTAGAGGTCACAACAAACATGCTTCCTCTAATACCCCTCTTCAGTTAATAACAAAACCTCTCCTTTCTTCCTTCGCCTCTGTCATGGGAACTAAAGAAATAGTCCTTCTTCCTGAGGGAGAGATAGTATCCATGCTCCTAACCCAGCTCCTCTCTTGGTTGAGGAGGTTGATGCCATGTAACCTGGTGGACAAATGGTAACTCTTAGGTGGCTTGGTGGCTCCGACCAGGAGTCTAGTCTTGCAGTCCTGGAGCCATGACGTTTGCTAGACCCTCAGTGGGCAGCAGGCAGAGAAAGAGATTCCTCCACCCTGGCGTCGTGCCAGCTTTCCATCCCAACTCAATAAAAAAAACAAAAACCAACCCCAAATACATTCCTGCTCTGAGCACCACCTTATGTTGATCCAAAGAATCTCCCCCTTGTGGTTCTCCCTCAAAACAATTCTCTTAAAGAAATAGACCAATCTCTTCTATAGACGTGACTCCCTTAGGACACATTACCATAGCCCCAACACTGGAGGCTAAGTGATGTCCTTTGAAATTCTTGCAAGGGGAAACCGGACCTGAATTAGGGCCCCTGTCACACTCAGGAGGATAAAGGCATGGGAAAAGGACAGCGTGACAGATTTGCCGACAGACTTCCGCAGAAGGGAGAACCCTTTGACCATCACAAACGTGGCTTTTGGAAAATTGTCCTAGGGTACGGAGCTAAAAGGTGCACATGTTTGCATCTGACTTACATCATCAACTTCAAGACATCTGGGGCCCGTTCACTGTCTCTAGCAGCAGACGGTGCTTTCATGGCGAATAATCCATTCACCCTCCTTTTATTTTTGGTGATATTTCCCCCCCCCCCTAAAGACACCTTTGTTAGTTCCTTCCATCCCCTTCTCATTGAAGACTCCTCACGTGCAGCCTGTCAGAGGCCAAGAGTTGTAGACTCCAGTCTGTCCTTTCGGTCGTGTTCCATTGCATTGGCTCCTGCTTACTTTATCCTCGCCCCCTCGCAGTCATGTGTGCCGTGCTTGTGCAGGTCACAGCAGGTTTGGTTTTCGGCAGTGCTTTGCCTGCTCGGAGCCCTCCGCTGGAATGCAGCCCGGGCATACCTGTGTTTTATAGTCTGACATTTTTAGCTTTGCCGTTTGTTCCTCAGGCTTACTCTGTAAACACCTCACAGCCTTTTGATTTTTCCAGGGCTTAGACTGGATGATACTTCTCGTATTTGGTAGAGGTGATGTGTTTACAATCAAGGCTTGAAAATTATGCTGGCGTCTTTCCCAGTCAGGGACCAGAAGCACTGCAAATGTTTCCCCTGGCAGCCTCTTTCCCTTCCCTTGCTTTCATTTCTTCCATCAACTTCATGTTCCCTCCCTCCCTCTTACAGTCATTCCCTCCCACCTGCAGTTTCTCTGGTCACCCTCTCTTGTAGCCACCCCATCCTATTTATTCCACCCTCCCCTGCAACTCTCCATCCCCTTCTTGAACCTCCATGGCCTGGTCTCACTTGCTTCTGACCCAGGGTCTACTCTTTTGCCACCATGTTGCCTTTGGCCTCCAGAGTGCGCTGCTGTTTGTCCTCGGATCCATGGAGGAAGATGAGGGGGGAAGAGAACGATTTTGTGGCTCTCCTCACCGTTCTGCTCACAGCCGCCTCAATCCAGGGAGGCACTGTCTGCTTCTGCCCACCGGTCACCATGGCTGGTAGGGGATCTGGCTGCAGGAGTGGTGCAGGGGGTACAGCAAGGTTGGCCCTCCCTTCTGGTTTGCTTAGGGCCAAGGGATGCTTGTGAGGAGCCTGCTGCTGTCTGTTCCCAGCAAATCCACAGGGGAGGGTAGTGAGGTTCCTGTTGCTGAGCTGCTCTGCTCCCAGGTTTGTGCAGCAGTTTCACGCATGAAGTCTTTATGAGCGTGTGCAGCCCAGTCCTGCACCTCTATGGGAGAGTTGCTAATTGGGTCCAGATTTGCCGGATAGATTTGATCCGATTTTAGGTTTACCTCATTTCCCGCAGGGGCTTGTTCTGATTTCCCTATTGCAGTCCCTATGAAAAGCAAGAATACAAGTCCTTGCCTGTAAGGGGGGGGGGGGGGTTAATCCAGGACTGGAACAACCCTGCTGGGTAAATATGGAGCCAGTTGTTAATCCTTTCTCTATGGGATTCACGGAATCCTTCAATGCATCCCTCTGTGTAAAGCTTCATCTTAGTAGAGGTGTCAGATAGCAGCAGGGATGGGATCTGGCTGCTTTAGGGGAGAGGGGGACTTGAGAGAGACTAAAGAAAAAGGGGAGGAGGTAGGTGGAAAGCTGAAGAGAGGGGAAGGAGTAATTGGCCATGGATGGAAGTGAAAAATTGAGATAAAGATAAGGGAGTGTGAGCCCCGATGGGCAGTTTTTTGCCTCTCACCAGCAGATAGACTTGGTCGGTCCCCTAGGACTATCTGGTTAGTTCTTCTAGCTCTATGGCTCACACTTCCTGATAGCGACCATCTTGTTCCTGTCTTCACGCACACAAAAATGTTGCCAAGCTTCCAGTGTGTAGGTTACCAGAGCTTGGCCATAAATTTTGTGGTGTGATATTGGTCCTTGACCTCCAGCTTCATCGTTAAGAGTCTTGCTTCCAGAGTTTGTCTCGCTATGCTTGATTTCCAGTCTTCCTGTTTGGTTCTTTGTTGCCCCGGTCTGTACTCTTGTGCTTCCGGTTCTCCTGCAGAGGTCTTACACTGCTTCTGTGGTCGCCTTCTTGTCTCCAGGTTGGACCTTCGTTACCATTAGTGTGCGCCTTTGTGTTTCCTGTTTCTCTTGTTTAAAGTCCTGCTATCCGCCAGCACCCAAGAGGAAGGCGGCTGACGCGGGCAGAAGATGTCTGTCTCTGCTCTTGTTAGAACCCACCATGCTCGCCCTGCCCGTAAGCCACCTGCTCTTGGCTTCAGGGACATTCCTCTGGCCGATTACATTGTCACAGGGAGGACTCCTTTGATCACTGTGAGAGGGATGAGAGGGGCTCTGGTTTCTGCAGGTTCTGCAGTACTTCTCCTGCGCCGCCTTCTGACGAATAAGACTTCATTCCCTTCCAACCAGCCGATGGCTCTGGGACAGGAATAAACAGCCGTAAAACCCCACCGTTGACTGACTAGAAGTAGAATGGAGTTTTGTTTGAGCCATGTTTTAACTTTTAGATATTTTCTCCTCAGATGTTCCTTGGTCACTTTTCTATTTATCTTGTGTGAATTAGCTATAAAAGTTCAGGCAGCCTGTGTTCTGTTTTGCTGAACGGGCGAGGGTAGATGTGCAAGAGGCATTATAGGGCATGCTTTCCAGCTAAATGTATCCTTCCTTCAGACTTCACACCATTTATTTCGTACTATGTTACAAATCCTCTGGTTTCTTCTGTGATCCTCCCTTGCACAGACTCTCCACTCACTTCGTTCTATCGGATAAGTCATGTGCAGGTTTCAAACTAGTTTTCCTTTTTTTTTTTTAAACCCAGAGATACCAAGCATTGCAGTAACCTGCAAATTCTTCAAGCTTCTAATATTTTCAATTTCAACATTTTTTGTACTTTGCTGATACAATGTCTTTAGCACTGGAGGGTTCTGTCTCATGTGTTGGAGTCTTGAGCAAAACCAACCGATTGCCACCAGCGGTCCTGAAAATTGTTACATTTGCAATTGGGAGTGCAGAATAAGCCTCTCTGGAGATGTTTGGCCTGCATTTCTTAGACCGACCACTAGATGTCACTGTGAGAGCAATGCATGCCCAGCCATGAGCAGTCCAATGTTTAGCATGCTCTAGATATGAGGCACTTGGTGACTGGCTTCTGATTACAAGCAAAAAAAACAAAACAAAAACCTAACACATCAGAAGGATGTTGAAGGTAATAACATATCATTCCACAGTAAAATCCAAATATATTAACTATTTATTATCTCCAGAAATTACAAACACGAAATAGATCTATTTTTTTAAATTACAAAATAGATGTAACTTGCAGATTGTATGCTCTGGAAGAGGATAATCAATTAAGAGATCCATTTACAATGTACATGTGAAATGTTTTCTTAGCTTTATTTGTCTGGGCTCCTACTGATCTCCTGCATGAATAAAAGATGGCCATTGGGTGGTTCTGGCTCCTCCTATCAGCAGGAGAGAGCGCTCCTGAATGAGCTTCTGCTTATAATGTGTGCACAGAATTAATATTTGTCAAGTGAATACTTAGCTTACCTTACTATGAGGCTGATTGCTCATATGAAGACGGTTACCATTCTGAACAGTTCCTACACTGCCATTGACTTTGTCACCACCCTCATAAATAGAAAAATTGCTCATGCTAAATAACTGAAAATGGCAAAATCCCACAAGGAATGAGTCAGCAGACTGAGAATTAATTTGTACGCCAATACACATAGCACTGTGGTCGTCTAGTCAAGTAAGGGCCTTATTTACTAAGCTTTTTTTCCCATAGACACAGAATGGGAGAAAAGGCTTATGTCCTTATGTAAATAAGTTTCTCAGTTACATCCTTAGCTGAACACAAGTCATCTTTCCATTTTGCCGCAAGATGCATCTTAAAATTTCACACTTTTTTTTTTTTAATAAAGGGTATACACCTTGTCTCACGCCCACTCCCTGATTTTAAAACTCTCTTCCCCTGAGTCTATGCCTCTTTTGTCCATACTACATTCCTATTTCACATGTATCTGTGCAATACCTACTTGAGGTTTTTGATGCAGAACTGCACGTCAGCACCCCCGGAGTAGTTAAGTAGGAAGAGCTCTCAAAGACATAAAAATTCCACGGCAGAGATAAAAAAAACCCCACAGTAAGCCCCATCCTTTTTTTATTTGTTTGTTTTACCTGCCAGCTGAATTATCTGAAACCCTTTTTCCTAGTATCCATTCTTTTAAAGCTTGGGGTGTGGGTGGGGGGCCTTCTGACAGCCTTATAACGTATATCTGGCTGTGAGCCTAATACGCAAAAGAGGGCCGAGCACCTCAATAGAGGTCCCTGTTAGATGCTAAAGCTGGGCCTTACATTTAGCACGTAAAGGACCCTAAACTTTTTTCCTGAACTTTTAACTTTAGGTGTCTTAAACTGAGCCGCATAAGTGTAAACCAGGTATAGGGACAGGTAAGGTGCTTAAGTTATATGCCCAGCGCTGGAAATTGGCACTGAAGGCCTTAACTTCATTTCCTCACCACCCTCCCCCGCCTTTTTAAGGTGCTTATATTTAGGCCCCTTCTGATTCAAGGCTCCCAAATTTAGGTGCTCAGGGCAGGCAAATTGTTTATTTCAAAAGTCTAGATCCCTAACGTTTGAATATCTGGCTCAGCGATGATGGCTTTTTTTTTTTTTTTTAGACTCGTTCTTCAGGTAACTATAGTACAGGGATTCAGACAGGGTGTTAAACCAGGCCCAGGTTTAGATATAGACAACACAGACCACTGCCAAATGCATCAAGTATCTAAGTTCCTGCTTGCTTTAGGTCCCTACTCTGGCACTGGTCTGAAGGGGTCCTGCAATGGAACTCACCATTCCCCTCCCCCACCATCCCCAAACTCCACTCTCCGGGCCTGCCTATGGGCTCCAAAATCGTAAAGACAGGCAGCCCTGTGTGGAACGAAACAGAATCCAGTTGGCAGGGATGGCTGCATAAGCAGTCTCACTATAACTAATTTCCTCTCTGTTCCCCATCCTTTTTAACTCATCTCGCCTAGGGGCCAATGCAATACAATGCGCTCACATGAGCGCATTGTTTAACCCGCTGTCGGACGCGGGTTAAATAGGCGCTAATCCACCCCCTAATGCAATAGGGGGATTAGCGCCTATTTAACGCGCGTCAAACGCGGAGTGAATGAGTTGGCGCTCATCACATGCAAATGCACGTGAATGAGGCTATTACTCATTCATTCCGCAGGCATGAATAGCTGAGCGCATGTAGAAGTACAGAAAAGCAGAAAAAACTGCTTTTCAGTACTTCAATAAAAAAAAAAAACCAAAACCTCGGCAGACCGAGTTTTTTATTTATTTATTTATTTAAAACTTTTTATATATCGACATTCATATGCATATCACATCGGTTCACAAGCAACAAGGGGCATAATAACTTAAACTGAGAAGTGAAAAATAAAGTTACATGTAACAGGGCTATGAAAGGAACAAGAGGGGATGAGGCGAGAAAATAAAAGGGTCACGATGACCTAGGACAGTCGTTAAGGAGAGTTTACCGGCATCGGTCTTCATAACCGGCAGCCACCGCGGGGTCGCGTTAGCAAGGAGGCATTAAGGTCACGCAAGCGACCCTGGCGCCTCCTTGCTAGCGTGACTCCCTAATTTGCATACTGCATGGCGCCGCCCCCCCCTTGCAGACGCCATGCGTGCGCTAAGAAAGCGGGCGCTGAAAAGTCAGCACCCACGTTCTGCAAAATGTATTGCATCGTCCCCCTAGTCTTTTGCACGCAGAAGTGACTCCTAAGGCTTCACTGTCCAAAGGGCTGTTCCATTCTGTGCAGGGAGAAAAAGCACCTGTGAAAGTGGAGTCCAGTATGTACATGCAGACTGGATGCAACGAATGCGTTTCTGCCACCACCTCGTGAAACTTTGCCTGCATTTGTTGCTAAAGTGATCCAAAAGTAGTGAGTAAAAGTTGTCTATTATTTAGATTCATCACCCACCTTGCTCAACAAGTAATTCACTCCGGGCGGGGTACAGCCTATTGGGATAACAGTAATTTACAACAGACAAACTGTACAGTACGGGCCACTGCCTGTGTGCTGATCTTGAAGATCTAGAGGTTCACTTGGAGGAGTGAAAATATCGCGAGATCATTTATTAATGATTCTTCTAGAGGCAGGGTTTCCCAAACGTGTGGTCCTCAGCACTCCAGCTCAGATCGGTTTTTCAGGATATGGACTGAATATTTGTGAGCTGTACCTGCATACCTTGGATCCAAACTCCAAATTAATTTCATGTTTTTTGCTTTGTTGAATAGCAGGCCTAGTTGAGAGTCCTGAGGAAAGCCTGGTGTAGAACACGTAGGAAGCAGCTGAGCATGATAAACCAATGTCTTTATACAATTTAATAGTACCAGTAGGACAATATCATAATTTTCTGCACAAAAGTCTTCTACTGGGACTCATATGCAAATAAGTGTAGCACAGAAACATAGAAATGATGGCAGAAAAGGACCAACGGTCTATCCAGTCAGCCCAGCAAGCTTATGGTAGTTTCTGCCGCGCCATACAAGTCAACCCCATACGTATCAGTTTCCTAGACCGTCAAAATCAGGGCCCTTGTTGTGTGCTGTTAAGTCCAATTCCCCGTCACTTCTTGCCGTTAAAGCAGAGAGCAAATGTTGGAGTTGCATCAAGAGTTTCAGGCTTATTGATAACTCCCGCATCTGCAAGTTCTTGGAGGAGAAGTCCATTACCTGCTATTAATTAAGTTGACTTAGAAAATAGCCACTGCTATTACTAGCAACGGTAACATGGAATAGACTTAGTTTTTGGGTACTTGCCAGGTTCTTATGGCCTGGATTGGCCACTGTTGGACACAGGATGCTGGGCTTGATGGACCCTTGGTCTGACCCAGTATGGCATGTTCTTATGTTCTTACCCCTATGCTTATTTATTTTCCCAGACCGCAAAATTCAATATCCTTGTTGGTTGCTGTCTGAATCTAATCCCCCTTTTCCCCTTATTGTTAAAGCAGGGAGTAATAATGGAGTTGCAACAACTGTATGAAGGCTTATTGGTTAAGGGTAGTAACCGCCACACCAACAAGTTACCCCCAAGCAGAAGCTTTCTTACAAAAAATTCTGATGGACAACTTTCTAAAAAAAGATAGCTGCATCTCAAGGACTACTGTTATCCTTTTTGCAAAAAACGGCCTGCGAAGGCGCTTTTGAGTGTATTTTAGCCCTGTAAACTTAGTTAATGAGCTGCTTTGCATGATTTTGCATTGCAGCAGTTCATTAACTTATTTATGCATAAACTTTTATAAGAGTAAACTTTCATGCATAGGTTTATTACATATTAAGCCAAAAAATTTAGCAAAGTTTGCTTTGTGCATAAAAAGGGAAATTTATGTGACCAACCCAGCTTTTTAATATTATTTAAATTTATCATTTGCTTAATGACATAAGCTTCTCTAAGCAAAGTACAATACAATCAAACAATAATAGCTGTGCAAGTTGCTCTTTTTATGCATGAAGCGGATTTTGTGAAACCTAGCATTCTTGAGTACTTCGGCCTCTAGGTTATCAAGCCAGTTCTGGAGAAACCTAGCTTGAAAGCTGGCTGGAGATGCCAAGCTTTCTCTTCCTCAGCTCTTCCACTGGTCTCTAGAAGGATCTTTTTTGTTTCCTGACAGACAGAGCTGGTTGGTCATGCAAAGCCTTCTTTGCAGTGTGTTTGATGCAAACCTCATCTGAATCTCAACAAAATGGAGACCATCTGGATACAAAACATGAACAGGCAGGCCCCTGACTTAAAAATCCCATTCAGAACCTATGCGATCTCATTAAAAATGAAGGTGAAAAGCCTCAGAGTCTTGCTGGACTCAGAACTAACCATGCTCCTACAAATCTGGGCAACATTAAAGAACTGCCACTTTCAATAATGTAAATTGAGGAGACCCTATCCTCTCATTGAGAAGATGAACCTAGTCACAGCAATCCGTGCTGTGGTAACCACATGGTTGGATTACTGCAATGCATATAAGAGATTAATAGAGAGAGGTCCTTTACATACGCCAGTCAACACAATACTCTACTGAATGACTGAGAGGGATGCAAGCTGCATAACCATATCACACTTGTCTTGCATAAACCACACTGGCTACTTCTCCCCTACGGAACCAAATTCAAAACCCTGGCACTGATTTTCAAGGCTCTAAAAGGAAACAGACCTCGATACCTGAGCGAGACGCTGACTTTCTACAAGCCATCCCGACCTCTAAGATCCTCACTTGGAGCCTCCATAACTCTTGTCAACAAAAGAAATCGAAAGAACTGATACCCCCTCAATAAACTTTCTTGTGGGCCAGCTCTACGGAAATCTCTCCCAGAAGAGCTTCGCCAAATGCATGACTGCTCTCAGTTCAGGAAGCAAGTAAATGCCCATCTCTTCCACCAGGCCTTTGATGCCAGAGCAGTTACTCCTGGGGGAATTCTGCAAACTTTATATTGGTTAAAATAACACAGTTTACATGACAGTCTTTAAGTAATTACATTTGAAATTAATACTGAAAAAAGTGATTACTTAGAGCATCAGAATTGTAAATATTTTGAGCAGAATTTCCCTAGAAATTCAGTGTAAGAGTGTCTCTTCCACTTGCTCTCCCTACTCCACTGCCACTTTGCCCTCTCAGGCCCCAACTCCTCCACCTGCCAGTATCTCTCCCTTCCACCTCTAGGCTCAGCCCCTTCCACTCTATCGCCACTCCCAGAGTTTGACCCCCGTTCTCAGTACTGCCCCTCACACAGGCTCCCTCTGTCTCTCCCTCTCTCACACACATGCTCCCCTCTCTCTAATACACATACACATACCCTCATACAGGGCCCTCTTTCTTGCATAAACACCCACACACAAGCTCCCTTTCTCTCTCACACATACATCCTCACACAGGCTATGTATTTCTCTCTCTCACGCACCCCTTCACACAGGCTCTGTGTCACACATACACAATCCCTTCACACAGGCTAGTACCCTCACACACGATCCCTTTTTCATACACACGCGCTCCCAAT
This sequence comes from Rhinatrema bivittatum, assembly GCF_901001135.1. NCBI lineage: Eukaryota > Metazoa > Chordata > Amphibia > Gymnophiona > Rhinatrematidae > Rhinatrema > Rhinatrema bivittatum. The sequence goes on from NC_042616.1 coordinate 59,218,855, forward strand.
CTCTCACACACATACATACTCCTTCACAATCTCCTCCTATTGGCTCCCTCTCTCTGGCATCCCCCCCCCTCCCTGCTCTCTCACCTCCCATGCTCTCTCTCTCTCATACCCTCCTGCTCACCCTTCTGCTCTCTCACCCTCCCCGCCCCTCTCCCTGCTCTCACCCTCCCTTTTCTCATACCCCTCTCCCTTTCCTCTCACACACACACACATTCACTCTCACCGGGGCCTTTATCTCCACCGTGAGTGGAGCACACTCGCGGTGAAGATCCCTATGTGCATTAGAATTAAACGGGCTACAAGAAACTGCCCGACACCATTCTGAGTGCTTTGAATGTGCTGCTGCAAACTGGTGTTCTACTGAGCTGTTTATTAATTTCAAGTTTCGTCCTTACTGTTCACCTTTTTCCATCTAAAATTAAGCTGCTACATCCACTGGTCTCTGAGTGCGTGCTACCATCTCATACATTGTACCCCCCTCAGGTGAATTTTTTATTCATCCAAGGTGGATAATAAGTTCACATAACTAAATAGATGCCTTTTCACTTCTCCACTTCCTTGTGCTGTCCTTGAGTGGAAAGGAAATCCGTTTCTTTTATTGTGGTGAAATAGAATTGTTGCATCATCTTCAGAGAGGGGGGAGATGAAATAAATTAATAGAGAATGGGCCTGGTCATTATTACACTGGGTAGAGGGGGTTTTACCAGTTCCCTGCAGATAGTAGGCTCTGCATTTCTTAACACTGGAGATGTTTCTTGTGTCAGTTTTATTTCTGTCTCTGTTGTGCCTTCCATTTTGTGCACTGTTAGGGCAACCTGGTTGATTTTTAAGTAAGTGTGCCTTTTGGTTTATATCGTGCCTTTCATCTAAGGCAGATCCTCATGCACTCTTAAGAAACACAGGTGCAGCCATCCCTGGAGTGGATGGCCTGGTCTTTTGGACATCCTGCATATGAATTTTCTCTCGGTATATGCTTCGTCATGTCATATGTATCCATAGTATTTTCATCTCCTGCCTACCTTTCTTGAAATCTGTGACTGAACTCTTAAATTCTGGAGAGGGGGAAATTTCTGGAGGAGGATGAGTTTTGTGCAAGGGCTGAAAGCACAGATCCTTAAAACAGATTCTCCTGGCCCGCACCAGCTGCTAGGTGCTGGCCAAAGAGGAACGTCAGCCTGCCCCCCCCCCTCCAACTCACTCTTCCTGGAAGGGGGTGGGAGCGGGGAGAGACACCTACTGCAGCTGGATTGATCCACAGGAAGGGTCTGGCTCACATCCAGAGTCCCCGCTTGCCCCCTTGAGGTGGATAAACCCAGGAAGCAAAGGAGCAGCTTGCATATCTCTGTGTGTAAATGAGAAGAAAAGGGGTGTTGGCCAGCAACTCGTGTGGGGCTTGCCTGCCCAGCAGGGTGGATGAGAAGACCGTGATTGATTGGAGTTGTCGTGACTTCTACATTGTGGGCTTGTATTTTATCAGACTGTAGTTTCACCGATGCTGCCGTGCATGGATGCCACAACATTTTCTGCAGATGCACATAGAGGGGGAAAGCAATAAGACGCCCGCTCAAAACGGGTGCTCGTATCGAGCGCCTGATGTCATAACGCACGTGCAGCCATAATCTCCTGTGTGCCCAATGCAATATGTAAATCGGGGGAGCGGAAAACAAGGGCACGCTAAGACAGAATTGTGCATCTCTGGTGCTCAAAAGTTTATCGCATCGGGAGCCCGCAGTTGTAACGGGTGATCAGTATGAGCATCCATCTGACCTCGCTTCTTTTTGATTGTTTTGCTGAGGTGCTGAAGTTCATTTATTTATTTATTTATTTAAAGAGTCTTCTATACCGATGTTAGTTGAAACATCACCTCGGTTTACATGGACAAAAGCAACGGAAATTACAAGTAACAGGGGAAGGGTAAGGGGTACAAAAAAACCAATAGGAGAGCAGAGAAGCATAGGAACAAACAACAAGTGAACTATAATGTCAAAAGAACAAGGTCATAGTCAAATTCAGGTCATGATCCATCACAATTCAATATTCATCAAGGGTGTTGGGGAAAGGCTTGTTTGAATAGCCAGGTTTTGAGCTGGGCTCTGAATTTGGTGATGCAAGGTTCAAGTCTGAGGGTTGGGAGTGAGTTCCAGTGCATAGGTCCAGCAATGGAGAGCGCCCGATCCCTTGTAGCTGTGAGGTGTGCTTTCTTTAGGGATGGCACATGGAGGGACCCTTTGTTAGTGGTCCTTGTCGGTTGATTCGAGCAGGCAAATTGGAGGGGATCTACCAGCCAGTTAGAGTGATGGGAATATAAGGCTTTATGGATAATGGTCAGGGATTTAAAGAGGATGCGGGAGGGAATAGGGAGCCAGTGTAGGTCCTTCAGTATAGGGGAAATATGGTCGTATTTGTGAGCGTTGGAGAGGGTTCTGGCTACAGTGTTCTGGTGCATTTGGAGGGGCTTTAAGGAGGAGTAGGGTAGGCCAAGTAAGAGGGAGTTACAGTTCATCTCATCAGGTGTCCGTTGCTGCGGGCGTCTGAATTGCTGCGGCCATAAGAAAGGTGCACTTCCTTTTGATCAAATCAACATACATATATTTTTCTCTACCGCAAGCAGTAAACTCAAAGAGTCCGAATGATATTGAGGAAGATGAGGACACATTTTTCGCAACACGGAGGTTTATTATTTTTTGTTTCCCATGAGCCCTTGACTGGAGTTAACTTTACTCCACCTCCGGAACTGGAGATAAATTCCCTGTATTAGAAAATGGATGTCAGACACGCAGCCTTTGGGCTTGCTATTCTGCACTGAAGGGTAATAGTAAATGTTTTCATCTACGTGGAATTTACATGCGTTGGGTGCTATTAGGTATGCGTTTGTTAGGGCGCCTGTTTTGCGCAGTCTAATCTCCTTACTGCATCGGATGCTATTCTTCAGCATCCGGAATGTGCACCCAACTGAGAGTAATTCTGTGCGCTAGGCTGGGTGCCCCTTATTGCACTGGCCCCATAGTGTTGTCAGGGAACCATAATAATTCAGGTACTGAAACCCCCTCTTGGCCCCTGTCTATAATGTCAGCCATTAAATGAATATAAAATATTTGAGGAATACCAATAGTATCAGATCAAAATGTGTTCACAATGGCGTAATCTACAGGCTCTTGACCCAGAAAGCAACAGGGAAGTTGATCTATCGAAGCCGTGAAGTGAACAAAGAAGGAGATAGATTGAAATTAGTTATGAGCAACAAATCATGGGTGTGCAATAAAAAAAAATAATAAAATAAAAAATGTTAGCATTTACAATTGTTAATTAAAAAATCTAATGGAATTCTAAATAAATAATAATAGTATCTATACAAACAATAAAGTACTTAATTATAATGGCTCTTTTATTGTTGATAGTATCAATTTAAGGCAATACACAAACCATCATAGTCACGTCTCTAGACATTAAATCTATAATATTATATTATCCTAAATAAAATTTTTTTAAACTTTAACCACAGTTCTAAAAAGTTTTTTTGAGATTAAGGCTACTTATCTTTGTTTTTAATGTTATTTAAACCACTCTCTTCAAAAACAAATGCTCAGTACACATCCCGACTTTGCCAATGTTTCGACATATTCTCACCCATTCTTCAGGGGTATTTCATTAACTCTTCACAAATGGCCACTCTCAGCTCAATGCAATACATCAAAAAATGGTGGAAAGCAATGTAGGCCAGCAATCCTCTACGTAAAAGCCAGGAGGTGCTGTTGCATGGCCCAGTGCCCATAGCTGCAGTAACTATGTTGACAGAAGTTGCAAAGGTGAGTTTAAGGATTCCAGGAATTGCTTTTTGTAGTGAGAGTTTTCTCTTCTCAGCTAGATAAATGCCGGTGTCCCTTTTTCCTCACGCACCATAAAGAACAGGCTTGCCTCTCCTCATTGGAGACTGTCAAAGATGTTTGTAGGAGAAATCCTTCCCTATGACATTGCACCAAGAATGAAACTGGACAATTTTAGATGGGCCTTCTGGTCCTCCTCTGCCACATGATATTCTAAGTTTCAATACCTTTCTGATATTCTGTCCCTGCTGCGTATTTCCTCTGTGGGCAACCTAAACAGATAAGTTTAACTCAGTCTTTACTTTGCGGACATAGGAGGCTGCTGCTTCAGCTCCAAACTTTATTAATGCGTAAATCAAGTAAACAGTTTTACCGTACATAAATGTAAGAAAATAGCTGGGTCACCACAAGTAAAGGTAGGTAAAAGGAGGATTCACTTCTGGAGGGCTAAGGCAGAGACTGACTGCAGCTGACTCCACACTGGAGGAAAAACTCCCAGGATTCCCTGCTGTCAAGTCAGAAGTTAACCATTTAAAGCCAACTGCAGATTGAATGTAGCAGAAGCAGCGAATGTGCAGATTGACTACCAGAAATAGTAAAAAAAGAAACTATGCAGAGTAAAAGCTTAAACAATAGTACTAGCAAACAGAAACAGAAAAAGTTACTGTGGAAGCAGGAGAACAGTAAAGAAACAGGAAGGCACCTGTGGGGACAGGACATCTAATGATTCTTTAATGGTACATGGAAATCTTTTGAGTTCTTTGGCATGACGATGTAAGGATTGCTTACTGTGATGGAATGAACACTAGATTATAACATCACTGTATTATTGCAGTAGGTGGGATTAAATCCTTTGCAGTACATTTGCCTCTTGAGTTATTTCGCAGAGGCTATCGAGCTGCATTCCCATTGTCTCACTGGACAGGCAAGTTAACATGAGCGCAAGTCTGTTTCATGCGGCATGGCACCGTGTCAGAGCACGGTGCCTCAGATCTGGACATGCACGTTCAATTCCTCCATCTTCGTCCAAGTGCCTTGAAGGAGTAACTCCACCTCCCTGCCCTCGATCTTCCATCAGGGAAGGACTCCGGTAATCCTGTGAACTATTTCAGTTTATATGATGTCCTACTCCTAAAAGGAGCCAGGGCCGCTCACAACATCAAAATGCATCAAGGAATAATAAATACAATAGCATGTAAATATAATAGCTTAAAACTCCATAGCTATTCCCTCCTCACCCCTTCTCTCACAAGGGGTTAGGATAGCTAATAGCCAAATAATATTCCCACCCAAATCCTTATCCCCTCCCAAAAAAACAAACAAACACCCTACCCTCTTGGTCATTCCTGAAGGAGCAATCTCCCTTGAAATTGCTCCTTCAGGACCCCCCCCCCCCCTCGCCCCACAAGAGGTCAACCTGCAGTGATATAGGCAGGAGGGAGCAGGGGCCAACACTCACGGAGGCCGGCAGGAGCAGCAACCATTCATTCCAATGGAAGATGTCTCCGGAAGAAGGAGGAGAAGGGAGAACAAAGATAGCAAAAATGTCTCACCCCTTGGTATCATCTTCATCTCGTAGTATCTTCTGACTCGCTCCATGCTGAGGGCACTGATGATTATGTGTACACCAGTTGAAGCCTACAAAAAAAAAAAAAATCACAGAAGTGAATTTGAAAAATATTTTGTCTCGCATTGGTTCTTGTCTCCTCACTGAATCAGATGAGATGTCCAGCCCTGCACTCTTTCTCTCTCCCACTCCTCCTGGGGAGGATCCCCTGCCGACCGTGTGACAGTTTTGCACTGCTAACAGCTGCCACACTGACCTTATGTTGGCTTTTTTAGATCATGTCATATTGTTTAAAAAAAAAAAAAATCCATCAAGGGCCGATTTTTGAATCACCCCCCCGAGTGCCTAGGATCACCGACTAAAATTTAGTCGGTAATCCTGGGCAAATTTTCTGTGGTAATAGTTTTAGGATGAAAACGATCATAAACCTTGGCAGCTAAACTTCGTAGCCAAGATTTAGGACTGGAGTTCGGCGGTTGCATTTAATTATTTGTTCAAGATCACACAGCAAACGACAGGTGGAGGAGGAACTGAGCGTTTGTGCTAACTTGCCTGTCTGCCGAGAACATGGGATGCTGCTTGATAACCCCAGGCAGTAACACTGAGAAATAACTCCTAGGCCAGACCAGTTTTGGTGGATGGAATCCTATCTCTACTGCAGTCATTTAGCTGCCTACTGCTGAAAATTGCTGCCAAATGGGAATGTCTCCAGGGCTAGCCATTTTTTTTTTTCATGCAGCTGAATTTAGCCACTGAGAGAGGGAAAATTCCCCTGTGGGAGCCAGCAGCCTATAATATTGGCCCATATTTTTAAATCTTTCTAAAGACACCTCAGCTATGTGTGCAGGGTGGCGGGAAATGTCCTAACCAAAGGTCTGCACAAACAAGTCGAGTTCCTTACTGGAATATAAACGATTATTTCACAGTTTATGGGGCAGTTTGACTTAAGAGGTGGTATAACCTGCTAGCACAGTAATATCAGAATTGCTGCCTTGGGGCTACCGATCAAGATACATTATGTATAGGTTTGGAATGGTATGTAGAGAGGGTTTATTTTTTGGTTGTTTTAAAGGTTCTACATTTACTGTTAGAGGTGCAGCTGGCAGGCCGTTCTCCTGACGTTTTAGCCGGCCATGGATTTTTGTGGGTCTGAAGATTTACCCGATTCTTATCGCATCCCGACTGGGAGAGCCTCGAAGAACAGTGTAAGACATATGCTGGGCATCATGGATGTGTGTCTTCATCGTCATGGCGACATAGCTTGCACCACTGAAGGAGAATCCCAAGGCACAAAGTCCGTGGAGGCTTCTCCCAAAACTAAAGGCCGCTTTTTTTTTGTTTTTTTTTCTGTGATCCACCATGTCAGCAAACTGATCAGTGAGAGGTGTATTATGGGTAATTTAATTTTCTAACCTAAAGCTAGAATCCTTGGCACTAGAGTTCAACACTGCCTCTGCCTTCTTCTCGGGGTTCATGTTCCCTTTGTTGGAAACCTGCTGCCTAAAACAGCAGCTGCTTCTCTCCCTGGCCCCATCCTGTTCTCCTCCCCATGATTTCCGCATGCATCTTAGGAAATAAAAGATCTCGATAGCAAAGCTTTTTTAATTTGCATGACTGGGTTTTTTTTCCTCCTTCTTGTTTGGATCGTGTTGCCCGTAAACCGATGAAGGATAAGTCTGCCCTAGTGTTGTGGCGTGGAACAGTAAACGAGGTGAGGTATCTGCGCTCTCAGCAGAGAAAGGAGGTCAGGAAGCAGGAGAAGGCAGAAGCAACCTGTCAGCAATTAAACGGGGCCACGCGTAAGTAGTGACTCACGTCTCCTCACAGGGCCTATCCTGTTGGTAACAGATTGTTGGTTTTAACAAAGCGGTCCTGCCGCCTACATTTTTTTTTTTTTTTTTTAGTATGTACAAGGTGGTACCATGCACTCTTATCTTATTTGGCAGACTGAGAGTAGAATAGGAAAAATGTGTAGAGAGAAATGAGGAAAAAGCAGAAAAACTAAACAAATACTGCTGTTCGGTGTTCACTGAAGAAGGGAGTGGAAAAGAACTGAAGCTGGTTGGCAAGGGTACATATGGGAATGGAGTAAATACCGCACGATATACAGAGAGGGTGCATGACCCTCAGAGAATTGTACAGAATGAAGAAGTTGTGATCTCCTGGGACATTGCTATTCCAACAGATCAAAAGCTCAATGTAAGAAAACTGGTTATTGTGTTAAAGTAAAGCACAAGAACTGCATTGCTGATAGAAATGAGTAATAAGTGACTATTCTGTGCAATGTATGGAGAGAGAAAATCCTCCTGTATCAAATGATGTAATCGGAAACCAAGAAAATGTGGCAGAAAGATACAGAAAGAGTCGCAATTGTGTTGGGTGCCACTGGCGTGATTAAAAAGAATTTCCGGGCACCTCTAAACATGCTGCCCTTGAATATAACACCTTATTTAGTCCAGAAGGAAGCTCTCTTTGGCACAATGCAAGTGATAAGAAGGGCATTAGCAGTGAATTTGGGAAATGGAGATTATACTCAATATACCTTGGCTTATTTCATGAAGTTTATTCCTGTCAAGGTTTGCGCAAAATCAGTCCATTTGGAGACATTACCCTGAGAGTGTTTGGATGGAACTAACACAGCTGAGAATGGACAAAGCCATTGGGACTGGATGGGATGCATCCAAGAATATTACGGGAGCTCAGAGAGGTGCTGTGCTGTTGGGCTCATTGAAAGATTTGTTGAAATGATCCTGTGCAGATCAAGATGGGTGGACGTTGTTTCTTCATGAAAGTGATACGAGAGGAGGCTGGAAACTACAGTCTGGTTAGTCTAACCTCAGTGATAGGAAAATTAATGGAGACATTAGTGAAGGAAAGGATAGTGAAGTATCTACAATCTAGCAGCATAGTTTTAACCAGAGGAAGTGCCAGTCAAAGGAATCTTAATGGATTTTTTCAGTTGGGTGACTAGAGAATTAGATCAAGAGCGTGTACAGGATGTACTTGACTTGGATTTCAGCAAGGTTTTGGATACTTTCCTATGTTAAGAGGCTCATGAATAAAATGAGCAGCCTCAGGATGGGTCCCAAGGTGGTGGACTGGGTTAGAAACTGGTTGAGTGATTAGACAAGAGAGAGTGGTTGTAAAAGGGATTCACTCGGAGAGGAGAGAAATGGTTACTGAAGTGCCTCGGGGATCGGTCCTGGGGCCAGTAATGTTTGATATCTTAGTGACATTGCAGAGAGTTAAAAAATGAAGAGTGCCATTTTTGCAGATGATTCAAAAATCTGCAACAGAGTGGTAACCCCTGCGGGAGTAGATAGAATGAGAAGTGATCTAAAAAAGCTTGAGGTCAAATGCTTGGCATTTAAGATTCAGCGCAAACAAGTGCAAAGTCATGCATTTGGATTGCAGAAATCTGAGGGAGTGGAACACGTTGAGAGGTGAAGAGCTGATGTGCACTGCCCAGGAGAAAAACCTCGACCTGATAGTGTCTGATGATCTCAAGTTAGCAAAGCAGTGTGATA